>NC_035447.2:119935414-121191215 GCF_002127325.2 Helianthus annuus | reverse complement strand
TTACCGATAGGGGCCTCGTGTTATTTACCCGCATTATTAAGTCCCCGTTTATTTATTAATTATATTGGAAAGCCTTAACTTTCACTGTTGACGCTTTTAACCCTTCTTCTACGAATTCGATCGTAACTTTCTCGTTTCATCGTTTCATATCGAAACTTCGCGAAATTCATATATATTATTTTAGTGAGGGTATAATACCGTTACAAAGTCTTTGGAACGTTAAAGGGTCACTCAGAGGTATTATTAAACATGTTGACACAGTTAACCCCTGTAGTTTGTACTCTCTCACTTTCTTCCGCGTTTTGTTTTGTACGATCTATAATTTATTCGTTTGGAGGTTTAAGCATTATTTAGGGATACTATACAGTATATTTACCCTTGTTGACATTTTATAACCCTCGAATTTATATACTTTCAAGGTTTGTCAAAATTAGTCCTTTATTTATTATAGATGCCACGTGTAAACAAATGACACGTGTTAACACATCATTGGACACAAAAATTCGAGGTGTTACATCCTCACCCCCTTAAAATAAATCTCGACCCGTGATTTATTCAAATAAATAGGGGTATTTTTCTTTCATTGTAGCTTCGACTTCCCACGTATATTCAGGACCTCTACGAGCATCCCATTTGACTTTTACAATCGGTACGTGCTTTCTGCGAAGCTTCTTCACCTGTCGATCTTCAATCGACAAAGGTTTTTCTATGAACTTTAAGCTCTCATCTATATGCACATCTGTGTGTGGAATCACCAACGATTCGTCGGCGAAGCACTTTTTGAGATTGCAGATGTGGAACACATTGTGAATTCCATTGAGCTCTTCAGGCAAGTTCAACTTATAGGCGACTGATCCGACCCGTTCAATGACCTCAAAAGGTCCTATGTATCTCGGACTCAGTTTGCCTTTCTTGCCGAAACGCATCACCCCCTTCCAGGGTGATACCTTAAGTAATACCTTTTCACCCACTTCGAAGTGAAAATCCTTACGCTTTGGATCAGCGTAGCTCTTCTGCCTATCGCGGGCAGCCTTGAGACGTTCCCGGATCTGGACAATCTTGTCCGTCGTCTGGAAAACAATCTCTGGTCCCGATAATTGGACCTCTCCTACTTCAGCCCAACAAACAGGCGATCTACATTTCCTACCATATAATGCCTCAAAAGGCGCAGCCTTTATGCTGGTGTGGTAGCTATTATTGTAGGAGAATTCGATCAGGGGTAGGTTTTTATCCCAGTTACCACCTAAATCGATTGCACATGCACGAAGCATGTCTTCTAGCGTTTGGATAGTACGCTCACTTTGACCGTCCGTCTGTGGATGGTAAGCCGTACTAAAGTTTAAACGCGTGCCCAAAGATTGCTGGAAACTTTTCCAGAAATGGGATGTGTATCTAGTATCCCTGTCGGAGATAATAGACACAGGTATGCCGTGTAAGGCTACAATCTTATCAACATAAAGTTGGGCTAACATATCGGAGCTATACGTCTCCTTGATGGGTAGAAAATGAGCTGATTTAGTCAGCCTATCGACTATGACCCATATTGTATCGTTTCCTTTCCTGGTTTTGGGTAACTTGGTTATGAAGTCCATAGTTACGCATTCCCACTTCCACTCGGGAAGTTCAGGCTGTTGTAGCAAGCCAGACGGCTTTTGGTGCTCGGCCTTGACTTGAGCACAAGTCAAGCACTTTGCTACGTGGGCGGCTACAGACTTTTTCAAGCCTATCCACCAATAATTTGTCTTTAAGTCTTGGTACATTTTGTCAGCACCAGGATGGACTGAGTATTTGGAACTATGGGCTTCCTGGAGAACAACATCTCGTAGTCCTCCATAAATCGGAACCCATATACGTCCGTTCAGCCTAAGAATTCCATCCTTGCTAAGAGTCAACTGCTCCTCAGTTACTCCCAGCTTTTCATTAGGATAATTAGCTTCCAACACAGCCTCACGCTGCGCAGCTAATATCCTTTCCATCAAATTATTCTTAACCTCAATGCTCTTGGCATTGATTCGAATGGGTTTTACCCTTTCCTTCCTGCTCAAGGCATCGGCGACCACATTCGCCTTGCCGGGATGGTACCTGATTTCACAGTCATAATCATTCAGGGTTTCCATCCAACGGCGCTGTCTCATGTTCAACTCCTTCTGGTTGAACAGGTGCTGGAGGCTTTTGTGATCAGAATAAACCACAAATTTAATGCCATAAAGGTAGTGCCTCCACAACTTAAGTGCAAATACAACGGCACCCAACTCCAAATCATGGGTGGTGTAATTCCTTTCATGCACCTTTAATTGCCTTGAAGCATAGGCAATCACCTTGCCCTTCTGCATAAGCACACACCCCATGCCTGTGTGTGATGCATCGCAGTAAACTACGAATTCATCTGTACCCTCAGGTAAGGTTAACACAGGTGCGTTGCTTAGCTTCTGCTTCAGTATTTCAAAGGACTCTTGCTGCTTTGGGCCCCAAATGTACTTTTCTTTCTTCTTGGTCAAAGAAGTCAAGGGCGCAGCAATCCTTGAAAAATTTTCAATAAATCTCCGGTAGTATCCTGCTAAACCTAGGAAGCTACGGATTTCGGTAGGCGACTTTGGCTCTTGCCAGTTTATGACTGCCTCTACCTTAGCGGGATCCACTTGGATACCACGCTCACTCACAACGTGTCCTAAAAACTGAACTTCTCGTAGCCAGAATTCACATTTCGAGAATTTGGCGTAGAGTTCCTCATGCTGTAGTAATTCGAGAATGCAACGGAGGTGCTTCTCGTGGTCAGCTTGGCTTTTAGAATAGATCAGGATATCGTCTATGAAGACTATGACGAATTTATCTAAATACGGCTTGCAAACGCGATTCATGAGATCCATGAACGCAGCCGGTGCATTTGTGAGCCCAAAAGGCATCACAAGGAACTCGTAATGACCATAGCGAGTCCTAAATGCTGTCTTATGTACATCTTCATCTCTGACCCTTAGTTGATGATAGCCCGACCTTAAGTCAATCTTGGAGAAGTAGCTTGCTCCTTGCAGTTGATCGAATAGATCATCGATCCTTGGTAAAGGATATCTATTCTTTATGGTAACTTTATTCAGTTCTCTATAGTCGATGCACAACCGCATCGATCCGTCCTTCTTCTTTATAAATAGGACAGGAGCTCCCCAGGGAGATGAACTAGGTCTGATAAAACCTTTCGCCAGCAGTTCATCCAACTGGGTTCTTAGTTCTTTCATTTCCATCGGAGCTAATCTGTAAGGTGCTCTTGCTATCGGAGCCGCTCCAGGAATGATGTCTATTCTGAACTCCACTTGTCTATCTGGTGGCAAACCAGGTAGTTCTTCAGGAAAAACCTCGGGGTATTCAGAAATGACAGGAAGATCCTCGATCTTCGGCTTTTGTTCTTCAATTATTATCTGAGCCATGTAAATTACACAGCCTCTGTTCAAACACCTTGAAGCTTTCAGCATAGATACGTCTTCGGGCAATCTGTATTGCGTAGGACCTCGAATGGTAAGAGATTCACCACTCGGAGTTTTTAAAACTATTTGTCTTTTGCCGCAAATGATTTGGGCCTGATTACGGGATAACCAGTCCATGCCTAGCACGATGTCAAAACCCGCTAATTTGAAAGGAAGTAGAGATAAAGGAAAAGAATGGTTCCTAATGGACATTTCACATCCTTCTAGAACAGTAGAGACGGTTTCTATCGTGCCGTCTGCTAACTCTACTTCGTATTTCACGTCAAGGGTTTTGATTGGCATATTTAGTAGTTGGCAAAATTTCTGGTCTACAAAGGATTTATCAGCGCCAGAATCGAACAGTACTCTTGCAAATATATTATTTACGAGAAAAGTACCTGTAAGCACATTGTCGTCCTTAACCGCTTCCTTTGCATCCAAGCGGAAAATTCTCGCATTTGATTTCTTCGTCTCTTCTGCCTTCTTGGCATACTTCGGGCAATTACTCTTTATATGCCCCTTTTCATTACAATTATAGCAGGTTGCATCCTTTATCTTTTTGCACTCCACTGTCTTATGATCCTTGGACTTGCATAGCCCACAGGGTGGAGTCTTTTGTTGCGACTGTGAACCAGACGCAAACCTACACTTCCCGGAGTGAGGTTTCTTGCAGACCTTGCAGTGAGGTCTTCCATCAGCTTGCCCCTCCTTCTTTGCCTCCGACCCTCTCTTGCCCTCACCGTTTCCACGGTGCTTTTTCCCAGACTTTCGTGAGGTATCATCCTCACGTTTCCGCTTTTCAGCCTCCTTGCTCCTTTGTGCCCTCAGACGGACAGCATCAAGTGTAAGAGACAAGGAGAGGTCAGTAACTGACCTGAAGGTCGTCGGCCTAGAGGCCTTCACACTGGCCTTGATCGCCGGCTCTAAGCCCCCAATGAAACGGGCAATCCTTCTAGGTTCTGGTGTCACAAGATATGGCACCAGACGTGACATAGTGTTAAAACTTGTCAGATATGCTTGACAATCCAGGTTTGTCATCACTAGTGAGACAAAATCCGCCTCAATCTTCTCAACCTCGTGCTGAGGGCAGTAGTTTTCTTTTATGAGGGCAATAAACTCCCCCCATGACATTTTGTATAAGGCAGACTTACCTGAAGCCTGCACCAGAGCTCTCCACCACGCCAGGGCCTCGCCCTTGAATGACTGGGACACAAACTTAACCACGTCCCTCTCAGCGCACCCGCTGATGTCCACTATCGTGTCCATCTCGTCTAGCCAGGTGATACAGTCAACCGCACCTTTCTCCCCTGTAAATTCACGGGGCTTACATGATACAAAATATTTGTAGGTGCAACCCTTAGCACTTGACGCATCAGTATATTCTCTATCGCGATGAACGCTGTGCTCAGTAGACGAGTGCTTGTTGTCATCTTTCTTGGGTTCAGAGGGTGGTTTGGAGTGTGTCTTTGGTTTAGAGGGTGGCTTTGACACGGTTCTGCCTTGGGACTCAGTATTTTGACGATCAATAGCTGCCTGAACAGCATTGTCAATCAGAGCCTTCAGTTGTGCGCCTGTCAAATGTACTGACGCATTGTCATAGTCATCTTCATTCGTGTGGCTGTTCTCTCCATTGGGATCCGCCATTGTAACTTGAATCTGTTACAGAAGATAACAAAATTTATTTAGGTGATTATTATATAATTGTCTTTTATGACAATTTGTCAACCATGGTACAGAGACCATATTTGGTTAACTTTTTTAAAATATTAGGATTTGAATATATCCTATTTTAACTATATAAATAGTGTTGGCGGCATAAGGCCTAATCATGATGATGTTTTATAATGTTAGCCGAGATTTCAGAGAATCAAAGGCATAGAGAGTTGAACCGTAGTTCTTTTATCTCTTTCTGACAGAGAGTCATAGACTACCACTGCCTTTTGTCTTTATAAGACAATTATTATGGCCCATAGGCACTACACCTCTAATGGATGTCTTAATATGGTTGGCCCGTAGGCACTACATCACTAATGGATGTTTTAATAATATTGGCCCGTAGGCACTACATCACTAACGGATGTTTTAATAATTCTGGCCCGTAGGCACTGCATCACTAAGGGATGTTTTAATAATATTGGCCCGTAGGCACTACATCACTAATGGATGTTTTAATAATATTGGCCCGTAGGCACTACATCACTAATGGATGTTTTAATATGTTGGCCCGTAGGCAATGCATCACTAATGGATGTCTTTATAATTTTGGTCACCTTTATTGGTGATTTAACCCGCGATTTATAAATCATTTAGTTGGGTTTTGAAATCCTTAAAGGATTATTGTATAAGAATGACGTGCGTGATTATAACGAATCACATCTGCCATGAATGTTAACATGCGTACAGAGGTTAACAGGGAACCAGAATCTTTTCAGTTAGGTCGTACCATCTTGACTAGATCTCAAAAGACCCCAAGCTAGGTTTTACCTTGTAAGATTCTTTATTTAGGCAGATCAATATAAAAGGAATGGTTTTGATTTATTTTTATACTTATTAAAACAAAACTCGTAACATACATTCCATAATCTCAAATACAATTACATATTGCCCTAAACGGGTCTTTCAAATAGTACACACCTCCAGAGAGGTTTTAAAATAAGTGACAAGTCCACGCAGGGACTAATACAAGATAGATGTCCATGCAAGGACTAAAGATAAGTCCACGTAGGGACTGAAATATGATAAGTTGTCCACATAGGGACTTATTTTAAATTAGCAATTACATTCGTACAACTATTAAGGGCTAATGGTCACGTTTCTTCTTTTTGCCCTTTAGTAGGTTCGCCAAGCCCTTGAGAAATCCTCGGTGGCTTTTCTTCTCTTCCTCGAACTCTCTCTCCACACGATCTAGTCGATGGAGTATTTCTTCCTGTTCAGGAGGAGAAAAACGTGGTTGCGACGCTTGATGCGGAACTGGAGGTCTGGGAGGTATTGGATACCCATGAGCTGAGTAGTCCGGTGGTCCCATGTTTCCATGTGCTCCGTCAGGGTAGCGCGCATTATATCTTGCCGACACCACATATGGGTCGCGCTCATAGCCGTAGTTGTATTGTGCTTGTGATGGTTCGAACGGGTTGTAAGCCGTTGGACCCGTGTAAGCTGGTATGGGTTGGTCATACCCAAATGGTGGCGAATTTCGTGCAGCTGGTGCGGAGTTCGCCTCCTGTATAGGACTTGAAGGTCCTTCTTCTTGTAGCGGTGGATAGTGGCTACTACTAGAATGTCGAGGAGTGCTGAAGTGGATACCCCCTCCTCCTCGTGTAGACATACGAGCATTTGTCCTCCTACGCCTCGGCGGATCAGGTATCACTGGTTGCGCCGGTGGCGGAGGTGGTGGCGTAACTGCCTCAAAGCGTGAATCCTCAGAGGGATCCTGTGGATGTCTCGGTTGTTGAGATGTCTGTCGAGATGGTGTGTAGTACCATTCATGTCGGTCAAACATCGCTTGGAAACTGTCAGGTCCTTGATAGGGCGTTCCATGGAAGGATGACCCATCAGAAACTTCTATCGGATGCGTGGGCGTACCACGAGCTGGTTCAGTAGGATCCTCATCTTCCTCCATGGGATCTTCAGAAAAATGGTCTTGTGGCCCTAGTGGAACAAATCCTGAAGGTTCCTGTATGTAGTCAGCCGGATTGAACTGACCTCTGTAGTATGGAGTAGGGTCGTCGTAATTTCGGTGCGATACCGAACGTTGTAGAGGTATGAAGGAAGGTTGTGGGTTGTTGGGATTATTCTCTGAGTCTGGCCCAAAGGAGTGCCGGTAGGATGGCGTCGAGCTGTGCGAAGTGGAATGCCTCGCGGGTGCGTAAAGATCTCTTCGTCGTTGTGGCTCTTCGCTTCTTGTCATCGAAGGATGTCTTGTACCAGATGGTCCAGCTTCGCTATCGTGATATGTCACGATTTCTCCTCGGCCTCTTCTTCCCCTTCCTCTTCCTCGGAATATAACAGGTGGCATTTTCCTGCTCCAAAACTTATTAAAAATCAAATCGAAAATAAAGACAAAAAGGAGTAATAATCCGAATTTGTCCTAAGTTCTTGTCTAGACTCAAGTATGTGCAATTGTGTCATTGAGATTAAACACAATAGGATAGTGTTTAATTCGCTCAATGTTGGCTCTGATACCAACCTGTCACACCCCGATTTCCACGTGTCTCACCGGTGGGCCCGGTGGGGGATTACCGTGACGATGTTGGCAACAATATAGTCAAACCACACAATTATATAATGCACAGCGGAAGCATAAGATAAATGTATAAATTTCAACCTCTGATCGTAATATCAAAATGTATTACAGGGGTTGGATATATCCTCAGTGGATCGTAAATAGATATAATGTATTGTTCCATCAGATACTGCAATCAAGCTTGCGAAACTTATCCCGACGCTAGGGAGCTAATACCAGCCAATTACGTTTAGGTACCTGCACTTAATCTTTTTGGGGAAAATACGTCAGTTTACACTGGTAAATACATTCAACTGACACATTTGAAAATGTTTATTAAAATTGATTTGAATGCACAAGGCACAAACTCTTTTATAACTTGGGAAAATTCATAATGATCTTGTGAACGTTTTACATGTTCTTTTATGCGTTCAGTAGCCCGGGTCGTGCCGGGTTAAAGATTTATAGACACACCACGTTGCGTAAAACCGTAGTATAAAAACCAACGGCTACGTCTTTTAATTTTAATGTCGACACTTTATACCGGGTGTACGCCTACACCGGGATGTCGATGGTCGTGGCCATTTCGTAAAATGATGCCAAGGATATCCGGGACAACGGTCATTAAACCCCCCAAAGGCTTATAAGCAACAAAACTGTTTAAATGAGCCGATCATATTTAATCAATTAACCACCTAAGCGATGGAATTATATAATGCTCAATCAAGCGGTATTAATATACCGTAACCCAAGCCCATATAGGGGAAATAAGTTAAAGTATTTACCTTTGCAAGTATAAATCCTTAATTTAGATCAAGTCACCGACAGCTTTTACTGGGGCTCTTAATCTGGAACGAAGGTTTTAATTAACCTCTTAGAATCCTAACGGTCCTTATATTAGCCGTAGCTTAAACCGGTTGATTCCGATATATAGATATGGTTAATTCGCACGAAGAGGCGAAAACCGAGAATGGAGTATGATTTGGACCCAACAAGTTCAGAGACTTGTTTTATATGGGTTTATAGTTCATACTCTGGATTTTGGGGTTCAAATAATATAATTTGACCCATATCGGCTATTGCACGAAAACTAGTTCCATGAGCCGTACCGTGTGCGCAAATAGGCGAAACGGTTAACCATAAGTGTCCTACGCTTATTTCCTAAGTCAATATGCCTTAAAAGTATTTTGGTATCAGTAGGATACCTTCCGTAATGCCCGTAACGAGTTTAAGTTTATATTATGCCCCGTAGGGGCTTTTCGGTCATTTTAAAGACTTTAAAAGGGCTTTTCGAGTTCTACAGGAAATCTGAGTTTCTCGAACAACTTTTAAAGCTTAAAATACTTTATTTATTATTTAAAATCAGTGGCAACTGGAATCGGGTCAAAAGACCTTGTAGAACTCCCGTTTTGGCCAAAAAGGGCATATTCGGTATTTACCGAACCGTAGCCATAACCGCAGGTTATGAGCAAGGTAAAAATTATTAAAAATCTTTAAAATTCCCAAAATATTATTTTACCACAGTGGGTAAAAGTTTTGGTGACGAAAACTTGGGTTAGATGAGCGTTATGCTAATTGCGCCGTTAATTACAAAACTTTCTTAAAAGTGCGCCTTTTAGCATAACTCTCATTCTAGGCCTCGGATTGACGTGAAACTTTAAGGACATGCTTATAATTTAACAAGCAAGGTTTTGGTCCGTTCACGTGTCCGAAATACTCATTTTAAATTTTTAAAAGGCCGTTACGGTCAACTTTTAGGCGAATGACGGAAATACGTAAAAGACTCGGATAACTCATGAACCGACCACAGAGGCGTATACCTACATGTGACCTGGTCCTAAGAGAGTCCTAAGGTATATTTATACCTCACTAAAACGGGTCAGAACTGAAGTCAAAGCAAAAGTCAAACTTATGCGACTTTCGGCTCCGAACCGGTTCAATATAGTAAATGATCGATTCAAACGAGCGCAAACAGGTTTATATACTTATTATCATGTTTTATGATTGTCAAAACAGGTTTCATAACATATACATTACAGATTATGCATAAATCGCTAAAATAGCTTTCTGTTGACTTTTTAACCGCACGTTTGACTCGACATTTGACATAGTTAGAGTGGTGATCAGGGGGAACCATTTTAGAGGTTTATTACCCACGTAAATACCAACTCATAACCACTTTTGATTCGTCATAAGACTGAACCATTACTGATTTATTGTAAAGTCAAACCGTAGTTACGACGGTTTGGTTTTTAGCTAAATACTAAGCAAGTGTGGAACCACAAAGGTTGAATTACTTACAGAAGCTTAAGAGAAGACTTAAGAACACAGAGGAATGCTTTAGAGCTCTTGGAATGATCAGTTGAGTGAGTTTTGAGTGTGATGAATGTTGTGAGCACAATGGTGCTATTTATAGCCAAGAACAAGGCCTAAGATCATTACACAACATGCTACTACTGATCATGGTGATGGGTAGGTGTCCCCTGAGTGATATGGGTCAATTGTAGGGTGCCCATGCCTCATTGATTGAGGTTTGATCGTTCAAATGGTCCAAAGGCCAAGTAGTTACAACAATTCTGCATCTGGGCACTTTACGCGACCCGCATGGGAGTTCCCATGCACTTTAACGCGGGTCGCCTAAAGTTTAAATATTAGGCGTGTTATTTAGGAGGCTCGCGGCCCGCTTACACTTAAGCCTAACCTTCACGCGGGTCGCGAGAAGTCTGTTTTTCAGATTTTTAAAATCTTTTGTCATGATTATCAGAATCCGGTAATTAATAACGAAATCTTTCGTAATGATTTACCTGACCTTTCGGTTTTGAAGGGGTAACTTTGCGGTTTGGCCCTCGGTTATTTACCGATAGGGGCCTCGTGTTTTTTACCCGCATTATTAAGTCCCCGGTTTATTTATTAATTATATTGGAAAGCCTTAACTTTCACTGTTGACGCTTTTAACCCTTCTTCTACGAATTCGATCGTAACTTTCTCGTTTCATATCGAAACTTCGCGAAATTCATATATATTATTTTAGTGAGGGTATAATACCGTTACAAAGTCTTTGGAACGTTAAAGGGTCACTCAGAGGTATTATTAAACATGTTGACACAGTTAACCCCTGTAGTTTGTACTCTCTCACTTTCTTCCGCGTTTTGTTTTTGTACGATCTATAATTTATTCGTTTGGAGGTTTAAGCATTATTTAGGGATACTATACAGTATATTTACCCTTGTTGACATTTTATAACCCTCGAATTTATATACTTTCAAGGTTTGTCAAAATTAGTCCTTTATTTATTATAGATGCCACGTGTAAACAAATGACACGTGTTAACACATCATTGGACACAAAAATTCGAGGTGTTACACAATCCTCCTCCATAGCGCGATGAGATCGCAACAGATATGCTATCTGCTGCTCCGGAGTCCAAAAACGAGCAACAGAATCAGGAGATAACGGACGAGGGGGTGTGATACTTCAGGTGGAGTCTGGCACTGGCACGGGAGTCGCTGAGCTCTCTCGAGCTCCTGCACGCGACGGGTCAGCGCCTCCTGCTGTATCATGAAAGATCTGAGAATATCCTCTGTAAAATAACTCACGTGGTAAGGATGATAAGGATCAGATGGCGGCATAATGGGTGGCGAAGTCCAGAGGAACGGCTCACTAGATGGAGCGAAGGATGGTACAGCAGATGGGGTAACAGGGGGAACAAAAGTAGGATGAGGAATCTGGGGTACAAACTGATCTCCTCCTAACACGAAAGGTACATGACCAAATGGCTGACGAGATGAACCCTCCCCAGGACGTGGTGGAGGTATGTCCTGAAGAAATGTAACAGGTAGGTCGGTGCGGTGAACATCTGTAGTATGTGTGGGAATCAAGGGAACATCAACAGGAACTGAGACAGGGGCTAAAACAGGGGCTACAGGTGGTGTAACAGGTACCACGAAAGGTGGGAAATCATCATCATCGTCTATCCACCCGTTGTGGATGTGAGCATATCGTGGATCGATGTGGGTCGCGAAAGGTGCACGGTCGAACATCATGGGATCGGGGTGTGGTGCGACAACAGGGTCAGCAAGAATGTCAGCAACATGAGGAGCATCAACATGAGCATCAATAGCAACATGATCATCCACCAACTGTGGAACAACAACAAGATGATCATCAACAGGTAAATCATCAACCAAAGGAGTAACAGCAGGTGCATCGGCATGCTCAGGATCTTGCTCAAACGCGGGGTCAGGAGCAACAACTGGCTCAGGGGCCACAGCAGGCTCCGGATCATCAAACTCCATGTCAAAGTTAGCTGGATCAACAAACAAGGGATCAACAGGGGCTACAGGATCCTCCATGGGCTGATCTAAATGAATAAACTCAATGTCATGATCGGGATCAAAGCCAGGTGGAAAAACAGGATCCGAATCGTCATCAATATCATGATCGAACTCAAAGCTAGGGGCAGGTGCAGCGGACGATGCCATATTAGGGTCTGTGTCATGCGAATGGTGCTGCACTCCCTGCGCGTGTGAAGGTGTAGATGCCACAGACTCAAATGAGTCTGGGACAGGTGAATGAACGGGTGCCTCCTCTGCAGGGGCATCAACAAGAAGTAGAATATCACCAGCAGCAATATGGGCCTCGCCCTCAAAGTCATCCTCGAGTGGGTCCTCATCAAACAAGTCGACGTCGTCGTCAGCAACTACGTCGAGGGGCATCTCAACAATGGGATAAGCTGCAAGAGGTACAGGAGCAGGGATCCACGCGAGTGGCAAATCCCCAGCGAGATGGCCATCAGCGGGCTCTACTACGACATCCGGCAACGCAAAGGGCTGGAAGTCATCGTCGTCCGTGCTGGTAGTATCTGAAGTATACACCTCGTGCTCTGATGAAGCTATGTCGTCTGATACTATGACCATGGGGTGCGTAGTGTCTGACTCTCCAGTACCAGATGAAGGCATGACGTCTGTAACACAAACACACATGTGCACAAATAATCAATCACATAGTCAAATAAACAAGTTAGTCACCAATAAATAAGCAAGCATTTCTTCCTAGTCCCACTAGTCTAACCTCCCAGCCTCTCAGACTGAATCTCCTAGTCTCTCAGACTACCCTCCCAGTCTCTCAGACTGAACTTCCTAGTCCCACTAGATTAATCTCCCAGCCTCCCAGACTGACTCCCTAGTCCCACTAGATCACTCCCTCAGCCTCCCAGACTGAGCCTCCTAGTCCCACTAGACCACTCCCTCAGCCTCTTAGACTGAGCCATAACTGACGAATAAGATGTGCTCAACTTTTGTTTGTAAAAAAATAATATTTTGTTCTCAGGATCTGGACTTAGTGGATGCAATGTAAAAATGTTTTCGTGAGAGCCCTAGTGATCATAGTCTAGACTCGAGAAGGAATCCTAGTTCGCTATGATCAAAGCTCTGATACCAAGCTGTCACACCCTGGCTTTGCGGAAGCGTGGGTTAATTTGGTGTGACTTCTTAATACCATAGCTTAATCACAACAAAGCTATATGAAAGTAAAACCATGCAGATCATCCATTGATTCATGTTTTAAAATAAAAGTACCACAACATAGTTTTAAAATGTCGACACATGCAACGATAATACAATATATCTAAATAAAATCTTGTTCAGAAGACACAACCACAAACATGAAATAAACGTAGTTTAAGAACTGTGACTCGTCCAGGTAAAAGCCACAACCCCTAAACTTGGATGACCTCATAACTCTTACGCAGCGTGAAAACGTAGCATACCGTGCCAGATCCTTAGTTTCCTGAAATACATGTAAGTTGGAAAAATCAACAAAAATGTTGAGCGAGTTCATGTGTAGTGAGTATGTAAAACCTTTGTAATATGAAAATCCCTGGTATATAGCAAATAAGGAAATAAGAGATCACCAATGGTTTGCAAGGCCATTGATATGTGTGAAGTGCAGTAGGAAGACTCAAACCTAGCAGATTTTTGCGTCGGGTACCAAGTCACCCCGAGGTCCGTACTGTTGGGCCTGGGGCTGGGCTTGCTACACCTAGATAGATCTACCGCTAAAGACCCTCGGTCCTACACTGAGGATTAATGGCCTCTAGTTCCCGCCTACCCAATCACATGATCTAAGTAGTAACCCTCCTTACGCTAACCATACCATGTAAAAAGTATTCTTAATCATAGTAACATGTATTTCACCCCCGCAGTTTAAAAACTGAAAACAGTTAAGAGAAAAAGGGGGACATGAACTCACCGAAGTGCGTCTCAAACTAGTAATCTCCCAATCAACCTGCTGTGCGACGACCTACACGTACTAACTTCTATTAGACAGACGGCCGTGCTTTGGCTTAAGGTTCAACGTTTTTGGGAAATAGTTAGGCAACTATTTCGTATTTACACTTCGTAATTATGTATTACTTATATTCCTTCCCAAGGATGGGGGTTTTAATACATGCGCATTTTGTAATTCCAAAATATATTATTAAGTCTTACTTAATAAAATATATTTTAATTTATTTGTCTAAAATATTCTATCTTCAAAATATACATATTTTTCCCAAAAATATTATATCTTACTTCCTATAATTTCCAAAATAATACCTTTATCAAAATACACACTTACGAGTATTTTTCCAAAAATACATAAGTTACATTTTTAGAGTTTGTGTGGTAATAATAATACCGGTGTGACTTAAATATTTATTGTGAGAGCGTTAGTATTATTTTGGAGTCGTTACTGTTCAGTGTATTTCAGTAATATTACTTTTACCCTAAAAATAATATTTATGTAGTTCACAAAATAATCATAAAATTCACACAAGTGTTACTATGAAAAATATATATTGTAAATATATATTTAACAAGTTTTGTTTATAAAAATCCCACCTCCGACACTTGGAGATTTTGTAATAAAAATCATGGCGAATTTTTATATGGGAAAATAAGTTAAAAATACATTCATAACACTTGTTGTAAAAATATTTTCCAAGTGTTATATTTCTGGAAAAATTTCGCCAGGGTTTCCTCTGTAACTGGAGATGGCCACGCTTACAAGCGTATAATTTTCTTTTAACAACTCAATCAACAATTTTCCCAACATCAACAAACAATATTCAAACACTAAACTAGTCAAAACAAGTATAAATCGCAAACACATGAACGTGTAAGTTGTGTAAAAGTATGTAGTAATCTTCCATCATTTTTAGTAGACCTTTCTATCCTTAAAAATGAAATCGGTTTCTCAGAAATCTTATTTTTAAAGAAAATGCAAGTTTATAACTTCTAGTCCAAGGATTACGAAAATATTTCTTTGTTAAATCTTTTGTTACATAAGTGTTTACACACTTACTTTTTCACTAAAAAGCTTGTAGTTTATGTAAGATCCAGGTTTAAAACATGATTTGCATCTTACACTTGGTTCTTCGAAAATACCACTTGTAGATCTTTAGATCTACTAGCTAAGAACTCTATTTTACAAGAAAAACTATTTTTACACAAGTTCATGTTTATGTATGAAAGGGTTCGTCATCTAGTAACTTTCCTACTTAACATAATGCTAGTTAATGTTTCATGAACATGATCTAGCATGGTTAGATGACGATCCGTTCCACTACTAGCAATCAACT
Organism: Helianthus annuus; assembly: GCF_002127325.2. Lineage (NCBI taxonomy): Eukaryota > Viridiplantae > Streptophyta > Magnoliopsida > Asterales > Asteraceae > Helianthus > Helianthus annuus. The sequence goes on along the minus strand of NC_035447.2, from coordinate 121,175,917 downwards.
ACATAGAATAACCATTACTAAACAAGATTCATGAGTTTTACACCATTATTCACTCTTTAACCATCTTGTTCTTCATTCTTACTAGACTTTTAGTTTTGATCTTAAGTGTTTATGATTTTTATCCGTTAAACTTCTTATTAACCACTTTAGACAAGATCAAGAGGGTGTTTAGAATCACTTACAACTAGCTCAAGGCTAGGGAAGAAATCAAGCGAAAACAAGGTGGATAATAGCGTTGTAGAGAGGTCCTTATGATTCCGTAAGCACCGGGTCTCCTTATGTGAACTCTAGCACCTTGATGTGTATGTGAAATAACAAGATTGAAACTTGAAAGTGGGTGTGGGTGTGTGGGAGTTCTCGGCCGAGAATGATGAGTGGAGAGAGAGATATGCAACTTTTGAAGTGTGGTTTATGAAGTGAATGATGGACCTTGTGGGTTTACTTATAGACCAACCATCCTAATTAACCATTAGATATTATGTTTAGTAGATATTAGACAAACAAATAAAATAATCATATTTTGTAAGGGTGTGTCCCCTGAGGGGACCGATCGATCAAGAGAGGGGGGGGGGGTTTGGTTTGGTTTGAACTATATGGTTAATGTTTAGTTAGATTAGTTAGGGGTTTAAGTAAGTTACTAGTGTGTTATGTATTATAGCGGGTGTTAGGGTATTCGGGGACTCTAACTGGCTCAGAAAAGGAAAAATAGTGTCATTGACAATATTTTTATGTTCCGGGTAAAGTCCGGTTGTTCGGTTGGATACTGATCCGTTAAAGTGCTTAATAAGCATTTAAAGTGTCCTTAATGTTATTTTTAGTGACACAATGAATTCCCGACACTTTGGAAAGTGTCTAGTATTATTTTTCCATGTTTTTGCACTTTACTAGTTGGCTTAAATGCTGAATTTTGTATTAAAGTGCAGAATTTTATGTTTAAAACATGTTTTAGGCACATCCGGTCACTATAACTAATGCCTAGTGACGTAGTTCTATAATCCTCATTTCCCTACACTCCCTACTAGTGTAGTGATCTATTCCTGGCTCATACTGGCCTTAGAGACAGTGTCTGTCTGGTGCTGGCTATGTCAACACGTTTACTGGGTTATCCGTTCATCGTGCTACTGTGCTATTGTGCATCAAGTTTGTCACTATAGTTCTATGTAAATAATGGAGTGACAGCAAATAAAGTATGATGCATGTACATGTATGTATCGAAAATCATGTAGCAGTTTAACCACAACTGTAAGAAAGCACGGTAATTAAGCATTAATTAAATATTAATTAATTCGTACAGATACCTGGTTTGGTGAGGGTTGTCACACAGTACAAAGTCGCAGCCTAATTAACATGAGACACACTGTTTAATGAATTGCAACTCATAATTCACCCGCTCAACATAACAATCTTTTGTTACTCACTTTATAATGATTCTTGTATTCTATTCTAATCTAGAATATAGACCAAGTAAATGTGTGGCTCGATGTGTATTGATGGCCCAATGCCTCGTTTATGATCTAAAAACTATTCAACCCATGAGTTTGGGTGTTGTGCGATACAACCCCATATCCGGCCCAATGTACCAATCTGATATAACTGTGCGTGTGGCCCATTGTGTTTACCCAAAATTGAATATGAATTAATTGGATCAAATTAATGGCCGACACAGACTGATCACTTTCAAAATTTTATTGGACCTTTAAACTTTTGTCTTGTAATGAGCCATTAACTTGAAAGAGTTATCATTTGATTAGACCAAACCCATGTGATACTGACCAAACAATTTAATGTTGTTGCTTATTTCCGAACAATTTTATTCAATATGGCCAACATCATTGCATGTGCATGTGCAACTAAATCTGATTGGACCAAATCAATTAATTGAATAAATCCAATCGAGTAATTATTAATATAAGTAGCCTTCCAGTAGACCAAATCATCTTCTAAACATGCGCATAGGTCCATCAGTTCATCAACAACCAGCTTTACTACCAAGTCTAATAATATCAAATCAAAATATGGATTCGTATACACATTAACGTAAATCAACATTCTTACTATCATGCACCCTATTGATTAGATCTAACATGGAGTTTAATAAGGTATTTAGTAAACTTCTAATATCATACAAATCATGCTTATCAACTAGAAAGTAATAGCACTTCATCATATCATCCATTATAGCGACATATTGGCATGTGTAACAAGAAGTTAAATCAATAATAGCATACAAGAACTAACCGAACACAAGGTGAAGCTGAAAAGATTCTCGGGGGGGGGGGGGAATGGGTCCTGCCATCGCGATTGAGGGAAAGGGGTGAGGGTTGTTTAGGGTTAACGTATTTGAGGGTTGCTTCATAATCTGATGACCATGCACCACTAATAAACATATACGCTACCCACCAGGCCAGGTTTTGGGCTACAAGACAAACTGGGCCGAGATGTATGAGTAGGTTAGGGGGTTCCGTTTAAGGTCAACGGGTTGGGCCGAAGGGTATCAAACCTAACGAAACAGTTTAAGGAGTTGAGCCGAGTTGTTTATGTATGAATATGGCGGCCCAATGGTACATGTTACAAGTGCGGCCCTCCTTCACAAGTATGTAATATTTACCTATCTAACATATAACCTTAACACATAATTATTATATGTGACCGAATATATATATATATATATATATATATATATATATATATAATTTAAACGTTTTCATTAAAATGCAACAACACACAATCATTTACTCATAGGAATTAAGTGGAATCAGACAAGTTTAATCACACTCAGAGAACGTAGACTCAAAGGCGACGTATAGAAGGACATGAATGATAGCAATACAATTCAAGCGCCACGAGATTAAATAAAGCTAACCTTGAAAGTTCGGGTTGTCACATCATCCCCAACTTGAAAGAAATTTCGTCCCGAAATTTGACAAATAAACACAGAGGAGTGAAGTGAGAACTCAAGATTGTTGCGGATTTTCCCCAGGTGTCACAATATCTTTAATACTAATATACTCAATACAAAGATTATTTTCCTCAACTCGTTCACGTACGAACAAATATTTTGTATCGAGATATAAACCAGCTCCAGTCGAACTGTTACTGTTCGAGAAACTAACGGCAGCTGAGTTATCACAGTAAAGCTTCAATGGTCTAGAAATGGAATTAACGATTTTGAGTCCAGTGATTAGATTTCTAAGCAACATTCCATGACAGGTTGCGCTGCAAACAACAATGTATTCTGCCATCATTGTGGAAGTTGTAGTTAACTGTTGTTTATGACTCTTCCATGAGATAGGTCCGCCTGCTAACATAAAGATGTAGCCCGAAGTGGATTTCTTGTCATCTTTGCATTTGGCAAAGTCATAATCAGAATAACCTACCACTTCTAAGTGAACTTCTTCTATAAGTCAGTTTATAGTCTTTCGTCCCTTGCAGATATCTAAGGACCCTCTTAGCTGCTTTCCAGTGATCTAGGCCAGGATTAGTCTGATAACGGCCTAGCATTCCAGCAATATAAGTGATATCTGGGCGAGTACAGACTTGAGCATACATCAGGCTCCCGACTGACACGTAAGGTATCTGGCTCATTTGCTCCTTTTCAACCTCTGTTGTCGGACATTGGAATGAACCGAAAACATCTCCCTTAACTACTGGAGCGACTGAGGGTTTGCACTGTTGCATGTTGTAACGTGTAAGGACACGATCTATGTAAGTCTTTTGAGACAATACTAAGATCCCTTTGTGTCTATCTCAGTGAATTTCGATGCCAATGATGTAAGAAGCATCTCCGAGATCCTTCATGTCGAAGTTATGCGAGAGAAGCCGCTTCGACTCATGCAACATGTCTAAACTATTACTTGCCAATAGAATATCATCCACGTAAAGGACAAGTATAGTAAAGTTACTCCCACTCATTTTGAGGTAGGTGCATTGATCCACTTGATTCTTCATAAAACCTTGTCTCTTCATGACTTCATCAAACTTGAGGTACCATTGACGTGATGCTTGTTTTAACCCATAAATGGATTTCTTCAACTTACAGACTAGATGCTCCTGACCTTCAGGTTTAAAGCCATCAGGTTGTTTCATGTAAACATATTCGTCTAAGTCCCCGTTAAGGAAAGCAGTTTTGACATCCATCTGATGCAGCTCCAAATCAAAATGAGCTACTAGGTCCATAACGATCCTTAATGAATCTTTACGAGAGACAAGTGAAAACGTCTCTTGATAATCAATTCCCTCTTTCTGAGTGTAGCCCTTTGCAACCAATCTCACTTTGTAGCGTTCAACGTTCCCATTCGGATCCAGTTTTGTTTTGAACACCCATTTACAACCTACAGGTTTAACACCGTCGGTTAATTCGACCAAATCCCAAACGTCATTTTTCTTCATGGATTCAAGCTCATCAATCATTGCTTTATTCCATTCAGAAGACTGATCACTGTTAATGGCTTCATTATAAGAAATAGGATCATTGAGCTTTCCAGCATCCATTTCAGTCAGGTAGGTAACATAATCATCCCAATTAGTAGGCCTTCTTTGCCTAGATGACCTCCTAAGTTGATTATCGGGTTCAGGGTTGTCTTGGTTTTGAGTGTTTGATGGAATTTGTGCAGTAACTTCAGGTGCAATTGTTGCATTGGGTACAAGAGGAGTAAACGGAGTAATGGTAAGCGATGAGTCTCTCCCCCCGCGTCTTGTACTTCTTGCAATTCTTCGTAAGGGTTGGTACTGCTCCCACTGACCTTGAAATCCTCCAGGAACGTAGCACGCTTGGTTTCAACAATACGGGTGACATGGGAAGGACAATAGAAACGATAACCCTTTGAATGATCAGGATACCCGATAAAGAAGCAGGTAACTGTTTTAGGGTCAAGTTTCCTTAGGAAAGGATTATAGAGTTTTGCTTCAGCAATGTAACCCCATACTTTCATATATTTAAGACTCGGTTTCCTTCCTGTCCAAAGTTCATAAGGAGTTTTAGGGACAGACATAGAAGGAACTCTATTGAGTATATGAACAGCTGCTTTTAACGCTTCAGTCCAGATGAATAATGGTAAATTAGTGTTGGCTAACATAATGCGCACCATGTTCATAAGGGTACGATTTCTTCGTTCAGCGACACCATTCTGCTGAGGTGAACCAGGCATGGTGTATTGGTTCACAATCCCCTGTCCCTTATAAAACTCATAAAATGGACCAGGAGCTTGACCCACATCAGTATGTCTTCCATAATATTCACCGCCTCTATCTGATCTCACAACTTTAATCTGACGATCTAATTGCTTTTCAACTTTAGCTTTATAATCTTTAAAAGTTGTAAGAGAGACTTTTCCTTAATAAGATACAAGTACATGTAACGAGAATAATCATCAATGAAAGTGATAAATAAAGTATGTCCTGTTATGCCAGCGATTTGGTAGGGACCACTAATGTCAGTATGAATGAGTTCTAATAGATTAGAGCTCCTAGTGGCACCTTTCTTATTCGCTAATGTCATTTTACCTTTAAGACATTTGACACATGTTCCAAAATCAGTGAAATCGAGAGGAGGTAAGACTTCATCCTTTACGAGACGATTTAATCGTTCTCTTGAGATGTGGCATAAATGTTGATGCCACAACATAGATGAAGTCTCTAAGTCTCGAATCTGTTTCATCTTTGTGAGTGATTCATTAATATTATATGACAACAAAGATTTGGAAAAATTATCATCTAGTTCTAATCTATAGAGACCCCCATCCAGAATGCCAGCACCATAAACAACGGAATCATAGAGAATAGAGAGTTTGCGATGACCATGGGAAACGACAAAACCGTCCATGTCCAACTTTGGTCCCGATACAAGGTTCCGAGTTACCTCAGGAACATATAAGGTATCATAAAGTTTAATACATAAACCAGTTTTCAAAAATAATTGTAATGTTCCTATGGCCTTCACTTCTAATTCCCGATCATCCCCAACTTTAAGTGTTCTTTGGCTTCTTCCCACCTTCCGGATTGAAAGGAATCCCTGAGTAGAGTTAGTTACATGAACCATAGAACCAGAATCAAACCACCAAGAATTAGCAGGAACATTTAAATTAAAGGACTCAGGTATCATGTAAAAATCGTTACCTTTCTTAGCTAGCCACTCCTTGAAGTCAGGGCATTCCTTTTGCTTATGTCCTGTTTTCTTACAGAATTTGCAGTAGGGTTTGCCTAAGGAGCTCTTAGAGCTGGAAGGTGTACTTGTATTAGGATTTGCCTTTTGGATTTTGGAAGCATCCTTTATGTGATGATTGTTCTTCCTCTTCTTAGAGCTGGAGGTGGTGAAGTTAGCAACATTAGTAGTGCGATCCATCTTCATACGCTCTTCATCCTGTACGCACATAGCGACCAGCTCACTCATCATCCATTTGTCCTTCTGAGTGTTGTAATTGATCTTGAATGCTTCACAAGACGAAGGAAGCGAAGTGATGATGAAGTGAACAAGAAAACCATCACTGATTTCCATCTCTAGCCCTTTCAGCTTATTGGCCATGTCATGCATCATCATGATGTGTTCGTGAATGCCGCTCCTCCCATCATACTTAGTCATCACCAGCTTGAGGATAAGAGTGCTAGTGTGTGCTTTTGATGTTCCTTTGAATTGAGCCTCCACAGAAGCCAGGTAGGTTTTAGCATCCTCAGAATCAGGAATAGCTCCTCTAATTGCATTATGAATGGACTGCTTCATGAACATGAGAGACATGCGGTTACACCTAGTCCATTTTTCATGAACTATCTGCTCAGCAGCAGTACTTTGAGTAGTAAGGTCCGCTGGCTTATTCTCTCTAAGAGCATAATCAAAATCCAGCAATCCAAGTGTAAGCATGAGGGCATCCTTCCATTCAGCAAAGTTATCACCAGTCAAAGGTGGAATCCCGCAATTGGGTGCTGATAGTGGAAATAAGATGAGCAATTTATGATACTAAGAAAGAAGTCCAAATGTGATCTAAGGGCATGTTATACTAAGGCAGGCATAAATAATGATCATTTTAATTATGAAGCTGTGATATTGTCTATTACTAATATCAAAATAATAGACTTAGTTAAAATTCTACTTAAACGAAGACAAATCAGCTTTGGCCAAAAGTGTAATCATTTAAGTATGTGTGTAAAGTAATCGTGACAAATCAGCTTTGGCCAGAAATGAGACAATCACTTTAGTTATGCACTTATCAAGTATGCTAGACATAAATGAACTAAATCAGCTTTGGCCAGAAATTAAGACATTTTACGTTTGTAATGCATACTCAACATAGCTTCTATAATACTTGAACAATAAATAGATGTATTAAATCAGCTTTGGCCAGAAATGATACATCAGTAGCTCATTCAAGTTAAGCTATTTTGGTTTTGTGAAAATTATATGATTCTGATTAGTTAATTAAGTGTTTACAAAACCAAGTATTTAATAGCAAACCACCTGTTAGCGCGTCAGTTATGAGGTCTCGAGTCGCAACCTTGTTGTTTTGAGTCGGAACCATGGTCTCGACTACTGTATTTTATGAGATCTCGACTCATAATGAGGTCTCGAGTCGCAACCACGGTCTCGAGTTGTGAAGATTGAAGCCCTTAGTCGAAACCTAAGTGGTCTTGAGTTGAAACTTTATGGTCTCGAGTCGAGACCTTTGTCTCGAGTTGTAAAGATTTGAGGACCCTTATGATTTCGAGTCGAGACCTTGTGGTCTCGATTCGAGATCTGATGGTCTCGAGTCGTAATCTGATGATCTCGAGTCCATTGTTAACAGCTGTTATTGTGATAGTAACTGAAAACTCGAAATTTTAGGGATTGTGGGATAATGTTTCCTATTTTATTGTTGATCTAAACTTATCAAAGATTTTGAAAATTATAACCGGTTATCTATTAACAATTTTCGAAAATTTTAATATATAAAATTCAGATAAAAAACAGTAAAACATCCACTAATCCAAATCATATTCCAAAACTTAAGGAATTTTCGAGTTTCCCTTAGAACAAATGATGAAACCTAGAAAATTAAAACATAATTCTGGGACCGGAAACCTTAAATTTAAGACTTTTGTTAACAGATTTCGGACATTAATTTACCCATATTAGTTTCGGGTGACATGATTAATCACCCCTTTCCTGAAAACACTGATTTCGGTACAATAAAACCCGAAACCAACCGTGGCATTTATAAATATGCAAAAATTCTGTTTTCCAGATTTTTAATCCCAGAATAATGGATACGAAAAACAGAACTGATTTATCAACATACGCTCTGATACCACATGTTGATCAGTTCTGTTTAAACATAATGGAAAACATGAATAACATACCTGTTACAGCAGACATGCCAACAGAGAATCCAGTCAGAGGTGCAGCCATTGAGTTTGATATACTTGTCAGGATGATCTGGTTCCTCCTTAGGGTGTAAGATGATGATGGTGATGAACCGAAACTAGGGAAGGAATCGGTTAGGAGAGAGAGCCGAATTGATGTTATTAGGGTTTGTGTAATTGTCTAACTTGTGTTTAACTCTCTAATAATCTCCTTATATATACACCCAAGAGGAAACCTAATTAGTTAATAAGGGTAATGCGGTCCATCAACAATTACCAACTAATTATTAATAGGTTATTAATATATTTGGATCTATATAATATAAATGATTATAATGGCTACAAGATTAAATATTATAATAATAATATATTTAATCTCACAGATGGTGGGTCACATCGCCTGAATTTGGAAAAAATGAAGGGAAGACAATGACGACGGTTGTGGAGGTTTAAAGCAAAACAGACGGCAGCAGCGGCTAGGATCGTGGTCACGATTCCGGTTTAAATACGGACATCAATTGAAGCTTTGCCTGTGATTTAAAGCTTTGGTTAATCAATTTGAAGTTTTCACATCGAGACATTAGAGGTTTAGTGGAGATGGAGCTTTGATTTAAAACTTTCCCATAATCAAAATCGATAATTTGAAGGTGTGGAGGTTTGAAATCAAAACAGCCTTGGAGATGGATGATTGTAGTCGTTTGGAGGTAGTGGTTATGGTGGGATTCGTTTGGTGTTGGTAGAGAAGAAGATGGGTTGGGATGGGGTGGGGTGGGGCAGGAAAGGGGTGGAGGACGCGTGAAAAGTGGGTGGTAGGGTGTGGAGGAGGAGGGTTGGGTAGTGGTGGAGGTGGGCCCCCGCTTGAATAATCTAATTTAAGATGAAGTTGCATTTAATATGATTTGACAAAAATGCCCTTCATGTGAGGGGTACATGACTAGGTTTTAACTAAGTAAATTGATGGAGTTAGTGATGTGGGCCAAAATGGTTAGAAAAAAAAAACGTTGGGGGTCCAGATGATAAAAGATTCCTTTTTGGGCTAAAAAGGTAAAAGTAATATAACCAAAGGGGCCAAAATTATAATTTACTCTTTAAATATTCCATTTCATATTCTAGTTTCCCATGTCTTATTTATTTTGATTATTAGTGTTTTTTTGTATTGGTTTGATTATCAGTGTTTTTGTATTGGAGACTAGCTCTTCTCGAATATGGCCATGGCCGACTATCATAGTTTTTCAATAAAATCAACCTTTGATTTCCTCGTTCCTAGCAGTAACTTATGATTTCGTCCCACACATTGGACACACAACCCTTTTTGTCGAGTAGTTTTTTTTTATTTTTTAGTGTTTGTGGAATGTGGTTATATGTACATCTTCGTCTGTTAAAATTTTATAACATGACCAAAATGCCCTTATTATGAAAAGTAAAATAATATTATATATAACCTCTTTCTAAAACAGCATCTAGATTTAAAGCCCTTTTTAACACTACACGACCCTGTCATTGACCTTCCGGCATCATCTCCGACCTCCCCCATCATATAGATTGCGATATGCGACCAACGTCATCCAAAACCCACGAATGTTTCTATTTCCCTTTAGGCAATCCCATGACCAAGTTTTGAAGACCTAGAACGCACCATATCGCATTGTTTGATTTTCCGATTTTGATATGCGGCCTGACGTTGACATCCAAGGTAAACTTCATGACCACTATGACGTTCATACAAAACAAAAGTTACATGTGTAAAGTTTTGTAACAAGAAAGGGTACTTTGGTATCTAATAATTAACAAGAAAAAAAAATAGACATGTTATTAAGTGACAAAATCAAGGACCGATAACGAGAAAAAAGAGAACTAATAATGAGAGCTACTCGAGATTGGGTCGGTAAAAAGCTCAAACGAGCTGAGCCTTAACGGGCCCGAGCCCAAACTTGAATTATGACTCGTTGAGCTATTGAACCCGAGCTCGAGCTTTACATACAAGGCTCATTTATATTATTTTTTATATAATATATCTACCATTTAACATTGGCGAGCAGTGCTCTAGCCGAACTTTGAAGACGACCACTACAGGACAAAAATTGATGCATTCTCTCCTCACACACACATATACATACAACTCATATATATATATATATATATTTTAGGCCCATCCCCCGTTTCTTTAATTTCATCCCCTTTGCCCCATCCTCACACACATCCTACGTGGCACTTACGTGGAGGGTCATCCTCCAAGGATGATCCTCAACCATAAGGTTGTTCATGAGCCGAGCCGAGCTAGGGCAAGCTCAGGCTCGGCTAGCTCGGCTCGGCTCGATTATAAATCGAGCTAGCTCGGCTCGGCTTGGTTTGGCTCGATTTTAAAGATTAAAAATTAATACATAGCTCTCAAAATTCATTATTCTAAAATATTATTCAATACTTCAAAAGAACATATTCAAAATAAGTTCAACCTAATACATTACAAGCCAAAATCACGTTCAACAACGCAAAATAAGTTTTATATTTCAAGTAAATACAATATTTGTTCATTAGCACGACAATTAATCTTTAAATATGTCATAGATATCATACTACAAGCCTAAATACATGTAAATAATAATCACTTTTTGTAATATATTATATGTATATAAAAATAAAATATATTATAAGTAAAATAATTCGAGCTAAGCCGAGCCGACCTACCAAGTGAGCCAAACCAAGCTAATTTGGCTCGTCACGAGCCGAGCCGAGCTTGGCTCACTTTCTAACCGAGCCGGCTCGGCTCACTTTCAAACCGAGCCATATCGAGCGAGCTTTTTCCGAACGAGTTCCGAGCCGCAAGCTTTTTGCACAACCCTACTCAACCATACCGCATACCCTTATTAATTCTTTATCAGTCAACAGGTGTAGGACTTATGTGCTTCGTTTTCCATTTATTACTATACTAGGCTTGACAATGGATTGAATATTGATCCATATCCAATTCAATCCGATCCATTTAAACAACTTATTGGATCATAAAAAAATATCCACTAATCCATTAATTAATTTAATGAATCTATCCATTTATCCAATTAATTATATGGATAAATCCATGATCCATCCGGAGCGATCCATTACTTGAATATGTTATGCACGTGCCTCTCAAAATTCCAAAGTCCAAACCCTGAATTTTGAAATCAATCCAGCCACTTATCTCCAAAAGTCCAAAGTCCCGTTTGACGGTTCAGTCACCAAGCTCAAATCTTAGTTGTGATTCAGTCACGATTCAGCGATTGCTGTTCTCTCTCCAAAACTTATCTCAAATCTTTGATCTTCTTCCAATCGAGCTGCGATTTTTTCTGCGGGTACGTTCCACGGCAGTTTATTTACGTTTTCTTCGCGATTCCTGTACTAATTTCGGTTTACATGCGTTAGCATATATCTATTCTGTGAATTGGTTTGCAAATTTGGGATGTTGGTAAGCAATTGTTTTTGTTCACCAAGTGTTTGATAAAAATCCCCAATGAAAGCATTAGTAGTAGTAGTAACTAGTAAGCACCCTTAAAAGAAACTTTGTGGGTATGCTTTAAGTTATCTGTCATTTGCATGTTACAAAGTCTCTAGCTTTGTTACTTGGTTCTGTATCAAATGCTCTACATTCAAGAGTTTCCTTAGTTCGAGTTTCTTAAAGCCATGTGGATGTTGATACTCAAACTTTTTGATCCGCCATAGTGTCACCTATAACTTTTTGTTGCACATATATATACCAAGTGTCATGTCCTGTATTAGATTATTCTAAATCTCCCTTACTTAGGGTCTTCTTCATGATTCAAACATGAGACAAAGAAGACAGGAATAAAGAACTCCATGAAATTTCATGTTGCTAGGGATGAGCACGGTACCCGTTCGGTACCGAAAGTACCGGTACCGAAAAATGGGGAAAAGTGGTACCGGTATTGGTACCGAATACACCGGTACGGTACCGGTATTTACGGGTAAAACACCGGTAAGTACCGCCACTGCATCTGAATGAACGCTCAAAAGTGGTTGCTTGTTACAACTATTTGATGAATCTATTATTTGTGGCAGTTTGTTCAAGGATTGTTCACAACCCTGTTTTGAGCAACACTATGTTTTCTGTTTAATCATATATGATTTGTAACTCAATTTTCTTTTTTTTTTAGTAAGTAAACATGAACAATTGTGAAGACCAGGAGTCCTGGGAGATCGTTCACATTCCAGACAAACCGCCCTTTCCTCCTCACCAACAACCCACAGGTAACTCCTTCAACATTTTTTATACATTCACAATTTCATTGTCTCTTTATTCTGAAATCAATATTGTGCAGTCAACGTTTATGCTGCTGTAATTGATCCTAAGCACGCCAACACTCTTATCAGGTATGTGCATAACAATTTATATTTCCACTTCTATGTTCTTACCTTTCATCATTGATTGTTAACCAATCTTTTGGGATTGATTTAAACTGTCTAATGTTCAGGAAGTTAAATCAGATTTTGCCATTAGAAAACCTACGCCATGTCAAACGGGTGCGAAAGCAACATCTTGATGAAGGTTTGTTAAATGTCAGATCTTTTCATTTGAGCAAATAGATTCTTATCAGTTGGAATAAAGTATAGTTGCGGTATGAAATATAGCGCTTATCATAGATCTTTTGTTTGAGCTAATAGGTTCTTTCGTATAGTTGCTCATTGCATAAAATATCTTCTTTGATAGCATGGAATTATGGAACTTAACCATAGCTTATATGATATTTAATACATATAAGTGCTATATAAAGCATATTTTGCTCATATTACAATTGATTGGCGACTGCGAAATGTGAAAAAAATGTAACTCAGTTAATTGCAGTTTAGATAAAATATCACTTCTATTACCAAGCCTTTGGATCGCCCGCCCGCACACACACACACATATTATATTTTTTTTTATATATGCTTTGTCTCATACTTAAGAGTTTTCTGGACCTTAACAGGATCCACTCAGTTATCAGTGATCTTATGTTTAGCTGGTGAAAATAATAGCCAAGTGGACATCATACCTCAAGAGGTGGTTGGGCTAATAGATTCTCATCAGTTGGATACTTTCATTACGAAAGTAAGTTTTTTTTATTAATTTGTCCAGCTGTATACTATTGGTTCGTTAAGAGATGTATTTTGTTATAGTCGGATGGCCAACTTTTGACATTTTGTTTATGTTAATGTTAGGTATGCAGATATGCGCCACTATCGAAAGAAGAATGGGTAGAACAATGTAAATTATGGCCAACGTCTTTTCATCCACCAACCTAGTACTGCATCTAAACTCAACTATGTTTATCTATTTCGTGTTCCCTTTTCATCACTCACAAGTTACAGCACTAATTACTTAATTAGATCTAAACAAATCATTCGTATGCTACTATGCTAGATTAAGGTAAACTTGTGCGAAGTTAGAGGGCTCTGCACACACACACACACATAGGATTAGGATCAAATGAGAAGCAAAGGAGATTTGCGAACAGAGAGAACCACTATCTACCAAACAAATTTTTTATTTTTTTTCTTACTTTTATTTATATGTTACTAATCTTTACCTAAATAAAAGAAACTTGAAAAAAAATATATGTAGATCGACGGGTTACATACACGTACATCGTAAACTACATATATATATATATATATATCTACATATGTGTTCATTTGCATGCTACATATAGGGTAGGGTTCTAGAGTGAACACTAATGTATTTGCGAACTGAGTGAACAAATCTTGGCCATTGATTTACACACGTAGATGGCTAGGATTTAATCATCAAATCGTAAAATACACTAATGTATTTCATCATTAAATCCTGGCCATTGATCTACACACATGTATGGCCAGGATTAGTTTGCTCAGTTCGCAAACTACACTAGTGTTCACTCTTGAACCTAATCCGCTACATATATGTATATCGTCAACCTACATATAATTTTTTGGTTTTTTTTTTTTAATTTTTACATTAATAACCTTATAATAAAAAAAACTGATTTTTTTTTTTTTGAAAAATTTACTTGGTTGATAGTGGTTCTCTCAAGTTCTTAAATAACTTGTGGTTCTCTCAGGACCCCCACCCTATATATATATATATATTAAATACAAGAATAAGAACTTTAACACTGAAGTTGAATATCTAAAATCGAGTCAGCAATGTGTTTTTTCGAAATCCTTCTTATTTTACATTTTAAAACAAACGGATATATAACTTGAATCACATAATCTGTCCTGATTTCATTTAAATCTTCGGTTAAATCTGCAGCAACATCAGTGGCATTACTGGGTTTTCGCAGGAGGAATCACAGTTGGTTTGTAAGTTCATGAAGCTAGCACTTGATTTGGCAAAAAGCAAATGGCAGGTAAATTTGGATTTCTACTGTCTATTATTTATCCTTTAGATATTTTACTTTGGGTTATTTATTTCATAAAGCTGATAGTTTTGAAGTTTTGCATTAACGGTGAAAGTTGTGCAGATGGTGAACGCTGCTGTTATTGTTGATCCTTCAACCAACGAAGTGATTGCGCGCACATGCGATCAGGTCTATTCTTGCAGCTGTCCCATAAATCATGAAGTCACTAAAAATCATGACAATATGCTTTTAAATTCTTCAGCTACAGAAGAACCCAAATTGTCGTTTGACGGGGTTTCTTGTTTAAATCCTTGGGGATGGTCCAATCAGAAGTCATGTGACAGCTGGCATCCTTTAAGGCATGCTGCCATTGTAGCAATTGAAGATTCCGCAGCCAGAGATAGAAATCTTTTTCCTGGCGGTCAACATGATCTTGCTGAAATCGATCATGTGGAGCCTGCTTTAACATCTCCTTCTCCAAAGAAACAAAAAACCATATCCATGGATGTAAGCTCCTTGATTCTCCTCTCCTTCTTTAGTTAAATTTAATTATTTGACCCGTTAAGTATGAAGTATAAGCCAAATTGAATGGTTTCACGTACATGGGTTGAAATGGTCTCGTTGAGGACTTGAGGTTATTTTCAGCATTTTTAGTAACTGTGGTATAAAATCTCAAATGGATGATGGTGTAAATGGATATCATAATTTATGATATCCATTTACACCATCATATAAGAATAAGAACTTTGACTAAGGGTGTAAACGAGCCGGGCCGAGCCCGAGCTTGACTAGGCTCGAGCTCGGGTCGTCATGTTTTTACGAAGCTCGAGCTCGGCTCGGTTGGAGCCTACTTATTTGAGCTCGAGCTTGGCTCCCGTGTAAAACCCAAAGCTTGAGCTCGGCTCGACTCGGCTTGAGCTATTTTGAGAACCACCTCAAACGAACTAAAAGCTCGGCTCGAGCTCGCTTCAATATTGCTTAAACGAGCCAAAGCTTGGCTCGAGCTCGGCTTGCCAATGTTATCATCATTATTATTATATTATATATAAAAATATTAATTTCTGTTTAGGCTCGTGAGCCAAAACGAGCTTTGTATTTCAGGCTCGAGCTCGGGCTAGTTAAAGCTCGGCTTGTTCGAGCTTTTAACCGAGCCGATAACGAGTAGCTCTCGAGCCTCTGGACTTGTTTACACCCCTAATCATAATGTTTCTAATGGATGATGATGATTGATGAAGTGTGGTTATGCTGTTTTTAGGTAAACGATCTCGAGGAGCTAAACTCTCACACAAATGGCTGCCATCCTGAGTTATCCAGACCATATCTATGTACTGGTTATGACATTTATCTTGTTTGGGAACCATGTGCAATGTAAGCTCTTTAATTGCCATTTGTGCTGCCCATTTTCTCATTTTATGTTTTCTTATTTTATAGCATCCTCATAATAATCAAGTTAAGGAATCCTGGGTAAAGTGGTAGTTTTGTAAAATCATTTGATTCTTAATGTTGAAATAATTGGTTTGAAAGTGCACATCCCGACACCCTTGTAGTATACATATAACAAATGTTATGAGAAGCATAACAACAACAATTAATATAGGCAAATTGTTGACCGCATAAATACTAAGTTTTACTTATTTTTTTCTTCTGAAACTCATGTCAAGTTTGTGGTTTTTTTTCCATGGCAGGTGTGCAATGGCGCTTGTTCACCAAAGAATTAAGCGTATCTTCTATGCTTACCCAAATCCAACCGCTGGTGCACTAGGAAGTGTTCACAGATTACAAGGGGAGAAAAGCTTAAATCATCATTATGCCGTATTCAAAGTTTTATTGCCTCGGGAATCCCTTAACAGAGGTATCATGTCACTCGTTTCAAAAGGTGATCACGCCAAAAAGCCATCAAATATGCCACATGGTGTGAGTCTTTAAGATCGTATGGCTTGCGTCATTGTGTCACGCCCTATATTAAAAAGGACGATAAAGGTGCGCCAATGTGAGTTTGTTAAGAGTTAGCCGGGTTAGTCTTCCTCTTGTTCTTGTTCTTGTTCTTGTGAGCCGGCGACTGTTGATCTGTATAACATTTTGTTCTAGTTTTTAGGATAAAATGATTAGAGATATTTGACTTGCATTTAATTGACAACCGTATATTATTGCATAACTTGTTATTTTTATAAAACTACCATTGCCACCCTGCCTCACATGGCCGACCACTTTCCATAATGGTCCTCTAGCCACACCCACACTCACACCATTGCTTAAACCACTATTGTTTACATCCCACACCACCAATCAAACCACCGTCGTTCCCATCAAGAACCACCCTTATAATATATGTTGCACAAAGCGTCGCGTTATTTAAAAAAATAACACTGCACTATATGTTTTATCGTATTAAACATGACTTCAAAGTAGATGCATATTTGAGTCATACTTGCATACAATACGGGAGATTCACATACATGTTTTCATATCTATCATCTCTTTGTCCTGTTTTTACTCTGCAAAGTGTTGATATTTTTTTCTTATCCTCTTTAGAGTTTCATATTCTTGTTATTGGCTAACAAAAATGGAATACAAGTGAGATGGAAGGTCATCACAACTACTTAATGGAGTGTTTGGTTATATGCGACTTCCATCTTATAGATGTGTTGTATGTTTGCCTTTGAATATATAAACTATATTCAACGTGTTGGGGAAAATAAGATTGCAACGATGATCTGATAGGCGTGTAATAACATTCAGATTAAATTAAATCGGTGGTTCACCCGAAAAATCCAATCGGGCAACTCAGATTGAAAACAAGAACTTAGTATGTGAATTGGTGTGAATTTTTGAACCTGTGATTGTGTGACCAAAGTTGATTTCGAAAATAAGGATGAAAACCGCTGGTAACTGCATCCAGGCAGTACTAATTTAAAATACTAAATTGCCTTCAAAATGCCTAATTTTCCATCTTGAAATTAAGCCTTAATTTATTGAATTTTCCAGCTAGGGGCTGCCCGCCCCAGGACCTTGATCCCAGGGGCGGGGCACTTGGAACTACTAAAAGGTAGGGACGGACCCATGTGTATGTGTGCGTGGGCTGACGCACCCATTGAAGAAAAAAAGTTAGTGTATTTTATAGGCAAAAATTCTGAGGAAATATGTTACAGAATAGTAATCAAGTTTCAAAAGTGTTCTAATTAGGTCACTCGTATCGTTTTTTTCCTAATTAGATAGCTTAACATTCAAATCGAGCCATGTCTTTTTTTCCATGTGTCAAGAGAAAAATGGAGCATAAGATGCTAGGGTCGGATTATTTTAATATAAGAAATTATATTTATTAAAAATAAAAACACTTTAGTTACATTAAAAATTAAAAAAACAAGTTAAAATCCACGTTATCGCTCGGCATTAGCATCAAATAAAAGAGAAAAAAGAAACAAAAATCCACATCACCACGGTTACCTATGATTTGGATGAAAAAACCCTTAATTTTAATAAAAAATGAATGTTGAGTGACCTGATTGGAACACTTTTGAAACTTGAGTGACCTAATTGGAACACTTCTAAAACTTGGTTGCTATTCTACGATAAAATGTATTGAAGAGACAATATGTGTTTCTGAACTTTGCTAATGGTGTGTGTATGTCCAATGACACATTTACATTATAACTTTAAAAAACCAACACTCGTGTACGAAGACTATGAATGCACCAATATATTCATTGAAGTAACAAAAAAGTTAAAGGTAACACGAGAAGAATAAAGAAAAGCATTCAATATATTTTTAATACCCTTTGATTTATAATAGTACAAGTGAAGAATCCATCTTGCTCTCACTACTAAAATGGCTTTGAAAAATAAAGAAAAGCAGTCAATATATTTGTATGTGTATGATGAAGGTTTTGGTGTGGGGAAACAGAGTATGGTTAATTGATACAAAATTTATACAACATATCAAAGTGATGTTTTATGACTTTAAGTTCACGGGTGAGGATTATGTTTTCTAAGAGAGCGGGGTATGATAAAGCTAAAGGAAAGTCATACGGGTTAAAGGTTATGGTAGGGTACAAGTGTTGTGGCGACGAAAACATACAACATCGTTTAAAGACATTATAGTTGGTTACAATAATTATAAAACTAGAAGTCCATTCCAAGACTCATTGTTCCTTTTTTAGCCGCTTGAGTGCTTTGTCTGCAAATATACATCTTAATATGTTAGTATAATCATACGAAAAAAAACTAGTTTCAAAAACCGAAATAAAACTTTAAAATCCGCGATTTTTGGATCTTACAGCTATGCCAAAAACTCGATGTTTTTTGTATATGACCCCATGGTGTGTATAGTAATAAATTAGCAAAGGTGCCTAGTGTTAAAAGAAAGGTGCCAAAAATGAATAGTTGTGATGAAGTGACCTATAAACATTTTGTAAAGGATTTCTAAAAAAAACTATAAATGCCTAATGGCTCAAAAATGATTTAAGAAAACATTTTGTTACATTATTATAGAGAAATTAAAATCAAATATAAAAAATATACACACCCAGGTTATTGTCTTGTTCTTTTTTTTTTAACAATTTTTATTACTGACCCATTTGAGATAACACATAACACAAATTGACTCATATATCATAATACTAAGCGTCTTCGATATACCATTTTTGCATCTCATATTTGCAGCAGTTATGAGTTTATAGTGAGTGTTAGGCAGTTCACTCAGCTTCCCAAACCTTTCTTCATAAAAGGACCATATTTCTGACCTAATTCAAAACATGATTCAATAAAATAAAAAAAAAACTAAATCCACATACACAAATGAGAAATAAAAAAAGAAAATGACACAAGAAGCATACGCACCAGTACACCAAGAACTGATAGGGTGCATACTTCCCATAGATCATTTCAATATCTTGTTGGATGTTTTTAATCGTTGACTTCTTTCCATGAACCTGAAACGATGTGAGAAAAGACAATAGATATGGCCACTTAATCCATGTACTTATGAATGGGCCATAGTTGTTAATAGCGAATAGCGACAAAGGGACCTATATGCTACACAGCGAATGGCGACAAATAGCGACTGCTATTTTATAAATAGCGATACACTAGAAAAAGAATTTTGAAAATTTTTATATGTATATTATATCAAAATACCTTGGTATATATGCTATTTTACATGTATATTTAACAAAAACCTATAAATCCAGCTATTTTATAGCTATATCTAATTGCTATTTACATCACAAAAAAAAACCTAACTATCGCTATTCACGCTATTGGTCGCTATGACCCAGATAGCGACACTTGGTCGCCTCGCTACATAGCGCGCTATAGCGGTCGTTGTAGTCGAATTGTGATTCATCTTAAATGGGAGTCAGGCAAATGTGTTTTAACTCATAAAAGTTAGCTAAGAGCACGGGTCAAAGGGGTTAAAAGTTTCCAAATGCTTTATTTTAACCCGTTGCCCAACCACCTTGAGAAAAGACAGAAAAAGCTCAACATAGGTTATATAAATGTAAAGAGAAACCTGATTCAAATGCCTTAATGTTTCAGAATCGGATGGGACTACATGATAGAATCCCAAACACATGAGCACATTGGCGCGCGTAAAAGGCCCAAAACCATTAATTTCTCCCAATTGCTCATTTATCTTCATGTAATTGGATAAAGATGCTTCCCCACCGCAATCTTGTTCAAGTTTCTTAAGGTTAATCCTACCTTCAACAACGCTTTGAGCAAGGCCCAATATGCGACTCGCTCTATAACCAAGATTGCACCTCTTTCCCAGAAAATCTACATCAAGGCCTGCTAATTCTTCTGGGCCAGGAAAGTTCCCCATGGCACTGTGGAAGGGCAATTCTGTCTTTTCACTATTTAATTCATCCACCTTTAAGGTTCCATCTGCTTCACATGTTGATTTAACATCTTCTTCACCGCACCTTTTTCCAAGATTTCTTGATTTAATCTTGCGTTTGCTCGATTCTTTCCCTGCAGGAGTTTTTGGAGCAATATTAGTAATCTGCAGCTCCAGTTGCAGTTCACAAAGAGCTCTAGCCATGCTTAATGTCCTAGACCACCTAAAATGAGGAGAAAGAAAAGGTCACTGACATGCAACTTTAAAAAGAAAAATACGATTAATCATTAAACCGGCCAGAAATCATGTCAGTCATGGACGTCTTAATTAAGCAATAGGCATATTGAAGCAAGATAAAAGTTATAAATGAATTAGTCGACTTCGCTTGTGTTGTGTTATAGTCGAATTGTTTTAGGTTAATTGGTAAAATGGAATAAAAGATGGCATTTTCATAACAATATTATATTAATAAGTCTTAACAGATTTGGTTTAGTAATTAGTATGCATGCACTTATTTTTCTTTCAGTATTTGCTTTATCCTCATAACTTGGATTTTACTACTATATATATTCAATAACAAATGTGAAACAGACGAATTAGTCCCTCAACTTCTAATGTTGTTATCTCAGTCTGCAAAATTTACGTTGTCTTGATGTTCGACTTCTAGCCCCTCACTCTGCTGACACAAGTGATGATCATCAATAACTTTGGCATAAGTTGATGATGTAAACAGAGCAATAGTAAACTCGTCAATCCGTCAAAAAGCATTCATTCCTAGGATCGAATGCAACATGCATCAACTCATTTTCTTAAGACATTGGCTTGAAAAGTTACAAATTTGAGGGGAAGAAGGGGAAGAATCAGGTTTCTTTGTTTGTGTTATTAAACTTGGTTCTCAACAGCAGATATAGCAATCAAATATCACATACCAGCAAAGTTTAAAAAAAACAGATACGAGTTTCGAGGCGTTTTCCCTTCGCCTCACGAGTTGCAAGCCTCGAGGCGGAATTAAAAAATAAATAGAAATATTATATATCTTATAAAAATAGTAATACTAACTAAATTCATCATCAAATTCATCAAAATAATCAAAAACACACATAAAAAAGACATAAATTGCTTGAAATTGACACAAAAACTCAAAAATATCTAAAACAAATATAAAAAACCCCTGAGGCGCACCTGAGGCGCAGCCTTTTTAGCGCCTCAGCCCCTCTTGAGGCGCACATACAGTATAAACCCCCTGAGGCGCGCCTCAGAATCGTTTTTTGGCCGTTTCGCCTTGAGGCGTGCCTCGAGGCGCACGCCTCAACCGTTTTTTAAAACCATGCATACCAGTTAATCATCATTGCCAATTTACATTTATATAGATGAATCAAGCTATGCACTTAATGCTGTAAAATATCGGATATCGGTCAAGGACCGATATTTGAGATATAGGTTATCTCGGCGAGATATCCTAAATTTTAATATAATGCAGAATTTATATATATAATAATTGAACACTAATAATTCGATGATATCAGTCAATAATTTTTGTGATATATCTGTCAATATCGCCGATAATATCGGTACCGATATTCTAACCAATATTTGATACCGATATTTTACTAGGGGACCAATATAACAGATATATCACCGATATTAACTGCATAGGAATCAAGGGAGAGAGAGATGTAAGTAACTGGCAATTGCAGACGAGAATGCACTTGAGCATATCCTCAAACAAGGTTGGAGACCTAAAAACTCTCCCAAAACCTGATGACTTAGCTTCACCATAAACATCTTGAAAGGCCCTCACTTTCTTCTCCTCTGCATCTGACAGACGCAGCATCCTCCTCACTTGCTCCTGCAACAAATCCTCCTATATTTATTTCTATTTCTATTTCTGTTTCACTGAAATAAATAAACATACGGACCGTTAAGGATTGCTCATGTGCAGGAGAGAGATCCACACCACCGGAGTGGAAGACACGGAGAAGCAGATGATCGGCTTCTGGCGGTTGAGAAATTTGGACGGTGAGGGGTGGTTGGTGAGAATGGAAGAGGTGTAGAGGACGTTGGAAGGTTTTAGAGAGAGGATCCCAGTGATTTGGGGCGGTCATGAAGAAACCATGGCTGCATACGCTTTTTTCTAGGTTGAAAGTGGCCGCCGCTTCTCCTAGCGGCAGCTTGTACTCCACATACCACCGCTCGCCGGAGTTAACAACATTCTGCCTCTCCATTTTCAAAACAACTTCAATCATCAACGTAAAATCCTCATCGTTTGTGAGGAAACTACACAACACAAAAAAAAAAGCTTATGGTTATGGTAAAACCTCAGCTTCAAAACTCATGACGATGTGCTCGGTCCAGGTACCGAAAATATTGATACACAATTTGCCAAATATGGGTACTGGTATCAGCACTAAGAATGTACGGTATAATACCGGTAAAATTCGGTAAAATATTAATACCAGTATAGAAAACGTCAAAAAATGGGTACCAATTGGATACCGAAAAAATCAGTACGAAAAATTTGGTACCGGTTCCATATCCTATATCAAACATTGTTTTCCCTAAAGTTTTCAAAATAGTATGATAGCGCACTAACGATTTAGCTAAACAAAAAAGAAGCATATCATACGAATGAATATCGTGTGGATGAATCATATTGAATTTCACAAGTAGCATAACATGTAGCAAAACAAACTAAATGTAACACAACTTGAAAGAAGTGTCAAACGCTTGTAGCATATCAAAATTCACTAACATGCTTAACAAAATCTACAACAAGTAGTTTCAACTCTATACCAGGCTTATTACACATTGATCCTGCTCTTAAATCCCTAAAAATCCTAAATTTCATTAATAATTAATAATAAGTTAATTACTTTTCATTATTTTCCATTAATAAACACACAATGGATTTTCAAAGGCCATTAAATTCCATTTCAAATTGTTTCCCATTAATAAACACATAATGGATTTCAGTTTGTCCTTTAGCTATGGAAATTACACTGGATGTCCTTTATGTTACTATTTTCTTTCGAGCGGTTTCCTTTATCCATAACTCGGTTAATTTGAATGATGAGTTTGTATTTGAAGTGCTTTTTTTTCATCGAAACTAATTAGTGGTTGATCAAATTTTTGGTTTCTTTTCTACTTTTTTACGTTTTTAATTTAATAAGATTTTTGTTTTGAAATTTATTAAGTTTTTTTAACGAAAAAATAGTAAAAAAGAAAAAAAAAATGCCCTGATGTGACAGACATAAGGTCAAACTCAACATTAAAATTTAACCGAGTTATAGCTAAAAGAAACCACTCGAAAGAAAATAGTAACATAAACATGGGCAGATCCAGATGGTTTTTGGGTAGAAAAAATTAGTAAAAACCTTGTATGATTTGGAAAAAATTAGTAAAAACTTGTAAGAATCTATCAAAAGAAACGCATGAAAAAAAAAATTCCGGATCAGCAACATAAAGAACGTCAGATATAACTTTCATGGCTAAAGAACACCGTGCGCAAATTTCTAAAAACTTAAAGGACATATAAAGATAAAAAGAATATCATTAAATAATCTACCCATCCCAATCCAAAACTTGAATTACTCTTCCAACGATCTACACTTTGTCTAGACACTCCACAAGTTTTTAGAGAGGTTTGTTGTTGACACATCAAAACTCCTCATTCATCTTATTCTTCAACTTTAACAACAATGGCGACAACCACCACCCCCAAACCCCAACGATCACCAGAAGAAATCGAAGACATAATCCTCCGCAAAATCTTCCTCGTTTCCCTAACCGATTCCATGACCAACGACTCACGGATCGTTTACTTGCAGATCACGGCAGCCGAGATATTATCCGAAGGCGGCGACCTCAAACTCTCACGAGATTTGATCGAACGAGTCCTCGTTGATCGCCTCTCAGGTAATTCCGCATCCGCAGAACCTCCCTTTCAATACCTAATCGGAATTTATCGTCGTGCCTGTGAAGAACAAAAGAAAATTGTTAATATGAAAGATAAGTTAGTTAGGGCACAGATGGAAACAGTTGTCAATCAAGCGAAGAAGTTATCAGTTTCCTATTGTAGAATTCATTTAAGTAATCCCGATATGTTTCCGGATAATGATAGAACTAGGTCTAATGTTTCCCCATTGTTGCCGTTGGTTTTCGGTGAGGTTAGTAGCTCAATTGATACTTTTGGTGGTGGTAGTGTTGGTGCTTGTCCTGGTTTTATAGATGAGCTGTTTAAAGATACGGATTACGAGTCGGTGGAGCCGATATTGAAGCAGTTGTATGAGGATTTGAGAGGGATTGTGCTCAAGTGTTCTGCGCTTGGGAACTTTCAGCAGCCGTTGAGGGCGTTGATGTATTTGATAAGTTTTCCGGTTGGTGCTAGGGCGTTGGTGAATCATCCGTGGTGGATTCCGAAAGGGGCGTATTTGAATGGGAGGGTGATTGAGATGACGAGTATCTTGGGGCCGTTTTTTCATGTTAGTGCGCTTCCTGATCAGAGTGTTTTCAAGGGGCAGCCTGATGTTGGGTGAGTTGGTGAATTTGGCGTTTTTTGTATCGAGTGTTTGGATTTGGTTTGTGTAAATTGGTTTGTTTTGATTGTGCAGTGAACAGTGTTTTTCGGAATCGTTGACGCGACGGCCTGCGGATCTTTTGTCTTCGTTCACGACGATTAAAACTGTTATGAATAACTTGTATGATGGTTTGGCAGAGGTTCTTAGGTCACTTCTTAAGAACACGAGCACACGAGAGAATGTGCTGCAGTATATTGCAGAAGTGATTAACAAAAATGCATCAAGGGCTCATATACAGGTGATTGTCTTATAAGAAGATAAGAGTGACATTGCATATTTCTGAGGGCTTTGTTATTATATTTTTTATATTCGTTGAATAATTTGCAACTGGTGATAGGTTGATCCGCTATCTTCTGCTAGTTCGGGCATGTTTGTGAACCTTAGTGCTGTTATGCTTCGACTGTGTGAGCCTTTCTTGGACGCAAATTCAACAAAGAAAGACAAAATTGATCCTAAATATGTATTTTATGGATCTCGTTTGGAATTCAAGTAAGATACTTTATTGACTGCAAATTATGTTTTGTATCATCAATATTATTTTAACTGTAAGTCTGAACTTGACACAGAGAATTAACCGCCCTTCATGCATCTTCGGAGGAAGTTACTGAATGGCTGAATAAAAATAATCCAAGCACTTCTAGCAGTGGAGAATCGTCAAGTTACTCATTTATTTGTGAATGCTTCTTTATGACTGCACGGGTTCTTAATTTAGGGCTGTTGAAAGCCTTTTCAGACTTCAAGCATCTTGTGCAGGTAACACTATATAGCCTGTATCTCTTTATTTTTCTTACGCCTATAGATGGCACAAATGATTTAGGAGGTTGTTTGTGTTAAAAACAGAATGTGGGGGAATTTCAACCTTTTCCCCTTGTAGTTAAATTTTTGATTTGACCCGTTGCCGGTTTATATTTAATGGGTCGAAATTACTACCTACGTATTCCCAGAATTCCTTGGTTGATGTATGTGTTTATATACTACTAATCTGTAGGACATTTCAAGATGCGAGGATAATCTGGCAACCTTAAAAACCATGCAAGAGCAATCACCTTTACCTCGACTGGCCCAGGACATTGCTCGACTGGAGAAGGAAATCGAATCATTTACACAAGAAAAACTATGTTACGAAGCTCAGATATTGAGGGTAAAACAGTCTTTTCATATGTTTATATGGGCTGAATTCCTTTCAAACAAATATAATGTATCGACACTTTGTTGCTGTATCTTAGGATGGCGGACTTCTTCAGCAGGCACTATCTTTCTATCAGTTAATGGTGGTTTGGTTGGTAGGTCGTATAGGTGGTTTCAAAATGCCTCTACCACAATCTTGCCCAATGGAATTTGCATGTATGCCTGAACACTTTGTGGAAGATGCTATGGAATTGCTTATTTTTGCTTCTCGGATACCACGAGCTTTAGATGGTGTAAAGCTGGTAAAAAATATTTTCATTTTTACCGTCCCTTCTTGAGCACAATACTGCAATTTGTTTATAGTTTAATTAATCTTTCTTTATTTGGTAGGATGATTTTATGAACTTCATTATCATGTTCATGGCAAGTCCAGAGTACATTAGGAATCCCTATTTAAGAGCAAAAATGGTTGAAGTACTCAACTGCTGGATGCCTCGTAGGAGGTACTTTATATTCTATCATCTTTTGCTTTGAATATGAAGATCGAATTTGGGTACTTACGGTTTTATACATCTTCGTGTCTGCAGTGACACATCATCTGCCACAAGTACACTTTTTGAGGGGCACCAACTTTCTGTCCAGTATCTTGTGAGAAATCTTCTAAAACTTTACATTGACATCGAATTCACGGGCTCACACACCCAGTTCTATGACAAATTTAACATCCGACATAATATTGCCGAACTTCTAGAGTATCTTTGGCAGGTTCCTGTACACCAAAATGCTTGGAAACAGGTAATTTAATTACGGGTTGCTACTTATATGTGCTTATAACAACTTTTTAACAGTTTACTTAAATCGTTGAACTTTTTTTGGTCCCAGATTGCCAAAGAAGAGGAAAAGGGTGTTTACCTCAACTTTTTGAACTTCTTAATAAACGACAGTATCTTTCTTCTTGACGAAAGTCTCAACAAGATTCTTGAACTCAAAGAACTGGAAGCTGAGATGTCTAACACGGTCGAATGGGAACAAAGACCTGCACAAGAGAGGCAGGAGAGGACTAGACTTTTCCACTCTCAAGAAAATGTTCGTTTTTCACACCTACACATTGAAATACATATACGTTTTATTTTAAGAATACATATTAAGGAAATTTGGTTGTTTTGTATATAGATTATTAGGATTGACATGAAGTTGGCCATGGAAGATGTGAGCATGCTCGCTTTCTCTACTGAGCAAATTACAGCTCCTTTCTTGCTACCCGAGATGGTATCTTTTCGTTTCCCGTCTGTAACGGTATTAATTATATTCTTGTTTTCTATAACGATTGCTTCTTTTTTGCAGGTTGAAAGAGTCGCCAGCATGTTGAATTACTTCCTCTTACAACTTGTGGGCCCCCAAAGGAAATCGTTAAGCTTGAAGGATCCTGAAAAATACGAGTTTCGCCCAAAAGAGTTGCTAAAGCAGGTATGTATCAATATAATTTTGATATATTATGTTTTTTCATCTCTTTTTTACATGTTAGTTTTATACAAAACATACCTTTCTACAATGTCTAATTATATATTACCTATCTTGAAGATTGTGAACATATATGTTCATCTGGCAAGGGGGGATCACGAGAACATTTTCCCATCTGCCATCACGAAGGATGGACGGTCCTATAACGACCAGGTGTGTCTTTAAGATATTTATCATAGTCGTGGAACAATGGGCCCACACTCTTTTTTATAAAGAAGATTTTTGAGATGTCTGTAATCTGTATGCGATAATTATGGATCATTTGCAGTTATTCACAGAAGCTGCAAATGTTCTTAGAAGAATAGGTGAAGATCCCAGAATTATACAGGCTTTTGATGATCTTGGTAGAAAGGCTAAAGCTGCAGCATCTGAAGCCATGGATGCTGAAGCTATTCTGGGAGACATTCCAGATGAATTCCTTGATCCTATCCAGGTAATTTGCTGGATTTGTGTGTGTTTATATATATTTATATAGGGGAGTGTGTGTGTGTGTGGTGTTGTGTGATGCGGTCCAGTCCAACCCGGCAGACCCCTTCGAGTTATTTTACATGTTTAATGCAACAATCTCTATTTCACGGACAATATGAATGTTGATACTGCAGTACACGCTAATGAAAGATCCAGTTATCTTACCATCTTCAAGAATCATAGTGGACCGACCAGTGATTCAGAGGCATCTATTAAGCGACGCTGTAAATCTTCAACCTTTTCCACTCTTTTGTACACAACATTCTGTCATCGACAATTACATTTATATAACGATTTTGTTAAATCGCAGACGGACCCGTTCAATCGTTCTCATCTTACACCAGATATGCTGATTCCAGACACAGAACTGAAGCAAAAAATTGAAGAATTTGTGAAGTCACAACAAAGGAAGCAACATGGTGAAGAGATGAGTATGCAAAGCAGCAGCTTTAAATCTTCAATTCAGTCACCTGATGGTACTGGGCCTTTGATTGATTAGAAACTACTTTTAGACTGTAATTTTGTGTACATCAAGTTTTTGGTACTAAAACATGGATGGCAATCATAAGTTAAAACACGCTAGAATCGGTGTACAATTCGACAAATATTTTGATCAAAGCTTGGATAAAGTTAAGCATTCGGAAAACAATCTTGATGCGGTGTATAAGACTCACATTATCAGCTTTAAAGGTTGTAGTGTTTGGCAAATTTGGATTATTTAAAAAATTGATATATAAGATAACCAAAAAGGACATTTTAAAAAGAAAAAGGGAAACTAGTTGTGAAAGGGAGGGGTCTCAAATAGGTTGATGGGGGGTACGATTTATTACCAAGGATGAATATATTAGACGTCGAGTGATATCGCTTGTGATGTTAGCGGAGAAGATAAACTTTTACAGAAAACTCACTCAAATATAAGATAACCAAAAAGGACATTTTAAAAAGAAAAGGGAAACTAGTTGTGAAAGGGAGGGTTCTCAAATAGGTTGATGGGGGGTAGGGTACGATTTATTACCAAGGATGAATATATTGGACGTCGAGTGATATCGCTTGTGATGTTAGCGGAGAAGATAAACTTTTATAGAAAAGTCACTCAAAACCACAAAAAAGAGGGGGATGGGACTTTTAACGAAGGAGGGGCAAAATTGGAAAAAAATTATTTCTCCAAAGGAATTATCTATGATTAGCTTGAGACTTCATTTTATTTTTTTTAAAGTCTGATCTCAGAGCTAAATGCAAGTTTTGATACAAAGTTACACACTAAACAATCCTTGTTAGGTGTTTGGATATAGTAGATGACCACTCCTAAGCTTGCCATTCTAAATGTTAGATACGTATATTTTCAGCTTTTATTCTCCAAGTATTTTACATCGGATATCCTTTACATACAAAACATTTATTTCTTATCATCTTCCTATTTAGACGCAAAATTATCAAAATACGGGTTACATGATAAACATATGTCACCCGATTTAAACAATTTATAGTACAAATGTAGAATACATTGGATGGAAAAATAATAGAAACATGTAAAATGAGGTTTAGTATTTCATTCAGTCAGGAATTAGCACGATATAATGCATCAATACATTCATTTTGCAACATAATAATTTACAAAGACCCAAAGTTTAAGAGTTGCCTTGGGCTAGAAATCACCAAACTTTATTCTGGCCCATAAGCCCAAGAACCTCTTCCCAAAGCCCAACACTTCCAGCAGTTGCCAGCCCAACTACATCTGGGCTACAAGCAGCAACAGACCAATACCCAGCCCTTATCTCATCTCTCAACTGCTCTTTCTCCCACCCACAATACCCATCAAAGAATCTAAACTCATCCACACCAACCACATTTCTCTTCACCATCTCAACTCCACACCCAACACTCTCTTTAGTCCCATAATATAATCCATTCATTACTTCATCAAACACCCCACTATTTCTAACCCCTTCACCCCCTCTCACCAAAAACAACCCTTCCTCGAGGGGCCCGCCAAAGAACAATGGTCGGTCGGCAAATGTCCCCGACACATCTAGTGCGGTTGATCTCGTTTCCTTGATTGACATAAGTGAAGGCCGATTGAGTATTATGCCTGTTGGGCCCACCGGGCCCATTGATAATATAAGGACCACTGTCCTTTCAAATATGTGGACCCCATCTAGTTTCTCAGTTGCTATTAGTAAGCAACCTTTTTCGGGCTCATGTATTGCATGAGCCCATTTGTCACTTATTGAAACAGATGGTGTCTGGTTCACCATGTTGTTGGGATCGGTGGCTGGAGAAGATTCTTGTGAGCTAAACGCTTTTTCTCCGGCCACCAGTCTTGCTCTGAATGACCGCCAATCAGCATCTAGAAACATGTTTTCCTCGTCTCTGGATGATCGTGATGGTGAATTTGACTGAGATTGACAACCTACGATAGGCAAATCAACCATAAATATAATTTCAACCACCATATTTATTTTTTTAAAAGTCGAACACATACCCTTAAAATCTACTCCTAAAATTCACCTATAGCCCACTTTGTAGGACTTAACCAGCATCACTTTGGTGGGGATAAATAAACACCTAACGCTACTAGGCCAAGAGGCCATCAGCAACCACCATATTTATAAACATTAACATCAAACGTTATTATTCGACTATCAATATCTCATAACTTTTCGCTAAAAACATATCATTCTTATAATAATTAGATAAGAATACTTACATGTGGTAGCTTTCCTGATGTGAAAGTTGGAAGATGATCTCTTGGGCTGCAAAAAGATTCTTGATTTGATGGAAGGGATGCCAACTTCTAGTGATTTAGTGAAGGAATTTGAAGAAAGACAACAAGCCTCCATTGTTCTTGATTCTTGAAACTAGAAATGGTTGGATTGGATCAATGCAAGATTTAAGTTCTATATAAGTAATAAACAGGATGAATGTGCACCACAAGGTTCATTTCAACCCTATCCTATACAAGTAGGATTCACCTTTTTCCATATTCTGAGTATGGGCCAGTGGATAATCTTTTACACGTCAGATGATTCAGCCAATATGAGGGTTACACGTGGACTTAAAAGAAACTGGCAAAAAGATCAGCACTTTATGGAGGATGTGTCATATTCATAGCCATTTAGTTCTGCTGTGATAATTTGTTGAATATTATCCACAACTACAAATGATGAGCATCTGTTAAGAACTTTACCAAAAATCAATGAGAAAAAGTGTTCTTTGTGCATTGATGGGCTGTACGGTACATGTAAGCTATACATTGTATTGTAGCAGACCCCAAAGTCTAGCAAGAAAGTTTGTTAATGATAAGTCAAACTTAAAATTGTTGACTATTTGTGAAAAAGGGTATATTATTTTCCTTTAGTGATTCACTATTTATCAAACTCTTGGATAATATATTATAGATTTAATTAATAATATTATCTTAAAAAGTCTCAGTTAATTTATATTCCAAACATTGTAACCCGAGACTTGAATCATAGTGACAATTCTATCTTTTATATACTTGCGTTATTCATTATTCGTAAATACTTGTTAATTATTCATGATACATAAATACTTGATCCCATTTACGTGCAAATTCATACTTATTCATACTTATTACATATGCAAAATACATTTATACGTCCCTTTATTTATACACAACACTTATGCATTGCACTTATACGCTTAAAACCGTCAAAACCAAGCAAAATTGGAAGTTGGGTTACGGGCCTGGCACTCTCATGCGAATGGGCCTGGCCCAGTCGTCCGAGAGCCCACTCGTCCCAAAGTGCACATCAGCCTATAAATATAAGTCCATTCCCTTCATCCCAAAACTTCAACTTCCGAATTCTCTCTCAAACCAACTTCGGGCATCTCACTTGGAGCCTCTCTCAGTCACTTCTAAGTGAGTACTGAGCTTGTAAACAACTGATTTCATCCTTATTCTTCTAATTTTCTTCTGTTTTATCAAACTTTTTACAAGATTCTTCACGGACCTTCACTTGGTATTCCAGATCTGCTATGGCACCTGGTACGAACTCTCAAAATCAGTTGAGGATCAAGTTGAAGGTGAAGTAAATATTACAAAATCATTTTAAACAAACATTCAGACTTCAAACTCAGGTGGATCTGAGGTTCTTTGAGCTCACAAGCTAAGTCCAAAGCTGTGGATTCGAGTTTGAACCAATTCCAGCCGAGTAGGTAATCAGTTCAAACAAAACCAAACTGATTTTACCTAGAGACAGTCCAGTTCGTCCGAAAGTGCAGGCCCAGTCGTCCGAGAGGGTAACCCTCTCGGACGAGAGGGACTTCCAGTCGTCCAAATGTGCCTATTTCTCCAAGTTCTGATGATTCTAAGTGTTGAATGATTTTCCAGATCTCTATTTTCAATATAGCTAATTCTGTCAATGTGTGTTCCGTGGGAACTTTGGTTTCCAATCTAGATCCACCACCTCACTTAACTCGTGAAACGAACACTGATGTGTGTAAAATGTAACATATAAATTACATCAAATAAGGCATAAAACTAACCCTTTTTAAGTACTAATGTTGGAAAAAGAGTGTTTTTGGTCTTCCTTTTGTATTTTCAGGATTAAATGAGCTCAAATTCACAAAAGAAGGAAAAAGACAGCTAAATCTAACATAAATACAAGAAAAGGAACATAAGTGGATTGCCCGACCCCTCAACAGCATCCTCCCAAGCAAAATAGAGAAGGCAGAAGGCTGAACACGCCCCGTGCTCAGCCAGCACGGGGCCGTGCCCAAGAAGCAGCAGAAAAGACAAACCTATAGAAGCTTCTATTGCCCACCACGGGGCCGTGCCCAGTGAACACGTGGGCGTGGCGAAAGTACAGCAGGCGCATTAATTGTAATTGCGAATTACAAATAATAAAGAGAGAGAGAGAGAGAGTGTCAGACAGGCACGGGAGCGGACACGGGGCCGTGCCCAGCCTTCTGTTCAGCCTATAAATAGGAGTGCTTGGTTTCATTGCAACCCATCCCTTGGCACACCACCTCTCTCACACTTCATCCACCACCCACCACCATCACAACACCATCATCCACCACCATCATCCATTGTCCATCATAGAGTGTGTGAGTCGTCTCGGGATCCAAGATTGATCGTAAGAGTTCTTGACAATCAAGGCCATGTTTGCCTAAGTCTCTTACATCACTTGGTGAAGACAAGTGTTTAGTATAATACTTTTTATTTTTAATCTTTTGCACTTTTTATTTGGTTTTGTATTAATGACTTTAATAACTAGTTGCTTATGTTGAAGGTGATCTTTCCTTATCGTTTGTCCGTGGTGTCTTGGCATTATTTTACTGTCTATATAAAATAAAAGATTTTCACCATTCATATCTCCACGGTCTATATGGAGGTATGTTGGCTACCTGGTCAGGGGTTAAGGGAACGGTTTGGTAAGGGTCTTGCCCTTGTTCAACGTTTAGAGGTCCTGCAAGGGACCTGGGTCAAATTTAGTAGGATCTCCTTCAATACCCAAATGTATTGGATGGCGGGGATCCAAACTCTTTGACCCCCTCATAAGTTAACTACTATTAATACTATAACCCGGCTATTTAGGACTGTATCCCTGCTGACTCAGACTACTTAGTCGAGGGTAACGTCACCTCCAAAAGAGGGGCCTACCATAATTTGCATTAATAACTTAATTCATTATCTTTCAATAATCCGACCCTTTAGGATTGTATCCTTGCTGACTCAAACTACTGGGTTGAGGGTAACGTCGCCTTCAAAAGAGGGGCCTACTATAATAACTAAGATAATCTCTTAAACAAGTGCAAAAGTGCGAAAATAATCAAAGGTTATACTAATACACGAGTCGGATCCAAGTGATTCATCTTGTCTATCTGTTTTTATTTTTATTTTATTTTTCAGCATTTAGTTAGTTTTTATTTTCTTAGTTTAAAAATCTTTTCTAACATTTTGATTTGGTTAGACGTTGAGGATAAACCGGTACTAAAAGCTCTTGTGTCCTTGGACGACCTCGGTATCTTACCAACACTATACTACGTCCACGATGGGTGCACTTGCCCATATGTGTGTTTAGTGTTAGTGAATATCGTGTTTTATAAATTTAAAACTTGGCTAAAAGTGTAAAAAGGGCTTAAAATATACATCTAAAATATAACACACTTCACGCACATCAAGTTTTTGGCGCCGCTGCCGGGGACACAAGGATTTTAAGAAAGTTAGGAATCAACGGCCTAATCATATTTTTATTTTTCTTTTTAATTTTTTTAGGATTTTCTTAGATTTTCAGCTTCTGCAGAGCTCAGCACGGGCCGTGCCTGGTCGGACACGGGCCGTGCCCAGCGTTGTTACTGGCAGTTTTTAGTTTTCCAAGTTACAGAAGGCTGACCACGGGGCCGTGTCGGTGCAACACGGGGCCGTGTCCAACTCTCCAGTAACTGGGATCTGGAAAACAATCACTGTAACTCCGACCACGGGCCGTGTTCACTGAGCACAGGGCCGTGGTGAACCTTCTGACCAGCATTCTTTTTTGTTTTTATTGCAGGACTTGGAACCAGACGCCACCCCTACGTAGTGTATGAGATCCAGTTCTAATAAGGGCATAAAAGAACCTCTAGAAGAACCCGAACGCTTTCTCAGAAAAATACTAAAAGCCAAAAACCAAGAGAAAGTTTCGGGAAATCCACCCCCAATGGCGGATCAACGTACTCTCATGGATTATCTACGACCCACCGTAGGTAACCTCGGCGCCGCTATCAATGCACCGAATGTTGAAGCCAATAACTTCGAACTTTGGCCGCATTTGATACAAATGCTCCAAAACTCCGCAACCTTCCATGGGCTTGCGGACGAGGATCCCCATCTACATATTACTAATTTCTTAGAAATATGTGATACCTTTCGGATCAATGGAGCATCAAATGACGCCATCCGCCTTCGAATGTTTCCTTTCTCACTAAAAGACCGAGCAAAAGCTTGGCTTAACGCCCTCCCAGCTGGATCGGTAAACACCTGGGATGAACTAGCCCAAAAATTTCTATATAAGTATTTCCCTCCCGCTAAAACGGCTAAATTAATGACTGAAATTAGTACATACTCACAAGAGGACGGGAAATCCTTATATGAAACTTGGGAAAGGTTCAAGGAGCTATTGCGAAAGTGTCCACATCACGGCCTTGCGATATGGCAACAAGTATCCACTTTCTATAATGGGTTGTTGCCACACACAAGGCAGACACTTGACTCTAGCTCCGGGGGACTTTTAGGTAATCGCCGTCCACATGAAATATATAACCAAGTTGAGGAAATTGCTCAAACCAATTTCCAGTGGCACACTCCCCGAGGCAATAAATCTATTGCCCCGGGCGCCCATAAGGTTGATGAAAACACTTCCTTACAAGCCCAAATCGAGGCCCTTTCTTCAAAAATAAAAAAAATTGGAAATGACAAAAATGGTCTCGGTTATAGCTTGTGAAGGGTGTGGCGGGCCACATGAAAATTGGAGTTGTATGAAAGAAACGGACGATCAACAAGAGTCGGTAAGCTACATTGACAATAGACCTAGACCGTCGGGTCCTCCAACAGGCATTTACAACCAAGGATGGCAGAATCATCCTAACCTTGGTTGGAGAGAACCCGGCAATAGTAGTAACCAACAAAACCAACGAACAAACTTTCAACAACCAAGAAATGAGTCACAAAATTTCACTCAACAACAAGGTGGATGAGAAAGGCTTGAAGATATTGTATCTCGCCTCATCTCCGACACTGAAAAGAAAAACTCGGAAAGGTTTCTACAATTAGAATCAAATTTTAGAAATCAACAAGCTAGTATTCAAAACATAGAAAAACAATTAAGTCAACTAGCCCAAAATTTTTCCGAGAGACCACTAGGCGCATTACCAAGCAATACCGAAACAAACCCAAAAGCGCAAGTTCATCTCATCACGTTACGAAACCGTACCGTGGGGCCTGCGGAAGCGCCACCGCCAACCGAGGAGACTACACCACCACCTCTGCAAGAAAAGGACTCCCCTCCATCATCAGAGCCTATAAAAGCTCCTCGAGTTCCGTACCCCGGTAGGTTAATTCGTCAAAAGACCAATGAGCAATTCGTAAAATTCGAAAGTCTACTAAAACAATTGCATGTCAACATTCCTTTTATTGATGTCCTAACCCAAATGCCTAAATATTCTAAGTTCATGAGGGACTTCCTCACTCATAAAAAGAAAATTGAAACGTTGCAATTAGTTAACTTAGGCGAAGAATGCTCTGCCCTTGTACTCAAGAAACTCCCCTAAAAGAAAATCGATCCCGGAAGCTTCACAATTCCTTGCTCGATCGGGGACTCCCCCGTTCGTAATGCACTAGCCGACCTTGGGGCTAGCATTAACCTCATGCCCTCATCAATGTTCAAAAGACTCGGCCTAGGAACAACGAGTCCTACAAAAATGAGCATACAACTTGCTGATCGATCCGTCAAATTCCCACAAGGTGTCATCGAAAATGTCCTAGTAAAGGTAAACAAATTTGTCTACCCGACCGACTTTGTTATACTTGATATGGAAGAAGACACCAAAGTCCCCCTCATACTAGGGAGACCATTTCTAGCCACCGCACAAGCCGTGGTAGACATGAATGACGGAACGCTCACCTTAAAGTACGGAGATGATGAAGTAAAGTTCGGGGTTGGGAGGAAAATAGAGGACGATGACCCGGTCAACTACATGAAGGTTATTGATTCGAGTTTAGATGCCGCTCTCCGACGGTGCAACATGGGATGCAAAACATCCCACTCAGAAAATATATAACCTCACTTTGGGTCTAGCCAAGGACCCTTATAAACGTGGCACACCACGGAGGCACTCCGCGGAACTATCCTTAGCTTAGTTTAATCTTTTAGTTTTAATTTGCAGAAATAAAACACTCATGGTGGTAAAGGATGATAAGGGAAATGAGAAACATGGACCCATGCACAAGAACAAGGCCACACGTCAACAATTTCTCCGTTACAGTAGGTTCAACACGGGCCGTGCCCAGCCAACACGACCCCGTGCTGAACCCCCTGCAGAAAAATGCCCAGTTCAGGTAACTGGACACGGGCCGTGTTCACCAGACACGCCCCCGTGTCCAGGCTTCTGTTTCTTTTTCTTAATTATCGTTACTGGCACCTGACCACGGGGCCGTGTCCGGTCCCCACGGAGCCGTGTCCAGACTGCCAGTAACATTAATTTTTTGCTTTTAAACACCATTTTACACATTCAATCAACCTAAAAATTTATTTTTGGGACACATTGAGGACAATGTGTAATTTAAGTGTGGGGGGATGCTAAAACCTTGAAATTTTGCAAGTCCTAATAACAAGCCTTACACAAAACTCTATTGGAACCGCTAATCACCCAAAAAAAAAAAAAAAAATTTTACTTGTCTAAAGTTTAAGTTGGGAATTCTAAGATTAATAAGGTTATATTTTTGCAAGTTTACAACCGATAGCGTCGTGATAAAAAGAACTAACATAAGAAAATTATGAAACAGCATGACAAGCTTAGTTAAAATTCGATTATATATACTTGATCACATAGAAAAACCCATTCCCACAAAAAGTGAGTTTTGAGCCTTTATTGAGCATACAAATACACATCTTTAGATTAAATGCTCACTTTTCGTTTCTTGTGTGAATAGCCGCTTGGTTCTTACGACTCTAGAACTTGCCACGACGATTCATTCCCGGTCCTTACCAACTTAAACCCAAGTAAGTAAATGATGGAGGCATTAGGACTAACCCTTTTTATTTCAAAACCATTATTTTCATTTTTTTCACCTACCCAAAAAAAACTCCCCCTAGTTAACCCCTTTGAGCCTAAACCTTTCATTTCTTTACCTTAAAACCCTTTTACCCACCAAAACCCTTTTTATTTTTACCCTTTATTTTAGTAACAAGCTCGGTTTTCGTGTGACTAAAAAAAAAATAATAATAATAAAAAATGATGAAGTTAGAAATAAACAAACAAAGCTCTTGAAACAAAAGCTTGTTTGAAGAAATACTTCATTAAGAATAAAAAGTCACTAAAACAAAATGTTTTACGAAAACTGACGCTTTTTACGCTTTTCGCCATTTTCTACTAACCACTAACCCAACTACCCACCTTTAGCCCAAGCCTTTACCCAAAAAAGTCCTCTTGATATTTACAAAGTTAACAAGTTAAAAAGGAGGAGGATTGATTGCTTGGCAAGCCTATGGTAGGGATAAGTTCCACGCCGCTGTCGAGTGATTCACTAAAAATACACATTCGGCCGAGTGTGAGTGATTTCTCCCGTGAGGTATGTGAACTTGTATATAAATGGAATTTTAAAAAGGCATGCTATGCCCAAATAAGTAATTTATCCTATGAAACGTTCTAAATAAACCATAACGAATAGGATTGTAAATAAATAAAAATAAAACCAAAAAGATCTTGGATTCCCGACACTCTATGACAAGCCAAAATCTTCTCTTCTACCCATTCCATTTGGGAGTGTAAGCCACGTATTAAAGAGTTTTGCTTGAGGACAAGCAAAAATTCAAGTGTGGGGGTATTTGATGTGTGTAAAATGCAACATATAAATTACATCAAATAAGGCATAAAACTAACCCTTTTTAAGCACTAATGTTGGAAAAAGAGTGTTTTTGTCTTCCTTTTGTATTTTCTGGATTAAATGAGCTCAAATTCACAAAAGAAGCAAAAAGACAGCTAAATCTAACATAAATACAAGAAAAGGAACATAAGTGGATTGCCCGACCCCTCAACAGCATCCTCCCAAGCAAAATAGAGAAGGCAGAAGGCTGAACACGCCCCGTGCTCAGCCAGCACGGGGCCGTGCCCAAGAAGCAGCAGAAAAGACAAACCTATAGAAGCTTCTATTGCCCACCACGGGGCCGTGCCCAGTGAACACGTGGGCGTGGCGAAAGTACAACAGGCGCATTAATTGTAATTGCGAATTACAAATAATAAAGAGAGAGAGAGAGTGTCAGACAGGCACGGGAGCGGACACGGGGCCGTGCCCAGCCTTCTGTTCAGCCTATAAATAGGAGTGCTTGGTTTCATTGCAACCCATCCCTTGGCACACCACCTCTCTCACACTTCATCCACCACCCACCACCATCACAACACCATCATCCACCACCATCATCCATTGTCCATCATAGAGTGTGTGAGTCGTCTCGGGATCCAAGATTGATCGTAAGAGTTCTTGACAATCAAGGCCATGTTTGCCTAAGTCTCTTACATCACTTTGTGAAGACAAGTGTTTAGTATAATACTTTTTATTTTTAATCTTTTTCACTTTTTATTTGGTTTTGTATTAATGACTTTAATAACTAGTTGCTTATGTTGAAGGTGATCTTTCCTTATCGTTTGTCCGTGGTGTCTTGGCATTATTTTACTGTCTATATAAAATAAAAGATTTTCACCATTCATATCTCCACGGTCTATATGGAGGTATGTTGGCTACCTGGTCGGGGGTTAAGGGAACGGTTTGGTAAGGGTCTTGCCCTTGTTCAGCGTTTAGAGGTCCTGCAAGGGACCTGGGTCAAATTTAGTAGGATCTCCTTCAATACCCATATGTATTGGATGGCGGGGATCCAAACTCTTTGACCCCCTCATAAGTTAACTACTATTAATACTATAACCCGGCTATTTAGGACTGTATCCCTGCTGACTCAGACTACTTAGTCGAGGGTAACGTCACCTCCAAAAGAGGGGCCTACCATAATTTGCATTAATAACTTAATTCATTATCTTTCAATAATCCGACCCTTTAGGATTGTATCCTTGCTGACTCAAACTACTGGGTTGAGGGTAACGTCGCCTTCAAAAGAGGGGCCTACTATAATAACTAAGATAATCTCTTAAACAAGTGCAAAAGTGCGAAAATAATCAAAGGTTATACTAATACACGAGTCGGATCCAAGTGATTCATCTTGTCTATCTGTTTTTATTTTTATTTTATTTTTCAGCATTTAGTTAGTTTTTATTTTCTTAGTTTAAAAATCTTTTCTAACATTTTGATTTGGTTAGACGTTGAGGATAAACCGGTACTAAAAGCTCTTGTGTCCTTGGACGACCTCGGTATCTTACCAACACTATACTACGTCCACGATGGGTGCACTTGCCCATATGTGTGTTTAGTGTTAGTGAATATCGTGTTTTATAAATTTAAAACTTGGCTAAAAGTGTAAAAAGGGCTTAAAATATACATCTAAAATATAACACACTTCACGAACATCAAACACCCAAACAATCTCCTAGACCTAGAACAAGTGAACCCCGTCCAGCCTCCGACACTTAGTTAATTCTTTGTATGTCGTGTTGGCACACCTGGGTGGTACATTGTTTGGTTGTTTGGTTTATTTTTACATCCTGTTTGTCCTTTCCGTATTCATGACCAACCGGTCAGTTAACTGATTTGTGCTTTGGTGAACTATAATGAGGTTAAAACCTCCATGCATGACTCCTATGAACCTTCTGATTATTCTGGACTATTAATATACTGATATAATAACTAATAAACCTAAACAGAAATCACGAACATAACTGTTTGATAGTTAAAACGTTCAAACGAGACTCAGTTCACCAGTCAGCCCCGTTCGTTCCAGACTGCCTCTCGTCCGAACAATTCGTATTTCGGTTTTCCCGTTATTCTGCTTTCCGTGTTCCTTATCATTGATTCTGTCTTGCAAACTAGGACCCGTAAAACCACAGAAAATCAGTGTCGGGACAAGTGCACGGACAATGAGTATACTCAAACCCCTTTTCCCGTTTTATACTTTGGGTGCAATATGTTCATTATCAAACCTACACAGTTACACTTAGACTTTATCAAAAGTCACACAATCCAATACATGCATGCATACGTTATACTTGATACTTTAATCTGGGTTTGTTCGTTTTGTGATAAATGTAACACCCCGTGTTTTTAGAAAGTCAAAGTCAAAGTCAAGATTGAAGTCAAAGGAAGAAAAGATCACTAATTGCGATCTGTCTTTCCTTGCTCAATCCCTGCTGACTTCTTTGACTGTAGTTAGTCTATTTATGTTTTACGTTAGTTGTATTATGTGGAGTAATTAATTACAATCGAATTAATCGAAGTTTATTTATCGATGCGAACCGCTTTACGACTGTGAATAATAGGAAGTAAGAATGCGATAAAGTCAATTAATCAGTAATCAAACTAATCTAACCATCATCGAACTCGAAACTCGAATTGTGCAACTTTGGTAGTATTGTTATACGTGTGTGTGTGCCTTATGTGTTACTTGTGCATGTCTACTTTATGTTATGTGTGGTAATCAATCGAAACTCGACTCGAAATCGAAACCCAATCGAACTCAATCGAAATCGAATCATGATAATTGGTGGAGAAGAGATAGCGCGAGATATAGATGATTGTATGTTAGATATAGTGGTTGGGATTATAAGTAATTTGAATAGGAAACTCTATCG
This sequence comes from Helianthus annuus, assembly GCF_002127325.2. Classification (NCBI taxonomy): domain Eukaryota; kingdom Viridiplantae; phylum Streptophyta; class Magnoliopsida; order Asterales; family Asteraceae; genus Helianthus; species Helianthus annuus. Next base: position 121,134,254 of record NC_035447.2, on the reverse strand, counting down.
AAACTCTATCATACTCGCATCGTCCTCAATCGAAATCGAAATATCAAAAATCGTCGCATCGAACGCTCGAATCGTGCAGCTGAACGATCAGGCTACCAGCCGATCGAACAGCCAGCCGATCGGATTGCTGTCCGATCGAACAGGCTGTCCGATCGAGCTGCCTGGCCGATCGGCCAACACTTTCTTCTTATGGCATCCTATAAATACCCCTTGTCACTCTCAAACTTTCTACTTTTGGAAACCTCTGTCCGACCAGCTCGTGCTCCCCTCTTTTTCTCAGATTCCTCTTAATTCCGGTAAGATTTCGTCCTAAATCTTGTACTTTCTTGATCTACACGCACTCCTACACCTTTCTACCTTGCAAATCTTGATTTCTAACAGTGAAATCCTCAAGATTCAAGTGTTCTAGGATGATGTCACCATGGTGTTCTTGAAGAACTTCATGTTTTGGCTTCAATCCACCAAGAATCACTTGGATCTAGCCGATTTCCACATAAAAAAACAAGGATCTTTCATAGATCTAAACATTTACACGGTGAAAAGGATTAAAAGATGGTTTTCCCAACTTTCTTTCAACTCTTTTACACTCAATGCCTTCAAAACCGATAGAAACGGATTTGTGCCGACTTACAAATCACTCCGGTGGTTGCATGGCTCAAGTTCGGGATTCTATCCACGAGGTTAACCGATTTCGGGTTAAACGTTAAACTCCGTTCCGAATAGTTCACCGGCCGGATTTGGGTGGTTCCTATCTGATCAGGAGAAGCAAGTAAGAACGAGGGTTCTATGGTTTGACTCGTTGTCAAAACACCTCGATATAACGACAAATAAATCAGAACAGCCAAGTGTTAGATGAACAGGCCGACCAGGTCAGGATGCTGACCGATCGGACTGCTGTCCGAACAGACAGCCAGCGGATCAGACAATCAGTCGATCGACTGGCCAGCCGATCGGCTAACACATGGCCCCACACTTAATCAATTTTTGAAGAACTAGTATTGAACGAACAGCTGTTCGATCGGACTACCATCCGATCGGATTACTCTTCGGATCATGAGATACTATACTTCAACACTTAATCGATTTTCAACATGTTCAATGCACTAGGATTGCCACCCGATCGAACTACTGTCCGATCGAGTGACCTTTTGCTGAGAACATGTTCTCCCTTGAAGTATTAACCGATCGGGCTGCCGGCCGATCGAACGACCGTCCGATCGACCGACCTGAAAGGTAAAGATACTTCAATATTTTCAAATACTACAACGAAAACTTCAAAGGTCAAACCAGCATACACAAACACATCCTCCTCAAAGGAAGAAACAATCCACTCGAACAGCCATCCGATCGGCCTATCGACCGACCGGACAGCTGTCCGAACGGACTGCCAACCGAACGGTCAGCCGTCCGATCGGACTACCGTCCGATCGACCAGTTGTCTGACCCTCCGACACTTGTTTTCCGTTTTACGCGTTGCTTATCGTTATGCTATCCAACTATTCAGGCTAACCCTACTCTCAAGTGCTTCCTTCAATCCATCAATCACTGTGAGTATACTCGATCCCTTTTTGCTTTTAGCACTTTTGGGTGTTACATACGTTACTTATTCTAAATCACACTCGAACACACTACTCAATTACTTTAAACGCTAACCGTTATCACATGTATTACGTGACTAAATGAATGTTTGTTGTTATGTTTACACGTGGAATACTGTCTACCTGCCTTAACGACGATAGTACTATAGTTTGGACTCGGCACCCATTCACACGGGGGTTGTTAAGGACAATTACTTGCATGGATTACGGTGGTAATCGTGTATTGCGAACTGCCTCGGGCAGTCAACCCGCAGTCATTGGTATTGATAGACCCATGTCAATAATTAACATGCTTCGTTTTCCCCTGTGTACGTCCTGGTTATGCGTAAACTATTTCGAACTCTATTATGCTATTATCAAACTTGTATGCTCACCTTTACATTTTATGTATTGACTTTATTTTAACGTATGTGACAGGTGTTTAAGATGCTTATCTGCTAGGAAGGCGAAGTTAGAATAAAAGTCTAGAGCATAGTTGTCTGTAGACCTTGCAGCTTGAGTCTCTAGACATAGATAAACAATATTTATATTTCAATCTGAGTTGTCGGAACAGAATATTTGCCTGGATCTTATCTGTAATAATTTGTTTGCTATTTGAGGTACGGTATGGGACGTATTATATAAATTGAATAGTAATGATAATTGTTATGGAAACTTCTGGACAATCTGTTTCGCTCAGTGCCATGCCCCGATGATTCCGCCATCGGTTGGGGTGTGACAATAAACTTGTCATTAACTTCGAACGAGCCTATCCTTAACATGTATAGCGCTAAAGGAGTAACGCACCGCCCGTGAACGTAAGGTCATGTTAAGTCTGTAATTATTTGCGTTAAACCTTGGGTTGACTCGTTATTCACATGCCAGTTTAATGTTAATCTTGATAACTAGTTTGCTATGTGGATTTGTTTAAACTTTATTACTTATGCTATGTATCAAAACTTGTATACTCGCCAATACCTTTGTATTTAACCATGTATTTTTAACATATTGCAGGATGATGATGATATTATAATGGGCGTAGCAACGATGCTTTAGATACATATCTAAAGTTAATTAGATTATGTTGTTGTATCAAATCTTGTACTATGTTGTATTTTGTTTCGTTGTTGTATTTGAACTTATGTTGTATTTGAAATTTCCAAGTATTGTAATGTGACAAGTTGTTATGAAATGAAATCAGTTTGCTTAAATTATTATCGCTTTTAGTGTTATGTTGCAATGAGCAATCTCGTTCGTCTCACTCCGATGTTTTCGCCATCGTTTGGGGTGTGACATGCTCGCTCGACTTCGACTCGGTTGAAAAAACTCTCGGTTCGGTTCGGTTTGTAAACGAACCGAGCACGAGTAAAGGTCTGATCGGTTTGGTTTAACTCGTGAACATCCCTTTATTGAGTGTAATTGTCACACCCCCAAAATCCACCCGCGGAGTACCACCGCTTGGAGGCGTGACATGACCAGGATCAAGCCACCAATCATATTGAACATGTAAATAAGTAGTAATAGTTATCCATCAATACGAAAGGTGTTTATCAAAACCAACATAATCAAGTGTAGCGGAAGCATAAATGTAAAAACCCAAACATAAGTATTAAGTGTGTATTGTCATAAACGTTTAATAAGCATTCACGTTCCATGCCCACAACGACCTGCTCCTCCTTGTGCAAGATCCATAAGTACCTAAGGTCCTGCAAGGCATGCAGCAGAGAGTCAACAACTAGTTGAGCGAGTTCACAGTTAACAGTTCAGTAATAGTATAGTGTGAGTAGTAGTATGTTCGTTCGTTATGTCATATATCGTATCAGTTTCCATCGCGGCCTCCCAGGCAGGTATGCGAAGATATTAGGGGATGTTCCTCCCAAGTATTCTAGACTAGGTTTATTCGTATCGCGGCCCCCCAGGCAGGTGTGCGAAGATTAGTAAATTTAGTTCGCGGCCTTCCTAAGGCAGGTTTGCGAAGTCAGTCATAATATCGCGGCCAACCCTTGGCAGGTGTGCGAAGATCAGTTCAATAAGTGTTACTAGTCTAGTCGTATCTTGTCGTCAGGTTCTATCATCCGAGTATATACAATAAGTCATCCAATCCCATTCCCACCCGGGAACCCATGCCTTGGCTGTGTGAACTCACCTTGGTTTGCTCGGCAGATACACAGAAAGTTCGAGTAAGCTATAGGGTGATCAACCACGTCCTAGCATGGTTATCATACAAGTCAGGTTCGTATTCGAATATAGCACATAGGTTCTACACGTATTGTGGCAAATGTAATCATGGCATACACAAGTATTCATAGCAGTCCAATAGCAGTCACGTAAACAAGTCCAAGTATCCGGCCCAAATCAATTGGGCTCGTGACAGTGCAAGTCCAATAATAATGTGCAAGTGTTCACGGTCTCGAGTCGAGACTAACGATCCCGAGTCGAGACTAAGCGGTCTCGAGTTGTACTGGTTTCGAGGTCTCGAGTCGCAACAAGGGAGGTCTCGAGTTGTCATGGTCTGGTCGAGACTTCACGGTCTCGAGTCGCAACCGGACTCGTAACGCTGGTCTCGAGTTGTGCTGTTTGTGTACGAGTGTTGTGGTCTCGAGTCGAGACTAAGGGTTCTCGACTCGCAACCCTGGTCGAGACAAGCAATTTGTAACAGCTTTCCATAATTCCAGTTTATCAATTCCGTAATGTTAGCAAACAGATTTGGCAGTTTCACAATCAGATCAAATCAACAACATTCACAGTTTCATAGCATCTTCAAACATGTTCATATACGTTCATATCATATTCAAGAACAACCATTTACCAACATGCAGAACATATGGTCGGATTCATGTGATTAACCAAGTTATAATTATCATGCAACCAAATTCATATTTGCAAAACAAAATCATCACCGTCGGTTAGCAAGCATATAATCGGACCACTTTACAACAAAAACAATAACAATAACAATAACAATAGCCTCCGATCCGGTTATCATGCATTCATAATATTATACAATATATGATTCGAGTCACTAGTATAAACCCTAACCGATCATGTGACCCGATCAATAATATCATCACATAAGTATTCATATAAAACACGTAATCGGTAAACATACTACTAACCGAGATGAGAAAAGAGTGATCCGAATCCCAAAAGCTTCGTTGGAAAGGGGGTGTTCGGCTGCCTTGGTTCCGAGTCGAGAGAGAGAGTGTGTTCTAGGGTTTGTGTGTGTGAGGATGTTTTGTAAAAGTGTGAGATAGTTACCACATCTCAAAGTTTATGCGATTAGGGGATGGGCCGAACCCTCCCTTGGGCTGCCCCATGGTCTCGAGTCGGATGTGTGTGGCCCGAATGGGCTTGTGTAGTCGAGTGGGTCACGCAAGCATATAAATAAACATTCACAATTTCACACAAGGCACGTATAACATGTTATTCAAATAGAGTTCACATAATCACGTAACGTTACACAAAAGTAGGTTCGAAATACGGGTTGTCACATTATCCCCCACTTAAAAGAAATTTCGTCCCGAAATTTGGTACGCACTCACTGAGGAAGCTAGGTAAGTTGTATAGGTAAGTTGTATCGTTCACTGGTTTTCCTTGGGTGTCACATCCTCCCCCCGTTGATCTGGAATTTCGTCCCGAAATTCCGCAGTAGTAGCTTCAGCCTCAGTAGTGGTTGCATTGGTTCCGAATAACTGGGGATACTTTTCTGTCATCTGGTCTTCGCGTTCCCAGGTGTACTCTGGGCCACGTCGGGAGTTCCAACGAACTCGAACAAGAGGGATTCTCTTGTTTTTGAGGACCTTAACATCCCGGTCCGTGATTTCAACTGGTTCCTCGACGAAGTGCAGCTGTTCGTCGATAGTGAGTTCTTTCAAAGGAATTACGAGGGTCTCGTCTGACAAGCATTTCTTCAGATTCGACACGTGAAAAACGTTGTGAACTGCCCCGAGTTCTGCTGGTAGGTTTAGTCTGTAGGCTACTTTGCCTATTTTCTCAATGATTTCGAATGGTCCGACATACCGTGGATTGAGCTTGCCTCGTTTGCCAAAACGAACCACACCCTTCCAGGGTGAGACTTTAAGTAATACCCGGTCCCTGACCTGAAATTCCAATGGCTTCCTACGCTTATCCGCGTAGCTTTTCTGACGGTCGCGTGCTGCCGCCATGCGTTGCCTTATCTGTGCAATCTTTTCCGTGGTGTCCACTAGAAGTTCTGGACCCGTGATCTGACTATCCCCCACCTCTGCCCAACAGAGAGGTGACCGGCATTTACGCCCGTACAATGCCTCGAATGGAGCGGCTTGGATGCTGGTGTGATAGCTGTTATTGTACGAAAACTCCACTAAAGGGAGATGCTTTTCCCAGCCGTTGCCGAAATCGATAACACATGCCCGAAGCATGTCTTCTAGAGTTTGAATCGTGCATTCAGACTGTCCATCCGTCTGAGGGTGATATGCTGTGCTCATGTCTAGCTGTGAGCCAAAAGCTTTGTGCATTGCTTGCCATAGCTCTGAAGTGAATCGTGCATCGCGATCCGAAATGATAGAGGTGGGCACCCCATGCCTTGAGACTACTTCTTTCAAGTATATGTCTGCAAGTGTGGAAAACTTGTCCGTTTCTTTGATTGCCAAGAAGTGAGCAGACTTGGTGAGTCGATCCACGATCACCCAAATAGTATCGTTCCCACGCTGAGATCTAGGCAGGCCTGTAACAAAATCCATGGAAATTTCCTCCCATTTCCACTGTGGTATCTTTGGTTGCTGAAGTAAGCCTGCTGGTTTCTGATATTCTGCCTTGACTCTTGCACAGGTCAAGCATTTGCCGACATAAGTGGCAATGTGGGCCTTCATGCCAGGCCACCAATACGTAGTTCTGATGTCGTGGTACATCTTATCCAAACCTGGATGTATAGAGTAGCGAGACTTGTGTGCTTCATCCATCACAAGCTCTCGTAAACCGCCATAAAGTGGGACCCAAATACGCCCCGTTACGTAGTAGGCACCGTCTTCCTTCTGTTCTAATCGTTGCCTCGAGCCACGTAGGGCTTCAGCCTTGACGTTTTCTGGTTTCAATGTTTCTACCTGAGCATCTCGTATCTGTGCAGGAAGACTAGACTGAATGGTGAGCTGTAAGGCTCGTACACGCCTAGGTGCAGTATCTTTTCGACTGAGAGCGTCAGCCACAACATTGGCTTTGCCTGGATGGTACTTGATAGCGCATTCGTAATCATTAAGTAGTTCAACCCATCGACGTTGACGCATGTTCAAATCCTTTTGCTTAAGGATATGCTCGAGACTCCTGTGGTCGGTGTAAATAGTGCACTTGGTACCGTACAGGTAGTGTCGCCATATCTTAAGCGCGAAAACAACAGCTCCCAGCTCTAAATCGTGCGTCGTGTAGTTCCGTTCATGAACCTTGAGTTGCCGCGAAGCGTAGGCAATAACTTTATCCCGTTGCATCAATACACATCCAAGACCCTGAATGGATGCATCACAGTAAACCACGAAGTCGTCTGTGCCCTCTGGCAATGAGAGGATAGGTGCACTGCAAAGTCTATCCTTTAAGTGCTGAAAAGCAGTTTCCTGAGTATTACCCCAACGGTAGGTGACACCCTTCTGTGTCAGTAGTGTAAGCGGCTGAGCAATCTTTGAGAAATCCTTGATGAACCGTCTGTAGTATCCCGCCAAACCCAAGAATTGGCGTATTTCCGTTGGTGTACGCGGTGCAGGCCAGTTCCTGATCGAATCCACCTTGGATGGATCAACACGAATCCCATCCTTGTTTACTACGTGGCCTAGGAAATGGACTTCACGAAGCCAGAAGTCACATTTCGAGAACTTAGCGTACAGTTGTTCCTTTCGAAGGAGTTCCAAGATAAGACGTAAGTGTTGCTCGTGTTCCTCCTGACTCTTGGAGTAGATCAGAATGTCGTCAATAAACACTATCACAAATTTGTCTAAGTAGGGTTTGCACACCCTGTTCATAAGGTCCATAAATACGGCAGGCGCGTTTGTTAACCCGAATGGCATGACAAGAAACTCGTAGTGACTGTAGCGAGTTCTGAATGCGGTTTTGGAGACGTCCTCCTCTCGGACTCTCAACTGATGGTAACCCGACCTTAAGTCTATCTTGGAGTAGTAGCACGACCCTTGCAACTGGTCGAATAAGTCGTCTATGCGGGGAAGAGGATAACGGTTCTTCACCGTCACCTTGTTGAGTTCTCGGTAGTCTATGCACATCCTGAAGGTACCGTCCTTCTTTTTCACGAATAACACTGGAGCTCCCCAAGGCGATGAGCTTGGACGAATAAAGCCCTTTTCCAAGAGCTCTTGTAGCTGCTTCGACAGTTCTTCCAGTTCAGTTGGAGCTAAACGATACGGTGCTCGAGCTATAGGTGCTGCTCCTGGTGCGAGCTCGATCTGAAATTCGACCTGACGATGAGGCGGTAAGCCAGGTAAATCTTCAGGGAACACCTGAGGAAAATCGCGTACAACTGGAATATCCTCCAACTTCTTTTCTTTCGCTGATGTGTCAGTAACAAGTGCCAGAATGGCAGTGTGACCCTTTCGCAAACACTTCTGAGCCTTTAGGAAAGAGATGATGCCAACCACAGCACCACTCTTGTCGCCTTGAACTTCAAGGGGTTCTTGACCAGAACGAGGAATACGTACGATCTTCTCGCTGCATAAGATCTCTGCCTGATGTTGGGATAACCAATCCATCCCTATAACGATATCGAAGCTTCCCAAGACTATGGGAATAAGGTCGATGGAGAACGCTTGACCGGCTAAGACAATATTACAACCCCTGACTACATGCGTGGCTTCTAGACTCTTACCATTAGCTAACTCTACTACATGTTTGGCGTTTAGAAGTGTGGGTGTACGTTTTAACAATTTACTCACTTTTAACGATATATAACTTGTATCCGCACCCGAATCAAATAAGACAGTAACATAAATATCGTCGAGAAGAAACTTACCCATAACCACATTGGGATCATTCCTTGCGTCACCCTGACCCAGCACGAAAGCACGACCCCTAGCTTCGTTGCCGTTGTTGTTGTTTCCCCCGTTGTTGTTGTTTCCGTTGCCCTGGTTATTGTTGTTGCGATTTTGGTTCTGGTTCAATTGAGGGCAATCATGTTTGTAGTGGCCTTCAGCACCACACTGGAAACATCCCCGGTTTCCACGCTGTGGCTGCTGCTGCTGGTTCTGTGGAGCTGGCGGTGGGAGTTGCTGGTTCTGATTTGCTGGTCGCGCACTTCTACAATCCTTGGCCTCATGACCCATCTTGAGGCATCTTTGATAACGTTCCCTGCGACATCTTCCACTGTGGTGTTTGTTACACCTACTACACCATGGGTGATTTCCCCGATATCCACCCTGTCCCTGACTGCCTGATGATTGCGGATTCGGACTCTGGTAGTCATTTGTCTTGCGCTGCTGTGCTTGAGACTGAACAGAGACTGATCCCTTGCTGGAATTCCCCTCCCATTTTCTCTTGTTGTCACTGGGAGTAGCAGAAGTAGTGACAGCAGTAGTGGTAGCACTGATGCGTTTGGGCAGCTTGTTCTGTTCCACCGCCTGATCCGTAAGACGCTGAATGTCTTGGATGTTGTCGAGGTTTGCCGATGTAACATGGCTCTGAATCTCTGAGGCTAGACCCTTGAGGTACAATTCGATACGCTTGATTGGAGGGTCCACCATGGTTGGACACAAGATGGCCAGTTCGTTCGACCGTTTCGTGTAGGCTTCAATTTCTGACCCCGTCATTTTCAGGTGGTAAAACTCATCCTCCAACTTGTGGATGTCATCACGCGTGCAGTATTCTCGTTTGATGAGTTCCTTAAAATCGTTCCAAGGTGTGGCGTTAGCAGCTGCCAACCCTAGAATCTGAACTTGCGCGTTCCACCAGGTTAGCGCGATTCCTTCCAACGTACTAGTGGCGTACTTGACCCTGCGAGCCTCAGGGCATTCACACATCTCGAACACTGACTCGAGCTTCTCAAACCAATGGAGTAGTCCCACTGCTCCTTCCGTGCCACTAAACGTACTTGGACGACAGTCCATGAAGTTCTTGAAAGTGCAACCTGGTTGCGGTGCGTGCTGACCTCCTGCTTGTGCGGCTGCAAATGCCGCAGCAACTTGTTCGTTAATGAGAGCCGTCAACTGGGCTTGAGTCATGTTAATTCGTCCAGACATGATCTTCATAGCGAAGATAACATCGGTAAGAGAGAGGTTCGCGTAAAGTGCGATGACAGAAGAGTGTAAGCACATAGGTATTCTCATGCAATAGTGTCATGTGTATCCAGGCATACTACGAGCAAAGTTCTATATAGTTCTAGCATGTAGGCAATAAACATAAACCATGTTACCTAGGATGTCGAGTCTTGCACGTGGAGCGAAGCGTCGTTGTGGATCGTTGAGAGCACTGTTCTGGTTATAGTCTGGTTTTAATAAAATGTTTTCCCATATTAAAACCAAGTTCTCTATAACCTGGCTCTGATACCAATATGTCACACCCCCAAAATCCACCCGCGGAGTACCACCGCTTGGAGGCGTAACATGACCAGGATCAAGCCACCAATCATATTGAACATGTAAATAAGTAGTAATAGTTATCCATCAATACGAAAGGTGTTTATCAAAACCAACATAATCAAGTGTAGCGGAAGCATAAATGTAAAAATCCAAACATAAGTATTAAGTGTGTATTGTCATAAACGTTTAATAAGCATTCACGTTCCATGCCCACAACGACGTGCTCCTCCTTGTGCAAGCTCCATAAGTACCTAAGGTCCTGCAAGGCATGCAGCAGAGAGTCAACAACTAGTTGAGCGAGTTCACAGTTAACAGTTCAGTAATAGTATAGTGTGAGTAGTAGTATGTTCGTTCGTTATGTCATATATCGTATCAGTTTCCATCGCGGCCTCCCAGGCAGGTATGCGAAGATATTAGGGGATGTTCCTCCCAAGTATTCTAGACTAGGTTTATTCGTATCGCGGCCCCCCAGGCAGGTGTGCGAAGATTAGTAAATTTAGTTCGCGGCCTTCCTAAGGCAGGTTTGCGAAGTCAGTCATAATATCGCGGCCAACCCTTGGCAGGTGTGCGAAGATCAGTTCAATAAGTGTTACTAGTCTAGTCGTATCTTGTCGTTAGGTTCTATCATCCGAGTATATACAATAAGTCATCCAATCCCATTCCCACCCGGGAACCCATGCCTTGGTTGTGTGAACTCACCTTGGTTTGCTCGGCAGATACACAGAAAGTTCGAGTAAGCTATAGGGTGATCAACCACGTCCTAGCATGGTTATCATACAAGTCAGGTTCGTATTCGAATATAGCACATAGGTTCTACACGTATTGTGGAAAATGTAATCATGGCATACACAAGTATTCATAGCAGTCCAATAGCAGTCACGTAAACAAGTCCAAGTATCCGGCCCAAATCAATTGGGCTCGTGACAGTGCAAGTCCAATAATAATGTGCAAGTGTTCACGGTCTCGAGTCGAGACTAACGATCCCGAGTCGAGACTAAGCGGTCTCGAGTTGTACTGGTTTCGAGGTCTCGAGTCGCAACAAGGGAGGTCTCGAGTTGTCATGGTCTGGACGAGACTTCACGGTCTCGAGTCGCAACCGGACTCGTAACGCTGGTCTCGAGTTGTGCTGTTTGTGTACGAGTGTTGTGGTCTCGAGTCGAGACTAAGGGTTCTCGACTCGCAACCCTGGTCGAGACAAGCAATTTGTAACAGCTTTCCATAATTCCAGTTTATCAATTTCGTAATGTTAGCAAACAGATTTGGCAGTTTCACAATCAGATCAAATCAACAACATTCACAGTTTCATAGCATCTTCAAACATGTTCATATACGTTCATATCATATTCAAGAACAACCATTTACCAACATGCAGAACATATGGTCGGATTCATGTGATTAGCCAAGTTATAATTATCATGCAACCAAATTCATATTTGCAAAACAAAATCATCACCGTCGGTTAACAAGCATATAATCGGACCACTTTACAACAAAAACAATAACAATAACAATAACAATAGCCTCCGATCCGGTTATCATGCATTCATAATATTATACAATATATGATTCGAGTCACTAGTATAAACCCTAACCGATCATGTGACCCGATCAATAATATCATCACATAAGTATTCATATAAAACACGTAATCGGTAAACATACTACTAACCGAGATGAGAAAAGAGTGATCCGAATCCCAAAAGCTTCGTTGGAAAGGGGGTGTTCGGCTGCCTTGGTTCCGAGTCGAGAGAGAGTGTGTTCTAGGGTTTATGTGTGTGAGGATGTTTTGTAAAAGTGTGAGATAGTTACCACATCTCAAAGTTTATGCGATTAGGGGATGGGCCGAACCCTCCCTTGGGCTGCCCCATGGTCTCGAGTCGGATGTGTGTGGCCCGAATGGGCTTGTGTAGTCGAGTGGGTCACGCAAGCATATAAACAAACATTCACAATTTCACACAAGGCACGTATAACATGTTATTCAAATAGAGTTCACATAATCACGTAACGTTACACAAAAGTAGGTTCGAAATACGGGTTGTCACAGTAATGATCCAAACCTGGGAAAAAGTGGGGGTATTCAAAGTTGGAATATTGGATCATGACGGTTAAACTCGAGAAAATATCTGAGGATGCCGATCGCTACTGACGTTCCACTTTTATACGAGGCCCATCAACAAATACACGGGTTTCCCAGGATGTTGGGAAGTCTTGATTGCACACATTGGGAGTGGGCGGCATGTCCAACCGTTTGGAAAGGATAACACCATCGTGGTGGCCACGATGGTCCATACCTAATACTACAAGCGGTTGCGTCTCAAGATTTATGGATTTGGCATGCGTTCTTTTGCATGGCCGGTGCAAATAATGATATCGTTGTTTTACATTCGTCGGGTCTTTTCGACGATGTCATAGATGATGTTGCACCAAATACTTCATTCTATGCAAATGATGTGGAGTATCAGTATAAGTATTATCTTGTCAACGGTATTTATCCGGAGTGGGCTACGTTGGTGAAAACTTTTTCGCGTCCAGACGACGAGAAACAATTGCATTACAAGAAAAAACATGAGACGACAAGAAAAGATGTCGAGTGGGCTTTCGGTGTATTAATAAAGAGATGGTTTATCATTGTCCAACCGTCGAGGATACTTGAAAAACGTAAAATGAGAAACATCATGTATACGTGCATCATCTTGCATAACATGATATTGGAGGAACCAGACATAGCCTTTTGTGCCGAGAGTTATGATGAAGGTAACCAACCGACGAACCTACTACTAACCTACGCTCAGAAAGAAGTTGTCTGAGCGAAAATACGTGACAGTGACACACACCTTAATCTTCGAACTGATCTGACCAAGCACATATGGTTTGATCGTGGACAGAGAGACGATGGCTAGTGAAGATTTAGGTGTGTATTTTTCTAGGTTTGTATTTTTATTTTTTTAAGTGACACTGTACTTTTTTATTTAAATTATGTTCTTGTATTTTATTCATGTTATTTAAATTTAATTAAAAAAATCATTAAGTAATGATGATGAGAGCTTTAAACTATTGCAAAGATGTTAAATGAAGATGCTTTAAAGCCTCCCCATATGAGGTGTCGCTGACTTGGCATTATAAAGCCTCTAGGGGCTTTATACCACACCATCCAGCCTTAGGCCATTCGTAACGGTTAATGCCCCATAATAGGCATTTTCTGCCGCATCAACATCATAATTCCCTTAAAAAATTTATGTAATGGCTAACGCCCATTAATGCACTCATTCTATCATTATTTTCCAATTTTTTTTCTCATCGGACATTATACTAGAAGTGCTCATCCCTTTTCATGTCCCTATAAAACCCACAAAAGTGGTGTTGGGGGCATTGTGGTGTTGAGGACATTATCAAACCACAAATGAACGCTCTAAATAGGTCCTGGGTTCGATTCTTCTAAGGGGGCTTTTCTGGGTTTACTGGATTTCCTCTTGAATTGTTGTATAGTGGAGATGGATATGATTGGGTGGTTTCACTCGTGACACGATGATATTCGAGTGGTCCGTCGGTGATCCAAATTTTCTGAAAAAAAAAAAGAATTTGAGTCCGGTGTTTCCAAACCCGACCGTTAGTTTCTACATAACCCCACCAAGATTCCGTGATCCCACCCACAGCTGAAAATCCTTAAAGATCTGTTGATTGTCTTCTCTGTACGTGATTCACTTGTTTGTTGTTCAATTTCAATGGAAGCTACCCTACTAAGATCCCCCTTTTCTCCCTTCATCTCCAAAGCCCATTTCCCCAAACCATTCGCTACATTTCGGCCTCCAATGTGGAAGAATTGGAACCTGCAGACCCCCAATTTAGGGTTTTTGAAGACCGGTCTTCAATCTGTTCAGGCATCTGCTACTTCATTCGGGTAGTTATTCATCAATCTTTTTTATAGGAATTAATTCTTGATTTGATTTTGGGGTTTTATAAGTAGTGTATTTTTCAAATTGACATAAATATTTGAGGGTTATTTTCAGTTTAATCCTGAAATGTTCACATGATGATAGTACACTATTTGGATGGGTAAATCGTATTTAAAAGACTTTTCTGACCATCAATTTTCGAGTGGATAATGGATAAATTCTGACCATCAAAGTCAAACTTTGACTTTTCAATATGGGTTTGTAAGTAGAATTAAGGAGTAGATTAGTTTGCTATTCGGAATAGAAAAAAAAAGAAAGAAACTAAATATGTTTGCATGAAAAGTGGATTATCTTCCATCCCATTATACTTATGTGTTGTGTCTTTATTAAAAAGTGAAAAAGTGAGTGCCACATAGGTAGGTATGGGGATCTCATTAACTTTCCCGTCAAAACTGTGTAATGATTTAACTGAAAACACAACTATTTTTCTCTCTTTTTCAAGGCCCCTTAAAAGTGAAAAAAGTGTATCCCGATGTGGTGAATTTCGCCAGTAGCTCATTTTAAGGATTCGTTAGCCGTTCAAAAAAAAAAAAAAAGTGAAAAAGTGAGGGCCAAGTAGGTAGGCATGCGGCTCTCACTAAATTTTCCGTCAAAACTGTGTAATGGTTTAAGTAAAAACACAACTACTTTTCTATCTCTTTTTCAAGGCCCCCTTGAAAGTTAAAAAAGTGAAAAAGTGAGTGCCAAGTAGGTAGGCATGGGGCTCTCACTAACTTTTCCGTCAAAAACTTTGTAATGGTTTAACTAAAAACACAACTATTTTTCTCTCTCTTTTTCAAGGCCCCCCTTAACGCCAACTTGGCATGGTGTTTGGCGCCCCTGGTGTTGATGTGGACATGGGCGCCAACCCCCTACAGACAGTCTTAGGCCTATATCGTGTGTGTCTAAATGCGACGATCAAGGCGTGCCATTTGGCATTCCCCACAAGTAGAGACAGATTTGCCTCGTTTAATGTTGATTTGGGTTTTTGTTTTGTTCCGAACGGGTCAAAGTTAACATATTAGCTAAAGAAAAAGAGAACGAGTCAAACAAGTTTAAATTAGCCCAAAGTCTTTTCCCAATGCTGCGCATGCGTCGCATCATTTTATAAAAAATTAACATCTTTTCTTGTAGGTCAAAGAGCGAGACTAGGGTGGATGAGAGCGAGGTCTATACTCTTGATGGTATTAGAAGTTCTTTAATTCGACAGGAAGATAGCATTATATTTAGTCTTTTGGAAAGAGCACAATATTGTTACAACGAGGACGCATATGACCCTAATGCTTTCTTCATGGATGGCTTCCAGGGTTCTTTGGTCGAGTTTATGGTCAAAGAAACCGAAAAGGTCTATGCTCAGGTAATTCAAACCACAAACTGACATTGTCATTACATATAGATTATCATTATATCAAGTCATTGTATAAACATAACTGCCGTTTTTTAACAGGTTGGAAGATACATGAGTCCTGATGAGCATCCATTCTTCCCAAATGACTTACCTGACCCGTTGTTACCACCTTTGCAGTACCCTCAGGTAACGAGGGTTACGTAATCGGTTTACTGTTTATTTATGTTTAGATATGTACTTAAATCAGTTTTCTTTATATCATGATATGTAGGTGTTGCATTCTTGTGCTAATGATATTAATATTAACAACAAAGTATGGGATATATACTTTAAAGACCTTCTCCCTAGGCTAGTCAAAGAAGGAAATGATGGTAATTGCGGATCAGCAGCCACATGTGACTCCAACTGCTTGCAGGTACACGTTTAAAGGATGCCGTAAGAACTAAGAATTATCTTTTTCTTCGTAAGTGGGTCAATTATATATTATTGTCAGCATACCTCATCATCATACTCAGTAAATCCCACCAACAGCAAAGCAAAGGTAGGGTCTGAGGAGGGTAAGATGTAGACAGTCTTGCCTCTACCCCGTAGAAATAGAGAGACTGCTTCCAGTGAGACCCCCAGCTCGATAGTAGTTTTGCATCAAGCCTTGGAAACAAGACACATAACACTCTGCAATCGGGGCAAAGACCGATTAGCGCATTACCCTTTTGTCTTTCAGCTATCAACGCCACCACATGATGCATGATTAACCGTCCTTAGCTTTTAACGATATTTTCACGAAATTAGTAAAATAACGTTAAAATTAGTGCACTTTCACTTTTGCCCCCCGATGGCCCACACATATATACATTATATGCGCATACCGCAAGCGAGGCGGATTGTCAGCATACCTACACTATAGAAATCCATTCTCTAAAATGAGGAGTTGGTGGTGGCGACAAACTTTGGTCGTGGGTGGTGCTGACCCGTTTTAAATTAGCAAGTTTTATTAGAATGGTCTGTTTTGACCCATTGTTTAATTTGAGTAGACCCAAATTGACCGTTGTTTAATTTGAGCGGATCCAGATGAACCCGTATAATGAATGGGTCGGAATAATTCAAAACACTTTAATATATTTAGCTACTAAACAAGTTAGATTACGTTTATGTTCAAAAAAGTGTAAGGCAAGGTATATATTTTTTACAGGCTCTCTCTAAAAGAATTCACTATGGTAAGTTTGTAGCCGAAGCCAAATTCCGAGCTTCACCTGCTGATTATGAAGCTGCCATTAAAGCACAAGTAAGAATTAATCTCTTATGCACAACCAAAGTACTTACATTTCAGTTTCATACAGTAATTATATTTGCAGGACAGAGAAAAGCTAATGAATTTGTTAACGTACCCGGCTGTGGAAGATGCAATTAAGAATAGAGTGAAAACTAAAACCATGACTTTCGGGCAAGTGGTGAGGGTCGGGTTTGGGGAAGACGCGACAGAACCGGTGTACAAAATAAACCCGAGCTTGGTTGCGGATGTTTACGGGGAGTGGATCATGCCGTTGACTAAGGAAGTGCAGGTGGACTACTTGTTGAGAAGACTTGATTGAGATTCAAGATTCATTGATTTTTAAGTTCATTTGTAGGAAATGAGTCACATGACAAATTTTGGAGGAAATATCTAAGATAATTGTCGTTTAACTTAATTTTTTAATAAATTTTAAATCATACTTTTTACTCGTTTTAAACCAAGTTTCAACAATTCATGCAGTATTTAGGTGCAGTTTGTTTTTTAAGAGGTAAAATGTCTGCAGTATGTGGACAACATTTGTAGAAAAAGATGTCGTCTAGAAGAAGAAGAAAATTGTTTGTTTTTTTTAACGTAGTATACTAGCCATCTCATAACTGCTAGCTTTAATTTGAATAACGCAATGTGTTTCTCTGATTTGTCGTTACGCCAATTCGAACAGAACCATTAAACACATGTTATTGATGTCAACAAAACTTCACTTGAGGTTTACACCGACTAATATACAATAACATATTTAATTATTTCTAAGCGTAAACAACAATTTACATAATCAGATCTCAATACCCTATAGATGTATTTATACTTTAAAGAAATGAAGCTACTTGTATCAAATATATTAAATTAAAGTAGCTTGTTTAATAACTAAAATTAAAACTAACAATACTTAAGCTGATACATAACAAATTTGAATAGAGAATTATAAGAATCACAAAAATGTACATAACTAGAAGTGTAAATGAGTCTAACTAAAAGGTTGTGAGTTCAATCCTGCCTGATGTAAGTACTAAAGTATTTATCCCGTAAAAACTAGAATTTGATGTTAACAAGACATAACTAGAAGTGCAAACGAGCTCAACTTGTCTAGATCTCTATACATAATTGTTTTACACATCACATTTAAAGGGTGGAAGGGCCGCCTACAGTCAAACCTAAAAATTTGACCAATAGAATGATTTCATCTCATTTGAACTCACTCCAACCCAAATCAACTCTAAAGCAATAGCACACCCATCAAGTTCAACACATTACCCATTATCAAATAATATTCTGCCACATCACCATCAATACAACCTTAAACAAATACAACATTCCATCTAACAAGGGTTCACAAACCCGTGACTTAACCCGTCATCCCATCCCATAGGACTTACGGCAGTGTTCCCATGGGAGTCTAAGGAACTCGATAACCCATCTAGCTAGGTGCCCTAAATAGTAAATACGTATCCTTATAAGGGTATGTTTTAACTGTTTATTGTTTTAGTAATTTTCTCTAACTTTAAATCTAAATAAATATAAGGATGGAGGGAGTGGTCAATCGCTAGTTGAGTATTTGAGTTATTTTCTAGCCAATAATATCATCATAACATGTCAAGTCCCCATTACATTTTCCATTTTGCACTCAGTCAGTCAGTCACTGGCAATAGTCAAAACATGGAGAGTGGTAAAAAATTAAAAAAAAAATTAGGGTGGAGGGTATAGTCAATCACCCTAGGGTGTTTGAGTGAAATCCTATCCAATAATATTATGCTATGTCAACTCCCAATTCCACTCCTCATTTTGCACTCAATCAGGGGTATAGTCAATCACCCTAGGGTGTTTGAGTAGGTTAAAAAATAAAAAAAATTATGATTGGTTAAAAGGGGTTAGGACCCACCATTTTCTCAATCACTCTCTCTCTCAATCACATTCGGTGACTACACACCGATTTTGGTCACCTCTCTCCTACTCACCGAAATAGATCAACACCAGGGTATGGTCACCGAGCGGTGACTACCCCTCCCCGCATGACTCACCGAAGACTATACCCTATAACCTTATGATTGGTTAAAAAATGGTAGGGCCTACCATTAACCCCCCTCTGTCCTCCATCAATTCTCTTCCCCACATCGGTGTATACTCACCGCCCTTACTCCTCCCTGCTCACCGAAATAGAGCCGGCAAGATGAACTCCATTCACCGAAACCACATCGAGCACCCTAACACTTCCCCTTGTCACCATCATCATGTGGGCATAAAATATTTCAGCCTTCCCCCCAAAAATATACAAATATAAAACCCACACCCCAAAATTTATTATTATTATATTCCACTTAATTGAGTGACCTCCCTTTCGTGTTATAAAATCAACTACATATCCTCAGTCCTCCTCACTCACTCCATATTTCTCTCTAAAAATAAAAATAAAAGTTAGTTCACACCTTCAATGGGGCGGAGCAAATGTACGACGGCGGTGGCTCTGGCATTGTGCGCCACATTAGCGGTGATGTTGCCGGAATTAGTCGCCGGTAAACGGTACATCGTGGGAGGAAACATGGGCTGGACCACCAACTATAACTACACTCTTTGGGCCGCAAACCAAACATTCTACCGTGGTGACTGGCTCTGTAAGTGTTTCTCTCAGATCTACTATTATTGTTCTGTAATTGCTGCTTTTGTGTATGTAGAGGTTTGTTTCTGTTAATTTGAAGCTAGATCTTCGGTCATAGATGTTTGATTTTTTCATGTTCCTGTTAAATATGATTTATAATTTGCTAATTTGAGTGGAATGCTGAATATTATTAAGTTTGTGGTTTATGAATTACTCGAGATCTGCAATTGGAAATTGTAGATCTTAGTTACTTGCTATAACAACAATCGTACCCGCAGATATAGCAAAGCTATTGTTAGGGTTTGAAAGAATATGAATAAATATTACAATGTACATAAGCTTTGTTTAAGAAATTACTTGTCAAGCGATGTCATTTAGAGCGTCAGTAATGGGGTCTGTCGACCATTCGGGGACATCGCCACGGATGGTCCTGGGAAGATTTTTGTAGGTTCTATGACAGGGGGTGGGGCGGTCCAGGGGCAGTTTCTGGGCAGGCTGATGTGGAGGGGTCTGTAACCCTTTTGCATTGCATTGCAGATGCTTTTAAAACCAACTGAACTGTCCAAATCGAAGTAATTAGCCGGTTAAGTGCTTTGGTTGTTAACAGTTGGGCCGGCGGTTTTCAACTTGAAAGTGGCCGTGGAAACTAAACGGGCTTTTAACTTCTGTTGTTTTCTATTCTATATTCGGAATATGCATTTAGACTATGAGGTGTGTGTGTGTGTGGGGGGGGGGGGGGTTGGGTTGGGGGCATTGCTCGACACGTGGCGAGTGTGGGCTCCACCAGACCACCCCAAAAAAAGTGGGGTGTGGAAGCGGCGTGGCCAGGCGGCGTTGGGGTGGCATGTTGATTTTTTAAAGAAGTGGGGTGTGGAAACGGTATCTCTCACCAGCCAATCCAAGCCAGCCACCTCAGACCTCCCCCCGCCCAACGCCAGGCTTCAAAACCACGCCAGCGGGGCAACGCTGGCCCGGTGTGGTTTAGCCAGCATTGCCTGGCATCCCCCGCCCCAACCAACGCCCCACACCCACTCGTCTTATGTATATGGATAATATTTATGAATCATCTTTATCTTTCTAATAGATTAACATTTTGAACAAAGAAAAAAAGAAGGTTCAAACTCCTAGACCTCCAAAATCAAGTTGTTTTTTTGGTTTTCTATAACTGTAGTTAGCGGTTCTGTCAAAAGTTTTTTTTAGAACCAACTAGACCAGACGCTGAACACCCAACGTGTGATATAAGAACAAATATAAATATCAGCACCATATTAGTCAATTACAATCATTGTACTACATCTCAAACTAGAAACCTTTTTGGGTCTTAATAAAAGTTTCCCTCTTTGCAGTTTTCGTGTATGACCGAAACCAAAACGACATAATAGAAGTGAACAAGACCAACTACGAAACCTGCAATGCTGAGCATCCAGTTCACAACTACACAACAGGAGCCGGAAGAGATGTGGTGGAGCTCAACGTCACCCATGACCGCTACTTCATTAGTAGCAAAGGGTCCTGCTACGGCGGCATGAAACTGCACGTACATCTCTCTCGTATACCACCACCCCCACGTGCAGCCCCTATCAAGAGTGACTCTTCAACATTCACCGTTCTCAGAAGCCAGCTCGTGATCCCTGCTGTAGTCACCATCGCCGCAATATGGGACTCACTACTGCTCCGTGTCTGATGCAGTAATGTATTTGATGACAGATGGCAGACGAAATCGTTGTCATCTAGAATCGATAGGTAGGTTCTACCGCCCAAAATGGGTACACCTTGTGTTTGGGTAATACTGTTTTAATCTTTTTCAGTGGGTGTTGTATTTGTTTGTGGTTCATTATCTTTAATTTGGCCTACATTTCAAACTTGATTTGTGGGTTTGATTGTGTTGGGTGGATGAATGTAACTGAACATTGATTTACTTGGATCATTAATTTATTTATTTCACTGCGTGACTATTGACTAACGGTTCTGTTCTGTTCTGTGGCCGTGTGGTCTCTTAGCGTTTTAGCCAGTTCGACAAAAGATAAGTGGGTTGGTTGGTTGGTTTGGTCTCAATCTGGGCTTATTTTGTCATTGTATATCTTTGATTACATATGTTTTGTGTTCTTGGTTGTTGCAGTTGTCTTGAACTTTGAATTGGCAACTTGATCACTAGATTTAATTCATAACATGATCATCATATTCAAGCTTGATCTTCAATAGGGTAATATTGTTTAAGAATTTGTTAAGTTTACCACTGATATAGTTTTCGGTTCAGCACTATAGGATTTCAAGGCTTGTATATATGATAAATGTAATATGAAATTGGATGATGTATAAAAAGATATATTTTCTAGTTATGTAGATACAAACTAGATTTGATTGAGGTCTAGTATTTGTTGAAAGAATTTGTTTTAACAATTAAGGCTGTATATATTGTAATTTTCTTCCGCAATGGAATGGAGAAGAAACGTCCCCTACTTGCCATCGGACAACCATAGTAACGTCTGTCACGGATGTTAGTCTATGACTCGTATGTAGAGGTGTTTGTGGTGAAGGATGCTATAGATGTGAGAGGTCATGGACAACCACAATAACTTGTGTCACGGATGTTAGCGTTGAGCAAGCTAGTCTTTGTGACTCGTCTGTGGCGATGGATGCCGACATGGTTGGGTATTTAAAAAAAAATTAGGGTTTATTTAGTTTATATGCCTTTAAATGTTTAAAATAGATTTATAAATATTTAAAAATTTTAAAACGTTTATTAAGTAATTTATTAAGAAATTTAAAAAATTTGATATAGTATAAAAATCCTACTTTCAATAAGCGATTTCTAATAATGCAACGTGGCAATACTACATTCCACCTCATATAAATTTTTCTCAATTTAAGTTTCAATTTTAAACTCAAATTAATTTATGTTAAATCTAATTTTATTCATCTAATTGTACCCAAAATCTATCTATACTTTCTATAAAAGAAGAAATCTCAATGACATAAGAAAAGCTGATGTGTCAGCAGGAGAGGTTGTCCAACAATGCTTTTCTTATGTCATTATTACATCATAAAACCTAATATATAAATCAATTAAAAATACATTTAATTTAATTTCAAACCACTGCCTTGTGTATTTAAATGTTAAAGGTCTGGCACACATTCCAAAGGGCAAACCACTGCCCATCTACAAGAAAGTAGCAGATGGTTCATTTGGCAAACGTATACCTAGCAACAGCAGTTGTTGTTATCTTTCATAATGCTTTTAGATCAGCAGATGTTTAAGGCTAATTATCGGGAAATTCAAATTCAAATATGCATGGGAATAAGTAATTAGCAATTAATACATGTCACTCAGAAACTCCTGTCAATCATCCTTCTTATATAAGGCTTTTCTTCTCATTTCCCTCTTCATATTTCATCACGCTTTCATCTTCTCTGATTTTGAAATTTTAAATTTAATCACAATCCAAATTCCGAATTAAAAGCATGTCAATATCAGTTGACAGTAATAATCTTAGTTTTGTTAACGATTTGAACTCTGAGAAAGATATGTGGAACATGAAAGCGAGAATTATTCGAAAATGGAATCAGGGTTACAAGATGGATCTCATCTTCATTGATGAGAAGGTAATTTGTATCTCTGCTTTTCCGTTTTATTAGAGAACGTAGTGTTGTATGCTAAGAAGATACTTTCTTTAAATGTTCTTCAGGGTGCTAACATTCAAGCAGGTATTAAGAGTCATCTGATACCTGTTTTTGATGGACAACTTTAAGAAGATGCTGTTGTGATTCTGTCGAAATTTGGTGTTGGTGAGAATAAAGATTTATATAAAGTAGTAGTGCAGCCTTATAAAATCAACTTTTATAGATGCACAACTGTTACTCCTGTGAGAGATTGGCAAGGTGTTGAGTATGGTTTCAATTTTAGAGCTTATGAAGATATTCTTCAAGGAGAGGCGTTAAATGCTTTGAGTGTTGGTAGTGTATATTTTTGTAATCATGTCTTGCTTGTATAATATTAGAGAGTTTTATGTATATTCTTGTATAATGTGATCATATAGATGTTGCTGGATCTGTGATTTGTTGTGGAGATCTTGAAATCTTTGATCGAACTACAAAGGAGACTAAGAAGATGAATTTCGATATTGAAGACTTGGAGTAAGTTGTTGTTTATATGTGTAGTCATGTACTGATAATTGTTTGTATTTAATGATGTTAATAAATAAGATGAAGAATGTTGGTATTTAATGTGGGATCATGGTAATGGTAATAAATGAGATTTATAGTGTTTGTATGTAATGCTGAATCATGGTAATAAATGAGGTCTACAGTTTATTCTTAGTGAATATGGTAGTTAATTTATGGCTCATTTGCTACTTTAATAAATGTCATAATTTTCCTTTGATTTTCTGTTTTTATTCATTCAATGTTGTTTTGATATGAATATTCTTTTCATGTAGGGGTAAGGTTTTGCGGTGTACTGTATGGAATGATTATGCTCTGCAGATTAAGGACTTCATTTCTAAAATCCCACCCCATGAGCATGTGATGGCTGTTATACAGCATGGAAAGTGTAAGGAATGGAAATGTATTTTTGTTACTTTCTGCAAATCCCACTATACTGTTTATTTCTGGCAATATAAAGACAGGTATACATTAAATATCTATATACTTTTCCATGTAGGTGAATATACTATTCAAAGTGATAAGTTTGCAACAGGAATTTTTCTGAATGAAGAAATTGATGAAGTTAATGAGCTAAGGAGGAGGTAATTTGTCAATGTAATTTCTATTGTATATAGATGTTCAAGTCAAATACTTGGTTTCATGTTATTTGTATACTAATTCTAATCATTTGTGGTATTCAAAAGGCTTATACTGAAGTTTGGACAAGGGAGTGGTTCTACTTCTCAAACAACACTATCGTCTCAGAGTGTTTTTCCATTGCATAAAGAATTTGTAACTGATGGTGTGAAGAAACATGTTGATGAGATTAGTGAGATAGAAAAGGTTTCACATCTTTTTATATAGTTTGGTTATTTGTTTGGTTTGTCACCTGCATGTTTTTACAGGAAGTGTCTTGTGTTTTTACAGGAAATGTCTTGTGTTGTGGTTGCGACAATTAAGATTGTGCAAGAAGAGCATGGTTGGTTTTATGCTGCCTGTCGTAAGTGTTTCAAGAAGGTGATAGGTAAAAGTGAATACTTGCAGAATGTTGAAAATGTTTCAGATGATATTGTTCGATTGCCTGCGACTTCTTTGGTTTGTCCCACATGTCATAGTGAATGTACATCGATCACCACAAAGTAAGCAATGATGATTATTTAGCGTTATATTTATATAAGTAATGTAACACCCCAAAAACGGGCTTGGCAATTTAGAACCCAGTTAAGATAAAGGAATGGGTAAAGTACCGTTAGTAGTAAAAGTGAACCCATAAATAAAATAACTAGGAATAAACTAGCCTAGTGGTGTCATGTATATAAGTAATAAGATGATGAGTTTTTAGTCCCGTATGCAATCAAAACGAAATTTGAGGGACCAAAACCATTAAGATGGAAAGATGGGTTTTATTTATGAAAGTTAACACACACAAAACACACACTTCGTGTGTGTTCTAGATCGAGCAGGAGCTCCATGAGCTCAAGAAACCCTAATGATGAAGAATCATCAAATTGAAGGGTGAATCTAGGTCTAAATTTATGAATAAACACGGATTAATGATCACCTTCACAAGGGGATCACAAGGTATGTCTTAAAAGTTAGATTGGTGATTATGCACGAAATGGGTTATGTTGTGAATCGCGAATTTGTATAAAATTGAATATGAGTATGTGTTAGAATCATCATTTGGAACATGGATTATGCATGGTTTGGGTTAATTTGATGTTCATATGTGAAACCCATTGGTTATGGTGATGATGACAACTTGAATGATCACCCATGTCCAATTCTTGCTTGATATTGGTGAATTATGATATGTATGGTAGATTCTTGTTAGAGGAATTGAAAGGAATGAGATACTAGTATGTTTGATGTTTGTGTATGAATGATGCATGTTGATTAAAAGGGGGGAATTTGATGAATTATGTATGAGATTAGGAGATTGTGCATGAATTAGTTGTACTTTATGTTTAGAAGGTAGTGCATACACCAAGGGTATGATGAAATTAGAGATAATTGAGTTTAGATCACTAGTAAGTGATTAACAATGTAGTTATGAAGTGGGTTTTGTATAATATGATGAAAATGATGATATGTTATTGTAAATGATGTTTGAAATCACATACGTGTGTAAATGTTTAAAGGATTTCGGCTAGGATTTGATAGGTTAGCATGTTCTAAGTTCGAATGATAATTTCGATATAAGACCCGTGTGATGGTAGGGTCGTGATTAATGGTAAATAAGCTAACTATCTTGCGAATGATATATAATAGTTTGACGCTAGACAAGCTATGTGGAAGCTTGGGAAAGAAGCGGGCCAAATGAAACATATACGCATGGGAAGCATATTTGGATGCGAGGTAAGTTAAGCTTTCACCCTCCTTGTAGAATACTTATTCATTGTATAGATTATGAATATAGTAAGTTTATAAATGAAGTACGATGTTCCGATAAGTATTGATACGGTCGGAACATGTGTCCATGATAAGAACTATGGTTGAAGGAGAAAATGGGGTAAAGGGATATTATGGTAATTTTAATTACGAGTCAACGAAAGAATAAGATACATAGAAGGGATAAGGAATAATTACAATCACACAAGGACGAAATGGACATTTAGACTTAACGGGTCAAATGGTGAAGCTATCACCATTTGACGATGTCGACTAATGATTGTATTGTCAAGTATTAAGAATTCACAGGGAGAATAGCAAAAGGATTAGCGTTGCTATTAACTAGCATCTTATTGGACGACGTATTAAAACGGGTCTTAGCTTTGATCCGAGCCAGGTACGTGTGATTACAGTTGTAGTTATGTCGTAAGATTGGTTAAATATGCAATGAAGTCCTTTGTTGTAAAGGATGGAGCAAAGTTGACAAAAACGCCCTTGATATGTATATCGGGCAAACGACCTTAAAAGTCATTCGGAAACAAGCTATGTGATTAGAGTAATGTTTTGGTCAAGTATGAAAGCGAAGAGTATGGTTTTGTATGTCATAGATCATTTAATGCGTAATTACCCATAACGGGTCAAAATAAGCTTTTGAGCGAAAATGGGTTAAGAGGATGCAAGACATCCAAGGATTTAATCTTTTATGATAGACGACGTTGAAATTATAAAGTTCATGAGAAATTGAGGTTAAATAAACAGATGATTTTGATAAATGCACGAACGGGTCAACTCTTTGTAAAAAGGTAATAAGTCGAAAGCTTAAAAGTCTAAAATTTTGTTAATCCGGATGTCGGATGTTAACTCCATGTGATGGAGAATTAAATTACGATCACGTAGGAAAAAAAAATCGTGTAAAACAGATCAAAAACGAGAGAGTTATGCTCGTTTCCGTAAAATTGGGTTATGCTGGGAATATGCAGCAACAGCTGCAAACATTCTATCCATTTCAGGGTATCGCGCCATGCGACGAGATGGCCCAAGGGCCGTCGCGCGACGCGACGGGGGCATGGTTCGGCGAAAGTTGTTTGTTTGTTCCATTTTATCTTGGGAACTCGTTTAAACGCGTTTTAAGTTACGTATGACTAATTTAACTTATGTTTTTATGAGCATACGTATATGCACACATGTAGATAGGTATGTATGTATGTATGTTTGCATGTATCTATACACGTATGTAGAAATGCGTGTAAGCATGTATGCACGTACGTATGTAAGTTTATAAGTGTGTGAGCAAGTACACACGAATATATGAAGGTATGTAATTGAGTAGGCATGTTTGAGTTAGGTAAGTTGCAAGTAGGGATGTATGTATGTATGTATGTATGTATATATGTGTAACGTCATGAGTGTAAGTAATGATGTAGGTATGGGTGTATGTAGATACGCATGTAATGACGTAGATGTGTTTATATGTGGGTATGTACATACGTATGTAATTGGTTATGTGTGAACGTATGAATATGTATAAGTATGTAAGAAAGTAGGTACGCATGTATCCAATGAAATTAGTACTAATGATATTAATAGCGTGCCTGGTGAATGAAGTGTAACGCAGGAATAGCAAAGAAGTCTCACCGCGGATTGTATGATCAGATGGAAAGCCGGAATGTAAAGAGTTAACGGAACGAAAAGTAAACGTGAACAAATCTTGTATGTTTATGATGCATACTAATGTTATGAATTTTATGTGGTGAGGGCAGGTAGTACGAAACACGAGGATCATCAAGGGATAGAGATCTAGGATCGAGTCACATGAAGGATTGTACGGGGTTGTCTGAGAATGTAACTTGTTATACATAAGTTATGTTCTATTCTATAAATGAGTTTGATTGATGTATTCAATATAAAAGAGTTGTTTTAAAAATGAACTTTCAAGCAAGGCATAAGGTTTATAATGAAAGAAATTTTATGGCACGAATTTTCCGCTGCGACTTTTTGTCAAATACGAACTAAGGTCTTACAAGTTGGTATCAGAGCCCTGGTTTTAGAGAATTAAGTACGAGAGGATAGGTACTTGAACTCAAACCTGTGTGCTCTTGTGATAAGGAACCCGTACAATCCATGCCTCGATCAAGATCTAAAGGTAAAAATGGAATGAAAACGTGTATGTATGCATTAATATGAAGAAACTAACGGTTATACTATGTGTAAGGTAAACATAACTGCTTGGAAAGGATGATCCGTGAATGCGGTCTAGGACCGGCATCAAGGCAAGTGATAAGACAAATGGACCCCAGGTACGTAAATTCAACGTGTGGGCGTATGAAGTGGTATAATTAAGCAAGTGAAAGAAAATTCTAAATAGCAAGTGAAAGAAAATTCTAAATGAAATATAATAGTGACATGGCAATGAAGTTTTGAAAATGATACACGTGTCGAAACTTAATTCTTCGGACATAAGGTGGCGATTACACGAAGACAAGAAACTAGTATGTGGATTGTGTACCTGGCCAGTACACAAGAAACATATGACGTTCGTTAGACCGTGATAATTGTTACAGGTATGTCCGTTAGAATTAAGTAGTTGGTAGACGTGAGGGTGAAGAGAAACGTAAGACTTGCAGGAGTGGAAGTATGAATAATATGTTAGAATCCGCGAGACGGATTCGAAGCATGAAAAGAATGAAAGTATGAATGATATGTTAGAATCCGCGAGACGGATTCGAAGCATGGAAAGTAATGAAGTATGGATGACCTGTTTGAATCCGCGAGACGGATTCAACACATGTAATGAATGAAAGATGTGAATGGAAGATGTAAATGAAATGTTTGAATCCGCGAGATGGATTCAAAACATAGAAGTAATGGAAAAATATGAATGATATGTATGAAGCCGCTAGGCGGATTTAAAACATAGAAATAATGAAAGGTATGGATGTTACGTTTGAATCCGCGGGACGAATTTAAGATATAAAAAGGATGGAATTAGTCCACATCAGAATGTGTCGATAGTTTAACAATGGTTGAGTCAAACGAGTCATATGAGTAGGTGCAAAGTAAATGAACAAAAGAATGATCGTAATTGGCACGCAAAGCTAAATTTTAAAACGAAAGGAAGAAGTTTTGAACAAGTTATGTGTTAAATGTGTTAGTAATCAACTCTTAGGAGTCAGAATGAATGACGACCTACGACCCGGACAATGATTTAAGTATGAACAAGAAGGGTAAGTTTGTTAACAATACCGAAATGATGTAATGAATGTTTTTGCAAGTAAGCATGAATGGAAAGAAGTACGAACGTGTGCCTCAATACTTATACGATAATTAAGAAATGTCAGTTTAGCCTCGAAAAGTCAAATGAAGGTTGACGAAATAAGTAACTAGAATGAAAGAATTTCGTGTGAGAAATGAAATGTGCTAATTGCTAAATTTGTTGATGATAATGTTAGAACCCTTGATGTGATGAAATCAATCGAATTGGTGGAAGGATGTGTACGGTTGGAAGCACATTACATGGATGAATGAAATCTAGCCTGGTATGGCTAGTACTCGTGAAGAATGTGGACAGATCTGATTTACGGATCGTTGAAATATGGAAGGAAATCGAGGTAAGTAAAATGCTTTAATTTATGTCAGATAAATATGAATTAGTAAATTGAAAACACCCTACAAAATGAACAATGGAATGAGTATGGTATAGTATGGAATGTTTGATTCTTAATAGTTGACATAAGAAGAAAATTATGACATTAAGAAGTGAATCTTAAAGGTTTTAAGTGAAAATTTCGAGAATTGGTTAAACTCTCGTATAATGAATTTGCATGACACGTGAGCTTATGCAAATTAAATAGTGCATGAAATGAGAGGAATAGTAATACAGAATGTGATTTTAAAGGATGAGATGAAGGTGTTAAGACTGTTATAAACGAATCATATGAAAGTAAGCATTATTGTAAGTTTAAATAAATATGTATATTGACCTGTTACTAACAGGTCGAGGAAATAAGAAGGTTAGGTGAAAGTATCCCATGGAAAGTATAGACTTGCTATGAAGTAAATTGTATGAATAAATATGAATCGAGATAAGATGGTTACTTATAATAATGATGCAACTATGAAGTCAAACATAGATGTGTATGTGTAAATGAAAATGAGAAAGGTTTCGGGGACGAAACCTTATTTAAGGGGGTAGACTTGTAACACCCCAAAAAACGAGCTTGGTAATTTAGAACCCGGTTAAGATAAAGGAATGGGTAAAGTACCGTTAGTAGTAAAAGTGAAGCCATAAATAAAATAACTAGGAATAAACTAGCCTAGTGGTGTCATGTATATAAGTAATAAGATGATGAGTTTTTAGTCCCGTATGCAATCAAAACGAAATTTGAGGGACCAAAACTGTTAAGATGGAAAGATGGGTTTTATTTATGAAAGTTAACACACACAAAACACGCACTTCGTGGGTGTTCTAGATCGAGCAGGAGCTCCATGAGCTCAAGAAACCCTAAGCATGAAGAATCATCAAACTGAAGGGTGAATCGAGGTCTAAATTCATGAATAAACACGGATTAATGATCACCTTCACAAGGGGATCACAAGGTATGTCTTAAAAGTTAGATTGATGATTATGCATGAAGTGGGTTATGTTGTGAATCACGAATTTGTATGAAATTGAATATGAGTATGTGTTAGAATCATCATTTGGAACATGGATTATGCATTGTTTGGGTTAATTTGATGTTCATATGTGAAACCCATTGGTTATGGTGATGATGACAACTTGAATGATCACCCATGTCCAATTCTTGCTTGATATTGATGAATTATGATATGTATGGTAGATTCTTGTTAGAGGAATTGAAAGGAATGAGATACTAGTATGTTTGATGTTTATGTATGAATGATGCATGTTGATTAGAAGGAGGAATTTGATGAATTATGTATGAGATTAGGAGATTGTGCATGAATTAGTTATACTTTATGTTTAGAAGGTAGTACCTACACCAAGGGTATGATGAAATTAGAGATAATTGAGTTTAGATCACTAGTAAGTGATTAACAATGTAGTTATGAAGTGGGTTTTGTATAATATGATAAAATGATGATATATTATTGTTAATGATGTTTGAAATTATAACAACCCTCGATAAAACCGACACCCTCATAATATTTCTAAACACCCTAATATATCTTTAAATATCTCAATATGTCTTTATATGTGTCCAGTATGTGAAAACCGAGCCCAAAATACAAAATAACATATAAAATAAATTAAAAACAATAACTATTAAGTTGAGGCGGGCCGCATAGACCCACCCCAACATTTAACGCGGGCCGCGCGGGGATGTGATCCGGATTTGTTTGGGTTTTAAAGATAAAGCGGGCCGCGTGCAAGATTGCTTAAGTCCATGCGGGCCGCGAGCGATCTGGAGTGTGGCACGACCCTGAGAGGCCACGTGTCATAACACGCGTTGAACCTAGGTGGTGACCCGGATCAGCTAGCCTAGACCCCTATGCCATGCGGGCCGCGTAAGGCCTGGCCTTAACTTCACGCGGGCCGCGAGGATGTCCGATTTCAGCACTATAAATAGAAGGCAACGGGCCTTCAGTCCGTACGCTCAACTTCTTTCTTTCTTTCTTAAATTTTCTGAATAGTATACACTATACCCGGGCATTATACCCTCTAAAATAGCGAGATTCTGCTACGATGTAAGTATTATAACCCCTGGAGACGTATTAGATACGCTGCCCGATTGATCTAGGGTTCCGTAACGGCTGTCGTGGTTCTGCCCGACGTAGTCGTTGGAATGCCGTCTCGGGGAGGGTATTACTAATGTTAAAATGGGTTATTATACTAACACACGTGCATTTGTGTAATTTATAGATTATCTCCTGGAAACCCTTACGAAAAACCTAAAACAGCAATGTGAGTTGATTCACTTTTTGTAAACCTTTTTGTTTACTGTTTTTACAAAACCTCACTTAATTAAATATATATAAAGCAGTTATTGAGTATTTGTGAAGAATACAATTATAGTGGTTATGTTGGGGTTTTGTATACAAAATTGGTTACTGGCGTGGTAACATCCCATATGTTGAGTATGACCGTACCACTGATGTTAATTGTGATGTCTTGGATACAAATGTAATTGCGGATGTGCCCTCAATACTGCAAATTGGTTTTTACTTAAACTTGATTAAACTGGGAATCACTCACCAGTATTTCCCACTGACAAAATGTTTTTAAAAACGCGTTTCAGGTAACAAAATGTGAAAGCCAAATAGAAGCCAGCTGGACAGCACTGGAGGCTTGGAAAAGTGGCAATAAAGTTACCTAATAATAAAATGGATGTTCTTATTCAAATAAATAGGATTTATTCCTATGAAACGTGTGTATTGAAAACTTGGGTTTTACCCATATGTTTAATGTTATAAAACATGGTGGTTTACTCTGATTAAAATATTTCCTAACTACGGTCCTGATGAAAATGTCCGCTGCCAAATTGGATAAATAAATGTGATACCACCGAAACTGGCTCACGGCCGCCCGTTCCCGGGAACTAGGGATTGGGGGCTGTGACAGAAGGTGGTATCAGAGCTATGCCACTGATTCAGCCACAGAAGTGTTCTGCTGACATCAAAATTCAAAGTGTTATGAAATAAATTATGGAAATACGTGTATGATTGTATTTCTTGCTATGTGTTATCTGACTATTTGTTAGTTTACAGTATGAGTGACCAAGGACCTTCTGACGCCTATCGTCAACTGTCTGGTTCGCCTAGGAGCGAAGGCACCTCCTCTTCTCAGCCTGCTCTCTCAGGGTATTCTGCTGACACAGAAGAAGGGATCTTTGTGTTTAAGGCTCAGTCTGAAGAGCCATTTCCTCAGAAAAAGAGGGGATGGTTCAGTAGGGGAGCGCACGAGCGTAGGAAAAGAATGAAAAAGTTGCAGGAACAGCGAGTGTTAGCCGCAGCAAAAAGAGAAACTGATGCTTATAATCAGGATATGCTCAATAGGGGTATCGCTAATATCCATATTTTAGCAACCACTGCTGCTGACCCAAACCTGGAACAAATGCTAGCACCACAACCACAAAATCCTGACCAACCCATGGAAGTAGAAGACCAGATAGAAATGCCTGATTACAACCCGGAGGAGATACCTAGGGTACCTGCACCTGATCCTCTAGACCCAAACAATTACGACCCCTGGTGGGACGATGTTAGGGACTACGTGCAACAAAACCCAATACAGGAAAATGTGCCAATGCCCAACTTAGGAGCTTATCCAGGGTTAGATCCTCAAGATCCCTACAACATTAGTGATGCATATGTTAGGGAAATTTTAGAGAATCCATACCCGTACCAGGCCCCTATGCCTCCGTATCAGGAACCCGTACCTCAGTTTCCAAACCCAGTCTTAGAACCTACACCCCCAATGAGTGCAGAAAATGTTCAGGAACTTAGGACTTTTGGGGAGGAAATTTTAGAAAGCAGTGATCGTATGCGACAGGTGGGAGAACGCCTCGTATGGAAATACGATGAGCGTAATATGGATTTTTGGATGAATCCATATCAGTGAAGGTGATGGCAGAAACGGTAGTAGTAATAATAATAATAATAATAATAAAATAATATATGTGTGTATGTGTTAGAAAAAAAAAAAACTACGGATGCTTATTATTAGTATTGTAGCTTTACATTTCAGCCGGTATTGTAATTTAAATTTCAGTACTAGTGTGTAATGATGCATACTATATAAATAGAGTAAAAGTCGCAATGCTCGACGTTTTTGGTTAAACGTGCGTGTCATGTAATTGGCTATATTCAAATATTAATTGTGATATTAATATTTGGTAAATTGTTTAAAATTCAGATGGCCGACGAAGGAAATCAAGATAATCTGAATAACGATAACCAGAGTAACATTAACGTGGTTAATGAGAATCCGAACAACAATAACAATGGAAACCAAATGGATAATAGTGCCGTTCAACATATAGTGGCACAAGGAATTATAGATGCAATGCCATTTATTATTCAAACGATTCAAGAAGCGAATAATAAAAGTAAGCATAGCAGTAAACGACCAAGTGAACCGGAACACAGCGTGAACAATGGACCCGTACTTCAAGCGCCCATTCCCAAAAGAAGAAGAACCATGTCATATGGTTGTTCTTACAAGGAATTCTGGTCCTGTAAACCAATAGAATTCTCGGGCAATGAAGGACCCATTGCAGCTCTACGCTGGATGGAGAAAACTGAGGCCGTTTTAAAAATAAGCAAATGTGCTGAAGAAGATAAGATAATGTTTGCTTCAAATCTGTTTAAAAACGCAGCCTTAGAATGGTGGAACACTATCCTCTAGTCAAGAGGAAGTGATAAGATTTATAACATGGAATGGGAGGAATTTAAGAATATGGTAGAAAGGAAATTCTGCCCTCCCAATGAAAAGGAACAAATAGCAAATAAGTTTCTGAATCTAAGAATGACCGGAGTAGACAGTAAGGGTTACACTACCACATTCTTTGAATATGCTAGGATAGTACCTACCCTTGCATCCCCTGAACCGGTATTAATCTCCCGTTATATCTGGGGATTAATTGGAGAGATTAGACATGTAGTCAAGGCAGCTAGACCCCAAACCATAGAGGAAGCTGTAGAACTAGCCAATACCTTGACAGATGAGTTAATCCGTACTAGAGAAGAAGACCAGAGGAGAAACCTAACCCAAAGGCTTACCCAAGAATTCCGTTCTGGGAATTCCAATCGTAGGAATGTAGGTTCTACCTCTGCACCCTACTGCAAAGCCTGCAGAAAGAAGCATTCTGGAAGATGCTCTACTTACTGTAATTTTTGCAAGGCCCCAGGACACAAGGAAGAGAATTGCAAGAAGAAATCCAGTAATGGAATGTGTTTCAATTGTGGAGAAAAAGGTCACATTAGGACAAACTGTCCGAAATTGGCTCCAGCTGCAACCAACAAAAATCCTAAAAATGCTAGAGCATTCGTGCTAACTGCAGACGAAGCTAGACTAATTCCGGACGTCATTGCTGGTACGTTTTTAGTTAATGATATTTTTGCTAAAGTATTATTTGACTCTGGTGCCAACCAAAGTTTTATTAATACTTCATTTTGCAAACTCCTAAATCAATCATTAACTAAACTACCACAAGAATGTCTAGTAGAAACAGCAAATGGAGAAACCATTAAGATTTCTGAAATCTTGCAAGGAGCGAGAATAGAAATTTTTAATCAAAAATTTATTGCAAACCTTTACCCAATGAATCTGGTAGGATTTGATGTCGTATTAGGAATGGATTGGTTAATAGCCAATAAAGCCAATATCTTATGTGATCAGAAGCCAATACAGATAAAATCACCAAGAGGTGAAAAGATCACAATTAAAGGAGATAAACCATCTAGATCCACTAAATTCATCTCTGTAATGAAAACTGCAAGTTGTATAAGGAAAGGATCTATAGTGTATTTGATTTCTATAATCACTAACACTAAAGGAAAAGAATTAAAATACATT
Organism: Helianthus annuus; assembly: GCF_002127325.2. Taxonomy (NCBI): domain Eukaryota; kingdom Viridiplantae; phylum Streptophyta; class Magnoliopsida; order Asterales; family Asteraceae; genus Helianthus; species Helianthus annuus. The sequence continues at coordinate 121,098,907 of NC_035447.2, read as the reverse complement.
CCAGTAGTGTCCCAATTTTCAGATGTCTTTCCAGAAGAATTGCCAGGACTACCGCCAGACAGGGAAGTTGAATTCAGAATTCACCTGTTACCAGGAACAGCACCGATTGCCAAAGCACCTTACCGTTTGGCACCCGCTGAAATGCAAGAACTAAAAAAAACAATTAGACGAATTGTTGGAGAAAGGATTTATACAGCCAAGTTCATCGCCATGGGGAGCGCCGATTTTATTTGTTAAAAAGAAGGACGGATCAATGCGTATGTGCATTGACTACCGTGAATTGAACAAAGTCACAATTAAAAATCGGTATCCATTACCGAGGATCGATGATTTGTTTGATCAACTTCAAGGAGCTCGATTTTTCTCTAAGATCGATTTAAGATCAGGATATCATCAATTAAAGGTACAGGAAGAGGATATTCCTAAAACCGCATTCAGAACAAGGTATGGTCATTATGAATTTACTGTCATGCCATTTGGTTTAACCAATGCCCCAGCCGCATTTATGGACATGATGAACCGAATATGTAAGTCATATTTGGATAAATTCATAATTGTTTTCATAGATGATATTCTAATTTACTCTAAAAGTAAAGAAGAGCATGCAAAGCACTTGCATTTACTTTTAAGTCTATTGAGAAAGGAAAAGCTTTATGCTAAATTTACAAAGTGTGAGTTTTGGTTAGAACAAGTACAATTCCTCGGACATTTAGTTAACCATGAAGGAATTCATGTAGATCCAACAAAGATCGAGGCAATTACCAAATGGAAAACCCCAGAGTCACCAACTGAAGTTAGAAGTTTCTTAGGATTGGCCGATTATTATAGAAGATTTATTCAAGATTTTTCTAGAATAGCCATTCCTTTAACTAAGTTAACCTGTAAATCTGTTAAGTTTGAATGGGGACCAAAACAAGAAGAAGCCTTTAGAATCCTTAAGCAAAGATTAACCCATACACCCATACTAGCGTTACCAGAAGGAACTGAAGACTTTGTAATCTTTTGTGATGCTTCTAAATTAGGTTATGGATGCGTATTGATGCAACGTCAAAAGGTTATAGCCGATGCATCTAGACAGCTTAAGAGTCATGAAGGAAATTATTCGACCCATGATTTGGAATTAGGAGCCATAATTTTTGCCCTTAAGATTTGGAGACATTATCTTTATGGTAGTAAGTTTACCATATTCACGGATCATAAGAGTTTAAGATATGTCTTCGGGCAAAAAGAATTGAATATGAGACAGAGACGCTGGATGGAATTACTTAGTGATTATGATTGTGATATCCAGTATCATGCAGGAAAAGCCAATGTGGTGGCTGATGCTTTAAGTTGAAAATATCACGAAAAGCCAAAAAGGGTACGTTCTCTTAAATTAAATCTACAAGTAGATTTAAACAATCAAATTAGAAAAGCACAAAAATCAGTAATCAAGGAGGATACTGAAAAATTAAAAGGAATGATTAAGGAATTAGAACAAGGAACAGATGGAATTTGGAGGTTCCATAAAAAGAGAATGTGGATACCTAAATTAGGAAATTTACGTCACCGTATATTAGAAGAAGCCCATAAGTCTAAATATACGATGCATCCAGGAAGTGATAAAATGTACCAGGATTTAAGGAAAAATTTCTGGTGGATAGGAATGAAAAAGGATGTAGCAGCTTATGTTTCTAAATGTTTAACTTGCTCACAAGTTAAAGCTGAACATCAGAAACCCTCAGGATTGTTACAACAATTAGAAATACCAGTTTGGAAATGGGAATTGATAACAATGGATTTTGTTACCAAATTGCCTAAAACAAGGAAAGGTAATGATACAATCTTGGTGATTGTAGATAGATTAACCAAGTCAGCTCATTTCTTACCAATGAAGGAAACCTTTAGTATGGAACAATTAGCCAAATTGTATGTAAATGAAATTGTTTCATTACATGGCATTCCTTTATCAATTGTTTCTGATAGGGATAGCCGTTTTACCTCTCATTTTTGGTCAAGTTTCCAAAAAGCAATGGGAACCAGGTTAAATCTAAGCACAACTTATCATCCTCAAACGGACGGACAAAGTGAAAGGACAATTCAGACAATGGAGGACATGCTTAGAGCTTGTGTAATTGATTTTGGAGGTAATTGGGACGAACACTTACCTTTAATAGAATTTTCTTATAATAACAGTTATCACAGAAGTATCAATGCTGCACCATTCGAAGCACTTTATGGACGAAAGTGCAGAACCCCAGTCTGTTGGGCAGAAATTGGGGAAAAACAATTATCTGGACCTGAAGTAGTACAAGAAACAACTGACAAAATCATTCAAGTCAAGGAACGACTGAAAGCAGCACGTGATCGACAAAAGAGTTATGCCGATAACAGACGCAAACCATTAGAATTTCAAGTAGGAGATAAAGTATTATTGAAAGTCTCTCCCTGGAAAGGAGTGGTAAGATTCATCAAGAGAGGAAAGCTAAGTCCTAGGTATATTGGACCTTTCAAAATTCTTAAAAGAATAGGACCTGTAGCCTATCAGCTACAACTGCCAGAGGAAATGGCAGGAATACATGATGTATTTCATGTATCTAATCTCAAAAAGTGTTTAGCTGATGAATCACTCGTAGTACCTCTCAAGGATATAGAGGTTAATGAACAACTCAAATTTGTAGAGAAGCCTCTACAGATTGAAGATAGAAAAATTAAAAATCTCAAGCATAAGAGATTAGTTCTGGTCAAAGTGAAATGGGACTCCAAAAGAGGACCTGAATACACGTGGGAACTGGAATCAGAAATGCAAAAGAAATATTCACACTTGTTCCAGTAGATCTCGAGGACGAGCTCTAAAACAAGGTGGGGAGGATATAACAACCCTGGATAAAACCGACACCCTCATAATATTTCTAAACACCCTAATATATCTTTAAATATCTCAATATGTCTTTATATGTGTCCAGTATGTGAAAACCGAGCCCAAAATACAAAATAACATATAAAATAAATTAAAAACAATAACTATTAAGTTGAGGCGGGCCGCATAGACCCACCCCAACATTTAACGCGGGCCGCGCGGGGATGTGATCCGGATTTGTTTGGGTTTTAAAGATAAAGCGGGCCGCGTGCAAGATTGCTTAAGTCCATGCGGGCCGCGAGCGATCTGGAGTGTGGCACGACCCTGAGAGGCCACGTGTCATAACACGCGTTGAACCTAGGTGGTGACCCGGATCAGCTAGCCTAGACCCCTATGCCATGCGGGCCGCGTAAGGCCTGGCCTTAACTTCACGCGGGCCGCGAGGATGTCCGATTTCAGCACTATAAATAGAAGGCAACGGGCCTTCAGTCCGTACGCTCAACTTCTTTCTTTCTTTCTTAAATTTTCTGAATAGTATACACTATACCCGGGCATTATACCCTCTAAAATAGCGAGATTCTGCTACGATGTAAGTATTATAACCCCTGGAGACGTATTAGATACGCTGCCCGATTGATCTAGGGTTCCGTAACGGCTGTCGTGGTTCTGCCCGACGTAGTCGTTGGAATGCCGTCTCGGGGAGGGTATTACTAATGTTAAAATGGGTTATTATACTAACACACGTGCATTTGTGTAATTTATAGATTATCTCCTGGAAACCCTTACGAAAAACCTAAAACAGCAATGTGAGTTGATTCACTTTTTGTAAACCTTTTTGTTTACTGTTTTTACAAAACCTCACTTAATTAAATATATATAAAGCAGTTATTGAGTATTTGTGAAGAATACAATTATAGTGGTTATGTTGGGGTTTTGTATACAAAATTGGTTACTGGCGTGGTAACATCCCATATGTTGAGTATGACCGTACCACTGATGTTAATTGTGATGTCTTGGATACAAATGTAATTGCGGATGTGCCCTCAATACTGCAAATTGGTTTTTACTTAAACTAGATTAAACTGGGAATCACTCACCAGTATTTCCCACTGACAAAATGTTTTTAAAAACGCGTTTCAGGTAACAAAATGTGAAAGCCAAATAGAAGCCAGCTGGACAGCACTGGAGGCTTGGAAAAGTGGCAATAAAGTTACCTAATAATAAAATGGATGTTTTTATTCAAATAAATAGGATTTATTCCTATGAAACGTGTGTATTGAAAACTTGGGTTTTACCCATATGTTTAATGTTATAAAACATGGTGGTTTACTCTGATTAAAATATTTCCTAACTACGGTCCTAATGAAAATTTCCGCTGCCAAATTGGATAAATAAATGTGATACCACCGAAACTGGCTCACGGCCGCCCGTTCCTGGGAACTAGGGATTGGGGGCTGTGACAGAAATCACATACGTGTGTAAATGTTTAAAGGATTTCAGCTAGGATTTGATAGGTTAGCATGTTTTAAGTTCAAATGATAATTTCGATATAAGACCGATGTGATGGAAGGGTCGTGATGAATGGTAAATAAGCTAACTATCTTGCGAATGATATATAATAGTTTGACGCTAGACAAGCTATGTGGAAGCGTGAGAAAGAAGCGGGTCAAATGAAACATATACGCATGGGAAACATATTTGGATGCGAGGTAAGTTAAGCTTTCACCCTCCTTGTAGAATACTTATTCATTGTATAGATTATGAATATGGTAAGTTTATAAATGAAGTACGATGTTCCGATAAGTATTGATACGGTCGGAACATGTGTCCATGATAAGAACTATGGTTGAAGGAGAAAATGGGGTAAAGGGATATTATGGTAATTTTAATTACGAGTCAACGAAAGAATAAGATACATAGAAGCGATAAGGAATAATTACAATCACACAAGGACGAAATGGACATTTAGACTTAACGGGTCAAATGGTGAAGCTATCACCATTTGACGATGTCGACTAATGATTGTATTGTCAAGTATTAAGAATTCACAGGGAGAATAGCGAAAGGATTTGCGTTGCTATTAACTAGCATCTTGGTGGACGACGTATTAAAACGGGTCTTAGCTTTGATCCGAGCCAGGTACGTGTGATTACAGTTGTAGTTATATCGTAAGATTGGTTAAATATGCAATGAAGTCCTTTGTTGTAAAGGATGGAGCAAAGTTGACAAAAACGCCCTTGATATGTATATCGGGCAAACGACCTTAAAAGTCATTCGAAAACAAGCTATTTGATTAGAGTAACGTTTTGGTCAAGTATGAAAGCGAAGAGTATGGTTTTGTATGTCATAGATCATTTAATGCGTAATTACCCATAACGGGTCAAAATAAGCTTTTGAGCGAAAATGGGTTAAGAGGATGCAAGACATCCAAGAATTTAATCTTTTATGATAGACAACGTTGAAATTATAAAGTTCATGAGAAATTGAGGTCAAATAAACAGATGATTTTGATAAATGCATGAACGGGTCAACTCTTTGTAAAAAGGTAATAAGTCGAAAGCTTAAAAGTCTAAAATTTTGTTAATCCGGATGTCGGATGTTAACTCCATGTGATGGAGAATTAAATTACGATCACGTAGGAAAAAGAATTGTGTAAAACGGATAAAAAAGGAGAGTTATGCTCGTTTCTGTAAAATTGGGTTATGCTGGGAATATGCAGCAACAACTGCAAACATTCTGTCCATTTTAGGGCGTCGCGCCACACGACGACATGGCCCAAGGGCCGTCACGCGACGCGACGGGGGCATGGTTCGGCGAAAGTTGTTTGTTTGTTCCGTTTTGTCTTGGGAACTCGTTTAAACGCGTTTTAAGTTACGCATGACTAATTTAACTTACGTTTTTATGAGCATACGTATATGCACACATGTAGATAGGTATTTATGTATGTATGTTTGCATGTATCTATACACGTATGTAGAAATGCGTGTAAGCATGTATGCACGTACGTATGTAAGTTTATAAGTGTGTGAGCAAGTACACACGGATATATGAAGGTATGTATGTGAGTAGGCATGTATGAGTTAGGTAAGTTGCAAGTAGGGATGTATGTATGTATATTGTATAACGTCATGAGTGTAAGTAATGATGTAGGTATGGGTGTATGTAGATACGCATGTAATGACGTAGATGTGTTTATATGTGGGTATGTACGTACGTATGTAATTGGTTATGTGTGAACGTATGAATATGTATAAGTATGTAAGAAAGTAGGTACGCATGTATCCAATGAAATTAGTACTAACGATATTAATAACGTGCCTGGTGAATGAAGTGTAACGTAGGAATAGCAAAGAAGTCTCACCGCGGATTGTATGATCAGATGGAAAGCCGGAATGTAAAGAGTTAACGGAACGAAAAGTAAACGTGAATAAATCTTGTATGTTTATGATGCATACTAATGTTATGAATTTTATGTGGTGAGCGCAGGTAGTACGAAACACGAGGATCATCAAGGGATAAAGATCAAAGACCGAGTCACATGAAGGATTGTACGGGGTTGTCTGAGAATGTAACTTGTTATACATAAGTTATGTTGTATTCTATAAATGAGTTAGATTGATGTATTCAATATAAAAGAGTTGTTTTAAAAATGAACTTTCAAGCAAGGCATAAGGTTTATAATGAAAGAAATTTTATGGCACGAATTTTCCACTGCGACTTTTTGTCAAATACGAACTAGGGTCTTACAAGTAACATTCTAAGACTGATATTTGAATATAGTTTTCCAGTTTACTTAGTTAGTTGTGTATATTTCAGGTTCAAGGTGCAAGTGCGGGTGCAGGATGAGAGTGGTAGTGTTTCTTTTGTTACGTTTGATAGAGATGTTCTAAAGCTTCTTGGATTAGCAGCGAGTGACATAAGAGAGAGGCAAGTTAAGGCCAATGATACTGGATTCCCTCATGAGATATTCCGATTGGTTGATAAGAAGGCTGCTTTTAAGATTGATGTTTCAGAGTTCAATCTTAAAAATGACTATCGTGTTTATACTATGCAAAAAAATGTGATGATCAAGTAATAATTGCTGAGTTGGTTGGTGGAGATGGTAATGGTGATGAAAATACTGATGAGGTAGCATATAAAATTACTCTTTCAATCTATTTATTTTTCTTTTGAGTTTTAAACACTGGATTCTGCACTTTTTATATGATATCATATATTATGATCCTTTAGGTTACTCAAGAGGTAGCTGACGTTAAAGATGTTAACCTTTCAGAATCTTCCCAGGTGTCTGCTGAACGAACTTCAAGGGTGAGTATTTATTTTTAAAGTATGTTTAGTATGTTTAGATAGAGTTCATTATTTTATTAAATGAGATCAATAGTTGTTTTGTGTTCTGTTGCAAGGATGCTGTCTCTGTTACGGCCGACTCTTCAGCAGTTTTTAAAACACTCTTATTTGTAACTACAAGTTGTATACTATTTTATTAATTTTGAGTCTTATATTTCTTTTTGTTGAGTGACCGGGAAATGTAATGTAAAATAGTAATGTTTAGATGCAAAATATAGTAATGTTTAGTTGAAAAATATAAAAAGGTAAAACCACAAAGTTTTGAAAGTATATACTAAGACTACATAACTTCATTCTTAAGTTAGTTTCCAAAGAAGAAATTTGTCCATCAAACATGTCAACTAAAACATAAATTATTAAAGGCTGAAAAGGCGTTCAAAGATCATGTCAACAAACTTCAAAGTGTATTTTATCTCCTTTTACACTTTTTTCTTCGACTATCTCAAACCTCAGCTTTTTCCCCACAGATATTCCCGTTTCATCCATGATACGCTGCCAGTTTGTATGCATCACTAGATGGTTGTTGTCGTCAGGTCTTTTAGGATCTCTCCTAACAACCAGTTGTACCAAAAACTTCACATGACCAAATGACAGCACAGCTCTACGGTAATCATTTAGCTGGTGTTCTCGGACGAAGTTCCTCGGTATTGTCTGTAAAGGAAAATTCTTTCTTTAGTTATTCATTCAAAACAACATATACTTTAAGTAATAACAGATAGATCCAAGATTATAAGTAAAATCAACCATATTAAAAGTATATATGTAAATACCAAGCTGTGTGTCTCTAAAACATGGTATTCAAACTGTTTTTTATAATGTGGACGCTTTTTGCGGTGTTGGTGATTGGTACGGCTGCAGTGATGTTTTGTCTCCCCGTGAAGTGCAATCCCGTATTTGTTAAAAACCTTCACAGTGAAGTTAAAGTCGTCTTCAGGAGTACTTCCCATCCATTGAAACAACAGTTGGCAACTTTCCTTAATGTCATTTTCGAAGCAAAAAGTTGTCCATCCTGGTCCCATAAAACCAGCAACTAATCCCTTTTTGTTTTCAGGAGAGAAAACATAATGCACATCAACTTTACTACTCTGCTTTGGTCCATGTACTTTTGCAACCAAGTTATCAATTTTTAATCTACTCTGCGACAACAGCTTCAGCAAATCGTGTGGTAAATGCTATAATTTTCATATATTTTAGAAATGTCATATTAGATTTTATATAGGATACAAAATATAAATTAGAAGTTTTTCTAACAGTCCAAAAGATACACTGGCAATATATAAAAATAAGTAGCAATTTTTAACCTGTTTGCAGTATGTTTCTTCTTCAGCCTGTATCAAGCAACCATGAACATAATCTCTGTTCGAGCCATTGTTTCTAATCTCCAATCCCTCATTGTTCAAAACATTTATCTCAAATTTTGCTTCCTTCAATTTTTTTTTAAACACAGCTTGTCTATGTTGTTATTTCTATAAGTTTCAACAAACCGAGTCCATTCTGGCCCGTTTATCCTCTTACTTTTATGACCAATGCTCTGTACTGCAATCTTATACTTAAAACCCGTATAATCAACCAACTTTATTACTTCACACTTTCTTGGTAATTGGTTACTCATTATCCTTGGAAGTACCTATGTATATAAAATACACAACATTTAATATATCTTTAATTTTATAAATACATTTTTTAGCATATAATTGTGATTTAAGCTAATTTGTTCTAAGAATATAGCTTACCAATCCCTCATTTAGGTCTGCCAATTCAGAGACGTTGATAATTATCATAAACTCCATCTGAAAGTAAAAAAATACAATAACAGTTAAATACTAAAACATAAAATCAGTTGTATCTGAAAAGCATTCTATTTAAGGTATATAAAATATCCAACACTCTGTAGGACCAAACTTATATGTTGTGTACTTCAATATGGTCCTTACAACCAACAATATGAATCTAACACTGTGTAAGATCAAATTTTTATTCTTGTATAAATAAAAAAGTATTATATGGCAATAAAGTTTTCAAATATCCATGTTTGTGTCAACTTTAAACTTCAGTTTTTTTTTTCAGCAGACAAGGCTATATTCACTTACAAATCAGACATATGAGTACTATAAACTGATTGCAGAATATTTTATCAAAATTAATATTGATAGAACAAATGTATCAACACTACATGGCAGTTCATACAATAATTCTAAAACCATTCGTAAAATTTTGAACCAAATATTTTGGAAACAATAATATTTCAGATTGTTATTTAGATGGAATGATCAAAATGTAACTAAATAGGTTGATATATATCTTATTATAAAATAAAGAAAATAAGTTCATATAAGTTTATCTATTTTAACATCAGTAGATTATGATTTTGATGTTTATATAATTTGAAATGAGGAAACTGAAAGGAACATGTCAAAGCATACCTGTAAAATACACAAGAGAACCAAAAAAAAAAAAATACCTGATCTAAAACTTCAAATTTCTGATCGTCAAGTCTGAGGAAGAAGAAACTGTAGAGTTTTTTCGCTGGAGAAGAAGAGGTGAGATTGTATTGGGATTGTTGAAAATAAGATATTTATCTATTAACTTGTAATTGTTTATTTATTTAACTTATAATAATCTTTAATATCGGGATTTAAAAACTATTTTTAATTATATAAATATAAATATATTAAATTAATAGATAAGTTTTTCGTATTTAACATTTTTAAATTTATAGTCAAACAATGGTTATTGCTCTGCAAAAATTGCGTTGTTTTAATGTAAAAGGGGGTAAAGTATAAATTTTACAAAACTTAATTTCAACCAACCAGTGTAAATGTAACATCTGTATTAACTCCATTTAATATACTTTTCTTCTCCATTATTGAATATAAGCTCCAGAAAACATATTCGGAAGTTTTCTCAAATAACTTTCTTATCAAAATCGGCAAGGTTCTATTGCATAATATAGATTACACGCTATAAAATCAAGTATTGTTTCTTTGAATTTATTGTTTGTATTATATATGTTAGATTAATCATTATTTGATGTTATGAGTATGTGTTTGTCACTGACGGCGTTTCATATTCTCTCTTGAAGCAAATAATAGTTGTTGTAATCCGGTGTATTTTTATTGATTATGTACTGCATTAACTTAAATGAAGTTACTGATAGCATTCTCTGTCACAATTTGTGCATGCATCTTCGTGATGTTGTCTTCTACATTACGATTGATAAATCAACCATATAATTTTTGGTTGATGCTCATTTGCTTAACTGTTGTGAGAGATGATGATTTTCGTTTTGTGATTTGTTTTTATAATACCTTAAGTGTGTGATTATACAAATAGTCCGGTTAATATTTGGTACTTTGTTCTTTAAGTGCTGATTTATTTTAAGGGATGTTAGTGATATCTATTTTATAATGTTGTTTGTCTATGACTTTTGTTGGATGTTGTTCATCTTTATAACTTGTATTTTAAATTGTTTATTGCAGATATGAATCTATCCAATCAAACACCATCCTTTTTACAATTCCTTAATGAAGATGATTTTATATTTTTGGTATGTTTTTTAACTTTCTTGCTACTATTAGGATTCTATGTTAATTTTTGATGTAAGATGTTTGTTAACTACTGTTGCAGAATATACCACTTGATTTTCAGACTCTGTTGTGGGACAAGGAGGTCCCGTATGGGCGAATTGTAGAGTTACTTGATGGTGACAAATCACGGTTAGTAAGAGTAAGGAAGAGAGATGATCATTGTATATTTACGGATGGATGGACAAAGTTTGTTAGAGATTGTTGTTTGAAAACGAAAGATGTTGTATTGGTGAAAGCTATTGGACGTTTGTCATTCGTTGTCTCATGTTTTAAAGAAAATGTCTACGAGAACTCTTACATTTCAGCAAATATTAGCCCTGAAGTTGGCATGACTGTAAGTAACGATATATTATTTTGTTACTTACTGTAAACGTTTTTTGCTAGCTCAACAGCTTGCTAACATCTGTTTGCCCTTTTAATGTCTGTTTCCTTATAATCTTAACATCTGTTAACTAACCTTTCTAACTTCTGTTGACTAAGTCTTTTAATCTCGGTTGACTAACATCTGATATTTAAGATCTGTCCACGTTGCAACCCTGCTGGACATAATGGATGACAGTTGTTACGAAACCTTTGTTGGATAGCAACATAGGTATGTAATAGTTGATAGCCAAACAGTGGTTAGGTTGTGTGCAAATACTGTAACTACTGTTGACTAACCCTATTGAGTAATTCTCATTTTAACTTTGTTTGACTAATCTGTTGTAACTTCTGTTGCTCATTAGTTCATATCAAATTTGTAAGGCTGCACTAAATATTCCTTTGCTTCTTCTATAGCTAATTGCTGACAAATTTTGGAAACAATTCTATGGTAAGAATTACGAGTATGGGATGGCAACTATCTATGTTGGCGAAAGGTTTTGGAATGTGATGATGAAAGGATGGACTGATGGATGCGGATTTACTGATGGATGGTTAAAATTGATTGAAGAAGTTCCCATAGCAGTTGAATCTTGGTTGGTTTTCACCATGATTGCATCTAAAACGTTTGAGCTTTCCGTTTTCCATTCCGAGACTGGAGCTGAGGTTTCCTTCAAGAAAGCTGATTTAGTTGTTTTGGATGATTTAGTTTATGGAGATGATGGGTTTGATTTATCGGCTGCGGTATAAAATTTTGAGGCTAAAATACATTGTTTGATAACATGACGGTGATAAGTAAATTTTATTATATTATGGTGATAACTTTTGAAATCTCATTTTGTAGGCTAAACACAAACAGCTTCTGGATTCCGGGGAAGTTTCTTTGGATGATGAGGATACTGGAGCTTCGGTTGGTAATTCTAAGCAGTTTACGGGTTTTGAGGATATTTTTAATGTATATATACACATGTAATATTTATATATTATTATGATTAAAATATGGTTTCTTATATATGATCCTTCTTATAAATATAGTTTGCTGATGATGGGCTATTTGATTCAAAGATTGCGCGTCTGGTTGACGAGTCAGATGTTAAAAATGTTGTAAATTTATAATTTTCTACGCATATATTTTATTGTATAATAAGTATAAGAAGTTTTTTTTTAATTTTGTTGTAGCCTGAAGATCATTCTTTAAAAATAGCTGATGATGTTAACGATCCTCACTATAGTCTAAAGATTTTCCTGTTCGTGACATTTCTGCCTCTTCAAGTGTTGTATCTAATGTAAGCGTTTATTAGTTTTATACTGTCTATTTTATTATTGTATCAATATATTGATATTCTTCTGTATGATTGAGTCTTAAACTTCAAAGCTGAGTTGAGAAGATAGTTTGTGTTGATAAAGAAAGTTATAAAATTTCAAGAATTTAGAGTTGTTATATTCTAAATTAATTTACTTAGGTGGATAAGATGCACAAACTTCGTGGCAAGACAATTGTAGAGGATAACCAAGCTGTTGATAGACTGTGTAAAGTTCAAAAGGTTCGTTTAGTATCATCCACTTCAGAATCAGTCTTACACTTCACCATACATGCTGAAGACAGACTTGTAAGCTTTTGCAGTCGTTGCTTTGTTTCGTTATTTCAACAATTTCAGTTATATCTCAATATTTTATAAAATTCACTATTCGATTTTCTGTTTTTTAGCATCTGCCATTAGATGTATCTTCTGCGTTGGATCTGCATACTGATAATCCTAAGCCTATCAAGATCCAGAATCTCAAAGGTGAAGTCAAGGAACTATTTACAACATCTCAAAAAACCAATAATGGATTCAACTACGTTGTTGTTGGATGGTCTTCTTATCTGAGATCTTGCAATATTGCTTTTGGTGATAAACTTTCGTTAGAGTTTCACAAGTCTACTCAATTGCTGAAGTTAAAAAAAGTTGTGCATATCGTGACAAAGATTATGTCCTCTTAGTTTCATGTCATGATTGTTTGTGGTTGTACATTTGGTTCGTTGGTGGTGCTAATTTTGCTTCTTAGACATGTTCTATATGTAGTTATGTCTATAAACAGCTTTCATTGTCAATGGGTGGGTGCTACTTTTTTTTTGTGGATTGGACAATTGATGTGTGTAAAATGCAACATATAAATCACATCAATTAAGGCATAAAACTAACCCTTTTTAAGTACTAATGTTGGAAAAAGAGTGTTTTTGTCTTCCTTTTGTATTTTCAGGATGAAATGAGCTCAAATTCACAAAAGAAGCAAAAAGACAACTAATTCTAGCATAAATACAAGAAAAGGAATAAAAGTAGACTGCCCGGACCCTCAACGGCATCCTCCAAAGCAAAGAAGAGAAAACAGAAGCCTGAACACGCCCCGTGCTCAGCCAGCACGGGGCCGTGCCCAAGAAGCAACATAAAATACAAACTTGTAGAAGCTTCCATTGCCCACCACGGGGCCGTGTCCAGTGAGCACGGGGGCGTGGTGAAAGTACAGCAGGCGCATTAATTGTAATTGGGAATTACAATTAATGAGGAGAGAGACTGTCAGACGGGCACGGGGGCGTGTCCAGCGGACACGGGGCCGTGCCCAGCCTTCTGTTCAGCCTATAAATAGGGGTGCTTGGTTTCATTCCATCTCATCCCTTGGCACACCACCTCTCTCACACTTCATCCACCACCCACCACCACCATAACACCATCATCCACCACCATCATCCATTGTCCATCATAGAGTGTGTGAGTCGTCTCGGGATCCAAGATTGATCGTAAGAGTTCTTGACAATCAAGGCCATGTTTGCCTAAGTCTCTTACATCACTTGGTGAAGACAAGTGTTTAGTATAATACTTTTTATTTTTAATCTTTTGCACTTTTTATTTGGTTTTGTATTAATGACTTTAATAACTAGTTGCTTATGTTGAAGGTGATCTTTCCTTATCGTTTGTCCGTGGTGTCTTGGCATTATTTTACTGTCTATATAAAATAAAAGATTTTCACCATTCATATCTCCACGGTCTATATGGAGGTATGTTGGCTACCTGGTCGGGGGTTAAGGGAACGGTTTGGTAAGGGTCTTGCCCTTGTTCAGCGTTTAGAGGTCCTGCTTGGGACCTAGGTCAAATTTAGTAGGATCTCCTTCAATGCCCATAGGTATTGGATGGCGGGGATCCAAACTCTTTGACCCCCTCATAAGTTAACTACTATTAATACTATAACCCGGCTATTTAGGACTGTATCCCTGCTGACTCAGACTACTTAGCCGAGGGTAACGTCACCGCCAAAAGCGGGGCCTACCATAATTTGCATTAATAACTTAATTCATTATCTTCCAATAATCCGACCCTTTAGGATTGTATCCTTGCTGACTCAAACTACTGGGTTGAGGGTAACGTCGCCTTCAAAAGAGGGGCCTACTACAATAACTAAGATAATCTCTTAAATAAGTGCAAAAGTGCGAAAATAATCAAAGGTTATACTAATACACGAGTCGGATCCAAGTGATTCATCTTGTCTATCTGTTTTTATTTTATTTTATTTTTCAGCATTTAGTTAGTTTTTATTTTCTTAGTTTAAAAACATTTTTCTCACTTTCTGATTTGATTAGACGTTGAGGATAAACCGGTATTAAAAGCTCTTGTGTCCTTGGACGACCTCGGTATCTTACCAACACTATACTACGTCCACGATGGGTGCACTTGCCCATATGTTTAGTAAATATCGTGTTTTATAAATTTAAAACTTGGCTAAAGGTGTAAAAAGGGCTTAATTATATATCTAAACTATATACACACCAAGACACATCAAGTTTTTGGCGCCGCTGCCGGGGACACAAGGATTTTAAGAAAGTTAGGAATCAACGGCCTAATCATATTTTTATTTTTCTTTTTAAATTTTTAGGATTTTTCTTAGTTTTTCAGCTTCTGCAGAGCTCAGCACGGGCCGTGCCCGCTGAACACGCCCCCGTGCTCAATCATTGGAACTGGCAATCCTATTTTAAGTCAGACAGTAAGCTGAACACGGGGCCGTGTCCACTCAACACGCCCCCGTGCCCAAGATTCTCTTACTGAAAACAGAACCGTTAGATCCCGGCGGTTGGTAATTTCTGACACAAACATGAGTGATAGTAATTCTTTTTACTTTCGGAACTCTTATGGTACGTGGTGTCGATTATGTGGAGGCGAACATGAAGAATTAAAATGTTATTTTCTAAATTATAGGCCCCACTATATAGACCCACCGATTCCTTATAACCTTAAGAGGGGCGAAAGTAAAAATAAGCACTATCTCTCCCTCGAATGCGCCCAGCCAGATATTCTAGGGGAAATGCTCCTTGACGAGTTATTTCAACTAGAAGAACTAATTCTAAATTGGTCAAAGGAACTTAGGAAGGATTTTATTGATCCGCCCCAAGACGATGACCATGAGGAAATGTTAGAACCGCATTCCGACAACCTCGTTGCTCCCGAAAATATCTTCATACCTAGAAAAGACTTGGATGATAGTCGTCCCTGTGCCGATTGTGCCGTGAAGGACTCTCCATCGACTTCGTTCGATGCATACATAGACCTGAGCGATTCGGCATACACCTTCTTTAACGAGAGCCCGGGAAAGGGTTGGACTTGTCCACCTAGAATGAAAATAGGAATTACCCTCACCGATAACCTCTTGCGTTCTCGCCTTAGTATAGGACAATTAAGGTATCTTAGGCACTTTGGGGTTGTCCCAACCAATCAAGAGCCACCCGATAATAGGTAAGTTCCATAAAAAAAACTAGACAACTTCATAAAAATATAGAGACCACTCGACACGGGGCCGTGTCCAGCCAACACGCCCCCGTGTTCACCAAAAGATTCCCTTCTGATCAGAACGTCAGAATACGGACAAACTGTGTCAGAATTTCATCTGCACACGGGGCCGTGTCCAGCGAACACGGGGCCGTGTCCAGAAGGCTGTCGTTTTCTATAAATGCAGCCAAGAATTCTGCACATTTGGACCAACTTGGGACAGAGATTTGAAGGAATCTTCTCTCAAACAATCCTAGGTAAGTCTAAAAGAAGGTTCCAACAACCCATCTTTTCCTTTCCTCTTCTAGCCATTTCCTTCTTTTTCATCTTTCTCCAAGAACTACCATCAAAAGTTTGAATTCTTCAACCTTTGTGGTAGGAAACAATGAGTTTTGTTCATGGAATCTTGGTAAAAACATGTTGTGTAACATTGTTTAAAGTTATTAATGTCCAAAAAGCCTACATAAATTCAGAAAATAACTTAAAAGCCCAAGATTCCTTGCTTCAAAATTCTGCAGAAAGATGAACACGGGGCCGTGCTCAATGAGCACAGGGCCGTGTCCAGATACTGTTTCATCACATAAACTGTTTTTCGGTTTATTTCATAGAATGGCGAGTGAAAATAGCGAAACATCATCCGTTCATTCATCAAACAGCCGAAGGGGAAGAAGGCCCTCCGTTGAAGCTACGCTTGTGCACTATGTGATAGCATTAAGGGAAGCTCTTGACGAAATGACGTCAGTAGAGGAGGTCCTGATTGACCGTATTAACGATCTTACGGTGGGACTCGAAAGTAGCTTCCAAGAAATTAACCTCTTGCACCAGAGGTTAAATATTCTTGTAGCACCCCCGATGGAACCAATCCTGCCACAACAAGACTGGAACTTGGCACTCGGGGTTAACAACCCTACCGGGTGGGAAGACTTTCCCGCGGAACCTCCCATGGAACACCCACAAGAAATTCCAGCGGAAATCGAAACTCCTCAAACTAATGCAAATGAGCCCTCTTTTCTCCTTCCAAGGGAGGTGGAGGAGTGGCTCGCCGACATGTGAGGCGGACCACGCCCGGAAGAAGGAGTTTCTAAAAGCCTTATCTAACCAAGATTAGTAGCTTCTTGGAAATTTTGCTAATTAAAATAAAACATAGGGCTAAAACTCCATGGTTTAATATTTATGTATTTTCATCTTTAGTTTTATGTAATGTCTCTCTATGTTTGCAATGATATGATGGTTTCTAAGATTGATGGTTATTGATGAATAAAACACACTTATGGTGGTAATGGATGAAAAAGGGAACGAGAAAAATGGCCCCATGCACAAAGAACAGAGCAACCCGACACAAATCTCCATCACAGAAGGCTCAACACGGGCCGTGCCCAACCAACACGGCCCCGTGCTGAGCCACCTGCAGAAAAACGCCCAGTTCAGGTAACTGGACACGGGCCGTGTTCACCAGACACGCCCCCGTGTCCAGGCTTCTGTCTCATTTCTTTAATTTCTGTTACTGGCACCTGACCACGGGGCCGTGCCCGGTCACCACGGGGCCGTGTCCAGACTGCAAGTAACATAAATCTTTGCTTTTTAACACTACACCACACATCCAATCAACCTAAAAATTTATTTTTGGGACACATTGAGGACAATGTGTAATTTAAGTGTGGGGGGGAAGCTAACACTTTGAAATTTTGCAAGTCCTAACAACAAGCCTTACACAAAAACTCTATTGGAACCGCTAAACACCCCAATTTTTATTCAAAAATCCTTTCATTTTTACTTGTCTAAAGTTTAAGTTGGGAATCACAAGATTAATAAGGTTATATTTTTAAAAAAAATTACAACCGAAAGCGTCGTGATAACAAGAACCAACATAAGAAAATTATGAAACGGCATAACAAGTGTAGTTAAAATTTAATTATATATACTTGATCACATTAAAAACCCATTCCCACAAAAGTGAGTTTTGAGCCTTTATTGAGCATACAATATTACATCTTTAGACTAAATGCTCATTTTTCGTTTCTTGTGTGAATAGCCGCTTGGTTCTTACAACTCTAGAACTTGCCACGACGATTCATTCCCGGTCCTTACCAACTTAAACCCAAGTAAGTAAATGATGGAGGCATTAGGACTAACCATTTTTCTTTCTACACCATTATTTTTCAATTTTTTTTACCACCTACCCAAAACCCCCCTAGTTAACCCCTTTGAGCCTAAACCTTTCATTTCATTACCCTAAAACCCTTTTCACCCACCAAAAACCTTTTTTTTATTTTTCACCCTTTATTTTAGTAACAAAGCTCGGTTTTTCGCAGACTCGTTCTTTTATGTGACTTAAAAAAAAGAAAAAAAGATATATATATATATATATATATATATATATGATGATGAAGTTAAAAACAAACAAAGCTATACAAACAAAAGCTTGTTTGGAGAAATACTTCAAAATAAAAAGTCACTAAATTTTTTTTTTCGAAAACCGACGCTTTTTACGCTTTTCGCCCTTTTACTAACCACTAACCTAACCACCCACCTTTAACCCAAGCCTAACCCTTCACCCAAAAAGTCCTCTTGATATTTACAAAGGTATAAAGTTAAAAATGAGGAGGATTGATTGCTTGGCAAGCCTATGGAAGGCGTGAGTTCCATGCCGCTCTCGAGTGATTCACTAAAAATACACCTACGGCCGAGTGTTGAGTGATTTATCCCGTGAGGTATGTGAACTTGTATATAAATAAAATTTTAAAAAAAGGCATGTTATGCCCAAATAAGTAATTTATCCTATGAGACGTTCTTAATAAATCATAACGAATAGGATTGTGAATAAATAAAAATAAAACCTAAAAAGATCTTTGGATTCCCGACACTCTATGACAAACCAAAAACATTCTCTTCTACCTATTCCATTTGGGAGTGTAAGCCACATTTAAAGAGTTTTGCTTGAGGACAAGCAAAAGTTCAAGTGTGGGGGTATTTGATGTGTGTAAAATGCAACATATAAATCACATCAATTAAGGCATAAAACTAACCCTTTTTAAGTACTAATGTTGGAAAAAGAGTGTTTTTGTCTTCCTTTTGTATTTTCAGGATGAAATGAGCTCAAATTCACAAAAGAAGCAAAAAGACAACTAATTCTAGCATAAATACAAGAAAAGGAATAAAAGTAGACTGCCCGGACCCTCAACGGCATCCTCCAAAGCAAAGAAGAGAAAACAGAAGCCTGAACACGCCCCGTGCTCAGCCAGCACGGGGCCGTGCCCAAGAAGCAGCATAAAAGACAAACTTGTAGAAGCTTCCATTGCCCACCACGGGGCCGTGTCCAGTGAGCACGGGGGCGTGGTGAAAGTACAGCAGGCGCATTAATTGTAATTGCGAATTACAATTAATGAGGAGAGAGACTGTCAGACGGGCACGGGGGCGTGTCCAGCGGACACGGGGCCGTGCCCAGCCTTCTGTTCAGCCTATAAATAGGGGTGCTTGGTTTCATTCCATCTCATCCCTTGGCACACCACCTCTCTCACACTTCATCCACCACCCACCACCACCATAACACCATCATCACCACCATCATCCATTGTCCATCATAGAGTGTGTGAGTCGTCTCGGGATCCAAGATTGATCGTAAGAGTTCTTAACAATCAAGGCCATGTTTGCCTAAGTCTCTTACATCACTTGGTGAAGACAAGTGTTTAGTATAATACTTTTTATTTTTAATCTTTTGCACTTTTTATTTGGTTTTGTATTAATGACTTTAATAACTAGTTGCTTATGTTGAAGGTGATCTTTCCTTATCGTTTGTCCGTGGTGTCTTGGCATTATTTTACTGTCTATATAAAATAAAAGATTTTCACCATTCATATCTCCACGGTCTATATGGAGGTATGTTGGCTACCTGGTCGGGGGTTAAGGGAACGGTTTGGTAAGGGTCTTGCCCTTGTTCAGCGTTTAGAGGTCCTGCTTGGGACCTAGGTCAAATTTAGTAGGATCTCCTTCAATGCCCATAGGTATTGGATGGCGGGGAGTCCAAACTCTTTGACCCCCTCATAAGTTAACTACTATTAATACTATAACCCGGCTATTTAGGACTGTATCCCTGCTGACTCAGACTACTTAGCCGAGGGTAACGTCACCGCCAAAAGCGGGGCCTACCATAATTTGCATTAATAACTTAATTCATTATCTTCCAATAATCCGACCCTTTAGGATTGTATCCTTGCTGACTCAAACTACTGGGTTGAGGGTAACGTCGCCTTCAAAAGAGGGGCCTACTACAATAACTAAGATAATCTCTTAAATAAGTGCAAAAGTGCGAAAATAATCAAAGGTTATACTAATACACGAGTCGGATCCAAGTGATTCATCTTGTCTATCTGTTTTTATTTTATTTTATTTTTCAGCATTTAGTTAGTTTTTATTTTCTTAGTTTAAAAACATTTTTCTCACTTTTTGATTTGATTAGACGTTGAGGATAAACCGGTATTAAAAGCTCTTGTGTCCTTGGACGACCTCGGTATCTTACCAACACTATACTACGTCCACGATGGGTGCACTTGCCCATATGTGTGTTTAGTGTTAGTAAATATCGTGTTTTATAAATTTAAAACTTGGCTAAAGGTGTAAAAAGGGCTTAATTATATATCTAAACTATATACACACCAACACACATCAACAATGGAAATACTCATATGTATTTTCTATATTAACTGATGATGCATATTTATAGTTGTCTTCTAGTTATAATAGATAACACGTTTTGGTACAATATCTATATGTTCTATCAATCTGTGTTATGCATGGTTTTCTAACATCTGATACTTACTATCTATCCATCTGGCAAGCTCTCTTGGAGATAATGGATGACATTTTTTAGGAAAGTCTGTTGGAAAGTAACAGAAGTTTTTAACAGTTAATAGACAACAATGGTTTGCTATCAACATAATGGAATTACACTAATTATTTTTTTTACTCTCTGTCAACATGTGCTATGCATGGTTTCTAAGAAACGACCCGTGTTTGCACCTCAGCATACATGTCACCCTATGGTTGATGCCAAATAAGCTGACACCTCAGCATACATGTGGCATAGCTTTACATCAAGGATTGTGAAGCTTATTTTGTACTTTTCATTCATATTCTCTCTCTCTCTCTCTCATTCAATCATTAACACAACCGATTACCCCCAAAACCCTAAACGGCGATTTGGCTTCTCTTTCTCTCAATCTCTCATTCATTCAATCATTAACACAACCGATTACCCCCAAAACCCTAAACGGCGATTTGGCTTCTCCCTCTCTCAATCTCTCATACATCGTTCCTCTTCTAAAACAAAACCCTAATTCAGTCTCTCTCTCTTCTCAATCTCTCAATCACCGATGTCACACCCCAACCGATGGCGGAAACATCGGGATGAGACGAACAAATTGCTCAAAACATCATAACACTATTGTGACAATATGCTTTAAATTCAATTTTCATAAATGCTAATTGTCATACATTGTTCAAATAAATCATACATGAAACAATTGTTCAAACATAATTTATTTTATAGGTGAGTTTCTAGTCCACCCTAATCTTGTTTCTTCAAGATCTTGGCTATCAACCTGCAACATGTATTAAAATAAAAATTAACAAATATGCTGGCGAGTATACAAATTTGATACATAGCATAGTAAAATAAAATGTTTAAATGTGCTCATATCCATCATGAATAAGATGATACAAGTTAACAACCATGCCGAAACGATGTAACTCTAGATACTCAAACCCAAGAATACAACGCAATTAATGTTGCCTATCCCAAAAGTTTAGCGGGAGGTTAATATGTTCAACTTAACAATACCCAAAAGAATAGCGGGCAGGGCGTTACAACCTATAGCATATGCATAATACCATTATTGTTAAGGTAGGCTTGTGAACAAGTTAATAAGCATATAGTCATGAAGTGTTTACATTAGCATCACATGTTTAACAAGCATCAAACTTTTCATGTGTAATTTGGATAGAGTGTGAATAAATAAAGTGTAACGTGTTTGTGAATTTGAATATGAATACAAATTACACCCAAAAGTGTTTAAAATGAAAATGGGATCATGTATATTCACATTAATTGCATTACGATTTCTTGTAAGTAACGCACGAGCAAGAGCGATTAACCTAAGTATGAAATATCACAAGAGAGGAGATCACTATAAGTTTAAATGTATATCATAATATTTATGATTTACAAATTAATAGTTTGTATATTCTATTTTGTCTCATTTATAAAATTTATTGTTATAAAAAGAAATAAAGTTGAAAATTTATTTATG
This sequence comes from Helianthus annuus, assembly GCF_002127325.2. Taxonomy (NCBI): domain Eukaryota; kingdom Viridiplantae; phylum Streptophyta; class Magnoliopsida; order Asterales; family Asteraceae; genus Helianthus; species Helianthus annuus. The sequence continues at coordinate 121,076,673 of NC_035447.2, read as the reverse complement.
TTATTAATAAATAAGTTAGAGAAAAAAAATGATGATTATTTATCTAAGATCTTAATGTACAAGAAAGGAAAATAAAAGGACTCTTTAAAAAAGGGGAAATGGAAACCATTTGAAAAATATGGAAAACTGTTGGATTTTAACACAAAATAAATAAACTAGAATTTAAAAATAATAAAACACCGAACCAAAATGGCATCGAACAACCCACTGTTCTGAAATTGTTTTTGGTTTACATCATTTAAAAAAAAATTGTTGCATGTCATCTTCTTTATAACATGCAAACGAAAGAAATAAACGATATACCGAATTGAAAGAGGTAAAAGGCGATCATCTTTTACGTTTTTAAAAATGCATACATAACTGTTACGTATACTCATACATCCGGTTCTTTGAATTGTTATAAAGTTCGGGATTTGATACGTATCAGCAGAAGATGGAACGCGAAACAAAAGGAACAAGAAACATATACCGAAACGGCCTTCGACGTGATGAGTTCGTGACGTAGATTCCGGTTCCGGCGAACATGCGGTTGAGCTCCGACGTCTCCGACGTGCGTCCCCGATCTCCGGTAAAGCTCCGGTGATTCGCGGGTTTATCCGACAAGTGTGCAAAGCTATACGAAGAGTGTTATGGTATGGTGTCGACTGTCGAGATGGGGAATCTTTGTGATGGTTTATATAGATGGTGATGTGAAGGTAAAGCCATGATTTTTGGTTTGGTTCTTGATTGATAACTAAAATAGAAACACAGAATGATTGAGCCATAAATTTGGAAACGCGGAAATAATCGAATATTCGAATCCCGATCGTTTAGGAATTTCGAAACAAAAAAAGGAAAGTGGTTGCTGTCTTTTTAGAGAAAAAGGCTGGGCGGCAATTGTTTTGAAACAGGAAACTCCGCTGAACGCGCGTATAAGATCAAGGTGTACTGAAGTCTTGCACCAAACCATAAGGTGGTGCAGTGGTGTGAGAATCGTTTGTGTAACTTGTAGACTCGGGTTCGATCTCTGGGTACTACATGTTTTTAATAAGCTTTATTATTATTTTTTTATTTTAAAAGGTTACGATAAGGCCCCCTTGACTTACATGCTTATAATAACTAACACTAACTTGGTTACTAACTAGGTTAACTTAAACTAACTTTAAACTTAACCAAGCTAACTAGATTATTTTATAAAAGCAAAACTTTTAATTTTAAAGTTAATTAATTTAATTAATTAAACAATTAAAATAAATAATTAACCATATTTAGTAACGGATTAAATTAACGATAATATCTTTCAACGATTATTTATTCGCGAAAAATTCCCGAGTTTCAAGGATTAGGATCCAAAATTTCAAAGCGGGTCAGATTTTGGAATCCAATTTGACGGATGTTACAACTGACACGCCACCGCAACCTCCTTCACCGCTACCTGCAATCGGAAACGTTGATTTATCATCTATTGAGAATATTAACAACAATTCGACTTCACTTTCGTCCGATGTGGATTTCAATTTCTTCGAGGAGGAGTTTCAGATGCAACGTTAAATCGATCTTCAAGACGCAATAATCTTACATTGACAGAAGTTTTTTTGCGTTTTTATGGTATATTGTTATTGCCCTTTACCTTAATTTTGTATTAATCTGGTAGTTTCGTTTGGATTTGGTGTTAGTTAATGTTTGCCAATTTGTCTAGAGTATACAATTGAGGGATTCAAGCACAGCAACGCAAGAGATGAATATAAGTAAGTTTTTAGGGTTTTGATTAGTATACGATTCTTGCTATCATTCTTGATGTGGTTTTTTTACAGATATGAAAACTGGGACAGAATGCCCTCATCGCCGCCTCGATGCAACGATGGCTAGGGTTCCGAATAGTTAATCTGAAGCCAATTCAGTTGACATGTCTCAAAACGTTTTTAGGTTTTTAAACATATTTAGGCTTTTTCCATGATTATAATTATCTGTTTTCATGTGCAAAAGATTAGTATGAGATTGTAGGATGTCCAAGTGTTCATATTGTAGAGGGTAGACCATAACCACTAAAGCTTCTATTCAATCCATACAATCTTAATGATTTGTTTCAATTCATGTGAACTGGTAAATCTTGAGCCTTGAGTTGTTAGTAATGATTTATATGTGTTGCAATTAAAGCTACAAACAATAATAACTTCCTCTAGATTTTTTTTTTTTCAGAAATGGATTGATCTATATTCAAGTACGACGATATAGAAAAATTGTTCCTGGCACTAGCTGTGACACCCCAGGAAAAACAGGAAACCATGCAACCTAACTAGCTTCCTCAGTAGCTACGTGCTAAATTTCGGGATGAAATTTTCTTTCAAGTTAGGGATGATGTGACAACCCGAACTTTCAAGGTTAGAAACGTGATTCTAACTCCTCAAATCTCTCTTTCTTTCACGCTCCTGTTATAGTAAACTTTTATCTAACTTCTTGTTTTCATAAACTTGTCGAATGTGAATCTATGTGGTTGTGACTAAGTGTATGGTTGGGTTCGTTTTAGTGGTTGGACTTGTTGATAAGGGCCGCACATGAACCTTGGGCTGTTATATATGTTTTTTTGGGCCGCAAGGGTATTGGGTACACACACGCACACACGGCTTGTATGTGGGCCGCGGTCAGCCCATACGTACACATCGGACCAAATCATTTGACCCCAATCCCCACCTTATTAGTATGTATACATAATTAGAGTAGATGTATTATTGTGCAACTTGTGGCAAACCCTAATTCCCCAAAGCCATCGTCGACAGTAGATCCCATCCGAGCACTCCCTTCCCTAGTCGAACTTCTTGGTTAGTAGTTCTTATTTATTGAAATTCGTATTTGTTTGATGTTGATTATATGTGAACTATTTAACGAAAATTATATATGTGTAGTAATTGGTATTCCTGATTCTTGTATGACATGTTGATATGTGGTTAAGTGTATAACCAAGCATGATAATAGAATTCATATGTGAACATAATGATCTTTGGACAATGGTTGTTGTGCTATTAAACAAGTGGTATGCAAATAAATCAACAGTGAGGTTTCTAAGGTATATTATACATGCGTATTTGATAGTTTAGTGCGTGATAGTATTGGTTGAATTATGCGAATCAGTGAAAGCCATGGGGTGTCTAATCCGCAATTGAAGACTGTGTAATATTGTTGGCATAAATTGTGTTAAAAACTGGCTGGTGATTGTTAATTTGTATCCCTTGATTATCCTTAACCATAAGAGTAACTGTGTTAACTTAGATGCTAAGGGCAGTAGGGTTTCTTTGCAAGATGAACTACATGACGACGAAACACTTAGAGTTTCGCCACCTCTCCTTGCCGACGAAACCCCATGTTTCGCCATACCTATCTTCACGATGAAACACTATGTTTCGCCACACATTCTAACCCCGATGAAACCCCATGTTTCGCCACACATAGTGTTTCGTCTCTGTGATGTTTGAAATGTGAGCTTGTTATACGGATTTATATGTATGCATGTTTGTAACACTTGGTTCACGTAGGAAAGTTATGTGCCGATAATGATTGATGTGTTTATGTGCTGTTAATAATTGATGTGCTTTCTATAGATTTGTAATGAATGAATACGAATATGATCTTGATTGAATATTATTTAAGTATTAGTGGAATGGCCCATGTGCTTTGACTGAATACTATTATATCGGTCCAATAGAGGTTACACACTGTCAGTGATCACATGAATCACTTTGATTTTTATAAATTGATGGCCCATGTGTCTACTGAAAAGCTAATAAATGAAATGGCAACCCGCTAACTCAATCGGCCCAATGATAATTGTGTGCATATGATATTTGTCGGCCATATGATAACTGTTTGCATTAAATGAGCCAACAATTTTCAATTGAACCTTGACGTGATGTCGTGGTCATTATCAAATTTAATCCAATTACTTCTAAATAGATAGTGGCAAGTGGGTATCGAACACAGGGAGTTTGTGGAATATGTGTTATTTGAAGTGTTTCTCTAAGTTAACTAAATTAAGCTAATTGCAAGAAAAGTAAAATTCAAGAGTTGATTTGAGTGAATTGGTTTAAAAACTAAATTTAACTAAATAAATTGCAAAAGAAAAGTTTTGGTTGTAAGCAAATTAGAGACGAATGACCATCCTAGATTTCCGGTTTGTTTCGACATTCATATTATCATTTCACTAGAAAGAACTACATAGACATAGCTCATGTGTGATTACTTGTAGTGATGAAAGGGAACTAAGTACTCAGATTCCTAGAACGTGAGGTTGTTTCCTGATGATCAATCAACCCTTACCCAAGTCTAACTATACCCATGATATCTCGATTGCCAACGGCACCAAGAACGTATGGTTTCTAATTAGTTCAACATAAGGATTAACAAGTTACTAACAAACAATCACACACCATAACAAACAAATCATAAAGATAAAGATTGTTATTCTAGAAATTAGAAAAATCAAACATGAAATGTCTCAACCAAACCTTCAATCCAGGACAATCATCAAATGTTTAGCCACTCATGGCTTGAAGCAACATCATACTACTAGTTTCAATGTTCAAGGAAATCACAAACATAAAACAAGAGATTAACAAGTGTTCTTCAAGCTCCCAGGTCTCTAAGATACTCCAAAATTCGTTCAGAAGCAAGTGGTAACCGATTACCAATGATAAGACTCCATAAAACCCCATCAAATGACCAATAAATGTGCAAGTTACAAAATAAGATCAGTCGGAGCCGTAACCTACGGCCCCCAGCCGTAGGTTACGGCTCTGAGTGGTTTCTTATGGCACATCTCTCCTGTTTTACGGCAGTGTATCTTTCTCAAGTGGAGGGCCGTAACCTACGGCAAGGCACCGTAGGTTACGGCGCTGAGTGGGCTTTTTCCTTCGTTTCTCCCTCAAAACTTGTTTTCTTCATCTCTTAATGATGCCATCTTCCCACATCCATCCAAGCTTCCTAAATCCTACACTTTGAGCGCCTTAACACCTGCAACATCAAAACTCTCGTAGTTACTAAGTTCAAACAATAAACCAAATTAAGCATGGAATGTATATGTATTTAGACATTTAAAGGGTTGTCCTACGGACCACCCGTCAAACCTCACAAACTTTGGCACATGCAATCCTGATTTAATTGGCTTGGGCCGTATAGTAGTAATGATGAGTCTGATTAATCTCTTGTGATTGGGCCATTATTGTTAGAAAACATGCACCTTTATGCAGCACTAGGCCGACAACCTTTAAAGGGTTAAACCTACTTGGTTATAATTGGACCGCATGTATGGACTTGACTTAGAAAAGTTATGGCCCGTTAAGTATTTCTTTTCTTGAAGTGTGAACTTGTGACGAAAAGCTAGCATGGGACATGAATACTTACTATTTGATTTCATGATGATGATGAACTGTTATGAATAAATGTTATGTGTTTGTATGAACTGATACTGTGAATTTGCATATGATCCAAATACTTGTTATATGACAATATGGATTGTTGAATAATTTCCTATTACGACTTGCATAAAAATATATGATTTGCTTGCGTGCAACTTGTGGAACGTATATAATGAATATGTAATTCACGTGTATACGAAACTGATTTGTTATTGGTAACTACATTAGGATTTGGTTGATTAATATGGAATAAGTAACTAGTCATACCGAGCAAACCAAGGTGAGTTCACACTTTCTATAAGGCATGGGATACCCGGTGGTTTGGGAATGGGTAAAGAAACTAAAACGAAACCTGCATATTCTCTTTGGGTAGAATATGTACCTCCATCCTCATTGAGAAGGATGACAACATTGAACCTGCGTATTCTCCTTGGGTAGATTACGTACCTCCGTCCTCAGTTGGAAGGACGACAACATATAACTTACTAGACAAAACTCTATCATGAAGTCCCTCACTTTTATATCGACTTAATCGCTGGGCCAATGGCGAGCGGGTCATTAGTTAAATAGCGCTATTAGGTTTGACAAGCCTCACACCGTGCCACAGAGGACGAGAGTGGACTAATGGATCTGGGCACTTAGTCAATGATGATAGACATTGACGTAGGGCACAACTTACTCCAGTCAGTTGTCAATATGGTAACGGTCTAGTGGTTAGATGGGGTAGCCCCCACTGGTTATGGTTTGGGAAACAAGGAATTGGTTAACTCATGGTTTACGAACGAACTTATGGTTTTTGGAACAACTTTAAAATGAACATCAACTGTGAACTCGCTCAACTTTGTTGTTAACTCGTTGTTACATGCCTTGCAGGCCTTTAGGTGCACATTGTTGGAACTTGCTGTCTGGGAGGCTGGAGTGGTCATGGGTCGAAATACATGGAAATCTCAATACAAACTTACTGGGTTATGTACACATGGTTTACGAAACACTTAACAAATGAGTTATGCTTCCGCTGTATTCAATGAATGATATGTAATGTTTGTAACACTTTACGTTGATGAATGAAAGTTTTCTTTAATTATATTTATGAGTTCAACGTGATTGGTGGCTTGGATCCTGGTACGTCACACGCCCCGCGGTGATTCCGCGCGTGGTATTTTGGGGGTGTGACAGATTGGTATCAGAGCCATTGGTTATAGTGAATTTGGTTTTAAAAAGGGGAAAAATGTTTTTGTAAAACCAGACTATAACCGAACAGTTCTGAAAACGTGAATACGACCATGACACTCAGCTCCAGATTGCAAGGTTCGTCTCTCGTATACTCATTGTACTGCATAACTAGTGAACACTTGCATATGATATTGCATGTGATTGCACATTTAGCACAACAGTATGAATTCATGTATTACTTGCATGTGTTATGTGACTGATAGGGTAGTATTTCCCTAAACCTTCATGACTTACGCTTCGTGATGCCCCTTGTTTGCTACTCGAGTTTGAGGAACCATTTGACATGAGTTAAGAGGAGCTGAGATGAGCATGCAAATCACAATATTATTGTGGGTGCACACATAATAATAATGTGGGGTGCATGCGAGTCCCAGTGAGGCCTAACAAGTGAAAAAGGGGTTTCGTTTCGTTATTTGATCGATGTGAAACATAACAAACCTATAGGGTCATAGCAGTGATTGTCCCCTACTCGAACATGAACTTTCCATTCCTCTCTGGATCCTTTTGAATCTTGACGCTATCGAGTATTACCTGAACACCCATCTGAACACCTAGCGAACTGTGTAGAATGTTAGGTGCTTGTACGAACATCCCTGAGTTGGATGTTGCAACGACAATGATTGGTCTATATCTTTCTCACCTTTCTTCGTTTGATGGAACTTAACGTATTGACACCTTGGTTCCCGAACGCGATCACTTCTGCAACACTCTCGTAACATACCGTGTATTACTCTAACAGCTTGCAACCTCGATGGATAGAAGGTTGAGCGTGGTACCTTACCGACCTCGGTACTTTGACGACCCTGATTACCGGCAACGAGCACCAGCGAATTGACCTCAATCGAATCCCTAACCTTTCTCAGCGACTCGTGGGAGTCAACTCTTACGAATCAATCAGGACATAAGCCATGGCAATTGACTAAGCAAGGAGTGGGTAACTGCCGGCACCGTGAGTAGCGCCTTAGAACGTGGCACGGAATATGAAAAAATGGACCCTGTTGATGTAAGATCGTAGAGCTCCTTTTCAAACAACAGCATCGGAGGCAACAGTCACGGCAACATCAAGGTACTTGAAATGGAGACCAACAGTATAGAAATGAAGGTGCCTACGACATGGAGTGGTTGTTGCTAAATCAAAACGACAACAAGAAAACGACAGCCGTACTGGAAATTCTCGCAACAAGTACAACCACACGGGAAATGATGCTCATGGAGGGGTATTTAGGATTGGCGTAGGCGACGCCAGGATTGTAATAACATGGTGGCATACACGTTCTTGGTAACAAATCACTTCATCTCTGTTCTCTATAACCCTGATACTTCCTGAGACCAGACCTGTTGTGGAATCGGCTGATGGCAAGACAATTGAAGCCTCGCATGTTTGAAGAGATGCAAATTCAACCGTGTGGGACAAGTTTTCGACATCGATCTTCCTTCTACTACCCATGATGGTGTTAATGCAGTGTAGGATCGATCCGTGACCCAAACGAGTCAATTAGAAGAGCTCTTGTCTGTTTCAGAGGCGGAAACAAAGAAACAGACTTTGAAAACAGCTGAATTCACTTTAAATTGCCTTGTTTATTGATTTAACACAGTTTACAATCAAACGGCACGTCGGCAGCACTTCGGTACCGGAATCACAGAATGTTACAAATGATTTCGCTTGGACGGGTATTTATAGGCTCGTAATCCCGCTTAAACAGGTTCCAAGCGGAATTAGAATTCCAAGCGGAATCTAATTCCGCACGGAATTACATCAAACACTTTCAAGCGGAATTACAAGAAAGCACATCCCAAGCGGAATTAACCCTACAAGCGGAATTAACCAATTTCTTGAACTACGCGCCGAAAGTGTTTGATGTAATTCCGTGCGGAATTAGATTCCGCTTGGAACCTGTTCAAGCGGGATTACGAGCATATAAATACCCGTCCAAGTGAGTCAATCAGAAGAGCTCTTGTCTATTTCAGAGGCGGAAACAAAGAAACAAACTTTGAAAACAGCTGAATTCACTTTAAATTGCCTTGTTTATTGATTTAACACAGTTTACAATCAAACGGCACGTCGGCAGCACTTCGGTACCGGAATCACAGAATGTTACACATGATTTCGCTTGGACGGGTATTGATAGGCTCGTAATCCCGCTTGAACAGGTTCCAAGCGGAATTAGAATTCCAAGCGGAATCTAATTCCGCACGGAATTACATCAAACACTTTCAAGCGGAATTACAAGAAAGCACATCCCAAGCAGAATTAACCCATTTCTCGAACTACGCGCCCTGATCTAACATACTTAGTACAAGACTCGATACAAGACAATGTCGATAGACGTATGCACCAACAGACTCCCCCTCGGATGTTGACGAGTCTTTCGTGTCGAGTCTTCAACGTCTTCAATCTTTATCAGTCTTCGGGCTTCCAGAATCTCTATCTATTTCTTGTCACATTCTAACTCTTTCTTCGGCTCATCTCCCCTTCGGATGATGCTCTATCAATCTCTTGCATCTTCAGGATCAAATTCCTAGTTCCTGCATCTTCAGTCTCTAACAGACTTCCCCTCAACTTGTACTGGGATCGTAGTCTGGCTTTTACAGGATTAGGATCGCAACCTAGCTCTCTACTCAGAATCAGAATCCAGGCTGTCCTGCACATCCTCTACCTCAAAGTAAAATTTACAAATTTAACAATTTGACAAATTTTATACTTTTGCAAGAATTGATCTGAAAGATTTAGCATTTAATATATCTGATGACCACTTGTAAATATAACTTTCAAACAAACTCTTTCCAAACCTGTTCATCATGTTTAGCACTTGGAATTTTGAAAATCAGCTTTTCATCATCAGTTGTCGAAAATCTTTTTGACTTTTTTTAAAAAAAGAAATTATGCTAAAACATACTGAAACTCTTTTTTTTTTGAATTTTTAATATTGAGCAGAAGACTTGTAAAGAAATATTTACAGACACTATTTTTGTGAGTTTGTGTAAGAGGATCATATTAGATTATGAGACAAATCACTAACACCGTTAAGCTTTAAACATTTTAAGTTCTAAACAATTCACTTAGATTGTCAGTATATTGGTCCACTTAAATTTTCACACAAAGTTCAATTGTTTCGAGATACGAGATTAGTGTTTTAAGCACTTAAACTTATTCGCGTGTCCCACCACTTGAATATACTCCCGTATCCAGATCCTAATATTCAGTCTTACAGGTGAGTATACCTAGATGATATCTGTGAAAGGGTTAAATGCGAAATCGTGAGAGCTCAGGTCAGAACTTCCGTTCAGCGAAGAGATGACGGCTCGTCTTTTAGTGTGTTCCCTTTAGAGAATCTTTTCTTCAACAACACATGATTAGCATTTTTCAATGTTTCATCATTTTTGTACTGAGGGCAGCGCTATATTTCAAGCAAGCAGAAAGTATTATATGGGGACTAGGCCATTGCTTCCGCAAAATCAGAAGTCCCGGGATAATATCCCAGATATCACTGAGTATAAAGACCTAGTATCTCAGAAAGAGGGATCTTTCAAACAAGATTTCGGGGGTTATCATATATCCAAGAAATGTTCCCCACGAGATAAGCAAGTTTGGTTTATATCCCGAAAACAATTTACTGAATGTGCAAAAACCTACTGACACATCCTTAGAGAGACCGTTTATCACATTTTAACTCTCCAATTCTTTAGCGTGTTGTGATAGTCTACTGATGTACTATCATTTCCACTTTTTCCAACCAAACTCATTTTGTATTTTATCATGTTTTTGGCTTTTTCAAATTTTCTAATGTTTTTGGATTTTCTGAAACTTTAAAGAAAAACTTGAAAATAAACTGTACATTCAAAGTGACAACTGATCTTCAAGCTTTAATTCGCCATCCATTTGGCATAAACAATCAGAACTCCCCCTCACAACAAACCATTTTCCCATTATGATTCAAAACACTTAAGTTTGTTTTAATCAAAATGGTTTTTCCGGAAAATTAGTTGTGTTGTTACCACTTGTAGGTTAGGGTTCAATTCATCACGTTGCTCTTTCGACCAATTTGAACAATTTTTACAATCTTAGGGTTTCACAACAACTACCACTTTTAGAAAATCAAGTACAACTTAATGTCCCTGATTTACCACTAGTAGGTCAAACCAATCAAACCTAATACAAAGAATGATGCCGATTCCTGCTCTACTCATACCAACCTGAGAGCTCCGGCAAGTCAGAATTTTAGTTAGGAAACACTTTCCCCCAAGCCTGACCAGCCTTGGGAGATTCTGGTACACATCTATCCCACCAACATTTTGATTTGTAAAATTCTTTTGCACCCTTTACTTTCCCATCAACAATTTTCCCGAAAATATGTTTAACTTTTCCATTAAACACTTTTTCAGCATCAAATTCTTTCTTACCAGCAAAGAATTGATCTGATATTTCAACCTTACCAACTTTCTTCTTCAAATTTTCCTTTGACAATGTTGGAAAATTTTCATCGTTCAACTCAGGAACGGAATTCACAACCTTTTTCTCAACAAATGACTCCTCTGATTTTATGGAATCAGATTCATTGTCAGAACTACTTTCAGATTTAACAACCCACTTTTGTTTGTTTAAATCACCTTTCCTTTTGTAAAAACGTTTTGAACTTTCACCAACTTCAGAAGTCGATTTATCAAATTTTTCTTTTGATTGTTCTGGTTTACTAACACATTTCCTTCTCATTTCAGAGTTAGAAGAAACTTCCTGTTTTGTATAATTTGATTCATGGCAGTTCCAAGCAATGTATCCAGCTTTTTGACACTTGAAACAGGTTCTTCTGTCAACTCTTGGAGCAAATTTCTTCACATTCTTCTTCACTTCAGCAAGAAACTCTTGATTAGACTGTTTCCAGAATGGTTTCTTCTGCTCTTCATCAGAACTCGCTCATGCAACAAATGTTGTTTTTGGTTTATAATTTTTCTCATTTTTATAATTTTTTGAAGAACTAAAACCCAAACCTTTCTTTTTGAAATTACTGTTATGGTTTGGTTTCTTTTGAAAACCATAACCACAACCGTAACCCATTTTTCTGTTTACTCTTTGTTGAATTCTTGAAGAAGTGTATTTGTTAGGTTTTTCATCAAGATTTAAATCTTTTATTTCAGAAATGTTAATTTCTGTTAATTTGAAAACTTGTTTGACCATTTCAGTTTTAACACTTCTTATTGGAAATTCTTTATCAGAATATAACTTGTCTGAATCATTCAAAGTATAAGCTACTTTGATTGATCCATCATTCAAATTAGATTTTGATAATAAAAATTCTTGATTGTAAACTCGTTTGACTGGTGAACCCGGACTCTTTTCTGACAAACTCGAACTTTCAGATTTAGACTCCGAGTTTGACTCTTCATCTGTATCTAACACCTGATCGACCACTTTCTTTAATAACTCAGACTCATGATCAGTGTCAGATGCTGTGAATGTGACATCAATATTGTCTGGTAATTCATCAATGATTTCAGACTTTAACTTGATGTTGAGAGCCTTATTAACTCGTTCCTCATTTGGCTTTCTGGGAGAATAACTTTCATAGATCGGGGGCGGACATCTGTTATACTTGACACTTTTTTTCTTACCAGTATCAGTATCTTCAGTCTTTACCTCTTTGAATGCTTCAAGACCTGCAACAGTAGGATACACACGATCAATCAAATAATCACATGTTGTATAACTCAACAGTAATCGTTTAATCCTTTCGCTCTCAATTTTCTCAAGTTCCAAATCCTACTTCAGCTTAGCAAAGTCTTCAATATACTCATTGATGACCTTCTACTTCATCATCAATGTCGAGTTCATTTTTGTCATTGCATTTTCAATTTCTGAATTCGTTCTCTTCAGACTATCAACTGTTTTGTTCAGCACATCATATGATTCCTTCACATACTTCACAACAGACAGTAAATCTTCTTTAATCTTCTCTAATTCAGCAATCTTCTTATCTTTCTCCCCACAAGCTTTGCAAGATTCTGAACACTTCAAACATGGTTTTTTTAACTTTAACCACTTTTTCAATTATCTTCTCAACCTCGACAGTCTTTTCAACTTCAATAAGTTTCTTACTTCGACTATTTTTTCGACTTCAACAATTTTCTCTACCACTTTCTCCACCTCCACGATTTTTTCTACTATTTTCTCAATCACTGATTCTTCAGATTCTATTTCAGCTTTCTGTTCTTCAGCTTCCTTTGTTGAACTTTCTTCAACTTCTGCTTTCTCAGCTTCTACTTTTCCTTTTTCTTCTGCAGCTTTTCTTTCTTCTGTCTCTTCCCATTCTCTTTTTCAATCAAGTAGCTCTTTTTTCTTTCAACATCTCGATCTTTTCTGTAAAAAACAAATTAAAACTATCAGTATCTAAACCTCTCCTAGCTTTTTCAATATATTCTTCTTCATCATCGGTATCTGCTTCAACTCCCAATTCTGGAAAAATCGGTATTCGTTTTGGTTTAGGGTTTACAGATGTTTCCTCCAAGATTTGAGCAACAAAAGCTGAGCTTAAGTGTGGATTTTCTTGAACGTATTTATCCCAGCTAAAACTTGCAGCCATTTTCTCATCATCTTGATCAATGATACCAAAATAAGCTTTCTTATTTGCATCTTTGATCATTTTCCTTTTTCCATCATCAATGTCCCGGGCATGTGCAGTTTGTGGTTCCCTTTGTTGAGTAATCTGATGAAAATTTGACTTCTGATAATAATCATTCTTTTCTTGATTCCCGGTTGTTTCTTTATCTGTACATTCTCTTTTAAAATGACCCTTTCCTTTACAACGGAAACATGTAACTTTTGATTTATCAAATCCCAAAGGAGAAGTAGCCATTCCCCGAAAATCATCTCTACCAGTGATTTGTTGAAACTTTTCTGCTCTCCTAAACGCACTGGCTAAGCACCACTTCACATCCATCAACTCCAGTTCTTCAGCATCGATTTGATCATAATCCTCTTTGATTAGCATTGGATTTCCAATTTTACCACCGATCAAGCTTTCATATGACTCTAACATAGTAGCAAGTGATGCCATATGTTGTTTTGCAACTTCTGGAGAAAGATTGTGACTGTTTTGAAAATTCAAAGTGACATTGCATTGCATTGAAGATTTGTTGAGTTTTGTCATTGAGGACTTGATGTTGTATGATTTGGATCAAAGCTTGAAAACGAAGACGAAGATCCACCATTCTGAGTTACATTACTACCCTTTGTTCCAGACGAACTGTCAGCACTAAAACCAGTTTGAGTCTTTGGCTGGAGCTGGGGGTAGCCTCAAACTTGTTCCCTCTGTAATATAAACTGACATCCTGTTGAGCATTCGGATTTGTCATGATAGCAGTTTTCTGAATATCCAATTCATGCTCTTCAATTTTCTGAATGAACGATGCCAAACTCATATTCTCAGACTTCCTCATGTGTTTCACAATCATCAAATAAGTTCCCCACTTTTGCTGTGGTAATGCTTCAGCTAGTTTATCAACCCACTCCTCATCATCTTTCTTTATATCCAATCTTCCCATCTCCAAAACAAGATGACAATATCTGTCGATGGTCGTTTTTGTTGATTCACCTTCGAAGGCTACGAACATATCAAATGATTTCTTCAATAACGCCTTTCTGTTTTTGATCATATCTGCACTTCCTTTGAACTTCTGAATCAACGCATTCCAAATCGATCTAGCAGTATTCTCATGTTGAAGCAAAACAAAGATATCTTCCTTTACTGCTTGTTGTAGAAGACTAATCATCATTTTCTCACTTGTATACTTCAATTTATCACTCTCAGAAAAATCACAAAAAGCTTTTTCAAGCCCACGCTCGTTTTTCGGTTTCTCGTAATCTTTGTTTAAAGCACACCATGCGTCAAACTTATATGCTTGCACCCAGTTCTCAAATCGATTTTGCCAACCTTTGAAATCTTCAACAAACATTAGCTTAGGTGGTTTTTGATAAGTTCATGTTTCATTCTCACTGTACAATGTTTCAGCAGCAGTAACAGGAGCAATCGGTGTCGTAAACGCATTGTAAAAATCGTCATCCATGTTTTGGCAAATTTTTCACAAAAATTCCAAGTTCAAACGGAATTAGAAGTTTCAAACGGAATATCTTTCAAGCGAAATTACTCCTCAAACGAGATTACCTGCACAACACTTTCAAACGAGATTAAAAGTTTCAAACGGAATTACTCACACGGAATAACAAGTTCACACAGAATTAGTAATTCCACACGGAATTACTCACACAAAATACCAATTTGAAACGAAATTAACTATTTCAAACGGAATTAGTTAATCTCGCTCGAAATTAGGTGATTTCGTATGGAACTGTTTTGTAACACCCCGAAAATATAAAACTTTATATTAGAATTATAAAGTATAAATAAATGAGAATTTACCAACTAGAAATTTTAACCTAGTTGGTTACAAGTTTAGAAATAACCTATAGTAGGGTTAAAAGCAACTAAATTAAATGTTGATCAAAATGGAGGGACTTAAGTTGTAAAAATTGAAACTTAATTTTAATTAATCAAATAAAACACACCAAACACCCCACAAGGAGGTGTCTGGTCGAACAAGCAGAGCAGGGGGGCGATCCCCACACATCAAAACCCTAAATCTTCACTAAACTTGCAAATTGAAGGCTCAATCCAAGTTTAAATCGAAATTAAAGCATAGATTACTGATCCTCATCACAAGAGGATTACAAGGTATGTAAAATTTCATAAAAACTCTCAATTTGAATTTCTCATGTAATTGGGAAAATCTGAAATTATAGTTGCATGTATGCCTTATGATGATTTAGGAACAACTAGGGTGTTTAGGGACAAACCCTAGACAAATAGAAGTTGAAATCATATGAAATTTTGGTGAATCCAAGAACACCATTGTAGGTGATTAATGGGTTATGTGTATTAGGGTGAACACTAGGAAATAGATAGTTAATCTAGTGTAATTTGGCAATTTTGAAGTGATTTCGGAAATTAGAAGTTAACAACCATGTAAAATGTTGATTTATGTGAAATTAGGGCTAAATGATAAACTAAAGATGTGATGTTTAATCATGTAAAAATCTGCTCATGAAGTGTTTGTTGAAATGCCTCTATGAAAGCTTAAAACTGAAATTTCAAGTTTTAAACGCATAATCATGATGTTTGGTGTATTATGCGAATTATGATTTGAAGAGAGAGTTCTAAACATATGATAAATGAACTCTATAGGAACGGGCGCAGGAGCGTCAAGCGGACAAGCGGGTGGCAAACCACGTTTAAAAGGCCTACTTTGAAGGTATGTAACTTGACCTGTTACATTAAGTAGATTTTGATGATTATTAAATGCGTAATTGGATTTTAGAATAAGGGTTGTTTTGAATTAAAGCGGTGATGTCGCTATATTGAATAATAGATCAAATTGGTTGGAACCCGTTGGTAGTCGTCACAATGGAGGATTCCTTAGACGAGCCAAACATGTCGAATAATCAAGTAAGGCATGGTTAATGCTCCGGATTATGATGGATTGATCTTTGATAATGGATAATTTAGAAATACGAGATTTTAATGTATTGGTATCCTAGAAACAGAAATCCGAGAGTTGGGTTTTAGTGTAATGATCAAATCAAACAAAAACATGGATTTCCAGGAACTACCGTAAGTTACGGTAGTACCGTAACTTACGGTAGAGGTCAAGAACTTACGGCGGTTCACCCCTGTTTTACGGTGGACCAAAAGCTTTCCAGGACTCACCGTAACTTACGGTGACACCGTAAGTTACGGTGGAACCAGAAAAACTTTTATTTTTCTTATTATTTAAAACTTGATGTTGGATCTCATGTTTATGTATTATATAACAATGTCAAAACTAATGTTTTAATGGTTTTGACCCTAGGTGACGAGGTGGATCTTATGGATGATGGTCAAGCAACGTCGAAGAACCGAACACGACTTTTGAAGCTTCCACAATGTTTTAATCTTACTTAGACTTTGTTCATGGGTTGTAAACAATTTCTTAAACAAATTTTGAATGTTCCAACTTAGTCATTAGTTGACTAAGGTTGACGTACTTATGAACTCCGTTGATGAATGTTTTGTTACTTAACTAATATTTTAGTAGAAATGGTGTATTTTGTTATTAAAATTAAGTGAAAAATTTAAGGGTGTTACAAGTTGGTAATCAGAGCTTAAGGTTGTCAACAAAGTGTTCGGTTCAAGCTTGATCGATCGTCCGGTAAGAATTAACTTATTATGTTAGTAGATTATGTCTTATGTAAGAAATGAGAAACGAATTGATATGCATGGGAAGAGCGTGTTAACACACTCAAACCCGGAAAGTGCATTAAATATGAACGGTTAAAGCAAGTTAGGAACTTGGCTAAACCGAAACAAACGAAGCAATGTTATAAATGAAATGTTTAACGTTTAAATGTAAACATTTCAGTTTCAAGATGTCTGATGGAAATGATGATAATCCGGTGCAAACAAGCACCGAACAAATGAAAGAAATAATTGCCGAAGAAGTAGGAAAGGCAATTGAAGGCAATCTATCCGGGTTTATAGACAAGATTCAAAGCACGGTGTTGTCGCTCGTAGAAGAATGAGTTAAAAGGTTGGAGGATACTGTCAACCTTATAAAAGACAAAACTGGAGAACGCAAAGGGTGTTCGTACAAGGAATTCATGGCGTGTAAACCGCCAATCTATAACGGGGAGGTTGACCCGATAATTTGTCAAAGATGGATAAGTGATGTTGAAGGGGTGTTTGAACAGACCCATTGTGAAGTAGGCGACTTTGTTGCCTACGGAATGGGTCAATTGAGAAACCAAGCCAAAGATTGGTGGGATAATAAAAAGAAAGAAATGGGAGCCGAAGCGGCGAGGGTTATGACTTGGGATGAGTTTAAGGTACCATTCCTTAAACACCACAGTCCCAAAGCGGGTATTAACAGGATCAAGGAAGAATTCATCCAGCTAAGACAAAAGGGTGAAACAATTGACAAGATCACGGGCATCTTCATGGATAAGCTGAGATTTCGTGACGAGTTAGTCACCACTGAAGAGCAAAAAATATATTACTATTACAACATGCTGAGTGCCGAGTACCGGGAGTTTATGACTCCGTCAAAATACGAAACCCTCACGGAGATTATCAACATCGCCCGGGAGAGGGAAATCGAGTTAAAGAAACAAGTTGAAAGGGGTGAACGAAGGGCACAAGATGTGAATCCAAGCCCTACAAAGAAAGCTAGAACTGCTGAATCGGGAAAGAAGATGGGGATTAAAGGCGGGTCGCCAAGCTGTATAGTATGTGGAAAGGGGCACAAGGGAGAGTGCCACTTCAAAGACAAACCGTGTCCGGTATGTGGGAAGACGGGGCACACTGCATCGCTATGTCTTGAAAAAGTTTCCGTTTGTTACAAATGTTATCAACCCGGTCACAAGAAATCTGAATGCCCCGAGTTGGTGGGAACGAGAGACACAAAAGAGTCTCCAACAGAAGCTCCCAAAGCAAAGGCTAGGCCCTTCCAACTTACCGCAGCTGAAGCGAAAACAGAACCCGATGTGGTTTCAGGTATATTCACAATTAACTCAATTCCAGCACGTGTATTGTTTGATACGGGTGCGAATAAATCCTTCATTTCGCATGGGTTTATTCGACATCCTTCATTTGTATTGACGAAATTACCTGTGCCCTTAGAAGTTGAAATAGGGGATAACAAAAGCTTTATAGTTTGTGATGTTTGTCGAGGCTGCAAATTAAGCATCGACGATGAGGAATACTTGATAGACCTAGTTCCGATGTCAATGGGGGAATTTCAAGTAGTCATTGGGATGGATTGGCTAGCCCAACACCATGCAAAAGTTGTGTGTTTCCGTATAGAGATAAAACTAATATCTCTGAGCGGGAAACACGTCACCATTTATGGCGAAAAAGGAGGTAACCCCATAGCGTGCTCAATGTTGAAAGCTCACAAGCTTATGAAGCGAGGATGCAAGGCATTCATGATATACGCAAATGAGCCCGAGAGAGAATCACGGAAGATTGAAGATGTACTGGTAGTACGAGATTTTGGAGATGTGTTTCCGGAGGATTTACCGGGAATACCGCCTGAACGGGAAGTAGAGTTCGGAATCGAATTGATTCCAGGAGCAAAACCCGTAGCTAAAGCTCCGTACCGACTCGCACCGTCGGAATTACAAGAGTTGATGTCCCAAATTCAAGACCTACTTGACAAAGGATTTATAAGGCCGAGTGTGTCTCCTTGGGGGGCACCAGTACTGTTCGTGAGAAAGAAAGACGAGAGCATGCGGATGTGTATCGATTACTGGGAGTTAAACAAATTCACGGTAAAGAACCGATACCCGCTTCCACGGATAGATGATTTGTTCGACCAATTACAAGGTGCGAACTGGTTTTCAAAAATTGACCTTAGGTCTGGGTATCACCAACTAAGGGTCAGAGAGGAAGATGTACCGAAGACGGCTTTCCGCACAAGATACGGACATTACGAATTCCTCGTAATGTCATTTGGGCTAACAAATGCACCCGCGGCTTTCATGGACCTCATGAACCGGGTTTGCAAGCCAATGTTGGATAAGTCGGTCATTGTGTTTATCGATGATATCTTGGTATATTCGAAAAGTGAAGCTGAACACGCACACCACTTACAAGAAGTGTTAGAGACACTTAGACGAGAATGGCTGTATGCGAAATTCTCTAAGTGTGCCTTTTGGTTACGAGAGGTACAATTTCTTGGCCACGTCATAAGTGTCGATGGAGTATTGGTGGATCCGTCCAAGATAGAGGCTGTGTCAAAATGGAATCCCCCGAAGAACCCTTCGGAAATTAGAAGCTTTTTGGGGCTTGCGGGATACTAAAGGAGATTCATTCAAGATTTCTCCAAGATTGCATTACCGCTAACAAGGCTAACCCAAAAGAAAGAGAAGTTCATTTGGGGTGTCGATCAAGAAAGAGCGTTTCAAACGCTAAAAGAGAAGTTAACACAAGCTCCGGTACTGACATTGCCGGACGGGGTTGAAGATTTAGTAGTTTATTCTGATGCTTCACTATCGGGGCTCGGATGTGTTTTGATGCAACGGGGCAAAGTTATAGCTTATGCCTCGAGGCAATTGAAGATACACGAGAAGAAATATCCCACGCACGATCTTGAATTGGCTGCGGTGGTATTTACCTTAAAAATATGGAGGCACTACTTATATGGAGTAAAGTGCACCATATTCACTGATCACAAGAGCTTAAAATACTTCTTCGATCAGAAGGAGTTAAATATGCGACAACGGCGATGGTTAGAAACGGTGAAAGATTTTGACTGTGAAATCCATTAACACCCCGGAAAGGCAAATGTGGTAGCGGATGCTCTGAGCAGAAAAGCGGATTATGTTCCAATACGAGTAAGGTCGATGCAGCTCGTGGTGACCTCGAGTATACTTGAACGTATTCAAGAAGCGCAATCTGAAGTAGTGAAAGAAGAGAACTGGAAGAAAGAAAGAATAATCGGCCAATTGAAAGATTTGTCGGATAGGAATGACGGGTTGAAGACTCGATCCGGAAGGATATGGGTCCCAAACACTTGTGGGGTAAAGACTCTTCTATTGAATGAAGCTCATAAATCCCGATATTCAATCCATCCAGGGGCGACCAAGATGTATAATGATTTAAAACAAAGTTATTGGTGGCCCGGGATGAAAAGAGATATTGTGAAGTACGTGGAGAAGTGTTTGACCTGCTTGCAAGTTAAAGCAGAGCACCAAAAGCCATATGGTAAGCTGCAACCGTCGGACATTCCAGTTTGGAAATGGGAACAAATCACCATGGATTTGTTGACCAAATTGCCCAAAACTAACCGTGGGTTCGATGCTATATGGGTAGTCGTAGACAGACTAACGAAAAGTGCTCACTTTATTCCCATACGTGAGACTTATACATCCGAGAAGATGTCAGAAGTGTATACCAATGAAATCATAGCACGGCATGGGGTACCGATATCCATTGTGTCAGACAGGGATACTCGGTTTACTTCAAAATTTTGGCGTGAATTCCAAGAACAAATGGGAACTAAATTGTTCATTAGCACTGCTTACCATCCACAAACGGATGGGCAGAGTGAAAGAACAATACAAACGTTGGGAGATATGTTGCGGGCTTGCATTATTGACTTCGGAGGTAGTTGGGATGTCCATCTACCCTTGGTCGAATTTGCATACAACAATAGCTATCACGCGAGCATTAAGATGGCCCCGTATGAACTGTTATATGGCAGAAAATGTCGAACTCCAGTATGTTGGGGAGAAGTGGGCCCATGAGGGCTAGCACCTACCGATATAATCCGAACTACGAATGAGAAGATCGACATAGTTCGGGCACACTTGAAAGCGGCTCAAGACAGGCAAAAGGCGTATGCGGATAAAAGGAATAGGCCCATTGAATTTCAGGTTGGCGACATGGTTATGCTAAAAGTTTCCCCATGGAAGGGCATTATTAGATTCAGAAAAAGGGGAAAACTAAGCCCAAGATTTATTGGGCCATTCAGAATCACTGAACGGGTTGGTAAAGTAGCTTATCGTCTTGAATTACCCGAAGAGTTGGGTGGGATTCATAGCACATTCCACGTGTCACATCTCCAAAAATGTTTGGCCGACGAAACTGCTCATATCCACTACGATGATATCGAGGTGGATAGCAGCCTCAACTATGCAGTAAAACCAATTGCGATTTTAGATCGTAAAGAGAACAGTTTGAGGAACAAGGTGATTAATCAAGTCAAGGTTAAATGGGAGCACAGAAAAGGTTCGGACACTACGTGGGAATCCGAAGAGGAGATGCGACGTCTCCACCCTACATTATTTGGTACGTACTTCGGTTTCAGGGACGAAACCCTTTTTAAGGGGGGTGGACTTGTAACACCCCGAAAATATAAAACTTTATATTAGAATTATAAAGTATTAATAAATGAGAATTTACCAACTAGAAATTTTAACCTAGTTGGTTACAAGTTTAGAAATAACCTATAGTAGGGTTAAAAGCAACTAAATTAAATGTTGATCAAATTGGAGGGACTTAAGTTGTAAAAATTGAAACTTAATTTT
Source organism: Helianthus annuus (assembly GCF_002127325.2). NCBI lineage: Eukaryota > Viridiplantae > Streptophyta > Magnoliopsida > Asterales > Asteraceae > Helianthus > Helianthus annuus. The sequence goes on along the minus strand of NC_035447.2, from coordinate 121,054,941 downwards.
AATTAATCAAATAAAACACACCAAACACCCCACAAGGAGGTGTCTGGTTGAACAAGCAGAGCAGGGGGGCGATCCCCACACATCAAAACCCTAAATCTTCACTAAACTTGCAAATTGAAGGCTCAATCCAAGTTTAAATCGAAATTAAAGCATAGATTACTGATCCTCATCACAAGAGGATTACAAGGTATGTAAAATTTCATAAAAACTCTCAATTTGAATTTCTCATGTAATTGGGAAAATCTGAAATTATAGTTGCATGTATGCCTTATGATGATTTAGGAACAACTAGGGTGTTTAGGGACAAACCCTAGACAAATAGAAGTTGAAATCATATGAAATTTTGGTGAATCCAAGAACACCATTGTAGGTGATTAATGGGTTATGTGTATTAGGGTGAACACTAGGAAGTAGATTGTTAATCTAGTGGTAATTTGGCAATTTTGAAGTGATTTCAGAAATTAGAAGTTAACAACCATGTAAAATGGTTGATTTATGTGAAATTAGGGCTAAATGATAAACTAAAGATGTGATGTTTAATCATGTAAAAATCTGCTCATGAAGTGTTTGTTGAAATGCCTCTATGAAAGCTTAAAACTGAAATTTCAAGTTTTAAACGCATAATCACGATGTTTGGTGTATTATGCGAATTATGATTTGAAGAGAGAGTTCTAAACATATGATAAATGAACTCTATAGGAACGGGTGCAGGAGTGTCAAGCGGACAAGCGGGTGGCGAACCACGTTTAAAAGGCCTACTTTGAAGGTATGTAACTTGACCCGTTACATTAAGTAGATTTTGATGATTATTAAGTGCGTAATTGGATTTTAGAATAAGGGTTGTTTTGAATTAAAGCGGTGATGTCGCTATATTGAATAATAGATCAAATTGGTTGGAATCCATTGGTAGTCGTCAGAATGGAGGATTCCTTAGACGAGCCAAACGGGTCGAATAATCAAGTAAGGCATGGTTAATGCTCCGGATTATGATGGATTGATCTTTGATAATGGATAATATATAATCTATTAGAAATACGAGATTTTAATGTATTGGTATCCTAGAAACAGAAATCCGAGAGTTGGGTTTTAGTGTAATGATCAAATCAAACAAAAACATGGATTTCCAGGAACTACCGTAAGTTACGGTAGTACCGTAACTTACGGTAGAGGTCAGGAACTTACGCGGTTCACCCCTGTTTTACGGTGGACCAAAAGCTTTCCAGGACTCACCGTAACTTACGGTGACACCGTAAGTTACGGTGGAACCAGAAAAACTTTTATTTTTTCTTATTATTTAAAACTTGATGTTGGATCTCATGTTTATGTATTATATAACAATGTCAAAACTAATGTTTTAATGGTTTTGACCCTAGGTGACGAGGTGGATCTTATGGATGACGGTCAAGCAACGTCGAAGAACCGAACACGACTTTTGAAGCTTCCGCAATGTTTTAATCTTACTTAGACTTTGTTCATGGGTTGTAAACAATTTCTTAAACAAATTTTGAATGTTCCAACTTAGTCATTAGTTGACTAAGGTTGACGTACTTATGAACTCCGTTAATGAATGTTTTGTTACTTAACTAATATTTTAGTAGAAATGGTGTATTTTATTATTAAAATTAAGTGAAAAATTTAAGGGTGTTACAAGTTTCAAACGGAATTACACACAGAAGCGAAATTATGAATTTCAAGCGGAATTATGTAAATTCGTTTGAAAACAAGCTGGTGATTCTGAACGGAATTAGGCTGACGTCATCAATGTCACACCCCAACCGATGGCGGAATCATCGGGGCATGGCACTGAGCGAAACAGATTGTCCAGAAGTTTCCATAACAACTATCATTACTATTCAATTTATATAATACGTCCCATACCGTACCTCAAATAGCAAACAACTTATTACAGATAAAATCTAGTCAAATGTTCTGTTTCGATAACTCAGATTTAAATATAAATACAGCAATTGTTTATCTGCTTCTAGAGACCCATAATTTGACCACTACAGACAACTATTTGTTGGGCTCTAGAGCTTTATTCTAGCCTCGCTTTCCTAGCAGATAAGCATCTTAAACACCTGTCACATACGTTAAAATAAAGTCAATACATAAAATGTAAAGGTGAGCATACAAGTTTGATAATAGCATAATAGAGTTCGAAATAGTTTACGCATAACCAGCACGTACACAGAGGAAAACAAAGCATGTTAATTATCGACATGGATCTATCGATACCAATGACTACGGGTTGACTGCCCGAGGCAGTTTGCAATACATGATTACCACCGTAATCCATGCAAGTAATTATCCTTAACAACCCCCGTGTAAACGGGTGCTGAGTCCAAACTATAGTACTATCGTCGTTAAGGCAGGTAGACAACATTCCACGTGTAAACATAACAACAAGCATTCATTTAGTCACGTAATACATGCGGTAACGGTTAGCATTTAAAGTAATTGAGTAGTTTGTCGATTGTGATTTAGAATAAGTAACCTATGTAACACCCAAAAGTGCTAAAGCAAAAAGGGTTCGAGTATACTCACAGCGATTGCTGGATTGAAGGGAACACTTGAGAGTAGGGTTAGCCTGAATAGTTCGATAGTATAACGATAAGCAACGCGTAAAAACGAAAAACAAGTGTTGGAGGGTCGGACAGCTGGTCGATTGGACGGTAGTCCGATCGGACGGCTGACCGTTCGGCTGACAGTCCGTTCGGACAGCTGTCCGGTCAGTCGGTAGGCCGATATGATGGCTGTTCGAGTGGATTGTTTCTTCCTTTGAGAAGGATGTGTTGGTGTATGATGGTGTGACTTTTGAAATTTTCGTTGAAGCATTTGAAAACATTGAAGTATTCTTACCTTTCAGGTCGATCGATCGAACGGTCGTTCGATCGGCTGGCTAACCGATCGGTTAGGTACTTCAGCAGACAAGTTCTTAGCAGGGTGTCACCTGATCGGACCGCTGTTCGATCGGGTGGCACTCCTAGTGCATTGAACACGTTGAAAATCGACTAAGTATTGAAGTATAGTATCTCATGATCCGAAGAGTAATCCGATCGGACAGTAGTCCGATCGAACAGCTGTTCGCTCAATACTAGTCTAATTGATTAAGTGTGGGACCTTGTGCTAGCCGATCAGCTGGCCGGTCGTTCGGCTGACTGTCCGATCGGCTGGCTGTCCGTTCGGACAGCAGTCCGATCGGTCAACATCCTGACCTGGTCAGCCTGTTCGTCTAACACTTAGCTGTTCTGATTTGTTTGTAGTTATATCGAGGCGCTTTGACAACGAGTTGAACCGTAGAACCCTCGTTCTTACTTGTTCCTCCTGATCGGACAGGAATCACCCAAATCCAGCCGGTGAACTGTTCGGAACAGAGTTTAACGTTCAACCCGAAATCGGTGAACCTCGTGGATAGAATCCGAATCTTGAGTCATGTAACCACCGGAATGATTAGTAAATCGGAAACAAGCTCCGTTTCTACCGGTTTTGAAGGCATTGAGTGTAAAAGAGTTAAAAGAAAGTTGGAAAGACCATCTTTTAATCCTTTTCACCGTGTAAACGTTTAGATCCATGAAAGATCTTTGTTTGTTTATGTGGAAATCGGCTAGATCCAAGTTATTCTTGGTGGATTGAGGCCAAAACATGAAGTTCTTCAAGAACACCAGGATGACATCATCCTAGAACACTTGAATCGTGATGATTTCACGGTTAAAAGTTAAGATTTGAAAGATAGAAAGGTGTAGGAGTGCGTGTAGATCAAGAAAGTACAAGATTTAGGATGAAATCTTACCGGAATCGAGAGAAATCTGAGAAAAAGAGGGGAGCACGAGCTGGTCGGTCAGAAGTTTCCAAAAGTAGAAAGTTTGAAAGTGACAAGGGGTATTTATAGGATGCCATAAGAGGAAAGTGCTGGCCGATCGGCTAGGCAGCTCGATCGGACAGCCTGTCCGATCGGATAGCAGTTCGATCGGCTGGCTGTTCGATCGGCTGGTAGCCTGATCGATCAGTCGCCTGATTTGAGTGTTCGGTGAAACGATTTTTGATATTTCGATTTCGATTGAGGAAGATGCGAGTACGATAGAGTTTCCTATTCAAATTACTTTTAATCCCAACCACTATATCTGACATACAATCATTTATATCTCGCGCTATCTCTTCTCGACCAATTATCATGATTCGATTTCGATTGGGTTTCGATTTCAAGTCGAGTTTCGATTGATTACCACACATAACATAAAGTAGACACGCACAAGTAACATATAAGGCACACACACACGTATATTAATACCAAAGTTCGTGTAATTTGAGTCTCAAGTTCGATGATGATTAGATTAGCTCGATTATTGATTAATTGACTTTATCGCATTGTTACTTCCTATTATTCACAGTCGTAAAGCGATTCGCATTGATAAATAAACTTCGATTAATTCGATTGCAATTAATTACTCCACATAATACAACTAACGTAAACATAAACAAAAAATAGACTAACTACAGTCAAAGAAGTCAATCTTGACTTTGACTTTGACTTTCGAAAACACAGGGTGTTACAATGAAATTTGATATGCATTTAACGCGGAATTACAGTTTTTATCAAATTTTGATTGAATTAAGGTCCAATTTTCTCAAGGATTCATTAAAACACCATTGTGCACATAATATGTGAAATTCAAGACTTTTTGACCTTGAAAACTAGTTCAATTATGAAAAGAAGGTGTAGAAGACAGAAATTATGGCTGTTTTGGCAAGAACTCTTCTTCCTGAGCTCTGATACCACTTGTAGGATCGATCCGTGACCTAAACGAGTCAATCAGAAGAGCTCTTGTCTGTTTCAGAGGCGGAAACAAAGAAACAGACTTTGAAAACAGCTGAATTCACTTTAAATTGCCTTGTTTATTGATTTAACACAATTTACAATCAAACGACACGTCGACAGCACTTCGGTACCGGAATCACAGAATGTTAGAAATGATTTCTCTTGGACGGGTATTTATAGGCTCGTAATCCCGCTTGAACAGGTTCTAAGCGGAATTAGAATTCCAAGCGGAATCTAATTCCGCATGGAATTACATCAAACACTTTCAAGCGGAATTACAAGAAAGCACATCCCAAGCGGAATTAACCCTACAAGCGGAATTAACCCATTTCTCGAACTACGCGCCCTGATCTAACATACTTAGTACAAAACTCGATACAAGACGACGTCAACAGACGTATGCACCAACATGCAGTAGTCAGTATAGGTTGGTTAACCAGACATCGCGCAGTTATACCCTGTGAGGGGAAGGTTGTCACCTATCATAAAGTGTCCGAGTGGTGCAGAGGTTTGCATCAATTCAGTAGTGAAGGCCAGAAGTGTCCATGGAAGGATTACCCCGCCATGATAGCACTCGTTACTGATATCAAAGCCAAGGAAAGGAGGATCGAGGATCCTCCAATTGTTCGTGATTTCTCCCTAAGTGCTACCAGAAGAACTATCAGGTTTACCTTCACATCGTCAGATGGAATATCAGATCGGTATCATGTCAGAAGCAGCCCTTGTTACTAGTATTCCTTGTTGTCATACACCAGGAAGGTTGCGAGGAACAAGCTTCCATTCGAGGATTGGCTAGCGAACGAACTATCATCAGATGGAAGTCCAAGAGGAGACCGCTTTTAGAACAGCATGTCGGACACAATGCAGCCATTTCAACTTTGTACACCATGATCATTGAGTTGATCAACACACCAGCAGCTTCAGGGATCACATGAATCGACCGTATTTGTTGACAACGTTCTGAATCATGACCAGGAGAAAGGAACACCATGGGTGGTATTTGTATCTTATTTTAGAACCTCTGAGGGAGGAGCCACTCCGCGCAACGTCTTGTTAAATGTAATTTCTGGGTTCGAGAGGTACCTTTTGGACATATGATCAACGAAGTGGGAATACACATGGATCTCGCTAAGACCCATTCTGGTTAAAACCGATCGACACCAAAGATTTCTGCGGGGATACAACAATTCATTGGTTTCGCTAAATACTATCAAAGATTCATCAAGGGATTTTTAGAAATTGCGCTGCTGCAACCTCTTTAGCATAGCAGGGTGCTGTTTTCGTGGAAGACAAACAGGGGGACGTCTTTTCAGCTTTCGAATTTCGACTCTGCAATGCACCGAGCATCGTCTTTACCCGAGGCTATGGGTGATTTAGTGGTATACCATGATTGTTAGTGCATACATCTGTCGACTTCGTCTTGTATCGAGTCTTGTACTAGATAGGTTAGATCAGGGCACGCTGTACGAAAAAATAGGAAGTTTAAGGTTTCATTAAAGGTGATTTCGCTTGAGAGAGAGATTCCGCTTGAATCAGTTTGGAGCGGAATCAACAACAATCTTATTCCACTTGAACCATTTCAAGCGGAATCAAATCCCTATAAATAGCATGTCGAGCGGAATCATTTGTAAGAATTCTGATTTTGACTACCGAAGTGCTGCCGGTTTGTCAAGTGCGTGTAATCAGTGTTATATCAATCTAAAAGGTGTTTAAAGTAAAGTACAACCTGTTTCTAAGTCAGTTTCTTAGTTTCCGCCTCTGAAACTGATCAAAACTCCTCTGATCGACTCGTTTGGGTCAGCTACACGATCCTACAATTGGTATCAGAGCTCAGGAGGAGGAGTTCTGCATATTACAACTGTTTTTCATTGTGTTTTCTTACTTCTACACCTTCTTTCATCAATAGAACGACTTTTGACGGTTAAAATCGGCCAAATTTTTCATAGATTGTGTAAAAGTGTGTATTAACAAAACCCTGAAAGATTTAGACCAAAATTCACATTAAAAATGACCAAAATGAACCTAAGAAGTGATTCCGCTTGAACGAGCACTTTCTGATTCCGCTCGAAATTGTGATATTGCTTGACTGATTCCGCTCCAAAGTACCTGATTCCGCTTCAAACTTGTTATCTCGCTTGAATGTCTCAAGTGAAATCAGTGATTTCGCTCCAATCAGATTCCGCTTGAAGGTTGATAGTGATTCCGCTTCAAAGGATTTGGTTATTCCGCTCCAACCGGTATTCCGCTTGAGATTGGGTGGTGATTCCGCTTCAAGACACTATTTCGCTTGAACAAGGTTTGAGTTTGAAAGTTTGATTTCGCTTCAGTGGGTTTACTGCTGAAACTGGTTCTTTCGCTTGAATAGTGCTGTGTTGTTGAAAAACGTGGTACCGAATCATGAGTGAAGAATTCTACAACGCGTTTGCCATATCTCCGACTACTCTGGCTTCCATTGCTCAGAACATGAATTTGGAAAATGAAACTGGAACTACACAAAAACCCCCGAAGCTAATGAGCATTGAAGAGTATTATGGTTGGAAAGATCGCTTTGAAAACTGGGTTCAAGCTAACCATTTGAGATCATGGGAGTGTATTTTGAAGAGACATGTTCTACCTCGTACTGAACTGCAAACTGAAAAACAAATCTCTGAGTTCAATGACAAAGAACGAGAAATGTATAGAGCTGAAAAATGATGATTAGTTTACTTCAGCAAGCTATTAAAGAAGACATCTTTGTCTTGCTTCAACATGACAAAACTTCAAAATCAATTTGGGATGCTCTTAAAGTCATGTTTGAGGGTAGTGAGAATATAATTAAGAGTAAAAAGGCACTGCTTAAGAAAGAATTTGATCTATTCACTAGTCTGCCTGGAGAAGATATAAAGAAGCTTATTGAAAGATAATGCCATTTAGTGCGATCCATGTCGATGCTGAGCATAACCAAAGATCGTGAAGAATGGGTCGACAAGTTGGCTGATGCTTTACCTCAGAAAGAGTGGGGTACATATTTGATGATTTGAAAAACACAGGGGTATATGATGGGTTAACAATTTCTCAGTTCACTGAGAAGATTGAAGGTCAAGATCTGGAACAGCAAAAGATTGCGAGGATGAACAATCCGAGTGGTCAACAAGACGTGAAAATGTATTACAAAGGCAGTGTTCCAGAAGCTGAAAGAAGTCCAAAGATTCAAACTGCTTTTAGTGCTGGAAATTCATCAGAAAATGTTGATCAGGGTTCCAACAACAGCAGTGGTTTTTCTTCATATCCGAGTGTTAATCCAAAAGATGCAACATCAAGCTTTCAGCATCAAAGTTCTAAAAGTGGAAATGGTTATGTGATACAATGCAACATTGCTCTAAATCTTCCTGATGGTCAAAGTTTCTCTGAAGAAGTTGCGAAAGATCACATGGCATTACTTGGTTCCATGCTACTATCCTATGAAGGCTTGGTTGCAGGGAGGATCGGGAATCCTATGCTGACAAAAGAGGATTATGATCACATAGACGCTGAAGAGATGGAGCTCATGGACATCAAATGGTGTCTAGCTAGTGTCCTGAGTAGAGCTGAAAAATTCAAACTAATTACTGGAAGAAATGACTTTCTTGATGCACATGTTTCAACTTTGGGTTTTGATAAATCTAAAGTTACTTGTTTCCGATGCAGGGAGAAAGGTCATGTCAAGAGGGAATGCAAGAACAGAGAAGCAAACGAAGCAAAGAATCCATTCGGAAAAGATGACTACTACCGGAAAACCATATATCAACAAGTTGGTCAACAATAACAACAAGAACCACAAGTGGCTCATGGTAGAAAAGTGATAGAGGATTCGAAGAGAGCATGTTTGGTGAATCAAGAAAATTTTGACTGGAACAAATACATTTCATCCCACAACAAAGTATGCCTAATCAATCAAGATGATGAAAGGTTACCTGAAGGCTTTAGCTAGGATATGTTTGTGGATGAAAAAGGAGAGTTTAAAGCTTTCATTGCTAAAATAGTGAAAGAACCAGATATGTTTACCGAGTGGATAAAATCAATTGGTGTTAGTGTGAAGAATGAAGAGGAAAAGTCTGTTTCTTCTGATGAAAGTTCACAGAGTTCAGATGGAAGTTCAGAAAGAGAAGTTGTTTTTGATCAAACACCATCTGATTCTGGTTCCTCGGATGATAGTTATGAAAAGTCAATCGAGTTTGATCAATCACCAATTGATGATAGCAGTGTCTAAAAATTGATATGATTCTCTTTCGCAAACTCACAAAAATAATGTTTGTACATATTTCATTTCTGCATTTAATTTATGTTATTGCATTTATGTTTCATTTTCGAAAAAATCCAAAAAGATTTTCGACAACTGATGTTGGAAAACTGATACTCAAAATCTCAAAGGCTAAACATGATGAACAAATGGTTTGGTTAATTGGTTTGAAATGTTTAAAATGATTCATTAAGTTGAATCAGAATTTGGAATGTTTTAAATTCTTGATCAATTTTAAATATAAATGATTCTCAAAGGTTTAGTTGATTCATTAAGATGAATCACAAACATTGTTTGTTTGTAATAGAATGTTTGAGATATGTAGGTATCTGATCCTGTTGCTACGGAAAGCCAGGAGATGCATCAGAACCTGAGAAGAGCTTAAACTGAAAAACCAGGAATTGATTTCAAAGGTGATAACAAATTCCAGACAGTGATCCCAGCTCGATGATAGGGGGAGTCTGACGAAAGTTAGAACCAGAGAAAGATCCAGGTACATGATTCCAGTAAGAGTTCCTGAAGAAGACCGATCAAGATTGAAGAATTGTCATGTTGAAGACTCTCACTGAAGATTCCGTCAACATTTAAGGGGGAGTCTGTTGGTGCAGTTGTCTGTCGACTACATCTTCGTTCGAGTCTTAGGTTAGGATTGTTTATACAGTGCACGAAAATCAAGAAAACATGTTTTAGTGTTGATTTTGCTCATAATGACCTCTTGTCATTTGGAGCGAAATCATCAACATCTTGATTTCGCTCATAGAGTCAGTTAGTGTTTGATTTCGCTCGTATTGTATAGTCTGATTTCGCTCCTAATGCACTTGCATGTTGGAGCGAAACCCCTTGACCTATATAAAGGTCATTTGGGGCGAAATCAGTAGAGCAGTTCAAGTGTGTGACGGCGAAGCCCTGCCAAAACGTCTCCAGTGCTTGTACATTGTCATCAGATCAATAAAAGAGACAGTAAATAGTATTTCCTGTGTTATACAAGCTAAACAAAGACAGAATCAATGAATTCCGCCTCTGATTCTGTCTGAGCACTCTTCTGATCGACTCGTTAGGTCGTTTTGCGATCCTACAGTTCCAAGTGCTAAACATGATGATTTTTTGTGAAAAGGAGTCTGTTGTGTGGAAACAAATGTGTTTTGATCAAATCTACAAATGGTTCATCTAGATTATAGTTAAATTTGATGGGGAGTCTGAATACCTTAATTTGAAATGATTAAATATGTGAAATTTACTTTGAGGAAGAGATTGTGCAGGTGTAAGTCTGAGCCAGGTAACGATCCTGAGCTGAATGAGAACCAGGTCACGATCTTGAAACAATATCAAAGGAAGTTTGGATATAGCAGAGTCAGGTTAATCGATCCTGAGAAGTTTGTGTGTGAAGAGCCAGGTTTCCAATACCTGAGGACTCTGTGGAGAAAGTTTGAGCCAGGAAACGATTTTGAACCAGTGAAAGCTAGATTACGTTCCTGAAACAGATGATGCTGATGAACTTAAGGAATGCCAGCACATCGTAAGGGGGAGCCTGAAGATTTTAGAGAGAAGATTCGAAAGAGTAAAGCCCGAATACTGATAAAGATTGAAGACGTAAAGACTCATGCTGATGAACTTAAGGAATTCCAGCACATTGTTAGGGGGAGTCTGTTGATACTGATAGCAAGAGTAAAGCCCAGAGACTGATAAAGACTGAAGATGAGAAGACTCGACACGAAAGACTCGTCAACATCTGAGGGGGGAGTCTGTTAGTGCATACATCTGTCGACTTCGTCTTGTATCGAGTCTTGTACTAGATAGGTTAGATCAGGGCACGTTGTACGAAAGAGGTTGCATTAAAGGTGATTTCGCTTGAGAGAGAGATTCCGCTTGAATCAGTTTGGAGCGGAATCAACAACAATCTTATTCCGCTTGAACCATTTCAAGCAGAATCAAATCCCTAAAAATAGCATGTCGAGCGGAATCATTTGTAAGAATTCTGATTTTGACTACCGAAGTGCTGCCGGTTTGTTAAGTGCGTGTAATTAGTGTTATATCAATCTAAAAGGTGTTTAAAGTAAAGTACAAGCTGTTTCTAAGTCAGTTTCTTAGTTTCCGCCTCTGAAACTGATCAAAACTCCTCTGATCGACTCGTTCGGGTCAGCTACACGATCCTACAAAGATGGTTCGAATTAGAGTCCCAGTTACACACCGACGCAACGCGAGAGAGTGATGACTTACGTGATGGAGTTACAGAGAGGAACTGCACGACACACAACTGGCGGTGAAAACCGTGGCCTTGGGATTTTAGATGGAGGCATTACTTTGACGGTGCCAGATGCGTTATTTAGACCGATCGCAAGGGCCTCCCGTGTAACTTGGCTTCGACAGAGCTAAATCAGTTATTGGCATTGATGGATGGAACTTTAGGATGATTACAACTATGAAACTTGAACGTGCACGAGCTTTGCAGCTCACTATCGACACTAACCATGACAACTGGCACCAAACCGGTAATTTCCGTACACTTTAATTATTGCGTAATGACTACAATTATATGCTTAATTGTCAGCAATGGCTGAACACATGCTAAACAAGTGAATTCATGCACGTTGTATACTACAAAAATATTGCTTTATGCATAAACGAGAACGTCGCGTCAGAAATAATAGTAAACTCACCGGTAAGACACACTGTGTCAACAGAACTGCAGAAAGTAGTCAGACATTAGAATTGAGGCCTAGGTGTAGGTCCGACGACAAATGTAAATTAAAACCCAAGAGTAAATGAAAGGGGTTAATTTATAGACATTGCGAAAGCAAAAATAAGCACTAAAAAGCACCCGAAACGCACTTTAAGTGCAGAATTTTATATAATTCAGCAATATTTCAGCATTTAGACATATGAATATTATGCAGGAATGTCATTTTCTTATCCAGAATATTTCCCTAAGTGTTGGGAATTAAAAGGGATACAAAAAGGTACTTAAAGGGTACTAAAAAGTGTAATTTAGCACTTTAACGGATTAATATCCAACCGAACAACCGAACTATACTCGAAACATAAAAATATTGTCATTGACACTATTTTTCTTTTTCTAAGCCAGTTAGGGTCCCCGAATACCCTAACACCCGTTATATATAATAACACACTAGTAAACTATTGAATCCCCTAATTAACTAACCAAGCACTAACAAAATGGTTAAAATTCAACCATAATTACCCCACCCCATGAAACGAACGGTTCCCACTAGGGGACACCACCTTTACTTTTTATGATTATAATATTAAGTTGTCTCATATCTAGAATACATTGTACTCAATGGTTGTTAGCTCAAAATGGTTTATAATAATGACCACCATATCACATTACCAATTACTCCAACAACACAAAAACTTTTGTTCTCTTTCCCTCTTGCTTGGTGTTCGGCCAAGAGCACTCATACACCCACCACCACTTCAAATTTTCAATCTTGCAATTCTACATAATTACCAAGGTGAAAGGGTTCATACAAGGAGGCTCGGTGCTTACGAAATCGCGAGGACCTCACCACAACGCTATTAACCACCCGTTTTTCGTCTAGTTTCTTCCCTAGCCTCGAGCTAGTAGTAAGTGTTCTAAAAGATCCTATTGATCTTGTCTAAAGTGGTTAATAAGAGATTTGTCGGATAAAAATTATGAACCCTAGAGACCAAAACTAAAAGTCTACTAAAAATAATAAACTTGGTGGTTAATGAATGAATGTTAGTGTAAAACTTATGGAACTTGTTTTGTGATGATTATTTTGTGTTGTTTAATGCTAATAGTAGTTCGGATCGTCATCTAACCCGACTAGGTTATGTTCATAAAACATGACCTAGAGTATGTTAAAGTGTGAAAGTGGTTAGATGAAGAACACTACTACATGGTAACATGAACTTGTGTAAAAATAATTTTTCTTATGAAATGGAGTTCTAAACTAGTAGATCTAAAGATCTACAAGTGGTATTTTCGAAAAACCAACTGTAAGACGAAACCATGTTTTAAAACCGGATCTTTCATGAACTAGTGGTGTTTTTATGAACAAACAAGTGTGTGGACACTTGTGTAACAAAAGTTTTAACAAAGAAATAATTTTCGTAAAAACCGACTAGAAGTTGTGAAACTTCATATTCTTTAAAAATAAAGTTTTTAAGAAATTAAACTTATTTTTAAAGATAACAAGACTTACTAAATGTGCTAGTAAGTTACTACACATTTTTGTAAATATTCAAGTTCATGAAATGGAGAAATTAGTGATTGTTGTTGATGATTATTGTTTATAATTGTTGTTGATGATTGCTGACGATTTAAAAGAAAATAAACGCATGTTTTGAAAACATGGGAAACCTCCATTTTTAGGGGAAACTCTGTCAAAATTTTTATAAAATTTGACACTTAGAAAAAAATATAAGTTTTTGAGAAACTTATTCCCTAAAAATGTATTTAAGAGTATTACCAAGGTTTCCCTAATTTTTGGTGATAAGAAATGAGGATTTCTTCAAGAATAAAAATGGATACTAAGTATGTATATTTTTGAGGAAAATATATATATTATTTGATCACCAACTTTTGTGCTAAATGTATATAGTATGTGTTATACGTATTAGTGTATTAAGACTTAAAAATACACAAGATACTCATGAGAAGTATAAAACACAAAAATACACTTGCAATATACAAGACACATAATTCGGGTGCAAAGTGCAAAACACGAGATACTTATATTAATTTGTGAGAAAATAATATAAGTAAGATACCTAGTTAAAAATATAAAAATATTTTTAACACAACTATACGAATACAAAAGAGAGTGACTGTACTTGTGCGACGCAAGTCTAGTAACTAACATTAAGAAAACGCGTATAGGTTACGACGTTAATTAAGCAAACCCGGTGATGTTTACGACGCAAGGAACGCAAAGTTGTAAGTTCATCCTCCCCCTTTTCTCTTAACTGTTTTCAGTTTTATAACTTCGGGGGTGAAATACATGTTACAAATATTTTTATGTTTAACAAATGGTATGATAACAAAACGCACACTTGGTGAGAACGAGTACCAAGTGTGTTGTGATATAAGAATACAAGAAACACACTTGGTGAGAACGAGTACCAAGTGTGATGTGATATAAGAATTCGAGAAGCGCACTTGGTGAGAACGAGAACCAAGTAGGATGCGTTATGAGAAATGATACGAGAAATCGTGTCACGAATAGGGTACATAAGAACCATTAATCAACAATATATCTAGACCGCAGAACAAAAGGTTAGATCTAACGGGTGTCGGGCAGCCACACTCTCGGTGAGGGCGAGAATCGAGTAGTGCTTTTGTGTCTCAGAATATACCAATTAAATGCCTAAGGTTTGGTGACTTCCTATGTCGTGTCACATGTTAATGGCCTTGCAACCCATTAACAATCCTGGTAACTTACAAGAATACTTTGTATACTTAAAGACTCATACCATACTAAAACTTGATTTATACTTGAGTACGTGGGGTACTCAAGAGAATGGGAAATTATACTTGAGTACGTGGGGTACTCAAGAGAAACGTGAATTATACATGAGTACGTGGTGTACCCATGAATACTTGATCTATTTATGAAAACTTGATTTATACATGACACAAACTACGTTTTCATATAAAGTATACAAACGTGAAATACAAAAACTGCATGAATTCACACCAACATTATGTTGACGTTTTTCCAAAACTCACATGTATTTCAGGTAACTAGGATGGATGTGCGCGTGGTCTTACTTATGCTCGTGGATGTCGCTTTGTTTATCGTTAAATAAAGTTGTAACCTTTAAGACAATATGCTATCATGTGTTGTAAACACTTGACTTATGTTTTCGGTAATGTAATGATTGAAGTTATTTTCGAGCATATAGTATGTTTACCTTTCGAATGCAATGAGAACCTTTCATGATCACACCTCGTGCTTCCGCCGCAGAAAGGGGTGTGACAGATTGGTATCAGAGCTGCGATTGTAGTGAACCAGGATTCCTTCTCGAGTCTAGTCTACAATCTCTAGGATCCTATCACGAAAACGATTTTTCAAAAAGTTTTCATTGCATAAAACGTCCCGCGACATCCATTACCTGAAACTGTCTACACGAGTCGAGAAAAGACACTACGAGACTTACGGTGCACCGAAGTAGCACCTGTCTTTAACTTAGAAAATTACTTGCAATTATGTGTGATAATTAGCATATACTAGAAGTAGAATGTCACAAGTATACGCGACTTTACCTGAAAACAATGGCCCATCTGAAGGAAGAAATACGAGGATGAAACGAACTGTGCGGACTGTGCAAGGAGTTACGTAATTATGGATGGATACATAATTATGGAATTCAGTGCACAGAAACCACAGCAAGTCTTGTCACGTATAGATACCCTCAGTGCAAGCCTACTAAGTACTCTGCTAGAGTGATAATTGTTTGATGTCACTTATGTGGCATATCCCTGTGAATATATATGCTACTACTGTTTAGTTCGACAACATCAAACAAACGTTTAACCCTGTTGTGTTATGTTCTGTCAGAACATGGCACCCAGGAAAGCTGTGAATGCTCGGAATGGTGATCAACCTCCTCCTCCCCCACTGCCAAAGACTGCTGAAGAGCTGAACGCTCTACTGGAAGAAAGGATCTCCGCTGCTATTGCCCAGTACGAGGCGAACCACACTCAAGACAGTGGTGGCCCAAGCAATGCTAGACGTGACGGGCATGGAGCTTCGTCTGGAGGAAACGCAGCTCAAGGTAACCTTAAAACAATTTGCTAAGCATGAAGAAATTTATGAACGGTCCTTGTTTCATTATTTCTTCGATTGCTCATAAGTGAATTGGTTGGGTTAATTACAGGCTGCACCTTCAAGCAGTTCCTCGACTGCAAACCAATGAACTACGATGGCACAGGAGGAGCGGTAGCATTTGTGCGTTGGACAGAGAAGACTGAGGCCACTATCCGCATGAGCAAGTGTACCGCGGATCAGCAAGTCACTTTCACTACTGGACTGTTTGTCGATGAAGCACTGACATGGTGGAATTTGCAAGTTCAAACGCTCGGTGATGAAGCCGCGTACGACATGACTTGGGATGAACTGAAGGAGAAAATCCAAGAGAAGTACTGCTCTCGTGCCGAACTCCAAAGGTTGGAGACAGAGTTCTGGCACTTGACTATGGTAGGTGCTGACATCACTGGGTATACTCGAAGGTTCCATGATTTGTCCAGGGTGATTCCTTATATGGTGACTCCGGAATTTAAGCGCGTTGAACGCTACATTTGGGGACTGGCCCCGGAATTTCGCGGCATGGTGACTTCAGCCAAACCCCAGACAATCACTGAGGCTGTAACTCTGGCTGTCAGCCTTACTGAAGACTGTGTTCGCATGGATAAGCTATCATTGAACCCGACAGAAAACACCGAGACGCATGCTGAGTCGTCCAGTGACAAGAAAAGGAAGCGTGCAAACCTGAATCAAGCAACTCGCAACAACAAGGGTTCCAACAAGAAACGTGACACCAACCCCCCTAAGGAGGCAAATACCGCAGCCAAAGGATACCAAGGCACCATGCCTAAGTGCCAAAAATGTAAGTATCATCATGATGGAGCTTGTCGCATTCCAAGGTGCGACAAATGTGGTAGATTGGGTCATCAAACGGAAGACTGTTGGGGTAAGGGAAAGAATCGAAATGGAAACGGTGCTGGTAACAAGAATGGTAACGGGAAGGGGCGGAACCAAGGATGCTTCCGTTGTGGAAGCAATGATCATTTCATGAAAGACTGCCCAAAGAAAGACAATGCTCAGGCTCGAGCATTTGTGATTGGAGCAAAGGACGCACGCGAGGACCTAACGTGGTCACCGGTACGTTTCTCATTAACAATCACTTTGCATCCATATTATTTGACACTGGTGCCGATTATAGTTTCATGTCTGTGGAATTTAAACGTACGCTTGGAATAGAGTCTAGTAGATTGGATAATCCATACTCCATAGAACTAGCCAATGGTAAACTTGTTGAATCGGGCGAAGTTGTCAGAGGCTGCACACTAGAACTTGGTGAACGAAGATTTAGCATCGACCTCTTACCTATTCAATTGGGTAGCTTCGATGTAGTGGTCGGAATGGACTGGCTGCCCAAGAACAAAGCTAAAGTTATTTGTTATGAGAAAATCATTTGCATCCCTTTAGCGGATGGTGAAACTCTCATCGTACATGGAGAAAAACGAGACGCGCCTCTTCGAATCATCAGTTGCATGAAGGCACAAAAGTGCTTAAGGAAAGGATTTGTTGCCTTCCTAGCACACGTTGTAGATAAGAAGGCTGAGGAGCCAAAACTCGAAGATATTCCTGTGGTGAAGGAATTCCCTGATGTTTTTCCCGAAGACCTGCCAGGACTACCTCCGCAACGACAAGTCGAATTCCGTATAGACTTGGTTCCAGGAGCCGCTCCTGTAGCCAAGGCACCCTATCGACTTGCACCATCCGAAATGCAAGAATTATTCACACAACTCTAGGAGTTGTTGGATAAAGGATTCATAAGGCCAAGCTTCTCGCCCCGGGGAGCTCTAGTATTGTTCGTGAAGAAGAAGGATGGAACTTTGCGAATGTGCATCAATTACAGAGAACTGAACAAGCTCACTATCAAAAATCGGTACCCACTACCGAGGATTGATGACTTATTTGATCAGTTGCAAGGATCAAGCTACTATTCCAAGATCGACCTTCGATCAGGATATCATCAGTTAAGGATACAAGAAGAAAGCGTACCAAAGACGGCATTCAGAACACGCTATGGACATTACGAGTTTCTTGTGATGCCATTCGGGCTGACGAATGCACCAGCAGTCTTTATGGATCTGATGAACCGCTTATGCAAACCATATCTCGTTAAATTCGTGATTGTATTTATCGACGATATCTTGATCTACTCACGGACAAAAGAAGAGCATGAGCAACACCTCAGAACCATTTTAGAGCTACTGAAGAAAGAGAAACTGTATGCAAAATTCTCAAAGTGCGAATTCTGGATTCGCGAAGTACAATTTCTTGGTCACGTGGTGAAGGAGAAGGGCATTCATGTAGACCCGTCCAAGATTGAAGCCATAAAGAATTGGGAAGCTCCTAAAACCCCGACTGAAGTTCGGCAATTTTTGGGCTTAGCGGGCTATTACCGGCGATTCGTAGAGAATTTCTCAAAAATAGCTCAGCCGCTAACGACCCTTACGCAAAAAGATAAGAAGTATGACTGGGGTGTTAAGCAAGAAGAAGCTTTTCAGCTACTCAAAAACAAGCTATGCGATGCACCAATATTGTCACTACCCGAAGGCACGGAAGACTTTGTGGTATACTGCGACGCCTCGCGACAGGGACTGGGTTGCGTGCTCATGCAACGCCTAAAGGTCATCGCTTACGCTTCAAGGCAACTGAAGGTGCATGAAAGAAACTATACCACTCACGACCTGGAGCTGGGTGCAGTAGTATTCGCCTTGAAAATCTGGCGACACTATCTATATGGTACTCGATGTACAATCTTCACAGATCACAAAAGCCTGCAACACATACTTGATCAGAAGGAACTGAACATGCGACAGCGACGATGGGTCGAGCTGCTAAATGATTACGACTATGAGATCAAGTACCATCCTGGAAAGGCAAACGTTGTAGCGGACGCGTTGAGCCGAAAAGAAAGGGTTAAGACCCTAAGGGTTCGAGCATTGGAAATGACTATTCGAACGAACCTCACTTCACGTATTCGTGACGCACAACAAGAAGCCCTTAAGGTGGAAAACCGCAAAGCTGAATACCTCCGGGGTGCATTGAAGTACATGGCGCCAAATGAAGAGGGAGCCTTATACTTTAAAAAGCGTATTTGGGTTCCGCTCTATGGTGGCCTACGAGAAGTCATCCTTGATGAAGCGCACAAGTCAAGATACTCAATCCATCCAGGATCAGACAAGATGTATCAAGACTTAAAAGAATATTATTGGTGGCCAAGACTCAAAAGCGACGTTGCTGTCTATGTTGGAAAGTGCCTGACCTGCGCTAAGGTTAAGGCTGAATATCAGAAACCGTCTGGCCTACTACAACAACCAGAGATTCCCGTATGGAAGTGGGAACAAATCTCGATGGACTTCATAACGAAGTTACCTAGGACCCCTAGAGGGCATGATATGATATGGGTGATAGTCGATCGACTAACGAAATCTGCGCATTTCCTACCAATCCGGGAGAAGGATAGCACCGGAAAGCTTGCAGAGATATACCTAAAAGAAATTGTCACGCGTCATGGAGTGCCAATCTCCATTATTTCAGACAGAGATGGACACTTTGTCTCAAGAATCTGGCAATCATTCCAAGAAGCCTTTGGGTCTCAGCTAGATCTGAGCATGGCATTCCATCCACAAACAGACGGCTAGAGCGAACGGACTATACAAACGTTAGAAGATATGCTTCGCGCATGCGTCATGGATCTAGGCGGCAGCTGGGATACTCACCTACCTTTAGTTGAGTTTTCCTACAATAACAGTTATCATACAAGCATAAAGGCCGCACCGTTCGAAGCTCTGTATGGCCGCAAGTGCCGATCGCCCTTATGTTGGGCAGACGCCGGAGATAAACGCATGGTTGGTCCTGAACTTGTACAAGAGACAACCGACAAGATTGTGCAGATCCGAGAGTGCATTAAGGCGGCTCGAGATCGACAGAAGAGCTACACTGATCAAAGACGAAAACCGTTAGAATTCGAGGTGGGAGACAAAGTGTTGTTAAAAGTCTCACCTTGGAAGGGCGTAGCCAGATTCGGAAAGCGTGGGAAGCTGAATCCACGATACATCGGACCATTCAGAATCTTGGAGAGAATTGGTACCGTGGCATACAAGTTGGAGTTACCGGAAGAACTTAATGGAGTACATGATACGTTTCATGTATCCAACCTGAAGAAGAGTCCAACACAAGAAAACGTGATCATCCCGATGGATGAAGTGCATGTTGATGTGTCACACCCCGATTTCCACGTGTCACCGGTGGGCCCGGTGTGGGGTACAGTGACGTAGTTGGCATCGTCATAGACAATCAACACAATATATTAATGCACAGCGGAAGCAGAATAGAAACATTTCAACTTTAAATAAAGTGCAATAATAAATATCACAGTAGTTGAAATGGATCCACAGGCGGATCAAATAAAATAAGATAAAAATAGTTCAACAGATATATTGTCGTCCGAGCTTGCGAGACTATAGCGGACGCTCTTAGGAAACAACCAGCCTATTTCCGTATAGTACCTGCACTTAACCTTTTGGGAAAAATACGTCAGTTTACACTGGTAAATACAAATCGACTGACTCATTTTGAAAATGATTGAAAATTTATTTAAATGCACAAGGCATAAATATTTTTATTAACTTGGGATAATTATATAATATAAACTTGTGAACGAATTACATGCACTTATATCTCTGGTGGCCCGGGATCTACTGTCCGGGCTAGAGATTTAATTGACACACCACATTAAAGAGTTATACACGACGGGTGTACGCCTACACCCCGTGCTCTGGTCGTGGCCATCTCGTAAGATAATGCCAAGGATATCCGGGACACGGTCAATAACCCCCCAAAGCCTTTAAGTAAGACAAAATTGTTTAAACGAAGTCGCACAAGCTATTCAAGACTGTACACCTATAAGGCGCAGGACTTGTGCGCCCGATCAAGCGGTATTTTAAATACCGTACCCCAAGCCCGTATAGGGAAAATAAGTCAAAATGTATTTACCTGAGCAAGTATAAGTCACAAATGCTAAGTGTTGGTAGCTTTTACCGGGCCTCCTAATCTGGAACAAAGGTTTATAATTAACCTATTAGATTCCTAACGGCCTTTTATTTAAGCTTAAGCTTTGACCGGTTAGTTTTAGGAATGATACGGTTTACGCACGATTAAGCGATAGACCGGATAGAATGTGATTTAGACCCGACAAGTTTGAATACTTGTATAATATGGGTATACTAAATACATTCTGGATTTTGAAATAAAAATGATATCGTTTGACCCGTTTCGGTCAATTTACGCAAACTAGTTACGTAAACCGAACCGAACGCGAAAAGGGCGATACGGGTAGACCAATGATTCAAATGCAAGTTCCCTGAGATAATATGCTTAAAATATGATATTATATCAGTAAGTTATGTTCTATATTGCCCGGAATAATTTTAAACCCAATTTATGCCTTAGAAGGGCATTTTGGTCATTTAAAAGATAATAAAAGGGTAAAATTAGAAATCTGAGTTTCGGGTCTGGTTCATATAGTAAATATACTTAATATATCATATTATATCAGTAAGGTATGACCCATATATCAAATTTATCATTTAAAATCAAACTATGCACCGTAGGGGTATTTTAGTAATTTCACAAGGGCTAAAAATGCCAAAACTGGAAATCTGAGTTCATATACTTATACTTACTGTTTTTATATGAAAATATGCTAAACACATCAGTAGGTATAGGTCTTATATGTTAAAAACAAGTATAACGCTTACTATGCGCTTAAAACGCTAAATATGCGATTTAAGGGTGTTTTCGGGTTTTCACAATAAATCTGAGATTTTTATATTTCCAGAATACTTAAAATAATTTATTTAACATTTAAAATCAGTAGGAAAAAGGTTTCGGGTCAAAAGGATGTGAAAAACTCATTTTATGGCAAAAACGGTCAAAACCGACATAAGCCGAAATGACTAGGCGATCTAGGATCCGTTCAGCCAAAAATTAATTAAAAATCATCAAAATTCCCAGAATATTATATTACTTCTGTTGGTAAAAAGTTTTATACCAAAACGTGGCCAGAAACGGGTTCTACGCGAAAAGGACCGTTTATGTAAATTAAGAACATAGTTTTACGCTAATGGCTATAACTCACAATCTGGACCACCAACTGATCTGAAAATTTCGGTGCAAGTACATATATTAGAAATAAAGATTTCTATCCTTTCACTTTTCCAAAAAATCCCGTTTTAAATCAAAAAGGGCAAAATAGTCAACTTTATGCATAAATCGGAAACATGCATTCGAATAGGCTAAGCATAGACTCAATCAAGGAAAATTCCAGAAAGTTTAACTAAAACAAAAATAGTCAAAAATACTTTCCAATGCAGATCTCGAACATGCATGTACGAATCCGAATCGATGGTCTACGAAATAATCGTTTTACAAGACTTTCGGTTCCGATTCGTGTCTATACTATAGATTGTCGAGTTGATGATGATTAAGACACATTCTTATATGTATTACAAGTTATTTATGATGATCAATCAGATTGCATGTCATCTATTTCATTAATCATGTCATTTTTCACAAAAATCGCTTCTGTTGACTTTTTAGAAATAGGTTTGACTCGACATTTAGCATGCATGTAGTGGGAATCAGAGAGTACCCTAAAGAGGGTTTGTTTCCCACATAAATACCAATCTATAACAAGTTTCAATTCGAGAAATGACTGAAAGAAATCCGTTTAATCGGAAAGTCAAAGGTTATGAACACCCAGTTTGACTTTTATCAATAATCACAACAAGAATGGATTAAAGAACGAATTGAAAGCTTACAAAGGTCCTATAGGTGTTTAGTGGACACTAGAAGTCGGCCTTGATGATCAGCTTAGCTCCAGAAGTCTGCCTTGAAGTTCTTGAATGTTGAGAGCACTTGGTTACTATGAAAAATGATCAAGAAATGGCCTTTCAATCTGATTTAAAGAGTGAAATTCGTGGGTTACTGTTGCCTAGCCATGCATGGCTTCTAATTGGTGCAAAAGGAGGCAAGAACCAGCTGTATCCAACCCAAAATCGGACCCAAATCAACCCAAAACGAATTTCTGGTCGCTGGCAGCCCCACGCGGCCCGCTTGGGCTTTACCAGGCGGGTCGCCTGACCCTGGTTCAGCCAAAACAAGTTTTAAACTTGACAGCTTTGGCCCCTGGACTTGTACGCGATGTTTCGGCTACTTTTCTCGACCCGTAAACCCCCAAACTTGGTTTTTAAGAACCTTAGGACTTTTACCAACATGGTAATATCCTCGGATAACTTTGCGCTCAACCGAAAAGCCCTGAAATTCGACGTTGACGCTTTTAGTCCCTTAAGTACGGTTTTGGCCATAACTTTCTCATACATTGACGAAACTTCACGAAATTTTTACCACATATTCTAGTGAGTATATTTTAGCTATACAAAGCTTCGGGTCTGCCAAAAGTTCACTCAGAGGTATAAATTAAACATGTTGACACTTTTGGCCCCTATAGTTTACAATACTTCACTTTTGTGCAATTTCCGCGTCGTATGATCCATGAACCATCCGTTTAAGGTCACAAACATTATGTAGGGTTATCATAGAACCTATTTACCCATTGTTGACACTTTGGACCCTTACGTTCCATAGTTTTCACTGTTTGTCACTTTTAGTCCCTCTAAAGTATGTTTTCACATAACGGAACCTTATGACACGTGTCAAGACATTATTGGACGAAATTTTTTCGAGGTGTTACATCCTCACCCCCTTAAAAGAAATCTCGACCCCGAGATTTATTCAAACAAATGGGGATATTTCTCTTGCATCGTGGATTCCACTTCCCACGTGTATTCGGGACCTCTACGGGCATCCCATTTGACCTTTACAATAGGCACATGCTTCCTTCGAAGCTTCTTTACCTGTCGATCCTCAATCGACAAAGGTTTTTCAACAAACTTTAGACTTTCGTCTATGTGTATATCTGTATGCGGTATAACCAGTGAATCGTCAGCGAAACACTTCTTCAAATTACAGATATGGAACACATTATGAATAGCACTAAGCTCTTCAGGCAAGTTTAACTTGTAAGCGACTGACCCGACACGTTCGATAATCTCGAAAGGTCCTATGTATCTCGGGCTCAGCTTGCCTTTCTTTCTAAATCGCATTACACCTTTCCAAGGTGATACTTTAAGCAACACTTTTTCACCCACATCAAAGTGAAAATCCTTGCGCTTAGGATCCGCATAACTTTTCTGCCTATCCCTGGCAGCTTTCAAACGATCACGGATCTGAACGATCTTGTCTGTCGTCTCAAAGACGATATCTGGTCCAGACAACTGGACATCTCCAACTTCTGCCCAACAAATGGGCGATCTACACTTTCTACCGTATAGGGCCTCGAAAGGCGCAGCCTTGATGCTGGAATGGTAGCTATTGTTGTAGGAGAATTCAATCAGTGGTAGGTTCTTATCCCAACTACCACCTAAGTCGATCGCACATGCACGAAGCATGTCTTCCAGAGTTTGAATAGTACGCTCGCTCTGACCATCGGTCTGAGGATGATAAGCCGTACTAAAATTCAAACGAGTGCCCAACGACTGTTGGAAACTCTTCCAAAAATGCGACGTATATCTAGTATCTCTATCGGAGATAATAGATATAGGTATACCATGTAGCGCTACTATCTTATCGACGTATAATTGAGCTAACATATCTGAGCTATACGTCTCTTTGATGGGTAGAAAATGAGCTGACTTAGTCAGTCTGTCTACTATGACCCATATGGTATCATTTCCCTTTTTCGTCTTCGGCAACTTGGTGATAAAATCCATTGCCACCATTTCCCATTTCCACTTGGGAATTTCAGGTTGCTGAAGCAAACCTGACGGCTTCTGATGCTCGGCCTTGACTTGCGCACAAGTCAAACATTTGGCCACATACTCGGCCACGGACTTTTTCAAACCAATCCACCAGTAGTTTGATTTCAAATCCTGGTACATCTTATCAGCTCCAGGATGAACGGAATATTTAGAGCTGTGGGCTTCCTGGAGGATAACATCCCGAAGTCCTCCATATACTGGAACCCATATTCGTCCGTTTAGTCGTAGCATTCCATCCTTGTCGTGAGATAACTGCTCCTCAGTTACTCCCAACTTTTCTGCAGGATAGTTAGCTTCCAGCACAGCTTCCTTCTGTGCAGCTAACACCCTTTCATTTAAATTATTTCTTATTTCAATGCGCTTGGCATTGATTCTGATCGGTTTAACCCTTTCCTTTCTACTTAAGGCGTCGGCAACCACATTTGCCTTGCCTGGATGGTATCTTATCTCACAGTCATAATCATTGAGGGTTTCCATCCATCGCCTTTGACGCATGTTCAATTCCTTCTGATTGAACAGATGCTGAAGACTCTTGTGATCCGAATAAATTATGCACTTGGTTCCATACAAGTAATGTCTCCATAATTTCAAAGCAAATACAACTGCACCCAATTCCAAATCGTGGGTGGTGTAGTTCTTCTCATGCACTTTGAGTTGTCGAGAAGCGTAGGCAATGACTTTGCCTTTCTGCATGAGTACACAACCCATGCCAGTATGTGATGCATCACAATACACCACAAATTCATCTATACCATCAGGCAATGTCAACACTGGCGCATTGCTCAGCTTCTGCTTCAGAATGTCAAAGGATTCCTGCTGCTTAGGGCCCCAGTCAAACTTAATCTTCTTACGGGTCAATGAGGTTAGGGGCGCAGCAATCCTTGAGAAGTTCTCGATGAATCTCCTATAATATCCTGCCAATCCGAGGAAACTGCGAATCTCGGTAGGAGTCTTCGGCTCCTGCCAGTTCATGACTGCTTCTACTTTAGCGGGATCTACTTGGATACCACGCTCGCTTACAACATGTCCAAGGAATTGGACTTCTCGAAGCCAAAATTCACACTTCGAAAATTTGGCATAAAGTTTCTCTTGATGCAAAAGTTTGAGAATACAACGAAGGTGTTTCTCATGATCAGCTTGGCTCTTCGAGTAGATAAGGATGTCGTCAATAAAGACGATGACGAACTTATCTAAATAAGGTTTGCAGACGCGATTCATGAGATCCATGAACGCGGCTGGTGCGTTAGTGAGCCCAAACGGCATCACTAGGAACTCGTAATGTCCATAACGAGTCCTAAACGCGGTCTTGTGTACGTCTTCTTCTTTGACCTTCAACTGATGATAACCTGACCTCAGGTCAATCTTGGAGAAATAGCTTGCTCCTTGCAACTGATCGAACAGATCGTCGATCCTGGGTAACGGATACCTATTCTTGATAGTGACCTTGTTAAGCTCACGATAATCGATGCACAGACGCATCGAACCATCCTTCTTTTTAACGAACAAGATTGGCGCTCCCCAAGGAGACGAGCTAGGTCTAATAAAACCTTTGGCTAAAAGCTCATCCAACTGTGTCCTCAACTCCTTCATCTCCGTTGGTGCCAATCTGTATGGTGCTCTTGCTACAGGTGCTGCACCTGGTATGATATCTATCCGAAACTCTACTTGCCTATCCGGTGGCAAACCGGGTAGCTCTTCAGGAAAAACTTCAGGATATTCCGAGATAACAGGGATATCCTCAATCTTCGGCTTCGGCTCATCAATGGTAACTTGTGCCATATAAATGACACATCCTTTCTGCATGCACCTGGATGCCTTGAGCATGGACACTTGCTCCGGCAATCCATGCTGGGTATCTCCTTGAATAGTAAGTGACTCACCAGACGGAGTCTTAACTATTACTTGCTTTCTATTGCACAGAATCTGGGCTTGGTTACTCGACAACCAATCCATGCCTATCACTATGTCGAATCCAGCTAGCTTAAAGGGAAGCAAGGATAACGGGAAAGAATGATTCCTAATGGATATAACACATCCATCTAGAACAGTCGAGGCGGTTTCTAAGGTTCCATCGGCTAATTCCACCTCATATTTCACACTTAAGGTTTTAACAGGAAGGTTCAACAGTTTACAAAACTTATCATCTACAAACGACTTATCAGCTCCTGAATCAAACAAGACTCTAGCAAAAACATCATTTACAAGAAACGTACCGGTAATGACGTTATCGTCAAGGACTGCTTCCTTTGCGTCCATTCTGAAGACTCTCGCATTAGTCTTCTTCCCTTCCTCGGCCTTCTTTGCAAACTTTGGGCAGTTGGGCCGAATGTTCCCTTTCTCGTTGCAACCAAAACAAGTTGCATCCTTCATTTTCTTGCAATCCACAGCTTTATGGTCTGTGGACTTGCAGATTCCACATCGTTTCTCCGAAGACTGGGATTTCGTTTCTAACCGACACCTCCCGAAGTGGTGCCTCCTGCAGATCTTGCATCTGGGTTTCTCACCCGACTGATGATCACTTTT
The DNA here is from genome assembly GCF_002127325.2 of Helianthus annuus. Lineage (NCBI taxonomy): Eukaryota > Viridiplantae > Streptophyta > Magnoliopsida > Asterales > Asteraceae > Helianthus > Helianthus annuus. The sequence goes on along the minus strand of NC_035447.2, from coordinate 121,027,683 downwards.
CCTAGACCCCGACCCTTTCCTGTGGTCGTTGTTCCCTCTATGTCGCTTTTCAGACCTTCGTGAGGTGTCATCCTCACGTTTCCGTTTGTTCTCCTCAGAGCTCTTCATGGCTCTCAATCTAACCACGTCTTGGGTGAGGGAGAGGGATAGATCAGCTACGGATCTAAATGTTGTAGGTCTTGAAGCTTTGACACTTGCTTTTATCTCCGGTGCCAGACCCCCAATAAATCGAGCAATTCTTCGCGGCTCCGGGGTCACCAAGTAAGGCACTAAACGAGACAACGTGTTGAACGTAGTAAGATACGCTTGACAATCGAGGTTCTTCATAACTAAGGACACAAAATCCGATTCGATTCGCTCGACCTCGTGCTGCGGACAGAAGTTCTCTTTAATCAGGGCCACAAACTGTTCCCATGACAAACCGTACAGTGTGGTCTTACCGGCAGCTTGTAGGAGTGACTTCCACCATGCTAACGCATCTCCTTTGAATGACTGGGACACGTATTTCACGACGTCCCTATCAGCACACCCGCTGATATCAACTACAGTGTCCATCTCGTCAATCCACGTCATGCAGTCGACGGCTCCCTTTTCCCCAGTGAAATCTCTGGGCTTGCAAGATACAAAATACTTGTACGTACAGGACCTGCTGTACGTGTCATGTTTCAGCTTAATCTCCTGCTTTGGGACGCTGCTGTGGTTGGAGGAGTGATTATCATCCTCAGCTTTCTTCGGCTCACTCTTTTTAGATGGCGGCTTACTATGGGCCTCAGAATGAGTCTTGGGCTTTGCGTGCGTTTCTGCTCGGGTCCTACTCCGAGTACCACTAGATTCCTTGAATTGCCTATCCATAGCTTTGGCAACAGCGTTATCTATCAGTGCTTGTAACTCTGCACCGGTAACGTGAATCTTTGCATTATCTGAGTGTTCCCCAGAATGACTGTTGGTCTCCTCCGATTTGGCCATTGTAGCTTTAAGCTACAATAAAGGACAAGGTCTAATTTAGAACCTAACAGTATTATCGTTCTAGACGATTTATTAACCATGGTATCAAGAACCTTAGCAGTTAATTTAATAAGTTTCATTCAGGCTCTTAATAGCAATCAAGGAATGAAAATATATATATTGGCACCATAGGCCTAGTCACATGGACAATTACTAAATTATAAATTTAGATTTTTATAGGATTATAAATTGTATAATTAAACAAATAATCCTTTACTAGACAGAGAGTCATAAACCACAACTGTCACTATATAACATAGTTATAACCCGTAGGTATCAAGTCATAAACAGACTTGTGTACAGATATAATCTGTAGATAATTCTTTACTAGGCAGGGAGTCATAGACCACAACTGCCACTATATGACCTAGTCATAACCCGTAGGTATCAAGTCATTAATAGACTTGTATACAGATAAAATCTGTAGGTAACTTATTAAAAAGGGTGGCTTGTGTGATTTTACAGATCACGCTTGGCCAGGAATGTTAACATGTTCTCAGATGTTAACAGGGAGTTGAATCCTTTCAACCAGGTTTTACCATCAGGGCCAGGCCTGTTAATAAGGCACTCAAGCTAGGTTATACCTTACTAAGATTCTTATAAATGGCAAATCAAATAAAAATTGATATTTTCCATTATTTTAATATTATTCATGCATATAAATAAAATGATAAATTCAAACTAACCATATTTGCCCTAAACGGGACTTTGAAATAACATGGATAACATGAATAACATGAATAACATGAATAACATGAATAACATGCCCGCGCAGGGGCTAAACAAGTAACAACAATAACAAAAATAAAATAAAGCAAACCCACGCAGGGGCCAACAGAACAGCATACCCACACAGGGGTAGAATAAGATAGATATACCCACGCAGGGGTAGAGTACAAGGGTAGATGTCCACGCAGGGACATGGGTACATGAGACAATAATCGAAGGATTCAATGATCCCTCTTGCTCTTACCCTTGAGCAGGTCAAACACCTTCTTGAACATGCCACGGTTGTGACGGCGATCACTTTGCAACTCCCGTCGCATGCTATCAATCCCATGCAGGATCTCCTGAACCTGCGGCGGCGACATCATAGGCGCCGGTGGCGGTGGCTGGAAGTGCTGAGGCTGCGGCGGCTGGTACGGCTGCGGCTGCGGTGGCTGCTGGTAACCCGGAGGGTAACCAAAAGTAGACTGCCCAGCAGTCCAAGTGTCTCCCAAAGGACCACTAGGAGGGAGTGAGCTGTAGTTCACAGCTTGCCAGTAAGGGTCTCCTGTGTAATCATAACCCTGAGGGAAAACATGCTCGAACGGGTTGAACTGAGCGGCACTAGCATAAGCCGGAATCGGCTCTCCATAGTTCTGCGGCGGCAGAGGCGGGATCGGTACAGAAGTAACCTCTGATACGGGATGCTGAGACTCCCCTGTCTCGGACTCCCCGGGAAGAGACGTGTAGCGGCTGCTACTAACATGTGGAGGGGTGCCTATGCGAATCCCTCCGCGCGTAGACATGCGCGCATTCCTCCTTGGCCTCTGAGGCGGAGGAGGTAAAACTGGTGGCGGCGGTGGTGACGGAGTGATCACGTCACGCCATAGGGCCTCAGATAGGTCCTGCGGTAAAGGCGGCTGCTGCTGGAGCTGCTGCTGCTGCGAGTGGTGCTGCGAGTGCACCGGCGAAACCTGGTGAGACTGGAGCATTGGAGAGTTGTGGCTGGGGGTGTAATACCAATCATGCTGCTTAAATCTCTCCTGAAAGCTGTCCCCACCATTGTAGGGTGATCCCCTAAATGGCGACCCATCCGATATCTCAATCGGATGGTTAGGCGTACCTGACGGTGGTAGCGAGGGGTCCGTATCTTCGTCGACGTCCATCTCGTGACCTCCAGAAAAGTGGTCCTCCGGTCCAAGTGGGTTATGACCCACTGGCTCATCCCCAAAAGCATCAGGGTTATACAAACCCTGGTAGACTGGCGCTGGATACTGGTGCGGTGACTGCTGCAAAGGTATGTAGGATCCATGTGAACCATGGGGCCCATTCTCCGAGTGGGGCCCAAACGAGTGGGGTAAAGACGGTGAAGTGCTGGCGGATACCGAGTGTCTAGCAGGCTCGGCGAAAGACCTCCAAAGGTCGTTGGCGGCTGTGTTGTGCGTGGCGGATGGTGCTCGCCTATGTGAGGGCCCTGCCTCATGGTCGTGGGTTGTAGCAAATCCTCCTCGACCTCTCATTCGTGGCGGCATAGTGATCCTGTCAAAAGTCAAACAAGTTGCACAACAAATATATAAGACAAAGCTAAATAATAAAAATAAATTAAACGAAAAGTTGAACATTTCCTAAGTTCTTTGTCTAGACTCGAAAATCGAGGAATGTGCAATTGTGTAACTGAGATTAAACACAAAAGACTAGTGTTTAATTCACTCAGCGTTGGCTCTGATACCAACCTGTCACACCCCGATTTCCACGTGTCACCGGTGGGCCCGGTGTGGGGTACAGTGACGTAGTTGGCATCGTCATAGACAATCAACACAATATATTAATGCACAGCGGAAGCAGAATAGAAACATTTCAACTTTAAATAAAGTGCAATAATAAATATCACAGTAGTTGAAATGGATCCACAGGCGGATCAAATAAAATAAGATAAAAATAGTTCAACAGATATATTGTCGTCCGAGCTTGCGAGACTATAGCGGACGCTCTTAGGAAACAACCAGCCTATTTCCGTATAGTACCTGCACTTAACCTTTTGGGAAAAATACGTCAGTTTACACTGGTAAATACAAATCGACTGACTCATTTTGAAAATGATTGAAAATTTATTTAAATGCACAAGGCATAAATATTTTTATTAACTTGGGATAATTATATAATATAAACTTGTGAACGAATTACATGCACTTATATCTCTGGTGGCCCGGGATCTACTGTCCGGGCTAGAGATTTAATTGACACACCACATTAAAGAGTTATACACGACGGGTGTACGCCTACACCCCGTGCTCTGGTCGTGGCCATCTCGTAAGATAATGCCAAGGATATCCGGGACACGGTCAATAACCCCCCAAAGCCTTTAAGTAAGACAAAACTGGTTAAACGAAGTCGCACAAGCTATTCAAGACTGTACACCTATAAGGCGCAGGACTTGTGCGCCCGATCAAGCGGTATTTTAAATACCGTACCCCAAGCCCGTATAGGGAAAATAAGTCAAAATGTATTTACCTGAGCAAGTATAAGTCACAAATGCTAAGTGTTGGTAGCTTTTACCGGGCCTCCTAATCTGGAACAAAGGTTTATAATTAACCTATTAGATTCCTAACGGCCTTTTATTTAAGCTTAAGCTTTGACCGGTTAGTTTTAGGAATGATACGGTTTACGCACGATTAAGCGATAGACCGGATAGAATGTGATTTAGACCCGACAAGTTTGAATACTTGTATAATATGGGTATACTAAATACATTCTGGATTTTGAAATAAAAATGATATCGTTTGACCCGTTTCGGTCAATTTACGCAAACTAGTTACGTAAACCGAACCGAACGCGAAAAGGGCGATACGGGTAGACCAATGATTCAAATGCAAGTTCCCTGAGATAATATGCTTAAAATATGATATTATATCAGTAAGTTATGTTCTATATTGCCCGGAATAATTTTAAACCCAATTTATGCCTTAGAAGGGCATTTTGGTCATTTAAAAGATAATAAAAGGGTAAAATTAGAAATCTGAGTTTCGGGTCTGGTTCATATAGTAAATATACTTAATATATCATATTATATCAGTAAGGTATGACCCATATATCAAATTTATCATTTAAAATCAAACTATGCACCGTAGGGGTATTTTAGTAATTTCACAAGGGCTAAAAATGCCAAAACTGGAAATCTGAGTTCATATACTTATACTTACTGTTTTTATATGAAAATATGCTAAACACATCAGTAGGTATAGGTCTTATATGTTAAAAACAAGTATAACGCTTACTATGCGCTTAAAACGCTAAATATGCGATTTAAGGGCGTTTTCGGGTTTTCACAATAAATCTGAGATTTTTATATTTCCAGAATACTTAAAATAATTTATTTAACATTTAAAATCAGTAGGAAAAAGGTTTCGGGTCAAAAGGATGTGAAAAACTCATTTTATGGCAAAAACGGTCAAAACCGACATAAGCCGAAATGACTAGGCGATCTAGGATCCGTTCAGCCAAAAATTAATTAAAAATCATCAAAATTCCCAGAATATTATATTACTTCTGTTGGTAAAAAGTTTTATACCAAAACGTGGCCAGAAACGGGTTCTACGCGAAAAGGACCGTTTATGTAAATTAAGAACATAGTTTTACGCTAATGGCTATAACTCACAATCTGGACCACCAACTGATCTGAAAATTTCGGTGCAAGTACATATATTAGAAATAAAGATTTCTATCCTTTCACTTTTCCAAAAAATCCCGTTTTAAATCAAAAAGGGCAAAATAGTCAACTTTATGCATAAATCGGAAACATGCATTCGAATAGGCTAAGCATAGACTCAATCAAGGAAAATTCCAGAAAGTTTAACTAAAACAAAAATAGTCAAAAATACTTTCCAATGCAGATCTCGAACATGCATGTACGAATCCGAATCGATGGTCTACGAAATAATCGTTTTACAAGACTTTCGGTTCCGATTCGTGTCTATACTATAGATTGTCGAGTTGATGATGATTAAAACACATTCTTATATGTATTACAAGTTATTTATGATGATCAATCAGATTGCATGTCATCTATATCATTAATCATGTCATTTTTCACAAAAATCGCTTCTGTTGACTTTTTAGAAATAGGTTTGACTCGACATTTAGCATGCATGTAGTGGGAATCAGAGAGTACCCTAAAGAGGGTTTGTTTCCCACATAAATACCAATCTATAACAAGTTTCAATTCGAGAAATGACTGAAAGAAATCCGTTTAATCGGAAAGTCAAAGGTTATGAACACCCAGTTTGACTTTTATCAATAATCACAACAAGAATGGATTAAAGAACGAATTGAAAGCTTACAAAGGTCCTATAGGTGTTTAGTGGACACTAGAAGTCGGCCTTGATGATCAGCTTAGCTCCAGAAGTCTGCCTTGAAGTTCTTGAATGTTGAGAGCACTTGGTTACTATGAAAAATGATCAAGAAATGGCCTTTCAATCTGATTTAAAGAGTGAAATTCGTGGGTTACTGTTGCCTAGCCATGCATGGCTTCTAATTGGTGCAAAAGGAGGCAAGAACCAGCTGTATCCAACCCAAAATCGGACCCAAATCAACCCAAAACGAATTTCTGGTCGCTGGCAGCCCCACGCGGCCCGCTTGGGCTTTACCAGGCGGGTCGCCTGACCCTGGTTCAGCCAAAACAAGTTTTAAACTTGACAGCTTTGGCCCCTGGACTTGTACGCGATGTTTCGGCTACTTTTCTCGACCCGTAAACCCCCAAACTTGGTTTTTAAGAACCTTAGGACTTTTACCAACATGGTAATATCCTCGGATAACTTTGCGCTCAACCGAAAAGCCCTGAAATTCGACGTTGACGCTTTTAGTCCCTTAAGTACGGTTTTGGCCATAACTTTCTCATACATTGACGAAACTTCACGAAATTTTTACCACATATTCTAGTGAGTATATTTTAGCTATACAAAGCTTCGGGTCTGCCAAAAGTTCACTCAGAGGTATAAATTAAACATGTTGACACTTTTGGCCCCTATAGTTTACAATACTTCACTTTTGTGCAATTTCCGCGTCGTATGATCCATGAACCATCCGTTTAAGGTCACAAACATTATGTAGGGTTATCATAGAACCTATTTACCCATTGTTGACACTTTGGACCCTTACGTTCCATAGTTTTCACTGTTTGTCACTTTTAGTCCCTCTAAAGTATGTTTTCACATAACGGAACCTTATGACACGTGTCAAGACATTATTGGACGAAATTTTTCGAGGTGTTACATGATGAAGACCTCCAATTTTCAGAACAACCCATTGAGGTTACCGACTGGAAAGTCAACAAGACCAGGAGGAGCAGCGTAAAACTTGTCAAAGTACGTTGGAGCTCTAAGCACGGACCCGAGTACACATGGGAACGTGAAGACCAGTTCAAGGAAAAGTATCCCCACCTATGCAAGAAGACTCCAAGCGAGAGTTAGTTCAGCTTGAATTTCAGGACGAAATTCTTTTAACGGGGGGAGACTGTGACAACTGGCACCAAACCGGTAATTTCCGTACACTTTAATTATTGCTTAATGAGTACAATTATGTGCTTAATTGTCAGCAATGGCTGAACACATGCTAAACAAGTGAATTCATGCACGTTGTATACTACAAAAATATTGCTTTATGCATAAACGAGAGCGTCGCGTCAGAAATAATAGTAAACTCACTGGTAAGACACACTGTGTCAACAGAACTGCAGAAAGCAGTCAGACATTAGAATTGAGGCCTAGGTGTAGGTCCGACGACAAATGTACATTAAAACCCAAGAGTAAATGAAAGGGTTTAATTTATAGACATTGCGAAAGCAAAAATAAGCACTAAAAAGCACCCGAAACGCACTTTAAGTGCAGAATTTTATATAATTCAGCAATATTTTAGCACTTAGACATATGAATATTATGCAGGAATGTCATTTTATTATCCAGAATATTTCCCTAAGTGTTGGGAATTAAAAGGGATACAAAAAGGTACCTAAAGGGTACTAAAAAGTGTAATTTAGCACTTTAACGGATTAATATCCAACCGAACAACCGAACTATACCCGGAACATAAAAATATTGTCATTGACACTATTTTTCTTTTTCTAAGCCAGTTAGGGTCCCCGAATACCCTAACACCCGTTATATATAATAACACACTAGTAAACTATTTAATCCCCTAATTAACTAACCAAGCACTAACGAAATGGTTAAAATTCAACCATAATTACCCCACCCCATGAAACGATCGGTTCCCACTAGGGGACACCACCTTTACTTTTTATGATTATAATATTAAGTTGTCTCATATCTTGAATACATTGTACTCAATGGTTGTTAGCTCAAAATGGTTTATAATAATGACCACCATATCACATTACCAATTACTCCAACAACACAAAAATTTTTGTTCTCTTTCCCTCTTGCTTGGTGTTCGGCCGAGAGCACTCATACACCCACCACCACTTCAAATTTTCAATCTTGCAATTCTACATAATTACCAAGGTGAAAGGGCTCATACAAGGAGGCTTGGTGCTTACGAAATCGCGAGCACCTCACCACAACGCTATTAACCACCCGTTTTTCGTCTAGTTTCTTCCCTAGCCTCGAGCTAGTAGTAAGTGTTCTAAAACATCCTATTGATCTTGTCTAAAGTGGTTAATAAGAGATTTGTCGGATAAAAATTATGAACACTAGAGACCAAAACTAAAAGTCTACTAAAAATAATAAACTTGGTGGTTAATGAATGAATGTTAGTGTAAAACTTATGGAACTTGTTTTGTGATGATTATTTTGTGTTGTTTAATGCTAATAGTAGTTCGGATCGTCATCTAACCCGGCTAGGTTATGTTCATAAAACATGACCTAGAGTATGTTAAAGTGTGAAAGTGGTTAGATGAAGAACACTACTACATGGTAACATGAACTTGTGTAAAAATAACTTTTCTTATGAAATGGAGTTATAAACTAGTAGATCTAAAGATCTACAAGTGGTATTTTCGAAAAACCAACTGTAAGACGAAACCATGTTTTAAAACCGGATCTTTCATGAACTAGAGGTGTTTTTATGAACAAACAAGTGTGTGGACACTTGTGTAACAAAAGTTTTAACAAAGAAATAATTTTCGTAAAAACCGACTAGAAGTTGTGAAACTTCATATTCTTTAAAAATAAAGTTTTTAAGAAATTAAACTTATTTTTAAAGATAACAAGACTTACTAAATGTGCTAGTAAGTTACTACAAATTTTTGTAAATATTCAAGTTCATGAAATGGAGAAATTAGTGATTGTTGTTGATGATTATTGTTGATAATTGTTGTTGATGATTGTTGACGATTTAAAAGAAAATAAACACATGTTTTGAAAACATGGGAAACCTCCATTTTTAGGGGAAACTCTGTCAAAATTTTTATAAATTTTGACACTTAGAAAAAAATATAAGTTTTTGAGAAACTTATTCCCTAAAAATGTATTTAAGAGTATTACCAAGGTTTCCCTAATTTTTGGTGATAAGAAATGAGGATTTCTTCAAGAATAAAAATGGATACTAAGTATGTATATTTTTGAGGAAAATATATATATTATTTGATCACCAACTTTTGTGCTAAATGTATATAGTATGTGTTATACGTATTAGTGTATTAAGACTTAAAAATACACAAGATACTCATGAGAAGTATAAAACACAAAAATACACTTGCAACATACAAGACACATAATTCGGGTGCAAAGTGCAAAACACGAGATACTTATATTAATTTGTGAGAAAATAATGTAAGTAAGATACCTAGTTAAAAATATAAAATATTTTTAACACAACTATACGAATACAAAAGAGAGTGACTGTACTTGTGCGACGCAAGTCTAGTAACTAACGTTAAGAAAACGCGTATAGGTTACGACGTTAATTAAGCAAACCCGGTGAAGTTTACGACGCAAGGAACGCAAAGTTGTGAGTTCATGCTCCCCCTTTTCTCTTAACTGTTTTCAGTTTTATAACTTCGGGGGTGAAATACATGTTACAAATATTTTTATGTTTAACAAATGGTATGATAACAAAAAGCACACTTGGTGAGAACGAGTACCAAGTGTGTTGTGATATGAGAATACAAGAAACACACTTGGTGAGAACGAGTACCAAGTGTGATGTGATATAAGAATTCGAGAAGCGCACTTGGTGAGAACGAGAACCAAGTAGGATGCGTTATGAGAAATGATAGGAGAAATCGTGTCACGAATAGGGTACATAAGCACCATTAATCAACAATATACCTAGACCGCAGAACAAAAGGTTAGATCTAACGGGTGCCGGGCAGCCACACTCTCGGTGAGGGCGAGAATCGAGTAGTGCTTTTGTGTCTCAGAATATACCAATTAAATGCCTAAGGTTTGGTGACTTCCTATGTCGTGTCACATGTTAATGGCCTTGCAACCCATTAACAATCCTGGTAACTTACAAGAATACTTTGTATACTTAAAGACTCATACCATACTAAAACTTGATTTATACTTGAGTACGTGAGGTACTCAAGAGAATGGGAAATTATACTTGAGTACGTGGGGTACTCAAGAGAAACGTGAATTATACATGAGTACGTGGTGTACCCATGAATACTTGATCTATTTATGAAAACTTGATTTATACATGACACATACTACGTTTTCATATAAAGTATACAAACGTGAAATACAAAAACTGCATGAATTCACACCAACATTATGTTGACGTTTTTCCAAAACTCACATGTATTTCAGGTAACTAGGATGGATGTGCGCGTGGTCTTACTTATGCTCGTGGATGTCGCTTTGTTTATCGTTAAATAAAGTTGTAACCTTTAAGACAATATGCTATCATGTGTTGTAAACACTTGACTTATGTTTTCGGTAATGTAATGATTGAAGTTATTTTCGTGCATATAGTATGTTTACCTTTCGTATGCAATGAGAACCTTTCATGATCACACCTCGTGCTTCCGCCGCAGAAAGGGGTGTGACACTAACTTATCTGATCCGATTCTCCCTGTTTAAACTAGAGAACTGAAGGAGGGGATTTTCAAGTTGAACCCATGCGGGGTATGGAGAAGCAACCTTGGCAGGTTAGACGATATTCGCTACCACATGGAACGAGTGTGAATCTCATTATACGGCAACTGTAGGGAACTCGTGTAAGGACCTGCAAAAATGTCCCTAAACGACCCGTAAGTGAAAACCCGGACCTCTGAAACCCTAATGTGCATGAAAAACAAAGAAATCAAGAAATTTGGGTTTCACGCGGGCCGCGTAAACCATAAGATAAGGTCACGCGGGCCGCGACAACTTAAAAAGTCTCCAGATAAGCGAATAGGCCACGTGTCGCACACGTGGCGGACCTACCGGTGACACGCTAGCCCTAGTTGTAGACTAGGTGGCCCTTGCGGGCCGCGTAAGCTCTTATTAAGTTTTACGCGGGCGGCGTAAAACTCATTTTTCTGCTATAAATTGCCTGTGCATGGCCTGATCGTCTGTGCTCGAGAAAAATTTCAAAATCACACTTATTCTGTTCAAAAATCAAGTTCAAAGTAGGAAAACGCAGCTACGATACAGGGTATTAACTCGATCATTGCTACGATATAATGTCCGATCGATTGAAACTGATCCGATGGATGTTTAAGTGTTGCCTGTATTTGGGCTATACTTTGTCATTCGTCGTGAGGGTTTTAATTTCGTGAGCTTATCATAAATGTTGTATTAAGTTACTTACCTAGTTTCGTGTGCATTGTTGTTTAAATTAGGTTATCAAGCTTATCAGTAGGCTAAACTCTGCCCAACTAAACTTGCAATGTGAGTCATTCTCTTTTTATTAACAATGTTTTACAATACTTCAATTATTTTCAAGGTTATAATTACAGGGATTAAGTCGTAATATCTTGAATCACTGGCAACTGGGGTATTGTGCATATTACTAATTTCTCACGGTTAGGTTCACAAACCTAACAGTGATAATCATCACTACTTGGGTGAAAGGACCCAATAGTGGTATGACCATCGTCACCAGGGTGTGACAAGACACCAGATAAAAATAAGATAGTAGCCATTGTAATCCCTCTTATGTTGTAATTTATAGCTATGTGTCGTTTTATCAAATTTGAGTGACTCGCCAGTATTTCCCCGCTGATGAAATATTTTTAAAACATGTTTCAGGTGACCTACTGTGAATCAAGGAAAAGTGCTACGGAGCACTAATAAAGCTTGAAGTGGTGGCTCAGTTAAATAAATAATCATGTTTTGTAAAACAGGGAATCTCATCGTGAAATTCCTCTATTGTAAATTACGGGGTTTGTCCCAAATTATGAAATAAAATAATTGGGCATTTTCAAGTTTTAAAGGATCCTGTTAAACTTCCACTGTCAACTCAAATAATAAATACCATGGGTTTCTGTTCCGCGGCTCCTGAACCGGGTCACACTGAGCCGGGGGCCGTGACAGAAACAAGTGGTATCAGAGCCATTGATTTAAGCCAATTAAGTATTTAGAAATACTTAATTTTTCTGATTTCCATTCTGTGATTTCGTGAAAATTTACTTTATAATAAATAAAAGTTTTACTTAAGTTTGTGTGTGTCTTCATGTGTGCTATCAGCATGAATGAACTGTCGGAGGCACTCTGAAACTTTACTATCCATAGCACCGATATGGATACTACCGGCACTTTTACTGGCTACCAGGCTGATACTGAAGAGCCAATGGTGTTCCAGGCCCAACCACAGGAGAAACCAAAGCCGAAAAAGAGAAGAAGACTTGTAGGTTGGTGGCGTGTGCGTAGGAAGAAACTAGCGGTACAGAAAGTTATAAAGACTGAGGATCTGAAGGATAAGGGGAAAGGAAAAGAGATTGGGGAAAGTTCCGGGCAAGCCCAAGAAATGCCATCATGGGAGGAGCTGGATCGTAAACTGGCACTTAGTGACCTCATCGGACCTGCCGATGAAAACCTTTTCAACTACCCAGTTGAATCACAACTTCCAGTTAATCTAGAGCCTGCTATCCCAGATCCCATTGTCAAACCCCGACCACTACAAGGAGAGCTGGAAGAATGGTGGACCATTGACTGGCAATTTCAGAATCTCTTAAATAACCCTAATACCTTTTTCCCCCAGTTTGACCCTGAGCCTGCACCAAACCCACCTATGAGCACAGAAAACTTGGCTGAACTCCGTCACTATGGCGAGGAGCTGATGGATGCAGGAAATCGAATCCGAGAAGTGGGGGAACAGATCTCATGGAAATACGACGAGAGGGAGCATCGTTTCCGAGATGCCAGCGGACTGTGGTTGTGTTATGTGGTTATGTGTTTAATAATAATAAAATAATAATAAATAATAAAAAAATATAATCAAGTAAAATAACTTAAAATAAAACTTTTGTAAGATAACTAGTGTGTACGGATGCCTACTAAAATATAAAATATGAAAGTCGCAAAGTCGACAATTTTGGCTATACGTGTTGACGTGATTTTTGTCCGATTATTTTATTTGCGTTTGGTTGTTATTTATTTGTGCCAATAACTTGTATATACTGTTAATTATCAGATGGAACACGCTGTTAATGAACCAGTTAATGAAGTTAATCAATCGGAACACAATAATGAGGATCATTTTCTAAATCGGCAAGATATAGAAAACATCGTCGCCCAGGGAATAGCCAATGCTATCCCGGCAATTGTCGCCGCTGTTAAAAGTCCTGTTGAGCCTTCACAAGCCAACCCCAGTAAACGCACGCGCGGCGATAATTTCAGTAACAATGTTAATAGAGGCGGCATCAATGAGAATAATGTGGTTCAAGCCCCAGTACTCAAGAAAATGAAAGTTGCAACATCTGGTTGCACTTACAAGGAATTTCTTGCCTGTAAACCAGCCGAATTTGCAGGCAATAAAGGGGCGAAATCCGCACTACGTTGGTTAGAGAAAACTGAAGCAGTAATTAAAATAAGTAAATGCGCAGAGGAAGACAAAGTTATGTATGCTTCTCACCTTTTCAAGGAAGAGGCATTAGAATGGTGGAATACGGTATTGCAAGCCAAGGGAAGTGACATGGCTTATGCCATGAATTGGGAAGAATTTAGACCATTGGTGGAAAGGAAATTATGCCCCGAATATGAAAAAGAACAAATGGCAAACAAGTTCCTGAGCCACCGAATGGTGGATGTGGACTGTCGAGGGTATACTTTGAAATTTTTCGAGTATGCCAGAATTGTGCCAACTCTGGCTTCGCCAGAGCCGGTACTTATTTCTCGCTACATTTGGGGTTTGATTAGCGAGATTCGTGATATCATCAAAGCTGCAAGACCCCGCACGATTGACGATGCGGTAGAGTTAGCCAACACCTTGACCGACGGACCGGTGCGTACGCGAGAAGAAAACAAAAAGAAGGAATTGGCTCAGAAGATTACTCAAGGATTCCGAGGGGGTAATACTAGTAACAACTTTAAGAAAAAAGGAACTGGGCAATCCTCCACTGCTCCATTTTGCAGTACCTGTAAAAGAAAGCACTTTGGTAAATGTAAGGGGTACTGTAACTTCTGTAAAATCCCGGGGCACCAGGAAGAAGATTGCAGAAGAAAGAACTCGACAATTTGCTTCAATTGTGGAGAAGCTGGACAGTTTAGGCCAGATTGACCTAAACTGGTTAAACCAGCTAACAATAAGGCTAAACCCACAGAAGGAACTACCAAAAAGAATGCAAGAGCCTTCCAGTTGACTACACAGGAAGCAGATCTGATTTCGGATGTGATAACGGGTACGTTCCTAGTTCACAACGTTTATGCGAAAGTATTATTTGACTTCGGTGCAAACCAAAGTTTTATAAATACTTTGTTCTGCCAAGCTCTTAAGCTACCTTTAACCAAACTTAGGCAGATTTATACAGTAGAAACAACAGACGGTAACTCTTAGCATAGATCAAATTTTGCAGGAAGGTAAGATAGAGCTTTCAGGTCATAAATTTTCTGCAAACCTGTTACCTATGAATTTAGCTGGATTCGATGTTGTGTTAGGAATGGATTGGTTAGTAGCCAACCATGCTCGAATCCTCTGTGATAAGAATTCCATAGAAACCCGTGCGCCATCAGGAGAAATAATCGTGGTTGTAGGAGATAAGCCACGTAAGTCTACAAAGTTCATTTCTATAATGAAAGTTACTAGTTATAAACGAAAGCAAGGAATAGTGTATATGATTTCAGTAATCATTAGCACTAATGGTAAGGAACTTAAAGAAATTCCTGTAGTATCAGAATACCCGGATGTATTTCCGGAAGAGCTACCAGGATTACCTCCGGATAGGGAAGTAGAATTTAGAATTCATCTAATTCCTGGAACTACACCGATAGCCAAGGCACCTTATCGGTTAGCACCCACCGAAATGTTAGAATTGAAAAAGCAGTTAGATGAATTATTAAGCAAAGGATTTATACAACCTAGTTCATCCCCGTGGGGAGCACCAGTGTTGTTTGTGAAAAAGAAAGATGGTTCGATGCGAATGTGTATCGATTATAGGGAATTGAATAAAGTTACAATTAAGAATCGATACCCATTACCTAGGATTGATGATCTTTTTGATCAGCTTTAGGGAGCTAGATATTTCTCTAAGATAGATTTACGCTCCGGATACCATCAGTTGAAAGTACAAGAAGAAGACATACCTAAAACCGCTTTCAGAACTAGATATGGTCACTATGAGTTCACAGTTATGCCATTTGGATTAACAAATGCTCCTGCAGCATTTATAGATATGATGAATAGGATCTGTAAACCGTATTTGGATAAATTTGTAATTGTCTTCATCGACGACATACTTATTTATTCCAAAAGCTAGGACGAGCATTGTGAACATTTACATGCACTCTTAACTTTGTTAAGAAAAGAGAAGCTTTATGCCAAATTCTCAAAGTGTGAATTTTGGCTTCTGGAGGTGCAATTTTTAGGACATATGGTGAACCATGAAGGTATTCACGTAGATCCCTGCAAAATAGAAGCAATCACCAAATGGAAGGTTCCGCAATCAGCTACGGAAGTTTCGAAGTTTTCTAGGGTTAGCCGGATACTATAGGCGACTTATTAAGGATTTTTCAAAAATAGCCGTGCCATTAACTAAGCTAACCTGTAAAGCAGTAAAGTTTGAATGGGGACCTAGGCAAGAAGAGGCTTTTAAGATTTTAAAACAAAGGTTAACAAACGCCCCAATTCTAGCCTTACCAGAAGGGACAAAAGATTTTGAATTTTACTGTGATGCTTCTAAGCCAGGATTAGGATGTGTATTAATGCAACACAAGAAGGTAATTGCGTACGCCTCAAGGCAGTTAAAGAAACACGAGGAGAACTATACAACACATGACTTATAACTAGGATCGATAATTTTTTCCCTTAAGATTTGGAGACATTATCTGTATGGAAGTAAGTTTACTGTTTGTACAGATCATAAGAGTTTAAGATATATATTTGGGCAAAAAGAATTAAACATGAGGCAAAGGAGATGGATGGAAATTCTAAGTGACTACGAATGTGATATTCAATATCACGAAGGAAAAGCAAATGTAGTCGCAGATTCTTTAAGCCGTAAGTATCATGAAAAGAAAAAGCGAGTTCGCGCTCTTAGATTAAATCTACGGTTAGATTTAATGGAACAACTGAAGAATGTTCAAGCAATAGCAATCAAGGATGATGCTGAAGGAATGAAAGGAAGGATAAAAGAACTAGAGCAAGGCACCGATGGAATTTGGAGATTCCACAAGAAAAGAATTTGGGTACCTAAGCAAGGAGATTTAAGAAATAAAATTTTAGAAGAAGCTCATAAATCTAGGTATACCATGCACCCTGGAAATAATAAGATGTACCAAGATTTAAGAAATAATTTCTGGTGGATAGGAATGAAAAAGGACATAGCTAGATATGTATCTAAATGTCTGACCTGCTCGCAAGTTAAAGAAGAACACCAGAAACCTTCGGGTTACTCCAACAGTTAGAAATGCCTGTGTGGAAATGGGAACTAATAACAGGGTTGAGATCCTGTACAAACAGTGCTAATTATAAGAACCGTAAGAACAGATCTGAACCATTGTTAATTTAAATCAAGGGTTGATATTGATTATAAATAAAACTCTTATAATTAAAAATTACTACTAACAAATTAGGGGTAATTTTGTAAAATTGCATGTCATTTGACCATTTTCTATTAAATACAAATTCCACCAAGGTTTTTTAAACTAAAATAACTTTTATATACTTCATTATTTTTTTTAAAAATATATACCATAAAATCAAGTATTTTTTTATCTTTAATATGAGTACCATATTTCTATACCTTTTTTGTATTTATAAAAGTGTTTTTTAAAAAAAGTTAACAAAAGGTGTTTTATATTTGTGCTAATAAGGTGCTGATTATGTGTTAATTACAAAATAATACAAACAAACACCAAAAGTAGATATAATCAGCACATCTGGTGTGCTGATAATGGAGAACGATTGAAGATGTTGTGCTAATGTCGTTTATGTTGATAATGGAGAACGATTCGAGGACGATGTGCTGATAATGAAGAACGATTAATGATGTTGTGCTAATTATATAGTGTTGTGCTGATTATATTTTTTGTAACTATTTTTAATTAGTTATAAATAAATATGGTCAAAAAGTCTAAATTACCCCTAAACTAATTTTTTATTGATGGACACTTGTCAATTATGTATTGGTTCTTATGGTTCTTACAAACTTAAGTGTTTGTATTTGATCCCATTCCACTAATAACAATGGACTTTGTTACTAAGCTACCCAAGACCAGAAAAGGTAACGACGCAATTTGGGTAATTATGGATCGATTAACCAAATCAGCTCATTTTCTACCCATGAAGGAAACCTTTAGCATGGAAAGATTAGCCAAGTTATACGTAGACGAAGTAGTATCCTTACATGGAGTTCCACTCTCTATTGTATCAGATAGAGATAGTCGTTTTACTTCGCATTTTTGGACAAGTTTTCAAGAAGCCATGGGGACTAGACTAAACTTAAGCACTGCATACCATCCGCAAACAGACGGGCAAAGTGAAAGGACGATCCAAATCCTGGAAGACATGCTCAAGGCATGTGTAATAGATTTTGGTGGAAACTGGGATGACTACCTACGCTTAAATGAATTCTCCTCTAACAATAGTTACCATTCAAGCATCGAAGTTGCCCCGTTCAAAGCACTGTATGGGCGAAAGTGTAGAACTCCAGTTTGTTGGGTAGAAATAGGAGAAAGTCAATTATCAGGTCCCGAGATTCTGTAGGAAACCACCGACAAAATCACTCAAATCAAGGAAAGATTGAAAACAACTCAAGATCGCCAAAGGAGTTATGCAGACAATCGGCGCAAGCCATTGGAATTTCAAGTTGGAGACAAGGTACTCTTAAAAGTTTCTCCTTGGAAAGTGGTAGTCCGCTTTGGTAAGAAAGGAAAGCTAAGTCCAAGGTACGTAGGACCATTCCCAGTAACTCAAAGAATAGGACCCGTTGCATATCGCTTACGACTACCAAAAGAACTAGCTGGAGTACATGATGTATTTCATGCATCTAACCTCAAGAAGTGTCTATCTGACGAATCACTGGTAGTACCTCTTCCGGATATAGAGGTGAATGAAAAGCTAAAGTTTGTTGAGAAACCACTCCAAATAGAAGACAGAAAGGTCAAGTTTCTCAAACACAAAAGACTAGTACTGGTCAAGGTTAAGTGGGATTCAAAAAGAGGACCTGAGTACACCTGGGAGCTGGAATCGGAAATGAAGCAAAGTATCCTCACTTATTTCAGTAAATCTCAAGGACGAGATTTTAAATAAGGTGGGGAGGACCTGCAAAAATGTCCCTAAACGACCCGTAAGTGAAAACCCGGACCTCTGAAACCCTAATGTGCATGAAAAACAAAGAAATCAAGAAATTTGGGTTTCACGCGGGCCGCGTAAACCATAAGATAAGGTTACGCGGGCCACGACAACTTAAAAAGTCTCCAGATAAGCGAACAGGCCACGTGTCGCACACGTGGCGGACCTACCGGTGACACGCTAGCCCTAGTTGTAGACTAGGTGGCCCTCGCGGGCCGCGTAAGCTCTTATTAAGTTTTACTCGGGCCGTGTAAAACTCATTTTTCTGCTATAAGTTACCTGTGCATGGCTTGATCGTCTGTGCTCGAGAAAATTTCAAAATCACACTTATTCTGTTCAAAAATCAAGTTCAAAGTAAGAAAACGCTGCTACGATACAGGGTATTAACTCGATCACTGCTACGATATAATATCCGATCGATTGAAACCGATCCGATGGATGTTTAAGTGCTGCCCGTATTTGGGCTATACTTCGTCATTCGTCGTGAGGGTTTTGATTTCGTGAGCTTATCGTAAATGTTGTATTAAGTTACTTACCTAGTTTCATGTGCATTGTTGTTTAAATTAGATTATCAGGCTTATCAGTAGGCTAAACTCTGCCCAACTAAACTTGCAATGTGAGTCATTCTCTTTTTATTAACAATGTTTTACAATACTTCAATTATTTTCAAGGTTATAATTACAGGGATTAAGTCGTGGTTATCTTGAATCACTGGCAAGTGGGGTATTGTGCACATTACTAATTTCTCACGGTTAGGTTCACAAACCTAACAGTGATAATCATCACTACTTGGGTGAAAGGACCCAATAGTGGTATGACCATCGTCACCAGGGTGTGACACGGCGCCAGATAAAAATAAGATAGTAGCCATTGTAATCGTTCTTATGCTGTAATTTATAGTTATGTGTCGTTTTATCAAATTTGAGTGACTCGCCAGTATTTCCCCGCTGATGAAATATTTTTAAAACATGTTTCAGGTGACCTACTGTCAATCAAGGAAAAGTACTACGGAGCACTAATAAAGCTTGAAGTGGTGGCTTAGTTAAATAAATAATCATGTTTTGTCAAAACAGGGAATTTCCTCGTGAAATTCCTCTATTGTAAATTACGAGGTTTGTCCCAAATTATGAAATAAAATAATTGGGAATTTTCAAGTTTTAAAGGATCCTATTAAACTTCCGCTGTCAACTCAAATAATAAATACCACGGGTTTCTGTTCCACGGCTCCTGAACCGAGTCACACTGAGCCGGGGGCCGTGACAAGTCGTGTTGAGCAAAGCACATCGGCTTCGATATTCTAGTCGTCTGGGTTTTGATGAGAGACATTAGGATTTATAAACTTTGTACTGGTGATCGGGCATGAAGGTCCACCTAGCTAGGTATGGGAATGATATTTGACTTATGGGAAAGTCAAGGTGAAGTGTTAGCATCCAGAAACACCTATATGGAAAGCGAAAACAGACTGCCATGGATTTGGCCGCTAGTCTACTTACAACTCGAAACGGAAACAATATCACCTAGATGATCGTTGATTGTCTCATGTAACCAACACACTTTCTAGCCATCAAGGAAACAGATTGTCACACCCCCGATATTTCCACGTATTACCGGTGGGCCTGGTGGGGAGTATCATGACGTAGTTGATATCATCATAGTCAAACAACACAAATTTAAATGCACAGCGGAAGCAGAAAGACAGATTCATTTCAACCAAATAAAATGTAATATTAAGTATCACAAAGTAGCTGAAATAGATCCACAGGCGGATCAAATAAAAAGGAAAACTGTTCAACAGACTTTGACATCTAGAGCTTGCGAGACTTGATTATTGATGCCTGGAGTAGCCAGCCTATTTCGTCTAGTACCTACACTTAGCCTTTTTGGAAAATACGTCAGTTTACACTGGTAAATACAACTTAACTGACTCATTTTGAAAATGTTTAGAAAATTGATTTGAATGCACTTAGGCAAAAATATCTTTTATAACTTGGGACAATTATTTAAAAATAATCTTGTATACAGTTTTACTTATTTGTCATCCGTCAGAGCCGGTTTGTTGGGCCGGTCTAGATTAACTGACACGCCACAGGTATAATACCCACAAGGTTATTTCCTTTAAGTGGGCTACCAGTTTTTACATATGCATCTGTCAGGTGTACGCCTACACCCCGTGCTTAGGTCGTGGCCATTTCTTTGAATGATGCCAAGTATATCCGGGACATGGTCATTTAACCCCCAAAGGCCATACAGCAAATAATACAGAATAAAACAGGTTATGTAAATACATCAATCACAATACGATTTAAATGACTACATACACGACCAAGCGGTATTATTATAATACCGTATCCCAAGCCCGTATAAGGAAAATAAGTTAAGAGTATTTACCTGAGCAAAGTATAAATCAAATACAGCAAGTGCACGTAGCTTTTACTGGGCTCCTAATCTGGAACGAAGGTTTTTAATAACCTATTAGAATCCTAACGGGTCTTTAATTAAGCATAGACTTAGACCGGTTAGTTTTCAAAAGGAAGACACGGTTCAAACGCATGATAAAGCGAAGACCGGTTTAGAATGTGGTTTTGACCCGACAAGCTTGCATGCTTGTTTAATATGGGTAACTTAAACACATTCTGGATTTTTGGGACAAAAACGATATGGTTTGACCCGTTTCGGCTAATATATGCAGCAAACTAGTTACATAAGCCGATCCGAACGCGAAAAGTGCGTAACGAGTAACCATATGAGTCATATGCAAGTTTCCTAAGTTAATATGCCTTAAACATGTTATGACATCAATAAGATATCTTCTATTATGCCCCATACGAATTTAAACTCAAATTATGCCCCGTAAGGGCATTTTGGTCATTTAAAATGTTATAAAAGAGTTTAAATATAATTCTGAGTTTCGGGTCTGATGTAATCAGTAAAAAAATACTTAATTTACTAAGTTATATCAGTAGGGTATAACCTATATGTGAAATTTATCATTTCTAACCATATTATGCACCGAAAGGGCATTTTGGTAATTTCACCTAAGGTTTAAAGGTCAAATCCGGAATCTGACTTCAAAAACCTTTACTTACTGCTAAAATATAAAAGTTTACTTAAAATATCAGTAGGTATCAAGTCTTACATATCTAATATGGTTTTAATACATACTATGCACTTAAAACGCGTAAAAAGGCGATTTTTAAGCGATTTTCGGGTTTTATAAGAAAAGCTGATATTTTTATTATTCCAGAAGGCTTAAGATATTCTATTTATCATATTAGATCAGTAGAAAAAGGTTTGGTGTCAAAAGGTTTGGTAAAACCCATTTTATAGCTTAAAAGGGCAAAACCGACAACTACCGAATTAAGCTTAGAACTCTAGGTTATGATCAGCCTAAAAATAAATAAAAATCTCCAAAAATCCCAAAATATTATTTTATATCAGTGGGTAAAAAGTTTGGTATCAAAAATTGGGTTTAGATAGGCTATATGTTAATTACGCCATTTAATTACTAAAAAGTTTTCTAATTACGCTATTGAGCGTAACTCTTAATCTAGACCACAAACTGATGTCAAATTCTAGGTACAAGTTTATAAATCAGTACCTAAGGTTTCTACTCTTTTACATTTTCAAAATTCACGTTTTAAGGTCATAAGGGCATAATAGTCAACATTTAGGCATTTAACGGAAATATGCATATGAATTGGATAACTAATGAACCAAGTTGTATAATCACAGAGGGTTATACTTATATGAAACCTGGTCCTAAATAAGCTCTAAGGCATTTCTAAACTATGCTCAAACGGGTCAGAACTGAAAGTCAAAGCAGAAGTCAAACTATGCGACTTTCGGTCCCGAACCGAGCCTAAACTGAAAATTGTCGAGTTGAACATGTTTAGACATGTTCTTACATTAATTACCAAGTTATATTAATAACAAAACAGGTTGCATAGCTTCTACATTGCTAATTATGCATTAATTTGAAAATAAGCTTTCTGTTGACTTTTTAAGATCAAGTTTGACTCGACAATTGATCTAGTTAGAATGGGAATCAGAGGGTGCCCTTTTAAGGGTTTATTGCCCACATAATTACCAACTCATAGGTACTTTCAATTTGAAATTTGACTAGACAAATTAAGATTAATGACGAAGTCAAATCTTAGTTACGACGGTTTGACTTTACGCTAAATAACTAAGCTAAACTGAATTAAGGAAGGTTAATGATGCTTACCAAGGTCCTATGCATGACTAATGATCACTAGGAAGGGTGCTTGAGCTCCAGGAATCCTCAGAAGTGAAGTTGTCAAGCTTTGAATGCAAGTGTCCAAGTCTTGCAACAAATGGGTCTTTATATAGGGGTTTAAATTCTCTAAGATCTTGCCAGATAAGTCTATGGGATGATTCCTGATCATCCCAAGTGTCCCTAGGCCACCAAAAACCATTAATCAAGCCCCTAGAATCAAGAAATGGTGAATTGAGGCGGTGTAACCGGCTGAAACAGCCACCTGTGACGTTTTTCTGTTGTTGGCAGCCCCAGGCGGCCGGCGTAAGGTCCCCATAGACCCTTACGCGGCCGGTATGAGGGTCGGGTCAGGTCACATAACTATCGTTTATTACATTTTGGCCCCTGATCCTTTTCAAACGTGGTTTTGAACTTGTTTCTTCCACTTTTGGCCCTCTAACCTTACTTTTAAGGGTCTTAAGACTTAACCAAACTCTGTTAAGTCCTTGGTTAACTTTGTGATCACCCGTAAGGCCTTAGATTTCAACGTTGACGCTTTTAACCCCTCGCATACGAATTTTATCATAACTTTCTCATACGATAACGAAACTTTATGAAATTTTTATCACACATTCTAGTGAGTATAATTTATCAATACAAAGCTTCGGGTTCGCTAAAAGGTCACTCATAGGTATACTTTAAACATGTTGACACATTTAACCCCTGTAGTTTGTAATTCCTCACTTTCTTTCACAATTAACTTCGTATGATCCATGACTCATTCGTTTTAGGGTATAAACATCATGTAGGGTTATTGAAAGATATATTTATCCGTTGTTGACATTTTGAACCCTTTTATACACGTAGATTCTTTGTTTGTCAACTTTAGTCCCTCTAAAGTAATCTTTTGCACGTTTAAAGTCCATGACATGTGTCGATACATTATTGGACATGAATTTTCGAGGTGTTACATCCTCACCCCCCTTAAAAGAAATCTCGACCTCAAGATTTACTGAAATAAATGAGGGTACTTTTCTTTCATTGTGGATTCTACTTCCCACGTGTACTCGGGACCTCTGCGGGCATCCTATTTAACCTTTACAATAGGCACATGCTTTTTTCGAAGCTTCTTAACGTGTCGATCCTCAATCGACGAAGGTTTTTCCACAAATTTCAAGCTCTCATCTATATGCACATCTGTATGTGGTATGACTAGCGATTCATCTGCTAGACATTTCTTCAGATTGCAGACGTGGAATACATTGTGAATACCACTAAGCTCTTCAGGTAAGTTTAACTTATAAGCCACTGTTCCTACACATTCGATGATCTCGAATGGTCCTATATACCTTGGGCTTAACTTACCTTTCTTATCAAATCGCATCACCCCCTTCTAGGGTGATACTTTAAGCAAGACTTTATCACCAACCTCAAACTTTAGAGGTTTTCGCCCTTTTATCAGCATAACTCTTCTACCTATCCCTGGCAGTTTTCAGGCGGTCACGAATCTAGACAATCTTGTCCGTCATTTCAAAGACTATGTCAGGTCCTGATAATTGAGCTTCTCCTACTTCTGCCCAACAAATAGGCGTTCTGCATTTCCTACCATATAATGCCTCAAAAGGCGCAGCCTGAATGCTTGTATGGTAGCTATTGTTATAGGAGAACTCAATCAATGGCAGGTGCTTATCCCAACTACCACCTAAATCAATTACACATGCACGAAGCATGTCTTCCAGAGTTTGGATGGTACGCTCACTCTGCCCATCCGTCTGAGGATGGTAAGCCGTACTAAAATTTAAGCGCGTGCCCAAAGACTGTTGGAAACCTTTCCAAAAATGAGATGTGTGTTAGGACCGGAGGCTGTCATGATTGTGTTTGTTTGTATAATTTAAACATTAAGTGCAGCGGAAATGAACAACAAACTTTGTAAACACAATCAAAAAGAGAAATAGATTTGAGAAACACATGATTTGCATCAGTCAAAAGATTACAAAGTAAATCAAAAGATTACAAAGCATGCTTACAAAACTAAACTCCCCCTCAGCCTGATGCTCCAATATTGATTGCACAAGATGAAAGGATTAGACATGAGGAGAAGAACTCGCTCAGTCAATCAAATGTAACAGTACAGGGCACTGTTACATGTATAGGCAAACCAAATCACTGAGGCATCTCAGATGACGTCACCATGAAAATGACATCTAACAAACTACCAAACTCTATCTACTGTTCTATAACAACTGACCATACAAACACTGATTACATTCTATTCACTGATGTATAAACACTGATTCTTCATTCCACTGATGTAATCAACTACTGTTGTTTGAGCATCAGTGCTTTCTTCAAAGGATGATCAGACCTTGAATGGGCAGTGCTTTAATTCTTCAGTAATGCTTGGATTCCGTCAGTAGATTGAGCTTCAGCCTTTAAACTTCATCAGTGCTTTGGCTTATCAGTAGTTTACAGGATCAGCAGTTGTTGATAAGGGCGGTACTTGGAGCATATCAGATGTTGGAGTCACTGTCAAGGGGAAAGCTTAATGTAAACAACTGCTTATGACTAATCCACTGTAGTGATCCGGTTTTGGCTTTCATTATATATTCCTCTGGTAGGGTTCAATCCCAACAATCTCCCCCTGGAACAGATAATGCCAAAACCCTTCATTATTCTGGATTTTTATTTCTCATCAGAAGTTCCTTAACTTGTCTTTTAAATTCTACTTCAAAGTCCTTGGAACTTGAGTCATCCTCATTCCTGCACAGTGTAAGTTCAAGGAGATCCTGTAGATCTTCAACACCAAGGCCTAGTGCTTGTTTCCTTGATATGTACTTCACTTCACCATTGGATCTGAGCAAGGTCAATACATGGGTCTTTTGATCAGACATCCACTTTAGTATTTTTTAATCCAATGGGTTTCTTGGAAGAGATTTATTCACTGATGAGATTGGAGATATTGGCCTTGAGAAAAGTTGTGAACTTTCAGCAGACATTTGTTTGAAGGCCATTTCGATGACATCATTTGCTGCAGCTATATCTTCTGCTGTCTCTTTTTCAATCTGCTCTTGTCTCTTTTGTTAATCTGGCTCAATGTCTAATATTTCTGCTGAGTTGTTTGGTGATGATGGTTTGTTCAGAACCTTTTTGGCAAGGTCTTGAAGCTTTGCTGATCTGTCTTTATCTAAGGCCATTTTCTTGATGGCTTCTTCAAAGTATTCAGCTTCCTTTTCCTTTTCATCTGCACTGGTCAACAGTTTCCCTTTTTTCTTGGTTTATCACAAGGATAGGGTTATCTGCTGATGTGATCAGTGGTTTAAGAGCACTAATCTGTTGTTCTAGCTATTTGTAGTCAGGCTTCTTTGGAGTGTCTGAGACTGTTATCCTCCTTTTGTTAAGCCTTTCATAAGCCTCATCGGTATACTGCTTTGTCCATTTTGCTATGGCTTCAGCAGTATCTACCTTAGCATCAACCAGCTCCTGCTTCTTTCTTTTGTACTCAGATGTAAGGTCAACAATGACCTTTTTGTATTTGTTCCAATTTGGAGCTGTCTTCTTATTTCTTGGATCATTTTTAATCCTTTCAGTTATGTTTGCCTCATGCTTTAAAGCAACTATTGGCCATTCTTCAAATTGCTTTTCTTCAGCGGGATAGAATTTTTCTTTCATGATGTATGCAAGATATTCTTTTCTCATTTCTTTTCGTAGATCTGCTTTTTCTTTGCTCAGATCTTGTGCATAGTCTTCCATCAGCTTGACTTTAGTGAGCAAGAATTCCAATTTTTCAGAAATGGCTTCGTCACTTTGACCTTCACATTCAATTTTGGCTCTTATCTTAGCCTGCCTTGCTTTGAGCTTGAGATATTCATCCATATTTTCTGGGACTATGAAGCCTATGAGAGAAGGAAATCTTCTATTTGAAGGATCATCCTCGGTATAGAATTGTCTCATCTCACTTTTTATAGCTTCCAGTTCCAGTGGATATTTTGCAGCAATAGGATCATATTTGTCCTCATTTGCCTGAGTAGTTTTCCTTATCTGGTGTAAAGCCTTTTTGGAGAAGGGAATTTTGGTTGCGATGTGGAAATATTGAGAGTAGTGGTGGATGGTTGACTGACAGCTGTTGGAACAACTAGTGTTTCAACCTCTGTTGTCATTACAACTACTGATGTGTCAGTAGATGTCTTCTGCTTTTGAGCAGGTGTTGAAATTGCAGTGGTTTGGGTGGTGGAAAGTGTCTGACTAACAGGTGTTGAAACAACTGGTGTTTCAACCACTGTTGTCATTACAACAGATGTTGTAACATCTGTTGTCTTCTGCTTTTTGGCAGGAGGAGATGATGGGGTGGCTGTTTTTGGTAGTGAGTTTGGTTTTGGTAGTGGTGATGTGATCATAGATAATGATGGTAGTAGGGCAGTGGTTGTGGTGGTGTGTGGTGATGTGGTGTGTGTTGATACAGTAGCTTTGGTTTGGCTATCTTTTTCAGGTTCAATATAGATACCATCTTCAATTCCCTTTTTCTTCACTTGATCTTCTCCCCCTTTTTGGCATTATCTGGAAAGGGTTCATTCATGAAAAGTACAGTGGGAGGAACTTTTCTAGTGGTACTTTGGATGTGAGCCTTGATAGCTTTGATGTCTCACTGAGTATCTTTAAAACTTGACTCCACCATGTTTGTCAGCATTTGTACGTGTATTGCATGCTGCTGATCATCCATTTGTTTTTGTTTTTCAAGCAGTTGTTGGAATACATTTCATAGCTCATTTGCAGCAGGTGCAGGTGCTTGAGCTGGAGCAGCAATGGATTGTGGTTTTTGAGCTTTTAACAGCTGTTGCACCATATCCTTTATTTCAGCTACTGAAGTTTCAAGATTTTCAACTCTGCCTGTCAATTCCTGATATTTTAAATCATCACCCAAGTTAATGGGATCATCTGATTCCCCACCAGCAGTGGTTGTACCAATGTGTGACTTAGGAACTGAATCCCAAAAGTCATTCATTGATGCCCCTTGTTCTTGGTACTGGGGACTTCTTCCTTCAGCACTTGATAACCTTTTGAAGGTACCAGTGGGTATAACAAACTCACTGGTGGTTCTCAGAGGTGCTATTGAAGAAATTGCCTTTAAGGGAGTCTTATAAATGTAACCACTGTCCAAATGTAAACCAGTGGGTTCAACATTTGTAGTGGCTGCTCCACTTGAACTACTGTCAGGAATTACTTGTAATCCCTGCAGTGTAACCTCCTCAGCTGTTGCTGGGATTGCAAAAGTATAAACATCAGACCCAGTCACTTGTGGGAGTATACTCTCGGTGATAGGTGATTGAGAGGAACTGGTTTGTGTCTGAGCTATATCAACTGCATGCAACAAAGGTAGCATGGATTATGGTAATGTGAGGGGTGAAGATAGGGGCGTTGAAAGAGACATGCCCTTGGGATCAGGACTGAGGAAGATGGATCCGAGTGGGTCTAGAGCTTCATATTGTGGGGTCCCTGTGTTTACAACCTGATCCTTTTGTGAGGATGCAGGAGGAGTTTGAGGCAAGGGTGGAGATCTTTCTTCCATCTGCTGTGAGGAAGTAGCAGCAGTGGTTATTGGTGACATTTGTGTTGTCACTGGCAGTGGCTCTGGGATCTCATCTTCCAGAGGTGCCTTTCTTTTGGGTTTGGGGGGCTTTCTAGATGTTTTCTTTTTGGTCTTTTTGGTAATAGCAAGTGTGGGTTTCAAAGCAGTGGATGTGCTGATGTGATCACCTGGAGCAGTGGGCTCAGCAGCCGATACCTGAGGAGCAATGTCATCTACTAAATTCTGCTTAGGTACCTCTGCTTTTGTTTTTGAAGGTGTTAACATTCTTGAGAATGTCTCAGGTGTTAAACCATTTATTTGAAAATATGTACCTTGTTTAAGCAAATTTTCATGTTCTTTTCCAAATTTTTGTTCAAAATAATAGCTTAAAAACCTTGGAAAAAGCAAAAATGATTTGCTATCAACATTTTTTACCAAGTCATTAAAGATCTCCTGGGAGTAATTATAATTTTCATTATTTAGAATAACATATCCCAGACCATGGATCTTTAATGGTATTTCGTTAAAAGCAGTTGTTTTATTTGAAACACACATCAAAAGAATGTGAAATAGAACCCTTGGTGCAGAAGGGAAATAGCCTTTTTGTAAGGTATCTCTTTTTGGTTGTTCTGCATACCCCCTATTCAAGAAATCATTTTTCAACTCAGTTTTAGAAAAAGAAGTTTTACCTTTCTGATCATCGAGTTTAAAGACTTCCAAAATGGATTGTGGAGTAATTTGAATTGCTTTACCCTGTATAGAGGAGTTAATGGCTATGACGATGTCATCTTGTTTTTCAAGAATGGCATTTTTCCAGAACTCTCTCTGGGTTTGTTGGTAAATGGGAGCATCTGTTGTTAGCAAATTTTTGTACTTTGATGCAGATAGGGTTTCGATGATGGAGTCGAAGGTGTTGGTGGTAGTGGGTTTTTTGAGTAGACCCAAGTAGTTGTGAGGGGCTTTGTATGGTATGTCAATGGGTTTAGCGGCCATTTGAGTGGCGTCTTTGGAAACAGTGGAAGAAGATGATTTTGATTTTGATTTCGATTTTGATGAAGAAGATCGAAGAATGATTTTGGAATGAAGAGTGGGAAACTGCTTTGAGAAGAGAATTTTGGAATTCAATTCGACAGTGAAACTTTGTTTAGGGTTTTGGTCAGGGTTTTATTTAGGGAAAAAGTGAATGCTGATGTGGCCGCAGTTATAACGATCTGATGGCTAAAAACTGAACACGTGCCAACCCCTGATGAAAGATTAAATAATGGAGGACAGTTGTTTTGAGAGCCACTGATGGATCAACCATCAGTAGTTTCAACGGTAACAAATGAAACAGTGGGTGATTTTTACTATCAATGGATAGCACATCAGTGGATAGAACACTGGTTTTGAACAACAGTGTTTATCAAGGAATATGGGAACAGGGGATGACTTTCAGCAGTGGACAGACTTTAGAAAGCAGATGTTTGGGCACAACAATAGTTAAGGGAAAGACAGTGGTAAGAAAATGAAAGACCATTAGCTCAGCAAATGTTAGTGCAACAGTGTTTGAACTTTTGACAATTAAAATTTGAGCATCTGCTTGTTTAGATGTGGAAATTGATTTTGTCTTGTGTAAACATAATATCATGTCCAACACCTGTCAATCTGCTGAAATGCTATACTTAACAAATTACATTTTAGATGCAACTTATCAAGTTTAATTTGTCAGCAATTTTTCAAGGATTTATGTTCAAGGTTTTACCACATGTTTTCTACAAGATTTGAAACTTTTATAAATTCCTGACAGTGGTTTAGTACCCCAGATGATGAAATCTATTAGCAACCAATTTTTAGTCTGTGACAAAACAAACTTGAGGTTGATATGACCTTGGCACTAGTACCTTTTCCTTTTGATCAGTTTTTTAAGGATAATATCACCAACAAAAATAGAGGTTCTATATCCTGACAGGAGATTGATATTTTTACAATAAAAAACAAGTAAAAATACAAAATATATTATTCTAAAAAAATAAAGAATAATATATCCTGTTTTATTGAGAAAAACCTTTTCAAAAAATAATTAAAGGTTATTCTGAAAACAATCTTCAAAAGGAGTTCTGGTATATTTTCCAATTAAAACTCATAGTCATATCAGTCTCAAGTTTTAAGAGAATGGTTAATGATTTGAAATGACTATTTTGTGTGACCATTTCCTTGTTAACTGATTGCAAGAAGAGGAAACATGTGAGGAGATTTGTCTAGTCCTCTTATCAGTTTCATCATTGGTGATACCATTGTTACCTGAACTTCCTTGAATCAATGAATGCATAAAATTGCTTGATGACCACTGTTTACCCAACTTTGGACTCTAAAGTGTTTTATATTTATACTCCTTTCTTTTGACTTCAAAAGTTTTGAGATAAACACACTTTTGAGTTTTCTTAATTTTCTTCTTCCCTTTTTACCCTTCCCATTCATAAGTACAAAAATACTTACTGGGAGGTTTTATTGAGGAGATATCCATACCAGAATCATTTTACAGCAATGTTTGGAGAGACTTGGACATTTTTGCATAAACTTATGTCAAATCTCACATCACGTATGATTTAGTCTGTTTTTCATCTGATTTTCTCGATGTGTTCTTAACAGAATTGATTTGATCCTTTTTAACAGGATTCTCAACCTGTTCTTCAACACATAAGATGTAATAACTAAAGTTTTAATTTCCCTCCTTTTATGTTAACAAAAACACTGTTGTTTTGATGAAACTAGGTTTTTGTTGACAGGAGGTTCTACCTTAGTATTCAACATGATGGAAACAGCACAAACTTCATATTAACACTTGAAATCAATTATGCAAAGGAATTATACCATAGTTATCAGACATATTTCTAGATCTGAGCACTATAGGTGTTTTATGCATGATATCACTTGTTATGTGAAATTTGTGTGTCTTATGACATCTTGGTTGTTTTACAGAGTTTTTGAGTAGTAACTTTGAACGTCCATACTCGTTACGCTGTTTTTCAACAAAACACAAACAACCTTAGTATCAATGAATTTTGAGCTGAACTGTTATGTCAAATTGATTGTTAGATCAAATTTGACTGTCCGTGCTCTGATACCAATTGTTAGGACCGGAGACCGTTATGATTGTGTTTGTTTGTATAATTTAAACATTAAGTGCAGCGGAAATGAACAACAAACTTTGTAAACACAATCAAAAAGAGAAATAGATTTGAGAAACACATGATTTGCATCAGTCAAAAGATTACAAAGTAAATCAAAAGATTACAAAGCATGCTTACAAAACTAAACTCCCCCTCAGCCTGATGCTCCAAGGTTGATTGCACAAGATGAAAGGATTAGACATGAGGAGAAGAACTCGCTCAGTCAATCAAATGTAACAGTACAGGGTACTGTTACATTTAGAGGCAAACCAAACCACTAAGGCATCTCAGCTGACGTCACCATGAAAGTGACATCTAACAAACTCTATCTACTGTTCTATAACAACTGACCATACAAACCCTGATTACATTCTATTCACTGATGTATAAACACTGATTCTTCATTCCACTGATGTAATCAACCACTGTTGTTTGAGCATCAGTGATTTCTTCAAAGGATGATCACACCTTGAATGGGCAGTGCTTTAATTCTTCAGCAGTGCTTGGATTCCGTCAGTAGATTGAGCTTCAACCTTTAAACTTCATCAGTGCTTTGGCTTATCAGTAGTTTACAGGATCAACAGATGTTGATAAGGCAGTACTTGGAGCATATCAGATGTTGGAGTCACTATCAAGGGGAAAGCTTAATGTAAACAGCTGCTTATGACTAATCCACTGTAGTGATCCGGTTTTGGCTTTCATTATCTGTTCCTCTGGTAGGGTTCAATCCCAACAATGTGTATCTAGTATCTCTGTCAGAGATAATAGATACTGGTACGCCATGCAAAGATACAATCTTATCTACGTACAATTGGGCTAACATGTCGGAGCTATAAGTCTCCTTAATGGGTAGGAAATGTGCTGACTTAGTCAGTCTATCTACTATCACCCAAATAGTATCATTTCCTTTCTTGGTCTTTGGCAACTTGGTGATGAAATCCATTGTCACCATCTCCCACTTCCATGTGGGGATTTCAGGCTGTTGTAGCAAACCTGACGGCTTCTGATGTTCAGCTTTGACTTGCGCGCACGTCAAACATTTAGCCACATAGGCAGTTATAGACTTCTTCAAGCCTATCCACCAATAATTCGCCTTCAGATCCTAGTACTTCTTATCAGCTCCAGGATGAACGGAATATTTAGAACTATGGGCTTCCTGGAGGATGACATCCCGAAGTCCTCCATACACTGGAACCCATATTTGTCCATTTAATCTTAGAATTCCGTCCTTGCCATAGGATAACTGTTCTTCAGTTACTCCTAGCTTTTCATTAGGATAGTTAGCTTCTAGCACAGCTTCCTTCTGCGCAGTTAACAACCTTTCATTCAAGATATTCTTTAACTCAATGTTCTTGGCATTGATTCTTATAGGCTTCACTCTTTCCTTCCTGCTTAAGGCATCGGCAACCACATTTGCCTTGCTTGGATGGTATCTTATCTCACAGTCATAATCATTCAAAGTTTCCATCCAACGTTGCTGCCTCATGTTCAAATCCTTTTGATTGAACAAGTGTTGAAGGCTTTTGTGATCAGAATAGATCACACACTTGGTTCCATACAAATAATGCCTCCACAGTTTTAGTGTGAATACAACGGAACCCAGCTCCAAGGCATGGGTGGTGTAGTTCTTCTCGTGCACCTTTAACTGTCGTGAAGCATAGGCAATGACCTTGCCTTTCTGCATAAGCACACATCCCATCCCGGTGTGTGATGCATCACAATATACCACAAACTCATCAATTCCATTAGGCAACGTTGATACGGGAGCATTGCTTAATTTCTGCTTCAAAATATCAAAAGATTCTTGCTGCTTAGGCCCCCAGTCAAACTTGCTATTCTTGCGGGTGAGTAAAGTCAGGGGTGCTGCAATTCTTGAGAAGTTTTCAATAAATCGCCTGTAGTATCCTGCCAGTCCTAGGAAACTGCGAATCTCTGTGGGCGTCTTTAGCTCTTGCCAATTCATAATAGCTTCAATTTTAGCGGGATCTACTTGGATACCACGCTCACTAACAACATGTCCAAGAAACTGGACTTCACGAAGCCAAAATTCACACTTTGAAAATTTGGCATAGAGGTTTTCCTGTTGAAGTAGCTTAAGAATGCAACGGAGATGCTTCTCATGGTCAGCTTGACTCTTCGAGTAAATGAGAATGTCATCGATGAAGATGATGACAAATTTATCCAAGTAAGGCTTGCAGACGCGATTCATGAGATCCATGAATGCGGCAGGTGCGTTAGTGAGCCCAAAAGGCATCACTAAGAACTCAT
Organism: Helianthus annuus; assembly: GCF_002127325.2. Classification (NCBI taxonomy): domain Eukaryota; kingdom Viridiplantae; phylum Streptophyta; class Magnoliopsida; order Asterales; family Asteraceae; genus Helianthus; species Helianthus annuus. The sequence goes on along the minus strand of NC_035447.2, from coordinate 120,993,887 downwards.
AATGACCATAACGAGTCCTAAACGCAGTCTTGTGTACATCTTCATCTTTAACCTTCAATTGATGATAGCCTGACCTCAAATAGATCTTAGCGAAGTAGCTTGCTCCTTGTAGCTGATCGAACAGATCGTCGATCCTGGGCAAAGGATACCTATTCTTGATAGTGACTTTATTAAGCTCACGGTAATCGATGCACAGACGCATCGATCCATCTTTCTTCTTGATAAATAGGATTGGCGCTCCCCAAGGAGACGAACTAGGTCTAATAAAACCTTTAGCTAGCAAATCAACTAGTTGTGTCCTCAATTCCTTCATCTCTGTTGGTGCCAACCTATAAGGCGCTCTCGCAACAGGTGCTGCTCCAGGGATGATGTCGATTCTGAATTCTACTTGCCTATCTGGTGGTAAACCAGGTAGTTCCTCAGGAAATACTTCGGGGTATTCAGAAATGACTGGAATATCTTCAACCTTGGGCTTCTGCTCATCAATAGTCACTTGTGCCATATAAATGACACAACCCTTCTTCAGACACCTAGATGCCTTCAGCATAGACACTTGCCCAGGTAACCCATACCGGGTATCTCCTTGAATGGTAAGTGACTCACCAGATGGAGTCTTGACCACCACTTGCTTCTTGTTGCAGTCAATCTGGGCTTGGTTATTAGATAACCAATCCATGCCTAAAACTATGTCAAAACCGACTAATTTCAAGGGAAGCAAGGACAAAGGAAAAGAGTGGTTCCTAATGGATATAACACATCCATCTAACACGGTTGATGCGGTTTCAAGGTTCCCTCAGCTAATTCCATCTCATATTTCACACTTAAGGTTTTAACAGGTAAATTCAGCAACTTACAAAACTTATTATCTACGAATGACTTATCAGCTCCTGAATCAAAAAGCATTCTTGCATAGACATCATTTATGAGGAAGGTACCTGTTATCACATTGTCGTCCTGAACAGCTTCCTTTGCATCCATCCGGAAGACCCTTGCATTGGTCTTCTTGGCTTCCTCAGGCTTTTTAGCGTATTTAGGGCAGTTGGTCTTAATGTGCCCTTTTTCATTGCAATTGTAGCATGTGGCATCTTTAATCTTCTTGCAATCAATAGTCTTATGCTCTTTAGACTTGCATAACCCACATGCAGGTGGTCCTGATTGAGACTTGGTCTCAAGCCTGCATTTTCCAAAGTGGCGTTTTTGGCAAGTCGCGCACTTTGGCTTCTCCTCTGTTCGCTGATTACCTTTGTTGGACCCAGACTCTTTCTTGTGGTCCGTATTACCTTTGTGCTTCTTCTCAGATCTTTGTGAGGTATCATCCTCACGCTTCCTCTTACTCTCTTCAGAGTTCTTGAGCGATCTTAGCCTGACTGCATCTAAAGTGAGGGACAAAGATAGATCAGCTGCCGACCTAAAAGTAGCAGGTCTTGAAGCGTTAACATTGGCTTTGATTTCTGGGGCTAAACCCCCAATGAAACGAGCAATCCTATTGGGTTCCGGGGTTACCAGATACGGAACCAATCTGGACATGGCATTGAAACTGGTGAGGTAAGCTTGACAATCTAAGTTCTTCATTACCAGCGATAAGAAATCTGATTCAATCCTCTCAACCTCATGCTGCGGGCAATAATTCTCTTTAATGAGAGCAACGAACTGATCCCATGACAAATTGTATAATGTGATCTTTCCAGCAGCTTGAATGAGAGACTTCCACCAAGCTAATGCCTCTCCCTTGAATGATTGGGATCCATTCTTCACTATATCCCTTTCAGCACAACCGCTGATATCAACAACAGTGTCCATTTCATCTAACCAGGTCATACAATCTATTGCCCCTTTCTCCCCAGTGAAATCCTGGGTTTGCAGGAAACAAAGTACTTATAGGTACAAGACTTGGTACGTGGTTCATTATCGAACACAATCCTCTTGGATGGAACACTGTGTTGGTTTGAGGAATGTTGAACATCCTCTTTCTGGGTTCATCTTTCTTAGAGGGTGGCTTGCTGTGAGCTTCTGAATGAGTTTTAGGGACGGATTTAGAGTGGGGTGCTGAAGAGGTTCTACTATGCGTCCCGCTAGATTCATTATACTGTCGCTCCATAGCTTTTGCAACAACATTATCTATCAGTGCTTGTAGTTCTGCTCCGGTCACATGTATCTTAGGATTTTCATGATTTTCTACCGGATGACTGTTTCTCTCTTCTGACCTAGCCATGTAGCTTTAATTGCTACATAAAGAAATAAGGACAAGGTTTATATAGAAGCTTATTCAGCATTTGATGATTTATTAATCATGGTTTTAAGAACCATTTTAGTTAATTTGCTAAGTGTATAATTATTCCGGATCTTTATCATAACCCTAAGTTATAAGTTAATAATAGCACAAAAAGGCCTAGTCACGTAGACAAGTTTAATTTATAAGCCCAGATTTTATGGAATCGAGGCATTAAGGTTTGAATCAAAGTTCATTACCTTTTCTTGACAGGGAGTTGTAGGCCACCACTGTCTTTAGTCCCAGAGGACGTTAATTATAGCCCGTGGGCACTTCATCCTTAAGGGATGGTTATATAAATAAGGGAATTTAGAATAACTTAATTTAAGAATGACTTATGTGATTTTATCGAATCACATTTGTCAAGCATGTTAATATGCTTTCAGATTTTTTAACAAGGATTGAATCTTTTGAATAGGTTTTACCATCTTGGCCATGTCTGCAATGACATTTAGGCTAGGTTTTACCTTTAAGATTCTTTTTAATATTTAACGCAGAACAATCCTAAATTGAGATGTTAACAAGGATCTGAATCTAATTGAGGAACTACCATCTTGGCCCTGTCTTTAGGTGACACATGGCTAGGTCTTGTCCCTTTTTAGATTTTGCCATTTTATTATAACGAGTTCACGTCAGCCCGCGCGTTGTAGCGGGATGATGACTATGAATGTATTTAATGTCACTATGTAAGAGGCGAGAATTTTTTATTTTATGCAAATCATTATTTTCATTTAGCTTTATCCTTATTCTACAACAGCATACTAAAACATTTTACTCAATAAAATATTTTACTTTAAAATACAGATAAAAGTGTTTTAAGAAATAACCCAATTCCAAAACCAAATGAAATTTAGACATTACCTTTGACATTAGACCAGGGATGAGCATTTGGTACCGGGTACCGGTACGGTACCGAACCGATATATTCGATACCGATACCACTTTTCCCCGTATTTCGGTATCAAATGGGTACCGTGCTCATCTCGACACGGGACTTCTAACTGGAAAAAAAACATGGTTTCATTAAATATTATAAAAGACATTGTTGCACCATCACTTTTATCTGTAACCCCACCCCCACCCACACACACACACACCTTTTCCCTCAAAGCTTAGACCACACGGTGTGAAGAGGCTTGAAGAAAGGGCATGGAGCGACACGTGGCAATCACATCAGTATGATGGCGTGGAGAAAAAAGAACGGGGTGGAGGGGCTTGAAGAGAGAGCGTAGAGCGACACGTGGCAATCACGTCAGTATGGTGGCGTGGAGAAAAAAAGCACGGGGTGGAAAAGTGGCGTGGGAGAGAATAAAAAATATATATCAACCAATCAAAACAAACCTAAACGACACCCACCAATCAAAATCCTCCACATTTGTCCCACGCCGATGGAAATCCTCAAACCCAACCCACACCGCCTTTCACGCCATACGCGGATGGTGTTCCCGGCTTGCAGGGGCTTCCACGCCAAGACCATATGCTATTATGGTTTTAAACCTCTCCTGCGAATCTTCTTTTGTCTTGATCGGCTCTGGCTTCCACGTTTCAGTCTTTTCTTATTAACAAAACAAATGCAGCAAATTCTACACACTAAACCTATTCCTATTAACAAAACAAAAAACAACTCCCCCCACTTCTATTAATATCAAAATTCTTTTCTTGATTCCATCCATCAATCTTCAAATCATCAAAACTGAACATTATGATCTAACATCAAAATAGAAAATAAACTCACCTTTATATATCACATCGGTTTGTGAATCGTTCTTATCATCAATCCATGATTGTTTAACTGTTGATTGTTTATTCAAAAAAAAAAAGAGAATATTGTTCTAAAGTATAACTATTTTAACATGTTATTCATTAAGATTGAAAAAACAATATAAAAATGAAACCTGGACAACAATGGTAAAATGAAATCGTCGCAAAGATACGCAAACCGTGATGATGTAACAGTGGCAAATCTTCAGTTAAGGTCGTAATTAACTTGGTACTCCGAACTCCAAACCGAACCATCGGAATCTTACAGATGACAACCAAACCAACGCCAAACTGACGCACCCCCTTTACATGCGTAACCGTCGCTCATCGTCTCTGGAGGCTGGCATAATTGAATTTAAAGGATATGACAATTTGGTTGTTATTGATTAAAAAATGATGCAGCAAAATGGAAGTTTTGGTGTGCGTTGCATACAACCTTGGTTGCTTTCGATCCTTTAGAATTGATTGATGTTGGCATCGAGTATGTATTATCGATGTAGATTTGGGTATTAAATTAATTAGTTCGCAAAACAGGGGATTACATTGAATCGATATGTGTAGATTTGGTGTCCAATTGAAAAGGTAACATAACAACGAAATGGTGGAACGGTGCTAATGAAAAGGTATGTGTAAGTTGTATGTTTGAAACGGTGTGGGTGCCTCGGTTCAACGTGAAAGGTGACCCAACCCAAGTTTCTTAATTAAATGAAATTGTATGAGGAAAATAAACTAAAGGGTGTGACTTTTAAAAAATGGGACATGGTGTGAGTAAAAGGGTGCAACTTTTAAACAAATTGGACATAACCCAAGTTGGTTAATTACTTGAAAGGGTGTGAGTAAAATAAACTAAAGGATGCAACTTTTAAACAAATTGGACATAACCCATGTTGCTTAATTAAATGAAAGGGTGTGAGTAAAAAAAACTAAAAGGTGTGACTTTTAAACAAATGAGACATAACCTAAGTTGGTAAATGTATAAGGGTATAATGGTAGATCTTATAATAAGAATGTTATTTTAAATCTAACCGTTCCATTAAAATTTAAACAAGTACATGGTTGCCCTAAACGGGACTTCTAACTGAACTGACTTGCCCATGCAGGGGCTAATCAGAAATAATCAGAAAATAAATAAAAGGACAAAATAAAACGAATTAGGATTAGTCCTAAGTTCTTTGTCTAGACTCGAGAATCAAAGAATGTGAAATTGTGTAACTAAGATTAAACACAAAAGGCTAGTGTTTAATTCACTCAGTGTTGGCTCTGATACCAACCTGTCACACCCCGATATTTCCACGTATTACTGGTGGGCCCGGTGGGGAGTATCGTGACGTAGTTGATATCATCATAGCCAAACAACACAAATTTAAATGCACAGCGGAAGCAGAAAGATAGATTCATTTCAACCAAATAAAATGTAATATTAAGTATCACAAAGTGGCTGAAACAGATCCACAGGCGGATCAAATATAAAGGAAAACTGTTCAACAGACTTTGAAATCTAGAGCTTGCGAGACTTTATTATTGATGCCTGGAGTAACCAGCCTATTTCGTCTAGTATCTGCACTTAGCCTTTTTGGAAAATACGTCAGTTTACACTGTTAAATACAACTTAACTGACTCATTTTGAAAATGTTTAGAAAATTGATTTGAATGCACTTAGGCAAAAATATCTTTTATAACTTGGGACAATTATTTAAAAATAATCTTATATACAGTTTTACTTATTTGTCGTCCGCCAGAGCCGGTTTGTAGGGCCGGTCTAGATTAACTGACACACCACGGGTATAATACCCACAAGGTTATTTCCTTTAAGTGGGCTACCAGTTTTTACATATGCATCTGTCAGGTGTACGCCTACACCCCGTGCTTAGGTCGTGGCCATTTCTTTGAATGATGCCAAGGATATCCGGGACATGGTCATTTAACCCCCAAAGGCCATACACCAAATAATACAGAATAAAACAGGTTATGTAAATACATCAATCAGAATATGATTTAAATGACTACATACCCGACCAAGCGGTACTATTATAATACCGTATCCCAAGCCCGTATAGGGAAAATAAGTTAAGAGTATTTACCTGATCAAAGTACAAATCAAATACAGCAAGTGCACGTAGCTTTTACTAGGCTCCTAATCTGGAACAAAGGTTTTTAATAACCTATTAGAATCCTAATGGGTCTTTAATTAAGCCTAGACTTAGACCGGTTAGTTTTCAAAAGGAAGACACGGTTTAAACGCATGATAAAGCGAAGACCGGTTTAGAATGTGGTTTTGACCCGACAAGCTTGCATGCTTGTTTAATATGGGTAACTTAAACACATTCTGGATTTTTGGGACAAAAACGATATGGTTTGACCCGTTTCGGCTAATATAGGCAAACTAGTTACATAAGCCGGTCTGAACGCGAAAAGTGCGTAACGAGTAACCATATTAGTCATATGCAAGTTTCCTAAGTTAATATGCCTTAAACATGTTGTGACATCAATAAGATATCTTCTATTAGGCCCCATATGAATTTAAACTCAAATTATGCCCCGTAAGGGCATTTGTTCATTTAAAAGGTTATAAAAGAGTTTAAATATAATTTTGAGTTTCGGATCTGATGTAATCAGTAAAAAAATACTTAATTTACTAAGTTATATCAGTAGGATATAACCTATATGTGAAATTTATCATTTCTAACCATATTATGCACCGAAAGGGCATTTTGGTAATTTCACCTAAGGTTTAAAGGTCAAATCCGGAATCTGACTTCAAAAACTTTTACTTACTGCTAAAATATAAAAGTTTACTTAAAATATCAGTAGGTATCAAGTCTTACATATCTAATATGGTTTTAATACATACTATGCGCTTAAAACGCGTAAAAAGGCGATTTTTAAGCGGTTTTCGGGTTTTATAAGAAAAGATGATATTTTTATTATTCCAGAAGGCTTGAAATATTATATTTATCATATTATATCAGTAGAAAAAGGTTTGGTGTCAAAAGGTTTGGTAAAACTCATTTTATAGCTTAAAAGGGCAAAACCGACAACTACCGAATTAAGCTTAGAACTCTAGGTTATGATCAGCCTAAAAATAAATAAAAATCTCCAATATCCCAAAATATTATTTTATATCAGTGGGTAAAAAGTTTGGTATCAAAAATTGGGTTTAGATAGGCTATATGTTAATTACGCCATTTAATTACTAAAAAGTTTTCTAATTACGCTATTGAGCGTAACTCTTAATCTAGACCTCAAACTGATGTCAAATTCTAGGTACAAGTTTATAAATCAGTACCTAAGGTTTCTACTCTTTTACATTTTCAAAATTCACGTTTTAAGGTCATAAGGGCATAAAAGTCAACATTTAGGCATTTAACGGAAATATGCATATGAATTGGATAACTAATGAACCAAGTCGTATAATCATAGAGGGTTATACTTATATGAAACCTGGTTCTAAATAAGCTCTAAGGCATTTCTAAACTATGCTCAAACGGGTCAGAACTGAAAGTCAAAGCAGAAGTCAAACTATGCGACTTTCTGTCCCGAACCGAGCCTAAACTGAAAATTGTCGAGTTGAACATGTTTAGACATGTTCTTACATTAATTACCAAGTTATATTAATGACAAAACAGGTTGCATAGCTTCTACATTGCTAATTATGCATTAATTTGAAAATAAGCTTTATGTTGACTTTTTAAGATCAAGTTTGACTCGACAATTGACCTAGTTAGAGTGAGAATCAGAGGGTGCCCTTTTAAGAGTTTATTGCCCACATAATTACCAACTCATAGGTACTTTCAATTTGAAATTTGACTGGACAAATTAAGATTAATGACGAAGTCAAATCTTAATTACGACGGTTTGACTTTACGCTAAATAACTAAGCTAAACTGAATTAAGGAAGGTTAATGATGCTTACCAAGGTCCTATGCACGACTAATGATCACTAGGAAGGGTGCTTGAGCTCCAGGAATCCTCAGAAGTGAAGTTGTCAAGCTTTGAATGTAAGTGTCCAAGTCTTGCAACAAATGGGTCTTTATATAGGGGTTTAAATTCTCCAAGGTCATGCCAAATAAGTCTATGGGATGATTCCTGATCATCCCAAGTGTCCCTAGGCCACCAAAAACCATTAATCAAGCCCCTAGAATCAAGAAATGGTGAATTGAGGCGGTGTAACCGGCTGAAACAACCACCTGTGATGTTTTTCTGTTGCTGGCAGCCCCAGGCGGCCCCCGTAAGGTCCCCATAGACCCTTACGCGGCCGGTATGAGGGTCGAGTCAGGTCATATAACTTTCATTTATTACATTTTGGCCCCTGATCCTTTTCAAACGTGGTTTTGAACTTCTTTCTTGCACTTTTGACCCTCTAACCTTACTTTTAAGGGTCTTAAGACTTAACCAAACTCCGTTAAGTCCTTGGTTAACTTTGTGATCACCCGTAAGGCCTTAGATTTCAACGTTGACGCTTTTAACCCCTCGCATACGAATTTTATCATAACTTTCTCATACGATAACGAAACTTTATGAAATTTTTATCAGACATTCTAGTGAGTATAATTTATCATTACAAAGCTTCAGGTTCGCTAAAAGGTCACTCAGAGGTATACTTTAAACATGTTGACACATTTAACCCCTGTAGTTTGTAATTCCTCACTTTCTTTCACAATTAACTTCGTATGATCCATGACTCATTCGTTTAAGGGTATAAACATTATGTAGGGTTATTGAAAGATATATTTATCCATTGTTGATATTTTGAACCCTTTTATACACGTAGATTCTTTGTTTGTCAACTTTAGTCCTTCTAAAGTAATCTTTTACACGTTTAAAGTCCATGACACGTGTTGATACATTATTGGACATGAATTTTCGAGGTGTTACACGGATAAGTTTTCTACACTTGCAGTCATCCACCTGAAAGAAGTGGGTGCTAGGCACGGGGTGCCAACCTCCATTATCTCTGATCGCGACCCACGATTTGCATCTGATTTGTGGCAAGCGATGCACAAATCCTTTGGCTCACGTCTAGACATGAACACAACATATCATCCACAGACGGATGGGCAGACTGAACGCACCATCCAAATTCTTGAAGACATGCTTCGAGCATGTGTAATCGACTTTGGTAACGGCTGGGAGCGGCATATACTTTTAGTGGAGTTTTTGTATAACAACAGTTAGCCCACTAGCATCCAGGCTACTCCGTTCGAGGCATTGTGCGAACAGAAGTGCCAATCACCTCTTTATTGGGCAGAAGTTGGAAACAGCCAAATCACTGGCCCAGAGCTCGTCGTAGACACAACAGAGAAGATTGCTCAGATACGACAACAAATGGCGGCAGCTCGTGACCGTCAGAAAAGCTACGCTGATAAACGCAGGAAACCACTCGAGTTCCAGGTTGGGGATCGAGTACTACTTAAAGTCTCACCTCGGAAAGGTGTAGTTCGTTTTGGTAAACGAGGCAAACTCAACCAGCACTATATTGGACCTTTCGAAATCACGGAGAGAATTGGCAAGGTGGCCTACAGATTGAATCTACCCGAAGATCTCAGTGAAGTTCACAACGCATTCCATGTGTCGAATCTGAAGAAGTGTCTGTCAGATGAAACCCTTATAGTTCCTTTTAAGGAGCTCGCCAACGACGATCAGTTGCGATTTGTCGAAGAACCAGTGATAATCTTGGACCGGGAGGTCAAGATTTTCATGCGCAAAAGGATACCTATTGTTCGAATTCGTCGGAACTCCCGTCGTGTCCCAGAGTTACCTGGGAACGAGAAAACCAAATAAAACACAAATACCCCCAGTTAGTCGAGAACAATGAAACCACTACTGAGGCTGAAGCTACTGCGGAATTTTGGGACGAAATTCCAAACCAGCGGGGGGATGATGTGACACCCCAGGAAAAACAGGTAACCATGCAACCTAACTAGCTTCCACAGTAGCTACGTGCTAAATTTCGGGATGAAATTTTCTTTCAAGTTGGGGATGATGTGAAAACCCGAACTTTCAAGGTTAGAAACGTGATTCTAACTCCTCAAAATTCTCTTTCTTTCACGCTCCTGTTATAGTAAACTTTTATCTAACTTCTTGTTTTCATAAACTTATCGAATCTGAATCTATGTGGTTGTGACTAAGTGTATGGTTCGGTTCGTTTTAGTGGTTGGACTTGTTGATAAGGGCCGCACATGAACCTTGGGCCGTTATATATGTTTTTTTGGGCCGCGAGGGTATTGGGTACACACACGCACACACGGCTTGTATGTGGGCCGCGGTCAGCCCATACATACACATCGGACCAAATCATTTGAGCCCAATCCCCACCTTATTAGTATGTATACGTAATTAGAGTAGATGTATTATTGTGCAACTTGTGGCAAACCCTAATTCCCCAAAGCCATCGTCGACAGTAGATCCCATTCGAGCACTCCCTTCCCTAGTCAAACTTCTTGGCTAGTAGTTCTTATTTATTGAAATTCGTATTTGTTTGATGTTGAATATATGTGAACTATTTAACGAAAATTATATATGTGTAGTAATTGGTATTCCTGATTCTTGTATGACATGTTGATATGTGGTTAAGTGTATAACCAAGCATGATAATAGAATTCATATGTGAACATAATGATCTCTGGACAATGGTTATTGTGCTATTAAACAAGTGGTATGCAAATAAATCAACAGTGAGGTTTCTAAGGTATATTATACATGAATATTTGATAGTTTAGTGCGTGATAGTATTGGTTGAATTATGCGAATCAGTGAAAGTCATAGGGTGTCTAATCCGCAATTGAAGACTGTGTAATATTGTTGGCATAAAATGTGTTAAAACTGGCTGGTGATTGTTAATTTGTATCCCTTGATTGTCCTTAACCATAAGAGTAACTGTGTTAACTTAGATGCTAAGGGCAGTAGGGTTTCTGTGCAAGATGAACTGCATGATGATGAAACACTTAGAGTTTCGCCACCTCTCCTTGCCGACGAAACCCCATGTTTCGCCACACCTATCTTCACGATGAAACACTATGTTTAGCCACATATTCCCACCCGACGAAACCCCATGCTTCGCCACACATGGTGTTTCGTCTTTGTGATGTTTGAAATGTGAGCTTGTTATACGGATTTATATGTATGCATGTTTGTAACACTTGGTTCACGTAGGAAAGTTATGTGCCGATAATGATTGATGTGTTTATGTGCTGTTAATAATTGATATGCTTTCTCTAGATTGGTAATGAATGAATATGAATATGATCTTGATTGAATATTATTTAAGTGTTAGTGGAATGGCCCATGTGCTTTGACTGAATACTATTATATCGGTCCAATAGAGGTTACACACTGTCAATGATCACATGAATCACTTTGATTTTTATAAATTGATGGCCCATGTGTTTACTGAAAAGGTAATAAATGAAATGGCAACCCGCTAACTCAATCGGCCCAATGATAATTGTGTGCATATGATATTTGTCAGCCATATGATAATTGTTTGCATTAAATGAGCCAACAATTTCCAATTGAACCTCACAAACTTTGGCACATGCAATCCTGATTTAATTGGCTTGGGCCGTATAGTAGTAATGATGAGTCTGATTAATCTCTTGTGATTGGGCCACTATTGTTAGAAAACATGCACCTTTATGCAGCACTAGGCCGACAACCTTTAAAGGGTTAAACCTACTTGATTATAATTGGACCGCATGTATGGACTTGACTTAGCAAAGTTATGGCCCGTTAAGTATTTCTTTTCTTGAAGTGTGAACTTGTGACGAAAAGCTATCATGGGACATGAATACTTACTATTTCATTTCATGATGATGATGAATTGTTATGAATAAATGTTATGTGTTTGTATGAACTGATAATGTGAATTTGCATATGATCCAAATACTTGTTATATGACAATATGGATTGTTGAATAATTTCCTGTTACGACTTGCATAACAATGTATGATTTGCTTGCGTGCAACTTGTGGAACGTGTATAATGAATATGTAATTCACGTGTATACGAAACTGATTTGTTATTGGTAACTACATTAGGATTTGGTTGATTAATATGGAATAAGTAACTAGTCATACTGAGCAAACCAAGGTGAGTTCACACTTTCTATTAGGCCTGGGATTCCCGGTGGTTTGGGAATGGGTTAAGAAACTAAAACGAAACCTGCATATTCTCTTTGGGTAGAATATGTACCTCCATCCTCGTTGAGAAGGATGACAACAGTGAACCTGCGTATTCTCCTTGGGTAGATTACGTACCTCCGTCCTCAGTTGGAAGGACGTCAACATATAACTTACTAGACAAAACTCTATCATGAAGTCCCTCATTTTTATATCGACTTAATCGTCGGGCCAATAGCGAGCGGGTCATTAGTTAAATAACGCTATTAGGTTTGACAAGCCTCACACCGTGCCGCAGAGGACGGGAGTGGACTATTGGATCTGGGCACTTAGTCAATGATGATAGACATTGACGTAGGGCACAACTTACTCCAGTCAGTTGTCAATATGGTAATGGTCTAGTGGTTACATGGGGTAGCCCCCACTGGTTATGGTTTGGGAAACAAGGAATTGGTTAACTCATGGTTTACGAACGAGCTTATAGTTTTTGGAACAACTTTAAAATGAACATCAACTATGAACTCGCTCAACTTTGTTGTTGACTCGTTGTTACATGCCTTGCAGGCCTTTAGGTGCACATTGTTGGAACTTGTTGTCTGGGAGGCTGGAGTGGTCATGGGTCGAAATACATGGAAATCTCAATACTAACTTACTGGGTTATGTACACATGGTTTACGAAACACTTAACAAATGAGTTATGCTTCCGCTGTATTCAATGAATGATATGTAATGTTTGTAACACTTTACGTTGATGAATGAATGATGTGTGTAAAATGCAACATATAAATCACATCAATTAAGGCATAAAACTAACCCTTTTTAAGTACTAATGTTGGAAAAAGAGTGTTTTTGTCTTCCTTTTGTATTTTCAGGATGAAATGAGCTCAAAATCACAAAAGAAGCAAAAAGACAACTAATTCTACCATAAATACAAGAAAAGGAACAAAAGTAGACTGCCCGGACCCTCAACGGCGCCTCCCAAAGCAAAGGAGAAGAAACGGAGTCTGAACACGCCCCGTGTCCAGCGAACACGGGGGCGTGCCCAGGAAGCAGCAGAAAAGACAAACCAGTAGAAGCTTCCATTGCCCACCACGGGGCCGTGTCCAGCGGGCACGGGGGCGTGGTGAAAGTACAGCAGGCGCATTAATTGTAATTGCGAATTACAATTAATGAAGAGAGAGAATGTCAGACGGGCACGGGGCCGTGTCCAGCGGGCACGGGGCCGTGTCCAGCGGACACAGGGCCGTGTCCAGCCTTCTATTCAGCCTATAAATAGAGGAGCTTGGTTTAATTCTCTCTCATCCCTTGGCACACCACCTCTCTCACACTTCATCCACCACCCACCACCACCATAACACCATCATCCACCACCATCATCCATTGTCCATCGTAGAGTGTGTGAGTCGTCTCGGGATCCAAGATTGATCGTAAGAGTTCTTGACAATCAAGGGCATGTTTGCCTAAGTCTCTTACATCACTTGGTGAAGACAAGTGTTTAGTATAATACTTTTTATTTTTAATCTTTTGCACTTTTTATTTGGTTTTGTATTAATGACTTTAATAACTAGTTACTTATGTTGAAGATGATCTTTCCTTATCGTTTGTCCGTGGTGTCTTGGCATTATTTTACTGTCTATATAAAATAAAAGATTTTCACCATTCATATCTCCACGGTCTATATAGAGGTATGTTGGCTACCTGGTCGGGGGTTAAGGGAACGGTTTGGTAAGGGTCTTGCCCTTGTTCAGCGTTTAGAGGTCCTGCTTGGGACCTGGGTCAAATTTAGTAGGATCTCCTTCAATGCCCATAGGTATTGGATGGCGGGGATCCAAACTCTTTGACCCCCTCATAAGTTAACTACTATTAATACTATAACCCGGCTATTTAGGACTGTATCCCTGCTGACTCAGACTACTTAGCCGAGGGTAACGTCACCGCCAAAAGCGGGGCCTACCACAATTTGCATTAATAACTTAATTCATTATCTTTCAATAATCCGACCCTTTAGGATTGTATCCTTGCTGACTCAAACTACTGGGTTGAGGGTAACGTCGCCTTCAAAAGAGGGGCCTACTACAATAACTAAGATAATCTCTTAAACAAGTGCAAAAGTGCAAAAATAATCAAAGGTTATACTAATACACGTGTCGGATCCAAGTGATTCATCTTGTCTATCTGTTTTTATTTTATTTTTATTTTCAGCATTTAGTTAGTTTTTATTTTTCTTAGTTTAAAACATTTTTCTAACTTTTTGATTTGATTAGACGTTGAGGATAAACCGGTATTAAAAGCTCTTGTGTCCTTGGACGACCTCGGTATCTTACCAACACTATACTACATCCACGATGGGTGCACTTGCCCATATGTGTGTTTAGTGTTAGTGAATATCGTGTTTTATAAATTTAAAACTTGGCTAAAAGTGTAAAAAAGGGCTTAAATACTCATAAAAAATATAACACACTTCACGCACATCAAGTTTTTGGCGCCGTTGCCGGGGACACAAGGATTTTAAGAAAGTTAGGAATCAGCGGCCTAATCATATTTTTATTTTTCTTTAATTTTTTAGGATTTTTATTTTTAGTTTTTCAGCTTCTGCAGAGCTCAACACGGGGTCGTGCCTGCTGAACACGCCCCGTGCTCAATCATTGGAACTGGCAATCCTGTTTTAAGTCAGACAGTAGGCTGAATACGGGGCCGTGTCCACTCAACACGCCCCCGTGCCCAAGATTCAGTTGCCGAAAACAGAACCGTTAGATCCCGGCGGTTGGTAATTTCTGACACAAACATGAGTGATAGTAATTCTTTTTACTTTCGGCACTCTTATGGTTTGTGGTGTCGAATATGTGGAGGCGAACATGAGGAATTAAAATGTTATTTTCTCACTTATAGGCCCCACTATATAGACCCACCGATTCCTTGTAACCTTAAGAGGGGCGAAAGTAAAAATAAGCACTATTTCTCCCTCGAATGCGCCCAGCCAGATATTCTAGGAGAAATGCTCCTTGACGAGTTATTTCAACTAGAAGAACTACTTCTCAATTGGTCAAAAGAACTTAGGAAGGATTTTTTAGATCCATCCCAAGATGATGACCATGAGGAAATGTTGGAACCGCATTCCGACAACCTCGTTGCTCCTGAAAATACCTTCTTACCTAGAAAAGACGTGGACGATAGTCGTCCCTGTGCCGATTGTGCCGTGAAGGACTCCCCATCGACCTCGTTCGGTGCATACATAGACCTGAGCGATTCGGCATACACCTTCTTTAACGAGAGCCCGGGAAAGGGTTGGACTTGTCCACCTAGAATGAAAATAGGAATTACCCTCACCGACAACCTCTTGCGTTCTCGCCTTAGTATAGGACAATTAAGGTATCTTAGGCACTTTGGGGTTGTTCCAACAAGTCAAGAGCCACCCGATATAGATTAGCTCCTTAGTAGAGACAAAACTTCATAAAACAGCTTTCCAACACGGGGCCGTGCCCGGCCAACACGCCCCCGTGTCCACCAAAAGATTCCCTTCTGATCAGAACGTCAGAATACGGACAAACTGTGTCAGAATTTTATCTGCACACGGGGCCGTGTCCAGCGGACACGGGGCCGTGTCCAACAGGCTGTCGTTTTCTATAAATGCAGCCAAAAATCCTGCACATTTGGACCAACTTGGGACAGAGATTTGAAGGAATCTTCTCTCAAACAATCCTAGGTAAGTCTAAAAGAAGTTTCCAACAACCCATCTTGTCCTTTCCTCTTCTAGACATTTCCTTCTTCTTCATCTTTCTTCAAGAACTACCATGAAAAGTTTGAATTTTCAATCTTTGTGGTAGGGAACAATGAGTTTTGATCATGGAATCTTGGTAAAAACATGTTATGTAACATTGTTTAGAGTTATTTACTGTCAAAAAGCTTGCATAAACTCAGGAAATAACTTAAAAACCCAAGATTCGTTGCTCCAAAATTCTGCAGAAAGATGAACACGGGGCCGTGCTCAATGAGCACGGGGCCGTGTCCAGAAACTGTTTCGTCATATAAACTGCTTTTGGTTTATTTTTCGTAGAATGGCGAGTGAAAACAGCGAAACATCATCCGTTCATTCCTCAAACAGCCGAAGGGGAAGGAGGCCCTCCGTTGAAGCTACACTTGTGCACTACGTGATAGCACTGAGGGAAGCTCTCGACGAAATGACGTCAGTAGAGGAGGTCCTCATTGACCGTATTAACGATCTTACAATGGGACTTGAAAGCAGCTTCCAAGAGATTAACCTTTTGCACCAAAGGTTAAACATTTTGGTAGCACCTCCTATGGAACCAGTCCTTCCACAACAAGACTGGAACTTGGCACTCGGTGTTAACAACCCTACCGAGTGGGGAGACTTTCCCGCAGAACCTCCCATGGAAAACCCACAAGAAGTTCCAGCGGAAGTTGAAACTCCTCAAACTAATGCGAACGAGCCCTCTTTTCTCCTTCCAAGGGAGGTAGAGGAATGGCTTGCCGACATATGAGGAGAACCACACCCGGAAGTAGGAGTTCTAAAAAGCCTTATCTAACCAAGATTAGTAGCTTCTTGGAAATTTTGCTAAATTAAAATAAAACATAGGGCTAGAACTCCATAAGTTTAATATTTATGTAATTTTTATCTTTATCTTTATGTAATGTCTCTCTATGATTAGTAATGTTATGATGGTTTTTAAGATTGATGGTTGTTTTAACGAATAAAACACACTCATGGTGGTAATGGATGAAAAAGGGAACGAGAAAAATGGAACCATGCAAGAAGAACAGAGCAACCCGACAAAAATCTCCATCACAGAAGGCTCAACACGGGCCGTGCCCAACCAACACGGCCCCGTGCTGAGCCCCCTGCAGAAAATCACCCAGTTCAGGTAACTGGACACGGGCCATGTTCAGCGGACACGCCCCCGTGTCCAGGCTTCTGTTTCAATTCTCTAATTTTTGTTACTGGCACTTGACCACGGGGCCGTGCCCGGTCAACACGGGGCCGTGTCCAGGATGCCAGTAACACAAAACTTTGCTTTTAAACCCACTTTTACACATTCTAATCAACCAAAAACATTATTTTTGGACACATTGAGGACAATGTGTAATTTAAGTGTGGGGGGATGCTAAAACCTTGAAATTTTGCAAATCCTAAACACAAGCCTTACACAAAACTCTATTGGAACCGCTAAACACCCCAAATTTTTTCAAAAACTTTTTCAATTTTTTTATTTACTTGTCTTAGTTTAAGTTGGGAATAACAAGTTCTAAAAAGGTTATATTTTTACAAGTTTACAACCGATAGCGTCGTGAAAAAAAAGAACCAACATAAGAAAATTATGAAACGGCATAACAGGTCTAGTTAAAAATTTGATTATATATACTTGGTCACATTAAAAACCCATTCCCACAAAAGTGAGTTTTGAGCCTTTATTGAGCATAAAAATATACATATTTAGACTAAATGCTCATTTTTCGTTTCTTGTGTGAATAGCCGCTCGGTTCTTACAAATCTAGAACTTGCCACGACAATACATTCCCGGTCCTTACCAACTTAAACCCAAGTAAGTAAATGATGGAGGCATTAGGACTAACCATTTTCTTTCAAAACCATTATTTTTCATTTTTTATCATCTACCCAAAAATCCCCCTAGATAGCCCCTTTGAGCCTAAACCTTTCATTTCATTACCCCAAAAACCCTTTTTACCCACCAAAAACCTTTTTATTTTTCACCCTTTATTTTAGTAACAAGCTCGGTTTTTCGTAAACTCGCCTTTTCATGTGAAAAAAAAAATGATGATGAAGTCAAAAACAAACAAAAGCTATAACAAAGCTTGTTTGGAGAAATACTTCAAAATAAAAAGTCACTAAAAACAAGGTATTTTACGAAAACCGACGCTTTTTACGATTTTCGCCCTTTTTACTAACCACTAACCCAACCACCCACCTTTAACCCAAGCCTAACCCTTCACCCAAAAGTCCTCTTGATATTTACAAAGATAAAAAGTTAAAAAGGAGGAGGATTGATTGCTTGGCAAGCCTATGGAAGGCGTAAGTTCCGTGCCGCTCTCGAGTGATTCACTAAAATATACACCTTCGGCCGAGTGTTGAGTGATCTCCCGTGAGGTATGTGAACTTGTATATAAATGGAATTTTAATAAGGCATGCTATGCCCAAATAAGTAATTTATCTTATGAAACGTTCAAAATAAATCATAACGAATAGGATTGTAAATAAATAAAAATAAAACCTATAAAGACCTTGGATTCCCGACACTCTAGGACAAGCTAAAAAACTATGAACTCGCTCAACTTTGTTGTTGACTCGTTGTTACATGCCTTGCAGGCCTTTAGGTGCACATTGTTGGAACTTGTTGTCTGTGTGACAACCGGCAAATTTTCAGGTTAATCCGTACGATCTAATCACGATTTATTTATTAAATTTCGTGCATTTAGACTTAATTATATGATTAACTGAGTCCATAAAGTCTAGCAATGTCCGGGTAAATGCATGGGTTCGCATTTGATGTCGTTTGGTATCATCTTATTGTGTAGCGATAAGAGTATATAAAAAAAAGAAGAACGAGCGTTGGTGGATTATCCGGTACACCATAATATATATATATATATATATGTATATATATATATATATATATATTATGTTATAATATATATAAAAACACTTGAGAATTCTTGGATAACTACCCACCAACGCGTCGTAAGAATTAAACACTTTTATTTAAAAAAAAGGTTAACATCTCGTTGTCTAAACAAGTTTGGTGAACGACTTGTCGGGTAGACGCGTATATATACCTAGTGTCTTATTGAATTAGGACACGTGTAGGTCGGGAATTATTTTGGACATTTGGTTAAGCTAGCATTGCACAGGAATGTCGTGGTGAGTTCATAACCCCCACTTTTTACTATTTTACATTTTTATAAATGTTTTCGGGGGTGGAAAGACATGCAAGTTTTGCAAAAATAAACAACTTTTCGATGAACGAAAACTCATATTTCTAAACCGTGTTGCGAATGAATTTCAAGGAACTTAAATGGTTTACGAATGATTTCGATCAAACATACCGGTTTTACAAAACGCCTTCATATTTACGAAACGTGCATGATTTTCTAATGGGTACGGGCGACACAGTCGAGGTGATTCGACACAGTCGAGGTGATTCGACCCAGTCGAGGTGATTCGACACGGTCGAGGTGATTCGACACGGTCGAGGGGATTCGACACAGTCGAGGGGATTCGACACAGTCAAGGGGATTCACACAGTCGAGGGGATTCGACACAGTCAAGGTGATTCACACAGTCGAGGTGATTCGACACTAAAAACCGTCTACACAGGTTGAGTACTTCCTATGTCGCTGCATACGTTAATGTCCTCGCGAAACATTAACGATCAACCTGTTCATAGACGCTTTACATACCCATTTACAACACTAAAACTTTCATGTATTCATAAGATTCATTTGATGGAAACTCACAAATACATGAATTACAAACTTTGGTAACGTTTTTCAAGTTATACCTAAGTAAGAGGAAGCGCTGATCCTGCTTACAAAGGTTCGTTTGGGCTTGACCCATTCTCTCTCGTGCAATGCACAAAGACTATTGTGGGCTAGCCTCACAGTTTTTCATATATCATGCCAAGAAAATAATTTTACTATATTTTCTCAACAACTTTAAAACCGGTTATCAAAAAGATTTATTTTAAATCTTTTCAAAACAAACTATGAACTCGCTCAACTTTATGTTGATTTTTCGCATGTTCTTTCTCAGGTTGCATTTTCAAAAATATGGAACGGTTGGAATAGGAGAACCCATGGTGATTTGAGTACTTAGCGGGCGTTCACTGTTTAGAAGTCTTAGCTTATTGCTTCCGCTGTGCAATGAAGATACCGGTCCAGTCACGCCAGCTCTGATAATTTCGGGGTGTGACAGATTGGTATCAGAGCTATAGGTTACAGCGAATTAGGTTTCTGTAGAGATACCTAGGCTCTAACCACACTATACTCTGGGGTCTTAGATTATTAAGACTTAAACGCATACCGAACGCCTAAGACTCGAATATGGGTTCCAACCGTTGCCGAGAACAATGAGTCAACAGTTTTGTTTTTAAACAAACACAAGTGTTGTGGTTGATACACGGTTCACGAAACATATTCATACATTAAGCAAGACTTTGAGAGAGTTTTGGATAACATGCATTTAGGACCTTTGTAAAGCTTATTTTGAAACTCATTAAAGGTCCTCACTTAGAAACCGTGACTAACAACTCGAGCAAACACCATTCTTTCTTTTGAGTGTAGAAGTTAAAGTATGGTGTAGTTTGACCTTAGATGGCATGATTATATAAGTTATAATAAAATGCAACATACATATATCTACACTTATAGAAAAAAAAAACTTAATTTTCCTTCTTTTCACTCCATGTCTACGACCCAAAACATCTCCACCCCATGCTCACCATATTTCGGCCAAGCAAAGGGGACCCACACCCATTCCTTTGAATTTGAGTGTTGTAAGGAAAGCATGGAAAGTTTTGACTTTAGGAAGTTAGTTGTTGTGTGAAGATAAGAAAACTTATCATTTTATTAATTCACCACAACAATCGTTTCTCTATTCTCCCTACCTCATGGCACATGCCCACTTATATCATACCTTTTTCTTTCCAACTTTCCTTTAAAAATACAAGGCAATTCATGGAGTTCTAAGGTGTTTCAAGGAAGAAGGAGCATACTAGGAGCCATTTTCAATTCACCTCAAACTATCTTTCATCATTTAGGATCTTGTTCTTCCCTAGACTAAGATCTAGTGGTATGAATCTACACTTTTTTTTATATATACATTCTTATAGAAGTGTTATCTCGCAAGTATAGTTCACTAAGAAGAGATGTTAACATATATTTTTTCTCAAAACCAAGAAAATTCTTGTATAAAAAAATAGAAATATAAAGGACATACAAGTATGTATATATGTGTATTTTACAACCGCATGTATGCGTGTGTGTGAACCGTAGTATGTATATATGTGTGTATACATGAGAAGTTTTATCAAAGGTCACTTAAATGCCAAGATATAAAACATGGTTGTTAGGGTCTTATATGGATCAAGTTAAATATGGGTTTTGACTTTTTAGATCACTTGAGAATGGAAATATATATATGTTTGTATGCAAGCCGTAGGTACATATGTTTATGTATACATGTTCTTCACTTTTCAAGGTCACCAAATACATGCAATCTTTGTGTACTAAAAAGGAATATGTGTGTATTAGATGATTCCGAACGACATATCCATTTATGGAGTTAAGTTCATATTTTGGAGTTTCTTATAAATATATATATATTATGTGCTAGCATCAAGTATACTTGTTGTTTAAATACTAGTATGTTAGATGGGTGTTTTGTATGAAATTAGCTTTTATATATGTTAGTTGCATTTTTGGCGGTGGTTTTTATATTAAACCTTATTATAGAGTATATGATTATTTTGGTTAATAAAATGATGTCAATATAAAATGTGGGGTTTAAGACTTAAAGATGTGTTAGTAAAAAAAATAATATCTAGAGGTTTCGTATAAATATACGTGATGTTAGTAAAACAAGGCAATTAGATATTGTTATAATATATGTTGTGTGATATATATATATATATATATGTTTATTTTATATATGTTGGAACCACTACAAGAAAACTGAGTTTTTAGTACGCGCAAAAGCGTCCTAAAATGCTATTTTATAGGACCTTTCATTTAATAGGACCAACGGTAAAAGCGTTTCATGTAAAGGGGTCGTAATAAGTCCCAAAACTAAAAAAGCGTCCTAACATCGCAATTAAGATTATGAAACCAATTTTTATGGTCGCGTAATATGTCTTTGAACAACCAAAATAGTGTCCTAATAAAAACATGTTAGGACACTTTTACAATGTTCTAACATGTGCTTACATACTTTTAATCTTTTAATACACTTACAAGCGTCCTTAGAAATTAATTGATAGGACCCTTATGATGTAACATTATAGCTAATTTAGTACCAAGAAAAAGGGTCCTAATATACCAAATAAGATTATGAAACCAATTTTATGGTCGCATAATATATCTATAGACAACTTAAACAGCGTCCTAAAAAGAACATATTAAGACACTTTTATAATGTTCTAATATGTGATTACATACTTTTAATCTTTTGATACACACCCAAACGTCCTTAAAAATTAATTTATAGGACTCTTATGATATAACATTATAGCTACTTTAATATCAAGGAAATGATCCTAATATCCCAAATAAGATTATAAAACCAATTTTATAAACAGACCATCAACATATCACATCATAATAGTTATTGTATAACATCAACTAATAAAAGAAATAAAACTTCATTATACTTCAAATAATCATGTTCATAACAATAACACTAACCATTATAACATTATCTAACATAAAGTCTTAACATTTAACAAAGAAATTAAAAGCAATTAAAAAAATAAGAAACATAAAATCTTTTGTCATCATGCGTCCTCAGTCCTCATAGACTACCTACAAATAAACCATCCATGTATAAGCATTAAGTTCCTTGATATTAAAATTAAAATTATTTGTATCACAAGTTTAACAAATACATACCGAGATGAATGAATAGGGGCCATGCGATGGACGCACCAATACAATCTTGAATTGTAGAAAATAAACCATATGG
The DNA here is from genome assembly GCF_002127325.2 of Helianthus annuus. Lineage (NCBI taxonomy): Eukaryota > Viridiplantae > Streptophyta > Magnoliopsida > Asterales > Asteraceae > Helianthus > Helianthus annuus. Next base: position 120,971,032 of record NC_035447.2, on the reverse strand, counting down.
TCTTACCAAGTTTTCATCTTTTTTACTGGTACTTGAACGTTTACCTCACACCATTCTGGTCTCTGTACCACCAACTAGATCATTTGGGTCCAAGCTCTAGAACCTTACTCTCGCTACAGTCTCGGTCGAGTTTAGAATGCTTTTGAGGAAAACTTCATCTCCGACCTAGATTTTAGTTTTCAACAAATATTTACTAAACACTAGTCATAATAGTGCAAAAAATCATTTTACAAAAAAATTAATAAAGTTTTACACTAGCAGGCCCACTTGCCAATGTGCGGTCCACTAAAATTGTGACCCAGCTGTGCAAGGCTGTACATAGTGCATTATGTGATCAAACACAATACAATTATTTCAAACACCCAAAGTATATTTCATCCAAATCAAACACACTACGGCACCTTTTCATTTTGCGAAATTTAAAGCCACAAAGAATTTAATCGCAACCAATCGGCCAACATTAGACTTCTTTTAACATTTTGTCTTTTATCAATATATCCTACACCATCATATAAAGAGTTCGTACACAATTATCCTAAAACATGCTTTAATCTTATTTCTACCAAACAATGCACAATATATAGTTCTAATAAAAAAAAAACCACAACATGTAAGGGAATCAAAGTTCTTATCATGCCATCCGACATATTTTCACAGCCAAGACTTTTATATATTTATAAAAGTCCAAAATAAATCAACAAACAAACATATGTGCAGATCGATTTGTCTCGAGAACATTGTCGACTTTTATCATCATGTATGATCAAACAGTATACATTTTTCTTCTATTTCAACTATAACTAACGAGATTCTAATCAGGCTAAGCGACAATCACATTTTCAGCAATCATTTTTGTACTACCAAATAAGTATTCCAACAATCAGCCATATTCAAAGCAAGTTTCAATATTCTTTAACATACTTTGAGCTAATTTTCACCCGAAACAGTTTACAAATCGACCTAACAAAGGAAATCTCAGAAATGTAAGGCAAATCAAAATACATACCTATTGTGCGACGAGCTACGAAACGAGGGGGGTACAGAATCCATCGGAGTCGCGTGAAAAACCGTCAGTGGCCGTCTTCTAGGGTGGCCGTCGTCGTCGGCGGCGCCGTGAAGTGTGGTCGGCCTAATTTCTCTTCCGATTACACCGCTCTACAAATCTCTCTCGGTGACTGACCCTAAACCCGGTGATTTGACAAAGCTTACAGCCGTCAAATTTGTGCTGAAGCTTCACTGTGTGGCATCTGAGCACAATCATATTGTGTACTCCCTTACTATACTGGCCACCTTGTGCGGCCACCAGGTGAAGGTGATCGGCCGTTTGGTTATCTGAGCACGAGAAGAGGTGGGTAGTGACAGTACGGTGCTGGCCAAAGGAGGGTGTAAGTCAGTGCAGAGGGAAGAGAGGGTTTCAGAGGCGCAGGTGTCTTGCCGGAAAGTTGGCCGGAGAAGAGAAGCTCCGGTGACTAACTTGCAGAGAAAAGGGTGTGCGGCTGTAGTGTATAGTTTAGGGTTTTTGACTTGATTAAAGGTGAGGGGTGGGGTATACGGTTTAGGGGAGAGGTTGGGCCAAGCCCATGGTATAAACCCGTCAATTTCCGTGTTCCATTAAAAAGGTTAACATAGCGATCTCGTGTTTATGTTAAGTTATACATGTTTGGCTCGGGCTAGTCGTTAAACGAAACGTTTCTCTCGATGCGGTTATTATTATTTAAACACTAATAATAATAATAAAGATAATAATGACGGCAACAAAAATAGTAATAAATAATATCATATCCTTCTCTCGACGATTAGGGTCGAGAGTACAGGTTGCCACCACCACTACTCACCACCACCACCACTCACCACCACCACTCACAGGCCAACACCACCACCACTCACCGGCCACCACCACCTCTCACCAGCACTACCAGCACCACCACCTCTCACCAGCACCACCACACCACCACTCACCGACCGGCCACCACCGCTACTCACCGGCCACCACCACTACTCACCACCACCACCACTATTCACCACCACCACCACCACTCACCACCACCACTCATCGGCCGCCACCGCCACCATTCACCGGCCACCACCACCTCTCACCACCACCTCGCACCATCACCACCAGTACCACCACCTCTCACCACCACCACCACCACTCACCGGCCACCACCACTACGCACCACCACCACCACCGGCCACCACCACTCACCACCACCACTCACCGGCTACCACCGACCACCACCACTACTCACCACCACCACCACTACCACTCACCACCACCACCTCTCACCAGCACCACCACCTCTCACCAACACCACCACCACCACTTACCGGCCACCACCACTACTCTCCACCACTCACCGGCCACCACCATTACTCACCACCACCACCACTCACCGGCCACCACCACTACTCACCACCACCACCACCACTCACTAGCCATCACCACCACCACCACCACCACCACTCACTGGCCACCACCACCACTCTCACCAGCACCACCAGTACCACCACTAACCGGCCACCACCACTACTCACCACCATCACTCACTGGCCACCACTCACCGGCCTCCACCACTACTCACCACCACCACTCACCACCACCACTCACCGGCCACCACCACTCACCACCATCACTCACCGGCCATGATTAAGCGGGTCAATAACCTAGTGTTATTATAAAAATCTAGCGAATAAACGTCCTATAAAACTTATGTTTTACGACTCAAATATCAAGTGTCCTATTACGGTGTATTATAATAATACCATAATGATTAAGCGTTCTATAAAGGTTAAAGTTATTAGACCCTGGTGTCAAGTGTCATATTAAGTTATGTTATAATAGAACTCTAGCGAATAAGCGTCCTATAAAACTGATGTTTTATGACTCAAATATCAGGTGTCCTATTACAGTGTATTATAATAACACCACAATGACTAAGCGTCCTATAAAGGTTAAATTTATAAGACCCAAGTGTTAAGTGTCTTTTTAAGTTATATTATAATAAAATTTTAGCGAATAAGCGTCCTTTAAAACTAATGTTTTATGACTCAAATATCAAGTGTCCTATTACAGTGTATTATACTAACACCACAATGATTAAGCGTCCTATAAAGTTTAAAGTTATAAGACCCAAGTGTCAAGTGTTCTATTAAGTTAAGTTCTAATATGACTTCGACTAGAAAGGGTCCTATCACACTGAACATTTTATGACTGAACTACATCTTGTCCTATTAAGTTATGTTATAATAGGACCTCAGATGATCAAGTGTCCTAATACAGTACCATATAATGGGACACCAACAACTAAATGTCTTATAAAGTACTTTATTAGGATCTACATTTTAAGTGTCCTATTAAATTATATGATAATAGGACCCCAAAAAATCATCCATCCTATTAAATAATTTATTAGGACACCGGTTTAGTAGAGTATATTATAAAAGGACTCCAAAAGCTCATTAGTCCTATTAAATAGTTTTTTAGGACCCTCTTTTACAAGCGTCCCACAGAAAAGGTCCTAAAAAGCCATTTTTGTTGTAGTGAACTTACATGTTTATTTTATATATGTTGTGTGATATATATATATATATATATATATGTTATAATATATATAAAAACACTTGAGAATTCTTGGATAACTACCCACCAACGCGTCGTAAGAATTAAACACTTTTATTTAAAAAAAGGTTAACATCTCGTTGTCTAAACAAGTTTGGTGAACGACTTGTCGGGTAGACGCGTATATATACCTAGTGTCTTATTGAATTAGGACACGTGTAGGTCGGGAATTATTTTGGACATTTGGTTAAGCTAGCATTGCACAGGAATGTCGAGGTGAGTTCATAACCCCCACTTTTTACTATTTTACATTTTTATAAATGTTTTCGGGGGTGGAAAGACATGCAAGTTTTGCAAAAATAAACAACTTTTCGATGAACGAAAACTCATATTTCTAAACCGTGTTGCGAATGAATTTCAAGGAACTTAAATGGTTTACGAATGATTTCGATCAAACATACCGGTTTTACAAAACGCCTTCATATTTACGAAACATGCATGATTTTCTAATGGGTACGGGCGACACAGTCGAGGTGATTCGACACAGTCGAGGTGATTCGACACAGTCGAGGGGATTCGACCCAGTCGAGGGGATTCGACCCAGTCGAGGTGATTCGACACGGTCGAGGTGATTCGACACAGTCGAGGGGATTCGACACAGTCGAGGGGATTCGACACAGTCAAGGGGATTCACACAGTCGAGGGGATTCGACACAGTCAAGGTGATTCACACAGTCGAGGTGATTCGACACTAAAAACCGTCTACACAGGTTGAGTACTTCCTATGTCGCTGCATACGTTAATGTCCTCGCGAAACATTAACGATCAACCTGTTCATAGACGCTTTACATACCCATTTACAACACTAAAACTTTCATGTATTCATAAGATTCATTTGATGGAAACTCACAAATACATGAATTACAAACTTTGGTAACGTTTTTCAAGTTATACCTAAGTAAGAGGAAGCGCTGATCCTGCTTACAAAGGTTCGTTTGGGCTTGACCCATTCTCTCTCGTGCAATGCACAAAGACTATTGTGGGCTAGCCTCACAGTTTTTCATATATCATGCCAAGAAAATAATTTTACTATATTTTCTCAACAACTTTAAAACTGGTTATCAAAAAGATTTATTTTAAATCTTTTCAAAACAAACTATGAACTCGCTCAACTTTATGTTGATTTTTCGCATGTTCTTTCTCAGGTTGCATTTTCAAAAATATGGAACGGTTGGAATAGGAGAACCCATGGTGATTTGAGTACTTAGCGGGCGTTCACTGTTTAGAAGTCTTAGCTTATTGCTTCCGCTGTGCAATGAAGATACCGGTCCAGTCACGCCAGCTCTGATAATTTCGGGGTGTGACAGTCTGGGAGGCTGGAGTGGTCATGGGTCGAAATACATGGAAATCTCAATACAAACTTACTGGGTTATGTACACATGGTTTACGAAACACTTAACAAATGAGTTATGCTTCCGCTGTATTCAATGAATGATATGTAATGTTTGTAACACTTTACGTTGATGAATGAATGATGTGTGTAAAATGCAACATATAAATCACATCAATTAAGGCATAAAACTAACCCTTTTTAAGTACTAATGTTGGAAAAAGAGTGTTTTTGTCTTCCTTTTGTATTTTCAGGATGAAATGAGCTCAAAATCACAAAAGAAGCAAAAAGACAACTAATTCTACCATAAATACAAGAAAAGGAACAAAAGTAGACTGCCCGGACCCTCAACGGCACCTCCCAAAGCAAAGGAGAAGAAACAGAGTCTGAACACGCCCCGTGTCCAGCGAACACGGGGGCGTGCCCAGGAAGCAGCAGAAAAGACAAACCAGTAGAAGCTTCCATTGCCCACCACGGGGGCGTGTCCAACAGGCACGGGGGCGTGGTGAAAGTACAGCAGGCGCATTAATTGTAATTGCGAATTACAATTAATGAAGAGAGAGAATGTCAGACCGGCACGGGGCCGTGTCCAGCGGACACGGGGCCGTGTCCAGCCTTCTGTTCAGCCTATAAATAGAGGAGCTTGGTTTCATTCTCTCTCATCCCTTGGCACACCACCTCTCTCACACTTCATCCACCACCCACCACCACCATAACACCATCATCCACCACCATCATCCATTGTCCATCGTAGAGTGTGTGAGTCGTCTCGGGATCCAAGATTGATCGTAAGAGTTCTTGACAATCAAGGCCATGTTTGCCTAAGTCTCTTACATCACTTGGTGAAGACAAGTGTTTAGTATAATACTTTTTATTTTTAATCTTTTGCACTTTTTATTTGGTTTTGTATTAATGACTTTAATAACTAGTTACTTATGTTGAAGGTGATCTTTCCTTATCGTTTGTCCGTGGTGTCTTGGCATTATTTTACTGTCTATATAAAATAAAAGATTTTCACCATTCATATCTCCACGGTCTATATGGAGGTATGTTGGCTACCTGGTCGGGGGTTAAGGGAACGGTTTGGTAAGGGTCTTGCCCTTGTTCAGCGTTTAGAGGTCCTACTTGGGACCTGGGTCAAATTTAGTAGGATCTCCTTCAATGCCCATAGGTATTGGATGGCGGGGATCCAAACTCTTTGACCCCCTCATAAGTTAACTACTATTAATATTATAACCCGGCTATTTAGGACTGTATCCCTGCTGACTCAGACTACTTAGCCGAGGGTAACGTCACCGCCAAAAGCGGGGCCTACCACAATTTGCATTAATAACTTAATTCATTATCTTTCAATAATCCGACCCTTTAGGATTGTATCCTTGCTGACTCAAACTACTGGGTTGAGGGTAACGTCGCCTTCAAAAGAGGGGCCTACTACAATAACTAAGATAATCTCTTAAACAAGTGCAAAAGTGCAAAAATAATCAAAGGTTATACTAATACACGTGTCGGATCCAAGTGATTCATCTTGTCTATCTGTTTTTATTTTATTTTTATTTTCAGCATTTAGTTAGTTTTTATTTTTCTTAGTTTAAAACATTTTTCTAACTTTTTGATTTGATTAGACGTTGAGGATAAACCGGTATTAAAAGCTCTTGTGTCCTTGGACGGCCTCGGTATCTTACCAACACTATACTACGTCCACGATGGGTGCACTTGCCCATATGTGTGTTTAGTGTTAGTGAATATCGTGTTTTATAAATTTAAAACTTGGCTAAAAGTGTAAAAAAAGGGCTTAAATACTCATAAAAAATATAACACACTTCACGCACATCAATGAAAGTTTTCTTTAATTATATTTATGAGTTCAACGTGATTGGTGGCTTGGATCCTGGTACGTCACACGCCCCGCAGTGATTCCGTGCGTGGTATTTTGGGGGTGTGACACTAGCTGCATCAAGACTTGAACACACTATATCACGGTGTATAAATGTACCAATGGTGCCTATGTAAGTACTATTCACTACTGCGATCATTTGATTATATTAACAATACACCAACCAAAAACCGTACCTCATGTCGATATGCATTTTTACATTTTATAAAAAAATATGAATCTGATAGTTGCATTTACTACAATAATTGAATCATAGTAACAATACACCAACCAAAAACCGTACCTCATGTTGATATGCATTTTTTACATTTTATAAAAAAAATATGAATCTGATAGTTGCATTCCCAAACATTGATCTAACTCTGTATTCTATAAATATGTTTTCAAAGAGAAGTTCTTTAAAAGATGACGGTGAATCTTTTGATAAACCACATCTGTGGTACTCAACATCAGGAGTTATATGTGCATTAAAACTCTTCATTAAAGGTGGTAAAGATATATTTAGAATGCTATTTTCATTTACATTTTCTTATGAGAATAATGTTTATTGTCAAAATATGCTTATTATTTATACAACTAATCCCATTTCAGGTAATTTATCATCTCTGTGTGGTAATAGTGATGAAAATGCTTCTGAACATGACTTTCTTAGAACTAAGGGTGGCCCTGGTGCTTTTAGTTACACCATCAACGAAGCACTTGCTCTCATTAAAAGTATGGTTGACTTGCTACTAACACACTAAAATCTATCAGTAGGTGCTTAGTCGATTTCATATATTCTCCAACAGTAAAGAAGGGTATGCTTCAATTGGAGGTGGTTGATGTTACGACCCATGTAAGTGACACTGGCCCAACCATGCAGTCTCGACCCAAGCGTGTCATCAGCAAGCCCATTCGTTTTCTCAACTAATAGAAGATAATAATATGGAAATTGCTATCTCAATTTAGAAAGACATGCACTCACGGCAATATTTATGGAGAGGAATCATTGGACTTTTAAGTGGCTATCCTTGAAAGTAGTTTATTTCCTTGTTTATTTTGAAAGTATTTTTCCATTTACCATATTTGCATTTCCAAGTTGATGTATTTAAATTCCCTTTGATTTTCGTTAATGGATCATCAGAAAAAGTTATCTCATATTCTCTTCTTCCTTGTGTTTTCTTGGAGATCCGGTTCATCTCGAATAGAACCATAACATTGGTGCTTTCATTCACGTACGTCAATGCCTCCGCGTCGTGAAAATCCAACCATGGAAGAGTCCATCGCCGCCTTGGCTGAAGCACTCTCATCCAGTTCCAAAGAAAATTCTCTAAAGATTGATGCTCTCACAACCCAAATCGCAGCTCAAGCTGAGCAAACAACTCTCTTGATTGCAGCCCTAACCAAAACAGATTCTAAGCCATCTTCTTCGAAACCACCCCTACCAGAAAACAACCTCGAAATACGACCCCCCAAACTGATTCTGTCGACATTTGACGGCACAAACCCACTGGATTGGTTGTTCCAAGCTGAGCAGTACTTTGCTTTTTACAAGACCGATCCCTCACAACGGCTAACCATAGCATCTTTTAGCATGTCCGGAGAGGCACTTAGTTGGTATATATACCTACACAACAACAAACTCCTAACCACCTGGGATGAATTCACCCGTATGCTTGAAATCCGATTTGGTCCATCTTCATATGAAAACCACCAGGCCGCTCTTTTCAAGCTTTGCCAAACCTCCACAGTCACCGCTTATATTACGGAGTTCGAACGGCTAAGTAATTGTGTCGTTGGCCTTCCACCGGACGCATTGCTCAATTGTTTCTTGTCGGGCCTCCGCAAGGATATTCAAAAAGAATTAGCCATCCATAAACCCCAATCTCTTGCCCAAGCTGTTGGGTTAGCAAAATTGGTTGACGACAAGCTTGGTGACATCCAATATCGTCCTAAACTAAACCCTCCTTTTCGTGCAACACCTACTGTTTCCCTTCCACCAATCCCACCCACCACTACTCCCAAACCATCCACTACAAACACCTCCACACCACCAATATTACCGACACCCACAATCACCAACCAAACCTTGCCCTTTAACCGGTTATCTCATGAAGCCCTTCAACAACGAAAAGCCGCCGGGTTGTGTTTTCGTTGTCCAGAGAAGTATCACCGCGGTCACCGATGCAATCCTCCTCAATTTCATCTCATAGTTGACAATGACGAACCTTATGAACCACCGCCGCTGATTGATTTCAGTGAAGATCAACTTCCACAGACGGAGCAACCGACTCAATCTCAATCGGACACTATAATTCACAAACAATTCCTTTCGTTGTCACCTGCCGCTTTACTCGGTGTGGCATCGCCAAAGGCGTTACGGGTCACGGGCCTTATTGCGGGTCATTCAGTATCTATCTTAATTGATTCGGGGAGCACTCATAATATTGTACAACCACGGGTGGCATCTTTCCTAAACCTCCTGGTGAATCCTATCCAACCCTTTTCAGTAATGATAGGAAATGGTGAGTTAATAAGTTGTGCAGGCTTTTGTCCTGAGGTTACATTGATTCTAGCCAAACATCCTTTTCACATCCCGTTATTCGTTCTTCCCATAGAAGGGGCTGACATAGTTTTGGGAATGGCTTGGTTGAGTTCCTTGGGTAAAATTATGGCAGACTTCTCGGTCCCATCGATCTCCTTTACACACCAGGGAAATAGTATTACACTCACCGGTGAACCTATATCGTCTCCCGCAAGCTCCACTAACATACACCATCTTCTCCACAAGGATGCCATCGCATCCATGCACACCCTAATTTTTCAACACGAACCTGACACACCCACTCTAATCACCCCTCCACACCCCAACCCAAACATCCAAACCCTACTCCAAACTTTTTCCCATGTATTCCAGACCCCGTCCATCTTGCCCCCACCTCGCCAACACGACCACCACATACATCTACATCCCAACAGCCAACCCGTTAACGTTCGTCCGTACCGCTACCCTTACTACCAAAAGGAGATCATGTCTAATCTCATCAAGGATATGTTGTCGGAAGGGATCATTAAACCAAGCACAAGCCCATATTCATCCCCCGTATTATTAGTCCGCAAAAAAGATGGCACTTGGCGTTTTTGTGTTGACTATCGAGCGCTAAACGCCCTCACCATCCGGGACCGATTTCCTATACCAACTGTGGATGAGCTCCTCGATGAATTACATGGTGCTAAAATATTTTCTAAACTGGATTTAAGAGCCGGGTATCACCAGATTCGAGTGGCGCCAGAGGATACGCAAAAAACGGCTTTTCGCACTACCGATGGTCACTACGAGTTCCTTGTTATGCCATTCGGGTTATCGAATGCTCCTTCCACGTTCCAAGCTGCAATGAACGATATTTTTAGTGATGTTCTTCGCCGGTTTGTATTAGTCTTCTTTGACGACATACTTGTTTATAGCAAATCGGAGTCGGAACATGTTGCACATCTTCACCAGGTCTTCCAAACCCTTGCAACCCATCAATTCTATGCTAAATTATCTAAATGTGTGTTTGGAGTCGCAGAAATCAATTATCTTGGTCATGTCATATCCCAATTAGGTGTTTCCACCGACACTGAAAAAATTGTCGCCATTCAAAAATGGCCAACGCCTACATCACAAACAACCCTTCGCGGGTTCCTCGGTTTGACAGGGTATTACCGACGGTTTGTGAAGAGCTACTCTCATATTGCCGGCCCACTTACAGATCTACTAAAGGGCAATCAAAAGTTTTTGTGGTCTGCAGCAGCTCAAGTTGCATTTGAGAAACTCAAACAGGCAATGGTAAAATTACCTACACTAACATTGCCTAATTTTACCTTTGTTTTTGATGTGACCACAGATGCATCAGATTATGGCATCGGTGCGGTTTTATCTCAACAAGACAAGCCTATCGCCTTCTTCAGCAAGAAGCTCAGTCCAAAAATGAAAGCCGCTTCGGCTTATATCCGTGAGTTATATGCCATCACCGAAGCCATAAAAAAATGGCGACATTATTTATTGGGTCGCCGATTTCGTGTTTTTACCGACCAACGTAGCTTACGGCATCTCTTGACGCAAGTTATCCAAACACCAGAACAACACAAATGGGCAAGCAAACTGATCGGGTATGATTTTGAAATCTATTACAAACCGGGTAAAGAAAACCATGTGGCAGATGCATTAAGTCGAGTAACCGATCCACAACTGCTCACACTGTCTGCACCCTATTTTCCGTGGTTACATGAACTCAGAGACTACTATACAACTACCAAAGAAGGTCGAGACATGATTCGGCAAATTGCGGAATCTCCGGACCAACACCCGAATCAACAGTTGCATGACGGGTTGATTTATCGTGATGCTAAGCTTTTCATTCCAATCATCCCTTCCCTACGGCTCAAGCTACTACATGAGTTCCACTCCAGCAAAGTCGGGGGACACTCAGGTATTACAGCTACTATCAAGAGGATTAAATGTTCCTTTTATTGGTCTAACCTTAGAGATGAGGTCACACAGTATATTAATAATTGCAAGGTGTGTCAACAAACCAAGTATTCTACACAAAAACCTTATGGTCTGCTCCAACCTTTGCCCATTCCTAACCAAGTTTGGGAGGAAATATCCATGGACTTCATCACCAACTTACCCCCATCAAACGGAAAAACCGCCATTTGGGTCATCGTTGATCGGCTCACCAAGTTCGCACATTTCATTTCGTTACGGCCAAACTACACAGCCACCTCCCTTGCCACCATATTCCTTGATCAAATTTATAAGTTACACGGTCTCCCTAAAAGCATACTCTCAGACCGCGACCCCGTCTTTGTAAGCAAGTTCTGGAAAGAATTATTCAACTCCGTGGGTACTACTCTCTTGCATTCTAGTGCATACCATCCTCAAACGGACGGCCAAACCGAAGTGGTTAACCGTACATTGGAGAGTTACTTAAGATGCTTCGCATGCGATGAACCAAACCGTTGGACCAAATACTTATACCTGGCTGAATTTTGGTATAACACGAGCCACCATAGTGCCATCGACATGACCCCGTTCCAAGCACTTTATGGGCGACCGCCACCTTCTTTACCCCACTATACGCTCGACAAAAATAGAGCCACCACGATCGAAGAAACCTTACTTGAACACCAAAGAGTACTGGACCTGCTAAAATCCACGCTGCAAATAACCCGACAACGGATGGCAGATCAAGCTAATAAACACCGCCAGGACAAAGAATTTTCGGCCGGTGATTTAGTGTTGCTTCGTTTACGCATGTATCGGCAGCAGTCGGTAGCTTATCGGGGTGTCGAAAAGTTAAGTCGTCGTTACTATGGTCCTTTCATGATCATTGAACGTATCGGGAAAGTTGCATATCGTTTGGCGTTACCACCGGGCTCCCGTATCCACCCAGTATTTCATGTTTCGTTGTTACGTGCTTGCAAAGGAGACTGGCAGTCAGAATTCACTCCCTTACCCCCAGATTTTATAGCTACAGTGCAGTTAGACGATGGTTCCGGCCTTGAGGGCAAGGCCGTTTTCGAAGGGCGGGATAATGTTACGACCCATGTAAGTGACACTGGCCCAACCATGCAGTCTCGACCCAAGCGTGTCATCAGCAAGCCCATTCGTTTTCTCAACTAATAGAAGATAATAATATGGAAATTGCTATCTCAATTTAGAAAGACATGCACTCACGGCAATATTTATGGAGAGGAATCATTGGACTTTTAAGTGGCTATCCTTGAAAGTAGTTTATTTCCTTGTTTATTTTGAAAGTATTTTTCCATTTACCATATTTGCATTTCCAAGTTGATGTATTTAAATTCCCTTTGATTTTCGTTAATGGATCATCAGAAAAAGTTATCTCATATTCTCTTCTTCCTTGTGTTTTCTTGGAGATCCGGTTCATCTCGAATAGAACCATAACAGTTGACCTCTGAGAAAGATAACAAATGAGCAGTCAACATATATTATATATGACCTGCTGGAATTCTTGGTTATTGGTATTTATTCATCAGAAAATTTGTAATGTTAATATTGATTACCTTAACATTGTTGTTTTTTTGTAGGTTGATGCTCTTAAAATGCCACTTGAAGCAAAGAAAGTGGTTGCTAATGTCTATGTTGCAATGCGTTACTGGCACCCATTTACTGAGGAAGTTGTTCAGTAGTCAAGTAAGTATCAAGTTTTTAATAAACAATCATTCGAAATTATTAAATTATCTATAACTTTTAATTTACAAGACGAAGCCAACATGCCAATTAAGATCGTTCCTTCCGTACAATTTAGAAACAAAATTCTATCTTTATACCTTCAAATATAATCATATCTTTGTAAGATATGTATGAAATATATATATGATGCTGAGATGGAAATGATTTTCTCTCCGCAAAGCAAATGTCTTTTATTTGTAATAAATTTAATTATTGCATAAAATCATATAAGAAGTTGTACGCATTAGTTATATAATTCAAACGACGTTCAACCCGTTCAGCCAGTTTGACCCCTTCGAGTTTAGTTTCTTATTTCTCTGACCCATTATAGATTCAAAAAAAAATCCTAAATCAACCTTTTTATACAGAAATTTTTATCTAATTGTATGCATAAATAAAACCTTCGTTAAATCCACCTTGAGATGTATTTTGACCAATTATACTACATCGAGATAGTTCTTCTGCATAGTTGGCCTACTGAGCTACATTTACCACCATTACTAATGTGTTTTATTGCAACAAATTAACATAATAATCTAACATTATGAGTTTCAAGTTGAGCAGCAAGATAGGGAGAGAGGTTAAGGCTTGATAAGGAGGAGATAGAAAAGCAAAGACAAAAAGGTATTTTTAGAGTTGTGTTTATTCGAAATTTATTTTCTTGTGAGTTATTATCACATCTTTTGAACGGGTTTGGTGTTTGGGATGTGGATCTTGAGATCATGCTTTCTCATATAAAAGAAGCTCTAAATCCATCAACACATGAATTTTACTTTCTAGAATTAAATAAATTTGTAATGTATTAAGAAAGTTACGTTAGACACATAATATTCCCAATTAAAAGATATAACATAAAAGTAGTATGTTGTTAGTTTTATTATAGGACCTGTATTAGTTTTGAATTTGAATAAGATAACCTTGACCTCTAACTATTGTCGAACATAAATTTATCATATTTTGAAATCAAATTTTATTTGGCTCTAAAGATGAATTATAGTTGAAATACGGTTAAGGGTGAACTGTTAAATTTGATTTGGAATGGATGGTGATGAATTTCTTTTTAACAGGTTACTTGCTTTTTTTTTTTTTTGATAAGTAATTGGTTTTTCTGTTTTTTAGGTTATGGGGTGCGCAAACGCAACGATCTTTGCAGAATTCTGAAATCGGTGGTGAGTGTGAAAGAATGCCTGAACTGATCATTCGCTATTTGTTAAGTTTCGTTTTACATTAGTTACTAGATCATTTGGTAAATGAGATTACATGCGTTTAGGTAAACATGGAATCGGTGGTTCTTTCATGATGAATATTGTAATTACATTTATTCAAAAGTGTTCAAAATGTTTTTACATACTCTATCTATTTATAGGCTGATGTTGAAGGTGTGTATTCCTTACCTGAAGTTGGAACGTCTAATGTTGATGTTCTAGTGGTCGCACCACCCAAGAATCATATTTATGAGTTTGTTAGGGTTGTTGATCGGCGTTCATCACTTTTGTTAACGATGTGATATAAATGTGTCTGATGATGGGTTTGTGTCGAAAAGATGTGGTAAAGCATGAGTCTATGAAAAAGATAATGATGCGAGTATACCTTGATGGTGAACTAAGTTATATTAGTTTGAGAATGAATACAAACATGTGTACTTTTGACCTGTTTGCTTAGGCCATGTGTAGTCAAAAAGCCCCTTGTGGGGCGTTATGCGACAAGTGGTGGATGTGTAAGAGAGGGGCTTTATATAACTTGAGTGTGTAGCGAGATTATATATGTTTCTTCCAATGTATGCGTTTGTACAGAATATTACATTTCAAAGTAAATAATATGGTTTTGGTTGAACCCGCGTATTACGCGGGCATTAACCTAGTTATCTATATACAATTATTTTTAAAGTTTCCTTTTATACAATAACAATCATTTTTACATACAAGTTGTTGCTACAACTATTATGTGGTGGTAATTAAGTATGCATTATTGATATAACAAGACCCTTAGGTCCAAGGATAAGTGTTATGATTACATAGGAGGAGTACAAATAAGAGAAGTAGAATGGAAATACAAAGGAAGAGTATACAAATTACAAAGGATGAGTAAGTGAGAAAATTGGTCTACAAGTATAAGGTTTAAGCCTTGAACATATATCAGTGGTGGTGGCGCGATCGGAGATGATGGCAGTGTTTGCGGTGGTGGTGTCATACTGGAGATGATGTCGGTCTGTGTTGGGAAGTAGGGTTTTTGGCGAAATTTTTGTGGGGGAAAGGGTTAAAGGAGTGTGGAGAGGTGGCCAGATTTGGTGGTGCCGGAGATATATGGTGGAGCATTGACGGTGAGTTGGTGTAAGCGTTTTGAGATGAAATTGGGATGGAGAGATGATATATGGACACGTATAGATGCCGACAAACAGAACACACAAAGAAATTACCAAAATATCCTCATATACTATTCACAAAGTTTGATTTTTAATGGAGTGATAAGTGCTTACCTTTTAAATGAAACTAGACAGTTTCTGAACATATATCAGTGGTGGTGGTGCGATCGGAGATGATGGCGGTGTTTGCGATGGTGGTGTCATACCGGAGATGATGTCGGTCTGTGTTGTGAAGTAGGTTTTTTGGCGAAATTGTTGTGGGGGAAAGGGTTAAAGGAGTGTGGAGATGTGGCCAGATTTGGTGGTGCCGGAGATAGATGGTGGAGCGGTGATGGTGAGTTGGTGTAAGCGTTTTGAGATGAAATTGGGGTGGAGAGATGATATATGGACACATATAGATGCCAACAAACAGAACACACAAAGAAATTACCAAAATATCCTCATATACTATTCACAAAGTTTGTTTTTTAATGGGGTGATAATGATAATGATAATTGATCCCGTAACATCATTCTATACCTATTATATTCACTATCATTAAGAAACTATTTTATAAGAGAAAATTACTAAAATAGTCAAAGCTAAAATATTTTAAAATAGACATGGAAATTTAGCCTTTACAAAAGTGGTAAGCACTAGTTTTTCTAATTAGAAACCGTCACATCACCTTCGCCGACTGAGACGACTAGAATTTAGCTTACACTTTTGGCTAAGACGACTAGAAAAACGCTAACTAAGACCACGTGTTTGATGAAAAGCGTTAGGTAAGTCTACGCTTTTGAATGTTGGCTAAGGCTTAATTAGCACACACTTTTCTGAATGACTAGATATACAAGTCTATTATTGAAAACTTTTGGTAAATTTAACTGTTTTATCCGTTTTATAATCAATTTTCTCATTAACTTTATTGGAAGTAAATCAGAAAAGAATTAATATTATTAATTAATTTAGTTTGAAGATCTCATAAATTTGAAGCAGTTTTTTTGAAAATTCATAGCGATCGTTTTGAATGTTCATCGGCTACTTTATTCAGTTATTTAGTTTCTATTTAGTATATTTTTTGCTGTTAGTTTTGAATTTGTTTAGATTTTTTGTTGATATGTATGATGAAGTGATTCATCTGTTTTAATTAAATTATTCGCGATTGAAATTGTTCTGATCTCGTGCTTAAAACAACATCCATTGCAGATTTTGTTTGTGACAAGCATGTTTTTTAAAAATTTCATAGCATTTTTTATTGTTTCGTAGCTACTCCAGTCAAATGTGTGGTTTCTATATAGTATATTATTTATCTACTGTCAATTTTGAATTTGTTGAGATTTTTTTTGGTGATAACTATGATAAACTGATTCATCCCTTCTTCTTAAGATTGTTCTAATCTCGTGTTTAAAACAAATCTATTACAGATTTCGTTTTCGATAATCCAGGTTTGTTTGTTTTTTTTAAACTCATTTTCATGCGGCTACTCTAATCAAATTTGTAGATGGAAAAATCACCAAACTAGGAATTTATGGAAACTCACTTAAAGTACATCGAGCACGACAAACGAACCAGTCAAAAAGTAACACATGTAAAAACGGGGCTAAGCCTCAGCTAACGGATAAAAACAAGGGCTAAGCCTTAATCGGCGGATAAATATTAGCCATCATTTACACGTGTATTGGTCTATTTGGCTATTTTCATGGCCTTTAAAGATGACTAGTTTATTTGGCTCATGGCCTTTAAAGATGACGTCTAAAATTTATCCGGTTGTGCTTTTTTAGTGTTGCCTGATTAGTTGGTTTTTAATGTCTATTTTTAAAATATGTGAAAGTCAATGCCTACTTTATAAAAGATTCAAACATGTCTATTATTCACGATTTTCCCTTTGTAGTTTATGTAGTAAATTATCTGCTTTCAGATATTATGGTGATACATAATTAGATATGACAAAATAATCAATTTGTATCTTCATCTAATCATTGCATTTTAAATTGTTTAGATCTCGTGTTTAAACTAAAATCAAACATAGTGCAGATTTCGTATACGATAAGAACTTGTACAACGTGTTGGAGGTGAACGAAATGGGCTACGGAAACTGCAGTGATCAAGGTTTCATCTTCAACATCACGCGAGGTGCAGGACGTGAGATCTTTGAGCTTTCTCAACCGAAACGATATTATTTCCTTTCAAGTGGAGGTTACTACCACAATGGTATGAAAGTTAGCGTCAATGTGGTTGAATTCGTTCCTCCTACTTAAAAATCTCCACCCGAAAGTGGTTCTGATATGATTTCAACAATCAATCCGCTCGTCTTGTCGATGGTGATTGCTGTTTGGGTTGTTTTGGTTCTTAATTGATGAAGATTCAAACAAGTTTCACTAAAATCCACGCTTAATGTTTAATGCCAGATGTAATGTAATGTCTGATTATCTTGTAGTGTAAAATATTGGATTTTTTAAGAGTTCTTGATTGTTTTGATTATCTTGATTTAATGTTTTGATAAATATATTTTAATGGCACGTCTACTATGTCCATAATAAACTCCTCCTCGTTGCACCGAAACAGATGTTTGATTTAAACTCACACTCCCTGAATATTATTTTTTAATGGTTTAAACCTTCCGTGAGTTTGTGAGAAATATGGTACGCACTCATATTTTAATATCTTTTTGATATTTAAGTAATTGTTTTAATAAAATAAAGTATTTTATATAATGTTGATTTTAATATATTTATGATATTTAAGTAGTTGTTTTATTAAAATAAAGTATTTTATATAATGTTGATTTGATCTTGGTCTAATAAAGTTTTGAAAAAAATACTTCATTGTATATGTAAAAATAATTATTTGAATTTGTGGTATTATGTTTATAAGTTTTGTGTATCTAATAAAGTTTCGAAATGATACCTCATCGTATATGTAAAAGAGTAAAATGTCAAAATAGTACATAAGTTTAGGTCACTTTTCCCATTTCAGTCCCAAAATGAAAAAAATAAATACACTTTTAGGAGAGTATACATACCCCATGGAGTTTTTTCTCAAACGAGTGTTGGTGGAAAAAAATATTTACCAAAATAGGTGATTTAAAAAGTATTTACTAAAATGAGTGTTTTTCCTTGTTTTTAACTAGTCTTTTATAATTTGTTTATCTCTCTTCTAATAGTCATTTTTGGAGGAGAAACTATGCGTTTTTGGGATTTGCGCGCTCCTTGGTTAGAACCTCTAAGGGGTCCAAATGGGTTGGACTTGAGTCGGCTGAAAAAAGACATACAACCTTGGCAAGAACGTCGTTCCGCAGAATATATGACTCATGCTCCTCATTGGATATAACCTAATTCAACATTAACTAAAGAAATTAGGGAATTGCTATTTACTAATTAATATTAGGTTTGTATAAATTATTGATTAAAATTTAAAAGAAATCATTCCGTTTATGGTATTTTATTAAAAGTTTTTTTTTAATTCCTCTAAATATGTTTTCTTAAACAAGTTTTAGTGAATTTTTTAATAGGCAAGTTTTCAATTTTTTAGATATAGAATTTAAAAAAAAAACTTTTTAGAAACGTTTTGTTTTACTTTTGTTTTAACTACATATATTTTTAAGTACATTTTTAAAATCAACATGTGTTTATCTCATTCGCTTTTGATACATTTGGTTTCCTAGCCCCAGAGGCCGTGGAATTCCTAAACAGGGTACAATGGTTTGTGAATAGTAATCTCTCAACCTTTAAGGGTCATGTCGTCTTTAGTAGGATTGATTTTGCAATTCAAAAGATGGTTGTGGCACAGCTTGTTGACTGTTTACCTGCCACTTGTTTGTAATTTGTTACTTTGGCATTTTAATAAAGATGAAAAGGATGAGCTTCCTGGGAAAAAAAAATAAAATAGTTTAGAGAATATAATAAGAAATGTTTTTACAATATTTCTTTTAAACTGACTAAAATTGAACAACAACTTTTGGTGAGAAGCTTTAGAACTTGATTTTATTTTACAAACTAATTTACGTAAGATTAAATAGCGTTGTTTGACCTGTCATTTTTCTAAAGCTTAAAGCTCCAGTAAAAGAACTAATAAAAACAACTTTATTAATCATTCCAGTTCAAGTTGAAGCTCATAAACAAATTAATGCATAATAGCTAAACTATTCGGACTACGAATTAAATAAAATTGAGTTTTACTATTTTAAAAGGAATGTTCTTAAAAAAAAAGCAGATACAGGCACGGAAACATCGAATGGAAAAACAAAGATATATAATAATAATAATAATAATAATAATAATAATAATAATATTGGAAAAACAAAGATAAATAATAATTAGATAATAAAATTGCATTAGTTATCATTAAATTAGGTTTTATCCAATTAGATTAGGAGAGAGGAAACAAGTTTTTGTTTGAAAAAAAAAAACATATTTTGGTAAATATTTTTCAAACCACCCATTTTGGTAAATATTTTTTCCATCAACACCCATCTGGGAAAAAACTCTACCCCATGCGTGTGCATTCCTACCTAGTAGCTTTGGCTTGATCATTAGCATGGCATTCAATGCCCGCCAATGAACAAAGTAGCAATTAGTAGTTCAAACAATCAATGAGGTGGTGGTCCATTAGTAAAGGCAGAATCTTTAAACACCTAGGTCAGGGAGGGGGAGATATCGGGTTCAAGTCCCACAGATGACATGAAATTAAAGAAATTTACCGTTAAAAAATTAGCTCGAAACATATACTGTACACATTGTACTTGATGTCTTTCTCTAATATTTATTCAAAGCCATTTCAAACAAGAAACTTCATCCATGGGAAAAGGAAAGAACAATACTTATTTGAATTCTTTTCAAATATATGATAAAAAAATCAAAATAAGGTTTCAAGATATGCTTAATCTATCTATACTTTCTATAAAAGGAGAAATCCAAGTGACATAAGAAAAGCTGATGTGTCAGCTAGAGAGCATGTCCAACAATGCTTTTCTTATGTCATCCGCGATGAGGTGGCAGCGATAGAGGAAGCATAGTGACATCAAATTCAAAGATCTGCCATCCAAACCACTGCCCTAACTTTTAATTTCAAAGGTCTGGCCCACATTCAATTATGAAACCGCTGATGTTTATTGAAATTTCAAACGGCTGATGCTCATTAAAATGGGAGTGTAATTTGAAATTTAAAACTCATAGGGATATGTAATTTGCATTTAATGTCATCAGAGCTTCAATTCTTCTCTCTCTCAAATATAAATTCAAACCCAAATTCAAAGTCGATCATAATTTCAAAAACCCATTTCAATCTCTCTGTCTACTCTCTCTCAACTCTCTATTTTTAAAACTGTAGATACAGAGAAGAGGATGAAGACGACAGAGGCGTTGCATTTATCATCGATTTGAATGGTAGTTTGAAAATGGATATTTTTTTTATTTTTTCTTTTTATCACAAACTGAAGGTTTGTATGCTAAATGTTCTTCAGGTAGATCTTGCTGGATTTGTTATTTGGTGTTGAAGTCTTGAGTTCATTGGCCGAGAAAAGAATGTGATCAAGGTTATAAAATGGATCTCAACTTTATTGATGAAGAGGTAATGTCTGTGTGTGTTTAAAATAAATCATGATTCTATGAAATTTGATTGATATGTTTGTAGCTTTTGATTTTGTCACTTGATTTGTTATTGTTTATTCAGATGTTTGCATTGGTGTACCATGTGATTACGAGTAGATTTATTTTGATATGTTTGTACAAAGGAGAAATCCCAATGCAAATTAGAAAACCTGGTGATGTCTGTTTATTCATCATGGTTTGTATCGATTTGAATATTATGCAGAGGAACGGTAGTTTAAAATTATGATATTTTTTGATTTTTTTTCTTTTTATCATGAACTGAAAGTTTGGATGCTAAATGTTCTTCACGTAGATCTTGTTGGATTTGTTATTTGGTGTTGAAGTCTTGAGTTCATTGGCCAAGCTTCCGAATGTGATCAAGATTATAAAATGATTTTATGAAATTTGTTTGATATGTTTGTAGCTTTTGATTTTGTCTTTGATTTGTATAGATTGTTTATTGTTTATTCAGATGCTTGCATTGGTGTATGAAAGTTGTTAAAGAGGAAGCACTTATGTAACTATGGCCTGATCAACCAAAGGAAAACCACTGCTCAGTAACAGCAGTGGTTCAGTATCTACAGCGGATTACATAAGAGAAGCTGATGTGTCAGCTAGAGAGCATGTCCAAAAATTCTTTGAATTATGTCATCCAACAATGAGGTGGCAGCGATAAGGGAAGCATAATTTGAAAGGTCTGGCCCACATTCAATTATGAAACTGCTGATGTTCATTGAAATTTCAAATGACTGATGCTCATTAAAATGGGAGGGTAGTTTGAAATTTCAAACGAATTGAAGCGGTGGTTCTTGTGTAACAGTGTTTAGTGTGTCGGTGTTTAGATTTTGTTACAGCTTTGATGACGGTTGTTAGATTTATTAAAATGTAATTGCTACAGTTTGAATATTTGAATATTCATCTGTTGATCGTGGTCTGTTAAAGCACTGCTCTTAAACATTCTCTGTTGAACTGCATCATTTGTTAGTCCATAGGAGAGGTTCTCTTTGGCAGACCTTTTCTTGAACCGGAGCGGTATTTATCAGCAGATGTTCATCATGAGGCGTGTGTAAACAGATGTTTGAAATCCTCTGTTGAAGTGTATCACTATTAAGTCACAGCAGATGTTAGCAATTTATACTGTGGAATGATTAGCAAATGTTATGTTTTGTAGACCTTTGTTTCAATAGCAGATGTTAGCTTTATGATACTTTTGTATTTATATATTTAGCAGCAGAGGTTGTTTTATCAGCAGAGGTTATTTGCTGTAACAGTCTTTGTGTTTATTAGCAGAGGTTGTTTTATCAGCAGAGGTTATTTGCTATAACAGTGTTTGTGTTTATTAGCAGAGGTTGTGTTTATTAGTAGAGGTTATTTGCTATAGCAGTCCTTGTGTTTATCAGCAGATGTTGTTTGGAACAACAGACTTTGCTTGAACAGATTTTCTATTTGACAGAGCTTTTGGTTTGTTAGATTTTATCTAAATAGAGGCTGAGTGTATAAATTTACAGAATATAATTCAATATATAATTTATCATGAAAAGCCAATTAAAATATATGGAGAATGTACAACAAAGGTTTAAGTTAATATAAATAATAAGATAGGAATACTTGATTGAATGTTTAAATATTCGTAAGTCGTAAGTTTCAAAATATAGAAGTTTGATACATCAACATCCCATAATTTATCTCAAATGAGATAATACCAACAACCACAACTATCTGTAGACTTTCTTTAAGATCAGCTAGGCTTTTTCTTCAGAGTAGACAAATTTGCATCTCATATTTCTGTAGATACCATTGGGCTTAGTGAACTTCTTGGTGAATTGACAAGCCGCGTATCTAAATCCCTTGCCATGCTTCTCCCATCGAAAGTCAATTACAGTGTCAACTCCATTCAGATTTTCAACTGTCATCTTCAATGGTCTATGAATCCTTGATAAAGAAGCTACTTTCACATTCAGACGCTTAAAAATAAATATAAAATACCAATAATTAATAAGAAATACATAATGTATTTAAGTAAAGTAACAAAAATTACAGCTTAATTGTAACAGAATAAACTTACAAAATGTTTGCTGCAGTACCATACGATTTGTAAGGGTTATTCATCAGCATCAGCTTCATAATCTGAGATAGCGGCATCAAAATCTGCATCCTCGATATCATCGGATTATTCATTCGATACAACATAATCACTATCAGAATCTGTGTCATTGGATTATTCAACATCCAACTGATGTTGCAGATCCTCGGTAATTTGAGGAACTTCCAAATTGGGTGAGGAAGTATCGTCTATCGGACTGTCATTGGATTTTGGTGCAACAATCTCACATCCATTCAAATCAAAGGCAGTAAGCAGAAAGATGTAATCCGCTGCGTATCTTAAAACAAGTACAATTCCTGTTTGCATACCCATGTAGTGTACAACCTTTTCCCATCCATCGGTTATAAAGTAACAATTTCGAAGAGGATCACGTTGAATTAGTACATCAAAAGAGTCCCACTGATTCACATAAATCTTAAATGTCTCTTTAAGTTTACCAACTCCAATACTGACGTTGACTAACTCTTTGGGTATTAGCTGAACAAAAACATATAAAATTATGAATCAAACAAAGGTACAGTAAAATTAACAAATATATCAGTAATTACTATAGTAACATTTAAGTATTGGATTAAAATACCAAAACTTACCAACACGTCTTTACAAATATCAGTAATACTGTGGGAGAATGAATCCATACATCCAAACTTCCTCTCAAATGATATTGATGTGAACATAGAAATCATTGGAAGTTTTGTTTGATAATGATGAACTTTTTCCAAAGGTGTCAGCAGGTATGTATATGGTGCAGTTTTTTTAAATACCAACAGACATCCTTCTTTCAATGAAAGGTCAGAGACAACTGAGGACCATCCTTCTTTTAGAGCAAAGGTTCCATTGTGTTTTGAAAATCGGTAATCCCATCTCATACCGTTTACACACTCTATAACGCCAACGTTACCAGGAACTTCTTTGAGTAAATGATTGTTTGCAAAGTTTTGTGGTATTATCTGTTGAGTTCAAGTATTTAAGTATTGGCAAATGTTATATGTGAATTAATTGTTAACAATAAAACTGTAGAAAATGGTTTTAATGTAATAATCTTACCAAGATTTTGGAATTAAAAGAATCCAAATATTTATAAAAAGACATCTTCCAAGATATTATGTTTCTGGTTAAAAATCAAAGAAAAAATGAGACAATGTATTTTATCAGATACTTCATTATTTATAGAGAATGGGATAACAAATGTGAACCAACAATGTTTAACATATCTATGCCATTCAGATAATGCTTTTAATATTTATCGATTTATCTAGAGTATAACAATAAATAAAGATTCTTCTAAAAACTGTAGAATCGAGTACCACTCTCAATAACCTTTTTTGGATGCAATTCAATAAATAAAAGATTTGACATTTAATCATTCTTTAATATCAAGTAAGAAAAACAACAAAATATACCTTATCGATTGCTTTCAAGAATCCAAATGTAACACCATATCGAACAAAACTTGAAATCAGAAACATTATAAAAAATAAAAAAGCTCGTAAAAGTAAATTGATGTATCATCTAAAACATGCAATACATTGAGAACAGTCTTCATAACAGTTGTTAATCATGTGCATATGAAACTAATGTATATACAAATTTTAATAAATATTATTATACCTTGATCGAAGTTGTTGATGATGTCAAAAGTAAGAAGAATTCAAGTGGAGTGATTCAATATTTCAAATGGACATCGGTGATTAAAATTTGAAGCACTTTTTAGGAGATCAGACAAACAATTTTGTAAAGGGGATTTGGAGAGTCGTTAAAAAGGTAAAGTATGTTTCTATCTGCCTCTATGTAAAAAGGTAAACCGCCATTGGGATAATAAATTACATTTTACCGCCATTGAGATAAGGAACTTACATTTTACCCCCTAATAATATAGCTTTCTTTTTCAAATAAGTCAAATCATTTTCAAATAATTCAAACCATTATCAAAATACTTTGAAAGTCTTTTTCTTGAGTACTCGACAATCATCTTCATTCAGATATTTGTAATTATGGCTACAGATAATAGAATTTCAAGTAAGTATGAACTATTCTTTCAACCAAGTCAAAGTCAAGTCTGTGCGGAAGCAAGGAAAAAAGGAAGCGTGTTCTGCAACAAAAGCGAAACAAGAGTGCTTTTCATCGCACATCGACATCCGATTCTGTTAAAAAGATTCCATTATTAAACACTCCAAGTGGTATGTCTTGTAGGTTTGTAAACAAAATTTTACAAGAAATATATATTTATATGTTATTTTTTGAGAATCCTTACACATGTTTCGTATTTTACAAGTTTCAACAACCAATGTTGAGAGAAGGAATGTGTACCATTTTCCTGCTTATGCTACTCCAAATATTAGCAGTATTTTGTTTCACTCATCTTCTGAAGTAAGAGGTATACTTACTGCATATATTTTTTGGTAATTTCAAAAAAATTTCACAATACTTTCAAAGTTCTTTTCTCAAGTTGTCAACAATCTTTTCTATTCAAGTATTTTAAAATATGGATACAGATAACACAATTTCAAGTAAGTATGAAGTTGACCATCAAGCAATTCAACGTCAAATGTGTGCTAAAGAAAGAGAAAAAAGGAAGTATGTTCTTCAACAAAAGAGAAACAACAAAGGTTGTCATCCTGCATCAACATCTGATTCTGTTGAAAGGATTCCATTTTCAAATACTTCAAGTGGTATGTTTTATAGTTTTACAAACAAAATTTAAAAGAAATATGTATATATATGTTATGTTTTTGGAATCCTTACATATATTCTATTTTACAAGTTTCAACCACCAATGTGGAGAGAAGGAATGTGTATCATCTTGCTATTTATGCTACTCCAAATATTAGTAGTAATTTGTTTCACTCATCTACACAAGTAAAAGGTATACTTACTGCAGATATTTTTTGGTATTTTCAAAAAATTTTCACAATACTTTCAAAGTTCTTTTCTCGAGTTGTCAACAATCTTTTCCATTCAAGTATTTTAAAATATGGATACAGATAACACAATTTCAAGTAAGTATGAAGTTGACCTTCAAGCAATTCAACGTCAAATGTGTGCTGAAGAAAGAGAAAAAAGGAAGTATGTTCTTCAACAAAAGAGAAACAACAGAGGTTGTCATCCTGCATCAACATCTGATTCTGTTGAAAGGATTCCATTTTCAAATACTTCAAGTGGTATGTATTATAGTTTTGCAAACAAAATTTAAAAGAAATATGTATGTATACGTTATGTTTTTGGAATCCTTTCATATGTTCTATTTTACAAGGTTCAACCAACAATGTCGAAAGAAGGAATGTCCATCACACTCCTTTTGGAAGTAGTAAGCAAATATCCAATTTTGTTGAGAGGACTCCGTTATCAGATATTACAAATTGTATGTTTTAAATTTTATAAAACAAAAGATTTGTTTAATCTTAAGTTTTATGAATTGTTATATATATATATATCTTATTTTACAAGCTTCAATATAGGTGGAATATCTAAAATTGAATTACAAATGAGTGATGAGATGTTACCAGATTCTGTGGTTAAGAAGATTCATGGAATTTCTAAAGGTATAAGATACGAATGTAAATTCCTGTTAATGTTGGTGCACTACATCTGTTGACTTCGTCTTGGATCGAGTCATACATTGTTTTGTATAGATTAGGGCACGTTTTACGAGAAAACATGAGATTGTATGTGTTTAGAGTGTTAGTTTCGCTCATATGGACATAGGGTGAAGGTTCCGCTTATTTGTACTCATGTAGTTTCACTTATATGGACATGTCCATATAAGCGAAACTATCTGGCCTATAAATAGAGTCCATTTGAGTGAAACCAATGAGAAGGATCACCTTGTATTCCACGCCAAAGTGCTGCCGGTGTGAAGAACTGCATGTAATCGAGTAATAATCAATACAATTAGCAGTTTTAGTGAAGATTCAGCTGTTTCTACCTACATTTCTTGTAATTCCACACCTGAAACGTAGTTGAACGCCTCTGAACGACTCAATCGGGTCAGAAAACGATCCTAGAAGTGGTATCAGAGCTGAGATTAGTTGGATTTTATCATCATTTCTTACTTCTACACCTTCTTTATTCAATTCAGAAAATTTTCACGGTCGAAATCTGCTCAAAATTTCACAGACTGTGCGCAATTGAACATAGACAAACCCTTGAAAGTTTTGTACCAAATTACGGACTAAAAATGGTTGAGATTACCTTCGGACTTGGTTCCGCTTATCCGGACATAGAGTAGTTCCGCTTATCTGAACAGTATAGTTCGCTCTTGTATCATCTTATTCAGAGGTTCCGCTCCAAATTACCTTGGTAGTTCCGCTCTTGTGTCATAAAGATCAAAGGTTACGCTCAAATTGCTTGGTAGTTCCGCTTTTGTGTCATCTTAATTGAGGTTTCGCTCCAAAAGTCACCAAGAGGTTTCGCTCCAAAAGTCACCAAGAGGTTTTGCTCTTAGTACATAATAGAGTTTCGCTTATTTGAATTAAGTAGTTTCGCTCCAGTGGACAAGTTTGTTTGTAGTTTCGCTTATTAGATCATCTGAAGGTTTCGCTTTTAGTGCACATCACTTAGTTTCGCTTATTTGTCACTGTGTTTGAAAATGTGCTAAGTCATCATGGATACCGAGTTCTACAACGCATTTGCAACACCGTCTGGTCCAGCCGCCGTTGTTCAAGCTATAAATATAGAAAACGAGACGGGAACCACCCAAAAGCCCCCGAAATTGATGAATATCGAAGAATATTACGGGTGGAAAGACAGATTCGAGAACTGGGTTCAGGCAAACCATCTTAGATCATGGGAATGCATTCTGAAGAAATACGTGTTGCCTCAAACAGATTTGCAGGTTTTAAAAGAGTTATCTGAGTTCACGGATCAGGAACGGGTTATGTACAAAGCAGAAAAGATGATGATCAATCTGTTGCAACAAGCGATCAAAGAAGACATCTTCATTTTGCTACAGCACGACAAAACTGCAAAGTCAATCTGGGATGCACTTAAAGTCAAATTTGAGGGAAGTGAGAACATGATAAAAAGCAAGAAAGCATTGCTAAAGAAAGAGTTTGATTTGTTCAGTAGTCTACCGGGTGAAGATACAAAGAAGCTGATCGAACGCTACTGCCACCTTGTACGATCAATGTCAATGTTGAGTATTACTAAAGATCGTGAAGAGTGGGTAGACAAGCTTGCTGATACACTACCACAGAAAGAATGGGGAACATACTTGATGATTCTGAAAAACACGAGTGTTTATGATGGGTTAACGATTTCTCAGTTCATCGAAAAGATCGAGGGTCAGGATCTGGAACAGCAAAAGATCGCCAGGATGAACAGTCCGAGTGGTCAACAGGATGTGAAGATGTACTACAAGGGTAGCATTCCAGTTCCAGAATCTGAGAGAAGTCCGAAAATCCAAACTGCATTCAGTGCTGGAGATTCATCAGAAAAAGCTGATCAGGGATTAAACAAAAGCAGCAGTGGATTCTCATCATTTCCGAGTGTTAATCCTAAAGAGTCAAACACAAGCTTTCAGTCTCAAATCACAAAGACAGGAAATGGTTACGTGATTCAGTGCAACATTGCTCTAAATCTTCCAGAAGGTCAAAGCTTTTCTGAGGAAACTGCGAAAGACCACATGGCTCTACTTGGTTCTGTGTTGCTTTCATATGAAGGTCTTGTTGCTGGTCGTATCGGAAATCCTATGCTTACAAAGGAGGATTACGATCAAATAGACGCCGAAGATATGGAATTAATGGATATCAAATGGTGTCTTGCAAGTGTACTCAGACGTGCTGAAAAGTTCAAAACAATTACTGGGAGAAATGACTTTCTTGATGCTCATGTATCTACTTTAGGTTTTGATAAAACTAAAGTTACTTGTTTTCGATGCAGGGAGAAAGGACATTTTAAACGAGAGTGCAAGGGTAGAGAAGCTAGTGGTGCTCAGAATTCGTTTGGAAAAGATAACTACTACCGGAAAGCCATTTATCAGCAGGTTGGTCAATCACAAGACTCACAGACGGCTCATGGTAGGAAGATTGAGGATTCTAAAAGAGCATGTTTGGTGGACTTCAACTGGAGCAACTACATATCTCCTGATAGCAAAGTCTTTTTAGTTGATCAACATGATGAACAACTACCTGAAGGCTTCAGCTGGGATATGTTTGTTGATGAAAAGGGAGAGTTCAAAGCTTTCATTTCCAAGATTGTCAGAGAACCAGACATGTTTACCACTTGGATGAAGTCTATTGGTGAGACAGTGGAAAGTGTGGAGGAACAGTCTGTTACGTCTGATGAAAGCTCAGAAAGTGTTGATGAAAGTTCTCAGAATGCTGATGAGAGTGTACAGAATGATGTTAGTTAAGAAAGGGAAGTTGTATTTGATCAAACACCGTCTGACTCTGGTATATCAGATGCTGATTCTAAAAAATCTGTACAGTTTGATCAATCACCAGTTGATAGCAGTAGTGATGATGAAGAAGAGAAACATATCAATATTGCTAAAACTCATCTTTCTCCTGAAAGTTTTCATTTTTATTTTGTAGATCGCATGGAAAAGTTGAAGGCAAAAAGAGCTGCAAAAGAACACATGGAAATGAAGCCTGAAAGTGTTGCTGAGGAGAATGATGAGACTGAGCTGGTGAGTGAAGAAAAGATGTCTGAGGCTGAGAAGGTGAAAGAAGAAGAAAAGGTGGTTGAAGTTGTGAAGACAATCGAGATTGAGAAGATTGTTGAAGTTGTCAAGCCTTGCGAGAAGTGTTTGGAAGCTTGCAAGGGATGTGCAGCAAAAGATGAGATAATTGATGAGTATGAAAAGAAGAAGGAACAGTTACTGTTCAACCTCAACTATGTGAAAGAATCCTATGATGTCTTGAACAAAACAGTAACTGGTCTCCAAAAGATAAACTCAGAAAGAGAACAAGCACTAACGATGATGAATGCAGTCATGATGACAAAGCAAAAAGCAATCAATTTCTACATCGAAGAAAATGCTAAATGAAAGCAAGAGTTGGAGACTGAGAAGATTGAGAATGAGAGAATTAGACGTTTATTACAAAGTTATTCAAGTTCTGATTATCTCATTGATCGTATTTACCCAACTGTTGCAGGAATGGAAGCGTTTCAAGATGAGAAGCCGAAGAAAAAGAAAGACAGTGGTAAGAAATCGACTGATAGCTATAACAAGTGTCCGCCTCCAATTTGGGAAGGGTATTCACCTAGAAAACCAAACGAGGAGCAACTTGAAAAAGCAGTCACTATAAAGCTAAAAACCGATACAATTGACGTTTTACAAGATACCATTGATGTCACGTTTACCTCGTCTGACACTGATCAGGAGTCTGAGTTAATCAAAAAGGTGGTCGATCAGGTGTTGGATACTGATGAGGATGAGTCAAAGTCAGAGTCTGGAGGGTCAAATTCATCAGTCAACAATTCAAAATCGTCGGTCAAACGGTCTTACAGTAAAGAATTTTTGTTATCAAAAGCAAATTTGGATGATGAAACATTTGAAGTTGCATACACTTTAAATGATTCGGACAAATTATATTATGACAAAGAATTTCCAATAAGAAGTGTTCGTTTTGACATGATCAAAAAGGTTTTCAAAATGACAGAAATTAATATTTCTGAAATAAAAGATTTAAATCTTAATGAAAAACCTAAAAAGTACACTTCAAGAGTTCAACAACGTCTAAACAAGAAAAAAGGTTACAATTCTGGTTCTGGTTTTCAAAAGAAATCAAACCAAAATCGTAGCTACAAAAAGAAAGGTCTTGGATTTATACCATCAGAAAATCATAAAAATATGAAAAATTCTAATACAAAAACAGAATTTGTGTCAGGTGGAAGTTCAGAGGATGAACAGAAGAAACCATTCTGGAGACAGTCAAATCAAGAGTTTCTTGCTGATAAAAGAAAGAATGGAACTGAAGTGTGGCAACCAAAAGAAACTCGTACCTGTTACAGATGCAATGAAGTTGGTCATATTGCATGGAACTGTCAGAAAAATGCCAAACCAAATCAGGGAGTTTCTCAAAAGTTGAAAGAAAAGGTTGTTGATGTTGAACCACCAACCGAAAAACTTAAAGTTTTTGAAAACTCAACTTATGAGGTCGGTGAGTGTTCTAAAAAGAATGTGTTCAAACAGAAAGCTGAGAACAACCAAGTGTGGGTTGTTAAAAAGGCTAGTGAAAAAGTCGGCGATGAATCTTGTTCCACAAAGTCAGAGGAGCCACAAGGTGAGGTAAAAACTTCAGTGAATGATGTTGATTTTCCATCATTGAAGTTTGAAGAAGTTAAAAAGAAAGTTGGTAAAATTGAAATCTCGAATCAGTTTTACAAAGAGAAAAATGAATTTGATGTCGAGAAAACATTCAATGGGAGTGTTAAAAAGATTTTTGGAAAAATGTTGAATGAGAGAGCAAAGGGGGTTAAAGATTTTTATGCTACTAAAAAGGCAACTTACAACCCTACTGCTCAAGAATTGAAAGCCATCAAGTCTGAAAAGACTTGGATGGAAGTTTGTTTCCCATAATAGTCTTAGGACTATGCCGGAGATCCCAAGTTTATATCGTGGATCAGGAATCGGCATCATTCATGTTTTTGATGAGTTTGTATGAAAGTTTGTTGAAAATGTTTGAATGTTTACAGGATTGAGTGACTACGCCGGAGCTTCCAGGTAGGTAATTGAGAAGCAGGAATCGGCATCTTTGTGATCAATCTTACAAGTGGTAAAAAGGTTTATGTAGACGTAACATTCCTACAGTGGGTATTTGTTCAGATATACCTACAAGTGGTATTGTTTGTGATTCTACAAGTGGTTTATTTTTACAAATGGTACAGAGATTGCTTGAGTGCAAAACGGTAAATCGGAGACATTAAGTTGTACTTGATTTACTAACATAAAAACTGACAAGATGATGAACCATAACCCCGAATTTAACCCATGTGTAATCTACAAGTGGTAAAAACAAACTCATTTTCCGGAAAAGTCATTTTGATTAAAACAAACTTAAGTGTTTTGAAATCTAAATGAGAAAATGGTTTGTGAAAGGGGGAGTTCTGATTGTTTATGTACTAGTGAATGGCGAATTGATGTGATTTGATGTCAGTTGTCAAGTTTTTGTACAGTTTGTTTTGTGTTCTAGTGGGTCAAGAGCTTAGTTGTTTTCAAATTTTTTTAATGTGTTAGAATTTTAGGGGGAGTAGTAGAAAATTTCAGAAAATCCAAAAACATTAGAAAATTTGAAAAATACAAAAACATGATAAAATTCAAAAACGAGTTTTGTTGTAAAAAGAGGAAATGATACTACATCAGTGGACTGTCACAACATGCTAAAGAAATGTAATGACAAAATGTGATAAACAATCTTACTGAAGATATGCCAGTAGGTTTTTACACACTTAGTAAATTGTGACGAGATATAAACATAAAAATTTCAAACTTGCTTGTTCTGTGGGTTAACAACGACTTGAATATATAGGTAACCCCTGAAATCTTGTTTGAAATGTCCCTTATTCTGAGATACTAGGTCTTTATGCTCAGTGATATCTGGGGTATTATCCCGGGACTTCTGCTGTATGGAAGTACTGACCTAGTCCCCGGATAATGCTTTCTGCAAATGCTTGAAACATAGCATCGCCCTCAGCAAGCTGATGAAACAATAAAATTGATAGTCGCTGTTGTTGTAATCAAAAGATCTTCTAAAGGGGACATACCAAAAGTCGAAGCCGTCATCTCTTTGCGTATACGGAAGTATCGACCTGAGCTCTCACGGCCCTGGCACATAATCCCTTTACAGATATCATCTGTGGTATACTCACCTATAAGACTGAATATTGGGATCTGGATACGGGAGTATATTCAAGAAGTAGGACACATGAATAAGTTTAAGTGCTTAAAATATTAATTCGTATCTCGAAGCAGTTGAAGTTTGTGTGAAAATTTAAGTGGACAAATATACTAATAATCT
Source organism: Helianthus annuus (assembly GCF_002127325.2). Taxonomy (NCBI): domain Eukaryota; kingdom Viridiplantae; phylum Streptophyta; class Magnoliopsida; order Asterales; family Asteraceae; genus Helianthus; species Helianthus annuus. The sequence continues at coordinate 120,937,968 of NC_035447.2, read as the reverse complement.
AGGTAAATTGCTTAGAACTGAAAATGTAATCAAGCTTAACGGTGTTAGTGACATGTCTCATAAACTGATATGATCCTCTTACATGAACTCACAAAAATATTGTCTGTAAATATTTTAGATTCTGCTTTATTTTGATTCAACAAATAGTGTTTACTTTCTTTCAGAAAAATCCAAAAAGATTTTGTGTGTGTTTTAGTATAAACTTTTGAAAAAGTCAAAAAGATTTTCGACAACTGATGTTGGAAAGCTGATTTTCAAAATTCCGAGTGCTAAACATGATGACATTGTTGTGAGGGGAATTATGTCTTAATTGTCAAAATATGTTTTAAATCAACAAAGTGGTTCATCATGTATGTGTGAATTGAGAGAGAGTGATAGTTGGTGCATATGCTATGAGAGGGAGTTATCTGACTATGTCAAGAGTTGGTGCATTCCAAATTGTTAAATTTAGAAGTTTTACTTTTCGGTTAAGTTTGTGCAGGTTTAGCCAAGTTTCGATTCTGGAAATTGAAGTCTCTATAGTTTAAGCCAGGTCTCGATCTTGGAACATGAAGAGCCAGACAATGATCCTGAAGCAGAAGTTGCTGAAGAACAAAGGAATGCCAGCAATTCGAGAGGGGGAGTCTGTAGATAGAGAGAGAGAGAAAAGCCCAGAGACTGATCAAGACTGAAGATGTGAAGACACAGCATTGTCGTGACTCGATGGACGACTCCGTCAACATCTGAGGGGGAGTCTGTTGGTGCACTACATTTGTCGACTTCGTCTTGGATCGAGTCATACATTGTTTTGTATAGATTAGGGCACGTTTTACAAGAAAACATGAGATTGTATGTGTTTAGAGTGTTAGTTTCGCTCATATGGACATAGGGTGAAGGTTCCGCTTATTTGTACTCATGTAGTTTCGCTTATATGGACATGTCCATATAAGCGAAACTATCTGGCCTATAAATAGAGTCCATTTGAGCGAAACCAATGAGAAGGATCACCTTGTATTACACGCCGAAGTGCTGCCGGTGTGAAGAACTGCATGTAATCGAGTAATAATCAATACAATTAGCAGTTTTAGTGAAGATTCAGCTGTTTCGACCTACATTTCTTGTAATTCCGCACCTGAAACGTAGTTGAACGCCTCTGAACGACTCAATCGGGTCAGAAAACGATCCTACAGTTAACTTTTCAATATGTAGAAAACTTATGTTGACTTATAAATTTACTAAGTCTGTAGATTATATTGATCATGGAGATGCCATATTTGTGTGTTGTAAATGTGATGCAATGTTATGGGAAGATGAAATGCTTAGGGGAAATAAAAAACGTAACAAAACATCCTATTCTCTTTGTTGTTCAAATGGAGATGTTGAGCTACCACGACCGCCTACACCTCTTCCATTACTACGTCATTTATATAAAAGTCCTACCTCACAGTCTTGCAATTTCATGGATAATATTCGAGCATATAACATGATGTTTTCCTTCACATCTCTTGGTGGGAAGGTTGACAAAAGTTATCAGAGAGGTAAACGTCCTTATGTATTTAGACTACAAGGTCAGAATTATCATCGAATGGGTAGTCTACTTCCGGACGATGGGGAAGAACCTAAATTCTCCCAGCTTTACATATATGATTCACAAAACGAAGTTGTAAATCGTCAGAAAGCAGTAAGGTAATTTCTTTATGATAATTGTGGCATTTAAGAATATATATTTTGCTTTTCAGTATATTTACATTCATTATCATTTAAAATGAATGTAACATTTTATATTTATGGCAGTTCTCACATAGAATGCAAAACTACAAGAAACAACCAGCTTGATAGTACAACCATAGAGGGTCTTAAAGATATGTTGGATTCTTGCAATCCTCTTGTCCAATCCTTCAGAATGGTAAGAGATTGTTTTCAAGAAAATGAGTTTCAAGATGTAAGCTTGAAGCTTATTGGAACAAGAGATAAGGATGGAAGAGTTCACAATTTGCCAACAGCATCAGAAATTGCTGCTTTAATACATGGTGATTTTGATGGAGCATTTGATAAACGGGACATTGTTGTTAGAAAGAAGTCTGGTGGTCTTCAAAGAATTAATGAGCTTCATCCCTCTTACCTTGCTTTGCAATATCCACTTATTTTCCGATATGCGGAAGATGGTTATAGAGTTGGTATTAAACATAGAGGGATTGCGATTGATGATGAGGTACTTAGAACCAATCTTACAATTAGAGAATTCTTTTGTTACAAAATTCAAGATAGACAGAATTAGTTTTCATTGTTAGTTAATGCGAAAAAACTATTTCAGCAGTTTTTGGTTGATGGATACACGATGATAGAATCTGCCAGGTTGAATTATATAAGGACACAACAACCTAAACTTAGAGTGCAAAATCTTAAGAATTTGAATGCTACTATTGAAAGTGGAGAGAATAATGCCTCAAGTTGTGGTAAAACTATACTTTTACCTTCATCATTTACTGGTGGTTCTAGATATATGATGCAAAAGTACTTGGATGCTATGGCAATTTGCAAGTCTGTTGGATATCCCGATTTATTCATAACGGTGACTTGTAATCCAAACTGGCCTGAGATTTACAGGTGTTTGCATGATAAAGCTCTTAATGCTGAAGACAGACCGGATATTATCTCTAGAATATTCAAGTGTAAATTGGATCATCTTATAAAAGATTTCAAGAAACATAAATTCTTTGGTGATATACAAGCAGGTACCCTTTAGTTATATTTTTTACTTTGAACATCTAATTATATTTATCTAACAGCCTACTGTTCAAAAATCTCAGTTATGTATACAGTGGAATTTCAGAAGCGTGGACTCCCACATGCTCACATATGTTTGTTCTTGGGTGCTGAAAGCAAATTTCCAAATGCATCTGATATTGATCGTGTTATTACTGCTGAGATACCAGATAAAGAAAGAGATCCTGGATTATATGAGCTTGTCAAGCAATTTATGATTCATGGACCATGTGGTACAGACAACCCACTTGGTCCATGTATGGTTCAGCAAAAATGTTCTAAAAAGTTTCCCAAAAAATATGTAGATGAGACTTGTGTTGATTCTAAAGGATATCCTGTCTATCGTCACCGTCAAACAAGTAATATGGTAGTAAAGAATGGTGTGACACTTGATAATATATTTGTAGTTCCTTACAAAGCTCTCCTGCTCAGAAAGTATCAGTGCCACATTAACGTTGAATGGTGCAACCAGTCAGGTTCTATCAAATATTCGTTTAAATATATTAATAAGGGGCCTGATAGAGTCACTGCTTCTGTTTTTCAAGCCAATAGCACCAACAATAATACGGAACAGAATGTAGCTGTAGATGAGATAAAAGCATACCTTGATTGTAGATATATCTCTGCTTGTGAAGCTGCTTGGAGAATATTCATGTATGATATACATTATAGATATCTAGCTGTTGAAGTATTACCTTTTCATTGTGAAGATGGTCAGAGTATTGTGTATAACGATCATGATAATTTGTGTGATATTGTTACTGATCCAACTGTGAAAATGACAATATTTACAGAGTGGCTGAATTGTAATAAAGTCGATGAATTTGCCAGGACATTGAGGTATGTTCAGTTTCCGGGATATTATATATGGAATGCTAAAAATCGCAAATGGAATCGAAGAAAGCATCCGTATGGATCAATTGGGAGGGTACATTATGTCCCACTATCACTTGGTGATTGTTATTACCTAAGGATTTTGCTGAATCATATTAAGGGACCAACCTGTTTTAAAGATATAAAAACAGTTGATGGGCAAGTTTTTAAAACATTTAAAGATGCATGTTTTGCACGGGGGCTGTTGGATGATGATAAAGAATATGTTAATGCTGTCAAAGAAGCTAGCACATGGTCAACCGGAGATTTCTTGAGGACCTTTTTTGTAATGTTGTTGCTGTCAAATTCGATATCTCGTCCTGGTGTTTTTTGGTCAGAAACGAAGTCCCTATTATGTGAAGACATTCTGTATCAGCAACGAAAGATAACTGGTATTGCAGGTAATGTTATTATTTTATTAAATTTATATCCAATTACATTAAAATTATGCAATAGCTCTGTTATTGGGAAAAAAACTAATACTTTTTTCAATATTTGTTTTAGATTTGGATCTTCAACAGGAAGAACTTGAAAATATCTGTCTATCTGAAATTGAAAAGTTGCTACTTACCAATGGAAGTACAGTGAGAAATTTTGATGATATGCCAAGTGTTCCGGACAATTATGTTTCATCATCGAACAATCGATTGATAATGAAAGAATTATCCTATGACAGACTAGCTCTTCAAAGGGAACATGATCGTTATGTAAAGTGTTTAACTGCCGAACAGGAAAAGATATATAAAATTGTTATGGAAGCGATTGAAAAAGGTGATGGAGGTGTGTTTTTTGTATATGGTTATGGTGGAACTGGAAAGACGTTTCTTTGGAAGACATTCTCAGCTGCATTACGATCAAAAGGTGAAGTTGTATTGAATGTTGCATCCAGTGGAATTGCTTCACTTTTGCTGGATGGTGGTAGAACTGCTCATTCAAGGTTTGTAATTCCAATCAACATTAATGAGAATTCAATATGTTCGATAGAGCCTAATACTGAATTAGGTGATTTAATTAAAAGAGCAACATTGATTATTTGGGATGAAGCACCTATGACTTACAAGCATTGTTTCGAGGCTCTTGATAGAACAATGAGAGACATATCACGTTCCAGTCAATTGAACATGCAATCGAAGCCGTTTGGGGGAAAGGTCATTCTATTTGGTGGTGATTTTAGACAAATTCTTCCGGTTATCCCTAAAGGTACCAGAACAATGATAGTCAATACTTCTTTGAATTCTTCTTATATATGGCGGCACTGTAAAGTACTAAAGCTAACTGAGAATATGAGATTAAGAGTTGGTTGTCAGGAAGCAGATTTGAAAGAAATAAAGGAATTTGGAGAATGGATTTTAAAACTTGGTGATGGTCTGCTTGGTGAAGAAAATGATGGTGAGATTGATATTAAAATACCAGATGATTTACTTATTCATGACCAAGTTAATCCTATTTCTTCTCTCATTTCATATATATATATATATATATATATATATATATATCCGGACATGAATAAGTTTTTGTGGGATTTAACGTATTTCCAACAAAAAGCGATTCTTGCTCCAACTAATGAAGTAGTGGATTCAATAAATAAAGAGTTGTTAGAGAGTCTACCTGGTGAAGAAAAGGTTTATTTTAGTTCAGATAGTTTATGCCAATCGGAGGAAGAATCAGAGCTTAATATGGCGTTGTTTCCTCCTGATGTGTTAAACAATCTTCGTTTATCTGGTTTACCTAATCATAAATTAGTACTGAAAGTTGGTGCTCCGGTGATGTTACTCAGAAACATTGATCAAGCAAATGGATTGTGTAATGGTACACGTTTACAAATCACGAAGCTCGGAAAAGTTGTGATTGAAGCAAAAATTATCACATGGACTAATATAGGTCATCATACTTTGATTTCAAGACTGAAGATGACACCTTCAGATTCACCAGTGAAGATTTCTCGAAGACAATTCCCACTTTCACTGTGTTTTGCTATGACAATAAATAAAAGTCAAGGACAATCATTGGAGGGTGTTGGTTTATATCTTCCACGTCCAGTGTTTAGTCATGGCCAGCTCTATGTTGCTGTATCTAGAGTAAAAAGTAGGAAGGGATTGAAAAGTTTGATTTGTGATAAAGAGAAACGAGTCCGTACAACCACTACTAATGTAGTTTACAAGGAAGTTTTACAAAATCTATGATGATACTAAACATCTGTCAACCTGACAACGTCTGTTGGGTATAATGGAGGAACTGTTGTTAGGAAATGTTTGTTGAAAAGCAATACAACTTTTTGAAAGCATCTGATGCTTGTTGTGCATTAAGCTTATCCTGAGAACACATGTGTTAATAACATTATTCTCTTAATATCTGTTTACTAACCTTTGTAATTTCTGTTGACTGACCTTTTTAACATGGGTCGACTAACATCTAATAGTTACTATCTATTTAATCATCTGGCAAGCTCTCTTGGAGATAATCGATGACAGTTCTTAGTAAAGTCTGTTGGAAAGCAACAGAAGCTTTTAACAGTTAATAGACAACAGTGGTTTGCTATTAACATAAAGGAATTGATGTTGAATAAACCTATTGACCATTACTGTATATTAATTTTATAAGTCTGCATTAATTATTTTTTTACTCTCTGTTGAATTCTAAATGAGATGTTGACCAAAAGTCTAACTGATGTTTACCAAAAGTCAAACAGTTGTTGACCAAAAATCAAACAGATGTTGACCAACAGTTAAACAGATGTTGACCAAAAGTCAAACAGATTTTGAACCACTAAGAATTATAGTTTACCAACAGTGGTTTGACTTTGGTCAAACAGACTTTTTGAAAACAATGGTTTCACTTTAAGCAATCATCAATGGAGTTGGTCAACTTTATTTGCAAAAATTGGTTTTAACTTTATTTGAATTTAAATTACAAGTACCATATATTTCTCATTCTTATTGCAAGAATTGTCTTTGATCTCAGATGGTTTTGAAAACAGTGGTTTCACTTTACGCTATCCATCTGGTAAGCTCTGTTGGAGATAATGGATAACATTTTTTAGGAAAGACTGTTGGAAAGCAACTGAAGTTTTTAACAGTTAATAGACAACAGTAGTTTGCTATCAACATAATGGAATTGCTGTTGAATAAACCTATTGACCATTAGTGTATATCTCTTTTATAAGTCTGCACTAATTATTTTTTTTACTCTCTGTCAATATGGGCTATGCATGGTTTTCTAAGAAACGACCCGTGTTTGCACACGGGTCTTACCGCTAGTACTATATAATAAAAGAAACCATTTTGAGAACACTTGTCATTATATTAGGTCATGTGTTATAGATAATTATTATTTTAATTTAATCTCTTCTAATTAATTATAGATAATCCTCCTACTAAATATTATTTAGTTTAACATCTGAGCCGCCAACGTCTTTTTTTCTAACCCTTTTTCTAATAAAATTTTATTCTAAAATTTAAATTGTTAATTTAAGATATTTTTAAATAAAACAAATTATTTATCACGAAAACCAAACTTTGTATTAATATATGAAATATTTTTATTTTCATTACTAAAAATATTATTATATTAATTTTATTACATAATTTATAAATCAATTTGTCAAAATTGGTACCAACATTTTATCACTCAAGTAGATGCTGATTTGCTTCTTGAATAACATATCTTCTTTTCAAGAACCATCTTCACAATCACCGTATCCGTCGCGTATTGAGTATTATCCATTAGTATATTGAAAGATATGATTTTTTTATTATTGGTATACAAAAATAGATTTATTAAACCGTGTAATACATGTGGTTTTTTAAAGATATACATTTTTTATTATTTACTATACAATATTAAATTTATATGACCCGTGTAATACATGAGGTTTTTTACGATTTAACTTTTTATTACTTGATATATAAAATTAGATTTATTCAATTCGTATAATACACGGGGTTTTTTAAGAATATATATTTTTTATTATTTAGTATAGAAAATGACATTTATTCAACCCGTGTAATACACATATTTTTAAAGATGTAACTTTTTTATTATTTGATATATATAATTACATTTATTCAACCTGTGTAATACACGTGGTTTTAAAGATATAACTTTTTTATTTGGTATATAAAATTATATTTATTCAACCCGTACAATATGGTTCTTATAGATATAACTTTTATTATTTAATATATAAAATTATATTTATTCAATCCGTGCAATAAAGGAGGTTTTTAAAGATATATTGTTTTATTATTTAGTATATAAAATTCATTTATTCGACCCGTATAATAAATGGGGTTATAACCTAGTTTTAAATGAAAGTGATCCCATGACATCATTCTATACCTATATATATTGCCATATTATAAATTACAAACATGTTTGTGCTTAATGGAGTTGTACTCTAAGAATTGGGAGTTTTTCAAAAGAAGTTTTTGAGTTTTCATTTATAACCCAAAGTTTTTCTTTTTTTTTATTTAACCTCTTAGTTTTTTTTTACTTTTTACCCAAAACTTTTCATCTTTTACAATTTAACCCCAACACATTTTTATTTTCAACTTTGATCCCCGTATTTTTCATCTTTTACAAATTTTTCGTTTTACGTTTCGTTATAAATTTGCGAGTGAACACGCCGCAACGATCGTGTGGGTTTCAGCATTTTTTCGTCCGACTTTTCCCGTTTGACAGGACCGTCACAACACGTCTGTTTTTCCCTGTTTGACAGGTTCGTCGCAATGCATGTGGTCTTAGATTTACTTAGTTATTATTTTCTATCCTTACGTTTCAGTCTAATTTCTTCGTATTAACATACCACAACGGGCATGCGTGGTTCAACAATTTTACATATGCTTTTCGTTCGGCGTTATTTTTTCTTTTTATTTATTTTATATTATAAGCTTTTCTGGTGTTGTTGGTCGCTAGTAGTTGTGTAGCATTAGTGCTATTTGGCACAATTTATGCCCCCGCCGCAACGCGGAGGGGTTAATACTAGTTCAATATCAATAAGAAATTAATGAAGCAATTTATAAGAGAAAATTATCAAAATATTGAAAGTTAATCAAAAAGTTATAAATAGATATGGAAAAGCATTTATGCAACTGGTCCCTTTACAAAAGAGATCTACCTTCATTCTCTTCAATCGGAAGCCGTCACATCAGCAACACTGGCTAAACAAACTAGAATTTGAATTTCGCCTACACTTTTGGCTGATATGATTAGAAAAACACCAACTGAACTGGTGAAAGCGTTGGCAAAGCCTACACTTTTGGATCTCGGCTAGGGCTTAATTAGCCTACGCTTTTGGGTACAACTAAGAATCCATGTCTATTATTGAAAAATTTTGGTCAAATTTTACTATTTTAGTAGTCTATCCATTTTATAATCAAGGTTTGTTTTCATTTCACTTTATTAAAAATAAACAAATAAAAATAAATATAATCTATACTATATAATAAAGTATATTAATGGGGATACGTGTATTTCTTAGTTTATTTAATATAGATAATTATTTTTTTAATTAATAAATCTAAAACTTCATAAATCATTTATCTGTTTCTGTATCTATATACTCATATTTATCTTCTAATATATATAATTTTTATCTTTATTTTATCTTATTCTTATATCTTATTTATTTAATATTTTTTTCTTGATTGTTTCTTTTATTTTTTTCTCTTACTAATAATAAATATTTAATATTTTATTGATCCGACCACGTGTAACACACGTTTCTAACCTTTTAATAAATAAATAAATAAACCAAAGTAAAATGTTATTATATGTAAATATTACATCAAAGTTCATTTTCCCAAAAACGTATCTCGACAATTGTGTATACACATGTCATTCACTAGAGAAATCTGTTTTTTAGTTTTCTCACATTTTTCTCATACATAATTATAGATGATTATTTTTTTAGCTAATAAATCTAACACTTCATAAATCATTTATCTATATTGATATCTATATACTTATATTTATCTTCTAATATATATATTCTTTATCTTTATCTTGTCTCTTATTTATTTAATATTTTTATTAACTATTTCTTTTATTTTTTTCGTTTATTAATAATAACTATATTTAATATTTTATTGATCCAATCACGTGTAACATACACGTTTTTAACCTTTTAATAAATACATGAAAAAACAAAGTAAAATGTTATTTTATTTAAATAGTAAATCAAAGTTTATTTTCTTAAAAACGTATCTTGACGACTGCGTGTCAACTTAAATTATATTTATTAAAGCCGTGTAACACACGTGTTTAATCAACTCGTGAAATACACGGTTTCAAATATGTAACTTTTTTATTACTTTGTTCAACTTCATAAAAATATATTTAATACAAACTAGATAAACAAAACCTTATTTCCCATTTATTATGCATGTATAACCTTTAATTAGTAAACCCCATGTACCCCATTTCACACAAAAACGAAAACGAAATGAAGCACAAAAACGGTGGCAGGATCGCATGCTGGTTTCAACACAATTTATGCGCGCCACTAACTAACTTACGCCACTGGTGCATTGTATCAAAGATTTTTACGTTACCAAAACTGCCCTGATGAACAACACTGCCGTCTGCCAGCCAGCCTGGCATTATATTTCCGAACGTTTGCGTGCTATAAATACACTGCGTGCTTTCTATTGTTTGAAAGAGAGAGATAGCACTGCACATATCAGAATTTGAAGATTTAGCCAACAATGAGAAGATCAGGTGGCGGTTTACAGCTGCAGACAGCATTGGCGGTCTTTGTGGTCCTGGCGGCGATGCTAACATGCGCTGTGTGTAGAAATCCGGTGCGTTACCTCGTCGGCGGTAATGATAATAGGTGGAAACCTAATGTTAACTACACCAATTGGTCGCTTCAGCAGGTTTTCTACGTCGGCGACTGGCTTTGTAATTAACCATCTCTCTCTCTCTCTCTCTCTATATATATATATATATATGTCTCATATACACACAGATATTCAAACAATTATACAGTAATTACATTACTGTAGTACTTTTTTTTTGTCAATGATAGTCATCGAATCCTAACGGAAACGTGATAGATCTCCTAAATTTAAAGGCGTTTTTTCGAAGTTTTGTCGCAAGCGTTTGAATGTTCATCGGCTGACTACTTTATTCATTGATGGCAAATTTAATTTAAATAATCTCAGCTTTCTCAATTTGGCCGATAATAATCCTAATTTAGTTATTGGCCGATAATAATCCAAACTGATACACTTTTGGCCAATAATAGTCTGCGTTAAATATAGATTAACGAAATTAAGTTTTTTTCCGAATTACAAACTGATGTTTTAGGGTTTTTGATTAGAATGAGGATACGAGTTGATTGATGTAAAATTTACCTCGAAATACTGTTTCAAACGACGAAAACGGTGCTTCAATTCGGGTGTTTAAACTTCTTATTAACAAAAATCAAGCCGCTTGAAGCATCGTTTCGAGGTAAGTTTTACACAAATCAACTCGTATCCTCGTTTGGATCAAAATCAATAAAATATCAGTTTGTTAATTCGGAAAAAAGCTTAACTCCGTTAAACTATCTTTAACGGCGGACTATTATCGGCCAAAAGTGTATCAGTTCGGATTATTATCGGCTAAGGGTGAAGGGGGTGCTCACCTAATAGGTGAGTCCCCTCTCTTACGCCAAACCAATCCCCGTGTGCCACGTCAACTCCCCTCTTAAACTCCCCTAACACCCCAATTTGATGGCGCCACTCCCCTCTTAGGTGAATTGTTTTTTTTTAAAAAAAAAAAAAAAAAAAAAAGGAAAGCTGTGATTGGTCCCTTCTCCCTCTCTCCTCTCTCTCTCCTCCCTCTCTCTTCGGTGCCTCCACCCCCATTTTCTTCCCCGATTCACTCCCCCGCCTTAATGGCGGTACCCCCCTAATCGGCATCTCTCCTCCCCGATTGAAGTCACCGAGTACGCCCCGCCTGCCCTAATAACTGAGTTGGAATTATTATCGGGCAAATTGAGAAAGCTGGAATTATTTAAATCCAATTTTCCTTCATTTATTTAGTTTCTATTTAGTAAATTATCTAAAGTTTATGTTTAGATTTTTTGCTGATAGCTATGTTAAAGTGATTCATCTGCTCTAGTTAAATTATTCATGATTATATAGTTCGGATCTTGTGTTTAAAATAACATCTATTGTGGATTTTGTTTTCGGTTTCCATGTTTTCGAAATTTCATAGCATTTTTGAACGTTCCGCGACTACTCTAATAAAATTTGTAGCTCGGAAAATTGTCGAACTAGACACGTTGACTTTAAAATTTAGTAAACATGGAAATTGAGGTGGCAAACAAGCATCGCCAGCTAAGACGCCTAGGAATTAACCTAGCACGTAAACTCTCGTAAGTCGTAAAGCACACTGAGGACCACACCACACGTGAACCACTGAAAGGCAACGCATGTAAAAGTAGGGGCTAAGCCGGCAGTTAAATATTAGCTGGCCTTTACACGTGTATTAATTTATTTGGCTATTCTTGTGGGTTAAGCCTTAGATGGCACCGAAATTTATCTGGTTATGTTTATTTGGCGTATTAGATTGGTTGGTTTAAAATGTCTATTTCTATAATGTTTAATAGTCAATGCCTATTTTGTAAAAAAAAAGTGAGTCAAACGCATCTATTTTTCACGATTTTCACTTTTAGTTTCTATATAGTAAATTATCTGCGGTCAATTTGGAATTTGTTCATATATTTTGGTGATAGATAATTAGATATGATAAGGTAATTAACTCGTATCTTCATCTATTCAGATCTCGTGTTTAAACTAAAAACAAACCTATTACAGATTTCGTGTACGATAAGAACTTGTACAACGTGTTGGAGGTGAACGAAACAAGCTACAGGAACTGCAGTGATCAAGGATTCATCTTAGACATCACGAGAGGCGCAGGGCGTGATGTGTTTGAGCTCACTCAACCGAAACGATACTATTTCCTTTCAAGTGGAGGTTACTGCTACAATGGAATGAAAGTTAGCATCAATGTGGTTGAATTCGTTCCTGCTCCTCAAGGTTCTCAGTCCAGTATGATTAGATGCATTAATCCGCTCGTTTTGTCGATTGTGATCGTTGTTTGGGCTGTTTTGGTTCGCAATCTAGGTTTCACTATAATTCGCGCTTAATGTTTAACGCCTGATGTATGGATTCGAGTTCTTGATTGTTTTGAATATCTTGATTTTATGTTTGTGCTGAATAAACCCGTGTGAGAGGGAAATTATTGTTTTTAGTAAAGGACGTGTTCCTCAAGTTTGTGATAGAGATGGTAAGAACTCATATTTTAAGATCTTTTTATTATTTAAGTAATATTTTTTTATCAGAATAACGTACTCTATATCATGTTGAGTAATTTGGTCTTGCTCTAATAAAGTTTTGAAATAATAAAACTATATCATTGTACAATTTTTTTATGGAATAATATGCAATTAGCCGTTAAAAAAAACTTAAATGTATATGTGCACATAATTGACTAAATGCACACTTCATTTTTAGCCTCTTCTAAAAATATCATTTTAAAACTTTTTAAGTTCCACCTTAAAAAAATCCATTACTCACACATTTTACACTAACAGTTCACAACCAATATTTTTAGTTTCAGTGTTGGCTGTGGATTCGAATCCTGGATCGATTCCTTCATAATAAGTTGTACTTAGATTCAGTAGAGTTTGCATGGATTTTTGAAAACTTTCCCAAAGTTGAGAAGTGAAATGACTATCTCGATCAGATACAATGGATATCGGGACTCTATGTAACGAGACTATTTCGTCCACATACAACTTAACTAAGCGTTTTATACAAAGGTTTCCTTCATTGGTAGGAATGAGCTGACTCGGTTAGTCGATCCACAATCACCCAGATTGTGTCATTAGTATTTATTGTTTTGGGAAATTTGGTAACAACACCCATTTGTTATCAATCCCATTTCCATACTGGCATTTCTGATTGTTAAAGTGAACCTAAAGGTTTCTAATGTTCAGTTTTAGCTTGCTAAAAGATTAAATACTTAGAGACATAACTTGCTACATCTTTTTTCATTCCTATCTATCAGGAATTCTTATTCAAACCTTGATACCTCTTATCACTTCCACGATGCATCATTTACTTAGCTTGATAAGCTTCTTCGAGAATCCTTTCTTGCAGGTTTCCTTGAATAAGTATTCAAATTCTCCTTGGATTATGATCACTTCTCCCGTTGGCTTAAGAATCTCAATAAAATTATGATTACTTAAGATTTGAGCATGATTGGATGTTAATCATCCCATTTCTAACACTACATCGAATCCAACGAGGTTCATATGAAGTAAAGTAGCACTAAGTTTGTATCCTAGCAATTTCATCTTTTCTCCCCGAAGTACTTCACAAATATTGGTGGGGTTCCAAACTTGACTACGTTTGATTTAAAAATTGATTGATTGCTTGACATAACTTAGTATTTATAAAACTTTGGTTCGCATCAGAGTTAAATAATACTTTAGTGTCAACATCAAGTACAAGAAATGTACCAACAATCACCTCAGGAATCATTGTTGTCTCTTATGCTGCGAGAACAATGCCCTCGCGTTCTTCTTAGGATCTTCGGTTGTTTTCGTCCTGTTTTCAGGTATCTGTGTCAGTTTCGGATAATCTTGATGAATATGATTTGCTTCCCTAATGGAAACATATACGACTTTTCTTTTTCCACATCCTTCTATCCAGGTGTCAACCCAATATTCAAAGTACTTTCTAATTTGATAACACTACTAATGGTTTGTGGTCTAGTCACCTTTACCAGATTACGGATCTGACTGATCAATCCCCGAATATACCGGGAAGTTAGTACAAATTCGGGTGAAGCCAGAACAGATACCATTCTCACATATCTGAAGAATTTTGCCATATACTCACGACAATGTGTTCCTTTTGTGAGGCAGACAAAATTTCCTTTCTGTCATTTCTTACAATTTTCTTCATTCCATGGCATAAGATGTCACACCCCAACCAATGGCGGAAACATCGGGATGAGACGAAGTGTGAAGATTGCTAGAGACATCATAACGCTATTTGTGACAATATTTAGAAAATCCAAATTTCATTTCATTTCATAACTTCAAATAGTCAACATTACAAGAAATTCAAATACAACAAGTTTAACATAACAACATGATAACATAACAAAATTTGATACAACATGTTAAACCCTAACGTCTATATGTGTATCTAGGCATCAACGCTACTTCTTTTCTTAGCATCATCCTCATCAACCTGTAACATGTTTAAAATAATTCAATGCAAAAGCAAAGGCGAGTATACAAGTTTGGTACGTACATAGCATAAGATAAAAATGTGAACAATCCCTCATAGCAAGCATGCGATTCAAGATAAACATTAAATATGGCATGTGTCTAACATATCAAACCAAGAAAACGCAACTTGCTCATGACATAACCAAAGTTTCAGTAGAGGCGGGTCGTTAATCCTATAGCGCTACATATGTCAAGGTTTGGCTCGTACAAAGTTAATGATAAGTTCTACACATAAGAATCACCCAAATTCAAAGTATCAAGCCATCACATATACAAGCATGTTATAGGAATGTTCATGTGTTTAGACAAAAGTTCATGTGTAAGTTTCAATAGGTAAACATGTTACACCCCAAAAGTGATAAAAGTAAAAAGGGGGAATACGAGTATACTCACAAAGTTTGCATATGTTTTCCGATTATCCAATTGTTGACGAGTAGAGATTTAGAGTCCGAATGTATAAGGGTTAAAGTTCAAGTATGTTTAGAGTCGAGATTCGGTGTTTAAAACAACGTAAAAATAAGATATGAGAATAACATGGAAAATAATCATTTAGTACATATGATGCTTGTTCTTGACACTAGGAAACTCGAAGGAGTTTAGATGTTTTCATGGAACAAGGTTCCATTAGAATCGTGACAAGTTATCATAGTCTAGGATGATGTAATCTAGTACCCCGACATATGAACACTAGTTCATCATCAAAGATTCGATTATTCGAATAATATATTTAGGTTATATAATATATGTCCAATAGTTCAAGCATGAGGTAGAAGATTAAAATCTTCATTTTGGTACCTCTAAATGTCATAGAAGTCATGTAGGAGGTAGGAAGATCAAGTCTTCCATTTAGGCACCTCTATGTGTTCACCACTACACTTGGTGTAAAAAAAACAACCAAGGAGGGTCATGAACATACAATAAAGAATAAGAAATATACACACTAACTAAGAGAAATCATCAAATCATGTGAGGATTGTATGTTTGGACAACCCAAGTTGTTCCATAATCACTCATGTATCAAAGACAAAGTTTGACATGACTTGTGGGTTAAAAACCCTAAACAAAACACCAAGTTTATGAGGTTTAATCCTCTGATTTTAAATGTCTCAACCTTGTTTTTAAGCTTAACCAACCATGGGATAAGTTGTAAGCATTAGGACATAGGTATGAGATGTGTTGGACACAAGTTGCATAGGTTTAAACAAGTTTTTGATGAACATAAAAACAAACAGAAAGTTTATGGACTATTTCGGGGCATTTCCAGGTCTGATTTCTCCAAGGAGAAGTCTAGGAATCGAACCCCATGATTATACAAGCAAGTAGGAAAAAGAATCGAGTGAATCGGATAAGAATTGAGTGAGTTATGCTCATTTTCGTGAAGGGGTGTCAATCTACTCGAACCCTTGCTTTCAGCTACGGTTTGGTGGATGTTTTGTGAGTTTTTAGGGTTGCAAAAGTGGTAGGGAGGCTGGTTATAAGTGGTATTTATAGGGGGAAGGATTAGGGTTTCAATGGGTTGGGCTTTGGAAGTGTTTAGAAGGGGTTACACCTTGAAACTAGCCCACAAAACCCAACTATATGGGCTGAATTTTGCTGAATTGGGGCTGCCATATTTCTTTATTTTTTTATTTTTTTTAAAACATTATAATGAGTAATTTTGTTAGTTAAGTTGTGTAATAATGTGCAACAATGTTTCCCCTAACTTGTAACAAGGTGAAATATGAAATAAAACATGATTTAACTAGGTAAAAAGTGTAATGTACAAGTTTTATTTACGAAGCAAGTTCCGTATTTTACAACGATTACAATGAAAGAATGGTTATAAGAACACAAGATTTCCAAAGTTAGAATTTCACGTAAGGTTTCTAAATGTAGGAAGTTTGAAAACGCAGGGCGTTACATAAGACATGTCATGATCTTGTGTTTGGAAGATCAGGTCTCACTATCTTAATGCCTAATTTTGAAGCATACATTATTAATTCATCCTTCTCACCATATATACTAATGGTTCGGATAGCTTCAGTGTTCTAAAATTCGGCCTACTCGGCCTTGTACTCGGTCCTCGGACCACCTCCGAGGTGAGTTTACCCTAGTCGGACTTGACTAGTCGGCGGCGGTCAAAATCGGCCTACTCGGCTTGTACTCGGACTACTCGGCCTTGTACTCAGACTAGTCGGTCTTGTATTCAGAATACGTCGGACTTGTACTCGGCCTACTTAGCCTTGTACTCGGACTACTCGGCCTACTTGGCCTTCTACTCGGACTACTCGGCCTAATACTCGGTGAGATTTGAACTTCAAACATGTTTCATTTTAAATTATACTCATTTTGACATGAATTATGCTTATACACCAATTAATTTTCTTTATATTTATCATGTCCGCTTACTCCCCGAGTACTCTCCGAGTACTCCGATTACTCCCAACTCCCCAGTCGGCCGACTAGGGACCGCCTAACGACTTTTGCAACACTGGATAGCTTTAGTCCTTTGTAGCCCATGTATTGCCGTAACAACTTCTTTATTACTGGTAATCTTAGTAGGATTACAGGTGAAGAAAGTCTTTGTAAGTGTATCTAGTCGTAGGTTACTCTCGTCTTCTCAACAGTTCTTAATGAAAGTAGAATTACTCTCATTAGCGTAAGTTTTAGTTATACATTTTATGCCTTGGAAAACTTTTAGTTACAGGTTTCCTACTAGCGTTGAAAATCTAAGGTAACGCATTGGAATTCTTATACTTACGATGGCATCCCAACTTAAATGATTCCTATCGTTCATCTTGTCGCACGAATTACGAGACAGATGATCCAATGGAATAGTGTTCGGTATCGGAATTATAGTTGTATACGAAAGGTTCATGATAAAGAAATCTAAAATTATCATTGACACACATACTCGTGATTCATCCTAAATTATCAATCATTATGACCTTTGGATTTTCTTATATATAGATATACATATCTATACAATCATGTGTTTCCTATACTATAATATACATACCATTCATAAGATCAAGGTATTTAACATGTTCATATTTCCAAAAACAGGACATCAGGTCATGGTACTGCTTAGGGAATTTTGTAACTTTTTAACATAACATATACCCCATCTTACCTGGTCTCGCCGGAGAGGCTACCCATCTTACCCGGACAAGTTGGAAAGTCTACCACACTATACCTAGTCTTGCCGGAGAGGTAATTATCATTGTATTTCTCATAAATAGAATTATCTCAAATCATGAGCTAAAAAGCTTTTATCAAGGAACAAGGAAATTAGTATTCACATGACAGATCGTATTCCAGAACCGGGTAGTACCAATAAACAAGAAACAACAGTGGCCAAGTGTTATCGCTTATTTACTGTGCTTGCAATGTTCTAGTCATCACCCTCACGACATACCAGCACCTATTACCCTAAACCTATGCGGGAAACCACTTATCTCAAAGCTTATCTTAAATCATCTTTCTTAGTTTAAGTCTAGATACCTGGTTAACTTAAACCACGGCTCTGATACCAACTTGTAACACCCGCATCCCAGGATAAGCTATGGGGAGTATTACGCGTCTGATATACAGAACACATAGTAATTAGAGATTTCACAACGGAAGCTTCTGAACTTTTATTAAAGAGTATTATGCATCTCTCATATTACACAATAATATCAGTTTAACTATACTAGAGATCTAAACCTTCAGCAGCCCTCTAAACCTCTATCTCTTCGTATGCTAGTCTCAATGTCTGCAATTCCTGCAATCACATGGCACCTAGGATGTGTGCCCGAAAAATATTTAGGACTCAGCAAAAACTGGTGAGTTCATGAACATAAATGATTTTATTCAAAGCATATATTTATCAGCGATAACATCAATCAGATATAATCATGCCAAACAGATAAGAACAGAGTAAGCACAGTATGTTCACATAGCCAGACTATGTATACAAACTCTACTGGCTAAATCAGATACATACAATCAGCCCTCAATCATCCTATCAATCATTGCCACATATCACTGATGCTATACATAGTCGATTCCATAGTTATTACCAATCAGACAGAACATCACATCCCGTTTTAGAAACGGTTCAAAGGAACTCACCTTGCTAGCTTGTAGTTCTTGAGCCTTCAGATAACTAAGCTTCTTGTAAGTCTATAGTCCTGTTTCTAAGCCTTCTGATAATTAGGCATCTAATTTAACAGAGTAAATTACGCATAAGTGTAAAAACGGAATCAAACTTTAACGACAATCACGAGATCAAAACCTCAATGTATAAAATATCACCTTATTCAGGCGGAACTTTAGCTTTTCGTTGCTAGGGTTTCAGATCAATCGGGCAGGGTATCGTTTCAGTGATTGGGGTTTCGTACACGGGAATCGGGACAGAAAACGAGAGAAAGAGATTCAGAAATCGAATATGAGCAGTTTGGAATGCCCAAGAACTGCTCTATTTGGAATTCGACGCCCTCATGCTACGCGACAGATACAAGAGTCCCTGTCGTGACACGCGACGGTGACAAGAATTATATTTTCTTGTTTTCCGTGCTAGTTCTCGTCGTACGCGTTCAGGGTTTCGTTTACGAGTTATTCGAGGCATTTGGATTTTATTTACCAGAAGACTCGGGATGTTACACTTCCGCAGCCCGTTGCTTCTCCATTTATAGTCCCTGCCTTCTGACCTTGAATCTCTTTAAATGATTTGCAGTTTTGCACCCATAAATCATTTCTTCTAGTATAGAAACATCACCTCCACTTTTGTAACAATGCCTCATTAAAACCAGAGAGACTACCAAGTATCAACCTCCAACTTCACTTAAATAGTTAACAAATTCACAACCCACCAACGACAATTCTAACTTTTAATTACTATGCAGGTGAGTTGTAAATCTATTACCACATGCAAAATATTTGTAAAAAGATAGCAAGCAGGATTTTCATCAATTAACACCTGTAATTCTTTACTATCAATAACCATTAAACTTTAAAAAGATATATGCACTTTTTGGAGAGTATGTACACTCCTCCCTAGTAGCACCGGCTTGATCATTAGCATAGCATTCAATGCCCTCCAATGAACAAAATAGCAAGTATTAGCTAGTACACCGTATAGAATAGGGATGAGCATATCGGTATTCGATATCGAACCGATACCGATACCGCCTAATACCGATCCCGAATTTCACCCAAACTAGGTACCGATACCGATACCGAAACATGTCGGTTAGGTATCGGTACGGTACGGTATCGGTATTATACCGTATTTTGAGGGTCGGTATCGGTATAATACCGATACCGTACCGTACCAATACCGAAAACGCCAAAAAGTGTCTTTCTCCAATATTTATTCAAAGCCATTTCAAAAAAGAAACTTCATACATGGGAAAAGGAAAGAACAAGTATAATAAATAAATGAGGGACCAAATTTAGTTTCACTCAATAAAAAAGGACTTTTTTTTTTTGCATTTGATAGTCAATTTTTATGGATTGTGTTTAAAAACAATACTTATTTGAATGCTTTTTAAGTATACGATATTTTTCTTAAACAAATAATCAAAAAAAACCTTGTTTTGATCATGATGTGCCTAGTTATACATTATTATTATTATTATTATTATTATTATTATTATTATTATTATTATTATTATTATTATTATTATTATTATTATTATTATTATTTTATTATACATATTTTAGATCTAAATATTATTTTCATTTTTTTAATAATATGTTGTTTATTATTTAGCTTGATTGTTTAATAATTTGTTTACGTTGACTTTCTTTTTTTTTAAATCTAACTTTGCAAATATATTTATTTTTTTAGCATTGTGATATAAATTTTATTGAAAATGGATACCATGTCGTTATCGTACCAAATCGACTCAAAACCGAAGATGAATACTATTTTTTTTTGTATTCAAAACAATGCATTTTTGTATCGTAAATTGTAAACTATACGAGTGCCGGTAACAATATTAAAAAACTTATTTTATTACGTAAATTGTACGAGTATCGATACGTGACGAACCTAACCGATTTTGGCCGAACAACACCAACACCGATATCGGTAATATCAGAAACCGGTATTCGTTTTTATGGTTTTAGATTGATGTAAAACACGTGTTGATATCCTTTTTAGCTTATCACGACTTTATTTTTTAGTTTTCTCTTTCTTACTATAGCAAGTGTTAGTATCGAAACGAAACGAACCGAATCAATACCAACCAAGTTCCCACAGCATAGCACGTTAGAAAACCACTGGTTATAAATGAAATTCATCCCATAACAATGTTATATACATCATTATATACATCCTTCCAATAGAAATTACCAAAATAGTCTTAGTTAAACCAATCATATATCATCATCATACTCAGTAAATCTCACCAATAGTAAAGTTAAAGTAGGGTCTGAGGAGGGTGTTCACGGCTTTATAGCCTAGTGGCATCTTGGAGGTAGGATAAGACTTTAGGACCAGTAGGTCCTGGGTTCAATTCCCATAAGGGGGGTTTTCTCATATTTATTGGGTTTCCTCCTGAATTGGTGTATAGACATTATGCCTAGTGGAGATGAATATGATCGGGTGGTTCCGTTGGTGGCACAATGATACTCTAGTGGTCCGTCAATGACTCAAATTTTCCATTCAAAAAAAAGGGTCTGAGGAGGGTAAGATGTAGACAGTCTTACCTCTACTCGTCAGGAATACAGAGGCTGCTTCCAATGAGACCCCCGACTCGATAGTAGTTTTGCATCAACCCTTGGACATAAGGCACATAACACTCAGCAACTTAGACCCCCCGACTCTAAGTTAAACCAACTTTTTTAAAATAAACATGAAATTTAGTCATTCACGTCATGTCCACCGACTGAGTCAGCTAGAATCTAGCCTACAATTTTGGCTGAGACGACTAGGAAATCGTCAGCTAATCCCGTCCATTTAGTGAAAAGCGTCGGTCAAACCTATTTTTTATGTTGGATAAGGCTTAGCCCACACTTTTTGAGAACGATTAAATTTTCAGATGGGTTAATTACACAAATGGGTCCTGTGGTTTATACCTAATTTCGCCTTTGGGTACTAACTTTATTTTTTAACAGGTTTAGGTTCTATGGTTTCAATTTTGTAACACCTTTGGGTACTAACACCAAAATTAGTTAATTAATGACTAAAATACCCTTGCATTTTTTTAAGTTTATCAATGTAACACATTTGGGTACTAACACCTAATTTTATTTAAGTTTAAATCAATTTTACAAAATCTATTTATTTTTTTATTTTCATCTTTCTATTATATCTCTTAATTAACATAAACTCTATTTATTTTTTTATTTTCATATTTTTATTAAATGTCTTATTTAACATAAAATCTATTTATTACACCAGTATTTTTTTAAATAGATTTTTTAAATAAAATCTACTAGCTATATAGTTTTATGTAAATTAAATTTCTTACTCGTTTTAAATAATGTAAACCTTACTCGTTTTCAATTTGGATTGAAATGATTGATAATAATAAATATCTTTCATGTAAAAAATTTAAGCCTTTTTTTAACTCGTTTTTTTTTCATTTACATTTTACTATTTTAGAAAGATATTTAATTTACATAAAACTATATAGCTAGGTATTTTAGATAAAACTAAAAAAATTTAAGCCTTTTTTTAACTCGTTTTTTTTGTAAAAAAGATATTTAATTTACATAAAACTATATAGCTAGTAGATTTTACTGGTGCAACTAGTAGATTTTATGTAAATTAAATATCTTTCTAAAATAGTAAAATGTAAATGAACAAAAAAACAAGTTAAAAATGGCTTAATTTTTTTACATGAAAGATATTTATTATTATTATTAATCATATATATCCAAAATTGAAAACGAGTAAGGTTTACATTATTTAAAACTAGTAAGAAAATTTAATTTACATAAAACTATATAGCTAGTAAATTTTATTTAAAAAATCTATTTAAAAAAACTTACTGGTGTAACAAGTAGATTTTATGTTAAATAAGAAATTTAATAAAAATATGAAAAAAAAAATAGAGTTTATGTTAATTAAGAGATATAATAAAAAGATGAAAATAGAAAAAATAAATAGATTTTGTAAAATTGATTTAAACTTAAATAAAATTAGGTGTTAGTACCCAAACGTGTTACATTGATAAACTTAAAAAAATGCAAGGGTATTTTAGTTATTAATTAACTAATTTTGGTGTTAGTACCCAAAGGTGTTACAAAATTGGAACCATAGAAGCTAAACCTGTTTAAAAATAAAGTTAGTACCCAAAGAAGAAATTAGGTATAAACCATCGGACCCATTTGTGTAATTAACTCTTTTCAGGTCTATTTTTGTAATTTTTTTAACTATCTTGGCAGTTTCTCATTTTATAATCAATTTTCTAATTTACTTTATTAAAAGTAAAACAGAAAAGAATCATTGTTATTAACTAATATAAATTAAAGATAAACAAAACCTTTGTTTTCCCATTTATCATGCATGTAACCACATGTTCCCCATTTCACACAAAAAACTCCACAAAATCGAAGCACCAGGAAAGTATAGTATGCTCAAGCACAAAATACGGTGACAGGATATCATGAGGATGAAACACAAGTTATGCGCGTCACAGACTAACTTACGCCACTGGTGTGCATTGTACCAGTACTTTACGTTACCGAAACTGCAATAAAGAAGATTGCCAGCCTGGCATTATTTCCGACGGTATTGCGTGCTATTAATACACAACATCTTGTCTGCGTGTTTTCTACTGTGTGTAGGACATATCAGGAGTTGAAGATTTAGTGCACAATGAGACGATCCGGAGGAGATTTATGGCTGAAGATTGTTGTTATGGCGGCGATGCTAACATTCGCTGTGTGTAGAGATCCGGTGCGTCACCTCGTCGGTGGTAACGATAGGTGGAAACCTAATGTTAATTACACTGATTGGTCACTTCAACAGGTTTTCTACGTCGGCGACTGGCTTTGTAATTAACCATCTCTCTCTCTCTCTATATATATATATATATATTATATTGTTGTACGTTTTTTTGTCATGATAATTATCGCATGCTAACGGAATCGTAATAGATCTCGTAAATTTGAAGCAGTTTTTTGAAGTTTTATCGCAAGCTTTTGAGTGTTCTTCGGCTACTTTATTCATTTATTTAGTTTCTATTTAGTAAAATTAATTTTGCATTTGTTTAGATCATTTGTTGATAACTACGATAGACTGATTTATCTCTTCTTCTAATTAAATCATACATTGATTACAGATTTCGTTATAGCATTTTTTAATGATCCACTGCTACTCCAATCAAATTTGTGGTTAATTATTTCCTGTCAATTTTGATTTGTTAAGATTTTTTGGTGATAACTAAGATAAACTTATTCATCTCTTCTAATTTGATCCATTTTTCGTTCAGATCTCGTGTTTAAAACAAATCTATTGCAGATTTCCTTGTCGATAAGCATCTCTTTTAAATTTCATTGCATTTTTGAACGTTTCGCAGCGGCTACTCCAATTCAATTTTATCGCATTTTTGAAAAAGAACCATTCAAAGGACAACAGGTGTAAAAGCGGGTGTTAAGCCTTAGCTAGCCTTACACGTTTATCGGTTTATTTGGCTATTTTTGTGAGCTAAGCCTTAGACGTCAGCTAAAATATGGCTGATTGGGATCGGTGGTGTTCTTTCGATCTGTTGTAATTATATTTTCTTGTGGTTTTCGGATTGCTTTTTCCGTCTTGGAAATAGTTGGTCTTGGTTTGGTGGTTTAATGAAAGTCAATTTTCAGAAAAAAAAAAAAAAAAAAAAAAAAAAAAAAAAAGCTAAAATATGGCTGGTGGTGTTGCCTAAATGTCTATTTTTAAAATGTTTAAAATAAATATCTATTTTTGTTAAAAAAGTAAGTCTACCAAATTTTCATGATTTTCCCTTTGTGGTTTATATAATTATATATAGTAAATTATTTTCTGTCAACTTTAAATTTGTTCAGAAATTTGATGATAGATATGATAAACTAAAATAATAATAATTCATATCTTCTTTTAAATCATTGCAATTAAAATTATTCAGATCTCGTGTTTAAATTAAAATCAAACCTATTGCAGATTTTGTGTACGATAGGAACTTGTTCAACGTGTTAGAGGTAAACGAAACAAGCTATGGAAACTGCAGTGATCAAGGATTCATCTTCAACATCACGAGAGGCGCAGGACGTGATGTGTTTGAGCTCACTCAACCGAAACAATACTATTTCCTCTCAAGTGGTGGTTATTGCTACAATGGAATGAAAGTTAGCGTCAATGTGGTTGAATTTGTTCCTGCTCCTGTACCTTCCCCGCCCCAAAGTGGTTCCTACATGATTAAAGGAATCAATCCGCTCGTCTTGTTGATAGTGATCGTTGTTTGGGCTGTTTAGGTTCATAAAGGATGAAGATTCAAACAGGTTTTACTAAATATTGTACTCAATGTTTAATCACTGATGTATGGATTCATGTTTAGTTATCTTGTTTTCATGTTTGAGTACATTTATTTAATATCTTACTGTTGTTTAAGTTATATTTTTATTGAAATAATATAATTTGAATTTATGGTAAGATTTTTATGAGATCTGTATTTGATGTGAATATATATTAGGCTAGTGGGTATGGTGATGGACCATCCTTGGAGGATGATCCGCCACTTAGGCGCCACGTCATAGTCCTCCCAAGGATGGTCCATCTTCCAAAACTAGAAGGCATGGGAGGATGGTTCTAGTCATACTCCTCCACCACTTTTATGTTTTTTTTTATTTTTTTTAATCTTCAACTTTTTTTTTAACATTTAACAAATAAAGTAACAAAATATTTTCATTAATATTAAAAAATATTACATAAACTTAAAAAAAAAATTAAACTTAAAAAAAATAAATTTAAAAAAAACATAAACTTAAAAAAAATAAACTTAAAAAAATAAACTTAAAGGGAAATAGGAGAAGGTGAAGACATAATTTTTTATAGAGAGATGGGGTGCTAGCGAGTATAAAAATAGATGAGCTTTTATAAAAAGGGAAGAGGGTTTATAAAATGTGAGAGAGATGTGAGATTGTAGTGGGTGAAAAGTTGTGAAAAAATGAGTAAAAGAGGTGAGTATTTATAAAAATGGAAGTGAAATGAGGGAGAATTTAAAAAATAGCCATTATTTTTCAATTAATAATTATCAAATTGTTTTTTTTAACGGTCATATTTGAAATGGGCCCCACTTTCTTGGACCGTCGCAAACGGTGAGAAAGGGACGGAGAAGCCGGGACGTGGGGGGGCGGCACAGTGTTCACACCGGCGCTGATCCAAGACGGTAGGGGGGACGGACCCCATACCGTGTAGCCTTAGTTATTTACAGTAATTTTATTATTGTGGACATCTACTATACCAGGTTTCCTAAAGGTATATAAAGTATAAAGTAATTAATGTAATGGTTTATGAATTAAGGTTTATACCTTTTATATCAATCAAATCTGAGTAACTCTTAAATATCTATAATAATTATAATTTTTTTGAAGGGTACAATAATTATAAATAGTTTGAAAGTTTGTTCATATCAAAGATAAATTTTGAATAGTAATGTTTATGAATTGATAATTTGATATGGTAATTCTATAATTTCTTTTAAAAAATACTATGACAGATTGACAGTTGAATGCTATATGAAAGCACTAATCATGTTTATTTTTATTATCATTTGGACTTGGAATATTAGAAACTTTGCTTTCATACATTTTTCTTACAGTAAATTTTTAGATAATAAGCGAGTTTAAGAAAAAAACTTAATAACATATACAAAACAAGATATGAGTGCATGCGCGATGTGGCAGATATATATATATTTTTTTAAATCATACAGTTTTCAAAACGAAATGAAAAATTTTATTTAGACTATGTGTTGTGGGTGTGATTGGAGTGCCATGACGGAGGCTGATGGTGCTGAAAGCTGATGTATCGCCTTTACCGATCTTCACTTCCAGTCTTTTATGTACATCCACATTGCACTTTAGGTGATGAGCAGAAGACACTGAACTAAAAATGATGTCCAAGTAAAGAACATGATTTGAGCACTGATGTGGATCAGTAGACAAAAACTACAAGCAAGCTTTACAGGATAAGTGATTATGATATCCGACAGCGGTTTCATAAACACATTAAAGCCTAAGCATATGAAGATTCGGATAACAATGCTACAAATCTTATCCAGATCGTGCATAAACATGTTCCTTACCCGATATGGCCCCCTTTTCCACAACATTAGACGCTCAGTTTCACACATTACTCAATCCTTCCATTTGGTGATTACATTACAAAACAATAAAGATGCAAACAAACAAACAAAGAAAAAAAACGAAAACTGCAGCTATAAACACTTTGAACAGTGAAGATGCAAACAAAACGGGGGTTTCAGCAATACCATAAACGAAACATCACCAATTCATCAATCAGCAATTTCACAGGTTTACAAAAATCACGACATCATTGAAGCTATCCGACAGGTTTTGGAGACCGATAAGGTTGATTCTGGTGAAAAGGAGAGTTGGAAATCGATAAACTCCTCACTGGCAGCGCTTTGGACCCATTTCTACTACTTGAATTGCTTCCGGACCGCTCCGACTGCATTGCCTGAAAGTAAGGAGAAGAACAGGCCATGTCCTTGAGGTTCGGGAGGGGCTTCAGGGCTTCATGAACCTCACTCATGAGCGGTCTAGCCTTTGGGTCACGGCTAAGACAAAGGGTAGCCAATTGAGCCGCTTTTTGTGCACCTCTAATTGAGAACCGACCTTCCAGACGCGGGTCTATTAGCTTGTAGAACCTTCTCCTTTCCCCGAGATATGGTCGGGCCCATTCCACAAGGTTGTGCTCACCGTTAGGCCGGTTCTTGTCCATTGATCTCCGACCAGTGATCATCTCGAGTAACACCACCCCGAAGCTGTAGACGTCACTCTTTGATGTCAAATGTCCTGGCATTCATCAAACATCATATTAGATAGATAGAAAGTGTTGGTGGGTCAACCCGACCCGATCCATAAAGCAAGAACCATACCGGTCATCACATACTCAGGAGCAGCATATCCGTATGTGCCCATCACTCGAGTAGACACATGGGTCTTATCACCTTCAGGTCCGTCTTTCGCAAGTCCAAAATCAGAAAGTTTTGCATTGTAGTCCTAAAAACAACACGTTACAGTTCTCAATATGACAATTTATTTAATGATACAAGCTTAGTGCAGTAGAACCACAAACCGCATCTAGTAATATATTTGACGTTTTAAAATCTCGATAAATGACTGGTCTTTCGGCTTCCTCGTGGAGGAAAGCAAGACCCTTTGCAGCACCAAGTGCAATTTTCATCCTCATAGCCCAAGGTAGGGGTAGTGACCCTGTTAATCAAATAAAACTTTATGACTTATTGATATTAGTGAAAGGTGTAATCGAGCCGAGCCATGATTGGCTCGAGCTCAAAGTTACACGAGCCAGCTCGGCTCAGCTCGTTTATTTTATCGAGCTGAAAAGTCGAGCTCGAGCTTGGCTTGTAAAAAGTTCGAGCCATCTAGAGCCCAATCTAGCCGGCTCGTTAATTTTTTTTTTATTTTCATAACTTTTTACAAGTATTGATAACATTAAAAAAAACAAAAAAAAATAGCATAACTTATGTATTATTTTTGTTTTGTTTTTCTGATATTTTAAAGACAGAAAGGCATATTAAAAATATTATATGTATTATTTTAGTTTTTTCTGATATTTTTATATGTTATTGAGTTATTCAATTAATTAAACTTAAAATGTTAATACTTTAACCCCCTCCCGCATTTTTAATTTAATACATTTAAAATTAAATTAATATCTGTAAAATAAATCATTCGAGCCGGCTCGCAAGCTCCAACTTGAGCTCGCCTCGTTTAACAAATCGAACCGAGCTTTTTTCGAGCAGGCCGCGAGCTTTTTGGACACCCTAGGCGTAATTCACCGACCCGAGATGACCCAAACCCATGTTGACCCGTCACCCAACCCGACCCGTCCGTTTTGCCAGATTAGGCGTGAACAAAGAACAAACACGGACGTACTTCTGAAAAGATGATTTTCCAGGCTTCCACGAGGCATAAACTCGTAAACAAGCAGCCTTTGATCATCCTCAATGCAATAGCCGACCAATTTAACCAAATTTGGATGTAAAAGGTCACCGAGAAAGTTAACTTCCGCCTGCCAAAAACGAAGATAAGAAAAGCCCGTGCAGCATATAGTTTGAACGTGAAAGGTGAAGGATCAGAGGGTGCTTACAAGCCATTCTTTGTGACCCTGGAGTCCATCATGGTTCAGAGTCTTGACAGCAACGGTTAGACCGGTGCCCGCCTTCACAGGTGCGGTCCCGTTCTCGTTGATCCATCCTTTGAAAACGCAACCAAAGCCACCCTCACCAAGTAGACTCTCGGGTCTGAAATTTCTTGTTGCTGATTTGAGTTCAACGAAGTTAAATTTTCTCAGCTGAGAAGCGATTTTGAGTTCTTGGGTTATGTTTGGAGTAGATGTAGTGCTTTCCCTGTTGCTAGTAGTTGAAGATGAAGCAACTGGAGCGACTGGTTGGTCTGTACTAGTATCGTTTGTTGATTTACTTTCAGCTGGTTCACATAATAACAAAGTTAAAAACAGGGAATTCAATCAATAAACATTGTTTGTTCAAAACGCGTTAAAACACAATACGTTTTCCTTGTAACGCTTAGAACGATCTCAATAAATTCAGAAGATCTTGTTTTCAAAATATAAATAAGAGTTCCTTAATTCTATGTTACCGGAAACTTCAGGTTCTATGATATGCTAAAACCTAAAAGTATCGTGATGCATGACGAAACAAAGATATAGATATTGGCATGCAAACTTTTTAACTTATCCAAAACTTTCAACGCCACCATAAGATTTATTTTGTTTTTCCAAACTAGAAAACTATAAACTTATTTTTCAAGCTATGCGGTTGAGGTGACAAGCATGCATGGAGCGTAAGCCACATAAGCCCTACTTGATGTGTATCAAGTTTTATTAACAACCCTGTTTTCGTGCCTAACAAGACCACAACTACACAGCCCTCACATATGGTCCATTTAGGTCAACAAACTTTGCCATGTAAATTTCCACGACAACACGTTTTCGTTAGTAATACGTTCTACAAAATACTAAAAAGTGCGTCGGAATTGCACATATAAACTAATCAGTAATCAAACTTAAGCAAGAAGCAATCTATCCTTTTTCACCATACAACATCAACAATATAAACTTTCCCTTTACTTCTGCTCCCCAATGAGACCAAGATTTGTAGCTAACAAGGGCATTTTTGTAAATTTCAAAACTTCTTGGTAGATTTTTTAAACCAGTTATGCTGATCAAAAAACTCTTGCTTACTAACAGTTAATACAGCATCAAAAATAGCCAACAAACATAACCAACTAAAATCATATCATCAAACATGAGGAGTTAACAAGATTACCATATTCAGTGCTGCTGCCACTAACAGAGCTCTCAACTTTATCCCTTGAAGATACACACCTTCCAAACAATCTAAACTTAATCCAACACCCTGTTTCTTCACCATCACTATCCTCATCTTTCTTCTTGCTTTCCTTCACTTTATCCACATTCAAAACCCTAGCTTTAACAGTTTCTTGACCCACCCCCATTTTCCCCCAAAACCCTAAGTTTCAACTACAACAACATTATTGTAACCCCATCAAGCTTCAAACTTTCCCACAATCCCCAACTGGGTATGTTCTTAAAAGTGTTAAAAACACAAAAGATCCAAGACCCAGATCAGGAATCGGGTCGGATGTATGAAACCGGGTGGGCATCGATGAACCCAGATCATAAAATGGAATGAAATGAGAATGGGTATGAAAGATTCATTTTCAAGAACCCTAATTCCAGTAAACTAGAGTTAAAAATGTGGTTAGGATATTCCCACACAGGCAGACTAGTTTGTTGAAAGAGACAGAGCAAAAGGGGAGATGAGTAAGACATATAGATACAACATATAGATATAGAATATGTGGTAAAGGAAAAGTGTTTGTTTTGTCATGAAAAGAGGAACGACAGGGGCAGTTATCGAGGCTGGCGAGACGAAAAGGGTATTTCGTATGGATAATTATTATTCTTGTATCAAATATTATAATTATCACTTTAATTTTCATATATAATTTAAATTTAAACTAGGTTAGGTATCAATATACTATAAATGTTAAAATATAAATGATATAATTTACAAATCTATAAATAAAATTACGTGTTACATTAAATAAAGACAACGCTAAATTACAATCTCAATTCCCAAACTAAAAAGTAAGTTATAAATCTCAAAGTATTTTTTTTATACATTTTTCATTTATATTATTATCATCTGCATCTAATATTATTAATTTGACTTTATCTCTACCTTTTACTCTTATAGCACCACATAAAATTGTCCATGGATGAAAATCGGTTGTTTAAAAATTTATAAAATTATATCAATTAAGAATTTAATAAGTTTTTTACCATTGGAAATGTCAAATAATGTAGTTCTTGGCGTTCGTTACTCCACCGCAAGTGGCATCCATAAACCTGGTTTACACACAATTGAGCGCGCAACAAGCCCTGCTCCAAGCACAGGCTAACCAATCGGCGTTCGTTACTCCACCGCAACGGTCTCTGAGCACACACACGACTCAGCAGGTCAACGCGTGGACTTTACGACCAGAAAAAGGACCTGCAACAAACATCAGAAAGCCTAGTGCGCACGACACGCGCGACACTTATGGTGAAACAGAAAGCAACTATGTGCAGCACTCCAACTTACAACGTAAGCCGATTCAAAGCCGCCTGGGCGCGCGCAACATGAACAATGAGTGGGAAGATGAAGAGGAAGACCCAACGTACAAGGAAAGCACAGTGTTCAGCGGGTTACACCCAGAACACGCGTCATACAAGCCCGCAAAGCGCGCAGGATACAACCCAAAGGCAGAGCATGATTATACCTTAAGCTATCGTCCAGACGACATGGCTGAAGATTCAAAATTCATCAGGGAGATTGCCACAGCCGCTATAGACAAAACCAAGCTGCCGCACAACGTTGGCAAATACAATGGCCTGACAGATCCAGATGATCATCTCCAGGTTTTCAAAGGCGCAGGAGCAACAGGTGGGTGGAATCTACCTACCTGGTGTCACCTGTTCGCACAAACGTTCGTGGGCGCAGCGCGCGTCTGGTTCGACAACTTACCAGCAGGAAAAATTAAATCATGGGTCGACTTCAGAGAGAAGTTCCTGGCACACTTCTCTCAACAGCGGAGGCACGCCAGGGACCCAGCAGATTGTCTAAACATATGGCGCCGAGACCATGAAAGCGTGGAAGATTTTATCACAAGATATAACAAGGAATGTTTGGAGATTGGAGATGTAGGGGAAAAAATGATGCGCGCGCACTTCATGAGGACAGTCAAGTGTGATGATCTAATCATACGCGTGAAAGGAAGAGACGGAGGACCCAAAGATTGGGAAACCTTCATTGAGGCCGCCAAAACAATAGCACAGACAGACAAACAGTTGATCGGTGACGACCACCGTCAACGCGCACATAACTCTAATGACCGACATGGCAGAAAAGGCAGAGGCCAGTCATGGAGACCTTCCAGTCACAGAGAAAGAAGCCCACCAAGAGAAGATGCGCGACACACAATCAATCAGATAGTCCACCGAAAAGAAGTAAAGCGGGAAAACAGAGAGAAGCAGTGGACGCCATTAACAAAGACCCCTTCGGAGGTCTTGGCCACTGAAAATCACCAATTTAAACCACCCCTGCAGATGCGCAACAAAAGAGGTCAAGATCCCAATCTCTACTGTGAATTCCATAAGGACATAGGTCACCTAACCGATGACTGTTTTAGCCTGAAGCAAGAAATTGAAAGAGCCCTGAGAGATGGAAAGCTCACTCACCTGGTCAAGGGCGGAAAGCGCAACTACCGCCAAATCCAAAGAAGAGACGAAGGGCCAGATAACAAAAAACTCAGGAAGTTGGAAACCCACATGGTGCAAGGAGGTCCACGAAGACCAAAGAAAAATTACAACAAACGCACACAAGATGATTCATGGCGCGAGAAGCAAGTTATCTTCCCAGTTGTTCGAGGAGGCCCGAGGGAAAAACGACCAATAGTTATTCCAGGAATGATTGGTCACTACCAGACAGACTACATCTTCATCGATCCGGGGAGCACCGCGGATATCATATATGAACAATGCTTCAATCAATTTGACCAGGAGGACAAGGCGCGCTTGGAGCCAGTTGACTACCCATTAACTGGTTTCTGCAACGAGGCCGTCTTTCCCCTGGGACAGATATCATTCCCGGTGTTACTTTTGGACGGACGAAATTCAAGAACAGAAGAAGTCACGTTCATGGTGTTACCTGCACACTCAAGACACGACATCCTCCTAGGAAGAGAATCCCAGGGAGACTTGTCACGACCCCCGACCCCATCTGGCCGGAATCGGTGCCGTGAACAGTCCAGTGGTACCGGTGATTATTTTGAAAAACATTGCAGCGGAATTTCATCAGGACCGTGAGTTAGGAAAAATATCAGAGTTTAGAAACACCGGATTTTATTTAAAAAGATGGAATAAATTCCATGTTTTACAAAGGTAGCTTTTAATAAAAACAATATTTCTTAATTTGAAAATAAGCCACTTCTTGAAGTCCTTCAGTGTCGGATCCAATCCTTACTCCAATCTATTGTAATTACCTGAAACGCGTTTTAAAAAGAATTTGTCAGCGGGGAAATACTGAGTGAATTATTCATTTTACTGAAAACGACACATTTTATGATTATTCACAGTGTTAAGATCTTTTACGCATGTTTCTGATATCAACCAATTACCCACAGTATTTGTCACTCGACCGAATCTGTGACAGTGGTCATATCACCATTGGCTGCCCCAATGAATGACGTAAATCAATTAAATTAGGTACGCCCACCTAAAATGATTTAAACTGTAATATTGTGCACAATACCCCACATACTGGCTGCAATTTGGTGATTACATCAACTTAATCACTGGTATTATAATCTTGGAAAATGAATTTGGAGTATTGTAAATTAATCACAAACTGTGATAAAAGAATTTATAAAAAGAGAATAACTCACAAATCAGCATGCAGGATTAAGTTAACAAACTTCCTGATTCTACTTCTTCTGATAATTAGGCATGTACTTTATTATTCTGGATCTTCTGATGATTTAATAGTTTGTTTGATTGTAAGGGTGTAGTTGGGAATATTCAGAATGGAATACGTATTGGTGAAAAACCTAAATCAACTCTTAACGACTTTTACAAGAACCAGGTTAATGATCAATACAGCAGTTACGATAATTCCCCGAGATCAATTTTTACAATGAATGTCCAGGTGCAATACTTCGGCTTATTTATCAAAATGACAAACGATAAAGTATAGTACTTCAACTCGTATATCGAATTATCGACAACGACAAAGTACAATGCTTCGGCTCATTATCGAATTATCGACAACGATAAAGCATAGCCCAATGTGGGCGGCACTTAGACATTCTTTGGGGTATATTGATCCCGGAAACTGAATCGTAATAGCAATTGACTAATTACCCTGTTTTGCGGCAGCGATTCGATAATTGTGTGTGTGTGTTGGACTGTTTTGCTTATAACTCGACCTACGTAACTCCGATTTTCGTCGTTCAAGTGCCAAAATTCAAATCCCAACCCCTGCTATTTATACTGAAATTTTGACACCGTCGCGTAGCGCGAGGGGGTACCCCCTTAGGCGTCGCGCTACGCGAGTGACCACCCTATTTTCATAGAGTAGCCCTTCGTGCATGTAGGCTTGCTGTGTCGACGGTTTTGTAAATTTCGAATTTTATAATGAGTTATGAAGATAATTGTCAACTAGGTTTTGCCCCCCCCTTGAGTTTTAGGGGCCCTGATCCTGATTCTGATTGCTATGAAAATTTTAGGAGTTGTGCAGGATTACTTGGGTGTCTCAACTATGGTTCCCTATTGGGTAAATAAAATAATAGGCATGACTTTTGATGAAAGTTTGTTTACAAAATAGAAATAATAAATAATAGTTTTGGGTAACTTACAAAAAGAGAGTAGAATGGTGGGAAAAAGGAATGGACCCACTGTGTAACTTTAGGGTTTAACTAGAAGGACTCCTGGTATAAATTTTGGGTATATCCTTTGGGCTATTAAAAATATAATGCACTCGTGATAAGTATAATACCCCTAAATCAACCTTGTCCCGAAGTCCCGAGACCAAATCTCAACAACTTAGTCGGGCAGAGCCCTGAGGCTTAGATCAATCGAAAAGGGTAGCGGTGATCGGGAGTCACCATACTTAAAACAGAGCAGGACATTATTATTTTTACTATTGGGTGAACCACTAGATAATAATAATAATAATAATAATAATAAAAATATATGTATCTATGCGAGATACACAAAATAAGAAAGAAGGATGTATGCAAAGTTTTGAGGTCTATCTTCATATTTATAGTTAAAATGATAGTCTCTTCGTAAGACACCTGTACTACCATTCTTTAATTTTCAATTGGCTGATATTTGCAACCATCTTGAAGGGTTACACGTATATGCACATCTTTTCCTTCATATTAAATATTTTATTATTTTGATTCTTATCTCTTCAATTGATATGCATACATTCATTTTCAATTATTAATTTATTCTTTTATTTTAATCGTAAGATTTTTATTATTGTTATTATTATTTTATTAAATTATATATTATAATTAATTCAACTGCTTCAGTTATTTGGTGCGTATAACTTTTAAAATATAAGGTTCATAAAAAAATAATTATGTTATTAGAGCGAGAATATTTTTGTCTACATTTTGAACCAAGTTTTATTAAAAACAGAGTAGGTTCAAAATACAGTATATTTTTTTATATTTTTAATTAGTATACGGTCACTAGACCCATTTAGGTACTTCATGTTTCTTACAGTCAACCTACCCGTAAGTTACCTGTCTAATAGTATAAATTTTTATAAACTTTCATTTTATTAGAAAAGGTATTCATACACAAGCCAATTAATTAATATAATATTTCAACCAACTATAAAATAGTGTTTAAAACTATTTGGGTTGAATATTTATATTAGAAATAAACTAGTTACTAGTGGTTAATAAATTTAACCATACTTATAATTTACATGATAAAAATAGGGACGTTACATCCTCCCCACCTTGTTTTAAATCTCGTCCTCGAGATTTAGGCTACGATATCTCTTTTAGAGTTATGTTGCTTTTTAATTAAAATAATATTAAGGTAAATGATACCAAATTAAAATATCTAATTGTGTGACTATGAGTTGTACTAGAGATATGACTTAATGGTTCAACTGAATTAGTGTAAGAATTCGATGACAACGAATGAGATGAAATGGTATAGTTTTCAAAGTGACTAGGTTCAGGCCAAAAGATATATGATAAATAGAGTTAAAATAACTATGAAGGACTTTTTGGAATTAATAAAATTCTTTATCAAAAGAAATCTTACTTGATTGAGATCTGAGGAAGGCTTAGAATTGACGGGTTCAAAAAGGAAATAAATTATGTTATAAGAAACTCTATGTGTTGAGATGAGTGAATTGTAAAGATACACCAAAGGACAATAGAGTTAGTATATTAGAGTTCCAAGTTGTTTTAAATGGTGAAATAATGTAATAGTACACTATTAGTGATTATATTTTTCATACTATATCATAGAGATGGAAATATAATAAGAACAAGTTATTTTGGCATGATCAACTATTATATTATTTTACTAAAGCAAATGTAATATATATTATTTGTTACACATTTTTAGTATATGTAAATAGTTACTACTTTCAAATAGATATTATTTTAGTATTTATTATACTATGTAAAATAACTTATATTTATTATGTAATATAGATTACAAAATACTGTAGTAAAGTTATTCCCTTTACAAAATATTTTAGTATTATGATTTTGTAAAAGAATCACTATTATTTATAACGTTTAAATGAAAGTTGTGAATAAAAGGGGTAAAAGTATTTGTAAAATACTTTATATAACACTGGGTCAATTCTATGTGATTACTTATTTTTACTTTGAAACCATATAGCGTTATAAAATGTAGTTACAAATGTTGTGGGGACTATTCTTTATGTATTACAATGTTCTTCTAACCCAATGTAGTCGCTGACTACTATATTATTCTTATATGGTTATTTTCTTGCTAGAGTGTTATAGTACATAGTTATCACAAAATATAATTATTTGTATTTTTTTATTTGTCCCTCTAATTTTGGTATTGTTTTATAAAAATATGTCTTTTCTTTTTAGTACAAAGTAAAATATTTTTATAATTAAAATTTACTAAATAAGTATGATGACTTAATTAACTAATCATTATCACGGCGGATATTGGTTAGTGCTGCCTTGTTTAAGCATAGGTGGCCAGTCCATGCCTAACTAAGGCTAGGCTATTCAATACATGCCCCTGATAATAACTTTAGTATCTGAAAATAATACTAACACTATTATTATTAATATATTATTACTAATAATAAAACTAATATTAATTACCAATAACAAATGCATAAACTTAAATGAGAATATATTTTAAACAAAATATAGTTTCTTTACCTTAATGGTTTTAAAAATTTTAATTACAGAAATACTATATTGTAAGTTTCTTTATATAATCAATTAAGTTTATACAATGTTTTTCGATTAATGATGATAAGGTAAGAAATATCACGAAAGGCTCGATTGGTTGTAAGGACTACGGAATTTAGGACATGAAATGGTGGATCATTATTTTAGCACATAGTTGTGTTAAGATTGCTTTTATAAAATAAATCAATAAAGCGGATCCAATATAAATAAATAATTAAATCTTAGATTAGCGTAATCTTTAATTTTGTGAAAATGTCATCACAAAGTGATTGTGATCAAGGAGATGATTTGATGAATTCGAAGACTAAACAAGCATATTATGGTTTAAGAGAATTGAAGTGCTTGTTAGGACTATTTTGAATATGATGGTTTCAATCCATCATATGGGACTTTGAATTGAGTACGTATTGCGAGCAAGTTAACTGGGTTTGGATAAAACGAGTTTTAATAAGAAAGTTCAAACATGATCACAAAGAAACCATGTATTCCTTTCAAAAGAAAATCGAGTTTTTTTTTTTTTTCAATAAATTCATTGATTCGATATTAAAGAGTCATTGCTTTGTAAAACGCGGTTTACAATGCAAAGATTAAGTATAGCGGAACGATATTTGAACTTTTGATAAAACAACAAATTGAAATGATGCCTTCCTAGGGTCTTATAACTCAAATGAACCACATGCGCAACAAATAGTGCATGTGTATCGTGTGGATTTACCAAGAAACGAAATGGATCAATATTTGCTATTATGAAAGAATTCTTTATGGTATGATGACCATTAAAAGAACACGAAAGTCAACTTATTATAGGCAGAAGTTAGAATTGCAACGAAAGAAATATAAGAACTTCTTATCTGAAATTTCGTGTGATAACTATTTGTTAGATGACATTATCAGAGAATGTCGAATGAGGTGAAATGAAATCAGGGATTTGCAAAAATATATGACTTCTTTTGTAGTACTAATAATTATGACTCAGGTTAGACTATGCACTGATGTTTGTGAAATATTGTACCTCAGCGATATTTTGATCGGTTGTAAGATCAGGTGGCAAAGTGCCGATTTTTGATTTAGGAGTTCTTTTACTGATGGAATTAGTGTAGGTATCATCGTGCCTAATTTATATTTTTCAAAGATCTTGCCTTTGGAAGTCGTGTGTGATAAACTTCGACATCTGTGGATGTATAATTTAAGTTTCATGTGTTTTCTTGTGCATTAGCACAACTTTACCGGCTTCTTACTAGCGTTAGTAGTTTATGGTAACGTATTGGAAATTCTTATATTTTTGATGGTGTCCCAATTTAATGGGTTTCCAATATTATTTTGTTGCACAAGTTATGAGGTAGATGATCAAACGAAAGAATGTTTGACATCAAAATTAAAGATATATGCGAAAGGTTCCTGATAAAGAAATCTATATACATATGCTTGTGCTTTATTCTTAATTGACTTTTGGAATTCCTTATAGATATACATATCTATATTATATATTTCATATGTTGTAATATACATACCTTTCATAGGGTTAAATGTATATAATAGATTCATATTCCCAAAAACCAGTTAGATATTTGGTCATGATACTATTTAGGGAAATCTTGTTACTGGTTTGACATACCATTTATCCCGTCTTATCCGGTTCGCGCCGGAGCGGTAATTTTAGTATATCCGGACAAGCTGGAGAGTCTGCTACTCTATACCTAGTTTTGCCGGAGAAAATTTCCTATTTCCCATAAATAGTATCTTTTTCAAAAAGTGCCTCTTTTTATTAGGGCTTTTATCCAGAATCAGGGAAATTTATATTTCCATAATATATTGTTATTCTTGACCAAGTAATATCAATAAACAAGAATAAATAGCAATTAAATGCTATTGCCTGCTAGTCGTTATTCTTATTGAATACCAATTATACTTATTTATACTCATATAAGTAATTTTATCTTGAAACTTATATTAAGACAAAATTCTTAAGTTCGAGTCTAAATATCATTCAGAGTGCTATCAAATAATATTAAGTTTCTAACTTTCCGTTTAAGCTTTAGGTATTATTATAACACCTATTTGCGTAAACAAGTGGCTTAGCTTATACTAAGGCATCTTTTCTTATGTTCAAGTCTAAATGTTATTAGATATGCTACCAGTTAAGTTAATAGCAATCTCCTAACTCTTTTATTTAAGCATAAGTATTGTTATCCCAACACTTATAGGCTTAAAGCAGTGGCTTAGCTCTGATACCACCTTCTGTCACGACCCCCGACCCCATCTGGCCGGAATCGGTGCCGTGAACAGTCCAGTGGTACCGGTGATTATTTTGAAAAACATTGCAGCGGAATTTCATCAGGACCGTGAGTTAGGAAAAATATCAGAGTTTAGAAACACCGGATTTTATTTAAAAAGATGGAATAAATTCCATGTTTTACAAAGGTAGCTTTTAATAAAAACAATATTTCTTAATTTGAAAATAAGCCACTTCTTGAAGTCCTTCAGTGTCGGATCCAATCCTTACTCCAATCTATTGTAATTACCTGAAACGCGTTTTAAAAAGAATTTGTCAGCGGGGAAATACTGAGTGAATTATTCATTTTACTGAAAACGACACATTTTATGATTATTCACAGTGTTAAGATCTTTTACGCATGTTTCTGATATCAACCAATTACCCACAGTATTTGTCACTCGACCGAATCTGTGACAGTGGTCATATCACCATTGGCTGCCCCAATGAATGACGTAAATCAATTAAATTAGGTACGCCCACCTAAAATGATTTAAACTGTAATATTGTGCACAATACCCCACATACTGGCTGCAATTTGGTGATTACATCAACTTAATCACTGGTATTATAATCTTGGAAAATGAATTTGGAGTATTGTAAATTAATCACAAACTGTGATAAAAGAATTTATAAAAAGAGAATAACTCACAAATCAGCATGCAGGATTAAGTTAACAAACTTCCTGATTCTACTTCTTCTGATAATTAGGCATGTACTTTATTATTCTGGATCTTCTGATGATTTAATAGTTTGTTTGATTGTAAGGGTGTAGTTGGGAATATTCAGAATGGAATACGTATTGGTGAAAAACCTAAATCAACTCTTAACGACTTTTACAAGAACCAGGTTAATAATCAATACA
The DNA here is from genome assembly GCF_002127325.2 of Helianthus annuus. Taxonomy (NCBI): domain Eukaryota; kingdom Viridiplantae; phylum Streptophyta; class Magnoliopsida; order Asterales; family Asteraceae; genus Helianthus; species Helianthus annuus. The sequence goes on along the minus strand of NC_035447.2, from coordinate 120,897,195 downwards.
GCAGTTACGATAATTCCCCGAGATCAATTTTTACAATGAATGTCCAGGTGCAATACTTCGGCTTATTTATCAAAATGACAAACGATAAAGTATAGTACTTCAACTCGTATATCGAATTATCGACAACGACAAAGTACAATGCTTCGGCTCATTATCGAATTATCGACAACGATAAAGCATAGCCCAATGTGGGCGGCACTTAGACATTCTTTGGGGTATATTGATCCCGGAAACTGAATCGTAATAGCAATTGACTAATTACCCTGTTTTGCGGCAGCGATTCGATAATTGTGTGTGTGTGTTGGACTGTTTTGCTTATAACTCGACCTACGTAACTCCGATTTTCGTCGTTCAAGTGCCAAAATTCAAATCCCAACCCCTGCTATTTATACTGAAATTTTGACACCGTCGCGTAGCGCGAGGGGGTACCCCCTTAGGCGTCGCGCTACGCGAGTGACCACCCTATTTTCATAGAGTAGCCCTTCGTGCATGTAGGCTTGCTGTGTCGACGGTTTTGTAAATTTCGAATTTTATAATGAGTTATGAAGATAATTGTCAACTAGGTTTTGCCCCCCCTTGAGTTTTAGGGGCCCTGATCCTGATTCTGATTGCTATGAAAATTTTAGGAGTTGTGCAGGATTACTTGGGTGTCTCAACTATGGTTCCCTATTGGGTAAATAAAATAATAGGCATGACTTTTGATGAAAGTTTGTTTACAAAATAGAAATAATAAATAATAGTTTTGGGTAACTTACAAAAAGAGAGTAGAATGGTGGGAAAAAGGAATGGACCCACTGTGTAACTTTAGGGTTTAACTAGAAGGACTCCTGGTATAAATTTTGGGTATATCCTTTGGGCTATTAAAAATATAATGCACTCGTGATAAGTATAATACCCCTAAATCAACCTTGTCCCGAAGTCCCGAGACCAAATCTCAACAACTTAGTCGGGCAGAGCCCTGAGGCTTAGATCAATCGAAAAGGGTAGCGGTGATCGGGAGTCACCATACTTAAAACAGAGCAGGACATTATTATTTTTACTATTGGGTGAACCACTAGATAATAATAATAATAATAATAATAAAAATATATGTATCTATGCGAGATACACAAAATAAGAAAGAAGGATGTATGCAAAGTTTTGAGGTCTATCTTCATATTTATAGTTAAAATGATAGTCTCTTCGTAAGACACCTGTACTACCATTCTTTAATTTTCAATTGGCTGATATTTGCAACCATCTTGAAGGGTTACACGTATATGCACATCTTTTCCTTCATATTAAATATTTTATTATTTTGATTCTTATCTCTTCAATTGATATGCATACATTCATTTTCAATTATTAATTTATTCTTTTATTTTAATCGTAAGATTTTTATTATTGTTATTATTATTTTATTAAATTATATATTATAATTAATTCAACTGCTTCAGTTATTTGGTGCGTATAACTTTTAAAATATAAGGTTCATAAAAAAATAATTATGTTATTAGAGCGAGAATATTTTTGTCTACATTTTGAACCAAGTTTTATTAAAAACAGAGTAGGTTCAAAATACAGTATATTTTTTTATATTTTTAATTAGTATACGGTCACTAGACCCATTTAGGTACTTCATGTTTCTTACAGTCAACCTACCCGTAAGTTACCTGTCTAATAGTATAAATTTTTATAAACTTTCATTTTATTAGAAAAGGTATTCATACACAAGCCAATTAATTAATATAATATTTCAACCAACTATAAAATAGTGTTTAAAACTATTTGGGTTGAATATTTATATTAGAAATAAACTAGTTACTAGTGGTTAATAAATTTAACCATACTTATAATTTACATGATAAAAGTAGGGACGTTACAAGACTTGAGTATGATTTGCTCTGCACCACATTCAGCCGTTGGATTCCCAACAGAAACAGGCATCGCACTGATATACGCAAGCAAAGAAGTCTTAGCAACAGATGAAATGAGGCCTACAAAAGCCAGCAAACCAGCGCCACGCGCAGAGGCAGAAAAATGGGTGTTGAACAGCGCTCACCCAGAACAAACAGTTACCCTAGGACCGACGATGTCCGATTTAACACGCGCAACGCTCAAGAAGTTGTTACACGAGAACATGGACGTGTTCGCCTGGACACCAGCTGACATGGTTGGTGTTCCACGGCACATTGCAGAGCACCGTTTAAACGTCTCAGAGGACGCAAAGCCAGTGGTACACGCCAAGCGCCACCTGGGCGATATAAAGCACGACGCCATGAAAGAGCAAGTACTGGAATTACTGAATGCATGCATCATCAGAGAAGTCAGATACCAAACATGGGTAGCAAGCCCAGTGATGGTAAAGAAACCAAACGGCAGCTGGAGAATGTGCGTCGATTACAAAGATCTAAACAAGGCATGCCCACGCGACTGCTACGCCTTACCAGACATAGACGAAAAAATTGATTCTCTGGCAACATTCAGGTGGAAATGCTTTCTTGATTGCTACAAGGGGTATCACCAGGTTCAAATGGCTGTTCAAGATGAAGATAAGGCCGCATTCCGCACGCCGACAGGGCTGTACTGTTACACCAAGATGCCTTTCGGCTTGAAGAATGTGGGCGCGACCTACCAAAGATTGATAAACGAAACGTTCAGCGACGCCATCGGCAAGTACATAGAGGTGTATATGGACGATCTGGTGATTATGAGCAAAGAAGAAGGCACGATGCTGGCTAACATCCAAAAGACTTTCAACACGCTATGCAGCGTAAGTATCAAGCTGAACCCAGCAAAGTGCTCATTCGGAATGGAAGAAGGAAAGTTCTTAGGTTTCATCGTCACAAAAGATGGTTTCAAGGTGAATCCAGGAAAAGTCCAAGCCATAGAAAGGATGCCTTCTCCGTCAAACATCAAAGACATGCAAAAATTAGTTGGGCGACTAGCCGCGCTCAATCGTTTCCTAGCTAATCATGCTGCAAAATCCTTCCCGTTCATCAAAACTTTGCGCAACTGTATGAAGAAAAGCCAGTTTCAGTGGACTCCGGAAGCAGAGGGCGCGTTCCGCGAAATGAAAGATTGTCTCATCAAACTGCCAACACTAACCGCACCAAATAAAGGAGAACCTTTGGTACTCTACCTATCAGCTTCCGATAGGGCAGTCGGAGCAGTCTTACTTGTCGATCGTCAAGGTACTCAGAAACCAATTTACTATGTGTCACGGACCTTGACCGACCCAGAAACCAGGTATGCAATCATGGAAAAGTTAGTCCTTGCACTGATTCATGCTTCAAGGCGGCTGCGCAGATACTTTGCCAATCACGTCATCCATGTGCTAACAAACTACAACATCGGCAACATCCTTGCAAGGCCAGAAGTATCAGGAAGGCTAGCCAAATGGGCGATAGAATTGGGAGGTCACAACGTGGTTTTCAGACCACGACCATCAATCAAAGGCCAAGTCTTGGCAGATTTTATGACAGAAGTTCCAGATGACAAAGAAAGAGAATGTAAAGCAATGGAAAAAGCTGAGAAAAAGCAAACAGAAGAGCCATGGTTGTTATACACCGACGGAGCGTCTAACGAAGACGGAGCAGGCGCAGAGCTAAGGCTGGTAAGCCCCGATAAACATGAATTCACGTACGCCATACGCCTGGACTTTAAAAGCACAAACAACGAAGCAGATTATGAAGCTTTCCTGGCTGGCTTACGATTGGCGATCAAAATGGGGGTCCGACACATCGAAGCGCATGTGGACTCCATGCTGGTAGCAGGGCAAATCAACGGCCAATACGAAGCCAAAGGGGATGTCATGGCACTCTATCTCAGCCAAGCAAAAACATTGCTACAAACCTTCTACTCCTACAAAGTGCACCACATAAACAGAAGCGAGAACAAGCCAGCAGACGTGCTGAGTAAGCTCGCATCAACAAGTTTCCAGCACCTAGCAAAGGATGTGCGCATAGAGGTTTTGAGCAACCCATCCGTTCCACTCAGAGAAGTAAGCGTCATCCAGACAGGAACAACGTCCTGGATGACACCGATAATCATGTACCTGCAGTCAGGGATACTTCCCGAAAACAAAGCCGAGGCGCGAAAGATCCAATACAAAGCAGAACACTATCAGATGGCAGATGGAATACTGTACCGAAAGTCGTATCTCGGCCCGCTGCTGAGATGCGTTGACGCCGAAGATGCAAACTACCTAATCCGGGAAGTTCATGAGGGAATTTGTGGTATTCATGCCGGGCCTCGAATGGTGGTGGCAAAAGTGATGAATGCCGGATACTACTGGCCCGGGATGCATCTGGATGCTGTGAAGGAGTTGAGGAAGTGCAGTGGCTGCCAGAGACATGCGCCCAAGACCATGCACCCCAAAAATGAACTAGTACCAGTAACAACCGCATGGCCCTTTCAACAATGGGGCATAGACATGGTAGGTCCTTTCCCGGAAGCACTAGGGCCGGTCAAATTCATAATAGTCGCAGTCGACTATTTCACCAAATGGGTAGAGGCGAAAGCACTTGCATCAACCACATCGGCAGTCGTCAAGCGGTTCATATGAGAACAAATCATATGCCGCTTCGGCCTACCTCTCAGAATCATCACCGATAACGGAACTAACTTCGCAGCAGACGACCTCGAATGATGGTTCAAAGAACTACACATCGAACACACCTTCTTTTCGGTTGTGCACCCGCAAGGGAACGGTCAAGTAGAGGTAGTCAATAAAAGTATCGTTGATGGTATCAAAGCAAGGTTAGGCGAGAAAAGAAGAGGCTGGGTGGACGAACTGCCTAGCATATTGTGGGCCCATAGGACAATGCCAAAGACAAGCAACGGTGAGACACCGTTCAGCCTAGTCTATGGGTCTGAGGCAGTCATTCCAGCAGAAATAGGGCTGCCATCTCCACTAATGCTCTCAATGAACTTAATCAACAATGAAGAAGAAAGGAGGATCGATCTGGACCTCCTAGAAGAACGAAGAGAGATGACAGCAATCAACGAGGCCAAGTACAAAACAAAGCTGGAGAAATACTACAACTCCAGAGTCAGAGTCTGCACTTTCAATCCGGGAGATTACGTCCTAAGGGACAATGAAGCTTCCAACGCAGAAAAGCCCGGAAAGCTGGCCCCCAAGTGGGAAGGCCCATATATCATTGATGCAGTACTCGGCAAGGGAGCTTACAAATTGCGCACCATCAACAACAAGGAGGTTCCGCGAACCTGGAACGCTCAGCAACTTAGGAAGTGCTACATGTAAAACAATTATGTAATCGCAAAGGCCGAATCGCCAATACATTTACTATAATACAAGAAGTGTTTGGCTACTTTTACTTCATGCAAATTTCTTGTCACAACTGCATTTATTACTTTGGGCGTACACGAAAACATCGAATGGCTCGACCATAGGAAACATTGTAGACCTCCAAGGCTCGTCACAACCAAGTGCACAGCCGGGTCGGAAACACAACCAAAGCCTACAAAACGTCAAAACTAAAACTTCGTGCCCACATAAACACGAAAATATCGATAGCAAGGTAACTAAACATTGTAATGCTCCCAAGGCTGAACACAGCTGAGCTCACACAATAACCTGCAACTCGATCACTTCGTAGGTCACAAATCAGCGCGCGTATTAAAACGACAGAATAAAAACGTTGTAGTTAACACAACATCACCTGTCAGCGCCATCATTCATTCATGACACCTAATCAAAGTAATTCCACATGCACATATTATGACGATAACAAAATTCGCATAAACATAAAAACAGCAATAAAATATCCATCAAGCAAGTACGATCAACTACAGACATCCATAACAGGTAAAACAAAGTAAAATTTGTGACATCTGTGCTTGTAATCATTGTAAACAGTTCAATTATCAATGAAATAAAGTTATTTGATCCCTATGTTTGTTTGTTTATGTTTGATGTTTTTCATGCTTTGACTTTTTTTTTCGATTTCAAACTCTATATCGCTTTCTGGAAAATTATACGCAAACTGGTGCGTAAACGTAATCAGTTAAACACGACAAATACTCCGGAACATCAATTTATGCTTAACATATCTTAAATAACCTTTACATAACTTAGAAATAAGTTTTGAAGGCTTTGGTATGGCAAAATCCAGTTAATTCGCTTACAGGGACTAAAATTGACAAACTGCGAAAAGTATGTCGATTTGAACTGTAACGAACATTCCGGAACATGATCATAAGTTAAACACACCTTAAATATCCTTTACATAGCTTAGAAATAGGCTTTGAGGGGTTCGGTGTGCTAAAATAAACTTTTGGGTCATTCAGGGACTAAAAGCGTCAAAAAAGTGCATAAGTTTGCATTTTCGCGCATAACTTACGTTCTGAATACTTCCGGACATCCAAAAATTTATGTAAGCATTAAAATATTATGTTTTAGTGTTTGGCTTGTCAAAAATCCATTCGTTGCGTAATTTGGACCATTTTTGCGTCCGTTACGACTTCCGTCGTAATTAACCGAACAACGCAATCGTACGGCCAAACGAACCAACATCCGACATATTTTTGAGCACATTTTAAGTTCCCTATACTTTAACTTCATATTTGAGCCTTAAAATGAGGTTAACGGGGCTTACACGTGTCAAATCGCATCAAAAATCAAGTTCGGAGTCACAGGGGCCTGTTCTGCCATTTTGTGAAAATTTCTGCCAGCACCAGAGGTCCTTACGGACCGTAAGGGACCTCATACGGTCCGTAAAGCCTCCCCAGATCAGCAGAATGTGCTTTCCAGCCATTTCCAGCTGTTACACACCTTTACCCATGGTTTCTTGCATCTTGTGGGCTGGTTTTGGATGTCCCATGGTTTTCTAAAACAATGGGCACACATGGAGGGTGGAGATCGAAGCTCGGATTTCAAGAAACGATCCTAACGGTTCTACGAAATCTATAAATACCCCCCATGAATTCACTTCCAACTCACTTGATTTTCTGAGATTTTCTCTAAGTTGGAGTGATTACCACTTCATACCTGAGAAATACTTGGAAATCAATCTTGCGGGTACCTTCTGTAAGTATTCTTTCGCGTTTTTCGTTCGTTTTAGCGTTTAAGTCAAACTGCGTTTGACTTTCTGCATTGACCAGTTTATGGTCAACGCGAAGTTCGTTTGAACTTCATAACGTGAGAGTAATCACGATGGTTATAGTCCCTAGTGACTATACCTACTGATTACCACGTTATCTAGGCTCAGTGACGAGTCGTAGTTTCGGCCAAAATGCGTTTTCTCGCGTATTTTGTAACCAAACTACTCTAGGGTATTAAAACCGTTTGTTTTAATACCAAACATGTTTTCTAACTTCACTAAACATGTTCTAGCATGTTTAGCTCGTCGCTTCTAGTTTTGTGCTTGTCTAAGGGTCGTAAGGTAAGCGATCTAATCAATCGCTTATGCTTACGAACCCGACCCATTTGATCGATCATTAGGATCCGACCAAACACTTTAGGTGACCATAGTTGTATAGGGAATAACCTTCCGAGGTTATACCTTATGGTCACATCGTTTAACTAGTTGTATGATAGGTAATGTATGTGCCTTAGGTAAATTACCAAAATACCTTTTTTACGCCAAAATTCATTTTAAGCCTATGTAACATAATTTTTGGTATCTAAACTGATTTAACAACAATATTGAACATGTTAAGGCATATCTTGTTTATCATAGGGCTAGTTAGGCATTCCAAACGCGTTTTACGCGAACGACGCGTTAAAGTAGCATAAGCTACCTAAGCGGGTCGTAACGGGTCAAGAGCACTTAGGATAGGTTTCGTTTTAGTACGTAGGCTTTGTTAGACCATATTACATAACTTCCCACACTTATTTGGTTTACAAAACCTCGTACTACCTGATCCTCCGATAGGTCCGTTTATTAGTGTAGATACCTATATAGGTGCCGTTTGATTCCGTGATCTTCTAGCATTGCTTGGTGGTTATCCTACGACTTCTAAGCAATCTCAAGTGAGTACATAGTCCCCTCTTTTACTGTTATTTAAACATTTTGGGGTGAAACACATGTGCCTACTTGTTACTTTCATGCTTTCCATGTTTTCATATCATATACTTGCTATGTTCATTAGTACACTATTAGTACATGATTTCATGATGTTTTTGCTATGTATGTCCATTGTGTGCATACCTAGTACATCGTTTTACATGACAGTTTATGCTACGTATGTTCATTTAGCGCATACTTACTACATTGTTTTACATTACCTTTTTATGCTATGTATGTTCATCATACTTAGTACATTTGTTTTTCATCACATGTTTATATTTTGGGTATGACATTTGGTTTGTTTAAGTGGGACAATATACATTCATTAACTTTGATCACGCCGCTCGTTAGTAGGTAATGGTACCATAGGAATTGACAACTCCCGTTCCTGACATCCTGGGTATGTTTGGATGAAAGGAATGACCGAATTCGATTTAAACATAAAAACCGATAGACCTTTAATTTGTTTAAAGGTTTATCACCACAGTCACAAGGCTTGGATGTATGCATTTTCACAATACCGCATAAATGTTTGTATTCAGTATAGCATGCATCTCCACAAAACATAACGTTGATTTAAACTGAGTTTTACTTCAATACTTTGTTTTGTGCATTTTCACCTATGGTTTAGTTGATACATATTTCACTTACCATTCATGACATTTTGTTTACACATGACATGATTGACATTGACATAGACATTTTGACATTGTTACACACATTACATGATTTACACTTGACGTTAGACATGGTTTTTCGCATAAACATTTTGACATTTGGTTAAACATAAACATGTTTACATTGGTGGTTTGTTTGGGTAAGTGATTTAAGTAACGAGGCGTGTGTAATATGATACAAACATGGTGGATACGCCGCTGGTACTTCCTATATATAAGTGTTTGTATGATATTACGCATCACAGCGTTGTTTAAATCATTTCAGTTTAGCTATATAACATATATTTTTCACAATACATTGTTCTACAAACAACTTGTTTCATACAACTTATTTTACTTGGTTATTCATTTAACCATACATTATTCTTTCAAAAATGCATATCTACCATCGTTTTTCAAATAATTTACAAACAATACAATCAACAAGGTCCATGACTACATTTCATTAAACATTTTTCTAAAACCTAAGTCATGGATCCTATTTTCACAAAACCTATGTATCTCACAGGCATTTTTATGCTGACGTACCTATTTTCACATGTGTTTCAGGAGCAAATGCATAGGATGATCGTGATACACTAGGATGGACTTGGGCCTTAGTGACGATAAAATGGATCTAGACTAGTTAAAACTTGTTATGTACTTTGTTTCTTTTTATTTTAAGACAATGTAACCTGTTGGTTCTTGTTTCAAAACAATGTATTCCACCCTTGGGTGATGAATAAAATATTATTTAAATTACCTTGGTTGTGGAACAATAATTCTGTTACAACACTCCCCGATGTTTCCGCCACGATTTGATGTTTTACGTGGTCGGGGTGTGACAAAATTGTCCAAATAAACCACCAACATTACAAGGCCATTCAGGGCCAGACGCGGCGCACAGGCCGGAATCCACACATCAAGTACGACCGGTGCCTGCACCTCCTGCTGCACCACCATCATCCCCAAGAGCCTTCTTCAGTAAGGCAACCCCATCCGCTTTGCGAGCCAACTTATCTGCAGCTCGAACAACAGCAAACTCAAGGGTCGAAAACTCCTTGCGCTTAGCAGCAAATGCACTGTCACAATCTTCCTTATACAACTCAAAACGATAATCTTTCTCTTTATCGATAGCCGCCGCTTTGCCCTCAGCATACCCAAACTTTCGACCGCTATTGTAAGCAGCCCGACCCAACTCAAACATATATGTTGCAAGTTCAGGTGAGTTTAAAATACGACCGGCAAGCTGTGAAAAAAGGGGCGATTAAATGAAAGAGAAGTCACAAAAATAATTGAAAAGGAAGAAGCAAGGCAAACGTAGAAAATTACCAGGGGTACACCACGCGAAAGTAACCACTTGCTATCAGCAGACGCCTCCTTGGCAAGAAGTTCCGAAGCACGACACTCAGCAGTCTTGTCGTCAAGAAGGCGCTGTGCAGTTTCACATTCCGACACCTTCTTCTGCACAAGAACCTCTAGCTTATCAATCCGATCAACATATTCTTTCTCTTTCTTCTCGGCCGCAACGCACGCCTGCTGAGCCTCTTCAGCAAGTTCTGATTTTTCACCAGATAACCGCACGATCGCATCACGCTGAGATTGCATCTCAACATTAGTACGCTCGCACGCGGCTTCCCAATCTTTTTGTTTTTGAACATTAATTTGCTTTTGCTCCTCGAGCTTCTGTTCAGCATCGGACACCCTCCACTGCAACCCTTTCTTCTCTGCATTGAACTTCTCCCTCTCCTCAGTAAACAACCTCTTTGCATTCTCAAACTCGGCAGTCTCCTCTCCCATCAAATGCCATTCACGAAGAATTTCCTGAGAAGTGGCAAAGTAATTAACTCCGGCACGCACATGGTCGTCCAACAAGGCAAATCGATTACGGTTCTTCTGGAACATCCTCTCAGCAGGAGGAAGGGACATAGCAAAGAATTCATGACAGTTGTTCACGTCATTCATCCTGGAACCCTGAGTAAGGTTCCAGCGAGGGGCATGCGGTAAGTCATCACAAGCAGGATTCTGGGTACCCCAAGAATCAGCAGGATTATGTTCAAATTGCGGGCTGCGCACCACACCAGAAGTAGCCCCGTCTCCACCAGAAGGACGCTTGGTATAAATGGTTTGGCGTGGAGTAGCTTCACTGGACTCTACCTCCACCTCAACACCCTTACCCTTATCAGCTCCACCCTCACCACCAACACCTCCAGCATCACACCACCTTCATCCACGTTTTCAGCAACCCCTTCTCCTACCCTCTTCTTCGCCTCAAGATCACCACGGGGAGGAGTCAAGCCAACCGTCATTGACGGAGGGGAAGCAGGGGGCGTGATCTGGGAAATATCCACAACCCGAGGTTTCTTGCCAATCTTGACCGCTGTCACGAAACAAGAATAAAAAATAACTCGAAGAAAAACGAAAGAAATATACAACTAAAAGCAAATTACCAGCAGGAGGAGCAGACGCAGCATAGATCTCCTCCAAAGATTCCCACGACCCCCACTAAAGACACCCAGATCAACCTCAGATTCGGAAGGCGCGGGAGGAGCCTCCTTATGAAGTTTAGCTTTTTTGGAAGCAAGAAGAGCAGCGGATTGCTCATCAAGCTTACGCTTATGATCCTCAAGGGCTTTCTTCCTCATGTGCTCAGTCAAGGTAGCACTATCATCCGGATCCGACTCTCGAACTTTCTCACCAACCCCTAGGCCATGCAACGTGTCAGAGACAACCACATAATCTAGACAAGGAAGAGTAGAGGGTTGCTTACGAGAAGAACCAGCAGCTTTACCCTCCGCCTTTTCCCTTTTACTTCCAGATCTATCCGTCCTTGCCTTTTTCCTTGTCTCCAACTGAGATGAAGGATCAACAGGCTCCTCCGCACCAGCAACATCATCAATAATCTCGTGCACAGGTTCTGCCGCAACACCCGGTGCAGTACCTGCACGCGCGCAACGACTGATTAGACCTTCAAGGGTTTGGTCAGAACTCCCACTTGAAAGAACAACGACTTCCTCTCGACCAAAGTCGACAGGGTTATTCCCAACATCTTCACCTAACACCTCGTTGGCATATCTACTCAGGCTTTCATCAGATGGGTGCAAGAAATGACCCCGGATTTGGTCTAACCATGTGGGTTTCCCATCCTCTTGAATAGCTTCAACCATGGCACCCGCCGACCTCGGGTCCAAAACATTTATCAAGCTATAACCAACTGCAAAAGGACAAGAAGATAAGCTAACACATAAAACCATAACAAACATAAGGAAGACTAATTCAGAAGTAAGTTATGAAAGTAACACACATTTGCCCTGATAACTGTAAACAGGTTGACCCAGAGGATTCTTTGGCACCCACAGCAAACTCATCCCAGCACCAACCAAAGCCATCTCCTCCAACTGAGAAATGACAGTCGCTTTGTGGGTTATCTTTTTGTACCAATCCTGTGCATCATAATATCCCATAACATCGACTTTTGGAATCCCTTGGCTCACCTGCCGGTAAGGCATATCTATCGGAATCACACCACGACGGATGTAGAAGAATTTCTGCTTCCAGTCGTGCAGTCTCTTTAATGGCACGGAACACACCGGAGCAACACCGGTCCGTGCTTGAAATAAATAAAAACCACTAGCATAGGTAACACTATAAAACACGTTGAACATCTCAAACGTAGGCTCAATGCGGTAAGACCTACAGACATACTCAAAATGAGTAATGCGTGGAAGCTCAATAGCATTAATCTGTGATATATGCAACCCATAACCCCTCAAGACGGCGGCAGTAAACTTCGTAATCGGTAGTCTAAAACTCCCTTCTCGAAAAAATGCAACATATAGAGTGATATAGCCCGGAGGAGCGTCCAATGCAGTAGAACTAGGAGGAGGATACTGGGCTCCCCATTCGGGGCGGAAAGCCATCCCCTGGACAAGATTCATGAACTCCTCCTCTTTCCAACCAATGACCGCCTGGTCAGGACCGGGAGGAGCCCTCCATTTATACTTTCTCTTCCTTTGGGTAGGATTTGTACCAGACATGGTGTAAATAAAGAGAAGACGGAAATAAGAACTCAAGAAAACTATTGAAACAAAGGAGGATGAACGGAGAAGATAGAAGAAAAGAACTTCGAATTTGAAAAAGTAAAGAGAATGAAGTAAACGCCTCCTATTTATACCCATCGCATTTAATGCGATGGGTAATGGACCGTCAGAGTACAGGAAAAGCAAGCAATAAGGGAGTGACACGTCAGAAGAGAGAGAAGACGTCAACTCTTTTTTCGGGAAGCATGGGCAACAGAGCCTGCTGACATGACAAAAAGTAACTGAAAAAGCAACTGTTCACCTCCGATAAGACAGGGATGTCAGGCAGTCACACCAAACACTTCCCCAAAGCCACCAAACTTCCATCAGAAGGAAACAACAAGGAGCCAAAACTCATGCGCCATGCATCCATTTGGCTCACTTTCTAACAAAGTGCCAAGACCCATGCGCCATGCGTCCACTTGGCTCATTTTTTACAAAGTGCCAAGACCCATGCGCCATGCGTCCACTTGGCTCATTTTTTACAAAGTGCCAAGACCCATGCGCCATGCGTCCACTTGGCTCATTTTTTATAAAGTGCCAATACCCATGCGCCGTGCGTCCACTTGGCTCAATTTTTGCATAGTGCCAAGACCCATGCGCCATGCGTCCACTTGGCTCAATTTTTACAAAGTGCCAAGACCCATGCGCCATGCGTCCACTTGGCTCAATTTCATAAAGGGCCAAGACCCATGCGCCGTGCATCCACTTGGCTCATTTTTTACAAAGTGCCAAGACCCATGCGCCATGCGTCCACTTGGCTCAATTTTTATAAAACACCAAGACCCGTGCGCGGCACGTCGGTTTGGTTCAAAATTTTCTTTCAGATCACCAAACTCCACGCGCTGCAAAAAACCACTACTCTCATAAGTCCAGAATCCCTCCTAGGCGATCAACTCAACTAGAAGGCACATTGGACTGGGGGGACTTGAAGAGGTATGGTCCCAATTCCCTGCCTACATGGCAGGGACCACACCACTTTTTGAGCACACTCGGCGACCACATCAGCAAGACAACCCGGAAGCTTCTAGAAGCTTCTGGAAGATCCACAGGTGGCACCAAAGATGCTCTACCAGACATAAAGGACAACACGTGTCACCACTCGCAGGACGCCACATAGGCCTGCGGCAAATCAGGGAGCAGAGCTGACAACACCGGTACGAGGTCTCCAGCGTGGGCAAATGAAAGAACGCCACGTGTACCACTACACCTGCCGTGACAGAGCAGACCAAGAGGATATTCCCCTTGGTCGGACAGCTGGCACGCGCCCACAGGCCACAGCTGGCACAGCTGCTCCTTCCTTCCTCACCCTCCGGCTATAAATAGGACCCTTCATCATTCAGGTTCAGGATCTTTACTCTCCATACTCGCTCTATACACACACTGTTTGTTCCTCTCAGAACAGTACTTATTCTCACGCCGGAGCCTGGTTAAAAGGGAAATCCCCTTTCTCCCCCTCTTAACGAGACTGACGGTGGTTACTGTTTTGCAGGTTTCGAGCTATTATCACGAGCAAGGAAAGAGATTGAACCCATAAATAAATTAACCCCATCGATTAACCTTGGTGTTAATCGGTGTTTCATCACCTACAAAAATAAATAAGATGTTATTAGTTGTAAAAAGTAATTTTATACTCAAAGATATAATCAAAATTAAAAGTAAAATAATAAATAATGAAAATCTTACAATTTGAATCATCACCGGTGTTAGCAACTTTTGATGAAGACGAAGTTAAACCTTTTGCTCTTTAAGACATATCCTTGTTTACTGAGAACGAGGTGGGTGCTCGAGGCTTGTTTTTTGGCTGTGGTGGGAGTGAGGCACACCTTGTGATGTTGGGGGTGGGGGTGGGGGTGGGGATGGGGGTGGGAGTGGGTGGGGTGTTGGTAGCGATTGGGATTTGTGCCTATTGGAGAGGTCATGTAAGGTGAGGTGGCAGATTAGTGTGAAGTTGTTGGGGGTGGGGGGGGTCGGGTTGGTAGGGGCGGCAAGGTGAGTTGCCTGGGCACGTCTTCCATTCTGTTGCGACCGACAGGTGGTGGTCGTGTTAAATTCCATTTCCTTATGTTTGTTTCGTCACTCGTAAAATCAAACTTTTTTTATAGATCCCAATTCTTTTACGTTTCAATTACTTTTGAAAATTTTCACAAACTAAACTTACCCAAGATGTCTGTAATGAATCAATCTCACACAAAGTCCAACTCGAACTTTCAATGTTAAAGGTTTTTTTTTTTTTTTAATTACAAGTCAAATTAAATATATGAAATAGAGTTTTCTAGAATAGACAATATATTTTTGAAGTATAAACACTTTGATCGGGAAAAAATATATAACGACAGCAATCAGAGGACAACAACAATGATGTAGTGTTGTATATGGTCGTCACCTTTCTTTTAATTTAAATGACTAAGGTAGTGTTTGGTATGCAGGAATGAGAGGGGAATGGAATGAGTGATTACGAGGGAATGAAGAAAAGAGTATTTGGTTGGTCAATGGAATGGAATCACCTATTCCAAAAAGCATTCAATTCCCTCAAAATCATTCCTTCCACCCCCCATGTTTTTTTTCCATTCCATCCCCTCTTGCACCATTCATCAACAACACCACAACCCACGACCTTCGCCACAACCCACCACCACCACCACCACCCACCACCGACGCCATCTCCGCCACCTGCCACCACCTCACCTCGACAACCACCGCCGCCGCCACCCACTCGCCGCCGTTATCACCCACAGCTACGACCAACCGCCAACGCCACTCGCCACCACCATCGTCGACGCCACCACCACCGCCACCACCAACCGCCGCCGCCGCCACCAACCGCCACCTTTGCTGCCACCCACCAACGGCCACCTTGTCCCCACCACCACTCGTCGTCACCGCCGCACCCACCGCTACTCGCCGCCACCACCACCCATCGCCGCCGTCGACACCCACCACCGCCACCTATAACCACCCACAATCACTACCACCGACCACCACCACCACTCACCGCTAATTTTATTACTCCGTTTTCTTGCCTACCGAAAAATACACAATAATAATTCTTTCCATTCACATGGTAACCAAACATGACATGGAATGGTAATGATCCATTGCATTCCCTTGTCCATTCTATTACCTCGTCCATTCCATTACTTCGTCGATTCCATTACCCCATACCAAACAGACCCTAAGGGATTTAGCGTACCTTTATTAGGCATATATGTAGAAGTGTGGTCTTACTATACAGGCATGGGCAAAGCTTAGTAAGGATGGGGTCCCCGACCAACCCTGTTTTTTCGCTTCATAATACCCTATCCTCTGACTAGCGCCTAACGATCTTTACAACAATGTGGGAAACCATAAAAGCAAATATCAATAAAAGCTAATATCAATAGTGGTTCTAATAATATAAATGAAAAAAATAACTAAAAGTCAAAAAGCAAAAAAAAATTAAAAGAAAAACAAACACTATTCATAACACCTTTGAAGATTTGTTATTATATAAAATGTATAGAAACTATTATAAAATTATAATGATTTAAAAAAATGAAATACAAACAACAAATGTATAAGAATTGAATTCTTGAAAAAAAAATATAATAAACTAATCTATTATATATATTTGGAGTAGAGTTACAAATTGAAACAGCAATAAAGTTACAATATTGGATCTTTGATATGTCATTTAATTTTTGATAGTAATAAAAAATAGCTCTCGAATATACTATATTCAAACAAATGGATGGGATTTGTAAATATGCAGAATAGCAACACAATTTTTTTTTAATGTAAGTTAAACTATACCATGAATGTATGAGTTTTTTTTTTGGGCCATTTTAGTCCCTATGGTTTGAGCCATTTTGCCAATTTAGTCCAAAGGTTTCATTTTTGATCTGTGGGTCCAAAAAGGTTTCACAGTTGCCATTTTAGTCCACTTGGATAACTTCATCCATTTTTTCTGTTAACGAGAAGGTCAATTCGGTCATTTTGTATGTAATTCTGTTAACTAAAAGGGCAATTCAGCCATATAAAATGACCGAATTGGCCTTCGCGTTAACAGAAAAAATGGATGAAGTTAACCCAGTGGATTAAAATGGCAAATGTGAAACCTTTTTGGACCCACAGGTTAAAAATGAAACCTTTGGACTAAACTGGCAAAATGGCAAAAACCACAGGGACTAAAATGGCATTTAACTCTTTTTTTTATAAACATCTAATCTAACTTATAATAAAAGACTTCAAATAATGCTACATGTCATTCTCTCCTTCAACCTCATAAATTTTATTTATATTTATTTAATAAATTCTTTTAATATTAATATTAATAATAACCAATATATAGATATTACTTATTTTTATCTAAAATTAATAAATGACTTCAATTTTGCAATTTAGACCCTTTATTTTTTTTTACTTTTAACCCAAGTTTTTTATCTTTTGCAATTTAATCCCAACTCTTAATAAAAGACTTCAAATAATGCCACATGACATTCTCTTCTTCAACATCATAAATTTTATTTATATTTATTTAATAAATTCTTTTAATATTAATATTAATTAATAACCAATATATAGATATTACTTATTTTTATGCTTATCTTTATCTAAAATTAATAAATGACTTCAATTTTGCAATTTAGACCCTTTGTTTTTTACTTTTAACCCGAAGTTTTTCATCTTTTGCAATTTAATCCCAACTCTTTTTTATTTTCAATTTTGGTCCACCATACTTTTCATCTTTCCCAAGTTTTTCGTTTCGTTCTAAATTTTGTTAGTTAACGCACCGCAACGTGCATGTGAGGTTCAACATTTTTTTCATATATTTTTTCTCGTTTGACTGGCCCATCACGTCACATCTATTTTTCTGCGTTTGACAAGTTCGTCCAACACGCGGGTCCTGGATGGACTTAGTTATTTTTTTCTATGTTTTATGTTTCGGTTTAATTTCTCAGCAACGAGCGTGCGTGATTCAAAGATATTACGTCTGTTTTTTGCTCGGTGTTATTTTTTTCCTATTTTTATTATTTTGTTTTTATGAGTTTTTCCGGTGTTGGTGGTCGCTGACAATAGTATAGTATTGCTATTACTTAACACATTTTTATTACAACCGCTGTAACGTAAAGACTTAATACTAGTAAATTTATATTGTGGTCAATTTAGAGAGTGAGTACTGATGATGCGATAAACTTCTGTTTCACCAATAAGTTTAAAAAAAATTGTAATCCTCCTACCTAATAAATAAAAATAATTATCCACATGAAAGATTTTAAACATCCCTTTTAAGTTTTAGACAAACAACAATGGCCTAGTATTTTACAAAATTATCAATGTTCCATACGATTAAAATTGGAAAGCATAATATTTACATTAATAATTGTGAAATTTACTTTATTAAATTTATTGCTTTTTATCATTTTTCATTTTTCTTATTACCGGAGTGGAGGAGGCAGACGACAGAGCCAGTTAGAGTGGTTGAAACTCTCGAGGTGGAGGGGATGAGGAGTAGAGGCAGACCCAAAATTACTTGGGATGAGCGGATTAGACAGGATTTGCAAAGATTGCACCCCTCTGAGAGCATGGTCCATGATAGGACCTCGTGCAGACGTATGATTAAGGTTAAGGATTTCTAGGAGAGGGTACAATTGTGTTTTTAGGTGTATTGTATGGTTGTAGATATGTAACTATCTGTATAGGTTGTTTGTGGTGTTATACTTGTCTTGTTTACCATGCACTCTTTCACCACTCATATTATATTGGTAGCTTCATACACACACCTCTTTTTCTATTTATTTCTTTCTTTCTTTCGTAAGTGTTTTGGAGCCGAGGGCCTCATTGGAAGCAGTCTTTCTATCCTTAGGGGTAGAGGTAAGGTGTGTCTACATCCCATCCTCCCTAGACCCTACCAATAGCTTTGTTGTTTGTGTGATTTTATTTGGTATGATTGATTGATTGACCGAAAATAAACATATTTATATTTATATTTATATTATTCTATATAACATTTTGAGTCGATTCTTGTCTACACTATTGTTCTGGCCACATGGCAGTTTACAACAGGGCCACGCTAATTATTCTTTTTCCTTTTTTTCTGGGTTTTTAGTGTATAACTCTCCATCTCCTTCTCTCTCTATATTTCTTTGTTTCTCAGAGAATGGTTGATGGGTTCAACCAGGAGATCGTGCGAGGAAGAGAGACGGATCTGAAGTGACTTCACCATCGACAACCACCAGCTTCCCTACCACCTCCGCCGTCAGTTTGACCATCCAGCACCGCCTTTACGTACGATTCTGGCTTTTGGTGACAGAAGTCGACCGGTGCATGGATGTGTTGGGCGAATAGGGACTGACAGATTGTGGGTTGTGGTGCTTTGCAACGATTTCGGTGACTGATGTGTGGCGGCGGCGGCGGCCGACGGTGGATGCATGTGGTGGTGTAGAGTGGTGACCGCCTGGCCACCGGTTACCGTTTTGTGCAGAGTTGGCATGGATATATGGACGACGTTGGTGGTAAGGTAATCTGGATGACAGCCGGGGAAGCCTGACGACATGTTACCGGAGATCAGATTCCGGTGACCTGGATTTAATTTTTTAACGGCGAAACGAAACTTCTTATTACGAAACCAAAATGGGCCACCATAGCAAGACGCTATAATGACCCCACTACAGCAGGAACTCCACAAATAATTATCAGAAATTTTAAAACAAAAATTAACAGAAAAAAATTTTGCAAAAATGTTCAACAGAATGTAGATTTATTTGTTGCTGGAAAAAAAAAAGAATAAACATTTATTTAAATAAAAGTTTTACTTTATATTTAATCAAAGTATTACATTTAATTCTTCTCATCAATTTAAGAATTCTTTTACATGAATTTTCAATTGAAAATACAAAGCATTGGATCTAATATTGATTACCAAAATTATTTTAGTGTTAATGACAAAAATACACCATTCAAAAGAACATTAATCCGCAATGATTTGTAGTTGTATATTTGTGGAAATTGGTCCTTAAGTTAAATATCGTGGATTTGCATGAAAACTTTCCCTTAAAAATTTTCTTATCTGCATCATTACTATTTGAATCTAAACCATAATTGTTAATGTTTATATAGTTTTTATCGAGTAGAACATGTGTCAACATCCTTTTTTGTATATCACAACTTTATTTTTGCGGGTATTCTTCTTCGGTTAATATGCCATGCGCCGGTACCGTATCAATGTTATAATGAACAAAACCGCCCGCGCAATGCGCGGGGTTTTATACTAGTTATACTATATAACAATTTGGGTAGTTTCTTAAGTACAGTTCCAGTTTTTAGGTATTTTAAACCTACATCTGCCGGTCATTACCATTTTGCACCAATACTACCTCTAATCTCCCTTCAGCAACTTCATATTCATGGCAAGATGATTGTGTGATTTGGGGTTATGAAGCCTGTTGAATACCCACCACCGCTAATACCTCTATTCCCGCTTCCCCCTCATGATATTCATGTTAAATTGATGTTTTAACAAGCTTAGACTTGGTGGAATACCATGGGTGGCGTCGCCGTAGTGTCAGGTTGTTCACGGTTAGTCAGAATTGATGACGGTTATGGCGCTGAAGTCACCGGACACCGACGTGGTTGCCGGTGACGGAGCGTGGTGGTGACGGCTGTTCGGATTGGTTGTCGTGTCAGGTTTTTCGCGTTGAGATAGAATTGGGGACGGTTATGGCGCCGGAGTCGCCCGCCGGCGTAGACGTGGTGGTGGAGGTGACTTTTGTTGAAGATTTGGTGATAGAGGGCTGGGCTGATGCGTGTAAGAAGCCCGTGTGAAATAGGTTTTGCTTACGGAGTCGTGGATGCGTTTAGTCCGGTTATGGGTACGGTTTGGCCTGTGCTCAATGAGTCAACTAAATCCACGCTTAAGACTTAATCGTCGCAGTCATTAAAAGTAGTCATTAAAAGTGCTATCTGATGGTTCATTACCCCTTGCATTAAGGGTAGAAGTTTTACATAGTTCCGTATATATAAATTTAAGATACTCATGAATTACATTGCTCATATCTTGGTTAATAGATTGCATACTAAGGCTCTTCGGTATGGTGCCGGAGAAGAGGACGTCGCCGGAGCAAGACCGAGGGGGCGGCGTGGGAGGACGGGCGTCACCAAGGGGGGCCCACATGCTTTGGTCCGTCGCAAACGGCTAAACTCCGACGGTGAGGACGGGACGGAGGGGGACGGAGGGGCGGCGGCGTGGGACGACGGTGGTGATGTGGCGGCGCCGGGGTGGAGGACGGATCCATACCGTCTAGCCTAAGTGAATTGGCCGATTTGTTTAGGGGTTTCCACCTTTATTTTAGATATGATGGTTGTATACATGCCTCCTTTGTTACATTGTAGGTTACATGGAGTACCTCTCCATCACATAAACAGGCAAATGCAAATAGCTAGAATTATACTTCAAACCATGTTTGTAGATTGCATAATAGATTGCATTGCATAATAGAATTATACCTCTCCATCACATAATAGATAGCATACATTGTAGGTTACAGGTTACAAACCATGTTTGTAACTAACATTAACTACCTAATAGAAATGAAATTTCCCGTCGCACCGCGGCGGGTCAACTACTAGTATATAACATTTAGGGTAGGATGTTGTCTACAGTGAAAATGGGCATTTTTGGTATTTTGTTACATGCCAGCTTCAGCTTTGGGTTGGTTAAAAGTGGTTGCATCGGGTTTTGTTCCGTCGGTGACAGGGCCCCATGTTTCCAACTCTTAGATCTTCTCACATCAATCTGGAGCATTCTGAACTATGTAAAAATCTAAAAGAGAGAAGACAGATAATGTTTGGAGCTTTAGGGAAGATTAAAACGATTATGCACTTTTGTTCTGTTTAAAAATTGGTCGGCGGCCGGTTACGCGGTTGTCACTCAGATCACCGCCGCCTGTCAATTGCGGCCTATTCCTCTTCCTTTCGACCTGATGCCACCATTACCACTGCTGGGACGTCGGACACTGCAAACAACTGTCGCCACCACCGCCGTTCTTGGTTGCCGGGAAAACAATAACCACCGAGGCAGTAGAAAAAGGACAATAGCCGATAAACACATAAAACTTAGTTTCCTTGAGTGAAATTGAGACAAGTTGTGGCTGGAAGTAGTCGTCAACGTCGTCGCCGGTTGCCGGACAGCCGTGGAAGGCGCCATAACCACCAGACGGTTCTCTTTTTCCCTCTCTGAAGCTAAGTTAATAGTTATGGATACCATAGAAGGTGGTTGTCGTTTTTCAAAAGGTGGTATCGTCCACAGCGTCGTCGTGTCCGGTGGTGGGGTTGGGTTTGCATAAAGAAGAATAGAGAGAAAAGAGTGTGTAGGTGAAATCCGGTGTCCTCACTTGCTAATACCTTTTTTTTTTTTTTTTTTTTTTTTCAGATTTTCAACTTTTATTTTTTATTTATTTATTCTTATATGTTCTTTTTAACTTATTTTGATTTCTTTCAATAAAAATAAATAAATCTGGCAACCTTTTATGATGTTAAAAAAATTAAATTAAATTACCAATGATTCTGAACTTGGGGAAGTATACATAAAATCATTTTCTTCCTATTGGTATTTATAATTTCATAAAAGGAAAAAGTTTAGATATTTTTATTATTTTTACTTATGAAACTTAAAACCAACACAAGATGTGGTCGGGGACTTCTATTGAATACAAGTAACCTCTGGTTTAAAAATAATTAAAAAAGTTTATATAAAATGATATTACTTGATTAAAATATCTCGCAAACTTATATGATTGGATGTATGAAACATTTGCTTACATGAGCTTGTTGGTTTTCGGTTGCTATACTGAATGTTAATACTGTCCTGTTGCGATGCTGAAAAGAAACGAATCAACACTGATTAAATTTCCGCGCGAAGCGCGGATGGATTTTACTAGTTTTGAAAAACAAAAAGTAACTTACGAATTAAAAACAAAATTATACTTGATTTATTACAGATCAATTACGAAATTTACTTTCATTAAATTTATATTATTTTTCATTTTATCATTACCGAAAATAAACATAAATTCAAAAACAAAAATCAACTTAAGAGTTAATAACAAATTATATTTTATTGATTATAGATCAATTACAAAATATACTTTCATTAAATTTATTGTTTATTTTTATTTTTCAATTTTATTATTACTGAAAATAAACATAATTTTAAAATCATTTATCACCTATACGAGTGGATATTAGTTTACCATGGAAAGTTTTTCCTTATATATGTTGCTACGTTTAGAAATTTTTAAGAAAAATCAAATTCTTAAATCATGTTCATAATTTTTTAAGAAAAATAAAATTCTTAAATCATGTTCATAATTAATTTTTCTGAGGTCTTTTTTCTTATGTTTCCTAATTCTACAAAGAGTTAAATGCTTGGATAGTCCCTGTGGTTTATCTTTTTTTCACCTTTAGTCCCTAATTTTCTAAAATTATAGCTATAGTCCCCAACTTTTCAATTTTCGTTCCCGGATAGTCCCTGTGCCTAACATCAATTAGTTTTCTCAGTTAAGAGTGTGTGAAATGACTAGATTGCCCCTAGCACTAAAAAAATAAAGATGCCTACCCTCATCGTCTTCCCCCCCCCCTCTCTCTCTAAAACCCACCACCATAGCCCAAATAAAGCTATGTTAAATCTGAAACGATCACCAAATTGACAGATTAGGGTTCCAAAAGCTCTCTTTCGTTACACGAATCCTGTAAACATATATTAATCGAATCAATTCTGGATATCAAACTCCATTTTCTTCAAATCATATGTCACAGTAACATTTTAGTAATCTCTTACAGTTCAAACTCCTGCACAATCTCCTTAATCAAATTGATCCGTTTGCTTTCAATCAAGATGTTGAGGAAGTTGCAGACGTGTAGTTGCAGGACTCCTGATGACGTAATATCGTCGATCAGTTCGCTTTTGGTCTCGAGGCTTACGATCGGAGTGATGAAGAAGTTTAGTACAGATTCATCGGATCTCAGATGTCGGTTGCGGTTGTGGTTCCGTCTAGGGTTCCATTTGAGTTTGCCAGGGCTGTGGCGTAGTTTCCGGCGGAGCGGCGAGATCTGGTTTTGAGTTTGATTGTTAGGTTTGGGAGTTTTAGGCCGGAGAAGGAGAGGTTTGGTCGATTGGTGGAGTGTGTTTGAGGAGAACGAGAGTGAAATGTGGGCAAGAAGCAGAGAGAAAGAAAGAAGGGGTGGGGTTGGGTTTGTTTATTTTTATGTTTTATTTATTAGTAAGGGTATTTTGGTCATTTCATACCCACTTAACACCAAAAGTTAACCCCCATCCGTGTCAGGGACTATCCGAGAACGAAAATTGAAAAGTTGGGGACTATAGCTGTAATTTTAGAAAATTAGGGACTAAAGGTGAAAAAAGATAAACCACAGGGACTATCCGAGCATTTTTCTCTTCTACAAATAACTAACTTTTCTTAAACAATAAAACTTTAAACCATAACATAACACGTGTCCAAATATTAAACTACCCTTATTACTATATTATTATTATTATTATTATTATTATTATTATTATTATTATTATTATTATATTAATATTAATAATTACTATATGATAATGAAAAAACTGAATGAACAGTACAACCAACACGCCCTTTTCTTTCTGTTTATCTTCTTAATTAATAATTAATAATTAATAATTAATATTAATATTAATATTAATATTTAATATTTAATATTTAATAATTTAATAATTTAATAATTTAATAATTTAATTAAAATGAATAGTGATTTTAATATTATAATAATATATAGTTTTTTTTTTTTAATATTTTTATTGTTTTAATATTATAATAACAGCTATTTTCTTTACTTTTTAACTTTAATCCTTTTTTTAATATCAGGGGTTGGGATAAGTTTGGTGTCAACCGGTATCGAACCAGTACTGGTATCAAAAATACCGGTACGGTCCTGTTCGGTATCAGTACATGAAGGTAAAAATCGGTACTAATACAGAAAACGCCAAAAGTTGGTGCGAAATTGACATTGTAAATCTTTTGGTTCGGGAAATTCAGTGCTGCTACCCGGTACCATTTGCCCATCCCTGATCACGGTTACCGTACGAACAACGATACCGTACAACTTTTTTATGTTGATTGTTTTCAACTTTTAATTTTTTCTTTTTTTTAGTTTCAGGGGTAGAGATGAGCTCGGTGCCATCCGATACAGAATCGGTACTGATACCAAAAATACCGGTTACGGTACCGGTATATGAAGGTAAAAAACGGTAGCGAACCGGTACCAGGAACGACAAAAGTCGGTACCGAATTGGTACTTAAGATCTTTCGGTTCGGCAAATTTGGTACCGGTATCCCGAACAATTTGCTCATCTCTGAACACGGGTTTCATACAAACAACATCGTTACCATACAACTTTTTTGGTTGATTTTCTTTCGGTTATCTTTTAGTGTTTTTTTCTACATTTTCTTTTTATTCTTGTCAGCAGTTCCGTTCGCAACACGCTCGTAGTGATTTCAAAACACATGTAAACATATACTAAATAACAAAAGAAAATTCGCCACAATGCGACGAACTTCTTTAAACCTAGTTTTCTTTAAATTTTAAAAGGGTGTTTAAAATAAAGACACTTATTTTTATTTATTAGAATTGACAAGTTTGCTAAACATACCTATTATTATTAAATATTATTAAATGCACCATTTATATGATTTGACTTATTTTAATTTATTTTCCTAAAACTTATACGGCGTGTATAATGAACTTACACGGCTCATATATGATGTAGCATACGTGAATCATCTTTATATATATACAATCTATATAAGTACATTCCCCCTTTTATATGGCTCGAATATGGAGCTTATTTGACAAAGACAGGGTTATTCTATAATAGTGAAAAAGGATAGTACATTTGATGAAACACTAGTTAACGTAAGGTTATCCTAGCTGGGCTGTTTCGTGTAATAAGGTTCAATCTCTTCCTCCACTCACTGTTACCCGATATTCTGCAAAACAGAACACCGGTGACTCGGCACAAGGAGGGAAATGGGGGGGGGGGTTCTCCTTGTGACCACCCTCCGGCGTGAGAATAAGTACTGTTCTGAGGAGAATAGTGTGTGTTAAGAGTAAATAGTGAGAAAGCAGAATCTCTAAACCTGAAGGTGGAGTCTTCTATTTATAGCCTAAGGATGAAGGATGAGGAGGAGGTTTGGCAGCTAGCCCGTGGGTGCCAGCTGTCCGACCAAGGGGAATATCCTTTCTGTCCCCTCTGCCGCTGCCAGTCTAGTGTATGACGTGGCACACGCCTATTCTATCCAGCTGGGCTCTCGTTCGTACTAGCTGTCGGATTGTCCTCCAAATATCTTGCAGGTCTAGTTGGCGTCCTATTATAGGTGACACGTGTTGTCCTTTATGTCGTGAGGAGCATCTTCTTTGTCACCTGCTATTTCTTCCAGAAGCTTCTAGAAGCTTCTGGATGCATTTAGCTGATGTAGGCGCCAAGCTGGAAAAAGTGGTGTGGTCTCTATGCCAACTGTGCACTGATTTGGGACCATACCTCTTCAAGTCCCCCAGGCTAGTGTGGCTTCCAAGTGAGTTTATCAGCTGGGAGGGATTCTGGACTCAGAGAAATATAGGTGTTCTAGTTGTTTTTGGTTTGTTGCATATGGGCTTTTGTGGGAAGGTGAAATGCAGCTCTTAATTAGAACGGCGCATTGTGTGTGATAAGTGGCGTACCGAGTTAAGCCAAAACGGCGCATGGCGCATGGAGATGGCGTACAAAATTGGGCCGAAACGTCGCATTGAGATGGCATGCAAAACTGAGCCAAAATGGCGCATGGCGCATGGAGATGGCGTGCAAAATTGAACCAAAATGGCGCATGGCGCATGGAGATGGCGTGCAAAATTGAGCCAAAACGGCACACGCGCATGGAGATTTTTCTTAGAGATTTCTTCAAGGATAAGTTTTGTTTGATGCTTGGAGAGATGTGACATTTGATGTCTAACTAAGGCCATCTGAGGTGGCTGTCTTGTCGAAGAAGGGGAACAGTTACTTTATCCGTTGTCAGGCACGTTTTTCTCGGTGTGTCAGGCGCGTGGCGGCCACGCGCCCTAAACAGATGGCGTTTCTCCTTCTCTCTCTTGACGTGGCACCTCCCGATTGGATGTCGGTCCATATTCTGACGGTCCACTTCCCCATCGCATTAAATGCGATGGGTATAAATACCCAGCGGTTTCCAACAATCATCCCACTTCTTTCTCCAGCTTCATTCAAATTTCAAAATCCCTTCTCATCTTTTCCCCAAATCTCCCTCGTTTTCTCTTCATCTCTTTGCATTTCTGGCAACATGTCTACTTCTTCCAAACCTAGCGGTACGAAGAAGAGACAATCGAGACCAAAGAACCCTCCTGGTCCTAACCAGGCTATGATTAACAGGAAAGAGGAGGAACTTCATAATCAGATTCAAAACCTTAATTTCCCTATGACTGGGGTGTTTGAGTTTCCGACCGCCAGTAGTACTGCCTTGGATGCCCCTCTACGTTACATATCACTGTATGCTGCATTTTTTAGAGAGGGGAACTTCCGGTTGCCTATGTCGAGATTACTCGGGGAGGTTTTGACGAGATATGGGATACACGTCTCACAGGTGAATGCACTAGGGTTGCCTAGGGTAACCCATTTTGAGTTTATCTGTCGAGCACAGAAGATAGAGCCAACGTTCGAGATGTTCAACGTGTTTTACTACGTCACCTACACCGGAGGCTTCTATTCTTTCAACTCTCGTACTGCCGGTGTGCTTCCTTGCAGCCGGGATCCCCTGAAAAGCTTCCATGACTGGAAACAAAAATTTTTCTATATCCAGTGTGGGGTTATTCTGATAGATATGCATTACCGGTCGGAGAGTGAGGGAGTGCCGAAGGTGGCAGTTTCTGTTTCTTTTACCAATCAAGAGTGGTATAAGACTCTGATCTGAAGGCTTACTCCGATCATCCAACTAGAGGAGAAGGCTCTCGTTGCGGCTGGTATGAGTCTATTGTGGGTGCCTAGGGATCCAAGAGCTTACCCGGTTTATGCTTACAAGGGAAAAGCTATATTTGTTTGTTGTTTTACATGTTGGTTTTTTCCTTTTCTTCTCTTTTCCTCAATCGCTTTTGTTTTTCAGCATGATATAGCTTAATGAATGTATTTGACCCGAAGGTTGCTGGTGAGATGGCAATGGCAGCGTTGCCTGTTGGAGAGCCCAAGTTGACTGAATGGATTAGGGATAATTTTTTGCATCCCTCTTACGAGAGCATAGATGCTTATGGAACTGTTGTTCTAGGTGCTCTTGAGGCTAGAAATAATCTTGATAAAGCTCCTACTCGGGAGGAGACTATTCTCCTTTCTAGTGAGGAATATACTGGTTTGTCTCATTACCTGATTCACCGTTCATCCCGTGCAGGTGCACATCACCGACCTGGTCAGGACTCAACTGCTGGTGATGCGTCTACTCCCCCCATTGTTGATCTAGCTGCTGTCGCTGCAGGACTAGAACGGAAAGAAACTAGGAGGAAGAAGGCTGAGGAAGGAGAAATAGAGAAAAGAAAATCTGCTGAAGAGTAGCTGGTGCGCCGACCCGTAAGTGTTCTTCTAAAGTCGAACTATTGGACTATGTTGTTGTCTCTGACTCATTGTCCGGTTTAGACGCAGGGGTTAAACGGCCTGCTCCGGATGCGGATGACAAGGCAACCCTGACTGAGATGATGGCGAAGAAACAAAAGATTTTTGTGGATATGAAATGGGAGCTAGACGAGCAAGCTGCTCTGGCTTTTTCAGAGAAAAAAATTGAAAGTCATGTGTGAAACTGCTGCGCCCTCAAATAACGAAATGGACCTCAGAGTGTTTGCCAAGAAACCTGGCAACTTGCTTGAAAAGATATTCGAGGCATCCTCACAACCGAGAAGTATAGCCTTAGGGTATTTGTGTTTACTCTTTTTGGATTCCTTCTTTTTCTTGATCATGATTCCCTTTTTCTTTTGCAGCTTCTTTCAAGTCTGCCCGAACTGCTTCTAAGGGTATCAAGTTTACTCCCCCCAACATTGTTGCTATTACTCCACCCGCTTCTCCTCCCCCCGTTCTTATTGGGGAATCGCCTCCCCATCCAGACCCCAAAGGAAAGGGTAAGGAAGGCACGGTTGAAGGAGCTACTGCAAAGAAGGTGACACACCCATTGCTCCTGAGTTGGTGGTCCAAGAAGACAAGCAGCGGGCTGAAGGTGTTGAAACAGACTGGGAATATAGTGAAACCACCCCTCCTCAGGGTACGCAATATACCTGGCGCGACCCTTCTACTTCTGGAGGGCGCGACCGTTCTATTAGTTGGCAGGGTCCGGAGTTTGCGAAAATGGGGGCAAGTGGGTCATGGATGACTCATAATCCATCCTGTGATCACCTTCCCCATATTCCTCGGTGGAATTTGGTTCAGGGTTCAAGGATGGACAGCTTGGATAACTGTCATGATTTCTATTCTTTGTCCCTCCCTCCTGCTGATTTTGAAAGTTGATTTTGTTTGACTCACTTGATCCTAATCAGTTCTATTTGTCTGTGTTTCAGGTATTTGTCAAGCATCGGATACACGCACGAGCGAATCTTCACCCGATCTGTTGTCACCGGTTTATCAGATATTCATCTGATTCATTTGTTTTGAAAAAGAGATTGAACGGATTTTAGATTGTGTGAATTTTCGTATCGTTTGAAAAACTGTCTTTGTAAATCTTTTAATACCATGGGTTCTGAGATTTATATTGCAATGAACAAATTTGATAATTTTACAGGCATCAAGGGAGAATCAATTGGAGAGTTGATCGAAAGGTTTGTCAAGCTATACTTAGAGATGAAGCGTTTGAACATTAGCAAAATGGATGAGACGTTGGTTGAGAAGTTGGCGAATGCTTTACCAATTGATGTGTGGGGAACGTATTTGTTAGCTTGGAAGAAGAACGGTGACTATTATAGTTTCAATTTGAGCTCGTTCGTCGAGAAAATTCAAGCTCAAGAACTTGAGTTCCAAAAGATTAGAAAATTGAAGACTGATTCAGGAGAGAAGAATCATGAAGTAGCAACTGTTGAAGTAAAAGTCAAATCTGAAGAAATTGTTCATGAGGAAGAGGAGCAGGTTAAAGAAATTTCAGCTATCAAGGTTGAGAAGAAAGCTGAAGCTGAAAAGATGACCGAGAAGTGCTTATATTGTGAAAATCTGAAATCTGAAAATGCCAAACTCTTGAGGGATTTAGAGAGTTTGTCATTAGAAAATGAAAATCTTAAAAAATCAGAAAATGTTTTGAAAAATCAAAAACAAAATTTAGAAAATGAAAAATTAAAAATGGAAAAAGAATTTCAAAGTCAAATAAAAATTCTTGAAGATGGGAGAGATGTGTTTAGCAAAAACAACATTGAAAAGCAAAAAATGATAAATTCTCATCTTCAGAAGATTATTCAACTTGAAAAAGAAGGTGAGCAAGCTCGAAAGAAAATCAATGAGCTTGAAAAGAAATTGAAAGGTTTTGTGATATCATCTGAGTTTTTGAATATCCCCTGTCCAAAACCGATCAATGCTGTTCCAATAAGTGACGATGTCACAAACTTTGACAATGTCAAAGTTGAAGATTGCGATGAGAAATCTGATGATGAAAATGAAAAAATTGAAAAACAAATTTTTTTTTTGAAATTAAAAGAAAAATTTCAGAAAACTGTTCTACAATCGACTGAAAAGGGAGAATGCTCTAAGCAAGAACCTTTGAAGAAGAAAGTGGAACAAAAACAAAAAGGTAAAAATTTGAAAAATGTACAAAAAGAAAATAAAAGCTCATCAGATCGATCATCCAATCGAAATCAAAAACCACAAAAATTGGAAAATGAAACTCAAAAATTGTTGGTAATAAGTGGTGCAGGTCGGACCACAGTGCTCAAAAGTCAAATCCAGCAATCAAGAGGAAAAAGGAGTATCACCAAGCCAAACAGTGCTTTGTTTTGAGCATTTGGTGTGAAAGTGGTACATGGTACGATAACAGTGTGTTACCGGTGTGGTTATCAAGGACACATTGCTGTTAACTGCCAGAATTGGAGCTATGAGATGAGGAGATGTTATAACTGCCAAATCAAAGGTCACATTGCCAGAAATTGCCCAATGAGATCAAATGAAAGATCGAGGGCTATATCTCAGAAAAGGGTGATAAAGTCAGTCAAAGTCAAAGAAAAGCCCAAGGAACTGAAAGTTTCAGAACAGAAAGTCAAAGAACAGAAGGTTCAAGAACCTAAAGTTCTAGAAAAGAAAGTGAAGCTTTCTCAGGGGCAGAAAGACAGACTGAGGAAAAAGAGGAAGAAAGCACGAGAGTATCTCGAAAGGATTTTGTCCTCGGGTACATCTGTTGGTAAAAATAAGAGTTCTGATGAATCGACTCCCTCAATTGCAAAGTCAAGCAAGACGAATTCATCGGATACAAATCTGAGGACGAAAGAAGAAAAGAAGAAGAAGAAAATGGTCGGCGATGAATCTGGCTCATCAAAGTCAGACAAGCCATAAGCAGGCAATGATTCTGGTTTGTCAAAACCAGAAGAGCCATGTGTTGAGGTAAAAGTTGAGAATTCAGGTTTAACAATGGATGATGCAAATTTTCCACCATTGTTGAACAAGAATTCAAAATCACCCAAGGACAGTCAGGCTTGGGTGAAACTATTCAAATAGAAAAACCTGACTTGCCGGAACTCCCAGGTTGGTAATCGGGGAGTAGGAATCGGCATCTTTCTTGAGAAATTCACTTCGGTGATATTTCGACTTTCAAAAGATAAATTAAGGACATTAAGTTGTACTTGATTCATCTTTTCTACAAGTGATAATTTGAAAAACAAGGTGATGAAACCCCGAGTTTATAAAACGACACACAAAACTAATTTTCCGGAAAAACCATTTTGATTAAAACAAACCTAAGTGTTTTGAAATCATAATGGGAAAATAGTTTGTTGTCAGGGGGAGTTCTGATTGTTTACGCCAAGTGGATGGAGAATTGAAGCAATTCTCGTCAAGTTGTCATTTTACTTTGTACAATTTATTGTTTTCAAATTTTCCCAGAAAATCAAAATTGAAACAGATTTTGATTTTAGGGGGAGAAAAATTTTAAAAAAAATTAGAAAATTTGAAAATGTCAAAAACATTGAAAAAGCAAAAATGAGTTTTGTTGAGACAAGAGGAAATGATAGTACATCGGTTAGACTATCACAGCATGCTAAAGAAATGAAATGTAAAATGTGATAAACGGTCTCACTAATGATGTGACGATAGGCTCAGCTAGACTAGTAGATTTGCGATAACGATACAAACTTAAATGAAAAAGCCTAGTTCTAGTGGGAAACATGATTGAAAGCATAGTACTTAGTTTTGTCCTTCGTGATTGTGTACCTACTCAGTAATCGCTGAATGCCAAAAAGCATAAAAATTGGTTAAGTTTGTGAACTTTCACAACTTTGCTGAAAAATCACTGTGATTGTGCATTTCATTTTGCAAAGATTTAAACTTGTTTATTTCTTTATTTTGTTTAAGCATTGGACATCCTCTGCGTATACGTGAGTATCGACCTGGATGTTATTGCCTAAACATTCTGCTTTATTTTCTTTGGTGTTTCGTTTAAGCTTTGGACCTCCTCTGCGTATACGGAAGTATCGACCTGGTGGTTAAAGCCTAAACAACTTCAACTTATTTTTATTTCTTATTTTGTTTAAACATTGGACTTTCTCTGCGTATACGGAAGTATCGACCTGATTGTTAATGTTTAAACATTCTGCTTTATTTTCACACATATCACAGTTGATGAAAGTTTAAAGGCATTACTTGAGTTAGTGTATTGCATGATGAGGGGATATGCTGAGATCGTGGGGTCCATAAGAACTTAGTGCATAATTAATATACCTTAACGTATCGGTAAGCATTTTCGAAAGTTTTTAGATTGAGCTTAAGAGGACAACTATATCGTCAATCAACGTGAATCGTTTAGAACTTAAAATGATTAAAGCTTAACGGTGCTAGTGATTTGTCTCAAAAACTGATATGATCCTCTTACACAAACTCACAAAAATAGTATTTGTACATATTTTATTTCTGTGTTTAAATATTGTTTTTTGCTCTTATGTTTCATATTATTGAAAAAATCCAAAAAGATTTTCGACAACTGATGTTGAAAAGCTGATATTCAAAATCTCAAAGGCTAAACAAGATGAACAATTGGTTTGGTTAAGATGATGAGAAGTTGGAAAATAATCCTCAAATGTTTAGATGATTCATTAATTTGAATCACAATATTGTGTGTTATATGTTTGAGTATTTTGAGTGAATTCTTTTAGAGTCAAAATTATTTTGTCTTACGAGAGGTTGAGATGTGTAGGTTTCTGATTCTGTTGTTACGGAAAGCCAGGCGTCGATCCTAAAAGCACGGAAGCTTGACGAAAGGGGGAGCCTGAAGAAAGAGACTACCGAAAGGGGGAGCAACGGAAGCTCGAAGACAGATCCACGGGGATTCTGTTCGAGAAAGAGAAAGACAAGACGCTACGAGATTGACTGCGGCGATATCCAAGGGGAGATTGTTAGTGCATAAATGTCTATCGCCTCCGTCAATCTATTTCGTAGCTGAAACAGAAGTAATCTAGGCTTTTATTGTAATTTTAGATAGAATTAGCAAGGTGACATTTTGGTAATTAATGAGAAATCTCATTAATTCCAAGGCCTATAAATAGGAGCCTTAGATTTAATGTTTAAGACTTTTTGCTCATTTTGGTGATTTAGAGATTCAAGTCTAGAGAGAGAAAGTCTAGAGAGAGAAAGTACTCTCTACGTGATTTTTCATTGTACACGTCATATTCTTCAATAAAATCACGGTTCTAGTACGTTATTGTGTGTTCGGTCACGCACGTTCACGGATTCCGCACGTTGAACGTTCGTTACGCAATCGAACGGTGTCAAAACTGGTTCTACAGATACTGTATCAAAAGAACCGCAATCGTTTCAATCTGTTGGATGATCATGTTCAATCAGGTATGAACTTTTTCTCCATCACATAAGAAATTTTCCGAGAATGGCGGTCTATGGGGGAAGAGATAATGGAGTTTGAAAATGCCAGAAAATCATTTGCTGTTGAGAGGGAGGCTTTTAACTCCGAAAAGAAAGGCTTGATGTGGAGAGTAGCTGATGCCGAAGAGAAGCTAGGTTAGGAGAAGAAACTCAATGCTGACCGCCAAAAGGATTGGGTGGCAGCATGTGAGAGGACAAACCGCGAGCTCAAGGCTGCTTGTGATGAAGTTATTAGGGTAAATGCTGAACGCAGCAAGGAGATCCAAGAGTACGATCGTCTTTCTGCTGCATACAAAGAAAAGGAATCTGAGGCCCTTGTCACCCAAAGGAGCAATGAGGAAGTGCGTGCGCGTATTGCTGAGCTTGAGAGAACGATTGAGGAGCAACAGGCTCAGAACAAAACTCTTGAACTGTTGTCTCAAGACTTAGGTGATGACTGCAAGTAGTTGCTCACACGCGGTGTTCCTTTGGTGAGTTTCTTTACTGTTTAACCCATTTTGTACTCTGTGTATTTATATATCCTTGCTTTCTTTGTGTAGATTGTCGATCGCCTTATGAGGTCGGAAGAACTTGTTAAATACATGTTTGACCTTGGTGGTGCTGCATACGACAGTGGTCGTAAAGACGGGCATGCTGAAGGCAAAGCAGCGGCTCTTACAAAAGAGAAAGATGATAAGTTTGAGCTCTTTAAGGTGGACTGTGCCGGTAACTACAATTCCAAACATCAAGAATATGAGTTTATAGAGTTTGGAATCTTAAAGGCAATTGACAAGTTGGTGCGTCATGGAGTTACAGTGGAAACCTTAATGTTGATGCATAATGTCTATGTAGGATCGCGATCTGACCCGAATGAGTCGTTCAGAGGCGTTCTACTCTGTTTCAGGTGCGGAAAAACAAGAAACAAAGCTAGAAACAGCTGATTCTTCACTTAAACAACTGATTGTATTGATTGAAACACAAATACAAGCAGTCTTCACACCGGCAGCACCTCGGCGTGGAATACAAGGCAACCGTTACTGATTTCGCCCAAGTGACACCTATATATAGTGTCTTGATTTCGCCCCAAGCTACACAAGAACCATATGAGCGAAATCAGCTCAGTGATTTCGGGCGAAATCACACATGAAACCCTATGAGCGAAATCAGACTTCTATCTCTCTAAACTTTCCTATTTTCTCTTAAAACGTGCCCTAATCTATACAATGCAATCTAAGACTCGATACAAGACGAAGTCGACAGATGAATGCACCAACAGACTCCCCCTCAGATGTTGACGAGTCGTCGAGACTTAGATCATGCTATGTCTTCGCATCTTCAATCTTATTCAGTCTCTGGGCTTTTCTTTCTCTATCTTCATCAACAGACTCCCCTTTAACAATTTGCTGGAATTTCTTGGTTCTTCAGCAACATCTGCTTCAGGATCGTTGTCTGGCTTTCCATCTCACAGCTTCTCAGGATCGATCAGCCTGGCTCTTCATGTACCAAGATTGTTGCCTGGCTTTAACTTTGTCCATGAAATCGAAACCTGGTTCAAGCTCTATCCACAGAGTCTTTAGCTTCCAAGATCGAAACTTGGCTCTATTTCTGCTCAGGACTCAAGATCGAATACTCTGGCTCATACTTTGCGTACTCGGATGCCTTCAGACTCCCCCTCTTGATTTGCTGGGATCGCAGCCTGGCTTGTTAAAAACATAGAAAAACTCAGGTATCAGAACCTGGCACTCTATCTTCAGGTTCAAGA
This sequence comes from Helianthus annuus, assembly GCF_002127325.2. Taxonomy (NCBI): domain Eukaryota; kingdom Viridiplantae; phylum Streptophyta; class Magnoliopsida; order Asterales; family Asteraceae; genus Helianthus; species Helianthus annuus. Next base: position 120,861,610 of record NC_035447.2, on the reverse strand, counting down.
TCGAATCCTGGCTATGCCTGCACATTCTTAACCCAGAAGTAAGATTTTCATTTTTAACAATTTGAATATAAACGAATGCACCAACACCAACTCCCAATATAAACGTATGCACCAACACGCTGATATAATCAGACGACTCCCTCTCCTAATAACTTTCTCTTTGATGAACCAATTGATGATTAAAAAACATATTTTCACATTTAAAGCACACTCTCCCCCTCACAACAATGTCATCATGTTTAGCACTTTGAGACTTTGAAAATCAGCTTTCCAACATCTGTTGTCAAAAATCTTTTTGACTTTTTCAAAATTTATGCTAAAACACACATAAAATCTTTTTGTATTTTTCTAAAAGGAAGTAAATGACACCACTTGTAGAATCTACTGAAATGCAGAAATGAAATATTTACTGTTGGTGCACTACATCTGTTGATTCCGTCTAGGTGTCTAGGATCAGGTCTTACATCGTATTGTATAGCATAGGGCACGTTTTACGAGAAAACAAGAGTTTGTATAGGGTTTATAGCCTAGGATCGCTCATAGGGTCATGAGGTGCCTGGATCGCTTATGTGTCAAGTGTGGATCGCTTTTGTGAACGTATCTGGACCGCTCATATGATCATGTGACATATGAGCGGAGCTAGCAGCCTATATATAGGTGTTGCTTGAGCGATTCTCGTAACGTGTATGTGAAATTCCATGCCGAAGCTCTGCCGGTGTGAAGATCGAGCTGTAAAACGTTTAATATCAATAAAACAAGCAGTTAGAAAGGAGAACAAGCTACTTCTACTTGTATTTCTTATTATTCCGCATCTGAAACGCAAGAGATAACCTCTGAACGACTCGTTCGGGTCAGCAAACGATCCTACAAGTGGTATCAGAGCTTGGGAGGAGGTTTTCTGCAGATTGTAGCTGTTTATCATCATTTCTTCTTACTTCTACACCTTCTTTTATTGATTCGGGAAGATTTCACGGTCGGAATTCGCTCAAATTTTCACAGCTTGTGCGCAATAGTATCGAGATAAATCCTGGAAAGTTTGAAGTCAAAATTCGAAGTTTTAACAAGTCAAAACATGTTCGATATGTGGACCGCTCGAAGTGACGTCATCGTGAACCGCTCTTAGATCACGTTTTGGACCGCTTATTCGTACATTTTTGGTTCTGGTTCGCTCCAAATTAGTATCTTGGACCGCTCGAACGAACAATCTTGGACCGCTCTTTCGAACAATCTTGAACCGCTCATTCAAACAATCTTGGACCGCTCAAACGAACAGTCTCTGGTTCGCTCGAACGGACATTGTTACTGGACCGCTCCAAAGGATATTTTTGGATCGCTTTTCTGTCATCTGCATTGAAAAACGTGTTAAGTCAGTATGGATTCCGAGTTCTACAATGCGTTTGCAACACCGTCATCACCAGCTGCGATTGCTCAAGCCATGAATCTTGAAAACGAGACGGGAACCACCCAGAAACCCCCGAAACTGATGAGTATTGAAGAATACTACGGGTGGAAAGATCGCTTTGAAAACTGGGTTCAAGCAAATCATCTCAGATCATGGGAGTGCATATTGGAAAAATACACATTGCCTCGAACAGAATTGCAAGTTATTAAACAAATATCCGAATTCTCAGAACAAGAACGTGCAATGTACAAAGCAGAGAAAATGATGATCAGTCTGTTACAGCAGGCGATTAAAGAAGATATATTCATTTTGCTACAGCACGACAAAACTGCTAAATCAATTTGGGATGCTCTTAAAGTAAAATTCGAGGGTAGTGAAAGTATGATCAAAAGCAAGAAGGCATTGCTTAAAAAAGAATTTGATTTGTTTAGCAGTTTGCCGGGAGAGGATACTAAAAAGCTAATTGAGAGATACTGTCACTTGGTGCGATCGTTATCGATGTTGGGAGTTGAAAAAGGTCGTGAGGAATGGGTTGATAAGTTGGCTGATGCGTTACCTCAGAAAGAGTGGGGAACGTATTTGCTGATACTGAAAAACACGGGTGTTTATGACAAACTAACAATTGGTCAGTTTATTGAGAAAATAGAGGGACAGGATCTGGAACAACAGAAGATAGCCAGGATGAATAAACCGAGTGGTCAACAGGATGTTAAAATGTACTATAAAGGTAGTATTCCAGTTTCTGAAGCTGAAAGAAGCCCAAAGATTCAAACCGCTTTCAGTGCTGGTGATTCATCTGAGAAAGTTGATCAGATTTCGAACAAGAGTAGCAGTGGGTTTTCATCGTTTCCAAGTGTGAATCCGAAAGAGACTAACACTAGTTTTCAGTCTCAGAGTACAAAAACCGGAAATGGATACATAATTCAGTGCAACATAGCTCTCAACCTTCCAGAAGGTCAAAGCTTCTCTGAAGACACTGCTAAAGACCACATGGCACTTCTGGGTTCAGTTTTGTTATCCTATGAAGGTCTTGTTGCTGGTCGGATCGGAAATCCTATGCTTACCAAAGAGGATTATGATCAAATAGACGCCGAGGAAATGGAACTAATGGATATCAAATGGTGTCTTGCTAGTGTTCTTCGACGAGCTGAGAAATTCAAAACCATTACCGGGAGAAATGACTTTCTTGATGCACATGTCTCTACTTTAGGTTTTGATAAATCTAAAGTTACTTGTTTTCGATGCAGGGAGAAAGGCCATTTCAAGCGGGAGTGCAAAGGAAGAGAAGCTAGCGGAGCACAGAATCCATTCGGGAAAGATGACTACTATCGCAAAGCTATCTATCAGCAAGTTGGTCAATCCCAAGAACCACAGACAGCTCACGGGAGAAAGATTGAAGACTTCAAAAGAGCATGTTTGGTAGATTTCAGCTGGAGTGATTACATATCATCTGAAGCCACAGCAGCACGCATTATCGATCAAGATGATGAGAAACTACCAGAAGGTTTCAGTTGGGATATGTTTGTGGATAAGAAGGGAGAGTTTAAAGCTTTCATTGCCAAAATCGTCCGAGAGCCAGATTTGTTTGCTACTTGGATGAAATCAATTGGTGTGAATGTGTCTAGTGAAGATGAAAAGTCTGTGTCATCTGAAAGTTCAGACAGTATTGATAAACTTTCAGAACATTCTGGGGATGTTTCTGAAAGTTCAGATGAAGTTTTACAGGGTTTAGATGAGAGTTTATCGAGTTCTGATGAGAGTGTACAGAATGAAATTGTTTCAGAAAAAGCAGTTGTATTTGATAAAACACCGTCTGATTCTGGTGTTTCTGATGATGATTCTGAAAAATCTGTACAGTTTGATCAGTCACCAGTTGATAGTAGCAGTGATGTTGAGGAAGAAAAACATATGAATGTTGCTAAATCTCATCTTTCTCCTAAAAGTTTTCATTTTTATTTTGCAGAACGAATGGAGAAACTGAAAGAGAAACGAGCTGCTAGGGAACAACAAGCTGAATCTGAAGGTGATATTCAAAACGCTGAGAATGTTGCTGAGAAGATTACTGAGGTTGTGAAAGAAAAAGAAAACGTGGTTGAAGTTATTAAAACAATCGAAGTTGAGAAGATTGTTGAAGTGGTCAAGCCGTGTGAGAAGTGCTTGGAAGCTTGTAAGAATTGTGCATCAAAAGATGACATCATAGCTGAGTATGAGAAAAAGAAGGAGCAGTTACTGTTCAATCTCAATTATGTGAAGGAATCGTATGACGTGTTGAACAAAACAGTAACTGGTCTCCAAACAACAAACTCAGAAAGAGAACAGGCGCTGACAATGATGAATGCAACTTTAATGTCAAGCAAAAAGCTATAAATTTCTACATTGAAGAGAGTGCCAAATGGAAGCAAGAGTTGGAAACTGAAAAGATTGAAAATGAGAGAATTAGGCGGTTATTGTTAAGCTATACTACTTCTGATTATCTCATTGATCGTGTTTACCCAACTGTTGCAGGTTTGGAAGCGTTTCAAGACGAAAAGCCAAAGAAGAAAAAAGACTGTGGTAAGAAACCGATTGTTAGATATAACAAGTGTCCGCCTCCAATTTGGGATGGGTATTCTCCTAGGAAACCAAATGAGGAGCAACTTGAGAAAGCAGTCAATATAAAGTTAAAAACCGACACAACTGACGTTTTACCAGACAACATCGATGTCACGTTTACCTCGTCCGATACCGATCATGAGTCTGAATTAATTAAAAAGGTGGTCGATCAGGTGTTGGATACTGATGAGGAGTCTGAGTTGAAATCTGGGTCTGGAAAGCCAAAGTTGTCAGTCAACAGTCAAAATTCGTCGGAAAAACGGTCTTATAGTAAAGAATTTTTATTGTCAAAGGCAGATTTGAATGATGAAACATTCGAAGTAGTGTATACTTTGAATGGTTCGGACAAATTATATTACAATAAAGAGTTCCCAATAATGAGTATTAAAACGGAACTAATAAACAAAACTTTCAAACTTATAGAGGTGAATATTCCAGAATTAAAAGTTTTGAAAAGTTTTGAAAAATCTAAAAAATATACTTCTAGAGTTCAGCAACGTTTAAACAAGAAAAAAGGTTACAACTCTGGTCCTGGTTTTCCAAAGAAACCTAATCAGAATCGTAGCTATAAAAAGAAAGGTCTTGGTTTTATTCCACCAGAAAATGATAAAAACATGAAAAATTCTAAAACAAAATCTGAATTTGTATCAGGTGGAAGTGCTGAGGAGGAACAGCAGAAACCGTTCTGGAGACAGTCTAATAAAGAGTTTCTTGCTGAGAGAAAAAAGGATGGAGCTGATATATGTTATCTAAGAGAGACAAGAACCTGTTATAGATGCAATGAAGCTGGTCACATTGCATGGAATTGCTCAAAAAGTGCACAATCAAAACAGGGAGTTTCTCAGAAGTTGAAAGAGAAAGTTGTTGATGTTGACACACCAACCAATGGATCTAAATTTTTTGAAAATTCAAAATTTGAGGTTGGCGAGTGTTCGGAAAAGAATTTTTACAAAAAGAAAGGAAAAGACAACCAGGTATGGGTTGCGAAGAAAAGTGAAGTAAATGTCAGCGATGAATCTGGTTCCACAAAGCCAGAAGAGCCACAGGTGAAGAAGAAGATTTCAGTGAATGATGAGGATTTTCCATCATTGAAGTTTGAGGAAGTAAAGAAGAAAGTGGGAAAAACTGAGATTTCTGATCAGTTTTATAAAGAAAAGGATGAATTTGATGTCGAGAAAACATTCAACGGGAATGTGAAAAAGATTTTTGGGAAAATGTTGAGTGGAAGAGCTAAGGGGGTTAAAGATTTTTATGCTACTAAAAAGGCAACATACAACCCTACAGCTTAGGAACTAAAGGCCATCAAGTCTGAAAAGACTTGGTTGAAAGTTTGTTTTCCATGATAGTTGAAGGACTACGCCGGAGACCCCAAGTTTATATCGTGGATCAGGAATCGGCATCTTTCTAGTATTTGATAAGTTTGTTTGAAAAATTTTGAATAGTGTTTTGGATTTTGCAGGTGAAAGGACTACGCCAGAGCTTCCAGGTTGGTAGGTGAGAAGCAGGAATCGGCATCCTGATTGATAAAATGGTGATGTAGACGTAACATTCCTACAAGTGGTAATCTTGATCCCACAAGTGGTATTTGTGGTTAAATTTTGAGATGTTTGTATACTTTGAAGAGGTTACATTTACAAGTGGTACAGAAGGTTCTTAAATGCAAATGGTAAATCAGGGACATTAAATTGTACTTGATTTATTATTCATGGCAAAAGATAGACAAGATGATGAACCACATCCCCAGTTTTAAAAAGAATAGACCTACAAATGGTTGTTATCAACACAAATTCATTTTCCGAAAAAGTCATTTTGATTAAAACAAACTTAAGTGTTTTGAAATCTAAATGAGAAAATGGTTTGTTATAGGGGGAGTTCAGATTGTTTATGCCTAGTGAATGGCGATTTGATGTGATTCAGTGTCGGTTGTCAAGTTTCTGTACAGTTTGTTTTACTTTTCTTGTTTCTAGTGGGTCAAGAGTCTAGAAGTTTTCAAATTTTCTTTAAAATGTGTTTGCATTTTAGGGGGAGTAGGGAAATTTCAGAAAATCCAAAAACATTTGAAAATTTGAAAAAGTCAAAAACATGATAAAATTCAAAAAATGAGTTTTTGTTGAGAAAAAGAGGAAATGATAGTACATCAGTGGATTATCACGACACGCTAAAGAATTGAAAAGTCTAAAAAGTGTTAAACAATCTTACTGCGGATGTGTCAGTAGATTTTCACACATTTAGTAAATTGAAACGAGATATAAACCTAAATTCAAACTTGCTTGATTCGTGGGTAACTATTCTTGAATATATGGGTAACCCCCGAAATCTTGTTTGAAAGGTCCCATATTCTGAGATACTAGGTCTTTATGCTCAGTGATATCTGGGGTATTATCCCGGGACTTCTGCTGTATTGAAGTACTGACCTAGTCCCCGGATAATATTTTCTGCAAATGCTTGAAAAAGCGCCGCCCTCAGCAATCTGATTAAACAATAAAATTGATAGTCATTGCTGTTGTAATTCAAAAGATCCTCTAAAGGGGACCCACCAAAAGTCGAGCCGTCATCTCTCTGCTGAACGGAAGTTCTGACTTGAGCTCTCACGGTTTCGCACCTAACCCCTTTACAGATATCAGCTGTGGTATATTCACCTGTAAGACTGAATATTTGGGATCTGGATACAGGAGTATATTCAAGTGGAGTGATACACAATTAAGTTTAAGTCTCTAAAACATTAATATCGTATCTCGAATTGATTGAAATTTGTGTTGAGAATTTAAGAGGACAAACATACTGACAATGTAGGTAAATTGTGTAAAGCTTAAAATGAAATCAAGCTTAACGGTGTTGGTGATTTGTCTCATAAACTGATATGATCCTCTTGCACGAACTCACAAAAAATATTGTATGTAAATATTATATTTCTGTATAATTTTGTTTTCAAGTGGTGTCAGGTAATTTCTCTCAGAAAATCCAAAAAGATTTTGTGTGTGTTTTAGCATAATTTTGAAAAAGTCAAAAAGATTTTCGACAACTGATGTTGGACAACTGATTTTCAAAATTCCGAGTGCTAAGCATGATGAACAGCATTTGAAGAGTGTTTGTGTAAATCTAACTGTTTTCGTTAATCTAACCTTCTTCAGGTGGTTCATCATAGATAGTTGAGAGAGAGTTTGTGTTGGTACACAATTATATGTTTGATTAATGTATATGAGAGTCATGTGATGGTACAAAATTGTTTGAAATATTTGTGAAAGAAATTTATTTCGGGGTTGAGATTGTACAGGTAGCCAAGTTTCGATTCCTGAAGATCTGTTAGAACCAGGCTGATCGATCCTGAAAGGATGAGTAGAGACAGATTTTGATCCTGAAGATCACGTTTATTGTTGATGCTAATGAATTTAAGGAATCAAGAGATCTGATCAAGAGAATTAAAGTGTTTTTAGAGCCAGGTTATTCGATTCTGAAAGCTTGTGAAGATCAGATGACGATCCTGAAGATGTTACTGAAGAACAAAAGAATACCAGTAAATCAAGAGGGGGAGTCTGAAGATAGAGAGAAAGAGGAAGCCCAGAGACTGATTAAGACTGAAGATGTGAAGACACGGAGACAGTGCTTGATATTCGACTCCATCAACATCTGAGGGGGAGTCTGTTGGTGCACTACATCTGTTGATTCCGTCTAGGTGTCTAGGATCAGGTCTTACATCGTATTGTATAGCATAGGGCACGTTTTACGAGAAAACAAGAGTTTGTATAGGGTTTATAGCCTAGGATCGCTCATAGGGTCATGAGGTGCCTGGATCGCTTATGTGTCAAGTGTGGATCGCTTTTGTGAACGTATCTGGACCGCTCATATGATCATGTGACATATGAGCGGAGCTAGCAGCCTATATATAGGTGTTGCTTGAGCGATTCTCGTAACGTGTATGTGAAATTCCACGCCGAAGCTCTGCCGGTGTGAAGATCGAGCTGTAAAACGTTTAATATCAATAAAACAAGCAGTTAGAAAGGAGAACAAGCTACTTCTAATTGTATTTCTTATTATTCCGCATCTGAAACGCAAGAGATAACCTCTGAACGACTCGTTCGGGTCAGCAAACGATCCTACATTTACAGACAATATTTTTGTGAGTTTGCGCAAGAGGATCATAGCAGTTTATGAGACATGTCACCATCACCGTTAAGCTGATTACATTTTAAGCTCTAAACAATTCACCTAGATTGTCAGTATATTTGTCCACTAAAATTTTCACATAAACTTCAATTGATCCGAGATACGATGTTAACGTTTTAAACACTTGAACTTATTCGTGTGTCCCACTACTTGAATATACTCCCGTATCCAGATCCCAATATTCAGTCTTACAGGTGAGTATACCACAGATGATATCTGTCAGGGGTTAGGTGCGAAACCGTGAGAGCTCAGGTCAGAACTTCCGTTCAGTAGAGAGATGACGGCTCGACTTTTCGGTGTGTCCCCTTTAGAGGATCTTTTGATTACAACAACAGAGACTATCAATTTTATTGTTTCATCAGCTTGCTGAGGGCGAGCTTATATTTCAAAGCTTTTGCGGAAAGCATTATCTGGGGACTAGGTCAGAACTTCCATTCAGCAGAAGTCCCGGGATAATACCCCAGATATCACTGAGCATAAAGACCTAGTATCTCAGAATAAGGGACCTTTCAAACAAGATTTCAGGGGTTACCTATATATCCAAGAAGTTGTTAACCCACAGAACAAGCAAGTTTGAAATTTTTATGTTTATATCTCGTCACAATTTACTAAATGTGTAAAAACCTACTGGCATATCCTCAGTGAGATTGTTTATCACATTTTATCTTTACATTTCTTTAGCATGTTGTGACAGTCTACTGATGTACTATCATTTCCTCTTTTGACAACAAAACTCGTTTTTGATTTTATCATGATTTTGTCTTTTTCAAATTTTCTAATGTTTTTGGATTTTCTAAAAATTTTCTACTCCCCCTAAAATGCAAACACATTAACGAAAAATTTGAAAACAAACTAAAACTCTTGACCCAATTGTAAAACTATACAGAAACTTGACAACTGACATCGAATTGCATCAATTCGCCATCCACTAATGCATAAACAATCCGAGCTCCTCCTTTCAACAAACCATTTTCTCATTTAGATTTCAAAACACTTAAGTTTGTTTTAATCAAAGTGATTTTTCCGGAAAATGAGTTTGCTTTTACCACTTGTAGGTTTACCACTTGTTAAGTATGGGGATATGGTTCATCATCTTTGTCCTTTACGCCTATGTAGTAATTCAAGTACAACTTAATGTCCCTGATTTACCGATTTGCAATCAAGCAACCTCTGTACCAATTGTAAGATCACAAACAATACCACTTGTAGGTATAACCAAATAATACCACTTGTAGGAATGTTACATCTACGTAAATCACTTTACCAATCAGGATACCGATTCCTGCTTCGTACTTACCAATCTGGAAGCTCCGGCGTAGTCCTTTACCCTGTAAATTTTTAACAACTTTCAAAAATTTTCAAACAAACTCATCAAAAACATGAATGATGCCACGATATAAACTTGGGATCTCCGGCATAGTCCTACGACTTCAAGGGAAACAAACTTCCATCCAAGTCTTTTCAGACTTGATGGTTTTCAATTCTTGCGCAGTGGGGTTGTAAGTTGCCTTTTTAGTCGCATAAAAATCTTTAACCCCCTTTGCTTTCCCATTCAGCATTTTCCCAAAAATTTTCTTTACATTCCCATTGATTGTTTTCTCGACATCAAACTTAGTTTTCTCTGTGTAAAACTGATTCGAGATTTCTACTTTACCAACTTTCTTTTTAATCTCTTCAAACTTTAGTGATGGAAATTCATTATCACTTATAGTAATTTTCAACTCAACCTGTGCCTCTTCTGGCTTTGTGGAACCAGATTCATCGTCGACTTTCTCATTAACCTTTATAACAACCCACACTTGGTTGTCTTCGGCTTTCTGTTTATAAACATTCTTTTTAGAACACTCACCAATCTCAAAAGTTGAGTTTTCAAAAATCTTAAATTTTTCGATTGGTGGTTCAACATCAACAACTTTTTCTTTCAATTTCTTAGAAACTCCCTGTTTTGTTTTGGCATTTTTCGGACAGTTCCATGCAATGTGACCAGCTTCATTGCATTTGTAACAGGTTCGAGTTTCATTTGGATGAAACACTTCAGTTCCATTTTTCTTCTTTTCAGCAAGAAACTCCTGATTTGATTGTCTCCAGAACGGTTTCTTCTGCTCATCTGCTGAACTTCCACCTGAAACAAATTCTGTTTTAGTTTTTGAATTTTTCTCATTTTTATGATTTTCTGGAGGAACAAAACCAAGAACTTTCTTTTTGTAGCTACGATTTTGGTTTGGTTTCTTTTGAAAACCAGGACCAGAATTGTAACCCTTTTTCTTGTTTAAACGTTGTTGAACTCTTGAAGTGTACTTTTTAGGTTTTCCTGTAAGATTTAAATCTTTTATATCAGAAATATTAATTTCTGTCATTTTGAAAACCTTTTTGATCATGTCAAAACGAACACTTCTTACTGGAAACTCTTTGTCAGAGTATAATTTGTCAGAATCATTTAAAGTGTATGCTACTTCAAATGTTTCATCATCCAAATTTGCTTTTGATAATAAAAATTCTTTACTATAAGACCGTTTAACCGACAACTTTGGACTGTTGACTGACGAATTTTACCCTCCAGACTCAGACTTTGACTCGGACTCCTCATCAGTATCCAACACCTGATCGACCACCTTTTTGATTAACTCAGACTCATGATCAGTGTCAGACGAGGTAAACGTGACGTCAATGTTTTCTGGTAATTCATCAGTTGTGTCGGTGTTTAGCTTTATATTGACTGCTTTTACAAGTTGCTCCTCGTTTGGTTTTCTAGGAGAATATCCTTCCCAAATTGGAGGTGGACACTTGTTATAGCTAACAGTCGGTTTCTTACCAGTATCCTTTTTCTTCGGCTTGTCATCTTGAAAAGCTTCCATACCTGCAACAGTTGGGTAAATACGATGAATGAGATAATCAGAACTAGAATAACTTTGTAATAAATGTCTAATTCTCTCATTCTCGATCTTTTCTGTTTCCAACTCTTGCTTCCACTTAGCACTCTCTTCTATGTAAAAATTGATAGCTTTCTGCTTTGTCATAATCACAACATTCATCATCGTTAGTGCTTGTTCTCTTTCTGAATTTGTCTTTTGGAGACCAGTTACTGTTTTGTTCAAGACATCATAAGATTCTTTCACATAGTTGAGGTTGAACAGCAACTGCTCCTTCTTCTTCTCATACTCAGCAATTATCTCATCTTCTGCTGCACATTCTTTGCAATCTTCAAGACACTTCGTGCAAGGCTTGATGACTTCAACAATCTTTTCTACTTCGATTGTTTTCACCACTTCAACCACTTTTTCTTCTTCTTTCACCTTTTCTTCTACCTTTACTTTCTCAGTCTCAACCATCTCCTCAGCAACACTTTCAATGTTCTCATTCTGAACAACATCTTCAGTTTTCATTTGTTGTTGTTCTTTAGCAGCTTGTTTCTCCTTAAGTTTCTCCATGCGATCTGCAAAATAGAAATGAAAACTTTCAGGAGAAAGATGAGATTTTGCAACATTGATATGTTTCTCTTCCTCATCATCACTGCTGTCATCAACTGGTGACTGATCAAACTGTACAGATTTTTGAGAATCAGCATCTGATAAACCAGAATCTGATGGTGTTTGATCAAAAACAACTTCCTTTTCTGAGCTTGCATCATTTTAAACACTCTCATCTGAACTCTGTGAGCTTTCCTCAACACTTTCTGAGCTTTCATCAGAAACAACAGACTTTTCTTCCACACTCTTCACAGTCTCACCAATAGACTTCATCCATGTGGCAAACATGTCTGGTTCTCTAACAATCTTAGCGATGAAAGCTTTGAACTCTCCCTTTTCATCAATAAACATATCCCAGCTGAAGCCTTCAGGTAGTCTTTCATCATCTTGATCGACTATACATGCTTTGCTTTCAGGTGATATGTAATTGTTCCAGTTAAAATCCACCAAACACGCTCTCTTTGAATCCTCAATCTTCCTACCATGAGCCGTCTGTGATTCTTGCTGTTGACCAACCTATTGATAAATGGCTTTCCGGTAGTAATCATCTTTTCCGAACGGATTCTGAGCACCACTAGCTTCCCTGTTCTTGCACTCTCGCTTGAAATGGCTTTTCTCCCTACATCAAAAACAAGTAACTTTAGATTTATCAAAACCTAAAGTAGATACATGAGCATCGAGAAAGTCATTTCTCCCAGTAATAAGCTTGAACTTTTCTGCTCGTCTGAGAACACTCGCTAGACACCATTTGATATCCATCAGTTCCATCTCTTCGGCGTCTATTTGATCGTAATCCTCCTTTATGAGCATAGGATTTCCGATCCGACCAGCAACTAGACCTTCATACGATAACAACACAGAACCGAGTAAAGCCATGTGGTCTTTTGCAGCTTCTTGGGAAAAACTTTGACCTTCTGGAAGATTCAAAGCGATGTTGAACTGGATCACATAACCACTTCCAGTTTTCGTGCTTTGAGAATGAAAACTTGTAGTTGACTCTTTTGGATTGATACTAGGAAATGATGAGAATCCACTGCTGCTTTTGTTTGAACTCTGATCAACCTTTTCTGTTGAATCCCCAGCACTAAAAACCGTCTGGATTTTCGGACTTCTCTCAGCTTCTGGAACCGGAACACTACCTTTGTAGTACATCTTTACGTCCTGTTGACCACTCGGACTGTTGATCCTAGCGATCTTCTGCTGTTCCAAGTCCTGACTCTCGATCTTTTCTATAAACTGAGAAATCGTTAGCCCGTCATAAACACCCGTATTTTTCAGAATCATCAAATACGTTCCCCACTCTTTCTGCAGTAACGCATCCGCTAACTTGTCCACCCACTCTTCACGATCTTTTGTGATACTCAACATTGACATGGATCGCACTAAGTGGCAGTATCGTTCTATCAACTTCTTCGTATCCTCTCCCAGTAAGCTACTGAACAAATCAAACTCTTTCTTGAGCAGCACCTTTTTGCTCTTTATCATATTTTTACTTCCCTCAAATTTAACCTTAAGTGCATCCCAGATTGATTTTGCAGTTTTGTCATGTTGTAGCAAAATGAAGATGTTTTCTTTGATAGCTTGCTGAAGCAGACTGATCATCATCTTTTCGGCTTTATATATAACCCGTTCTTGATCAGTAAACTCTGATAAATATTTGATAACCTGCAAATCTGTTCGAGGCAACACATATTTTTTCAGTATACATTCCCAAGACCTAAGATGGTTTGCCTGAACCTAATTTTCGAATCTGTCTTTCCACCCGTAATATTCTTCAATACTCATCAATTTCGGGGGCTTTTGTGTAGTTCCCGTTTCGTTTTCTAAACTCATGGCTTGTGCAATGATAGACGGGCTAGACGGTGTAGCAAACGCGTTATAGAACTCGGTATCCATGATTTGTCAACATGTTGTTCAAAAACAGTGACTTTGGAGCGAAATTACAGTATTCACAAAAGCGAAATCAGGCTTGATGTCTTCTTGAAGCGAAATCAGGGTGTTTGCAGAAGCGAAATCAGGAACTTGTAACACTGGAGCGAAATTAGACTTCAATTTGGAGCGAAATCCCAGTTTTTGTATCCCAGGAGCGAAATTAAGAGTTTAGACACCCTTGAGCGAAATCAATATGCAATCAGAAGCGAAATCTCTCAACTTATGTGACCCAGGAGCGAAATCAGAACTGAGATTGGAGCGAAATCAGCAAGTCTTTGCAGCTATAAGCGAAATCAGGAATAACCTGTTCGAGCGAAATCAACTCGGGATCAAATTTAGTCCATTTTTAGTCCGATTTTAAGTGTGAAACTTTCCAGGGTTTGTTAATGTCCAATTATCTATTATCTGTGAAATTTTGAGCAGGTTTTGTCCGTAAAATCTCGTTCTGGTAAAGAAAGAAGGTGTAGAAGTAAGAAATCTTGATGAAATCCAGCTAATCTCTGCAGAACTCCTCCTCCTGAAGCTCTGATACCAATTGTAGGATCGCGATTTGACCCGAATGAGTCGTTCAGAGGTGTTCTACTCTGTTTCAGGTGCGGAAAAAAAAGAAACAAAGCTAGAAACAACTGATTCTTCACTTAAACAACTGATTGTATTGATTGAAACACAAATACAAGCAGTCTTCACACCGGCAGCACCTTGGCGTGGAATACAAGGCAACCGTTACTGATTTCGCTCAAGTGACACCTATATATAGTGTCTTGATTTCGCCCCAAGCTACACAAGAACCATATGAGCGAAATCAGCTCAGTGATTTCGGGCGAAATCACACATGAAACCCTATGAGCGAAATCAGACTTCTATCTCTCTAAACTTTCCTATTTTCTCTTAAAACGTGCCCTAATCTATACAATGCAATCTAAGACTCGATACAAGACGAAGTCGACAGATGAATGCACCAACAGACTCCCCCTCAGATGTTGGCGAGTCGTCGAGACTTAGATCATGCTATGTCTTCGCATCTTCAATCTTATTCAGTCTCTGGGCTTTTCTTTCTCTATCTTCATCAACAGACTCCCCTTTAACAATTTGCTGGAATTTCTTGGTTCTTCAGCAACATCTGCTTCAGGATCGTTGTCTGGCTTTCCATCTCACAGCTTCTCAGGATCGATCAGCCTGGCTCTTCATGTACCAAGATTGTTGCCTGGCTTTAACTTTGTCCATGAAATCGAAACCTGGTTCAAGCTCTATCCACAGAGTCTTTAGCTTCCAAGATCGAAACTTGGCTCTATTTCTGCTTAGGACTCAAGATCGAATACTCTGGCTCATACTTTGCGTACTCTGATGCCTTCAGACTCCCCCTCTTGATTTGCTGGGATCGCAGCCTGGCTTGTTAAAAACATAGAAAAACTCGGGTATCAGAACCTGACACTCTATCTTCAGGTTCAAGATTGAATCCTGGCTATGCCTGCACATTCTTAACCCAGAAGTAAGATTTTCATTTTTAACAATTTGAATATAAACGAATGCACCAACACCAACTCCCAATATAAACGTATGCACCAACACGCTGATATAATCAGACGACTCCCTCTCCTAATAACTTTCTCTTTGATGAACCAATTGATGATTAAAAAAACGTATTTTCACATTTAAAGCACACTCTCCCCCTCACAACAATGTCATCATGTTTAGCACTTTGAGACTTTGAAAATCAGCTTTCCAACATCTGTTGTCAAAAATCTTTTTGACTTTATCAAAATTTATGCTAAAACACACACAAAATCTTTTTGTATTTTTCTAAAAGAAAGTAAATGACACCACTTGTAGAATCTACTGAAATGCAGAAATGAAATGTTTACAGACAATATTTTTGTGAGTTTGCGCAAGAGGATCATATCAGTTTATGAGACATGTCACCAACACCGTTAAGCTGATTACATTTTAAGCTCTAAACAATTCACCTAGATTGTCAGTATATTTGTCCACTAAAATTTTCACACAAACTTCAATTGATCCGAGATACGATATTAATGTTTTAAACACTTGAACTTATTCGTGTGTCCCACTACTTGAATATACTCCCGTATCCAGATCCCAATATTCAGTCTTACAGGTGAGTATACCACAGATGATATCTGTCAGTGGTTAGGTGCGAAACCGTGAGAGCTCAGGTCAGAACTTCCGTTCAGCAGAGAGATGACGGATCGACTTTTTGGTGTGTCCCCTTTAGAGGATCTTTTGATTACAACAACAACGTCTATCAATTTTATTGTTTCATCAGCTTGCTGAGGGCGAGCTTATATTTCAAAGCTTTTGCGGAAAGCATTATCTGGGGACTAGGTCAGAACTTCCATTCAGCAGAAGTCCCGGGATAATACCCCAGATATCACTGAGCATAAAGACCTTGTATCTCAGAATAAGGGACCTTTCAAACAAGATTTCAGGGGTTACCTGTATATCCAAGAAGTTGTTAACCCACAGAACATGGAGTGACAGCAAGTAAAGTATGATATAAGCAAGTACATGTATCAGCATTCAAGTAGCAGTTTATTCATAATTTCAAGTAAGCACAGTAATTAAGCAGAAATCAAATATTAATTAAGTCGTACGGAAACTTGATTTAGCGAGGGTTGTCACATTCTCCCCCGTTAAAGAAATTTCGTCCTCGAAATTTGTACTACCTTAACTCCTTTTGGTCACGTCACACAAGTATAACATCGAGGTAGATAGTCATCAAATCGCATCAAAGCTTACTCACACTTGGTGGTTCCAAGAATATTTAACAATCCGCACCCTAGGGTTAAGAAGGTGGGTGCTCTTAGCAGTTGATGTTAGAAGTACAAAACGTACTTTACGTATAGCCTAATGCATTCCAGCTAGCAGGGGTCCACAAGAGAGGAGTTTTCAACCAATAAAATCCTCAAATGACCGATCGCAGTCTCCCAGCGAGTCTTCACGAAACATAGCACCCTCTAAGAGAATTCAGAAATTATCAACTCAAATGATATGGTAAAGTGATCTATCAACTCCCAAGTAGACGAGTGGCAAGGTTCAGTGTGTTTGAACCTTTTGAACTGTGAGGATACACCGAATGGATACAGACGAACCTGGTATATCCTTGCTTTTATTTGTAGTTGCATCAGGAATATGTAAATGACAAGTCAACAAAAGTTTATGTATTTTGCGTGGAACGATTGGCCATGATTAGCAAAAGCTACAAGTTTGTAATGTCACCACAAGGTATCGTAATGACAAGATTCGAAATAGTGGTGACTGAACAAAAATCACCGAGTTTGGAACCAGATGAAAGTGTACCGAAACAAGCCGGAAGACGAAACTAAGTACAGCAAGGCGTTTGATTGATAACGAGGGAATCATTAGGGGGGGGGGGTACCCATGATATAAAATGAATTTATGTACTTTTTGACCCAGCACGCAAGTGTGTGTCGAGAGTGATTTAGTTGTGATGAAGAAGACGGATTTAGGGCAAGTTGCCAAATAATCAATTAAATCCGTGTACGAAATGAGTAGTCAGATAAGCGCAAGCTTCAGTTCTGTGAACGTATCACTGTAAGGTATAGAAATCTATCAGCGATTTAGTGGAGTCATAGACCAAATAAGTCTACTACGATCTGAAACAAAAGAATCTGTGCCAAAGTATTGGAATATGATGCTCTCAATGCATCATATAACGTCTCAATTTAAACATGTGAACTGGATAAGTTTAAGCAGTTGAACCTAGTTTCGACGTAACCAAACAATAAACGTACATATCGACAAGGAGATCTTGACATGATAGCAAACATGTAACTTGAAAGAAGGTAGTTTCAACAAGTGTGTTGACTTGATATCAGAAGAGTCAACAACGACAAACATGTAGGTCATTCGAATCACAACTAGTAATTAGATTTGACAACGTAATGTTTGAACATTCATGAAGCGTTTATTCGAAATGAAACCACATGCGTAGCAAATGGTGCATGGGTTATGAAGTGATGTGTTCTTACGAAGAAGTGACCAAATATATGAAGCAAACGTGCATTCGCTCTTAGCGAAGGAAAACAACGCGATGCAACTACTTGAGGGGAGCAGAAATGCAAATTTCTACTTGTTAGATGTGAAGGTGAAGACTTCAACGGAAGAAAATTTAAGTACTTTCGGGTTTATTAATTGCAATGACAAGTTGGTCAAGTTAATGATGTTTGATTGAGTTGACAGATATGGTTCCTAGATGTAAGGCTTCTAGTCTTTCTGGATTCCACACCTCGTGTGAATCTGGTTTATACATTGTGTAGGAAGCAGTATTTTGTTTATGTTTAAGCACGATCATTGTCCCACAATTTCATCCTGGTATATTCTCTGACGATGCTCGATTGTCGATCAGTCGTGTAGTAGTAGTTGGGTTTTCATAGTCAGTTGTATAAGAGGTCCGCTAATTTTTAGCAAGAGTCACTGATTCTGGTAGGTTAGCTTGTTCGGTTCCTGGTAGCTGACGCTTACTTGAAACTCATCATCCTTCTTTTTGACGAGCAGATATGGGGTTTTCCCAACAGGGGATTTTTGGTCTGTTATCTTCCTTCTCTATCAACTTCTGAAGCTTCACTGTCAATCCTTGCGTTTCCGAAGATATAAGTCGTTAAGGGGGTATTGACTGCTGGTGCAACGCCGGGAATTTAGCTGATATGAACAGGATTAGCCGTGGGAGAGAACATTATGGCAAATCCTCGGGGGAAACCTTAGGGCATTTTGTTGTACTAAGGAGACCTTCGTGCTTAGTTCTTCGGCTCCTCCCGTCCCCGACATGAGCCAGAAACAACTTATTCTTTCCACAACCTCCTTCATGCCTTCATGCAATTTGTAGTTTGTAGAGGCGTATCTTTCCTCGTGAGTCATGATTGCTTCGTCATTCGACTCCGGGACGCGGGTAACGATTTTCCGCTTGGTTGCTCGATCGCGGGTTCATCCTAGTTACTATGTCGAGGTCGTTTATTAACTAGCCTCATTAAGAGTGGGTCGACTAACTTACTCTCTACTAACTTAAGTAGATTCCTAAATTCATGAGATGCGAGACAATGGTCGGCACCGTTATCAAATAACGTGAATGCAAGACTTTGGGTTGATAGAGAACGTACAGGCGACCATCTCTGGATCCTGGCATGCTTCACTAGCTTCGGTGTTGGATGCTCCTTCATGGTCTTGGTTAATCTCCCTTGGGCAATCCTTTCCAAGGTGCCCCAAACCACCGCAGTTATAACCTTCCTTTTCTCTTTTCATCTCCTGCCAACACGTTTCCCATTCGTGTCCCCTTTTACCACAGTTGTCACACTTCCTATTACCGCACTTCCCGTTATGATGGCGCTGGCATACTTCACACTTAGGTAGATTACCCAGGTACATCTTTCCTTTTTGGCTCTTTTCTTTTCATTTGCCTGATCACCTCCCTGAAATTTACCAAGCTTTCTTTTGTTCTTTCCAGATGTCTCCACTGGTGTTTCCTTCTTCTCGTCCGGGATCGAAAGTTTCACCAGCCTAAGTGCTTCCTTAGTGAGCTCCAGTCTTATCACATGGGCAATCACGGGTGATGGCGGCGTCGATACCACCATCAAGCTCAAGGCCTGAGGTGTCAGTTCCCAAATGGATTGCTCCATTCTCTTCAACTCGGGTTCCACTAGGTACGGAACGACTCGCGACAAATCGTAAAGCCTTTTCACGTGCTTCACCACATCTGGACCTTCCTTCTGTAGCTCCCAGAACTCTAGTTCCAGCCCTTGGATATCCTTTTGAGAACAGTACTCCTTACGCATTATTTCTTTCAGCTCGCTCCATGACATCGCGTATGCTACAGCCTCGCCTAATTCTTGAACCTTACGGTCCCACCATAATAGAGCTCCATCTTGTAGCATTCCGGAAATGTACGGGACTTGCTGCTCTGGCGTGCAACCACTCATACGCACAACGGCATCCACATTCTCAGCCCATTTTACAAATGCTATGGCACCTCCCATGCCACCGAAATTCAGAGGGTTGCATTCTAGGAAATGCTGGTAGGTACAACCTGTATCCAAGAATTCACCATCACAAAAGGGTATTAGCAAGGCACTTTGGGGACTTTCCAAACATGTCGTAATGTGTCTTAGGTGACTTAAACATTACCGTTAGGTAGGTTTCTCCCTAAGGCACCTTCGCCATGTTTGTAGCGAAGAACCTCGTGCCGAGCTCTGACTCGAGAGGCGTGCGCTAACCATTCTGCCTCAGTCAGTCGGGTGATCTCTTGATGCGACATCTTCTAGGAAGAAGTTCCTGTTAGTTAGGTCTCTTCTATTCAGGGAACGTAAATAGTCGTTTGGAACACATGTATCACACATGTTTAAGTCATCATATTACACATCACGCAATTTACCAAGCAAGTAATTGGAATCATGTTTACCGAAAGTATATCAAACAAACACGTGTTTCTTAGTCATAGCACATTCCCGTTATATTGGGATCTCATCTTATGATTAGGTTTTCATTATACGGGTAAGCACATTGCATCAAAATCATAACGTTCGTACGTAATTTGAGGGTTTCGTTTAATGAAAGTATAGCAAGTGAACATGTAGTATTAAAGTTTTTGGTACGCACATGGGCGTTATTGATCGCATTTAGTAATGACATGGCGACTGAGCTTTCGTTGATTATTGGCCATAATGTTTTAGCACATGCTTTATGACAATTGGTTCCCATCGTTTTTCATCTACAATTTCATTGTCTTACAAAAGGTATCACATTACCAGGGTCACCGGGTCTCCCTACCCTTTCCCAACAAGTATATCAGCATATCTAAATTGCGTAGTTAGACGTGGTCCTCACAAATCTCCACAATCTTGGGGTCTCTACCCAATCGTAACGCAATCTGCGTTATCCAGATATCAACATTTCTGGTGACTAAGGTGGGGGAGGAAAGAAAAGTAAACTATCGATATGCTTGAATTCCTCCGCGACTTGTATGTTCCTCGAAGTGGTCAACTGATTTGCTGCTTAATGGTTAAGGAACGAGTATCGAAATCCTGAGGATGGTGGAATATCAGAGGTCAAGAGCATAAAAGGGATCCTGATGTACGTGGCGGATTAAGGCATGCTGGTGTAGGACGTGGTGTTTTACTCAAAGTTTTCAGACAATATGCTGTCTTGTGATGTAGACCCTTAACTCATGTTTTAGTTAGGTAATGTTTTGCATTTGAAGTTGCCCTTCGTGGTGTCAGCTCAAGCTTCAACGTTCAACTACTCATATTCTCAACTGCAGTTGACGTTACTGAAGCAACGTATCCTAGGTGTGTTTTTCATAATGTGAGAAATGGTAAGGGTTCATAGTTAGCATAGTGCGTTTGTAGGCACCATCCAATTGGCTTATCGAGCGTTGTAGTGGTGACTGTAGCAAGTGGTGCGGCCTGGAGCATCTCTGCTAGGCGCGGGTACGTCCTGACGGAGAGTGTTAGGCACGATGGCGCAACGGGCGTCGTTCTTCACAAGGGAAAAATGAACCTCTCCACAAATGGGGGGGGGTTGCCTGATGCAGATAGATATAAGGGGTGCAACGTCTGGCAGACTGAAAAGAAACAGGATCGTGATCAAGTATAGGTGTAGGTTCAGCAGGCGCAATATCAAGCCGTCTCAATGGTGTAGTAGCTGGCTCAAGTACAGGCTCCGGTCATGTAGCGGTGTGGTGAGTATCAGTGGTGAGTGTGGGAAGCAAAGGTGCATCCATAGGAACTGGAACAGGGGCTGAAACAGGAGTCACAAGGGAGTGTCACAGGAAACTCCAAAGGTGGGTAACTATTGCCATCTTCTATCCACCCACTGCGGGTGTGCGCGTATCGAGGATCAACTTGGGCCGCAAGAAGCGTATGATTGAACTGTACAGGCACAGAGTCAGGAACATCAGCAATGTGAGGGGCATCAACATGAGCATCAACAGCATGCTCATCCTCCAGCAGTGGAGCAACAATGGAATGGTCATCGATAGGTACACTATCAATCAAAGGATCCACAGTGAGTATAACTGCACGAATAGGGTCATGCTCGAATACGGGGTCTGGAGCAGCCACTGGCTCGGGGGCTACGGCATCTAAAATCGAATGCATGGTCAATGGGGTCAACTGGGCCAACTGGGTCAACCGGGTCCTCCATAGGCTGATCCAGTGGTATAAACTCGATCTCCTGATCTGGGTCGAATCCTGGGGGAAAGACAGGATCGGAATTCTCCTCAACATCGTGATCGAAAGCAAAGCTAGGAGCAAGGGCAACAGAGGATGCTCTATCAGGATCTGATTCGTGAGAAAAGTGCTGCACACTTCGAGTGTGTGAAGGTGCGGCAGCCACAGACTCGAAGGAGTCCAGGACCGGTGAGTGAGCAGGTAACCCCTCTGCGGGAGCATCTGCGAGCAACAAAAGATCTCCAGCGGCTAGAAGGGCCTCGCCCTGAACATCATCCTCTAGGGGCTCGTCATTAAACGGATCGACATCGCCATCAGCGTCAGCGTCGAGAAGCATATCGTAGGCAGGATAAACGGCCAAAGGTATGGGAGCAGGGGTCTCTACAAGCGGTAGGTCCCCGGCCAAAGGGCCATCAGCGAGGAGTAGAAGATCACCGGCAGCAATGAGGGTCTCGCCCTCCATGTCACCCTTGAGTGGGTCCTCATCAACAAGTCGACGTCGTCGTCAGCGCCTACGTCCAGGGGCATATCAACAATAGGGTAAGCGACAAGAGGTATAGGGGCAGGGATCACCGCGAACGGCGAATCCCCAGCGATAGGGCTATCAGCGGGCTCATCCTCGACATCGGGCAGTGCAAATGGCTGGAAGTCTTCATTGTCCGTGTTGGTAGTATCCGAAGTGTGTACCTCCCTTTCTGTCATAATCTCATCGTCTGACACGATTGCTAAAGGATCCGAGGTGTCCGTCACTTCAGTATCTGAAGAGGATGCCATGCCGTCTTGTAACACAAGCACACACATGCACAAATAATAAATCACATAATCAAATAAACACATTAGTCACCAGTTAAGCAATCAAATAGTTCTCCTAGTCCCACTAGCCAAATTCTCCCAGCCTCTAAGACTGCTCTATCATCTACCTCGATCTCTTAGATCGAGCCTCGGCCTCCAAGACCGAGCCTCAGCCTCCAAGACTGAGCCTGCTCTTCCTAGTCTCACTAGCCATCTACCTCGATCTCTTAGATCGAGCTTCGGTCTCCAAGACCGAGCCTCAGCCTCCAGGACTGAGCCTACTCTTCCTAGTCTTACTAGCCATCTACCTCGATCTCTTAGATCGAGCCTCGGTCTCCAAGACCGAGCCTCAGCCTCCAAGACTGAGCCTAAAAATAATATATAAATGTGCTCAACATTTGTTTGTAAAAACGTTTTGGATCTGGACTTAA
The DNA here is from genome assembly GCF_002127325.2 of Helianthus annuus. Taxonomy (NCBI): domain Eukaryota; kingdom Viridiplantae; phylum Streptophyta; class Magnoliopsida; order Asterales; family Asteraceae; genus Helianthus; species Helianthus annuus. The sequence continues at coordinate 120,838,632 of NC_035447.2, read as the reverse complement.
GTGGTATGCAGTAAAAAAAATGTTTTCGTGAGAGCCCTAGTGATCATAGTCTAGACTCGAGAAGGAATCCTAGTTCGCTATGATCAGAGCTCTGATACCAAGCTGTCACACCCTGGCTTTGCGGAAGCGTGGTTAATTTGGTGTGACTTCTTAATACCATAGCTTAATCATAACAAAGCTATATGAAAATAAAGTCATGCAAGATCATCCATTGATTTAAGTTTCAAAATAAAAGTACCACAACATTGTTTTTAAAGTACCGACACACGCAACGGGAGTTACAACCTAATAACATAATAACATTGTTCAGAACTCAAAACCACAACCATAAAGTAGACGTAGTTTAAAAGCGGTGGCTCGTCCAGGCAAGAGCCACGACCCCTAAACTTGGATGACCTTATTTCTTTTACGCAGCGAGAAAATGTATCATACCATGCCAGATCCTTAATTACCTGAAATACATGTAAGTTGGAAAAATCAACAAAAATTGTTGAGCAAGTTCATGTGTAGTGAGTATGTAAAACCTTTGTAAGTATAAAATCCTGGTATGTAGCAAATAAGGAAAAAGAGATCACCAATGGTTTGCAAGGCCATTGATATGTGTGAAGTGCAAGTAGGAAGGCTCAAACCTAGCAGACTTATGCGATGGGTACAAAGTCACCCCGAGGTCCGTTATGCTGGGCCTAGGGCTGGGCTCGCTACACCCAGATAGATCTACCGCTCCTGCCCCTCGGTCCTACCCTGAGGATTAATGACCTCAAGTTTCCGCCTACCCAATTCACATGATCTAAATAATAACCCTCCTTACGCTAACCATACCATGTAAGAAATATTCGTAATCATAGTAACATGTATTTCACCCCCGCAGTTTAGAAAACTGAAAACAGTTAAGAGAAAAGGGGGGCATGAACTCATAGTAGTGCGTCTCTACCAAGTATGTCTCCAAGTCAAGCAGCTGTGCAACGACCTACATGTACTAACTCTATTAGACGGACGGCCGTGCCTTAGCTTTATGGTTTACGTTTTAGGAAATAGTTAGACAACTATTTCGTGTTTACATTCTGTGCATACTTGGTAATTATTTTCCTTCCCTAGGATGGGGGATTTAATACATGTGCGTTCGAAATATATTATTAAGTCCCACTTAAAATATATTTTATTTCTAATTCTAAAATATAAATATTTTTCTCAAAAAATATTATATTTTTATTTCACATAATTTTCCCAAAATAATACTTTAACAAAAATTACGCGTTCAAAAATATTTCCTTAAAATGCGTAAGTTACGTTTTAACGATCAAGTGGTAATGATAATTACCGGTGTAACTTATATGTTTATCGTGAAAGCGTTTGTATTATTTTGGATTCGTTAACGTTCGATAATATTATTTTCACCCTAAAAATAATATTTAAGTATCTTCACAAATAATTAACAAGTAACGTTGTGAAAAATATATTTACTAAATATATTTATCACGTTTTATTTTGTGAAAATCCCACCTCCGATATTTGTAAATATAGTCGTGGCGAAACTTACATTTTGAAAACATGTCGAAAAGTATTTCTAACACTTATAGTGAAAATAATTCTAAGTGTTAGGTTTTGGAAAAATTTCGCCAGAGTTTCCTCTGTAACTGGAGGTGGCCACGCTTTCAAGCGTATCATTTTCTTTTTATAAATCAAATCAACCATTTTTCTTATTTAACCAAAACAATATTCAACACAACAAACTAGTTAATAAATATGTAAATCGCATAAATCACATGAACTTGTAGTTTTCTAAAATTATGAAGTAAATCCCATTACTTTTAGCGGATCTTTATATAAAGCAATCCGATCTCGTAAAAACCTTGCTTTTAAAGAAATCCCGTCTTCACATCTTCTTGTAAATTTTACAAAAATTGTTATTTTGTCGAAATTTTGTGCTACACAAGTGTTTACACATTTGTGTGTTCTAAAAATCATTCTTGTTAACGTAAGATCCATCCTTAGGAAAACATGATTTCTTTTATACTTGGTTCTTTGAAAATACCACTTGTAGATCCGTAGATCTACTAGTTTTAAACACTATTTTGTAAGTAAAATCACTTTTACACAAGTTCATGATTCGCGTGTGGTAGAGTTTCATCTTTTAACCCTTGTTACTTCCAAAACATCCTTATGTCATGATCTATGATCATGACCAATCCGGGTTAAATGATGATCCGAGCTACCACAACACAGATCGGGTCCAAATAACCACACAAATCAAACACTACAAGATTTACACAACAAACAAGCTTTTAACCATCAATATTAGTGTTTTTAGTAGCCTTTTATGTGTCATCTTGTAATATTACGAGTTTTAACCGTTACAAGTCATATTAACCATCTTAAAATAGTTCGAGAAGGTGATTTAAGCAACTTACTACTAGCTCGAGGCTAGGGAAGAATCTAGGCGCAAAATGAGAGGATAAAAGCAATAGAGTGAGGTCCTTTGAGCTCCGAATGCACCAAGCCTCCTTATACGGGATCCTTGACGTTTGTATGAACTTGGAATGTGATGAAGGGAATCGAAAGATGGAGGAATGATATAGGGGGTGTTCGGCCGAAGCCTTCTAGAGAGAGAGAGGGAGAGTTTGTGAGTTGAGTTGTGAATGAAAATGATCATATGTGTAAATGGTGCTACTTATAGACAAAGTTAGAGTTAAGATCCAATGGACTTCATGTTCTCTTGATATGGGACCAAAGATAATAAAATAATGAAAATGTTGTACCATGGTGGTCACAATGTGACCGAAATCGGCCAAGGGGGGGGGGTTCTTGGTTGGATTTCAAGTGTTAGTTAGTTTATAGTTAGGTTAGATTAGGTTAGTTAAGTGCTTAACCTGGTTAGTAGTGTGTTGTGCTTTATGGCGGGTGTTAGGGCATTCAGGGACCCTAACTGGCTCAGAAAAAGATAAATAGTGTTAATGGCAATATTTTCATGTTCCGGGTAAAGTCCGGTTGTTCGGTTGGATAGTAATCCGTTAAAGCGTTTAACAAAGCTTTAAAATGTCGTTAATACCGTTTTTAGTGACACAACTTATTCCCGACACTTTGGAAAGTGTCTAGTAATATTTTTCTCTTGTTTTGGCACTTTATTAGCTAGCTAAAAGCTGAATTGTTTATTAAAGTGCTGAGTTTTGTGCTTAGTGTACGTTTTAGGCACATCCAGTCATTGTAACTTATCCCTAGAGACGCAGTTCTACAACCCTTGTATCCCTACACTCTCTCCTAGTGTAGTACACTATCTCGGGCTCATACAGGCCTTAGAGGCAGTACCTGCCTGGTGCTAACTATGACAGCATGTTCAATAGGTTATCCGTTCATTGTGCTACTGTGCTTTTGGTGCATCAAGGTTGTCACTAAGGTGCTGTAAGCAGAACATGGCGTGACAGCAAGTAAAGTATGATATAAGCAAGTACATGTATCAGCATTCAAGTAGCAGTTTATTCATAATTTCAAGTAAGCATAGTAATTAAGCAGAAATCAAATATTAATTAAGTCGTACGGAAACCTGATTTAGCGAGGGTTGTCACAGAAGATTTCTGTGAAGCTCGAAATGATTGGTATACAAAAGTAGAAACAAAAAAGAAGAAAAAAGGTGGAAAGAGAAATCCTACGCCGAAAGTCCAAGCTGAAAAAGGATCATCTTCTCAACCATAGAAGAAACGTAAAAAGAAAGCGGTTGAAACATTGCTGGTTGATGAACCAGAAGTATATGAGACAGAAGCTAATGTTGAAAAAGATCATGAACCGTTAACTCCTGAAACTGAGCAGTTGTTGAAAGATATTGATGATACTTTAGAAGCTGAGAAATCAGCTAGTAAGATAGTAGTTGATGATGAAGAGGAGAGTTCATCTGATTCAGAAGTTGATATTGATGCTCAAGTTGAACGTTGGATCAGAGAAAACTATGATCCAAAAGATGGAGAGAAACAAAAGAAGAGAAAGAGGAGTTCGGATGATGATGATGAAACATATGTTCCACCAGAGAATGTTCAGGTTGTAAAATCACCATCTTCAGGAGGTAGAAAGAAATCAACATCAAGAAAACGTGTCGAAACTCCAGCAGCGCGAAAGTTAAAATTCAAGCTGAAAATAAATCCACCACTAGAACCACAATCTAAACCACCATCACCACCACAAAATCAACCAATATCACCACCACCACGACAACCATCACCTGATCCTTTTCAGTCACCACAATCACCACTACAACATCATATTTCATTACCTATTCATGAACAACCACCAATAACATCACCTCACATCCAACAAGCATCACCAACCACACAACCGCCAGTTCATACTACTCCTGGATCATCTGGTTTCGAAAATTTCCCACATATTCAAGAGAGTACAGTTCTTGAAGAGCTTGATGATTTTAGCTTTGTGAATGATGATCTTGTGAAGAAGTTGCAAAAGAAGGTGAATGAGTTGTTAAGTGAGAAAAAGAAGTTAGAGGAACATGTTAAGTATGTTGAATCTGATAATTCATGTTTGTTGAAAAAGATTCAAGCTGATAATGTTGTTGGACCGTGTTGCGACCCTAAACAGTCAGTTGAGAACGTTCATCTTCACATACGAAGGCGGAATCAATGCATATGAAGTTACACAGCTATTCCTCTTTAATTTCCTCTCTATTGATGCTTTCTGATTACAATTTGACAGAGTTTCGTTACCGTAGCAATGACCTAGTTCCGCTCCAACATACATGAACTACTGTCAGGTTTCGCTCATGATTGCCTTATATAGTCCATGTGGTTTCGCTTAGTCGTCATGACAGATAAGCGAAACTACCATATAACCATATAAGCAAAACCTTTTTGACACATAAGCGGAACTATTTCTACACATGTACATAAAAGCGGAACTATTTCTAACCTATGTACACATAAGCTAAACCTCCTAATTTGACTCTCAAGCTCCAATCTTGACCTAACTTGACCTAAGACTTAATGCAGACGAAGTCAACAGACATTCCGTGCACCAACAGACTCCCCCTTGGATGTTGACGAAGTCTTCAGCCCCGAGTCTTCAGTCTTGGTCTTTTCTCCAATTCTCTGTCTTCTCATCATAAGCACTCTATCTTCACAGGCTTCAGGATCATTACCTGACTATATCTTCCATCTTCCCTTCGATTGTTGATCCAGACTCCCCCTTTCACAGACTCCCCCTCTCGATATGCTAGAGTCTGAGGTCTTGATCTGGTTCAAGCTTTGACAGTTAGCTTTCGTTGGGAATAATGAATTCCAAAACCTGTTTAACTTGCACATTCTCCACCTCAACATAAGTTTCATAAATTTATAACAGTTAGATTTAAGAAACTTACTGGTAGAAATCATTAATTCATCAATCTGTATAGTTACATCAAGTTCAAATGAATGACTTTGATTAACTAAGCATACAACCTTACAAAACATTTGTATATGACATTCAAAGTTTTCAACATATTCTCCCAATCCTGTTCATCATGTTTAGCACTCGAATTTTGAATATCAGCTCTTCAACATCAGTTAACGAAAATCTTTTTTGAATTTTTGTTTTGAATGAAATGCAGTAAAACAAGTATATACAAACAATATTTTTATAAGTTTGTGTAAGAGGATCATATCAGTTTATGAGACAAATCACAAGCACCGTTAAGCTTTAATCATTTTAAGTTCTAAACGATTCACATAGATTGACGATATAGTTGTCCTCTTAAACTCAATCTAAAAACTTTCGAAATGCTTACCGATATGTTAAGATATATTAATTTTGCACTAAATTCTTATGGACCCCACGATCTCAGCATATCCCTCATCATGCAATACACTAAGTCAAGTAATGCCTTTAAACTTTCATCAACTGTGATATGTGCGAAAACAAAGCAGAATGTTTAAACATTAACAATCAGGTCGATACTTCCGTATACGCAGAGAAAGTCCAATGTTTAAACAAAATAAGAAAATAAAAATAAGTTGAAGTTGTTTAGGCTTTACCCACCAGGTCGATACTTCCGTACGCAGAGGTGATCCAAAGCTTAAACGAAACACCAAAGAAAATAAAGCAGAACGTTTAGGCAATAACATCCAGGTCGATACTCACGTATACGCAGAGGATGTCCAATGCTTAAACAAAATAAAGAAATAAAACAAGTTTAAATCTTTGCAAAATAAAATGCACAATCACAACGACTTTTTCAGCAAGTTGTGAAAGTTCACAAACTGACCGGTTTTTATGCTCTTTAAGCATTCAGCAATTACTGAGTAGTTACACAATCAAGAAGGACAAAACTAAGTACTATGCTTTTGATCATGTTTTCCACTAGAACTAGGCTTTTTCTTTATGTTTGTATCGTTATCGCAAATCTACTAGTCTACCATAGCCTATCGTCACCTCTTTAGTAAGATCGTTTATCACATTTGACAATTCATTTCCTTAGCATGTTGTGATAGTCCACTGATTTTCTATCATTTCCTCTTGTTTCAACAAAAACTCATTTTTTTTAAATTTTTCAATGTTTTTGGCATTTTCAAATTTTCTAATTTTTTTTTTAAATTTTCTCCCCCTAAAATCAAAATATGTTTCAATTTTGATTTTCTGGGAAAATTTGAAAACAAACTGTACAAGAAACATGACAAACTGATATCAAATTGCTTCAATTCTCCATCCATCTAGCATAAACAATCAGAACTCCCCCTGACAACAAACTATTTTCCCATTTTAGATTTCAAAACACTTAAGTTTGTTTTAATCAAAATGGTTTTTCCGGAAACATAGTTTTGTTTGTCTTTTTACAAATTCGGGGTTATTTCATCATATTGTTCTCCTTTAAACAAACAGATTTTACAATATCAGTTTTAAATCTCAAACATCACTTGTAGAAAATCAAGTACAACTTAATGTCCCTGATTTACCACATGTAAGGCGAAAGATCACCATAGTGAAATTTCTCAAGAAATATGCCGATTCATGTTCCACGCTTACCAACCTGGGAACTCCGGCAAGTCAGGGTTTTTCATTTAAACAAATTCACCCAAGCCTGACCATCCTTGGGTTTGACAGTTTTTACCTTAACAACTGGCTCTTCTGGTTTCGACACACCAGAATCATTGCCTGAATGTGGCTTGTCTGACTTTGATCTGTCAGATTCATCGCCGACACCTTTCTTTTTCTCCTTTCTCTCTTTTGTCCTCAGATTTGTATCTGATGAATTCATCTTGCTTGATTTTGCAATCAAGTGAGTTGATTCATCAGAACTCTTATTCAACCTGTCCGGTGAACCCGAAGATAAAATCCTTTCCAGATACTCTCTGGCCTTCTTCCTCTTCTTTCGCAGTCTGTCTTTTTGCCCGTGAGAAAGTTTTACTTTTGTTTCCTGAACTTTAGGTTCTTGAACCTTCTGTTCTTTGGGCTTGACGTTGACTGGTTTCTTTGCCATTTTCTGAGATTCAGCCCTCGATCTTCCCTTAGATCTCATTGGGCAATCTCTGGCAATGTGGCCTCGAATTTGACAGTTAAAGTATCTTCTCGTCTCATAATTCCATCTTTGGCAATTAATAGCAATGTGTCCTTGATAACCACAGTTGTAACACACCCTGTTATCATACCATGTACCACCTTCACCCCAAACGCTCAGATCATAGCATTGTCTGACTTTGTGGTAGTCATCACTCCTCCGAAAAGCTGGATTTGACTTTGAAGCACTGTGGTCAAACCTGCACCACTTATTACCAACTATTTTTGAGTTTTGATTTTTAAATTTTTGTGATTTTTTATTGTGATTGGATGATTGATCTGATAAGCTTTTCTTTTCTTTTTGAAAATTTTTCGACTTTTTATCTTTCTGTTTCTGTTCCACATTCTTCTTTACAGGTTTTTGCGTTGAACATTCACCTTTCTCAGTAGAATGTAAAACAGTATTTTTAAACATTTCATTTAATTTCAAAAATGTTTTTCTTATTTCTTCTTTTTCTGTTTCATTATCAGATTTATCATCACAATCTTCAATTTTGACTTTGTCAAAATTTGTGGCCTTGTCACTTATTGGAACTGAATAGATCGGTTTTCGACAAGGAAAATTCAACATGTCTGATGAAGTGATAAAACCTTTCAATTTCTTTTCAAGTTCATCAATCTTGTTTCTTGAATTCTCAGCTTCATTTTCAAGCTGAGATATTCTTTCAAGATAGAACTTGATTGAATTTTTATTTTCAATTTTAAGATTTTCAAGAACAGATTTTTCATTTTCCAAAACTTTTAACTGTTCTTGAAATCTTGTTTCATTTTCTTTCAAATTTTTGTTTTCCAGTTTTATCCAGAAATCTTCATCTTCTGAAGATTTTCTTTTGCTTTCAAAATCTTTTTCATTTTCTTTCAAAATTTTGTTTTCTGATGTCAAACTGTTCAAATCATTTAATAGTTTATCATTCTCAGATTTTAGGTTTTCACAGTTCAAGCGCAACTCCAGAATCTGTTCATTATCAGCCTTCTTCTCGATCTTTAGAGTATTGTTTTCCAATGTCAAACTCTCCACATCCTTCAAGAGTTTCACACTGTCTGCTTCTGATTTTTCACAATTCAAACATTTTCCATTCATCTTTTTCTCTTCTTTTTCTTTCTTCTCTTTTTCTTTCTTCTCTTTCTCTTCTTTCTCTTTCTCGTCTCCAGTTCCCCACCATTTGTTCTGCCAATACTCATCCTCATCTTTTAACTCCTTGATTATGGCTTCCAGATCCAAAGTTTTATGATCGATCGCAATATTTCCATACTCATCAAGATAACACTCCCTGTTTGGATCCCATCTTCTCGCTCTTTTCGCTTCCAGATAGATACCAGAAATTCTAATTATTCTATTTTCAGCAATCATTTTTCTGTATCTATACTTCTGCTCTTCAGTACGGTTGTCTTTCCACGGGATAGGTTCTTTATTTGCCATGAACTTATATTTGTGAATTACCTGAAAATTCAGCAAACACTTAGAAAAATTTTCAAACTTTTGAAACACAATGACAAATAAGCGAAATCAGCTTTTTGATAACAAAAAAGCGAAATCAAATTTTGACAAATAAGCGAAATCTGATTTTATGTCACAAAAGCGAAACTAGTATTTGACAAATAAGCGAAATCAGGTTGTGTCTGAATAAGCGAAACTATAGTTGTCCGTATGAGCGGAACTATAGTTGTCTGTATAAGTGAAAATGATAATGTCCAAATAAGTGGAACTATCAGTGTCCGAATAAGTGGAACTATCAGTGTCCGAATAAGTGGAACTATCGATGTCCAAATAAGTGGAACTATCAGTGTCCAAATAAGCGGAACTACTCACTGTACGAATGAGCGGAACTAACTTGTTCGAATAAGCGGAACTAACTTGCTCGAATAAGCGGAACTAACTTGTTCGAATAAGCGGAACTAACTTGTTCGAATAAGCGGAACTAACTTGATATTTCGAGCGAAAGTACCGTAAAAGCGACACTATAATGTGCTTTCGAGCGAAACCTTTGATCTCAACTATGATTTTCGAGCGAAACCTTCGATGTTCGTAAAAGCGGAACTATGTTTTTAACTGATTTCGACCATTTTTAATCCGTGTTTTAACCTGAAACTTTCTAGGGTTTGTTATTACAGTGTTTCGCACGTTATGCTCAAAAATCAAGCCATTTCAACCGTAGGAACCAGTTTAAATCGAAAAAGTATGAGAGAAAGTGAGTAGAAATGTGAGAATTCTGTAGATTCAAGCTGTAGTAGTATGAACTCCTCGTCCTGAGCTCTGATACCACTTGTTGGACCGTGTTGCGACCCTAAACAGTCAGTTGAGAACGTTCATCTTCACATACGAAGGCGGAATCAATGACCATGAAGTTACACAGCTATTCCTCTTTAATTTCCTCTCTATTGATGCTTTCTGATTACAATTTGACAGAGTTTCGTTACCGTAGCAATGACCTAGTTCCGCTCCAACATACATGAACTACTGTCAGGTTTCGCTCATGACTGCCTTATATAGTCCTTGTGGTTTCGCTTATATGACAGATAAGCAAAACTACCATATAACCATATAAGCGAAACCTTTTTGACACATAAGCGGAACTATTTCTACACATGTACATGAAAGAGGAACTATTTCTAACCTATGTACACATAAGCTAAACCTCCTAATTTGACTCTCAAGCTCCAATCTTGACCTAACTTGACCTAAGACTTAATGCAGACGAAGTCAATAGACATTCCGTGCACCAACACAAGTCGACATAGACATTCTGAAAGCTCGAATAGCTGACTTGGAAGAAGAAAAGTCTCGAAGGGATGAGCAGAATGAGTACTTCAAGTTGAAAAATCAAGAATTAGAAGCCAAGAATGCTAAAAAGGAACATGAAGAGTATATGTTAAAGAAAGTGTTGGAAGATTTGATTGGTAAGCCGATTGAACAAAGGTTTGAAGAGATAGAACTTGCAGAAGTAAGAGCAAGACGTGAAGCTGAAATAGAAGCTGGGATGAAAGATAAAGGTAAAGATGTTCTAGCTGAAGATGATGTTCAAGTGACTGAAAGGGAAATTGTTCTGACTAAGCCGAAATCCCCGACAAAAGTTCTAGAATCGTCTATTCCAGCTCCTTGTCCATTAACTTCAGTATCTGGTATGATTAAGATCAAAGATGATGAAGAAGATGAAGATGATAATATGAAGGATGACGCAGATGAAGTATATTCTGTTCATTGCGATAATGATGATGATGGAAATGATGATGCTGATCAAGGTAATTCTGGTATAAAAGTAACTGAAGCGTCACAAAAAGATAATATTGATGAGTATCTTCAAGACAATGCAAACGAAGAACCAGAAAATGCAGGAGGAGAGGGGGAGCATGGTGATGCTGAAAATGTTGATGAGATTGTTGATCAGGGTGCAGGTTTGATTCTACGTCATGAACATGATGTAAAGGAAGGTGAGGTATTGCATACTTACACTAGAGCTGAGATCATTAAGATGATGGATATTGAAGAAAGTGAGTTTAACTTCGATTTTGAAGAGGAGTTAAACGAGTTTGATATCAATCATCAACCTGCATATCAGTACAAGTATGTTGAAGAAGCTGATAATTATGATAAAGTGGAAGTAGAAGACTGGAGCAATGATGATCAGTCTGAGAATGTTAATTTTGATACTTCTAGCTTTCCAACTCTCGCTGAGTTATTCAGCCAAGAAAATGAGGATGAATTGAGAAGAAAAGTTGCTGAAAGTGTTAAGAGTAAGAGTTTTAGAGAAATGTCTAAAGAAGAACAACATGAAGAATGAAAGAAGTGGTTCAGGAAGGATACAGAAAGAAAATACAAAAGACCACTACAGTATTACAGAAGGGATAGAGATGTTTCTCTGGGTGATATCATAAGCTGGGGGTACTTGCCACAAGTCAACGCTTATGCTATTAGAAGAGAACTTGGTGTTCAATATTTCCAATATATTCAAGATATAATGTCTCTACCTTGGTGGGATGTTGAAGAGTTGTCCCAAGTCAGAACATTATCATATCCAGTCAGAGTTCATGATATGCCAACGTGGGGCTTGATGAAATTTGAAGCCTTCAGAAATTTAGACACTGGAAGCCACATTATCCTAAGAAAGTCAAGAGGAAGGATCCTGTTACAGGTATTGTGGAAACAATTCTGAAGATCAAGAAGCCTAGGGTGATGAAGAATATTCCATTGCCAAAGATGGAACAAAATTTTCATGAAGGGTTTGTATGCTGGGTTTATAGTTGCATGACGACCGAAGCAGTGATTGTGTACGGAGTTGGGAATGAAATCAGAAATATTCACCTGTATGATCCGATGTGGATAGTAAATTGTTCTGCAAAGGATGTTGAATGTCTGTTTGTGAACAAGATTGGATATAAGGCAGAAGATAGAGAACAAGCTCTGCAGTTTCAGAAGGTTGCTACAATATGTTTTCAAAAGGGTATAAATTCTGAAAATATGTGGTTAACAAGCTGGAGAGAGATTGAAAGAGAAGAGTTTTTGAAAGCAGAAAAGAGGAGAAAAGAGCGTGAAGAAAAAGACAAAATCGCTCGAGCTACATGGAGGCAAAAGCTAGCTGAGGAAAAAAAGAGAGCTGCTAAAGAAAAGGAACAGCTCAGGAAAGCGTTATTGAAAAAGCCGAAGCAAAGGGAAGAATTTTTCAAGTCTTTGTGAAGAATGTTTTGAAGACCGACTGACTGAAGATTGCGGCAATATCCAAGGGGGAGTTTGTTGATGTATAATGTCTATCGCCTGTGCCATCAGTCTATGTTGTGTCATTTATATGTAATAGGTTAAAATGTAAAAGTTAAGTATGTGTTTTGGCCAGGACGCACGACTTGATTGGTCAGGTCGCACGACCTGATTGGTCAGGTTGCATGAAGTGAGCTTGTCCAGCTTGTGCGGTCTGGGTATGTTATCCCGTACGGTCTGGCAGGTCTATAAATAGGCTAGTAGTGTTCTTCATTTGTAACATTCTGGAGAATTTTGTACCGAACTGCTGTCCGATTCTCTCTGTACCAAAACGTCTAAAATCAATGAAGAACATGTTTGATGTGGTCTAAATTATACATATTTTATATATATATTTCCTACATTTTTGAATAGTTTTTGGGTTGTTTTTATTAAAATCCACTCGATTATTTGGTTCATATTTGAAGTTTGATGGTTCTAAATGAAAAGGAACTAAAACAATACAATTAATATAAAAAAGTGTTACATGGGAAAATTTGCAATTTAGAAAATCATGTTTATAGTTGAAATTGGTGATTAATTTGTTTTGAAGAATTCATGAGGGATTCATTAAAGATTATTCTAATCAATATCAATTAATGAAGTGATTAATATTATTTTTCAACTTGTTTGTCAATCTTCGTAGGGAACAAAGAAAGTAAAGAATTGAGGTTTTTTTTTGAAGGGCCACTTTCATTCAGAACCAAACAGAACAGACTATCTCCAAGGCGGAGATAGCCACAGTACAACGGAATTACATTACATCAAAACTAAAAGAATGCCAACCCGCCCAGTCCACACTATCTTTGCCACTACTAGAATACCACAGAAAACTCAACGATTTGATGTCCGAAATAACTTGAGCAATCTTCACATTTATCATCTTGAAAGCCTTCTCGTTTCTCGCCTTCCAAATACGCCAACATGTTATGACCAAAATGCCCAAAATCACCTCCTTCTTTCTGCTCGGGCAACCCACATGATCAACCAAAGCCTGCACGTCTTGGGTAGAAAACAGGAAAATCGGCGGAAGGTGACACCAATGTGCAATCCCACTCCAAACTCCTTGAACGAACCTGCATTCCGTCAATAAGTGGTCGACCGTTTCTTCAGCGTTATCACAAAAAACACAAAGGCTATCTCCTGTAACAATATTTCTTCGTCTCAACGCCACCTTCGTAGGAATCCGATCTAAACAAGCTCTCCACATGAATATATTACACTTGGCCGGCAACCATCTACACCAACGGAACGTGCTGACCAGCTCCTGTGACGTGCCACTTCGGACCCATCCTTTAATATCCTGAACCGAAAGATTCTTTAGTTGATTATTCCACAGCCACGAATCCTCATACTCGTTAAGAACAGTCCCCGACACCATCCGATGACAACTAATAAGCTGGTCCAACTCCTGCATAGTGCTCGGATATGACTTCTAATCCCAGGACATAACACCATTCTGCCTGATTCTGTTTGTGATCAAACACCATTTATTCTTTTCGAGCCGAAAAATATCCGGAAACATATTCTTTAAAGGAGTGTTGCTTATCCAGGGATCTATCCAAAACTTAATGAGCAACCCATTACGCACCTTCCCTTGGATTAAGGAATTAAAATATGAGCCATTAATCAATAGCCGAGACCCACTAGTAACAATCTTGCCCCAAACACCCCTCACATTAGCCTTACACGGAACCGATTGCCCAATCCTAACAGACCCATGAATGGAGTCTATAACCTTCCTCCACATAGCATCCACCGCCTTTCTATATCTCCAAACTCATTTGAGTAATAACGCATTATTACTAACGTCCAAACTAGACAACCCAAGGCCACCATTTTTCTTAGATCGAATAACCACCTCCCACCCCACCCAATGAACTTTATTAACTTCCGAGTTACCTCCCCATAAAAATTTTCTAATCAACGCTTCCAGTTTGTTAATTACCCCAGCCGGAGCTTTAAATAAAGAGAAATAATAACACAGAAGGCTCTCCAAAACGGATTTTATAAGAACAACCCTTCCTCCTATGGAGAGAACCTTAGCTTTCCATCTCGATAGTCTCTTCTTGAAAACTTCCACAACCGGGTTCCAGCTATTAATCCTACTCATGTTAGCGCCAACTTGAATCCCAAGGTACTTGAATGGCACGATACCCGAACAACAACCCAACTCTTCGGCCTTCTCTCTAACCTCTTCTACATTCTTACCCACACCATAAAGAGTCGACTTGTTGATATTTATTTTTAAGCCCGAACACAAGTAAAAAATTCACAAAATTCTTCTAAGAACCTTAAAATTTGAGTCCGACCACTCTCCCATAATCATAGCATCATCAGCAAATAACAAATGGGATAAACATGGTCCGTTATTAGGAAGGTCAACCCCTTTAAACAACCCATCGTCACACGCCTTCTTAACGAGCCCCGGCAAAGCCTCCAAAACTATAATAAATAAGAAAGGAGATATAGGATCACCCTGTCTCATACCTTTACCACAAGAAAACTCAAATGCGGGAGACCCATTGACTAGGATAGACGACCTAGCCGAATTTAACACACCTTGGATCCACAAAACCCAAACCTCGGGAAACCCCATTTGCCGCATAACCATCAACAAGAAGCCCCAATTCACATTGTCGTAGGATTTTTCAAAATCAATTTTAAACAAGAAAACCCGTTTGCCGCTTTGTTTCACCCATGCCAAAGTCTCACTCATAATTAAAGGCCCGTCAAGAATATACCTTCCTTCAATAAACGCCGATTGAGTTTCGTTGATCAGAGAGCCCATGACTATCTTTAATCTATTTGCAAGAACTTTGGAAATAGTTTTACTAACTATCCCAATTAAATTAATGGGCCGATACTCTCCCAATGTCACCGGGTCACTAACTTTAGGGATCAACGTAATAAAAGACAAACCAACCCCACGACTAATCCGGCCGGTATTGTAAAAATCCTGAAAAATAACATTAAAATCATGCGCAAACAATGACCAGAATTTTTTAACAAACCGGAAATTGAAACCGTCTGGCCCGGGAGCTTTATCACTCCCACACGAGATAACCGCGTCTTTGATTTCCCATCCTTGAAGGGCACCACCAAATTGTTCGCTTCTATAGAATTCAAGCACTTCAACCCATAACACTCCAACTTGGGCCGCACCACCAAATCTTCCGCGAACTTATTACGAAAGAAACGAAGAACTTCCCTCTTGATCATAGTCTGTGACAACTCGTATTTTTGTGTGCTTCGATGTAACTTGTTTGGACTATACATGACTAGTTGACGTGTTTGTTGGTAATGGAATATTATGTATTGTTATACCATGTGTTACGTGTTTGCATGTGATATCATAAGTTTAGTCGCACAACACTGGCCCAACCACACAAACCTTTGGGCCGAACACACCTCTCTCTCGGCTCACTATGCTTGGACTCGGCCCACCCCACCAAACCGGATATATGTTCACGCATACACACATCTTTGGGGTCTTTTACTTCTCACAATTTGCAATCAAGAGCACACACACACAAACCCTAGAACTCTCCCCCTTGTGCGACGGCAGCCCTCATCCGAAACCAACCATCTCGAGCAATCTAGGCTTCTCGGTTTTCTGGTTAGTGTAAATTCTTGATTGCTTGCTATGTTTGATGTCATGTTACGAACTAGGGTTTCATGTTAGTAATGTTTTATCGATGATATTATGTATTTGGTTTAGAACTAAGAGATGTGATGATGTTCATATAAATCGGATTTGCATGATCTAGAACCGAATGGATATCTATATTCGGCTGCTACATGTATGAGTATGATCATTACTAAATTAATCAAGTTGGAGTGGTTAGGGTGCATGATAGTCTTTAAATTCATTAATCATATGATCCGATTATGTGTCCCTTATGATATTGTTTTACTGTTCTTGGATTGATGATGTTTGCGGTGGTATGAACATGTTTGAATGTTGAATGATTGTGATTTGATCTGATTGTGAAACTGCCAAAACTGTTAGCAATTGTTACGGAAATCATGAGCTGCAAATAAGGAAATCTGTTACACATGCTTAGTCTCGACACAGGTTGTGAGTCGAGAACTCCTAGTCTCGACTCGAGACCACAACACCGACACAAACAGCACAACCCGAGACCACGGTTGCGGGTCCGGTTGCGACTCGAGACCGTGTAGTCTCGACTAGTACATGATGACCCGAGACCTCCTTGTTGCGACTCGAGACCTGGAGGCCAGCACAACTCGAGACCGCACTGTCTCGACTCGAGATCTCTAGTCTCGACTCGAGACCATGAACACGTGCACACTGTTTTGGACTTTGCACACTGTTACGAGCCCAACCATTTGGGCCGCATACTTGGACATTGTTTACGTGACTGTACTGTTGTTGATCTGCCATAATTATATATGTAGAACATACGTGCACTACTTGAATACGAACCTAACTTGTATGGTAACCATGGTAGGACGTGGCTGACCACCATATAGCTTAATTGAACTTTTCTGTGTATCTGCCGAGCAAAACCAAGGTGAGTTCACACCCTTACTAAGGCATGGGTTCCCAGGGTCGGGAAAGGGTTTTTGGACGATTACTTGTACTTAAGGCCTTGGGAGAGGGAGGATTATTGATAGATACTGCTAGACTAGTGATACAAATACTTCTCTTCGCACACACGCCGGGAATGGCTGCGATAATAGAACTAATCTTCGCATACATGCCTGGAATGGCCGCGAACCATACGCTAAACTTCGCACATATGCTGGGTGGGCTGCGATACAAATATACCTAGTCTAGAATACTTGGGAAACCCCCACTAAACTTCGCACACATGCCTAGAGGGCTGCGATACAAACACATACGATACTTGGATTACGAAACGAACATACGATTTACACTGCGATTACTATAACTGAACAAACCAACTGTGAACTCGCTCAACTAGTTGTTGACTCTCTCTGTTACATGCCTTGCAGGACCTTAGGTATACATGGAGCTTGCACGGGAGGCACAGTCGTTGTGGACAGGGATCATGGAGGTTTTGATAAACACTTATGACCGTTGGAAACTTATTACTTACATTGGGTTTATATTTATGCTTCCGCTAAACACTTAATATGTCTTGTTTTGAACACCTTTCATATTGATGGTTGATTTACATTTATTACTTACTATGTTCGATATGATTGGTGGCTTGATCCTGGTCACGTCACGCCTCCAAGCGGTGGTACTCCGCGGGTGGATTTTTGGGGGTGTGACATAGTCGGCCTAGTTTCCCAAGTCCCATCGATTATAAGACCAGGAATAACATTGGACACCTTCCGATTATTTATCGATCCATGGAAAAAAGCCGTGTTTGCATCTCCTTCCTTCGCCCACTTAACCCGGGATTTTTGTTTCAAATCTTGGTTTCTAAAAAATTCAATACTTCGTAATCTTTTCAAATATCTAGGTCTCTTCTTCTGAAAGATCACAAGTATCCAAAACCTCCTATAAATCGAACACCTCTTTTTTCAAGCAATCTTCCTCCTCCCTTTCTTTAAACTTAACAACCTTGAGCCAATTTTTAATACCACATTTGACTCTTTTCAGTTTGTTCATAAACTGTTCATCCGGCTTACCACCCAACTCGTCTTCTAAAGACAACGCCCTAGAGACCACCTCCTCGATACCTTCCCGACATAACCATGAATTGAAAAAGCGGAATGGTTTCGCTCCAAAATTTCTAGACACCACCTTAAGGATTAACGGACAATGGTCCGAGTACTCTCGAGGAAGCGCCCGGTACTCCGCGTTGGGCCACTCATTAAAAAAATTAGAAGAAACAAAAATGCGGTCAATGCGACTTAATTTGTTCCCAGCACAGAATGTAAACTTACGACCACGTAGAGCATACTCGCAAACTCCAATATCTTCAATAAAGTCATTAAATTCCTCCGAAGCCACCGCGTTGAACTTAGAATTTCTTCTTTCGTCTTTGTGACGCACACAATTGAAATCACCCCCCACCACCACATAATGCTCACCGGACCCAATCGCAGTCCTCATAACATTCCAAACCCGACGCTTATCATTCAAATTATGAGGAATATAAGCATTAACACATGACACAAACTTGCCATTATCCTTAATGGTACCCGAAACGATCAAAAAATTAGCATGCTTTACCACCACCGTGTTCACAAGTCTCTTCGGATCCCATATAGAAACTAATCCTCCTGAACGCCCAGAAGAAGCAACCCACTCATAATGAAAATCATTATTCCCCCCAAACCTCCCCATATCTAAACCGTCGACGGAAATAAATTGCGTCTCCTGTAGCATGACAAAACCCACCTCATTATTGTTTCTAAGACTCCGAACCCAACTGCTTTTATTATCGGACCCCAACCCCCTAATATTCATTGAGAAAAAAATCATTGATCCACCAATTGAGAACCTTCTTCCCGAACCAGATTCACAATTGAATCCTCAAAACTACTAATATCAGTCACACCCAACTGACGCCCCAACCGAATTGTTTCATTGGCCTCTATCGCATGGCTCGCACCATCCACCTGTGAACCATTTTCAATCTCCACCGAATTGTCCACCATAATACCCCCTTCAGCTTGCTGGACAACTTTGTTTAAGTCAGGAGTAAGAAATACCTCTTGGGCGGAATCCAACTCAGTCTCTTTTACTATTGGAGTTGGGCTTCTGTTATCACCAAAGATAAATCTGTCCAAATCAAAATAGTCATCTCCCTCACGGGCCCTTTTCTTGGGCCTATCCTTGCCTAGTGGAGAACAAGAACTCTTTCTTCTAGCCTTTTTGCTAAAACCCTTCCTTTTCTTTTTTAAACCATCATTCTTATTCCTCCCTTCTAGAAAGTGCGTTGAAAACGTATCCTGAATTGTAGGGATACTATCATTATTATCCTCCTTATTATTGGAAAATTGACCACCCTTCTCCAAATCCGATCCTACCATAAATTCCCCATTATGACTACCTCCTATGTCCCCAGCACTGGAGTCATCCGAACCCATACCCATTCTGACATCGTCTTGAACTCCTTCATCGTCGTAATCATACTCATCATCGTCAGACAAACAATCGGGTGTCCAATCCCCAGTATCCTCTTCCACAACAATAGGAAATGCCTTAGACTTCCAAGACATATTAAAACAATGATTGATCCTTTGCACTGATTTACACAAAATACCAACTAAAATATAAGATAAGTCCTCGTCGGCTTCCGATGACACCGGAAGTTGAACAACTTCACCGAACCTTTCACCAATGCCATTAATCACATGATCAACGTTTAAGCAAAAAGGAACCTCATACACCTTAATCCATGCAATACGTTCAAAATCCACGATTTGACCTTCCCATGCTTCTAATGATAGAAAAACATTCTCCCATAATTACTTTTTCTCAATAAACCATCCCTTTTCTTCATTGGATTCAAAGACAAGAACGACATGAAAACCTCCCAAGTATTTAATTCGTACCTTAATGTTAATAGCCTGAGAGAGCCAAATCCTTAAACTTGTCAAGGATGTAAAGTCTTTAACCCTTCCAACTAATCCAAACCCATTCCAAGTGGACCTAGTCACGACATCCGCCGCCACTGAAAAATCCATGGACCACTTATCCGGCTCAAGATCAAGAAGTGTGTCCCTAAAAGACCTTTGACCGACCCCCGTCGGCCCTGCCTTCTTAGCCCCCTGCTCCTGTACTACATTAACCAAATCGATCTTCTCCACCTCCTTTAACCTTTAACCTTCGATTGAACCTTCGACCCATCAACGAACCTAGCGAGAACAATAAATAGTTTGTAACTCCCAATCCACACGTCTTGAAGGTCATTCTGAAGCCTCTCCAGATCCCTCACATTCCGAAAAGAAGCGAAACCAAACCTCTTGCCAAGTTTGTCGTACTTTCTTACGATATACGTTCCTTGAATCTCTCCATAACCCTTCAACACTTTTACCAGATCTGCAGATGAACACCTTTCTGGAAGATTAGAAACAAAAAACTTCGAAACCTTAATGTTAGTAGACGTTTCTCCTTGATCCTTCGATCTCCGACCATGCTTGACTGGCACATCATACCATTGATCAACCCTAAACCGAGCCCTACCCGTCATTTTCAGAGCCCTTGGGGTCGCATCTCATATGTTTCTAGATGTCCTTTTTTGAAGCAATCTAGTAAAGAATTGAGGTGGACAAAAGAATTAAAGGTTTGGGATGGAAATCCATTAGAGTTACAAAAGACATTAATGGACAATAAAGAAAATGATGGTCCATTCATACTCTAGTGTTGATGAGTATTTATTGGGGTATTATTCTCATAAAACATCAACAGAGGCCACCATCCATTTTTCATTAGTTGGTATTTGGGTTGTTGGATTTTCGCAAGTAGGCCCAACACCCTTTAACAAGTTGCTTGGCCCAGAAGGAAATGTGAAGCATGATAATGTAGGGCATTATGAAAACGGATACATATTGTTGATACGAAGGCAGGGACGAAAAGAAGGGAGAGACAGAAACGGACGGCAGAAAGAAAAAGGTCGAAGGGCAGAGAGAGAGAGGAGAAGAAGTCATACGGATCAAGAATCAAGCTTTATTGAAGAATCGGGTCAACTATAATCCGTTAGTTATTCAGTTTGTTTTTACTTTGTGTTTCTCAAACTTGATACTATGGATCATTTATGGTTTGATATTTGTTTCTTGTTCCTGATTATGTTTCTTGGCTAAACTTATTTTTCTACCCGGGTTTGTGATGAATATTTGTTTTAATCGGTAATCTTTCGGCTTTGGTAATTTATTGATGGATTAATATTAAAGTAAGAGACCTAATAATAATTGGCTAGATGTGTGTGCGTGCTTTATTCTAATTTATTATCGTTAAATCGTTCCTCATGTGTCTTTGTGAATGTCTTTCATGTATAGATGCATGTTAGGTTACCTACTTTGTGTTTGTAACTAGTTGATGGTTTATGGTGCACGTATTCCATAGGAACTTTGTTTGATAATTTAAAGGAGTTTAGTGTTCTACCTATTCTTGAGACTGGGAGGAGATAACTAGTTGGGATTTTCTTTGGTGCTAGGTATTTAAGTGCAGTGAGACCGGGAGGAGATCTGTCTAAGTGCCCTAGTATTATTTGTTTTCCTAAGTCTTGTCAAGTGGTTTTAGGTTACCCCATGCACTCTAGGGTGTATTGTGATTAGTGAGACCGAGAGGAGATCCAGTCTTTCGGTACTTTAGTATTGTTGGAGAGATCGAGAGGTGATCCAACCCAGACCAGTGAGCTTTATTTGACCTTTATACCTTAGGATAAGTTGATGAGACCGAGAGGAGATTCAACCTGTCTTTAGTCTTAGAGTGTCATATTATTAGAACATGGTTCCATCATAGTTACCATTGCCGACAGAAAACCGATAGTCACGAATAGGATTCCAAACCTGGGTAGTACTTTCTCATCCTTGATTTCACCTTAGTAGCTTTCAACTTGCGTCTAGGTAGTCTAGTTCGTCTTAGTTAATTCCTTTAGTTTAATTAGTTAAAACCCCAAAATCCAATCAAATCAAATCAACCAGTTAAGTAATTAGTTGAGTCAGAGTCTAGTTAGCGTCGCTAGTGTCTCGTGGGTTCGATACTTGGACTTCATTAGGCTTTACTACGTATGATAGGTACACTTGCCTGTCAGTGGTCTAGCATTTAGAGAGTCTTAGTTTATAAATTTAAAACTAGGGTGTCTAGATTAGGTTAGTTTTTATTAGACCATATTCAGCACATCAATGTTTAAAGTGACTTTCTACTCTTCTACTCCTATTCTAACACTGATTGACGGTTTCAAGTCTGATTCCGCCTTTCTAGAAACTAGATCTGACTCTGATTGACTCATTTGGACGAATCCTCGATCCTACACTTAAAGAAAGTTCTTGAAGACACTGATGCTGCAACCGATGATGCTAGTTCTAGCCACCAGCCTTAACTTTGTTTCTTACCAGCTTGCATGCCGTGAATCGGTCTTCGGACCTTGTAACCAAACAATTAACTCCTGCTTTTACTTTTCCAAACATTATGTAACTATGTTCGTGGTAATGTGATGTCTGTATGACTGTCACAATTTTGTTTGGTGATGCATATGTTATGGTGTGGTTCTTTTTACGTTGTTTGTGTAAATTTGCTTACATTACAATTTGTGCATATAATAATTGCTTTGAGCAGGTGTTGCGAATGAATGGTGGCTACGACAGGTTATTGTGTTTTGTTGACCCGGCTGTGCACTTGGTCGTGACGAGCCTTGGAGGTCTACAATGTTTTTCGCTGTAATTATGCCAACGCTTTCTTCACGTATTCCTGAAATGTTATGAAGTAATCGTTGACAGGTTATTGTGTTACATCGACCTTGGAGGTCTACAATGTTCATACTGCCTTGGCAACGATGTTTTCGTGTGTTCGTGGGTTTACGAAGTGAATGGTTGACTGACATGTATATTGTGTGTAATTGAACCAGTTGTGCAATTGGTCGTGATGAGCCTTGGAGGTCTTACAATGTTTTCTGTTGTTGTGCCAACGATGTTTTCGTGTGCACCCAAAGTAATATATGCATTTGTAACAAAAATTCATCGATTAAAAGGTAACATGTAAGGTAGTCATCACTTCTTGTATTTAAGATGCACGTGTTGGGCCTAGGGCCTTACATAGAAAAAGAACACTTGCTCGTTACATATAACACTTCCTTAGTTGTTGAGCATTCCACGTCCTTGAGACTTCTTTGTAATCTAGGGTGCGCAACTGATATGCACCTTTGCCTAGGACCTTGTCCCCAATATAGGGTCCTTCCCATTTTGTGGCCAACTTTCCCAGTCGCTCCGCATTGGAGGCTTCATTGTCTCTAAAGACGTAATCTCCATGATTGAAGGTGCAGATCCGGATCTTACTGTTGTAATATTTCTCTAATTTCGTCTTGTATTTTACTTCATTAATTGCTGCCATCTCTCTCCTTTCCTCAAGGAGGTCTAGATCTAATCTTCGCTGCTCTTCATTGTTCACAACATTCATCACTAACATTCGTGGAGATGGCAGGCCAATCTCTGCCGGTACGACAACTTCTGACCCATATACCAAGCTAAATGGGGTTTCCCCATTGCTTGTTTTCGGCATTGTTCGATGGGCCTACAGAATGCTGGGTAATTCGTCCACCCATCCCCTTCTTTGAGTTCCGAGTCGAGCTTTGATTCCATCTACGATGCTTTAGTTCACTGCTTTGACCTAGCCATTCCCTTGCGGGTGTGCCACCGAGGATAAGGTATGCTCAATTTTCAATTCCTTGAACAAGTTTTGGAGATCTTCTGCCGCTAAATTTGTGCCATTAGGGTAACTCGAATTGGCAGATGATTTGCTCCCAAATAAACCTCCTTACCACCATTGCTGTTGTGGATGCTAACGCCTTCGCCTTTACCCATTTGGTGAAATAGTCGACTGCAACTATGATGAATTTTACTGCACCAGGGGCTTCAGGAAAAGGGCCAACTATATCAGTTCCCCATTGTTGAAATGGCCATTGTAACACCCCCAAAATTCCACCTGCGGAAACCCCGCGAGGCGTGTTACGCATCAGAGTTCGAGCCATCAATCACATTGAACCAATAATAAATATTTAAATAAGTCATGACATTAATTACTAAAATAAGATGTCAACATGTTATCAATTCTCAAAAGTTGTGTAGCGGAAGCATGTAATCGTTTAGCAATCGTTTCATAATAATAATCAAAATCAATGCATTGTTTATAAGTGAATCCAAGAGTCTCGATCCATGACCACTCCAGCACTCCCAGATAGCAAGTCCATGTTCCAAACGTTAATGACCTACAAGCATGCAAACAAGTGTGTCAGACTACGCTGGTGAGTTCAAGGTTTTGTTAACGTGTTGAGTTACCAGATGTATGTTAATGCGATTCAATGTTGCGTTACGATGTTGCTCATGTTAGATACCCTAGGGAGTGTGCCCATGTGTATCCGGGGAGTGGGTACCCCTTAACGACCGATTGCTATGTTGCCTTCGTTAGATACCCTGGGGAGTGTGCCCATATGTATCCGAGGAGTGTGCCTCTAACAACCATAGCCATACCCAGATAATTAGTTCACGCCCGTCCTTACGGCCCGGTGTGAGGTTTCCCACCTAATAGCGCTATCAACTAATCACCCCCATTGCCCTCCAGGCAATCCGATGATAGATTCCATGTTCAATAACCAAAACCGATTAAGTTGTTTACCCAAAGTTTCCCTTCCAAATGTTTACCATTTGTCCCAAACCACCGGGACGCATGCTTGAGAAAATGCATTGAACTCACCTTGGTTTGCTCGGTAAGATACACAAAAAGATTCAGTTAAGCTACAATGTGATCAACCACGTCCTAGCATGTTTATCATACGAGTCAGGTTTGGTTAAAGCATGTATGGTTTCACACAAGTTAACACATTACAAACACGTAGAGATCATGGCAATACTTAACAGTTAAGCAATACAAGTTAACAGTCATAACATATCCAAACTTGTACGATTTAATAAGCCCATAGTTCCTGGCCCAACATCATAAGTGATTCAATGGCATATACGGCCCAAATAACAATTAACAGCCTTGTACGATACAAACAGTTGTGCGATTACGATTTGGGCTGCTCGGCCCAAATAGATAAACAGTCCAACATATACGGCCCAAAGGAAAATGTGTAACTTGTGCGATCCGCTGAATTTGTGCGATCGGACCAGCCCAGCCCAAATATACACCCGGCCCAACAGTTAACAAACAACTCAACTTGTGCGATCCAACAGTTCATGTGCGACTGAGGATCTCTAGTGCGGCTGAACTCATTGTGCGATCAGATCAGATATTGTACGATCTGATCTTATGCGACTAAGAGTCTTGTGCGAGTGAGGCCTTGGGCTGTCCGGCCCATTAACATCAACTGGTTATCATCTGTGTGTGGCCCAAGACTTGTACGATTGGCACAGTCTTGTGCGATCATGCAATAACTAGTTGTAATCTGTGCATTATGTGTTTGTATCAAACTTGTGCGACTACACTTGTGCGTTCAGGTCAGATTCTATACAATCTGATCTTGTGCGATTAGTTAGTGATTGCCGTAAATCATGGTAATCGGTTTCAATCAGTTAAACAGTTTCCTATTTCTCATCCCTATTAATTAATTCAGCATTAACAACTTCAAATCATGCAATCACCGATCGAACAATGGTTTTTATCATGAAATTCATATGAACCCTAATCATGTTTCAAGAACACATCCAATCAATATTCAATCGGATCCAACCTTAAAACCTAACAGCCTCGTACAAGCCGATTGCATGCATAATCCGATTTACTAGTACATCATCAAGCTAATAATCCGAATCACATATCATAACAGCAATTTAACTAGCATCATACCATTCCGATTCCACAACCATGTAACCGATTAATGAACATCAACTAGTTAGCGATCCGAAAACAACACCTCATAGTCGATTAACATTATTATGCATATCCGGTTCACAAGAATATCATTCACACACACACACGGTATCATAGCAAACATAGATTCAATAA
Organism: Helianthus annuus; assembly: GCF_002127325.2. NCBI lineage: Eukaryota > Viridiplantae > Streptophyta > Magnoliopsida > Asterales > Asteraceae > Helianthus > Helianthus annuus. The sequence continues at coordinate 120,812,764 of NC_035447.2, read as the reverse complement.
TCATACAAGCAAGGTGATACACTTGATCGGCCCGGGCAACAACTAATCAAACATTATCACACTAACATGAAATGACTAAGTAGGGATTACTAACCAAACAATCTGCCAAGGTGATATGCAACTCGAAACCAATAGCCTTGCTACTGCCGCCACACGTGTAGGAAAGTAGGGTTTGTTGTGATATGTAATTTTTTGTAACATGCTTTACGTTCATGAGTTTATAAGGTTAATACTTAAAACAAGTGTGGGCCGGCTACAATTTTGTTCGTTTACACACAAGTGGGCCGGTGATCTAAGGCTTTGGGCCAAGGTTTTAATGAAATCACGGTTTCCAAGTAATGCCTCCGTGTAACTTCAAAGACCACGGTTTCCACCACCAGTTGTGTGTCATGCAGTTCTTTTTTTTGTAATTTCATTACGTAAGTCGTTATTCTCTCGTGTTGCGTCGGCGTGTAACTGGGACTTTAATTCGGACCATCGTGGTATACCACTGAATCACCCGCACCCTCGGGTAAAGATGATGCTCAGTGAGCTGTAGGGTTGGAATTCAAAAGCGGAGAAGACGCCTTGCTGGTTTGTCTTTCACAAACGCAACACCCTGCTGCACTAAAGAGATTTAAGCTGTGCCACCTTCGAATGTCCGGTGAGTAAGCTGCGATAGTATCTAGCAAGGCCAAGGAGTTGCTGCATCCCCGAAGGAACCTTTGGTGTCGGTCAGTTTCTAACAGGATGTATCTTGGCGAGATTCACGTGCATTCCCACTTCGTTGGTTATGTGACCCAAAAAGGGTACATCTCGCATTCAGAAGTTACTTTTATCAAGACTTCGCGCGGTGTGGCGCCTCCCTCAGGAGCTCTCAAATAAGATACGAAGTTGTCCATGATGTTCTTTTCTCCTGAAAAGGGTTCAAAATGTCACCCAATCGCATGGGCGGTTCGCATGATCCATGAGGCTGCTGGTGTGATGATCAGTCTAAAGGTCATGGAGTACAAAGTTGTATGGCCGAATTGCGTCTGGTAAGCTTCTTTAAGAACTTTCTCCCCTTGGGTTTCCATCTGATAATAATGCGCTCGTAACTTAATCCTTGAATGAAAGCTCGTCTCTTGTAACTAGTTGATCGGTTTTCGATACATAGCCGCGGTAAATGGTTCTCAACTGTCGTCTCGATGGGTGCTCGATAATTGGTATGTACACACAAAAAGGCTTATCTTCACGGATATAACTAGGGCTTCCCAAAGTGAGAATTAGGTTCGACAAAACTCCTGTTCAACAGTTCTCGCAGTAGATTTTACAGTTCTTACAATCCTCCTGGTGTAAGGCGGTAAGAGTATGAGTATTCGGAGCTCCCTCTAATCGTGAGATCACGGAGTTTCTGACTAATAGTTGTGGTAGTAGACCTGAAAGCTCCTCCAATTGCACTTTGAGGTGAGTCACAACAATCGGTGAGTCCTCGATCCTATCTTACTGAGTCTGATCATTAGATATAGTTGCTAATACAGTGAGGTCCTCCTTCCATAGGCGCTTTCGAGGTTGTCATTACTGACATGATGCTAATCTTTTCACCACTCTGGTACTTTAGAGCATATAGTGACGCTAAATTTCTTCTCACAGGGTACGTCCGGGCGATATGTCCTAATAACCCACCAACACTAACTATTGCGCTGTAACTACCAAGGATAGCAGAGGTAACGCCGGTGTCGAATGCCTGTCCTCCGCAATATCGTGTTTGCATCCGAACTAACATATGCGGTTTCCGCCGACCTGCCATCAGCCGGTTTCATGACAGGTTTGGTTTCCAGAAGCATCAGGATTAAACGGAATCGAGCCGAAGCGATTTGCTACCCATCCAAACTACCATGTTGTTATTGTCCTGTCGTCGCCCACGTCAATCCTAAATACCCTTTTCGCGAGCACCACTGCCGGTGTTATTGTTACAATCACACGGATTTCTACCATACTGTCATCGCTCCCTTGGTTGTTGTCGTCTTGAATTATCAACTGCCATTACATGCCGTAGGCACCTTCATTTCCATACTGTAAGCTACTATCACAAGTACCTTGATGTCACGATAGTTGTTGCTTCTAACGTTGTTGCTCGAAACAGGACTCTACGATCCTTCACCAACGATGTCCATCTCTTCATATTTCGTGCTAAGTTCCAGGGTGCTACTCGTTGTGTTGGAAGTTACACAGTCCACATCCTGGTCGATTGTCATCGTTTACGTTTCGATTGATTCATAAAAGTCGGCTCCCATAAGTTGCTGACCAGAATTAAGGATTCGTTTGGAGTCAAATCGTTGATGTTCATTGTCAATAATTGGAGTCGTTCAAATGCTGAAATCGGTAGAGTACTGAATCTACCCTTATGCCCATCGTCCTCACAAGTTGACTGGGTAAAACACGGTAGGTTTCCAGAGTGTCGCAGGTGTGACTGCCCTTCAAGGTCTGAGATGTGAGTATATTGAGTTCCAACAACAAGGAGGAGTGAGGGGGAAAGAAAAGGGTATAAACCAATCATGGACGCTGCAACATCCACTCAGGGACGTTCGTACAAGCACCTAGCATTCTACTTAGTTCGCTAGGCGTTCAAAGGGACGTTCAAGTAATACTCGATAACATTGCGATTTCAAAAGGATTCAGAGAGAGGTGAGAAAGTCACATTCGAGTAGGAGACGATCACTGTTATGACTCCTATTAGTTTGTTACGTTTCACACTGACCAATTAACAGAGCGGAACCCCTCCTTCACTTGTTAAGCCTCACTAGGACTCGCATGCACCCCACATTATTATTATGTGTGCACCCACAATAATATTGTGATTTGCATGCTCATCTCAGCTCCTCCTAACTCATGTCGAATGGTTCCCCCAACTCGAATAGTAAACAAAGAGCATCACATAACATAAGTCACGTATGTTTAGGGAATTACCACCCTATCAGTCATATAACATGTGCTAGGGATACGTAAGTTCATACTATCGTGTTTAACGTGCACCAGCATGCAATATCATATGTAAGTGTCCACTAGTTACGTAGTACAATGAGTATACGAAAGACGAACCTTGCAATCTGGAGCTGAGTGTCATGATCGATTTTCGAAGGTGTTCGGTTATAGTCTGGTTTTACAAAAATGTTTTAAAACCTAGTTCACTATAACCAGTGGCTCTGATACCAACTGTAACACCCCCAAAATTCCACCTGCGGAAACCCCGCGAGGCGTGTTACGCATCAGAGTTCGAGCCACCAATCACATTGAACCAATAATAAATATTTAAATAAGTCATGACATTAATTACTAAAATAAGATGTCAACATGTTATCAATTCTCAAAAGTTGTGTAGCGGAAGCATGTAATCGTTTAGCAATCGTTTCATAATAATAATCAAAATCAATGCATTGTTTATAAGTGAATCCAAGAGTCTCGATCCATGACCACTCCAGCACTCCCAGATAGCAAGTCCATGTTCCAAACATTAATGACCTACAAGCATGCAAACAAGTGTGTCAGACTACGCTGGTGAGTTCAAGGTTTTGTTAACGTGTTGAGTTACCAGATGTATGTTAATGCGATTCAATGTTGCGTTACGATGTTGCTCATGTTAGATACCCTAGGGAGTGTGCCCATGTGTATCCGGGGAGTGGGTACCCCTTAACGACCGATTGCTATGTTGCCTTCGTTAGATACCCTAGGGAGTGTGCCCATATGTATCCGAGGAGTGTGCCTCTAACAACCATAGCCATACCCAGATAATTAGTTCACGCCCGTCCTTACGGCCCGTTGTGAGGTTTCCCACCTAATAGCGCTATCAACTAATCACCCCCATTGCCCTCCAGGCAATCCGATGATAGATTCCATGTTCAATAACCAAAACCGATTAAGTTGTTTACCCAAAGTTTCCCTTCCAAATGTTTACCAGTTGTCCCAAACCACCGGGACGCATGCTTGAGAAAATGCATTGAACTCACCTTGGTTTGCTCGGTAAGATACACGAAAAGATTCAGTTAAGCTACAATGTGATCAACCACGTCCTAGCATGTTTATCATACGAGTCAGGTTTGTTTAAAGCACGTATGGTTTCACACAAGTTAACACATTACAAACACGTAGAGATCATGGCAATACTTAACAGTTAAGCAATACAAGTTAACAGTCATAACATATCCAAACTTGTACGATTTAATAAGCCCATAGTTCCTGGCCCAACATCATAAGTGATTCAATGGCATATACGGCCCAAATAACAATTAACAGCCTTGTACGATACAAACAGTTGTGCGATTACGATTTGGGCTGCTCGGCCCAAATAGATAAACAGTCCAACATATACGGCCCAAAGGAAAATGTGTAACTTGTGCGATCCGCTGAATTTGTGCGATCGGACCAGCCCAGCCCAAATATACACCCGGCCCAACAGTTAGCAAAGAACTCAACTTGTGCGATCCAACAGTTCATGTGCGACTGAGGATCTCTTGTGCGGCTGAACTCATTGTGCGATCAGATCAGATATTGTACGATCTGATCTTATGCGACTAAGAGTCTTGTGCGAGTGAGGCCTTGGGCTGTCCGGCCCATTAACATCAACTGGTTATCATCTGTGTGTGGCCCAAGACTTGTACGATTGGCACAGTCTTGTGCGATCATGCAATAACTAGTTGTAATCTGTGCATTATGTGTTTGTATCAAACTTGTGCGACTACACTTGTGCGTTCAGGTCAGATTCTATAGAATCTGATCTTGTGCGATTAGTTAGCGATTGCCGTAAATCATGGTAATCGGTTTCAATCAGTTAAACAGTTTCCTATTTCTCATCCCTATTAATTAATTCAGCATTAACAACTTCAAATCATGCAATCACCGATCGAATAATGGTTTTTATCATGAAATTCATATGAACCCTAATCATGTTTCAAGAACACATCCAATCAATATTCAATCGGATCCAACCTTAAAACCTAACAGCCTCGTACAAGCCGATTGCATGCATAATCCGATTTACTAGTACATCATCAAGCTAATAATCCGAATCACATATCATAACAGCAATTTAACCAGCATCATACCATTCCGATTCCACAACCATGTAACCGATTAATGAACATCAACTAGTTAGCGATCCGAAAACAACACCTCATAGTCGATTAACATTATTATGCATATCCGGTTCACAAGAATATCATTCACACACACACACGGTATCATAGCAAACATAGATTCAATAATCATACAAGCAAGGTGATACACTTGATCGGCCCAGGCAACAACTAATCAAACATTATCACACTAACATGAAATGACTAAGCAGGGATTACTAATCAAACAATCTGCCAAGGTGATATGCAACTCGAAACCAATAGCCTTGCTACTGCCGCCACACGTGTAGGAAAGTAGGGTTTGTTGTGATATGTAATTTTTTGTAACATGCTTTACGTTCATGAGTTTATAAGGTTAATACTTAAAACAAGTGTGGGCCGGCTACAATTTTGTTCGTTTACACACAAGTGGGCCGGTGATCTAAGGCTTTGGGCCAAGGTTTTAATGAAATCACACAAGGGATGTAATGGGCTCGTTTAGTTCTTGTCCATGACATGCATTACAGTGGCCCGTGTGTAATGTAACTAAGTGGCCCAGATGGGCTTGTGCGACTTGGGTTTACGTGTGTTGTGTGGTTCGGTTCAAGAAAACACATGCATATTCACATAACCTAACATGCATTAAATCAATTAATACAATTCACGTAACATTCATACAATCATTCACTTGCATAAGATCACATATCGTGCACATACGTTACGTCAAGGTACAAATATCGGTTTGGAAATACGAGTTGTCACAGCCATGCTGTTGTAACTGGGACTAGCTCATTCTTGGGGCGCAGGGTTTTAGGTGCATGCCTTTGACATCCGTTGCATTTCCTTAACACTTTTACTGCGTCCAGCTGCATCCCTGGCCAGTAGTACCCTGCGTTCATCACCTTAGCTACCACCATTCTAGGACCTGCATGGATTCCACAAATCCCTTCATGCAATTCTCGGATCAAATAATTAGCATCTTTAGGGTCTACACCGCGAAGCAAGGGTTCCAGGTAAGGTCTTCGATACAAGATGTCGTCGGACATCTGATAGTGCAAAGCTTTGTGTTGTATCCTCCTAGCTTCTGCTTTATTCTCTGGTAGGATTCCTGACTGTAGGTAGAATCCTCTTCTTCATTGTTGTGCTCCTATTCTTTGTTGATGTTGCACGATCCTAGCCGGCTGTGCAATGGGGGTTTCTTTTGTTGCTGAGTGTATTGTTCATAGTTGCTCTCCGTTTCAGCATATGTATCGCGTATGTCATGCACGCTTTGCCTCCTTATGGTGGATGATCTTTCATGCTGTTGAGTCTGTGCGTGCGTGTGTGCATGTTGCGGAGTAAGGGTACTTGTCTGTCTTTGAGCCGGAGTTACAAAAGGAGCTGGAAGAGCTTGCGCTTGGAGCAACGCTTGCTGTGCGCTTAGTTGCGCGTAGACCAAATTCAGTGTAGCTTCTTGCTTGGTATACCAGGAAGTAAGAGTTTCTCCTTCTGGTAATCCCAATAATGCTGAGACATTTGGTTGTGCTGGTGCCGATGGTGCTGAGGGGCCAGCACCGTGGCTTGGGTTTTGAGCTCCGAGAGTTGTCTGATTGATCACCCGGGAAGCACTTCCAAAGAAATCAGGGATTTCGGTATTTCCTAACTCCTCCCTGACGGCCTCGTCCCTTTGGTGGCCTTGGACGTGAACATTGTCCATAGCCGGTCCAAACGGAGAGTTTTCTCCGTCAATGTGAAAAGAGGAGTTTTGTTCAGCCATTAAAGAGTGTTTTCAAAGAGAAAAGAGACGAAAATGATGAAACACTAGTTAACGCAAGGTTATCCCAGCTGGGCTGTATCGTGTAATAAGGTTCAATCTCTTCCTCCACTCGCCGTTAGCTGATATCCTGCAAAACAGAATACCGGTGACTCGCCACAAGGAGGGGAATAGGGGGTTCTCCTTGTGACCACCCTCCGGTGTGAGAATAAGTATTGTTCTGAGGAGAATAGTGTGTGTTAAGAGTAAGTAGTGAGAGAGCAGAATCCCTAAACCTAAAGGGGGAGTCTTCTATTTATAGCCGAAGGATGAAGGAGGAGGAGGAGATTTGGTAGCTAGCCCGTAGGTGCCAGCTGTCCTACCAAGGGGAATATCCTTTCTGTCCCCTGTTCCGCTGTTAGTCTTGTGTATGATGTGGTGCGCGCCTATTCGATCCAGTTGGGCTCTCATTCGTACTAGCTGTCGGATTGTCCTCCAAATATCTTGCAGGTCTAGTTAGAGTTCTATTATAGGTGACACGTGTTGTCCTTTATGTCGTGAGGAGCATCTTTTTTGTCACCTGTGATTTCTTCCAGAAGCTTCTAGAAGCTTCTGGATGCATTCAGCTGATTTAGGCGCCAAGCTGGAAAAAATGGTGTGGTCCCTATGCCAAGTGTGTACTGATTTGGGACCATACCTCTTCAACATTTAACATAACCCTAAGAACACCACAATGTGATGCTCCCCTCATCTGGAAACAACGTGACATCCAAAAGACTTCCACCCTTTATCTTCTTAGGCTATGCAGTATGGTGATGATCCTCCCTTGGAGGATGATCCGCCACGTAAGCGCCACGTAGGATGGGTGTGAGGATGGGGTAAATGGGATGAAACTAAGGAAATGGGGGTTTGATCCTAATATATATATACAAGTTGTATGTATAGGTGTGTGAGAGAGGGGGAGGGACGTCGGAAACGTCTGGATGGAGACGCCTAGGAAGCCGTTGGAGGGGGGGGAATGGAGAGGGGGCCGACACCAGTGGGGGACGGTCCAAGGCCGAAGCCCACACCGTGCAGCCTTACATTGTGACCACTACAACAAAAATGGCTTTTTAGGACCTTTTTTGTGGGACGCTTGTAAAATAGGGTCCTAAAAAACTATTTAATAGGACTAATGAACTTTTGGGGTCTTTTTATAATATACTCTACTAAACCGGTGTCCTAAAACCTATTTAATAGGATGGATAGCTTTTTGGGGTCCTATTATCATATAATTTAATAGGACACTTAAAATGTAGATCCTAATAAAGTACTTTATAAGACATTTAATTGTTAGTGTCCCATTATGTGGTACTGTATTAGGGCACTTGATCTTCTGGGGTCCTATTATAATATAACTTAATAGGACACGTTGTAGCTAAGTCATAAATGTTCAATGTTATAGGACCTTTTCTAGTCGAAGTCATATTATAACTTAACTTAATAGGACACTTGACACTTGGGCCTTATAACTTTACACTTTATAGGATGCTTAATCATTGTGGTGTTATTCTATACACTGTAATAGGACACTTGATATTTGAGTTATAAAACATTAGTTTTATAGGACGCTTATTCGCTAGTGTTTTATTATAATATAACTTAAAAAGACACTTGACACTTGGGTTTTATAAATTAACCTTTATAGGACGCTTAATCATTGTGGTGTTATTATAATACACTTTAATAGGTCACCTGATATTTGAGTCATAAAACATCAATTTTATAGGACGCTTATTCGCTAGAGTTCTATTATAACATAACTTAATAGGAAACTTGACACTAGGGTCTTATAACTTTAACCTTTATAGGTCGCTTAATCATTATGGTGTTATTACAATACACCGTAATAGGATACTTGATATTTGAGTCGTAAAACATAAGTTTTATAAGACGTTTATTCACTAAAGTTTTATAATAACACTAGGTTATTGACCCGTGATTACACGGGATGGTAGTAAACAAACAATAATTTTGAAACTAAAGTTTCATCATTCAACCTGCTACATTCATTTTCACCCTGGGTTGTGGTTTTCTCTGGTTGAAAATGGGACACAAACTCAATCAATTTTTTTTTTTGAAGGGGCCACTCAAGCTTTCATTCATAAATTAAAACCGAGCAAGGTGTTGGGGTATACACCATCCAAATCCCATGGTTACACCATTATATTATATTAAAGTACATAAGGATCACTACAAAAAAAATGCCATTTAGTGGCACACGTTTTTGATGGCATATACATTTTATGCCGCTAATTTAGGTTTTTAATGGCACTTTTGTATGCTATGCTTATACTTGTTTAGCACTCCTTTTAGTGGCATTTAGTTTCTATGCCACTAAAATAGGTTTTTAATGACACTTTATATATGGTACCAGTTTTTTTATTCTTTTTTTGCCATTAGAATCTACATCAAATCACATGCTTATCGTTATTGGAGTTAAGTTAGGATCATTATTGGTCATGGTTATCTAGAGTTAGGGTCATTATTGGTTAATTACAATTATTATTATTGGTTAATTTTAGAGTCATTGCTGTTTAATTAAGGTTACCGTTGCTCAAATGGTTTGAGATATCGTAGAATTGTCATTGAAAATAACGTTAAGGTAGAATTTATTCAAAATCTATAGAAAAGAAAAAAAGAAAAGAGAGGTGGCTTCATTGGATAATGATAAATTGGAAATCTTCAAAACAATTAGGGAAAATGATAAAGGATATGATTTCAAAATAACTATATTTCATTGCCTTTTCAAACCTAACATGTCATCCGTTTTTGTATTAGTTAATGTTATCGATTTAACTTCATAAATAACTTAGTATAATCCTAGTGTGTTGCTAAATAAGTAACTTTGTTAGTTATTATTGTTAATAATAAATTTATAAATTATATTACTAATAATAAATTTATTCGATACATGTTATTCAAATAACTAGTTTTGTAATTTAAACGTTAGCATTTAGTTTTGTGTTTAGCTTTAGGGTTTAGGTTTTTGGGATGTGGAGTTTAGGTTTTTTGGGGGTGGGATGGGGATTAGGGGTCTGTTTGGTATGGGGTAATGAAATGAATGAACGAAGGAAATGAATGTGAAAAGGTAATGGAATGGACGAGAGAATGCAATGGATCATTACCATTCCATGTCTTGTTTGGTTAACATGTGTTAATGAAATAAATGATTATTGTGTATTATTCGCTAGGCAAGAAAAACGGAGTAATAAAAGCAGCGGTGAGTGGTGGTGGTGGTCGAAGGTAGTGATTGTGGGTGGTTATAGGTGGCGGTGGTGGGTGTCGACGGCGGCGATGGGTGGTGGTGGCGGCGGCAAGTGGTGGTGCGGCGGTGACGACGAGTGGTGGTGGCGGCAAGGTGGTCGTTGGTGGTGGGTGGCAGCAGAGGTGGTGGTTGGTGGCGGCGACGACGATTAGTGGTGGCGGTGGTGGCGTCGACGAAGGTGGTGGGCGGCGGCGACGAGTGGCGCTGGCGGTTGGTCACAGCTGTGGGTGATAACGGTGGCGAGTGGGTGGCGGCGGCGGCGGTGGCTGTCAGGGTGAGGTGGTGGCGGGTGGCGGCGATGGCGTCAGTGATGGATGGTGGTGGTGGTATGTTGTGGCGAAGGTGGTGGGTAATGGTATTGTTGATGAATGGTGCAAGAGGGGATTGGAATGGAAAAAAAACATGAGGGGTGGAAGGAATGATTTTGAGGGAATGGAATGCCTTTTGCAATGGGTGATTCCATTCCATTGACCAACCAAACACCCTTTTCTTCATTCCCTCGTAATCATCCGTTTCATTCCATCTCTCATTCCTGCATACCAAACACTACCTAGGTGTTTTTTTCTTTTTTGGAGGGGGGATAGGTTTTTGGTTTGTGGTGGGGAGGGAGTGGGTGTTTAAATTTTTGGGTGATGGTAGAGTGGGTTTATTTTGGTTGTGTTCATATTGGTTCTCGTATGAACCCTACCCTATATATATATATATATATAATTCTATTCTAATAACATGTATAATGAAAATTACTATTTAATATTATTATTTAAGGGTGAGAATACACCAGAAAACAACACGTGCTTGACAATTATATCGACTAATTAATGGGTCCTATACTCATGTGTGGCAATTTTTACCGTGTTTAACCATATTTCACTATTATCGACCATTAGGCTATGCGGTATGGTGATGGTCCTCCCTTGGAGGATGATCCGTCACGTAGGCGCCACGTAGATCGGGTGTGAGGATGGGACAAAGAGGATGGAGGTAAGGAATTGTTGGATGGGGCTAAAATATATATGTATATATTGTATGTATAGGTGTGTGAAAGAGGGGGAGGCCCGTCTCCAACTCGACGTTTAGGACGACGGTGGTGGGGGGCGAAATGGGGGGCGGCGCCGCCGCACTGGGACGGAGGGGGGTTGCCCACACCGTGGAGCCTTCGTGGAGCCTTATATGACTTAAATGAATTTGTTATAATAAATTATTATTGTAATACAAAGTTTATGGTTAGGGATGACAATTGGTCGGGTTTGGGACGGTTTTAGGTAATCTCAAACTCAAACCCAGTTAGATAAGCTTGTCCTAAACTCGTCCCAAAACCCGTCGGGTTTCTAGCGGGTAAATACCCATCGGGTATCGGGTATACCCGTGGGTTTCGGGTAAACCCATTAATTCAAAAAGATTACTCGTTGGGTATCCTCATCTCAAAACCCATTGGGTATCTATCGGGTAACTACTAACCGATTACATATTGTATTGTCATTATAAATATTAAATAACTACAATGTATATGGAATAGAATACCTATATGTGTAAAAAATGGATGTATCATATATATACATATTTATTAATATAAAAGAAATCATATCGGGTATACAATCGGGTAAACGGATACACTTTATCGGGTAAATGGGTATATCACTGAATCCCAAACCCGTCCCAAACCCGTGAAAAAAATAAAAACTATTCCCAAACCCGATTAACCGACCCCAAACCCGTTCCAAATGTATCAGGTTTCGGGTTTACTCAGCGGGTTCGGGTTTGATTGTCATCCCTATTTATGGTAGTGTCTCATATAGTTTATGTAATATTTGAAAAAAAAATAAAAATAATAATGTATATCAGACTTGAGATTAGCGGCAACTGCCCTAAAATTTTGAGTTTCCCTCTCCACTCTCAAACCGCATAAACTCAATTCCACCACTAACGGCGTTTATCTAGCTTTCGGTGATTATTTGTGATTCAATCGCCGGATTATTCAATCGCCAGTTACAAGTGGTTCAATAGAAGCTATTCAATAAATTTAAAGCTTTGTGCAGGTTTCTAAGTTTTCAATTTGTTTTGGATTCTATCATATAGATTTAGTTGCTTTGATTCATTTAACTAATTTTATAATCCTTTTATTGATCTTGGTCCTACTGTGTTTTTATGTGGTTTTGTTGTTATGTAACCTAGGGTTTTGGTGAGTACCTGTTATTGCTGAAAGGATCTTGCAGTAGGTAGGTTACTTTTTTAACCTAAGAATGGTTACTGATATCGCTATTGAACTTCAAGCTCTGGTTGTTAAAAATGTTATGTATGGTCTGGTGGGCATTAGTCACCGGTAATACTTATGTTGTAGAAGAAATTTATAATTGGAAGTGAAGTGTAACATCATAATTATGAGATTTAGTTGTTGTATAACCTAGGGTTTTGATGAGTACTTGTTTCTACATGCACAGAGACCGGTGAAATATGTATGCTCTTCCAAATTTCTTCTCAAAATCTAGATATATATGGTAATAGGTTGAAAATATGTAGGTTGTTTGTGATGATTTTGTTAATTTAATAACTCGACTGTGTGTTCAGTTCATGATTAGCTAGTTAGGCAAGTACCTTAGGGATTTACAAGCTTTCAGATCGATTGTGTGTTCAGTACTTCAGTTTATGTTACAGTTAGTTGTTTGTATGTGATGTTGAAGGTCTGAATCCATTAATAAGAAAAATGAATCTTCATGTTACAGTTCGTGCAGAAGTAGAATTCTTTATGATATTAAGCTTCTAGGTGAATGTATTGACATATAGAGTTCAAGCGAGGATGATAATGCCGTTACCACGTATGTTGGTGATTAAGGATCAAACAGTCGCATGCTTGTATTCCTTTTATGTTGTTTGAAGATGGCAAACTATTATTGTGCTAAAATGAATTAAAAAAAAAAGCAAAGTAAACCACGTCTGCCATCTTGGCATAGTGGTTGTTTGATGCTGATACAATACACAAAGGGCTCGGGTTCGAGTCCCGTCCCATACTTGTCGCTGCACATTATAACCTTTTGTATTAAAACCAGAACATGAAACAACTTGGATTCTATATATGTATAATTAAAATCATGAAACGAACAGGTTAGACACATAGCCCAATTGGTCGAGCTGTGTGCACACGTAACGAAGGTCACGAGTTCGATCCTTGATAAGGCCGGTTTTTGGCCTTTTTGGGGTTTAATTTTTAAAATTCATTTTAAATAACATTAGTTTATTTCCCATTCTGAAATTTCACTTGTCTACTAAAGCTAGTAAGCGAAAAAAACATGGCGAATCGAGCAAAGAAGAAGATGGTTCAAGTAACGGGTAAAAAAAGTTATGCTCGAGTTCGTGAAGAGCTAAAGGTGATTGTATGAGTTAGTGCAATTGTTAATGTAACCTGTCGATATTCATTGTTAATACTTATTTTCTTTTTTTTTTTCAAACAGGCATCTAAGGGACAAGATCCAAGTCGATTGGAAATGTTTCGTGCATATTATCCAAAGATGGAACTACCAAAAATTTGGAAGCTTCAAATGCAATTGTAAGTAATATGCTCATATATTCATACACATATTTTTCTATGTGTTCTTGATGCTGTTAAAAATACATACCTTATTTTTGTTACTATGAGTAATATAGGCACAAATGCAACAACTTAGTTCTAATCTTCCCGAGTGCTCGATCGATAAGCCTGGACCAGATGATTTTTTTTCTAAGGTAATGGGTAATGATCGAAATGGTGATGCGGTTATGTATGGTCTGGGTGTTCACGCTGCTGATGTTTGGGGTGTAATACCAAGTCGTTCGGTATGTCATAGAGAAAACATCCAATTGAAGTCTTAATGTGAAGAACTTACTAGTACTGTGGTCCAGATACGACCCCAAGTATCAGAGATGGAAGGGTCGAGGGGTGGTTCCAGTGTTCAACCTCTTGCATCACAACATTTCCCCAATGTAACCAATGGACATCAACGTTTACGGGTATTTTTCTATATAAATCTTTAAAAACCAATTTTCCTTAGTTTTTCTATAAAAATGTTAGCCTGCTAATGTAAAACTTTATTAATTTTTTTGTAAAATGATTTTTTGCACTATTATGACTAGAGTTTAATAAATATTTGTTGAAAACTAATATCTAGGTCGGAGATAAAGTTCTCCTCAAAAGCTTTCTAAACTCTACCGAGACTGTAGCAAGAGGAAGGGTCCAGAGCTTGGACCCAAATGATCTAGTTGGTGGTACAGAGATTAGACCAGAATGGTGTAAGGTAAACGTTCAAGTACCAATAAAAAAAGATGAAAACTTGGTAAGACCATATAGTTTATTTTCTACAATTCAAGATTGTATTGGTACATCAATTGCATGGCCCTATCCATTCATCTCGGTATGTATTTGTTAACCTTGTGATACAAATAATTTTAATATCATGAAACTTAATGCTTATACATGGATGGTTTATTTGTAGGTAGTACATGAGGATTGAGGACGCTTGATGACTCAAGATTTTATGCTTCTTATTTCTTTAATTACTTTTAATTTCTTTGTTAAATGTTAAGACTTTATGTTAGATAATGTTATAACTTATTTATGATTAGTATTTTTGTTATGAACATGCTTATTTGAAATATAATGATTCTTTCATTAGTTGATGTTATACAATAACTATTAGGATGTTATATGTTGATTGTCTGTTTATAAAATTGGTTTTATAATCTTATCTGGGATGTTAGGACCATTTTCTTGATATTAAATTAGCTATAACGTTACATCATAAGGGTCCTATAAATTAATTTTTAAGGACGCTTGGATGTGTATCAAAAGATTAAAAGTAGGTAATCACATATTGGAACATTGTAAAAGTGTCCTAATATGTTCTTTTTAGGACGCTATTTAAGTTGTCTATAGACATATTATGCGACCATAAAATTGGTTTCATAATCTTATTTGGTATATTAGGACCATTTTCTTGGTACTAAATTAGCTATAATGTTACATCATAAGGGTCCTATTAATTAATTTATAAGGACGCTTATAAGTGTATCAAAAGATTAAAAGTATGGAAGCACATGTTAGAACATCGTAAAAGTGTCCTAATATGTTTTTATTAGGACACTGTTTTGGTTGTTCAAAGACATATTATGCGACCATAAAATTGGTTTCATAATCTTATTTGAGATGTTAGGACGCTTTTTTAGTTCCGTGACTTATTACGACCCCTTTACATGAAACGCTTTCCCCGTTGGTCCTATTAAATGAAAGGTCCTATAAAATAGCATTTTAGGACGCTTTTGCGCGTACTAAAAACCCAGTTTTCTTGTAGTGGACCCTCGTCCGACTCCAAAGTTTGGTTGCCAAGTCCAAATTTCCAAACTAGCATCAGACGAGCAACTAGGCCCCTTTAAACGGTTTATTCTTAAAATAAAAAAAATTCACACCAATGATGTAATATATTAATTTAAAAACTCACATAAATAATATAATAATTAATAAACAACACACAACAAAAAAACCTACACAATATTAACCTAAAAAAACTACATAAACTTAGAAATACCCTACATAATAAACAAAATATTAAACGTAAATAAATACGTTCGATTGAATTGAACGAGCAATTTGAATCCGCCAAGCGCTCACCTTCCCACAGGTCATGGTTCCTCTGTCACACCCATTCATTAGCGGAAGTGTGCGGTGTGAACTTGATTAGTTTTCATTGCATACGATAATAGTAACCAACTACATGATTAAAACATACGATGTTCATCCATTAACATAATTTAAAATACCACACATCATTAGTTGCTTAAGATACAAACCAACATAAGTTTCAGTTTTTACAACAAACTAGTACGACATAAGTTCTAAAACGTAAGGCTTTGCGTCCTATATCTCATTGAAGATGAGATATATGGACCAAACCCTACAACAGGATGACATCGATAACTTGTTAATCCAGAAGCTTCATAGTAAACACCGGTACCAAGATCCCACTAGTTTCCTGAAATACATGTAAGTTTGAAAACATCAACAAAAGTTGAGCGAGTTCATGTGTTTTGAGTGAGTTCCAATTAAACCTTTAAACATGTGAGAGATCTTTTAAAACAAACAGGTATGTGTAGCGTCTATGAACAGATCATAAATGTTTTGCAAGGACATTAATATGTGTGGCGACATAGGAAGCACTCAACCCTAGTGAATTTCCTCCGGTCTACCCGGTCAGAACAACAAAAGCACTACATGGGCCACACAAGGACCAAAGAGTGGGGCTCGTTACACCCAATAGATCTACCACTTTTGTCTTCGGTCTTATACAAGATTAATGGCACTTAAGAGAGATTACTATTCACTCACATGATCTAACAGTTCATTCCCTAGCTAAATCATACCATTGAGACATGTATTCTACCCTCCGAGAGTTATAAATTCGAAAACAGTTAAGAGAAAAGGGGGACATGAACTCACAGCTTTGCGCTCTTGAGAGGGATATTCTAGCAACGAGTTTCCAAACGTGAGTCAACCTACAAGTGTTCTAACTCCATTAGACACTTCGGTCTCATTTAGACCTTGTACTCGTTGCTCATCTTGAACGTTTATTATTTATGTTTTGTTTTTGGAACACTTGTGTGTTTTAGTAATATGTTGGCATTTGTTTCCTGTATAACTTAATTCGAGACTTTATATTTGTTACACAAATATAAATGTATTTTATGGTTAAGTGTTAAAAATATTTATTTTTAACGTCGTAAATACGTTGTCGTACGGGTACGACATACTTGTGAGAGTACATTTCAACAAGTGTATGTAATTACATCATCATGTACTTAAGTCCTTTATACGTATACGTATCCCGTATCTATACGTGTATTTGTGTGTTCTATACGTGTGCGTATACCGTATTTATACGTGTAGGTATACCGTATTACAAGTGTATTTTTACAATATATATTTATAAAAATATACATGTATTTTACATTGGGCCTATCCCATATTTTAGTGTCATTGGGCTTAGTCCATTTTATTATCGTATTTGGGCCTAGCCCATGTTATTTATTAAAGTGGGCTTATTTAAGTGTTTATTGGAATGGGCCTTTGCCCATGAACTTAGGATATTGGGGCTAGCCCAATATTTATGTTGTGTAAGTGGCTTCAGCCCAATTTATTATATAAATGGGCCTTTACTAGCCCATTATAAGTCCAAGTATTCTTATACTTTCACAAGTGTATTTTGAGCGTATTTCATATGTATTATTATACTTGTATACTCACATGTACATGTACACTTAGTAATATTCACTTTATACTTGTATACTTGCGTATTTATATACACTTGGAGATATTTACTTTATACTTTCTGGATTTTTTAAGTGTTGATATATTTATACTTCTCTTGTCTATAAATATATATTATTTTTTAGAGTTTCGTCGTAGAGTCAAAAATTTATATTTTCGTATCGAAAGTGTCCATGCGTCGTCTGCGATGGGTGCACGCTCCGGGTCGAGACGCTAGGATAGCCGTTTCCGATGACAACGCGCTTTGTTCGATAGAGCGTTTATTATATATTTTTGTGTCGGTTCCGAAAGTATGTATTAACTTGTTAATATTTATGGTTGTGAATCGTTTCGTCCGAAGTCCGTTCATCCGCTATTCCCTTGTCCGATTGTTCATTCGTGGTGATAATATATGTGTGCTTTATATGTATATGTTTAGCGTGTCTTCCAAGTGAACCGTATTTATATTTTTGGTGTGCATTCTTCCTATCACTAATCTACACATAATATACAAGTAACATACACCACATAAGGCATTTGAAGATATGTATATAATTTTCTCAAAAATTATATTTATAAATTTTTTTCTATTTTTAGTTTATAAAAATGTCTTTTTGAGTTTATATAAACTCGTGGATGGTTAAGACTTAACCATCGTCATTTGGGTTTGTATAATCATGATTAGGGTCATTAATCACAATTAAGTTAACTAATTATGATTACCCACGTTATGTCACACCCCGACCACGTAAAACCACAAAACGTGGAGGAAACGTCGGGGAGTATTGTAACAGAATCATTGTTTCACAACCATGGATTAAATAATTTCGTTTTATTGAATTATTGAACTCATTGTTTTATTACAAATCAGATAAATACAAATATTATCTTTCTAGTTTTAAAGTCGCTAAGGCACGAGTCCATCCTATGTATAGCATGCATCAACAATCATCACATAACAGCACCTGAAACATGTGTAAAAATAGGTACGTCAACATAAAAATGCCTGTGAGATACATAGGTTTTGTTATAATAGGATTCATGACTTATAAGTTTTTAGAAAAATATTTAATCAAAAATAGTCATGAACCTTAAAATATTTTCTTTTATAAATCATACTAAAATTTATAAGAAATCAGATGATACAACAAAATAATACAAAGGTAAATAAATAACTAAGTAAAATGAGTTTGTATAAAATATATTGTCTGTAAAACAATATTTTGATAAAAAGGCTTGTAGTACATATATAAAAATATACTTTGGTTTTAAGAAAGTCGATTAAGTAATATTTTAAAATATATTTCAGTTCCAAAATCGTTAAACAAATAGTATATTAAATATACTTTAGTCATCAAAATAATAATTTTCAGTAGTATATCAAAAGTATACTTTGGTTTTATTAATAACATATTAAACTATGCTTTGGTTTTATAAATAACATATTAAACTATGTTTTGGTTTTATAAATAACATATTAAACTATGTTTTGGTTTTATAAATAACATATCAAACTATGTTTTATTAAATAACAAAATATATGTTGGTTTTGTACAATATCACACATGAGAGTATATCAAACTATACTTTTGGGAGTATAACAAAATATACAATAAAAATGTGATTTAAGAATTCAACCAAACCTAGTGCATCAAAATACACCTAGAAGACTATAGAAATACCACGAAGGCAATCCCTATTTGGATAAAATATCGGTTTCTGACATTCCATGACAACAGGAATAGGGTGTTAAATCCTATAGCGCTATATCATACTACCAACCGGTCTGGTGAACATAAAATAAGTACTATCCAACAACTAATTTTATAATCTTTGAAAAATTAGAGCTTAAACCATAAATAATCATTTAGTTTATCAAAAGATAAGTACTAATATGTATAATCAATTATACTTTTGAAATCATGAACATAACAAATAGGTACACATATTTCACCCCAAAACATTTGAAAACAGTAAAAGAGGGGACTATGTACTCACATGAGAATGCTTAGAAGTCTTGAATAACAACCAAGCAAAGCTAGAGGGATCACGGAAACAAACGGCACCTAATATAGGTAACTAAGTAAATAAACCGGACCTAAATCGGAAGATCGGATAGGATGAGGTTTCGTAAACCAAATGAGTGTGGGAACTCATATGATATGGTTTAACAAAGCCTACATACTAAAACGAAACCTAACCTAAGTGCTTATGACCCATTACGACCCGTTTAGGTAGCTTATGTTACTTTAAGGCGTCGTTCGCGTAAAACGCGTTCGGACCACCTAACTAGTCCAATGACAAGTATTATATGCCTTAACAATAATGTTACCTAATCAGCTTAGATGTGAAAATTTAGGTTACATATGCTTAAAATGAATTTATGCATAAAAGGGCATTTTGGTCATTTTCCTAAGGCATATAAACTACCTATCATACAACTACTTAAACGAAGTGACCATAAGGTATAACCTCGGAAGGTTATTCCCTATACAACTATGGTCACATAATATGTTTGGTCGGATCCTAATGATCGACCAAACGGGTCTAGTTCGAACGTTTAAGCGGTTGTTTAGACCGCTTGAGTTACGACTCTACATAAGCACTAAACCTAAAGTGACGAGCGAAACATGCTAAAACATGTTTAACGAGGTTAGAAAACAGGTTTGATATCAAAACAAACGGTTTTCATTCCCAAGAATAGTTTGGTTACAAAATACGCATGAATACGCATTTTGACCGAAACTACGACTCGTCACTACACCTAATCAACGTGGTAATCAGTAGGTATAGTCACTTGGGATTATAACCATCGTGATTATGCTCACGTTGCAAAGTACAAATGAACTTCGTGTTGACCATAAACTGGTCAACGCAGAAAGTCAAACACTGTTTGACTTTCCCGCTTAAAAAAACGCCTAAAAGAACGAAAGAAGCTTACAAAGGGTCCAAGCTAGGAAGATATGATCTATAAATTCTTTAGGTATGAAGCATTTGAGCTTCAACTTAGAGAAAATTAGATCATGTGTGAGGAAAGAATGAAAATGAGGTGGGTATATATAGGATTCGGTCCACCGTTAAGATCGTTTATCGAGAACCGTGCTTTAATCATGGCCTTACACTTGGGCCCAAGGTTTTAGAATACCATGGGAACATGTAAAACCATAAAATACCAGCCCATAGGGTGCAAAACCATGGGTTAAAATCATCAAAATCTCAAAAATGGACCAAGTTCAATGTATCTGCCAGAAATTTCAAAAATGGTCCATGCACTTGTAAAACTTGATTTTTTTGCACTTTTAAACCCCGTTAACCCCATTTCAAGGCTCTAAAATAAAGTTAAAGTATAGGGAACTTAAAATATGCTCAAAAACATCTCGGATGTCGGTTCGTTTGGTCGTACGGTTGCGTTGTTCGGTTAATTACGACGGAAATCGTAATGAACGCAAAAAAAAAAAACGATCCAAATTAAGCGACGAATGGAATTTTATCATAACAATCACTAAAATAAAATATTTTAATGATTACATAACTTTTTGGATGTCCCGATATATTCAGGACGTAAGATATGCACGAAAATGCAAACTTACGCACTTTTGACGCTTTTAGTCTCTATTGATCAAATAAGTTTATTTTAGCATACCGAACCCCTCAAAGGATATTTCTAAGCTATGTAAAGGATATTTAGGGTATGTTTAACTTATGATCAAGTTCCAGAATGTTCGTTACAGTACGAATCGGCATACTTTTGCAGTTTGTCGAAATTAGTCCCTATAAGCGAATAAACTTGATTTCCACACACCAAACCATCCAAAACTTATTTATAAGTTATGTAAAGGTTATTTAAGGTATTTTAAGCCTATGTCACTGTTCCGGAGTGTTTGTTGCATTAAACTGATTATATTTACGCATCAGATCGCGTATAATCTTCCAGAAAACGATTTAAAGCTCGAAATCGAACAAGAATTGATATGTGCAAACGATACACATATTTATACAAATTCCAAGTATGAAATACAATATTTCATTGGTTTGGTATTCATATGATGGTTGAAGTGACACAGGTGTCACACGTTAATCACCCCGTTAATATCTTTTTAATCGCGATTAATATTTTAGAAAAATTTCGCCATAGTTTCCCTTGAACTATGGCGTTTCCCCATGTTTTAAAACGCGTTTTTTAATCATGTTTAGCACCCTTAATCATGATCAAATCAAACCAAGTTTCGTTTTATCAACTTTGCATGAACACTACACATAAACAACTTTATGCTCCATGAACTTTACATATATATTTTTTACCATACTTTTTAATAAAGATTATGAAACTTTTAGATCTTTTAACAAGATCATTTAAACCATCATTTTTACCCTACTTATAACCTTGACCTTTTGTTTAAACAACTTGTTTAACTCACTTTTCAATACTATTATAGTTTAAATCATGGTTTTTAATCTTTAATAAAAGTTAAATTTGTAATAAATCATGTTCATGTTGTAGTAAAGTTCATGGCTCATAAGGATGATGATCTTGTTTAGATTTTTTTTTATGTTTAAATCTTTATTTATGTTCTTAAACATGCAAGATCATCCATGACTTTAACTTAATCATCTTTAATATAAGCATAATCTAACACACATAAACATAATCACCACAATATACATCTTATTTAGTAAACTTTTATGGTGTGGTTAAGGTTTTAAGCTTTTATTTCTTTACGGTCCAAGATGATCAACATGTATAATACTAAACTATATAGTATAATAAATTTAAAATGAGTTGAATAAAGTCTTACAACTTTACAAGTGCTTTAAGATCAAAATTAATAAGAGATTAAGCTCCAAAGTGTTCCTTAATGGCCCTCCATACTTTAAAGTTCCTTATATGCTCTTGAAAGGGGGTTTATAAGCTTAAAATGTGATGTTCAAAAAATGGAAATGGTGGGTTATGTTGATGGGGGTGGAGCCGTGAAGGAACGGAGCAAGAAGGGGTTTTTTTTGGCTTTGAAAGTTGTTTTTTGAAGGAATGGTGGTGACATGTTACTTATAAAAGTCTTGTAAATCTCATGAGTCATGACCACCATACTTATCAAATCTACCATACATGTCATAAAAAAATCTTGGTGATTTGAAAAGGGGGTATGGCAGATGGGTGTGCAACATGGTGGTTAGATTGTTTATTATTATTATTATTATTATTATTATTATTATTATTATTATTATTATTATTATTATTATTATTATTATTATTGCAAATAATACATGGGATGATAATTATAACATGAAAATATTTTAGAAATTAGATTAATTAGGATATTTAGGGTGTTTATGATAGTTTAGAGTTTTAAACAAAGTCTAATTAGTTTACTAGTTTAGTGGGTAAAGGTTTTGAATGGTAAAAATGCCGCTAGTTCGCTCGTCGGTTCGATATCGGGTGAAATATAAAAGACGCTATATAATACCGGGAGCTATGGTTTTAATTTACCATCAACGCTATGACGTTTATTCAAGGCGTTTGCGACGCCATGATATGGCTAACTAGTTCACTAGCCTTTTAGTTTAGAAAATTGGATGGTAGAAATTTAATTTATTCGCCTATTGGCTCAAATTTAGACAATGTGTGAAAGTTGCGGCGTACACCGGGAGTTTGTGTTCCGGGTATCCCATTGATATCCCCAAGCTTATTTAGGGTGTAAAATATTATTTACAAGTCCTATGGACATTAAAATGCTGGATTTTAATGTTGCGGACAATTTATTTTTTTGTTACAGTTTGGCGCAGAACGGACTAAGTGTAATTATGTGCATTTACCGGAAAGTTAAGGCGTTTTAGTATTTGATGTCCCTAATTAGGGATTTTTATTTGTATTGCATCTATAAAGTGCATTCATGCCATTCGTCGCTCATTCAGACAGTTTTTGGAACTTCCTGGCATGAATAGTGTGATCCGGTGAATAGTGTTTTCAGCATTTTACCAACATATTTGGACATAGTTTGCAGTTTTCTCACGACGCGGCGATTGTATTAATATTGTTTAACATATTTCACAATTTCCTATGATTGCTAGACTTTACACGACCTAATCATGCAATAATTAAATCGTAATGAGAGAAATTAAACGTTAAATCAAGTGTTTAAGTTGTACGAAATTACCATTATTTTTGCCGGTTGTCACATTCTCCCCCCATTAAAAGAATTTCGTCCCGAAATTCAAGTCGTGTTACCGGTTGCAGGGGAGTCTTGGAACAAATGAGGGTACTTGGACTTGATTTGATCTTCACGTTCCCACATGTAATCGGGACCGTGACGCGAGTTCCAACGAACTTTAACTAGCTTTATACGTCTCCTCAGTGTCTTGTGGACTTTCCAGTCCATAACCTCAACAGGTTCTTTAGTAAATTGGAGTTTGTTGTTGACGTGTATCTCGTCTGTTGGGATGACGACCGTCTCTTGAGTAGGGCTTTTCTTGAGATTAGACACGTGGAACGTGTCGTGTACACTACTGAGCTCTTCCGGTAGTTTTAACTTGTACGCAACAGTTCCGATCTTTTCCAGGATTTCGAAAGGTCCAATGTAACGTGGGTTCAACTTTCCACGTTTACCAAATCTTACTACGCCCTTCCAAGGCGAGGCTTTCAACAATGCTATCTCTCCGACCTCGAAAGCTAATTGTTTGCGTCGTTTGTCAGCGTAGCTCTTTTGTCTATCACGAACCGCCTTGATACAGTCTCGTATTTGAATGATCTTTTCTGTGGTTTCCTGGACCAATTCCGGACCAACGAGTTGTGTATCCCCGGTCTCCGCCCAACATAGCGGGGACCGACACTTTCGTCCATACAAAGCTTCAAACGACGCGACCTGAATGCTAGTGCTAGTGTGATAGCTATTATTGTAGGAGAACTCCACTATGGGCAAGTGAGTATATCAGTTTCCACCCAAATCCATCACACAAGCACGCAACATGTCCTCCAAAGTTTGTATCATTCGTTCACTTTGGCCGTCCGTTTGAGGGTGAAAGGTCGTACTAAGATTGAGTTATGACTTAAAGGCCTTTTGAAATGATTGCCATATTCTTGACACGAACTGACCGTCTCGGTCCGATATAATAGAAACATGCACTCCATGTCGTGCCACAATCTCTTTGAGATCTATTTCGGTCAGTTTCTTAGTGCTATCCTTCTCACTAATAGGTAGAAAATGCGAGGACTTTGTAAGTCGATCTACAATTACCCAAATCATATCATGACCTCTCGAGGTTCGGGGTAACTTAGTAATGAAGTCCATCGAGATTTGTTTCCATTTCTATACGGGAATTTCAGGTTGTTGCAGTAATCCTGAAGGCTTTTGATATTCCGCCTCAACTTTGGCGCATGTAAGGCATTTTCCGACATAGGTAGCAATGTCGCTTTTAAGATTAGGCCACCAATAAAATCCTTTTAAATCTTGGTACATCTTATCTGATCCCGGATGTATAGAGTACCTTGACTTATGTGCCTCGTCCAAAATAAGCGCTCGTAGGTCGCCGAAGAATGGAACCCAAATTCGTCCCATAAAGTACAATATTCCATCCTCCTTTGGCATCAATTGTGCCTCAATTCCCCGTAAGGATCCGGCTCGAATATTGTCTGGTTTAAGTGCTTCTTGTTGAGCATCGTGAATCCGAGATGTGAGATGAGTTTGTATAGTCATCTCTAAGGCTTGCACCCTTAGAGGTTTTGCACGGGCCTTGCGGCTCAAGGCGTCCGCCACGACGTTCACCTTGCACGGATGATACTTGATCTCACAGTCATAATCGTTCAATAACTCGACCCATCATCGTTGCCGCATATTCAAGTCCTTCTGATCAAATATGTGCTGCAAGCTCTTGTGATCTGTAAAGATTATACAATGAGTACCATATAAGTAGTGACGCCAGATCTTTAACACGAATACCACCGCACCTAGCTCAAGATCGTGCGTGGTATAATTTTTCTCATGCACCTACAATTGACGAGACGCATACGCGATGACTTTATCTTGTTGCATCAACACACAACCAAGACCTTAATGCGATGCATCACAATAGATCATGAAGTCATCGGTACCGTCGGGTAAGGATAAAACAGTCGCGTCACAAAGTTTATCTTTTAATAGTTGAAAAGTCGCCTCTCGTTTCTCGCCCCAATCAAATTTCTTATCCTTTTGGGTTAGGGACGTTAGCGGTTGAGCAATTTTTGAAAAGTTCTCTATGAATCGTCTATAATAACCCGCTTGTTGGACCGTGTTCCGACCCTGAATAGTCAGTAGAGAACGTTCATCTTCACGTACGAAGGCGGAATCAACGTAAATGAAGTTACAACAGCTTTCCTATTCAATTCCTTTCCTTTTATTGCATTATGATTACAAATTGACAGAGTTTCAGTACCAAATGCTCTCAACAGTTTCGCTTCAACGTACATGCATAATTGACAAGGTTTCGCTTATGCCTACTATTTATAGTCCCAGTGGTTTCGCTTATATGACTGCCTAATAAGAGAAACTATCTAAAACCAAATAAGCGAAACTAACGACTGACACATAAGCGGACCTGTCTATTGACATATAAGCGGACCTATTACATAAGAACCTAAATTTGACTTTCTAGACCCTAAGTTGACCAATCTTGACCTAAGACTTGATGTAGACACAGTCAACAGACATTCCATGCATCAACACCGCTAATCCCAGAAATTGTCGTATCTCAATAGGGGTCTTAGGCGCTTCCCAATTTTTAATCGCCTCAATCGTAGCCGGGTTGATATGAATTCCCTTCTCATTTACCACATGACCTAGGAATTGTACCTCACGAATCCAAAATTCGCACTTTGAAAACTTTGCATACAGTTGCTCCTTTTTCAAAAGCTCCAAAATAGCTAGCAAATGTTGTTCGTGTTCCTTCTCAGTTCGCGAGTATATTAGGTTATCATCAATAAACACGATTACAAACTTGTCCAAATACGGCTTACACACGTGGTTCATGATGTCCATGAATACCCCCGGTGCATTGGTTAAGCCGAACGGCATAACAAGAAACTCGTAATGCCTATAACGAGCTCTAAAAGCCGTTTTAGGGATACTTTCCTCTTGTATTCTTAACTGATTGGTAACCCAATCTTAAATCAATCTTAGAGTAATAGCTGGAGCCTTGTAGTTGATCAAACAAGTCGTTGATTCTCAGCAAAGGATATCGGTTCTTGATGGTCAGCTTGTTTAACTCTCTGTAGTCAATGCACATGCGAAAACTACCGTTTTCTTTTTAACAAATAATACCAGAGCTCCCCAAGGTGAGAAACTCGGTCAGATGAATCCTTTATCTAGTAACTCTTGCAGCTGAGTAGATGATTCCTGCATTTCTAACGGAGCTAACCGATATGGTGATTTCGCCACGGGGGCCGCTCCTGGAACCAAATCAATCCGAAACTCCACTTGACGCTGTGGAGGCAATCCAGGTAAGTCTTCTGGAAACTCTTTCACGACAGGGATGTCTTCTAACCTTGGCTCCTTGGTTTCCTTGTTGACTACGTGGGCGAGGAAGGCTATACAGCCTTTTTGGATACACTTTTGTCCGTAGGGGTGTCTCGCGCTTCTCCCCATGAATTACGAGCGTTTCTTCATTCAACAGTGGGATGCGGATGGTTTTCTCGTGGTAAAACACTTCCGCCTGCTTGTCGGACAACCAATCATTCTGACAACAACGTTGAAACTTCCCAAGTCAACGGGTAAGAGGTCGATAGAAAATTCTCGCTCCCCAAGCTCGAGTGTACAACCCTTAATAACCTCATCCGCTTCGACAAATTTTCCGTTCGCCAATTCTATAAAATATGGGACGTCTAGTTTACTCGAATCTAAGCCAAGTATATTCTTAAATTCTATAGATATGAAACTAAAGTCGAGGCCAGTATCAAATAGAACAGATGCATAGTGTTGGTTTATAGGGAACGTACCCGTAACTATGCTCGGGTCATGGCGTGCCTCGCGTGCTCCTATCGTAAAAACTCTCCCACGAGCTTGATTTTTCTTTGGGCAGTCCTTCCGCTAATGTCCTTTGTCGCCACATCCGTGGCAACCTTGGCCCTT
The DNA here is from genome assembly GCF_002127325.2 of Helianthus annuus. Taxonomy (NCBI): domain Eukaryota; kingdom Viridiplantae; phylum Streptophyta; class Magnoliopsida; order Asterales; family Asteraceae; genus Helianthus; species Helianthus annuus. The sequence continues at coordinate 120,785,295 of NC_035447.2, read as the reverse complement.
GCCGTTTCCATTACCACCCTGGTTTCTATTACTTCCTTGCTTTCCATTACCACCTTGGTTTCTATTCCCACGCCACGTACTAGACTAACATGCCTCCTTGCTATGCCCGATCTTGCCACAATTATCACACCTATGAGTTCTGCACGGACCCGTATGATGATATCTACACTTATCACACTTTGGTAGTTTTCCATGATAGTTCTTACCACCCGTTTTAGTCGTGGCAATGAATGCCTTGACTTCCTTAGTCGTAGCGGTTTCCTTATGTTTATTGCTTGATTTAGAGCTTGCTTGAAATGTGCATACTTCCTCTTATTACTATCCGAAGAAGACTCCACATGCGTCTTCTTTTTCACTGGACTTTTATTCAATTTCTCCATCATTACTCCACCCTCGGCAGGACTTAAGGCAAGAGTTATCGCCTGAGCAATTCCCAATATGGTTCCTCTCATTCCTCCACTGTTTGTAGTGCTACTTGCTTCGTATTGGACGATTGCTTTAGCGACTTGCTGGTTCACTAGAGCTTCGAGCTCAGCTCGTGTTGTAGGTAAAGGTTCCGATTGGGCTTGACCTGCGTTCCTTCGTTGTGGTTCCATGAGCTTTATATGTATAAAACATATCGACGAAATTAGACATTTATTTTAAAATAAATATAGTCATTTATGAGTGAAAGTAAAGCTCATTCGTCACGCACTACGAGTATAAGGGTAAGATAATTCATAATGATGCTTATGCAAATCCTTCGCACCATAATCATCACATCATTGTAGGGAGGTAAAATGAGTTACAACAATGTCTTGTTAAGGATATACCAACTTTTATATATACCATATCAACTTGTTATAATTAGTTTTGTGAAGAAAACCTCCTCGGAGTCATCTCACTCCGGTCGATGCAAGTCATACAGTATTATACAAAATATGGTGAGGTCTTTCTTTCACCTTTTTCCTTGATTATTCCTCAAGTCTCCGACTCTTCAATAGTCTTTAGTTTTACAAAAAATGGGTATACTTCCCAAAAGATGGGGGTTGTGCACAACTACCACGTGTGTGTGTGTGGGGGGGGGGGGTTGTGAGAGTGAAAACGCAGAAATAAGGCCGCGAGAGTACGTAACTTCTTCCTCGAGACCGAATTATGCATATAGCAACTGCAGAGCAGGTTTCAGGTGTACGAATGCACTACCCAAACGATGGGGTGCACTATGGGATAGAGAGTGTGGAGGTACTGATAGGGGTGTTAGTGGTGGTGAGAGAGGTAATGGGTGATAGAGTGCATGTGAGGTGAAGGACGAGTAGAATCTTTTTGCATGTGTCATCCATGTGCCTAAATGGAACAGCAATCTGTTGAGGAGGGGAGAATCGAGTGGTCGCCTCCGTCCTTATAATATGTATTCTATACTTCATGGACCTCGATTGTCCAATGTAGGGAGGACCCCTTTGCCGCACTAAACTGTGCAATGCATACATTGATTTTGCTTGGGCTCCATGAGTTCCAATAAGGTTGGTATGGTCTCCATGAATGTCAAATAGAGTGCGGTAAATGGGTTACGCTACAGCTCGCGCCCTGCTACCCCCTTGGGGTAAAACGGATGTCAAATGTTGGGGTCTATCGTAGCAATTACAATGGATAAGATAGGGTGTTGTAGGTACTATACAAATTTAAACATAAGAATCCTAAAGTGTTGAGGAAAATCTATCCTGAGTGGTTAACCATCATCACTTGCTTAGTTACCGGGTTCCAAACGACTCGAACTATAGGTAGAAGTGTTAGGCACGAAGTAAACAAAGATAGATTTCCTACTTTGCAGAGTGTTATAGTAACTATCCTGGTTAGTGTTCTACTAGATAGAGATTTGAACAACTTAGGAATTTCGAATAGATATTGATCATTTGCTTGACCCGCAGAGCCCACCAGGATTTCCATGCACTGCAAGTTGTTATTACGTGGGCCCTCGTAATAATAAATTACCTTGCATGGTCACCCTAATGTTCTCTCGCTCAAAGTAGACGATCAGTCAGAGAGGGGACACTGCTGTCTTCAGACCTTCAACATAGAAGGGACCTTCATGATGGTCCACATGCTAACATCCGTTATCATTACTCGCGAAATGGCACAACTTTAGTCGAAGTAGAAATAAATAGGATTTGTAACAATAGTAGCTGGAAGGGCACCTTCAAGATGAGTACTTCATCTTCCTAGTCTGGACAAGAGTGTCGTCAATCATGGTTCATAAAAGCCACAGGGACCTCGCCCCACAAATAGAGTTATTGTCCAGGGTTGCCTCCTCTGCTTCGTCTTCGTCACTACCGAAGTCAGGCATCTCCACATTCAAGGGAAGAACAACCATCTTCTACGGCATCAAGCTTAAGGTCTCACTTAGTAACTACATCCGCCATAAGTTCCGCAATAGATGCGAGGTCAATATTCTCATCGTGCGAGTCAAGAACAACAATAGAATTCGAAGTCGAAGGTATTTCGTTCTCGGCAAAATATTCCGTACAACATGTATATATATATATATATATCAATAAATAATATCATTACTTATTATATATACATATAAATAAATATAACATATCAAACATAATCACATTGTTTTATGCGACTCAATCTAGTTTGACAAGTCTATCCCATATAGACTATGTCCCCAAATAATGTCCTCGCATTATTTTCTTGAAAAGAGTTTTATTAGTGGATCTTGGTGTCTTCGTATATTCAATGAAAAACATTTTTTCTACAAAAATGTTTTCGTGAGAGGATCCTAGAGAATGTAGACTAGACTCGAGAAGGAATCCTAGTTCACTACAATCGAAGCTCTGATACCAATCTGTCACACCCGTTCATTAGCGTAAGCGTGCAGTGTGAACTTGATTAGTTTTCATTGCATACAATAATAGTAAACAACTACATGATTAAAACATACGATGTTCATCCATTAACATAATTTAAAATACCACACATCATTAGTTGTATAAGATAGAAGCCAACATAAGTTTCAGTTTTTACAACAAACTAGTACGGAATAAGTTCTAAAACGTAAGGCGTTGCGTCCTATATCTCATTGAAGGAAATATATGGACCAAACCCTACAAAAGGATGACATCGATTACTTGTTATTCCAAAAGCTTCATTGTAAACACCGGCACCAAGATCCCACTAGTTTCCTGAAATACATGTAAGTTTGAAAACATCAACAAAAGTTGAGCGAGTTCATGTGTTTTGAGTGAGTTCCAATCAAACCTTTAAACATGTGAGAGATCTTTTACAACAAACAGGTATGTATAGCGTCTATGAACAGATCATTAATGTTTTGCAAGGACATTAATATGTGTGGCGACATAGGAAGCACTCAACCCTAGCGAATTTCCTCCAGTCTACCCGGCCAGAACAACAAAAGCACTACATGGGCCACACAAGGACCCAAGAGTGGGGCTCGCTACACCCGATAGATCTACCACTTTTGCCCTCAGTCTTATACAAGATTAATGGCACTTAAGAGAGATTACTATTCGCTCATATGATCTAACAGTTCATTCCCTAGCTAAACCATACCATTGAGACATGTATTCCACCCCCGAGAGTAATAAATCCGAAAACATTTAAGAGAAAAGGTGGACATGAACTCACATCTTTATGTTCTTGAGAGAGATATTCTAGCAACAAGTTCCCAAACGTGAGTCAACCTACAAGTGTTCTAACTCCATTAGACACTTCGGTCTCATTTAGACCTTATACTCGTTGCTCATCTTGAACGTATATTATTTATATTTTGTTTTTGGAACACTTGTGTGTTTTAATAATATGTTGGCATTTGTTTCCTGGATAACTTAATTCAAGACTTTATATTTGTTACACAAATATAAATGTATATCTTTTATGGTTAAGTGTTAAAAATATTTATTTTTAACGTCGTAAATACGTTGTCGTATGGGTACGACATACTTGTGAGAGTACACTTCAACAAGTGTATGTAATTACATCATCATGTACTTGAGTCCTTTATACGTATACGTATTCCGTATCTAAATGTGTATTTGTGTGTTCTATACGTGTGCGTATAACGTATTTATACGTGTAGGTATACCGTATTACAAGTGTATTTTTACAATATACATTTATAAAAATATACATGTATATTACATTGGGCCTAGCCTATATTTTAGTGTCATTGGGCTTAGTCCATTTTATTATTGTATTTGGGCCTAGCCAACGTTATTTATTAAAGTGGGCTTATTTAAGTGTTTATTGGAATGGGCCTTGCCCATGAACTTAGGATATTGGGGCTAGCTCAATATTTATGTTATGTAAGTGGCTTTAGCCCAATTTATTATATAAATGGGCCTTTACTAGCCCATTATAAGTCCAAGTATTCTTATACTTTCATAAGTGTATTTTGAGCGTATTTCATACGTATTATTATACTTGTATACTCACATGTATATGTACACTTAGTAATATTCACTTTATACTTGTATACTCGCGTATTTATATACACTTGGAGATATTTACTTTATACTTTCCGGATTTTTTAAGTGTTGATATATTTATACTTGTCTTGACTATAAATATATATTATTTTTAAGAGTTTCGTCGTAGAGTCAAAAATTTATATTTTCGTATCGAAAGTATCCATGCGTCGTCCGCGATGGGTGCACGCTCCGGGTCGAGACGCTAGGATAGCCGTTTCCGATGACAACGCGCTTTGTTCGATAGAGCGTTTATTATATATTTTTGTGTCGGTTCCGAAAATATGTATTAACTTGTTAATATTTATGGTTGTGAATCGTTTCGTCCGAAGTCCGTTCATCCGCTATTCCCTTGTCCGATTGTTCGTTCGTGGTGATAATATATGTGTGCTTTATGTGTATATGTTTAGCGTGTCTTCCAAGTGAACCGTATTTATATTTTTGGTGTGCATTCTTCCTACCACTAATCTACACATAATATACAAGTAACATACACCACATAAGGCATTTGAAGATATGTATATAATTTTCTCAAAAATTATATCTATTGTTTTATTTATAAATTTTTTCCACTTTTAGTTTATAAAAATATCTTTTTGAGTTTATATAAACTCTTGGATGGTTAAGACTTAACCATCGTCATTTGGGTTTGTATAGTCATGATTAGGGTCATTAATCATAATTAAGTTTACTAATTACGATTACCCACGTTAGTCACCCCGTTAATCTCTTTTTAATTGCGATTAATATTTTATAAAAAATTCGCCCTAGTTTCCCTTAAACTATGGTGTTTCTCCACGTTTTAAAACGCGTTTTTTAATCATATTTAGCATCCTTAATCATGATCAAATCAAACCAAGTTTCATATTATCAACTTTGCATGAACACGACACATAAACATCTTTATGCTCCATGAACTTTACATATATATTTTTTACCATACTTTTTAATAAAGATTATGACACTTTTATATCTTTTAACAAGATCATTTAAACCGTCATTTTTACCCTACTTATAACCTTGACCTTTTGTTTAAACAACTTGTTTAACTCACTTTTCAGTATTATTATAGTTTAAATCATGGTTTTTAATCTTTAATAAAAGTTATATTTGTAATAAATCATCTTCATGTTGTAGTAAAGTTCGTGGCTCATAAGGATGATGATCTTGTTTAGATTTAAACATAAAAATGTTGAAATCTTTATTTTTGTTCTTAAACATGCAAGATCATCCATGACTTTAACTTAATCATCTTTAATATAAGCATAATCTAACACACATAAACATAATCACCACAATATACATCTTATTTAGTAAAGTTTTATGGTGGGGTTAAGGTTTTAAGCTTTTATTTCTTTAAGGTTCAAGATGATCAACATGTATAATACTAAACTATATAGTATAATAAACTTAAAATGAGTGGAATAAAGTCTTACAACTTTGCAAGTGCTTTAAGATCAAAATTAATAAGAGATTAAGCTCCAAAGTGTTCCTTAATGGCCCTCCATACTTGAAAGTTCCCTTGATGTTCTTGAAAGGGGTTTTATGAGCTTAAAATGTGATGTTCAAAAAATGGAAATGGTGGGTTATGTTGATGGGGGTGGAGCCGTGAATGAACGGAGCAAGAAGGGGTTTTTTATGGCTTTGAAAGTTGTTGCAAATTTTGAAGGAATGGTGGTGACATGTTACTTATAAAAGTCTTGCAAATCTCATGAGTCATGACCACCATACTTATAAATCTACCATACATGTCATAAGAAAATCTTGGTGATTTGAAAAGGGGGTATGGCCGATGGGTGTGCAACATGGTGGTTAGATTGTTTATTATTATTATTATTATTATTATTATTATTATTATTATTATTATTATTATTTTGCAAATAAAACATGGGATGATAATTATAATGTCACACCCCAACCGATGGCGGAAACATCGGGGCGCGACACTGAGCGAAACAGATTGTCCATGAGAAATTCCATAACAACTAAATTACCAGATAGTTAATATTATGTCCCATACCATAACCCATCAAGTAAAATAAATTATTACAGACATCGATATCTCAAAGACGAATAACATGTTCCGACAACTCAGATTTAAATAAATAAATTGTCTTTGTTTCTAGACTCCATCCTAACTTGATTTCCAGCAAGTAACAAGCAAAGCATCCTAAGCACCTGTCACATACGTTAAAATAGAGGTCAATACACATAGTGTAAAGGTGAGCATACATGTTTAACAGTAATAATAGTGTTCGAAATCGTTTACGCATAACCAGCTTGTAACATGTACAAAGTGAAAGCTAGTAGGTTATCGACAGAGAAATATGCACAGACGTGACTGCGAGTTGTAGAATGCGCAACACATATCTCCCCTGGGACACGTGAAGTAAAGCCCTTAACAACCCCTGTCCACGACAGGTGTTGTAACAACTCTCACTAAAATTAATAATTTAAAATGATAATTAGGCTATAAGAAAACCCTAATTGAGATTCCCAAGTAATTCTGCACTAACCCTAAAATTTTCGTAACAATCGGAATCAGGATCAGGACCCCTAAAATTCAGGGGGGCTAAGCCCTAAATCATAATTATCTTCGAAATTCGTTGTCTGAAATAGGAATTCATTGAACGACGACTCAGCAGGCCTATACCCACAACAAGGCTACCCTAGGCCATAGGGGTGTGCCCCGCGACACGCGACAGGCACGGGCAAACCTGTCGCGACACGCGGGTGGGTCCCATTTTCAGTATAAATAGAGGGGTTCGGGACTTGATTTCAGACGTTAATTCGACGCAAAAACTCATAACACACACTGAGTTAGACGTAAATTACTATTAAACACACACTATTATCGAGGTGCTGCCGCGGAACAGGGTAATTACTCGATCGCTATTACGATTCAGTTTCCGGGATCAATATACCCAAAGAATGCCTAAGTGCCGCCCACATTGGGCTATGCTTTATCGTTGTCGATAATTCGATAATGAGCCGAAGCATTGTACTTTGTCGTTGTCGATAATTCGATATACGAGTTGAAGTACTATACTTTATCGTTTGTCATTTTGATAAATGAGCCGAAGTATTGCACTTAGACATTCATTGTCAAAATTGATCTCGGGGAATTATCGTAATCGTTGTATTGATCACTAATCCTGTTTTGTGTGCTTTATTGTGAAATTAGGTTAACAGGGATTAAATCTAATTCTATCAATACTAAATCTGCAATGTGAGTTATTCTCTTTTTATAAATTCTTTTATCACAGTTTGTGATTAATTTACAATACTCCAAATTCATTTTCCGGGATTATAATACCAGTGATTAAGTTGATGTAATCACCAAATTGCAGCCGGTATGTGGGGTATTGTGCACAATATTACAGTTTAAATCATTTTAGGTGGGCGTACCTAATTTAATTGATTTACGTCATTCATTGGGGCAGCCAATGGTGATATGACCACTGTCATAGATTCGGTCGAGTGACAAATACTGTGGGTAATTGGTTGATATCAGAAACATGCGTAAAAGATCTTAACACTGTGAATAATCATAAAATGTGTCATTTTCATTAACTAGAATAATTCACTCAGTATTTCCCCGCTGACAAAATCTTTTTCAAACATGTTTCAGGTGATCTGCTGTAATTCAGGAAAAATGCAGGGGAAGCATTTCAAGCTTAAGATAGTGGCTCGATATAAAATAAAGAAATGTGTTTTATTACTAAAAAACTTGTTATTGTAAATTACCCGGGGTTTTATCCCGAATTGTGAAATAAAAATAATCGGGAAAAGTTTTAACTTAGCCGATCCTGTGAAATAAATTTTCCGCTGCTAAACTCACAATAAATAGATTACCGCAGACTTTCTGTTCCGCGGGTCCTGAAACGGGTCAAACCAGGTCGGGGGCCGTGACAGAAATAAGGTGGTATCAGAGCCACTAAGTTAAGCTAATTAAGTATTTAAACGATACTTAATTTTTCCTGATTACTATATGTGATTATGTGTTTATATGCTTCTAACTGATTATTTGTTAGTTACAGTATGGGTAAACAGAAGTTGCAAGATATCTATCTTAAATTAGATAGATCAATTTACGAAGAGGGTAGTTCTTCTAAAACTAAAATTTCAAAGCTCCCTACGATTCCTGAGGAAGGAATATTTGTGCAAAAAGCGAATTACGAAAATCCGCTTTCTCCTAGAAAAAGGAGTATGATTATTAAGAAAAGTAAGGAGCAAATCAGGGAAAAGAAAATTAAAAAGGAAACCCTGGAATTACTTAAGAAATCCCCTTGGGAGGATAAACTTGATGAAAAATGGGCTAATTTATATATGTTAGCTACTGTAGCAGAAAATGCTAATCTTTAAAAAGTATCTTGAATACAGTACTAGTAATTCTCAGTAAGTAGATAAATAAAACTGAGTGTTTCCTGTATTTTGTACAAATAAGTATGCAATAAAACTTCTGTGTTTATTTGGTAAACTTTGTTCCAAAGTTTTAACTTGATATTTTGTGCATTTTGCATATATGCTACACAGCATGAACGAGATCTCTGAAGCTTTTCAGAACCTCAATCTGTACCCAGTAAATATTGAAGTTTCTCATGAATTTACGGGATACGTTGCTGATGTGGATGAACCTGTAAAACTCCCTACTCCACCAGTGACTAAACCAAAAAGAAAGCCAAAGAAAAATTATGTTTGGGGAAGCCGTATACGTAAGAGAAAGACAGTTACAAAAACCCCTAAAACTAGTAAACCCTTAGACAAAGGAAAAGCAATTATAATTCAGGAAAACCCTAATCCACAAGAACAGGAAACTGAAGCTAATAATGAGTCTAGGCAAATGGAGAAGCAGTTTGATCAGTATTCTCAGGAAATAGAATTAGAAATAGGAAAAGATTCTAACCCAACTCAGGTAGAAGTCGGAGAGAGTTCTAATCAAACCAGGAGAGTTACTTTTCAGGATCAAATAGATATTTTACTAGAAAAGTGTGAAACTATGCAACCTATTAACTCAGGTATCTTTACCTATCCTGTCGGAAACCCAATACCAATGAACCTTACACCAACAATCACTGAACCAATAGTCCATGACCAACCTATAGAACCAGAAGAATGGTGGACTAACGATTGGCAATTCCAAAACATTGTCAACAGTCCTTACTCGTTTCTTCCACAATTCGACCCAGAACCCCTACCTAATCCACCGATGAGCAATGAAAACCTGGCTGAACTTCGCCACTTTGGTGAAGAGTTAATGGATGCAGGGAATAGAATTAGGGAAATAGGGGGACAGATTGCCTGGAAATACGACGAGAGGGAATTCCGTTTCTGAGATGACGAATAGGAGGGTGGTGGAATTATCCTTGTATAATAGTAAAAGAACGTAGAAAAACCAGTTGTACATAATGAATAAAACATTGTAAGATATCTGTGTGTACTGATGCATATTATACGGATATAACATGAAATCGAGAAATCGATAATTTTGGCTTTATGTGTTGCAAAGTGTTCAAATTACTTGTATAAATTGCTAATTGCTAATTATTCATAATTAATTATCATCAGATGGCAAATAACGATAACGAACCAGTAAATGAAGTTAACCAGTCAGAGCAACATCCAGAGGATCAATATATGACTAAACAAGATATCGAAAATATGGTTGCCCAAGGAATAGCCAACGCAATTCCAATGTTCGTTGCTGCTATGAAAAATCCAAGTAATCCGCAACATATTGTACCTAGCAAACATACTACTGAAGATAATTTCAGTAATAGCATCAACATGGGCAATGACCATATAAATCATGACAATGAATCTCAGCACACCCAGCGCCCTAAGAAGCGAAAGTCTGCAACGCCTGGTTGCACTTTCAAAGAATTTCTTGCTTGTAAACCCGCTGAATTTGCAGGCAACGAAGGAGCAACTGCAACGCTGCGATGGTTGGAGAAAACCGAAGCAGTAATTGCAATAAGTAAATGTGCTGAAGAAGATCAAGTCATGTATGCCTCAAACTTGTTTAAAGAAGGAGCACTAGAGTGGTGGAACACAGTGCTACAGGCAAAAGGCAGACGGGTAGCATATGCTATGACTTGGGACGAATTTAAAAGTCTGGTCGAAAGAAAATTCTGTCCTGAGTATGAAAAGGAACAAATGGCAAATAAATTCCTAAATCATCGAATGACCGGGGTGGATTGTCGTGGTTATACTTCGACATTCTTCGAATATGCGAGAGTGGTACCTAACTTGGCTTCGCCAGAACCGGTACTCATTTCTCGATATATTTGGGGATTAATTAGCGAAATTCGCAATATCGTTAAAGCTGCGAGACCTCGCACTATTGACGATGCAGTCGAATTAGCTAACACCTTAACTGATGAGCTGATACGCACACGAGATGAAGATAGAAAGAAGGAATTAGCTCAGAAAATTACCCAAGGATTCAGGATGGGTAATAGTAATAATTTCAAGAAAAGAGGGACAGGGCGATCTGCAACTTTGCCATTCTGCAAAGTTTGCCGTAAGAACCATTTTGGAAGATGCAACAGAATTTGCAATTATTGCAAAACAGCAGGACATAGTGAAGAAAACTGTAAGAAGAAAACTGTAACTTGTTTTCACTGTGGAGAAACGGGACATTACAAAACCGAATGTCCTAAACTGAACAAAGTCACTGATAACAAACCCAAGACGGCTGAAGGAACTACTAAGAAGAATGTTAGAGCATTTCAGCTAACTACTCAAGAAGCAGAACTCATTCCAGATGTGATCGCCGGTACGTTTTTAGTTCACAACGTTTATGCCAAAGTATTGTTTGACTCTGGTGCAAACCAAAGTTTTATCAATACTTCGTTCTGTCAAGCTCTTAAGTTACCATTATCTACCGTTAGACAGATCTTTATAGTCGAAACTGCAGACGGGAAATCAGTAGAAATCAATCAGGTTTTGCAGAAAGTAGACATAGAATTTTTAGGTCATAAATTTACTGCAAACCTATTTCCTATGAAATTAGCTGAATTCGATGTGGTGTTAGGAATGGATTGGTTAATAGCCAACCATGCGCAAATCATTTGTGATAAGAATTCTATAGAAATTCAAACACCTACAGGAGAGATAATTAAGATTTTAGGAGATAAACCTCGGAAACCATTGAAGTTCATATCAGTAATGAAAGTTGCTAGTTATGAACGAAACCAAGGAATAGTATATATGATTTCTGTAATCATCTGTACTAAGGACAAGGAACTCAAGGAAATTCCTGTAGTTTCAGAATACCCAGATGTCTTTCCCGAAGAATTACCTGGGTTACCACCTGATAGAGAGGTAGAATTTAGAATTCATCTAATTCCAGGAACTACACCAATAGCCAAAGCACCTTATCGATTAGCTCCTACCGAAATGTTAGAATTGAAAAAGCAATTAGATGAATTACTAAGCAAAGGATTTATACAACCTAGTTCATCCCCTTGGGGTGCACCAGTGTTGTTTGTAAAAAAGAAAGATGGATCAATGAGAATGTGTATTGATTATAGAGAATTGAATAAAGTCACAATTAAGAATCGATACCCATTACCTAGGATTGATGATCTTTTCGATCAATTGCAAGGAGCTAGGTATTTCTCTAAGATAGACTTAAGGTCCGGATACCATCAATTGAAAGTACAAGAGGAAGACATACCTAAAACTGCTTTCAGAACTAGGTATGGTCACTATGAGTTTACAGTCATGCCCTTCGGGTTAACCAATGCCCCAGCTGCATTCATGGACATGATGAACAGAATCTGTAAACCCTATTTGGATAAATTTGTAATCGTGTTCATTGACGATATACTTATTTACTCCAAAAGTCAAGCCGAGCATTGTCAACATTTGCATGCACTCTTAACTTTGTTAAGAAAAGAAAAGTTGTATGCTAAATTCTCAAAGTGTGAATTTTGGTTACAAGAAGTGCAATTCTTAGGCCATATGGTGAATCACGAAGGTATTCATGTAGATCCTGCTAAGATCGAAGCAATTATCAACTGGAAGGTTCCACAAACTGCGATGGAAATTAGAAGTTTTATAGGTTTAGCCGGTTATTATAGACGGTTTATTAAGGATTTTTCCAAAATAGATGTACCATTAACTAAGCTAACCTGTAAAGCCACTAAGTTTGAGTGGGGTCCAAAGCAAGAAGAAGCCTTTAGAATCTTAAAGCAGAAATTAACCAATGCACCAATCTTAGCCTTACCAGAAGGAACAGAAGATTTTGAAGTATATTGTGATGCTTCAAAATTAGGATACGGATGTGTATTGATGCAACGCAAAAAGGTAATCGCATATGCTTCAAGACAATTGAAAAAGCACGAAGAAAACTATACGACTCATGATTTAGAATTAGGAGCTATAGTTTTTGCCCTTAAGATTTGGAGACATTATCTGTATGGAAGTAAGTTTACTGTTTATACAGATCATAAGAGTTTAAGGTATATATTCGGGCAAAAAGAGTTAAACATGAGGTAAAGAAGATGGATGGAAGTTTTGAGTGATTACGACTGTGATATTCAATATCACGAAGGAAAAGCTAACGTAGTAGCAGATGCCTTAAGTCGTAAGTATAATGAAAAACAAAAGCGAGTCCGTACTCTTAGAATAAATCTACAAGTAGATTTAAGAGAACAAGTGAAAGAAATTCAGAAAACAGCAATCAAGGACGATGCCGAAAGAATGAAAGGTTACCTAAAAGAATTAGAACAAGGAAATGATGGAATTTGGAAATTCCACAAAAGCAGAATTTGGGTACCTAAACGAGGAAATTTAAGATCAAAAATCTTAGAAGAAGCTCATAAATCTAGGTATACTGTGCACCCAGGAAATAACAAAATGTACCAAGATTTAAAGAAGAATTTCTGGTGGATCGGAATGAAAAAGGACATAGCTGAATATGTATCTAAGTGTTTAACTTGTTCACAAGTTAAAGCCGAACACCAGAAACCCTCAGGCTTACTGCAACAATTAGAAATGCCTGTATGGAAATGGGAACTTATAACAATGGACTTTGTTACTAAGTTACCCAAAACCAGAAAAGGTAATGATGCTATTTGGGTAATCGTGGACCAATTAACCAAATCAGCTCATTTTCTACCAATCAAGGAAACCTTTAGCATGGAAAGATTAGCCAAGCTATATGTGGATGAAATAGTATCCTTACATGGAGTCCCGCTCTCCATTGTATCGGATAGAGATAGTCGTTTCACTTCCCGATTTTGGACAAGTTTCCAAGAATCCATGGGAAGTCGACTTAATCTCAGTACTGCATATCATCCACAGACCGACGGACAAAGTGAAAGGACAATTCAAACTCTGGAAGACATGCTCAGAGCATGTGTAATTGACTTTAGAGGTAATTGGGATAACCATTTACCATTAATTGAATTCTCCTATAACAATAGTTATCATTCAAGCATTGAAACCGCTCCATTTGAAGCACTATACGGACGTAAGTGCAGAACTCCAGTATGTTGGGCAGAAATCGGAGAAAGTCAATTATCAGGTCCAGACATTGTACAAGAAACTACAGACAAGATCACTCAAATCAAAGAAAGATTGAAAACAGCTAGAGATCGTCAGAAGAGCTATGCAGACAATCGACGCAAACCTCTCGAATTTCAAGTAGGAGACAAAGTATTATTGAAAGTATCTCCTTGGAAAGGAATAGTCAGATTCGGTAAGAAAGGGAAACTGAGTCCCCGATATGTTGGGCCATTCCCAGTGATTCAACGAATCGGACCAGTTGCTTATCGATTACAACTACCAGAAGAACTTGCTGAAGTACATGATGTATTTCATGTATCCAACCTCAAGAAATGTTTATCAGATAAATCTCTGGTAGTACCTCTTCAAGATATAGAAGTGAATGAAAAGCTGAAATTCATAGAAAAACCTCTACAGATAGAAGATAGGAAAATCAAGTTTCTCAAACACAAACGACTAGTACTGGTAAAAGTCAAATGGAATTCCAAAAGAGGACCAGAATATACGTGGGAACTGGAGTCAGAAATGAAGCGCAAATATCCTCATTTATTCCAGTAAATCTCGAGGACGAGATTTTTCTTAAGGTGGGGAGGATGTAACAACTCTCACTAAAATTAATAATTTAAAATGATAATTAGGCTATAAGAAAACCCTAATTGAGATTCCCAAGTAATTCTGCACTAACCCTAAAATTTTCGTAACAATCGGAATCAGGATCAGGACCCCTAAAATTCAGGGGGGCTAAACCCTAAATCATAATTATCTTCGAAATTCGTTGTCTGAAATAGGAATTCGTTGAACGACGACTCAGCAGGCCTATACCCACAACAAGGCTACCCTAGGCCATAGGGGTGTGCCCCGCGACACGCGACAGGCACGGGCAAACCTGTCGCGACACGCGGGTGGGTCCCATTTTCAGTATAAATAGAGGGGTTCGGGACTTGATTTCAGACGTTAATTCGACGCAAAAACTCATAACACACACTGAGTTAGACGTAAATTACTATTAAACACACACTATTATCGAGGTGCTGCCGCGGAACAGGGTAATTACTCGATCGCTATTACGATTCAGTTTCCGGGATCAATATACCCAAAGAATGCCTAAGTGCCGCCCACATTGGGCTATGCTTTATCGTTGTCGATAATTCGATAATGAGCCGAAGCATTGTACTTTGTCGTTGTCGATAATTCGATATACGAGTTGAAGTACTATACTTTATCGTTTGTCATTTTGATAAATGAGCCGAAGTATTGCACTTAGACATTCATTGTCAAAATTGATCTCGGGGAATTATCGTAATCGTTGTATTGATCACTAATCCTGTTTTGTGTGCTTTATTGTGAAATTAGGTTAACAGGGATTAAATCTAATTCTATCAATACTAAATCTGCAATGTGAGTTATTCTCTTTTTATAAATTCTTTTATCACAGTTTGTGATTAATTTACAATACTCCAAATTCATTTTCCGGGATTATAATACCAGTGATTAAGTTGATGTAATCACCAAATTGCAGCCGGTATGTGGGGTATTGTGCACAATATTACAGTTTAAATCATTTTAGGTGGGCGTACCTAATTTAATTGATTTACGTCATTCATTGGGGCAGCCAATGGTGATATGACCACTGTCATAGATTCGGTCGAGTGACAAATACTGTGGGTAATTGGTTGATATCAGAAACATGCGTAAAAGATCTTACACTGTGAATAATCATAAAATGTGTCATTTTCATTAACTAGAATAATTCACTCAGTATTTCCCCGCTGACAAAATCTTTTTCAAACATGTTTCAGGTGATCTGCTGTAATTCAGGAAAAATGCAGGGGAAGCATTTCAAGCTTAAGATAGTGGCTCGATATAAAATAAAGAAATGTGTTTTATTACTAAAAAACTTGTTATTGTAAATTACCCGGGGTTTTATCCCGAATTGTGAAATAAAAATAATCGGGAAAAGTTTTAACTTAGCCGATCCTGTGAAATAAATTTTCCGCTGCTAAACTCACAATAAATAGATTACCGCAGACTTTCTGTTCCGCGGGTCCTGAAACGGGTCAAACCAGGTCGGGGGCCGTGACAGGTGTTGAGTCCAAAATATAGTACTATCATTGCTAAGGTGTCAGGCAACAATCACTATGTTAACATAACATACAAGCATTCATCGAATAAAACGTAGCATGCAATAACGGTCAGCGTATAAATAGTGTTGCGTTGTGTGTCGATTGTGATTTGAATAAGTAACGTATGTAACACCCAAAAGTGCGTAAAGCAAAAAGGGTTCGAGTATACTCACATATTGTGTTTAAGTAAATAAACACTCTCTTGGATTGAAGGGAGCGCTGAGAGATTAGCCTGAACAGTTAACGATAGCATAAGCGATGAACGACGCGTAAAACGGTGAAAAGTGGCTAAGTGTCAGATGGTCATCCGATCGGATGGCCATTCGGTCGGATTGACATTCGTTTGGTAAGGATGTGTTTGTGTATGATGGCTTTGAAGTTTTCGTTGTAGCATTTTGAAAATAGAGAAGTATCTCTACCCTTCAGGTCAATCGATCGAACGGTCGTTCGGTCGGATAGCGATCCGATTGGCAGGACATACTTTAAGATTAATATTAATAGAAATACATTTTTTATTATTTTATTATAAACATACTATAAATAAAAATGATATAAACGAAAATTGACATATATTAAAATAAAAGTAAAAGTAGGTGCTGATATAAAGTATGAGGTGGAGTTTGTGGAGGTTTGTGGAGGTTAATACATTGTGTGAAAAGTGTGGGGTTTTGATTAGAGCTGCAAATGGATCGACTATTCAGAGAACCGTTCGTGAACCTTCGGCAGGAAGTTCATTTATGTTCATTCGTTTAATAAAATGAATGAACATGAACAAGAAATTTCGTTCGATTAATTAAATAAGCGAACTTGACCAAAGTTTTCGTTTGTGAATGTTCAGTAATATGTTCGTTTTCGTCTATCATAGTTGTTTGTTTTGTATAGTTTATATTCAGTCCTTAGAAACTTAAATCTATGAATTATTATTATTGTTGGATAATAATGTTCAAGCTTATCATGTGTAATTTAGAGTCCCTTAGGCCCCTTTAGGATCGATAAATCAAACAATCACATCACTTTAAAATGAGATGAAAGTGTGTGTGAGAATATAGAAAGAAGTAGAAGACTGTATTCATTATAAACAACACATATTATAATATATCAAAAGAGTACACATCTATTTCTCTCTCTAACACGCCTGGACACACAGTCCTAGACACTAAGTCTGAAAGCACTTTTACAAGCATACTGAAATCTTACACAAACACACATATTTATAGGGCAACACGACTAAGTGCGCAAGGCACTTAAGTACACTTAGGTACTTAAGTACGCTTAGGCACTGAGGTGCTCCAAAGCACTAAGTGCACTATCATATTATTTGTGTCAATCTCTGTTTTTGACACATAATTGCATAACGACAGTTAAAAAGATCTATGGTACTGCTCCAACAGAACCCCTTCTCCCCTATCTATGATTGTTAATTATGACCAACATTGAGAACCATTAGTCACAAGTTTGCATCAACAGACTCCCTCTTGAGCGGTGATTTTAGTTCATCGCTCTCTCATAAGATTTGATCTTTTTGCATCGCATTGTGATCTTCAACCTAAATCCCAAACACTTGTTGTTGTAGGATCAATTTTATTGGGACTCTTTATGAAAATTGACGAATCCAATACCAAACATTGTACTTCTCTCCCTCAATTGTAACCCCTCTATATTAAGCTTACGTGAACCAACCTCTTCAAGTTATCGTCGCCCGATCCTCTAATCTTCAAACTCACCGATAAATAATAGAGAAGTTAATTTTTCAACGTTCAACATCAAATGAATCAATTTCCACAGAGACAAAAATTTCAGTTTAATAAGCTAACATCAAATTGAACTTCTGATGTTGTGTGCAAATACAATAAACTTTTTAACTTGATCATTGTCTTCAACTAGGTGTGTCTGACTTAGTATTGTATCTAGGGCTGTAAACGAACCGAACATTCAACAAACAGTTCGTGAACCGTTCGGCGGGAAGTTCGTTTATGTTCGTTCAATTAGCTTAACAAACGAACACGAACAAAAAATTTAGTTCGGTTAGCTTAGCGAACAAACATGAACACAGGCCTCGTTCGTTCGACTACGTTCGTGAACGTTCGGTAATATGTTCGTCTACGTTCGTTCGTGTTTGTTTGATTATATAAAAAAATAATAAATCATAAAGCTTTTATCTAAACATATTGAAAACTTGAAACCCTGTTTTTTCTAAGTAGCTAAAATTTGGACATTCTAAGACATTTTTGGGGATAATTATGTCTAAATTAGTTAAACTTGATTCATCGTTTGGTGGTCTAGTAGACTCCTTGTGTTTTGATTTGTCATTTGATGGTTGTATTTAACTACTTATATTCAATGTTTAAGGATAACGATGTTTCTACTTTTTTATTTTCAAGTTAAATGTTCGTTTGCGTTTATTTTTATTTGCTTTTGTTCGTTTGTGTTCGAGACCAGTGTTCACGAACTGTTCGTGAACAACTGAATTTTCTTAACGAACGAACACGAACATAAACTTTTGTTCGGTATGCGTTCGTGAACAGTTCGCGAACATGTTAATTTCCTTAACGAACGAACACGAACATGGCCTTGTTCGTGTTCGTTCAGTTCGTTTACCAATTTCCTGATGTCTTGTATCTTCATGATTTTACCAATTGCCTGATGTCTTTCGTTTCATATCTCCCCTTGAAGGTAAGAACCTCTTCACTATTTTGAAACTCCAACTTAATTAGCAACTTCACCCCTCTGGGTAAACTTTATGCTCGATTAATTATCCCTACTATAATCAACATATAATAAAGATTCAATCTTCAACTAATCCTTGATGTGCATAGAAAGTAACAACAAAATTGAACAAAAAACATAGACTAGTTTTAAGGTAAAAACCAACTAAATACTAACTACACACGTTCTAGCCAAGCGTACCTATCCGAATATTGTATATCTAATGTAAGTACCCAAGTATAAATTCTAGGACACGAAATCTACTAGTAATGAGCTTCTCACTTAATATGTGTCACACCCCAACCGATGGCGGAAACATTGGGGCGCCACACTGAGCGAAACAGATTGTCCAAGAGTTTCTATAACAACTACGATTACCAATAATTTAAACATTACGTCCCATACAATGATATAATAAGTAGCATACTTATTACAGACAATTCAAAGACAAATAGTTATGTTTCGACAACTCAAATATAAATTGTTTTTGTTTGTTTCTAGACTCCATCCTAGCTTGATTCCAACAAATAACAAGCAAGCATCCTAAGAACCTGTCACATACGTTAAAATAAAGGTCAATACACATAGTGTAAAGGTGAGCATACAAGTTTGATAGTATAATAGAGTTCGAAATCGTTTACGCATAACCAATATGTAACATGTAGCAAAGTGAAAGCTAGTAGGTTATCGACAATGAAATATGCAAGACGTGACTGCGAGTTGTAGAATGTGCAACACATATCCCCACTGGGACAAGTGAAGTAAAGGCCTTAACAACCCCTGTCCACGACAGGTGCCGAGTCCAAACTATAGTACTATCGTTGCTAAGGTGTCATGAATCAATCACTGTGTTAACATAACATACAAGCATTCATCGAATAACACGTAACATGCAATACGGCATGCGTATAAATAGTGTTGCGTGGTGTGTCGATTGTGATTTGAATAGGTAACCTATGTAACACCCAAAAGTGTGTAAAGCAAAAAGGGTTCGAGTATACTCACAGATAGCGTTTAAGTAAATAAACACTGTCTTCGATTGAAGGGAGCGCTGAGAGATTAGCCTGAACAGTTAACGATAGCATAAGCGAAGAACAGCGTCATAAACGGTGCGAAGTGAGCAAGTGTTGAATGGTAATCCGATCGGATGTCAATCCGATTGGATGGTCATTCGATCGGATGTCAATTCATTCGGGTGGTCATCCGATCGGATGGCCATTCGATCGGATTGACATTTGTTTGGGAAGGATGTGTTTGTGTATAATGGCTTTGAAGTTTTTGTTGTAGCATTTTGAAAACAGAGAAGTATCTCTACCCTTCAGGTCGATCGATCGAACGGTCGTTCGACCAGATAGCGATCCGATTGGCGAGACATTTCAGTTGAGAACAAGTTCACAGCAGGAAGGTCACTCGATCGGATGGGCTTCCGATCGGATAGCAATCCGTTGGAACTGATGATCTTTGAGAATTATGAAATTGATTAAGTGTCGAAGTCCAAATGTCAACCGATCGGATTGTCGTTCGATCGGATGGCAATCCGATCAACATACAGTTTAGTTGAAAGTTGGAAATGTTAAAGTGTCGAAGGCTCAAGTGCAATCCGATCGGATTGCTGTTCGATAGGATGGCAATCCGATCGGATGGCAATCCGATCGGATGACAATCCAATCGGGCGACAATCTGTCCCGACGATCTGATCGTCTTTGAACTTGATTATTTTGAAAAGTCTGCGGTTTGCTCGAGACGGTCTGATAACGTACTAAACAACGAAACCTCGTCAAGTCCTCAGTCGTCCGATCGAACAGGAATCACCCTAATCTGATCAGTTCACCGTTCTTGATGGTTGTTCATGTTCAACCCTAAATCGGTTGTCTCTTTGATAGAAATCAGATCTCAACCGACACTTCACTAAGAAATGAGTAGAAGACTTGAATGAGCTCCGATTCTATCGGTTTTGAGTGCATTGAGTGTAAAAGAGTTGAAAGAAAGTTATCAAAGTATCTTTCAATCCTTTTAACTTTGAAAATGTTTAGATCTATGCAGAACATCAGATCTAAGTTATTCTTGGTGGAATGAGGTCAAAACTTGAAGTTCATAAGAACTCCATGATGAAATCACCCTAGAACACCTCAAATCCACTGGTTTCACGGTTAAAAGTTAAGATTCAAAGGTGAAAATGATGAAAAAGTGTGTGTAGATCATAAAAGTACAAGATTTGAGTTGAAAACTTACAAGAATCGCGAGAAATCGAGAGAAAGAAGGTCTTGAGCGTGTTGGTCGAGTGAGGGAGAGCTGTCACATCAAGTGATGTGACAGGGGGTATTTATAGGTTGCCAAAAAGGGAAAAAGGGTTGCAGGTGTTGGATCGGATGTCACTTCGATCGAATGGCACTTTGATCAGATGGTAATCCGATCGGATGGCAATCTGATCGGATGGCCATTCGATCGAATGGTCACTCGATCGAGTGGCTCCGGCGAGTTGCGTTTCGACGTTTTGTTTTGCGTCTTGAGCGTTGCGATGCATTTAAGTGAGGGTCAATTATGCGATGCTATAGATTAATAATAATCACACACAAAACTATATCTAACATACAATCATAAAGTTATTTAGGATGATTATAACTTGCGTTTAACGTTTGCGATTCAGTTGTGTTGCGATAGGGTTGCGATTGCGTTTCGATTAATCCCCACAAACATAAAGTAAACATGCACAAGTAACACATAAATATCACACACTCGTAAAACAATATACAGAACCTATAAATCAAGTTGCGAATGCGATGCGATTAGCGAATGAAACATGCGATAAACATCGACTAAACCTCGATTGTTAATAGATACTCCACATAATATAACTAAAGAGAATAAGATACATAATCTGATTACAAGTCAAGGAAGCTAAATCCATTGTTAAGCAAGGAGTGACAGATCGCAATTAGCAATCTTTTCTTCCTTTGACTTGTACTTTGACTTTTGTAACACGGGGTGTTACAATATGCAATTTTTGAATAATTATGAATTAAACT
Source organism: Helianthus annuus (assembly GCF_002127325.2). Classification (NCBI taxonomy): domain Eukaryota; kingdom Viridiplantae; phylum Streptophyta; class Magnoliopsida; order Asterales; family Asteraceae; genus Helianthus; species Helianthus annuus. The sequence goes on along the minus strand of NC_035447.2, from coordinate 120,763,458 downwards.
TAAGAATTACTAGAACTTTAATTACTTACAAAGGTTACCAAAGGTTAAGAGAATATAACCATCCAAGACTTGAATCAACGAAGATTGATTAGACTAATGATAGATGAAACTTACAAACCAACTCAAGACCTAACTTGACAATGGCGTACAAAGTGCTAAATGAACTAAGACCAATTAAGGTTAATCCTATAAAACAAGGGTTAAGGCTTATAAACACACCTTTACACCTAATTCAGAAAAGCTAGCAATAGTATAGATTCTTATGATTTGGAGTTTCAAGACTAGTGCCATGGTGAACATCGAACATAACGGTTTACGAACTATCAAGGTAAGATGTTTATAGAAAACCCTATTTAGTATCTAGACCTTTATACAGATCGTTCTCTTAAGCAGAATACATGTTTTACTAGTTATGATAATTAATTATCTATTACCCTTTAAAGCTTCAAGCCCTACGTTAATGGGTGTCAATATAACCTAGAGATAGAAGATATTGAAGCTAACATGCATAACCTCATAGAAAGATCAACAAAACTAACATCATAGCCAATATAAACATGTACGCATATGAATCATAAGAATTAACCATACTACACAACTAAAATCATACTAATAAGAAATCCATCATCCATCGATAACCAAAAATCAACGAATTATCTCATCCGGATAGTTATACAACAGTTTAACCAGGCATAACAAACAAATTCAAAACACAAATCAAATTTATCATCATGAATAGAAATTAAATACTAGGAAAACTATAAAGATTAGCCCATGGAATCAATTCTTGTCACACCCCGATCACGTAAAACAACGAAACCGCGGCGGAAATGTCGGGGAGTGGAGCGACAAAATTATTGTTTCACAACCATGGATTTAAAAGTTTCGTTTTATTAAAATATTAACATTAAACATTGTCTTGACATTAAGTTAAGACACAACCACATCGTCTATCATTTGTTATTTAGTCACTAGGGCCTCGTCCAGTCCTAAGTAAGCATGCATCCTATTCGCAATCAACATCATTCAACACCACCTGAAACATATGTAAAAATAAAGTCAGCAAAGAAATGCCGGGAGCACATAGGTTTTGAGTGAGTGTCAGATTCATGGATCGTTTACATGTTGAAATAACTCGTATAGTTACATTAGTCGATATTTGAAAACCTTGTTTTGTAAAACATTTGTATTGTAAAATGAATAACTAAGTCAAAACAGATTGGTTATAGTTTATAAAACCTCGATGCCATGAATCTTAACCCAAAACATTTGTATATCGTAACCCAAATCGTAAATCGTTCTCGTAATAAAACTCGTATGGTTTATATAGTTTAGTAAACATCGTTGCGTGTCTCATTTGAAAATCGTTCGTCCAAGTGAACTAAATAATGCCACAAAATATAATACGATAAAAACACTTATATATAAGAAGTACTAGCGGCGTATCTACCGTGCTTTTATCACATTACACCCGTCCCATTATCTAAACAGTAACCAAAAACCAATCATTCGTTCAATTCGTTTAACTTGTACAAATCGTTCTAATCGTTCATTTGTTTCAATCGTTCAATATCATTCTCGTTTAAATCGTTCTCGTTCAAATCATTCTCGTTTTAATTGTGAAAACTACTTTTGGTCGTCTCGTGGAATACATTCAAACCTTCGTAACTCGTCCATCGTTCAACTTGTGTTAACAAACCACCAAAGGGTAAGTTAACAATTAACAGGTTCAGTCATTACCCACATAACCCCCACACATAACCATGGGTGCAGTCCGATAACGGGATTTGTCAGATCCTATGGTACCATAACCTAATACTGGTCGGCTCAGCCAAAGCTAATAAATGTCATTCGTTATGTAAATACGTCCAACAAGTTCGTTCACATTATCGAAACCGTTATTGTTTAATATAAACCATAGTATTCGTTTTTGAAATTATCGTTGATAGCATCGAAATCGTTTAACACATATGAATCACACCAAAACAATTGAAAACGGTAAAATAGGGGAACTATGTACTCACTTTGATTTGGAAAGTATTCTCGATCTAATGAACTTAACGAAGCTCAGGTAAACCAAGGAAATCAAGTAGTACCTAGTAATCAGATCGCTAGTTAATAAATCGACACCTAAATCGGAAGATCAGGTAGAATGAGGTCTTGTAAACCAAATGAGTATTGGAGCTCACATGATATGGTTTAACGAAGCCTACATTCTAAATCGGAACCTATCCTAAGTGCTTTCGACCCGTTACGACCCATTAAGGTAGCTTACACTACTTTAACGCGTCGTTCGCGCAAATGCGCGTTCGAGGCGCCTAACTAGTCCTATGACAACTATTATATACCCTAACATGTTTAAATATGTTGCATAATTAGTTTAAGTGACAAAAATTAAGTTACATATGCTTAAAATCAAATTATGCATGAAAAGGGCATTTTGGTCATTTTCCTAAGGCATATAAACTACCTATCATAACAACTAATTAAACTAAGTGACCATAAGGTATAATCCTGGAAGGTTATTCCCTATACAACTATGGTCACAATATATTCTTGCTCGGATCCTAATGATCGACCAAATGGGTCGGGTTCGAAAGTCTAAGCGGTTGTCAAGACCGCTTGACTTACGACCTTATACAAGCACTAGACTAAAAGTGACGAGTTAAACATGTTAAAACATGTTTAACTAAGTTGGAAAACAGGTTTGATATCAAAACAAAGTGTTTTGATACCCAAAAATAACTTCGACGCAAAATACGCATAAACACGTATTTTGACCAAAACTTTGACTCGTCACTTCGACTAATCAACGTGGTAATCAGTAGGTATAGTCACAAGGAACTATAACTATTGTGATTACGCTCACGTTGCAAAGTTCAAACGAACTTTGTGTTGACCAATTGATGGTCAAAGCAGAAAGTCAAACACTGTTTGACATTCATGCTTGAAAAGCATAAAAAGCATGAAAGAAGATTACAAAGGGTACAAGCAAGGAAGAATTGATTCAAATTAATCAGGTATGAAGTATAAAACTCCAACTTAGAGCAGATTTCAAATCAAGTGTGAGGAATGAAGTGAAGAACCCACTTCTATTTATAGGAAGTTAGGATCAACAAGATCATTCCAAGTGTTTTTGCAAGAATCAAGGTTCAATCATAGTCGTACACTTGTGGAACAAGGTTTAGAATACAATGGGAATCAAAAACCAACTCAATGTATTGAGAAAATTGCATAATTAACCCTGGAAATCAAGCCAGTAGCTGAAACTGGGCTGCTGAGTTTTGGTCCCTGTCCGTGTCGCGCCAGGTCTACATAGGCCTGGCGCGTGGCACGGGGGAGGCCAGTTCCAAGTTTCCCAAATTAGCAGAACAGGTCCCTGCATGCTTAAAACTTGATTTTCGACATGTTTAAGCCCCGTTAACCCCATTTCAAGGCTCCACAATGAAGTTAAAGCATAGAGAACATGAAATATGCTTGAAAACTGTTAGTGCAGAATGTCTATCGCCTTCGTCAATCAGAACCGTAGCTGAAATAGAAGTAAAATAGGCTTTATATTGTAATTTGTAAGAAATAGGCAAGGTGGCATTATTGTAAATAAGGGGAAATCCCTTATAACCTTGTGCCTATAAATAGGAGCCTTAGGGTTTAGATTTTAGACTTTTGGCTCATTTGGAGATTTAGGGAGATAATTTTAGAGAGAGAAAGTCTAGAGAGAGAAAGTCTCTCTACGTGATTCACGGTTTTGTACACGACATCATATCAATAGAATCATGTCATTTGTACGTTCTCGTGTGTTCGGTCACGCACGTTCACGAATTCCGCACGTCGAACGTGTCGTCACGCAATCGATTCGGAGCGAAAACCGGACCTACAATTGGTATCAGAGCAGGTGCTCGGTTGCGAAGATCAAACGCACAGATTCGTACAAGATTCGATCAGATTCAGAGCCAAAATATCCAGATTTGTCAAATTCTTCTCATTTTTCTTGTTCTTCACGTTTTTAACTGAATTTTGACTGATTGAACAGGTTTTCACGGTCGAAAATTGCTGATTTTTTGATATGTTGTGCGAAACTATCAGATCTACAAGCCTACAAATTTTCAGATCCAAATTCCAAGCCGTTTGAGAGAAATCTGAAATTTTGTGTTCGAAAAAGTTGTTCAAACATGTTCACTGTTGATGTTGATGTTGAAGATGGATGTCAGCCGATCGGCTAGCCCAATCGATCGGCCGGCATCTCTAAGTGTTTCAAGGCAACATTGTTAATAGCATTTATAAAACATTGACTTTGTTGACCCTGGCCGATCGAACAGTATCACCGTTATATTCAACCAATCGGACAACGTACACCTTGTTCCATTTCATTAAAAGTCAACATAGTTCTGTGCGTCAATAAATAACAACTGACAAATAAATCTTGTGGTCCTATAGTATTGAAGCTTAGTGGAATTAAGAGATCAAGTAGAATTTTAGATCAGAACATCACGTGATGGAGCAGACTTGACTTTATAAATTTGCATGTGATTGTTTAACAGATTGATGGCAAGCTTTAATTGAAAAAATCAAAACTTTCATGAGTAGCAAACTAGAACGGCTAGCATCACTGTTTGACTCACCGCCATAATCAACCAATCAAACAGCAGCAATTAAGTGTCACTTGGATCGGCTGGCGTAGCCGATCTAACAGCAGCAATTAAGTGTCACTTGGATCGGCTGGCGTAGCCGATCGAACAGAAGTCTTAGGTGTCACTTGATCGGCTGGTGTAGCGGATCGAACAGAAAATCCTATTCGATTCACCACCTTATTCAACCAATCGAATAGCATCACTGTCACTGCATATCATTAAAAACCATTGATTTTTTGACTTCACCGATCGATCAACAAGTTGTTTTATTACACATCACTTGTTCAGACATTAAAGTCAACATTGGTCAGTCTTTATCAGTCAAAGTTCTTTAAAAACTAATCGGTTGTTGCATGTGAAGATATTAAAAATTGTCAGGCCATTTAAATCGAACAACTATTTTGTCAATCACTTTAATATTTGGCCCAATCACATTGTATTGAATAACAGTATTTGTCGGCCTTGTTTAATCAAATTTCATACTTTGAGAGCACCGACCCACTAATCTAAAGGTCCAATGAGATGCTAATGTGAGATTATGATTGTCAGCCATCATCAAGAGTGTGTCGGCCATTGCATGTGATTTGTTTCAGTTTGCATGTGAATTGATAGGACATTAAATTGTTGTTGATCCATGTGCTTTGACTGTATAAAACTTATCGGCCCAATCATACGTTTTTAGAACTTGAAATTGACAGTCAATCGGTTAAGTCTTGTCGTTTAGTGTCAACTGATCGTGTAGTGATTGTCGTGAAGTGTCTTCATTCGGCTAGCAATAGTGTTGTCTTGTTTGAGTAGCAAGTGATTCGGCTAGCATTCCTAGCCGAACGGATAGCATCTTTGTGTGAAGCATTTCCAGTCGGTTAGCTCAACTGATCGACCAACTTTCCCGTCAAAACGCCAACCGATCGAACAAAAGTTGACTTTTTGTTGACTCACTCGATCGAACAGCGTTCCCACCCGATCGAACAGCATTTGTGTCCGATCGACCAGCATACTATCCGATCGATCAACCTCTCGTCAAATTTAGTTGTTCGATATTTTTAAACTGATTGTTTGATTGTGTCTTTGCAGGTGTTTCGAGGTGTTTTACAAGGCGCAAATACCAAGAAGTTGCAATTGTGTGGGATTTGAGCGAAAAATAATTTTTATATCAAGACATTAAACAAAATAATTTGTGGTAAAAATGTTTGACGAACAGGAAAACACTAAACTTGAAAGAATTAATAGTTGGTTTGATATGCATTGGCAATACAGAAAAGAAGATGAGAAAAAGGATGCTTGGATTAAAAGATCTGAATACTTTTTGTGTAAAAAATTTGAAAAGTTTGATGTTTTGAAAGGGAGATATTTTGAATTGCTTGATAAGTTGGAATGGTATGGGATTAAGATAACAAATGCTGAAAAGATATCAAAATTTGCAGACGCCTTACCTTTGGAATGGGATGAATTTGTGTGTAAGCTGAAAAAGGATTCTAGGTTCTCAAAATTTAGTCCAGATGATTTCATCAGAGAGCTTAGAACACAAAATTGTGAAATTGAGAAGAAAAAGAAAGAGTTGATAGTGGAATTAGAAAGAAACTCAGAAAATATAAGTTTGGATGTGATTTTTGAAATAATCAAAAGAATTAGAAATGGTCTTAATGAAAGAAGTAGGATGAAATATGATTACAAGAGAGGTTGTTTTTTAAATAAAGATTTGAATCCTGCTGATATGGTTAAAATTTTTCTTGCAGAAACGTCAAAGATTGAAGAATCCAAGGAAGATGAAACTTCAAAATGTGAAGTTGTATGCTCAAAATGCGAAAAATCTGCAGCAGACAATGTTAAATTCTTGAAGGATGTGGAGAGTTTAACATTGGAAATCAAAAGCGTGAAGGATGAGAAAGAATCTGATAATAAACAGATTCTTGAAATGCGAGAAATTTGTGAGAAATTGAAGTCTGAAAATGTCAAACTGTTGAATGGTGTGAACAATATGACATCAGAAAACAAAATTTTGAAAGAAAAAATTGAAAGGTTTGAAAATGAAAAATTAAAAACTGAAAAAGAATTTCAAAGTCAAATAAAGATTCTTGAAGATGGGAGATTTGTTTTTAGCAAGAACAATATTGAAAAGCAAAAGGTAATAAATTCCCATCGTCAGACGATTATTCGACTTGAAAAGGAAGCTGAATGTGCTCGAAATAAAATTGACGAGCTTGAAAAGAAATTGAAGGGTTTTGTGATTTCTTCAGAATTATTGAATTATCCTTGTCCAAAACCAATCAATTCAGTTCCAATAAGTGATAATGTCACAAATTTTGACAAAGTCAAAACTGAAGATTGTAATGACAAATCTGATGATGAAAAAGAAAAAGAAGAAAAAAGAAAAAGAAGAAAAAAGAAAAACATTTTTGAAACTAAATGAAATGTTTAAAAATACTGTTTTACATTCTACTGAGAAAGGTGAATGCTCAACGCAAAAACTCGTAAAGAAGAATGTGGAACAGAAACAAAAAGATAAAAAATCGAAAATTTTTCAAAAAGAAAATAAAAGCTCATCAGATCAATCATCCAATCACAATAAAAAAATCACAAAAATTTAAAAATCAAAACTCAAAAATAGTTGGTAATCAGTGGTGCAGGTTTGACCACAGTGCTCAAATGCCAAATCAAGGATACAAGAAGAGAAATGACTACCACAAGGCAACTCAATGCTTCGATTTAAATGTGTGGTACGAAAATGGTGTACGATATGAAAGTGAGAAGAGGTTTGATAACAGAGTGTGTTACTTATGTGGTTATCAGGGACACATTTCTGTTAACTGCCAAAGCCAGAGATTTGAAACCAGAAGGTGTTATGAATGTCAAATCAGAGGACACATTGCCAGAGATTGTCCAATGAGATCTAAGGGAAGATCGATGGCTGAATCTCAGAAAATGGCAAAGAAATCAGTCAATGTCAAGCCCAAAGAACAGAAGGTTCAAGAACCTAAAATTCAAGAAAAGAAAGTGAAGCTTTCACAAGGGCAGGAAGACAAACTGAGAAAGAAAAGGAAGAAGGCGAGAGAGTATCTCGAAAGGATCTTGTCCTCGGATACAACAAGAAAATCAGAAAAGAGTTCTGATAATCTAGTTTGCTCATCAAAGACTGACAAATCAAGCAAACCGAGTTCATCAGATACAAATATGTGGACAGACAGGTTAAAAAGAAAAGAAAAAGTCATGGCGATGAATTTGTTTCTTCGGAAGTAAAGGAGCCACGTGTTGGCGATGAATCTGACTCATCAAAGTCAGACAAGCCACATTCAGGCAATGATTCTGGTTCTTCAAAACCAGAAGAGCCAAGTTTTGAGGTAAAATTGTCAAAATCACCCCAAGGCTGGTCAGGCTTGGGTGAATCTGTTTAAATGAAAAACCTGACTTGCCGGAACTCCCAGGTTGGTAAGTGTGGAGTAGGAATCGGCATCTTTCTTAAGAAATTCACAGGTTGGTAACTGTGATATTTCGATCTTTCAAGAAGTTAATCAAGGACATTAAGTTGTACTTGATTTAACTTTCTTACCAAGTGGTGTTGATGAAAGAACCTAAAAATGTTAAATTTTTAAAGAACAATGTGATGAAAGAACCCCAAGTTTGTGAAAAGACAAACAAAACTTATTTTCCGGAAAAACCATTTTGATTAAAATAAACTTAAATGTTTTGAAATATAAATTGGAAAATAGTTTGTTGTCAGGGGGAGTTCTGATTGTTTACGAAAAATGGATGGCGAATTGAAGCAATTCTCATCAGTTTGTCATGTTATTTGTATAGTCTATTGTTTTCAAATTTTCCCAGAAAATCAAAATTGAAACAGATTTTGATTTTAGGGGGAGTAAGAAAATTTTTAGAAAATTTTGAAAATTTGAAATAGAAGTAAAATAGGCTTTATATTGTAATTTGTAAGAAATAGGCAAGGTGGCATTATTGTAAATAAGGGGAAATCCCTTATAACCTTGTGCCTATAATAGGAGCCTTAGGGTTTAGATTTTAGACTTTTGGCTCATTTGGAGATTTAGGGAGATAATCTTAGAGAGAGAAAGTCTAGAGAGAGAAAGTCTCTTTACGTGATTCACGGTTTTGTACACGACATCATATCAATAGAATCACGTCATTTGTACGTTCTCGTGTGTTCGGTCACGCACGTTCACGGATTCCGCACGTCGAACGTGTCGTCACGCAATCGAATCGGAGCGAAAACCGGACCTACAAAAACATCTCGGATGTCGGTTCGTTTGGTCGTACGGTTGCGTTATTCGGTTAATTACGACGAAAACTCGAACGGACGCGAAAACGATCCAAATTACACGACGAATGGTATTTTTGCATTCCAATCACTAAAATAAAATATTTTAATGATTACAAAAATTTTTGGATGTCCGGATATGTTCAGAACGTAAGATATGCGCGAAAATGCAAACTTATGCACTTTTTGACGCTTTTAGTCCCTATTGATCAAATAAGTTCATTTTCGCATACCAAACCCCTCAAAGCCTATTTCTAAGCTATGTAAAGGATATTTAAGGTATGTTTAGCTTATGATCAAGTTCCGGAATGTTCGTTACTATACAAATCGACATAGTTTCACAGTTTGACACAAATAGTCCATGCGATCGAATAAACTTGTTTTCGACACACCAAACCATTCAAAACTTATTTCTAAGTTATTTAAAGGTTATTTAAGGTATGTTAATCCTATATCACTGTTCCGGAGTGTTTGTTGCGTTAAACTGATTACGTTTACGCATCAGTTTGCGTATAACTTTCCAGAAAGCGATTTAAAGCTTGAAATCGAACTAGAATCAAATCGTAAAATCATCAAACCCAAATACACATATATTAACACCAAAACACATCGTTTTATTGATAATTGATATTGTTTTACATCGTACATCGTTTACATAGCACAGTTGTCACAGTCTCCCCTACTTTAGGAAATTTCGTCCCGAAATTTTAACTAGAGGAAACTTGAGAAAACAAATGTGGATATTTCGCCTTCATTTGGTCATCACATTCCCAGGTAAACTCTGGGCCACGTTTGGACTCCCAGCGAACTTTGACTAATCGTATTTGCTTGTTCTTTAATCGCTTAATTTCACGGTCCATTATTTCCATAGATTTCTCGACAAAGTGCATCGTATCATCAACTTGAATTTCGTCGAGTGGAATATGAAGATCAGTATCGGCTAAACACTTTCGCAAATTGGATACGTGGAATGTTGGGTGAATATTCCCAAGTTCAGGAGGTAGCTCTAGTCGATAGGCAACCTTTCCAATTCTTTCAAGAATCTTAAATGGTCCAACATATCGTGGTGCAAGTTTTCCTTTCTTTCCAAATCTCACCACCCCTTCCAAGGTGATACCTTGAGTAGGACACGGTCTCCGACTTGAAATTCCAAGGACTTGCGTCGCATATCCGCATAACTCTTTTGACGGCTTCTAGCTATCAGAAGATTATCGCAAATTTTCTTGATTTTATCTGTTTTTTCCAGAATGAGCTCAGGTCCAGTAAGCTGAGCTTCACCGATCTCATTCCAACAGACAGGTGAACGACATTTTCGACCGTATAAAGCTTCGAACGGTGCCATATTGATACTAGCATGGTAACTGTTATTGTAAGAGAACTCAATCAACAGTAGATGAGAATCCCAATTACCACCAAAGTCTATCACGCATGCTTTAAGCATATCCTCCAACGTTTGTATCGTCCTCTCAGATTATCCATCTGTTTGGGGATGATAAGTTGTGCTTAGATTCAGTTGGGTTCCCATAGCAGATTGCATGGTCTTCCAAAAGTGAGATGAAAATCGAGCATCACAATCAGATATGATATCCAAAGGAACATCATGTCGAGATACAATCTCATCAACTTAAATCTTGGCAAGTTTATCAGCAGATAGATCCTCGCGAATCGGTATAAAATGAGCTGACTTCGTTAATCGATCAATAACGACCCATATAGCATCGTGACCTCTAGATGTGCGCGGTAACTTTGTAATGAGATCCATTGCAATGTTTTCCCATTTCCATACCGGTATCTCTGGTTTTACAAGCAAACCAGATGGTCGTTGATGTTCAGCCTTGACTTTGAGACAAGTTAGGCATTTCGATATATACAAGGCAACATCCTTTTTCATACCTGGCCACCAATACTGAGTACGAAGATCCTTGTACATTTTGTCAGCACCAGGATGGATAGAGTATCGAGACTTATGAGATTCGTCCATCACTAAAGTGCGAAGATCGTCTCGTTTCGGAATCCACAAACGATTCTTAAAATAGAGTAACCCACCGTCCTTCGTTTCGAGTTTAAGCTCTAGTTGACGTGGTAATTCCTTACCCATCAAATCCTGTGTAACACAAGTACGTTGAGCTTGAGAAATGCGAGTTTGAATATCAGATAGAGTGCAAACAAAATTAAGCTTGACTCGTTCCTTTCGACTTAGCGCATCAGCTACAACATTCGCCTTACCAAGATGGTAGCGAATTTCGCAATCGTAATCGTTCAATAGCTCAACCCAGCGTCGTTGTCTCATGTTCAGCTCCTTCTGATTGAGAATGTGCTGGAGACTTTTCTGGTCTGTGAAAACCACACATTTCGTGCCATAGAGATAGTGTCTCCAGATTTTGAGTGCGAAAACCACAACACCCAGCTCAAGATCATGAGTGGTGTAGTTCTTATCGTGTATTTTCAATTGTCTTGACGCATATGATATAACTTTACCTCGTTGCATAAGAACACAACCAAGGCCTAGGTTCGACGCGTCACAATAGACAACAAAATCATCGTTTCCATCAGGCAAAGATAAAACAGGAGCATCACAGAGTTTTCGTTTTAGCATTTGAAACGCTTCTTCTTGTTTAGGTCCCTACTCAAAAGGCTTATTCTTCTGAGTCAAAGCAGTGAGAGAACCGCAATCTTCGAGAAGTTTGAAATAAATCGACGATAGTAACCAGCAAGACCAAGAAAAGATCAAACTTCTGTGGGTGTCGTAGGTGCATTCCAATCCTTAATAGCAGCAATTTTGGAAGGATCCACATGAATACCATGCTCGTTAACAATATGACCCAAAAATTGAACTTCTTTAAGCCAGAATTCACACTTGGAGAATTTGGCAAACAATTGTTCCTTCTTCAGGAGTTCCATTGTCAAACGAAGGTGTTGTTCGTGATCGGCTTGAGACTTCGAATAAATAAGAATATCGTAAATGAACACAATGATGAACTTGTCTAAATAAGGTTTACAAACCCTATTCATTAAATCCATGAAGATAGTTGGGGCATTCGTCAAACCAAAAGGCATGATAGTGAACTCGTAGTGACCATATCTCGTACAGAAAGTAGTTTTGGGAATATGTTCTTCGAGTACACGAAGCTGATGATACCCAGAACGCAGATCGATCTTGGAAAAACATGTAGCACCTTGCAGCTGATCAAAAAGATCATCAGTTCGTGGTAGGGGATATCGATTCTTGATGGTGAGCTTATTAAGCTCACGGTAATCGATATACATTCGAAAAGACCCATCTTTCTTTTTCACAAATAGGACTGGAGCGCCCCAAGGTGAATAACTCGGTCGGATGAATCCTTTGTCAGATAAGTCTTGAAGCTGTTTCGATAACTCTTGCATCTCAGATGGTGCAAGACGATATGGTGCTTTTGCAATCGGGTTAGCATTGGGTACAAGGTCAATATGAAACTCGACTTGACGATCTGGAGGCAAACCAGGCAGTTCATCAGGAAACACCTCTAGATAATCTCGAACAATCGGTATATCTTGAATACGCTTGCTTTTGCCTTTCTCTTTGGTGACATTTGCCAGAAATGCGACATATCCTTTTCGTAAATAACTTTGGGCTTTCGTACACTACATGAGTTTCAAACCACCAGATGGTTTCTCGCATTGGACCTCTGAAACCTCACCAGACGAAAGAGGAATACAAACAATCTTATCGAAACAAATCACCTCAGCGTGAAACTTAGTTAACCAATCCATCCCAACGATAATATCGAAACTCCCAAGTTGCATCAGTGTGAGGTTAATAGGAAAAAGATGGTTATCGACGTTCAATTGACAATCGCGAATAACAGAATCGAGTACAAGTGGTTTACCAGTAGCAACTTCAACAGATAAGGGTTTCCTCAGTTTAGTTCTAGGTATCGCAAGCAAAGGCTCAAATGATAACGAAACAAAACTTCTATCGGCACCAGAATCGAAAAGAACAGATGCAGGTTGATTGTTAACAAGGAACGTACCATTAACAACCTCGTTGTCAGCACGCGCCTCCTTTGTATTCAAGTTGTACGCTCGTCCACGAGCGGGATTAGCGTTCGCATTGGCATTCGGATTTGCAAGCCTCGGACAATTGTTGCGGAAATGACCTATCTCTCCGCAATTGTAACATGAACCACGTGGGAATCTAGCAGCATTCCCCTGAGCCTGTGCTGGATTCTGAGCAACTTGATTCTGACCCAAGCGACAAATGTTGGCTGTATGCCCAAGTTTACCACAAGTAGTGCACTGTTTACAAGCCTGTTGGTTCGCATGATGACCATTGCATCTATTGCAGTGAGGTGCGGTACCAGCATATTGTTTCTTGGCGGGAGGTTGTGCTGGTGGGTTCTGAGCATTCTGATTGGCAACTGCAAAATTCTGGGAAGCCTTGCGCTTCCTCGACCTCCTTGATGACTCGCCCTTCTTTTTACCCTTACCCTTGTCTTGAACGGAATCGGTCGACTGCTTCTTATCACCCTTGCGGGCCAGTTTACCTTTTCTGACTTGAGACTCAGTCAGAGTTGCAACCAATTCAATAGCCTGACACACAGTGGTAGGATTACTACCAATAACTATGTCTTGCATAGAATCAGGAAGACCATCGATACACCCTTCAATCGCTTTCTCCAACGGGGTAACCATAGTAGGACACAACAAACTTAGTTCCTCATAACGATCCGTGTATGCACGGTGTTCTCCCCCATCTTGTTTCAGATCATCGAATTCTCGTTCCAAAGCCCTAATCTCGTGACGGGGATAGAACTCTTTCATCATGAGAGCTTGAAGCTCTTCCCAAGTTTGTGCCGTCGCCACATCGGTACCCCTATCACGCATCACACCGTTCCACCATGTAAGAGCACGCTTCTTGAAAACACTTGACGCAAACTCAACCTTTCGTTCATTCGAACACTGAACATGTCTAAATGTGCTCTGCAGACTCTCGAACCATTGTAGGAGCGCAGTTGCTCCTTGAGACCTAGAAAACTTTAGTGGTTTAGCCGAATTAAATGTTTTGAAACTGTACTGAGCATTGTTGTTATTATTGTTGTTGTTCACCTGATTAATCTGAGTTATTAGGTTCGGAATAACAACAGCCATTTGCTGAGCGACAAGGGCTGCCATTTCGGCATTAGTTTGAGGTTGTGCATCACGTCGAGGAGGCATTTTCTAAAAAGAACAAGGAAACATGAGAAACGAGTGAGATTGACAATTGGATAAACAAAAGAGGTATTGAAAACATCGACAAAACATAAGGAAGGTGATCATTCGTTCGTTACCTCGAACAAACAAACGATACACAGTGACTAATCAAAGTAAATAGGTCAATATAACGTATCGCGAAGACATGCTTTAGCCTAAAAGTGGACACTCACCCCAAGAGTTCCCAGGTAAGAGTGACTAGTCCGATTATGTGGATTTGTACGAACACTCTAGCCTTAGACAGAAAACTCAGGATACAGGCATCCACCTTCCAGATTGCACGTGTTCACATTATCTAGACCCAAACTTTGATGATATTTTGAACATTTTGAAGGTTCAAAACCTCATAATAAATCATCTAAGAATAGATGATTGGTTTTTAAAGTGGATTTATTATTGTGTTCTCGTTGTGGTTATCACCTAAAGATAGGTGACGGTATTGTTTTAAAATATAAAAACGTAAATTTACTTGCGTTAGGGTCCTAGAAAAGTTATAGTCTAGGTCAAAGCATTACTAATAACCTAATTCCCTATAACCATGAGCTCTGATACCAACTCTTCTGTCACACCTCGACCGCGTAAAACAACGAAACCGCGGTGGAAACGTCGGGGAGTGGAGCGACATAATTATTGTTTCACAGCCATGGATTCAAAAGTTTCGTTTTATTAAAATATTAACATTAAACATTGTCTTGAAATTAAGTTAAAACACAACCATATCGTCTATCATTTGTTATTTAGTCACTAAGGCCTCGTCCAGTCCTAAGTGAGCATGCATCCTATTCGCAATTAACATCATTCAACACCACCTGAAACATATGTAAAAATAAAGTCAGCAAAGAAATGCCGGCGAGCACATAGGTTTTGAGTGAGTTTCAGATTCATGGCTCGTATACATGTTGAAATAGCTCGTATAATTACATTAGTCGATATTTGAAAACCTTGTTTTGTAAAACATTTGTATTGTAAAATGAATAACTAAGTCAAAACAGATTAACCGGTTATAGTTTATAAAACCTCGATGCCATGAATCTTAACCCATAATATTTGTATATCGTAACCCAAATCGTAAATCATTCTCGTAATAAAACTCGTATGGTTTATATAGTTTAGTAAACATCGTTGCGTGTCTCGTTTGAAAATCGTTCATCCAAGTGAACTAAATAACGCCACGGAATATAATATGATAAAAACACTTATATATAAGAAGTACCAGTGGCGTATCTACCATGCTTTTATCACATTACACCCGTCCCGTTATCTAAACACTAACCAAAACCAATCGTTCGTTCAATTCATTTAACTTGTACAAATTTTTCTAATCATTCAAAGCGTTCATTTGTTTCATCTGTTCAAAATCGTTCTCGTTCAAATCGTGAAAACTACTTTTGGTCGTCTCGTGGAATACATTCAAACCTTCGTAACTCGTCCATTGTTCAACTCGTATTAACAAACCACCAAAGGGTAAGTTAATAATTAACAGGTTCAGTCGTTACCCACATAACCCCCACACATAACCATGGGTGCAGTACGATAAGGAGATTTGTCAGATCCTACGGTACCATAACCTAATACTGGTCGGCTCGGCCAAAGCTAATGAATGTCATTTGTTATGTAAATACGTCCAACAAGTTCGTTCACATTATCGAAACCGTTATTGTTTAATATAAACCATAGTATTCGTTTTTGAAATCATCGTTGAAAGCATCGAAATCGTTTAACACATATGAATCACCCCAAAACAATTGAAAACGGTAAAATAGGGGAACTATGTACTCACTTTGATTTGGAAAGCATCCTCGATCTAATGAACTTAATGAAGCTCAGGTAAACCAAGGAAATTGTGACAACTGTCAAAAATTCAGGTATCCGTACAATTAATTAATCTTGACTAATGCTTAATGACTGTGCTGAATTACAATTAAAGACTTGAACTGCTTTCTGATTACTACATTATATTCACATATGCATCAAATATTGCATAATGTCATATCATTACTACATGCAAACATATTGACATAAATGATGCACAAAGCACAGTTAACAGACAAACCAGGAAAATGTTGACGGAGTTCAGTACATAGACAGGCGTTGTATTGAGACATAGTATGAGTCAGAGACTAAGTACTACACTAGTATAGAGTGTAGGGAAGTAAGGATCACAAAACTGCTTTTCTAGGTGATAGTTTAAGTGCCGGAAAGTGCCTAAAACTCACCCAAAGTGCTGAATTCAGCAAAATTCAGCAAAAATCAGCATTTAAACGCATTAATATGATGCAGGAACTTGGTTAAATGGTCCTAAATGCTTTCCTAAGTGTCGGGAATTAAAAGTGTCACAAAATGGTACCTAAAGAACACTAAACTGTATAGTTTAGCACTTTAACGAATCAGTAACTAACCGAACAAGCGGACACTACCCGAAACACCAAATTTACACTAGAAGCATTATTTTAACATTTCTAAGCTAGTTATGGTCCCCTGACATCATAACACCCCATATAAAATATCTAGTAACTAAAACATATAACTAACACTTGGATTTAAACTAAATGGTAACTTAATGGTTAAAACCTATGCTAATACCCCCACCTATTTTCGGCTCCAACAAGGGTCCCACAAGGGGATTTGATTTCAAGATTTATTTGATTTGTTAGTACTATCCTAAACATATTACACAATGGTTAAAAGATTAAGATGGTTATAAGAAGAACATGAAGGATTAAGCTCATTATCTACACACACTAAAACACACACAAGCCCTCTTCTCTCCCTCCTCTTGGTCTCTGTCGAGAATCACCACCACCATATCATCACCTTCATTCACTTCTCATCCAATCCATACACATACAAAGGTGTTAGAGATCCTACAAGGAAGCTTGGTGTCTTTGGAGCTTGAAGGACCTCTCTTGTTAGCTTTTATCCACTCACTTTCTACAATTGAATCATCCCTAGCCTTGAGCTAGTGGTAAGATGGTTAAACACTCTATTTTACATCTATTTTTAGTGGTTAAAAGATGTTACATGTTGAATAGTTATGAAGAACACTAAGAATCACAAGAAAGAAACATGAACATAAGCTTAAAACTACAAGAAATCATGAAGAAACCACGTTATTTATGTGTTGTTTTACTTGATAATTGTTGTTAGCTTGTGTGAATGATGTAGATCATCATATGATCTTGCTAGATCATGATTAAAAACATGATATGGCAAGATGAGAGGATGATTATGTTAAGAAATCAATAGATCATCCTTATGTAGTCATGAACTTGAAGTATAAATTGTTTTTCTTGTAAAATGATGATCAAAGTAAGTTGTGATACCTTTAGATCTAGAAATTTTATGGATGATTTCTAAAGAAACCGGGTTAAAAATATAAGTTTTGTTAAAACTTGGTTCTTACATGAACAATGTTGGTGCATATTTGTGACAACAGCTTAGATTTGGTCTTTGGATATCTTGTAATTAGTTAAACGATGAACAGTTAGCGGGTTTAGCTTTGTAATAGTTAGTTGTAATGTTTGGGCTAACCAAACCCAACGAATTGGGTGTATAGGGGCGAATTGGGCTTGTCCAATTCACAGTCCATGAGGTTTAACCTAGCCCAAGTAGTAAACCTTGTGTTATATAAACAAGGTTAGGCTTTAGGGTTTAGGTTAATCAGCCAAAACAGTATTTGAGGGAGTATTTTCGTGAGAGCACTAGGCTTGGACGAAATTAGGGTTGGTTAGGGTTTGATTGATTGTAATACTTCTGTTTAATAATCAATATAAACCCGGTTGAAAGTGAATTGCTGTTCCTACACGTTTTCTGCTATATTCTGATCAAGAGGATTCCGCACTCTTGATTAGATTGATAATTCTGTGAAAGATCCATACATCAAGGGGGCCTACAATTGGTATCAGAGCATTAGGCTCTTGAAGGCTCGGTTCAGAATTGTTGGCTGCAGAAACAGGGAGTTTTTCGAATTTTTTTTAATCTCACAATTAGGGTTTCGAAATTGTTGGCTGGTTTGATAAAATTTTCGAAATTTTTGGCTGTTTTGATCTTCTGTTTTGTTTGATTGCTGTTTTGCAGGTTTTAGGGTTTCCCGGACAGTTTTTGGTTGATTGTTTTGAAAATTTTGGCTGAGAAACTTGAAGATTCGAAGACTGTTCTTCGTGTTCTTCATTAAGTTCATCAAAATTTTGTCAAAACTTTGCTAATTTGTGTTGGAGAATCTTCAGGATTTCGAACAAATTAACTTTCCGAATTTACTGGATCTGTGAAATTAACAAACCTGCGAAATTAACTGACCAGCATATTTAGCGGCGAAATTAAAATCCAAAGGCGACTTTGGTAACCGTTTAAATTTCCACAGCGAAATTATAACGGTTTCGGCGACTTTACCAGTCGTCGTAATAGCGAACTGGTTACCCGGCGAAATTATTTTGAGCGAAATTAACAGACTTGTCAGCGAACTAGACCAGTGAACTTGACTTGTCAGCAAAGTAGACCTGCGAACTAAAACTAGCGAAATTAACCCAGAACCCAGCGAAATTAGGAGAGGAATTAAGGGGTGGAATTTCAGTTGGCAAGCATCGATAAAATTTCACTGTTTTGCAAATAGAAAGTGAACTGTAACTCATCTGAAGAAACCGTCTGCACCGTTGAACTTGACTCTGGAAAATCCCGAATTCGGTTTTCAACATTATATATCATTGGATTCATCTTTTCGAGACGATTCTAACGGTGTAATTTTGTAACCACTGTTTTCGGAGATATTTTGTACGGTTTTATCAGCTTGTTACGTTAAAATGTCGAACATGTCTAGTTTGAATGAGCTGTTGAGAATGGAGCATGAGGTTGGCACTACCAACAAACTGCCTAAGATGATGAAGGTGGAAAATTATCTGACATGGAAGGATCGTTTTCAATCCTTCATTGAATATCAGGATACTCGCATGTGGATATGTATCGAAGTTGGGTACACAAACCCTGCACACGACTTTGAGGGCAGACCACGTAGAACAACCTATGTGAACATGCAAGAAAATGACAAAAAGATATATGAGGCTGAAAAGAGAGCCTTGGCTGCGATCAAAATGTCCTTGCCTGATAGCATCAAGCATACTTTCAAGAAGTACACAAATTCAAAAGATATGTGGGATGCATTAGAGAAAAGATATGCTGGAAATGCAGATGTCAAGAAAAACAAAGTTGATCTACTGAAGAAGCAGTTTGCTGTTTTCAAGTATATGAAACATGAGTCACTTGAGGACATCATCACTCGTTACTACCATCTGATGTCAGAAATGGAAAATTATGAGATCAATTGCTATACTGACGTAGAGAAGAATGACAAGCTGCTCGATGCCTTACCTACCAAGTGGGATATCTACACTCTCATGATCAAGGGAGAGGCAGATTATGAGACAAAAGAGCTTGAAGAAGTAGTTGTTAAGCTGAGAGCTTATGAGCTCAGTATGAAGAAGAAAGACACTGGATATGATCAGGTTCAAGATCCAGCGATTTACAATGGGCTTACATCTTCTTCATCTCACAACGCTTCTAGCGACTCTGCTACTGCGTTTCTATCATGTGAGAATGAGCAGATCACTGTCAATGAGGATGGTGATGTGTGTTTTATAGCTGCTTCAGGAGGATCAACAGGTGTCATGAAAACATTAACTTCTAAGCAGAGTAGTAGTGCTAAGTCAATGCCAATGAGTGTGAAGTCTGCTGAAGAACATCTTGCTCTACTTGCTTCCTTCGTTGCATCTTATGAGAACTATATTCAGGGGAAGATATCTGATCCTGCTACTTTAGATGAAGATTATGATCAGATTGATCCTGATGATCAAGAGGAGATGGATTTCCAATGGCAAATGGCCATGATTTCTAGGCAAGTGAAGAGATTCATGAACAGAACAGGAAGGAAGTTTGTAGGCAGGGGTGTTGGTTTCGACAAGACCAAAGTGAGGTGCTTTAACTATCAAAGTTATGGGCATTTTGCTAGGGAATGTCAGAAACAAAAGCAAGATAATTCGAGTCAGAGTTCAAACAACAGGAATGCATCAAACAACTCTAGCTCAAAGGCTTTGATCTCTACAGCACGAGAAGGCTCATATGATTGGAGTATTCATCTAGAAGACAATGAGAATGCAACTTAGGCATTCATGGCTGAGATAGTGCCAGTTGAAGATGTTGAAGCTGCTGTGGGAGATGCTGAAGTGAAAGTGAATGCTGAGGCTGAGATAGAGAGCAAAGCTGAAGAAAAGAAGGTTGATCAGACAACAGATGCAGAAGAGGAAAAGAAAAAGTCTGACCATGAAAGGGAAGCTGAAGAAAAAGATGCTAAATACAAGAGAATGGAAGCTCAGCTTGCGGCTCTAATGGCCAACCTTGACAAACAAACAGGAGAGGTAAAGTCTATTTCTGTGTGTTTAAAATGTCGTGAACTTCAAGGTGAGGTTGACAGGTTGTCCACACACAACCAAAGTTTGGTAAGCGAAATGTCTAACATTAAAGAATCAAATTTTTTCGCTAAAAGAAACGAAACTTCATACTTGAAGAAGATTAAAGGGTATGAAAGTGAAATTGAAGCTTTAACATGCAAAATAAACGAAAAGCTTCAAGTCATAGACTTACCTCATGACATGATGGCTGAGAAAACAAAAGAGGTTTCTGAAAAATGCAAAGAGTTGTCAGATGCACAACTCAAAATTCTTGAACTTGAAAAGAAATTAGGTCAATTCAGGGACTCTACTTTTGTTATGAAACACATGATGGGTGGGTTAAAGAAGCGTAATGACAAGAGTAGTTTGGGATTAAGGGATTTAATGAAGTCCCACCTCCTCTTAGTCGTGATTATTCATTCCTACCTGATGAAGATGAGCTAACCAATTTTATGTCAACAGCACCAAGCAGTTCCACATCAAGTCAAGGAAGTGTGTCTGAGAGTGATGAAGCTAAGAAGGATAATAACAGCAAACCTGTTTTGAAAAAGAAAACTTCACATCCTAAGAATAAAAATTCGACTTTTGTTAAAAAGATTAATTTTGTTCAAGGAAGTGACATGAAAAACGAAACAACTGTTATTGAAAATGAATCGAATGTAGCGTTTGCTAAAAACAAGAATAAAGAAACTTCTGAAATTAAGCAAACTGAACCAAATCCTTCTAAGGCATCATCATCACAACCTGAATCTAGTTCAAAGGCTTCAGATAAGAAGTCTTCGAAAAAGAGATCGTGCTTCAAATGTCACACCAAAGGACATGTAGCAAGCTGCTGTCCTAATAAAAAGAGTGAAGCACAAGTAAGTGAAAGGAAGAGAGAGAAGTCACCAGAGAAGAGTGGTGAAAAGCAAGTGAGAGAGTCCAACTCTCCAAAGAAGTCAACGCCCAAGCAACCAGAGGATGTTGCTGTTGGTGTGGATAAGGCTGAAAAAGGAACTCCTCAAGTTCCTCGTTTTCAAAGAAATCAACCAAGATTTCAGCCTAGATCTCCACCAGGCAGAAATGAGAGACCTAGAAGCAGTTCACCAAGAATGAACAATAATAATTCAAATAATTTCAAAAGTCAAGGTCAATATCAAAATCGATACTAAAATAATGGTGGTCGAACTTTTTATAACAATGGCTTTAGAAATTACAACAATAATGTTTCTTGGAATCAAAATTAAAGGTATCAAAGTCAAAATTTTCAAAGGTCAAATAGTCCAAACACATATAGGAAGCCTCAGGACCAAAGACCTACTGGAAATCAAAATCAAATTCTATCAACAGGTCTGAGATCCAAGACTCCAGTTAGGAGTAATGGATATTGGATGGATGTTCTAGTGGTTGGTGAATTTGGACGACCCAAGACCATTAAGGCTTGGGTCCCCCAATCTAACTAATTTCTTGGTTGGTGTGTGCAGGAGCTGCTAAGGAGGATTATCAACTTATGGTATGTTGATAGTGGCTGCTCCAGGCATATGACGGGGGATGCGAGATTGTTGACTGAATTTGAAGATTATGATGGTGGACATGTGAAATTTGCGGGTGCTAAAGGTGGTAGAATTACAGGACGAAGAAAAGTGACCAATGGGAAGATCACACTGGACAAAGTGAACTATGTGGAGCAGCTTAAACACAATCTCATGAGCGTGTCACAAGTCTGCGACAAGGGTCACTCGTTCCATTTTACCAAGAATGAAGCGTTAGTGTTGAAACCAGGTTTGGAGATTCCGGACGATTGGATAGTGATGCGAGCGCCAAGGAGAAATGACACTTATGTCATGGACATGGGTGCTAAGGATCCAACCGCGGTGGCATGTTTACTATCAAAAGCACCTGAAGCTGAATCGATGTTGTGGCACAGACGCATGGCCCATATTCACTATCGAAAAAAGAATTACCTTGTTAAACATGAGCTAGTGAAAGGTGTTCCAATGCAGAGGTTTCAAGTGGAAGACAAATGTCTTCCATGTCAAAAGGGAAAACAACATAAGAAACCTCACAAATCAAAAACAGTAAATTCCATAGATGCCCCTTATGAATTACTACACATGGATTTATTCGGTCGAGTGAACGTAAGGAGCATAGGTGGAAAGTACTATTGTTTAGTTGTCACTGATGATTACTCACGTTATTCATGGGTTTTCTTTTTAGGTACAAAAGATGAGACAGCAGAGATGTTGATAGATCTTTTTACAATAAAAAATGTTCATGATGCAAAGATCAAGAGGATAAGGAGTGATAATGGCACGGAGTTCAAGAATCGTATTCTGGATCTCTATTGTCTTTGCAAGGGAATTGAACATCAATATTCTGCTCTTTATACGCCTCAACAGAATGGAGTCGCTGAGAGGAAAAATAGGACGTTGATTGAAGCCGCTAGGACGATGCTTTCAGATTCAAAGCTACCAGTTCTTTTCTGGGGAGAAGCTGTGAATACAGCTTGCTATGTCCTAAACAAGTTTTAACTGTTAAACGTTTTAACAAAACTTGTCATGAGTTGATGTTTAACAAGAAACCAAACTTAGAAGGCTTTGAACCATTTGGATTACCCTGCACCATTGTGCGAAATAAAGATAAACAAAAATTCGGTGAGGTGGCTGACGAAGGCTACTTTCTAGGTTACGTACCTGGCGCACTGAATAAAAGGGTTTTTAATCTAAAAACTGGTAAAATTGAGGTTGTGTTTAATGTGGAAATTACTTCATACAAACCTCAACAATCAACGAGTGGACCTGCTATATTATATGATTATGAAAGTGTTTTTAAATCATTTAATATTCCTGAGTTTTCCAATGCAGATGATTCTCAGCTGATTCAAACAGTGATAAATGAAGACGATGAAGGCGAGTTCATGCCTAGATCGAATGTTGATATGACAGATGCTCCAGAAACTTCCCAAGGTGTTGCTGATACTGATTCAAGAGATAGTGAACCTGAACCCAATCAGGGGGAGGACTTCATTAATCCGTTTGCAGATCAGAACATTCAGGGGGAGGTTGGATCAAACCTGGGTGACAATTTAGAAGTCGATGCTGTTGCTACTACATGAGCAAATAGAGATCATCCAGTTGACATGATACTTGGAGATCCTACTGCAGGTGTTCAGACGAGAAGAAGCATAGCAGCGAATACAGGGTTATTTGTTTCGATTGAGAAGACTGGGTGTAGGTCCCCTTGATGTTATGGATCTTCACAGAATCGTCTTTCCAATCAAGAGTGCGGAATCCTCTTGATCAGAATAAGCAGAAAACGTGTAGAAAACAGAAACAGCAATTCCAATCAAACCGGGTTTCTATTGATTATCAAACTTTCGTATTACAATCAATCTAAACCCTAACCAACACAATTTCGTCGAAGCCCTAAGCACTCTCACGAAATTACTCTCTCAAATATTGTTTTGGCTGATTAACAGATTAACCTAAACCCTAAAGCCTAAGCTTGTTTATATAACACAAGGTTTACAACTGGGCTAGGTTAAACACTCTTGGGCTGCGAATTGGACAGGCCCAATTTGCCCCCCATCACCCAATCTGGGTTTAGTTTAGCCCAAACTCAATTATCTCACTAATACAAAGCTAAACCCGCTAACCGTTTATCGTTTAACTAATTACAAGATATCCAAAGACCAAATCAAAGCTGTTGTCACAAATATGCACCAACAAACTCCCCCTTGACAATAGCTTCATAAAAACATTGTCTTCAGTCTTTTGTCTTCGGTCTTCTTGCAATCTTCATGTAGTCTTGCACTGTCTTTGGTCTTTGGATAGCTTCAGCTTCAACAGCTTCTGTCAGCAACAGACTGTCAGCAACAGACTCCCCCTAAGCTGATGCATCCAATCACCAAATCTTCAACACGTTAGCACTTGAGTAAACTCCGGTTTAGCATTTGGAAAGCAATCTTCAAACTCTTCAACTTTGTCTGCAATATAGAAAGGAGGTTCTACCATGCATCCAATCAAACTCTCATCTTCACACTTCACAGCAACTTCTCAGCAACAAACCGCTTCAATCTGTATACTATAAAACAAACATCTCGAGAAACCATAAGAATTTTTCAACAAAGTTAAATAAATTATTATTTTTCAAGAGATATGTAAACTGTATTACAGATTAAGCATTTTCAAACTTATCACCAACACGCAAAACTTTTGTCCAACACACAAGAACCTGCCTGATTTAAAAATTTTGAACTCACTTTCTAACACCGTCTCCCCCTATCAGTAACAATTCCTCCACGAATAACAGTTTTCCGTACATTAAGAATTTGAAACAGAAAATGACACTATTTTTGGATTTTTATATTTTTCTGAAAGCAAGTAAATAACGAAAACCAATAAACACTCTATTTTTGTGAGAATCACTGGTAAGAAGATCATATCAGCACAATCAAACTGTTTCACACAATTAGATTATTCTTAATGTTTTAGTGAAAAGCAGTTCAAGACGATTACCAGTATGTTTGTCCTCTTAAACAAAATGCATGAACATTTCAAGTACCATTACCGTATGATACGTTAAGGTATTTTTATTATACTGAAATACTAGTGTGTCCCACTTCAGGATATACCCCTGCGATCAAGGTATGCACAAAGATTCATCGTAGTAGGTGAGTATACTGAATTCATCCTTTAAGATATCCTGACTGTGTCTAGTTCTGCATATAAACTGTTTTATCATGTTTTAATTGCTTAATTATGAACACCCAAATAAATACTAATCAAATCCTGGAAATATAAATAGCACACTCTATCATGCAAGTATCTTCCCTACCACATATTTCACAAGTCCAATCCAGATTTCTGAAATCTTAACTGGGAATTGGTTGAGAAGAGAACAGAATAGATCTTTAGTAGAGATGGTATAATATACAGATCAAATGAGATTTTCTCAGTTTGATATAGGTTTCTTGGGTTTCTTTTGGGCACTAGAGGGCCTCTTTCGGGTGTATTAGATCTATAGCGCGACAACGTACAGCTAGGTCAGCATGTATCTGGATGCAGCAGAAGCTGTCGTTGCCTAGCACCTCCAGGTCAGCATATATCTGGATGCAGCAGAGGAGGTACACGACTTTTTTCAGAGAAGATTTCAGAATCAGATCAAAATTGTGTGTATCGGGAAATATACAGACATTCAAATAGAAATGAGCTAATTCCAAGTGACTATCTTTCCTGGGGTCATGTACAATTTTAGTTCTAACAGACAGACAGCCAAGATATCCCTAGTTGAAACAACAGTATAAAGACCCAAAACCTCAGATTTTGGCAATCTATCAACACAAGATTTAAGGTCATTAAACCATACACCACTGATGTGTTCCCCACTCATATTCAGTTCATTTAAGTTTATATCACATTGGTAAGTTGATTATTTCATGCTTTTGCCTACTGGTACATCATATAATGAAGCTGCTATCACACTTAAGCAATTTTGATTCAATTTCAGTGTGACAGTCTAACTTGCTGATGTACTATCATTTCTTCTTTTCACACAGTGATATCTCATTTTTGATTTTCTATTATTTTATGTTTTTGATTTTTCAATTTTTTTTTGTATTTTTGATTTTTTTTAGAAAAAGCAGTAAACTATTTACAAAATTCTTATGAAAAACCAGTTATTCAGGATTCCTCATCCCGTTGAGTTCGACTAAATGTTCAAAGCGAGCCCTGTCAAATGCTTTATTATAAAGATCTGCCAGGTTATCTTCTGTGTCGACTCAACACTTTGAACTACAAATTAAATCATTTAATATATATCAATCATCAATCTCACATCCCCCGTCCTGTGCCTGAAGTAGCCACTATCAACATAAGTTGATAATCCTCCTTAGCAGCTCCTGCACACACCAACTAAGAAATTAGTTAGATTGGGGGACCCAAGCCTTAATGGTCTTGGGTCATCCAAATTCACCAACAACTGGAACATCCATCCAATATCCATTACTCCTAACTGGAGTCTTGGATCTCAGACCTGTTGGAGGCAATGGGTTTTGATTTCCACTAGGTCTTTGGTCCTGAGGGTTCCTATATACATTTGGACAATTTGACCTTTGGAAATTTTGATTTTGAAACCTTAAGTTTTGATTCCAAGAAGCTTGATTGTTATAATTTCTAAAGCCATTGTTATAAAAAGTTCGACCACCATTATTCTGGTATCGATTTTGATATTGAATTTGACCTCTGAAATTATTTGAATTAAAATTGTTCATTCTAGGTGAACTGCTTCTAGGTCTCTGATATCTGCCTGGTGGAGATCTAGGCTGAAATCTAGGTTGATTTCTCTGAAAACGTAGAACTTGTGGAGTTCCTGTTCCAGCCTTATCTACACCAGCAGCAACATTTTCTGGTTGCTTAGGAGCAGATTTCTTTGGAGAATTTGAACCTTTCTCCTCACTATCACCACTCTTCACTGGTAATTTCCCTCTCTGTTTGTCACTCATTTGTGCTTCACCATTTTTGTTAGGACAGCAGCTAGCTACATGTCCCTTTGCATGACACCTGAAGCACGATCTCCTTTTCAAAGACTTCTTAGCAGGAGTCTCTGAGGTAGATCCCTTATCCGATGGTGATGATGCCTTAGAAGAATTCTGTTCAGTTTGCTTAATTTCAGATTTTTCTATGTTCTTATTCTTTGCAAACTCTACATTTGATTCTTTTTCAATAACAGCAGTTTCATTTTTCATATCACTACCTTGAACAAAATTAATCTTTTTAACAAAAGTTTGATTTTTGCCCTTTGGAGGTGAATTTTTCTTTTTCAAAGATTCCCTGTTATTGTTCTTCCTAGCATCACCATTCTCAGACCCTTCACCTTGACTTGATGTAGATGCGAAACTACTTGGTGTAGTTGACATACATGCTGCTAGCTCATCTTCATCAGGGAGGAAAGAATAGTCATGACTAAGAGGAGTGGGACTTCATTATATCCCACACTAGTCTTGTCATTACTCTTCTTTAACCCACCCATCATGTGTTTCATAACAAAAGACGAATCTCTGAATTGACTTAATTTCTGTTCAAGTTCAATAATTTTGAGTTGTGCATCTAACAACTCTTTGCATTTTTCAGAAATCTCTTTTGTTTTCTCAGCCATCATTTCGTGAGCTAAGTCTATTACTTGAAGCTTTTCGTTTAATTTGCATGTTAAAGCTTCGATTTCACTTTCATAGCCTTTTATCTTTTTCAAGTATAGAGATTCATTTCTTTTAGCAAAAAAGTTTGACTCTTTTATGCTAGACATCTCGCTCACCAGACTTTGATTTTGAGCTGACAATCTGTCAACCTCACCCTGTAGTTCACAACACCTCAAACACACAGAATTAGATTGTACCTCTTTCTCATGAACTTCTGTGGTTTGATCAGCAACAACCTGTTCAGCTTCACTCTCTTTCTCTACTTCAGCATCCACTTTTGCTTCAGCATTCTCCACTTGAGATTCAGCATCACTCACACTAGTTTCAGCTTCATCAACTGGCACTATCTCTGCCATGAATGCCTGAGTGACACTCTCATTTCCCTGATATCTCTTTTGTAATGCATCCCACATATCCTTTGAATTTGTGTACTTTGTAAAGGTATGTTTGATGCTACCAGGTAAGGACGTCTTTATTGCAGCTAAAGCTCTCTTTTCAGCATTAACCATAAGTTTCTCAGATTCATCCATCTTATCATAAGAGATCACTTTCACTCTTCCTTCAACATGACGTGTAGGAGCAACATATCCATCTATCGTACAAGTCCACATCCTTGCATCCTGAGATTTAATGAAGGATGTGAAGCTGTTTTTCCAAGTAAGATAGTTCTCCACCTTCATCATCTTAGGTGCATTCACGTTGGTCATGTTCGACATTTTAAACGATGCAGACTGAGAAAACCGTACAGAATTTTTTCCGAAAACAGTGGTTACCAAATTACACCTTTAGAATTGTCTCGAAAAGACGAATCCAATGATATATAATGTCAAAAACCGATTTCGGGATTTTCCAATTGGTACAGATTTTTTTTTTACAATTGGTATCAGAGCATTAGGCTCTTGAAGGCTCGGTTCAGAATTGGCTGCTGCAGAAAACTAGGGTTTTGAATTGTGGTTAAAAAAAAAGGCTCTGATACCAATTGTAGGTCCCCTTGATGTGTATGGATCTTCACAGAATCGTCTTTCCAATCAAGAGTGCGGAATCCTCTTGATCAGAATAAGCAGAAAACAAGTAGAAGAACAGAAACAGCAATTCAATCAAACCGGGTTTTACTGATTATCTATCAAGACTGATTACAATCAATCAAACCCTAACCACACTCACAAATTCGTCCAAAGTCTATTGCCTCTCACGAATTTCTCACACAAACTGTTTTGGCTGATTAACTGATTAACCTAAACCCTAAAGCCTAACCTTGTTTATATACCACAAGGTTTACAAGTTGGACTAGGTTTAACCTCATGGGCTGCGAATTGGAACAGGCCCAATTCGCCCCCATCACCCAATCCTTTGGGTTTAGTTAGCCCAAACATTACAACTAACTATTACAAAGCTAAACCCGCTAACAGTTTATCGTTTAACTAATTACAAGATATCCAAGGACCAAATCTAAGCTGTTGTCACAAATATGCACCAACACTGGGATTGTGAACGAGTGCTTGTATAGTTGCTTTATTTCCCAAGTGGAGCCGAAGAACATTCATATGGCTCTTAAATACAATTCATGGGTTGAAGCTATGCAAGAGGAATTGGCCCAGTTTGCGAAGTTGAAGGTTTGGGAGTTAGTGGACCTTCCTAAAGGTGAAAGAGAGATAGGCACCAAATGGGTATTTAGGTGCAAGAAGGATGAAAGAGGAAGCGTGACGCGAAACAAGGCTCGATTGGTGGTAAAAGGTTTCAATCAGCAAGAAGGGATAGATTACAATGAGGTGTTTGCACCGGTGGCAAGGTTGGAAGCAATTCGTTTGTTCCTAGCCTTTGCAACTTTCAAGGGCTTCAAAGTTTACCAACTAGATGTGAAGAGTGCGTTTCTTTACGGGAAAGTCCAAGAAGTGGTGTATGTCTCACAACCAGATGGGTTCGTTGATCCAGATTATCCAGATCGGGTGTACAAACTTGATAAGGCTTTGTATGGATTACATCAAGCTCCCAGGGCGTGGTACGAGACACTGTCTACACATCTGATCAAGAATGGTTTTGAAAGAGGTCAGATTGACAGTACACTTTTCATCAAGAGAAAGAAGGAAGATTTTCTGTTGGTACAGGTGTACGTGGATGACATCATCTTTGGGTCATCAGATGAAAACATGTGTAAAGAGTTCGAGAAGGTGATGAAGAGCAAGTTCAAAATGAGCACTATGGGTGAGCTGTCTTACTTTCTGGGATTACAAGTTGAACAGAAGGAGGATAGGATGTTTATTCATCAAACAAAGTATATGTATGACATATTGAGTCGGTTCAAAATGAATGATTGCTCTACTTTCAACACACCCATATGTGAAAATCACAATCTTGGCCTAGATCATGAAAGTACTGAAGATGTTGATCCAACTCAATACAGGGCAATGATTGGTTCTCTAATGTACTTGACTGCTTCAAGACTTGACATCATGTTTGCCGTATGCTTGTGTGCCAGATATCAGGCTAATCCAAAAGAGTCACACATGAAAGCA
Organism: Helianthus annuus; assembly: GCF_002127325.2. Classification (NCBI taxonomy): domain Eukaryota; kingdom Viridiplantae; phylum Streptophyta; class Magnoliopsida; order Asterales; family Asteraceae; genus Helianthus; species Helianthus annuus. The sequence goes on along the minus strand of NC_035447.2, from coordinate 120,733,210 downwards.
ATGAAGCGGATTCTTCGTTACTTGAAGGGGAAACCTAAACTTGGGTTATGGTATCCAGCTGACAGTGATTTGAATTTTGTTGCTTACACTGATTCAGACTTTGGAGGATGCAAGTCGAACAAAAAGTCTACAACAGGTGGTTGTCAGTTCTTAGGAGGCAGGATTGTGTCTTGGCAATGCAAGAAGCAATCTTGTGTGTCTACCTCTACGTGTGAAGCTGAATATATTGTTGCGGGTAGCTGCTGCTCTCAGGTTCTCTGGATTCAACAGCAGATGCGCGATTACGGTTTGGATTTCACTTGTACTCCTATTATGATAGACAATAATGCCACAATTTCTATAACTAATAATCCCGTGAAACACAGTCGCACAAAACACATTGACATTCGTCATCATTTTATACGGGATTGTGCTGAAAAGAGACTAATTGAATTACATCGAGACGAAACAGAAGATAACCTTGCAGATCTTTATACTAAAGTATTTTACAGGGCTCGCTTTGAATACTTAGTCGAACTCAACGGGATAAGGAATCCTGAATAACTAGTTTTTCATAAGAATATTTGTAAATAGTTTACTGCTTTTCTTAAAAATCAAAAATACAAAAAAAATTGAAAAATCAAAAACATAAAAAAAATAGAAAATCAAAAATGAGATATCACTGTGTTAAAAAGAAGAAATGATAGTACATCAGCAAGTTAGAATGTCACACTGAAAATGAAATTAAAATGCTTAAGTGTGATAGCAGCTTCATCATACGATGTACCAGTAGGCAAAAAGCATGAAATAATCAGCATACCAATGTGATATAAACCTAAATGAACTGAATATGAGTGGGGAACACACCAGTGGTGTATGGTTTAATGACCTTAAATCTTGCGTTGATAGATTGCCAAAATCTGAGGTTTTGGGTCTTTATACTGTTATTTTATCTGGGGATATCAGGGGTGTCCTTCTGCTGCATCCAGATACATGCTGACCTAGACACACCCAGGATATCTTAAAAGAGCTAAAAATGCCAAAACCTTGAAAATGAAGAAGCTCTCATAGAGAGTCATTCAAAAAGTGCAAAAAGCATAAATCATACCAAAAAAATGGTATTTGTCATAGCCCTCGATAAGATATTTTGGTCTCTTTGCTGTACGGAAGTACTGACCTGTTCACCAATTATCTCTTGTTGAAAAATAAAATGGATGAATTCAGTATACTCACCCACTACGATGAATCTTTGTGCATACCTTGATCGCGGGGGTATATCCTAAAGTGGGACACACTTGTATTTCAGTATAATAAAATTACCTTAACGTATCATACGGTAATGGTACTTGAAATATTCATGCATTTTGTTTAAGTGGACAAACATACTGGTAATCGTCTTGGACTGCTTTTCACTAAAAAATTACATAAAGAATTATCTAATTGTGTCAAACAGTTTGATTGTGCTGATATGATCTTCTTACCAGTGATTCTCACAAAAATAGAGTGTTTATTGCTTTTGTATTTACTTGCTTTCAGAAAATATAAAAATCCAAAAATAGTGTCTTTTTCTGTTTAAAATTCTTAATGTACGAAAAACTGTTATTCTTGGAGGAATTGTTACTGATAGGGGGAGACGGTGTTAGAAAGTGAGTTCAACATTTTAAATCATGCAGGTTCTTGTGTGTTGGACAAACAGTTTTGCGTGTTGGTGATAAAATTCGAAATTGCTTAATCTGTGATACAGTTTAACTATCTCTTGAAAAATAATAATTTATTTAACTTTGTTAAAAAATTCTTATGGTTTCTCGAGATGTTTGTTTTATAGTATACAGATTGAAGCGGTATGTTGCTGAGAAGTTGCTGTGAAGATGAGAGTTTGATTGGATGCATGGTAGAACCTCCTTTCTACATTGCAGACAAGATTGAAGAGTTTGAAGATTGTTGTGCAAATGCTAAACTGGAGTTTACTCAAGTGCTAACGTTTTGAAGATTTGGTGATTGGATGCATCAGCTTAGGGGGAGTCTGTTGCTGACATAAGCTATTGAAGCTGAAGTTATCCAAAGACCAAAGACAGTGCAAGACTACATGAAGATTGCAAGAAGACTGAAGACAAAGTTTTTATGAAGCTATTGTCAAGGGGGAGTTTGTTGGTGCATATTTGTGACAATAGCTTAGATTTGGTTTTTGGATATCTTGTAATTAGTTAAACGATGAACAGTTAGCGGGTTTAGCTTTGTAATAGTTAGTTGTAATGTTTGGGCTAACCAAACCCAACGAATTGGGTGTATGGGGGCGAATTGGGCTTGTCCAATTCGCAGTCCATGAGGTTTAACCTAGCCCAAGTAGTAAACCTTGTGTTATATAAACAAGGTTAGGTTTCAGGGTTTAGGTTAATCAGCCAAAACAGTATTTGAGAGAGTATTTTCGTGAGAGCACTAGGCTAGGACGAAATTAGGGTTGGTTAGGGTTTCATTGATTGTAATACTTCTGTTTGATAATCAATAGAAACTCGGTTGAAAGTGAATTGTTGTTCCTACACGTTTTCTGCTATATTCTGATCAAGAGGATTCCGCACTCTTGATTAGATTGACAATTCTGTGAAAGATCCATACATCAAGGGGACCTACAAACAAACACTATTTTTTGGTGGTTAAACAAGTGTAGAAACACTTGTGTAACAAGAAAATCTCATAAAGAAACATTTTTGTAAAACATGATTACAAGTTGTAAACATCTAAGTCTTTCAAGAATGATGTTTTTATATAAACAACCACACTTTAAAGGGGAACTAAACTCACTAAACACCCTACCAAGTTACTACAAGTTTTCATAAACTTTCAAGTTCATGAAGTAGTAGAATATGCATGATTTTGGCAAGACTGGTAAGTATAAGTTGTTTAGAGTTGATTGTAAATTGATTGTGGTGAGCTTACAAAAGGAAATGATATGCTTGAATGCATGGAAACCTCCATTTTTAGGGGAAACTATGGCAAAATTTTTGTAGGATCGTTGTGCAACCTTAATGAGTCGATCAGAAGAGTTTTTGATCAAAACGAGAGGCGGAAACAGACGTTTTGATGTTGAATCAGTTTGTAATGCACTTAGAATCACTTAAACTGTCTCTTGTATTGATATGAAAGCTTTACACGACCTGGAGACACTTCAGCAGAGCTTCGCTACCGGAATCCAAAGTTATAAATGAAATGGTCAAGTCCTCTATATATAGGCATTCCATTTCGCACGAAATGGTACAAGTCCATTTCGCACGAAATGTTCACAAGTTCATTTCGCACGAAATGGTCACAAGTCCATTTCACACGAAATGGTCACAAGTCCATTTCGCACGAAATGGTCCATTTCGTGTGAAAATGCCATTTCGTGTGAAATGATTGTTTCATGCCTTTTTCCTATTTTCCTCGTACAACGCGTCTAGACCTATCATTTCTATTACAAGACTCGACACAAGACGAAGTCGACAGACATATGCACCAACAGACTCCCCCTTGGATGTTGACGAAGTCTTCAGTGTCGAGTCTTCAGTCTTGATCAGTCTTCACGCTCTTTCCAAAGTGTCTGACATTGTAAGCATCCTCAATCATCTCTTTTCTCTTTATCAGCTTCTGTAGCTAACCTCCCCCTTGGATGTTGATCTAATAATCTTCAATCTCCTTATTCTTTCACTCATCAGCAACATCAGCTTCTGTCTTGATCACAGTTCCATAATCAGAAACTGGCTCTACTGTCTTCAGACTCCCCTTTGCTAGTAGACTCCCCCTTAAATTGTTCCGGAATCGCAATCTGACATAGCACTTTCACAGGTTCAAAAACGATTCCTGGCTCTCCGTAGCAACAGGATCAAACATGAGGATCTGCACAAATCTCTTCCCAACACATAAGTTTTTACAATTATTATAATTTAACAATTTTAATCTCTATTAACCACTTGTAATTGAAACATACATTTTTGGTATTTCATTAAAATCATTTCATATTTCAAACATACTCTCCCAACCCAGTTGTCGTCATGTTTAGCACTCGGAATTTTGAAAATCAGCTTTTCAACATCAAATGTCGAAAATAAGATGAAATAAAATCTTTTTGATATTTCAAAATTTTATGCTAAAACACACTTCAAATCTTTTTGGATTTTGAAAAGCAATAAAGAAATATTTACAGACAATATTTTTGTGATTTTGTGTAAGAGGATCATATCAGTTTATGAGACAAATCACTAACACCGTTAAGCTTTAAACATTTTAAGTTCTAAACAATTCACTTAGATTGTCAGTATACTGATCCACTTAAATTTTCACACAATATTTAAGCACTTAAACTTATTCGCGTGTACCACCTCAGAATATACTCCCGTATCCAAACTTCTATATTCATTCTTCCAGGTGAATGTACACTAATGATATCTGTAAACGGGTAATGCGAGACCATGAGAGCTCAGGTTAGAACTTCCGTTCAGACAAAGAGATGATGGCTCGTCTTTCAGTGTGTCCCGTTTGGGGATCTTTTATTCAACAGCACATGATTAGCGTTTTTCATTGTTTCATCATTTTTTATGCTGAGGGTGGGCTTTAAGATTAAAGCAGTGCAGAGCATTATACGAGAACTAGGCTATTGCTTTCGCAAAATCTGAAGTTCAGGTATAATACCCCAGATATCATCACACACAAAGACCTAGTATGTCAGAAATAGAAAGTCTTTCAAACAAGATTTCAGGGGTTACCCATATATCCGAGAGATGTTCCCCATGAAATAAGTAAGTATTTGATATTTATGTTTATATCTCGAAAACAATTTACTGAATGTGTAAAAACCTACTGGCATATCATCAGTGAGACCGTTTATCACATTTTTAATTTTTCAATTCTTTAGCGTGCTGTGATAGTCCACTGATGTACTATCATTTCCTCTTTTTCACAACAAAACTCATTTTTGAATTTTTCAATGTTTTTGGATTTTTCAAATTTTCTAATGTTTTTGGATTTTCTGAAATTTCTTACTCCTCCTAAAATTCAAAACCATTTAAAGAAAGTTTGACAAACTTATTTGAATAACTTCAATTCTCCATTCACTTGGCATAAACAATTAGAACTCCCCCTGACAACAAACTATTTTCCCGTTATGATCTCAAAACACTTAAGTTTGTTTTAATCAAAATGGTTTTTCTGGAAAATAAGTTTTGTTGATTTTCATAAACCACTTGTAGGTTAGGGGTTCATCACATTGTTCTTTTCAAACATTTGTATGAAAGTTAAATCAAGTTCAACTTAATGACCTTGATTAACCACTTGTAGGTTCACTTATCAACCAATACCACTTGTAAGATGAATTATGACAATTTTGAGTTTTACCACTTGAAAGTTTTTCAAACAAACATATTTCAAGAATGATGCCGATTCCTGCTCCACGATTACCAACTTGGGAGCTCCGGCAAGTCAGGATTTTAATTAAAGAATACAGACACCCAAGCCTGACCAGCTTTGGGTGTGACCTTTTCAGTTTCACTCGGGCTTTGATCATTCCTTTTTGACTCATAGAAGTCTTTTACCCCTTTGGCCTTACCCTCGACCATTTTTCCAAAAATATTTTTCACTTTTCCATTAAAAGTTTTTTCGACATCAAATTCTTTCTTTTCAGAATAGAATTGATCCGAAATTTCCATTTTACCACCCTTTGATTTTAAATTTTCAGCCCGCAATGGTGGAAAGTTAACATCATCCATTGGCGGTACTGAATTTTCACTCTTAACCTCAACTTGTGGCTCCTCTGACTTTGACGAGTCAGATTCATCACCAGATTTCACATCTGATTTCTTAACAACCCATATTTGGTTGTCAAGATTTACCCATCTTTTGTAAAACCTTTTCGAACACTCACCAACTTCAAATGTAGAATTTTTAAAAACTTTGAATTTGTCTGTTGGTGGTTCAGTTTTATCAACAACTTTTCTTTTGAGTTTAGAAACAACTTCCTGTTTTGTGTTGGTTGCCTTTGGGCAGTTCAAGGCAATGTGACCAACTTCTTGACATCGATAACAGGTTCTTGTCTCCCTTTTCTGATTAGCTCCATTCTTTTCAAACTTTTGCTTTTCTGCAAAGAACTCTTTGTTTGACTGTTTCCAGAATGAACTCTTTGCTTCTTCTTCCGAACGTGACCCTGAAACAAATGCTATTTTTGTTTTAGAAATTTTCTCATTTTTAGGATTTTCAGGTGGAATGAAACCTAAACCTTTCTTTTTGAAATTACTGTTATGGTTTGGTTTCTTTTGAAAACCAGAACCAGAACTGTAACCTTTTTTCTTGTTCAATCTTTGTTGAACTCTTGAAGTGTATTTTTTAGGTTTTTCAGTAAGATTTACATCTTTTATTTCAGAAATCTTAATTTCTGTTAATTTGAAAACCTTTTTAATCCTTTCAATTTGAGCACTTTTTATTGGAAATTCCTCATCAGAATATAATTTGTCTGAATCATTCAAAGTATATGCCACTTTGATTGGTTCGTCATTCAAATTAGATTTTGATAACAGAAATTCTTTATTGTAAATCCTTTTGACCGACGATTTTGGACTGTCAACTGATGAACTCGAACTCTTAGATTCGGACTTTGACTCTGACTCCTCATCTTTATCCAACGCCTGATCGACCACCTTTTTTATTAACTCAGACTCATGATCAGTGTCAGACTTAGTGAACGTGACGTCAATGCTTTCTGGTAGCTCATCAGTTGTTTCAGACTTCAATTTTATATTGACTGCCTTTTTGACTTGCTCCTCATTTGGTTTTCTGGGAGAATAACCTTCCCAGATTGGAGGCGGACACTTGTTATAACTGACACATTGTTTCTTACCAGTATCCTTCTCTTCCGTCTTCTTATCTTGAAAACTTCAAAACCTGCAACAGTTGGATAAATTCTATCAATCAAATAATCGGAACTTGAATAACTTTGCAACAATCTTCTGATTCTTTCATTTTCTATCTTTTCAGTCTCCAACTCCTGCTTCAACTTTGCACATTCTTCAATATAGTGATTGATAGCCTTTTGCTTAGACAACATCACTGCATTCATCATGGTTAAAGCATCTTCTCTTTCAGAATTTGTCTTTTGCAGCCTATTCACCGTTCTGTTCAAAACATCATATGATTCTTTCACATACTTAACATCGAACAATAATTTTTCTTTCATCTTGTCAAGCTCGCTATACTTCTCATCTTTTACTTCATAATGTTTGCATGGTTCCAAACATTTTAGACACGGTTTTGTGACCTCAACAACTTTTTCAACTTCAATAATCTTTTCAACTTCAACTATCTTTTCAACTTCAATCAATTTCTCAACAACTTCAACTTCTTTAATTTGTTCAAACTTCTCTTCCTGGGCAACATTCTCGCATTTTACCTTTTTCTTTTCTTTTACTGCTCGCCTTTACTTTAGCTTTTCCAATTTATCTGCAAAATAAAATTTGAAACTTTCAGTAGACAAATGAGTTTTTCCAATGTTTATTTGATTAATTTCTTCCTCATCATCACTGCTATTAGTTAATGATTGATCAAAATCAGGGGTCTTTTCTAAACTTTCTGAAGAAATAGATTCTCCATCTTGGCTTTTCTCATCATCTGCAAACACATCCATCCATTATTTCATTAAATCTGGTTCTTGAATGATCCATGCAATGAATGCTCTAAGATTGGAATCAGCCGGAATATATTTGTCCCAGCTAAAACCTTCTGCAACTTTTTCATCATCTTGATTAACCAAATAAGCTTTCTTCTTTCCATCTTCAATCTGTTTAGCATTGGATGATGATGGTTGTTGTTGATTCGACTGTTGAGCAACTTGAAGATAAATTGCTTTTTGATAATAATCATTGTTGCCGAACGGATTCCTAGCTCCACCTGCTTCTCGATTGGTACATTCCCTCTTGAAATGTCCTTTTTCCCTGCATAGAAAACAAGTAACTTTAGATTTATCAAAACCTAGAGTAGAAACATTTGCATCACGAAAGTCATCTCTTCCTGTAATCTGCTTAAATTTCTCAGCTCTCCTCAACACACTCGCTAAACACCACTTAATATCCATAAGCTCTATTTCCTCTGCATCAATCTGATCGTAATCCTCTTTTGTCAACATAGGATTTCCGATCCTTCCTACAACCAAACCTTCATAAGATTCTAGCACTGTAGCGAGTAATGCCATATGACTTTTAGCTACTTCTTCAGAGAAATTTTGACCGTTCTAAAGATGCAACACGATGTTGCAGTGTAACACATGACCATTACTGTTGTTTGAGCTTTGAACACTTGGATTGACACTTGGATATGAAGAAAAACCACTAGAGTTGATTGAGCTTTTATTAACTGATCCAGATGAGTTCTCTGCGCTGAAAGCGGTTTGGATCTTTGGACTTTCTTCAATATTCTGAACATTACCATTGTAGTACATCTTGATGTCTTGTTGACCGCTTGAATTGTTCATTCTAGCAATATTTTGTTGTTCAAGATCTTGTCCTTCAAGTTTCTCAATGAATTGTGCAATCGCTAATCTACTATACTCTCCAGAATTCTTCAAAATCATGAGGTATGTACCCCATTCTTTTTGAGGTAACGCATCGGCTAATTTCTTAACCCATTCCTCTGGAGTTTTAGTGATTTCCAATCGAGACATTGAACGCACTAGATGACAATATCTCTCAATGAGAGTCTTTGTAGTCTCACCTGGCACACTTGTAAACAATTCAAATTCTTTTTTCAATAAAGATTTTTTACTCTTGATCATCTCTGCACTTCCCTCGAATTTTTTCTTAAGTGCATCCCAAATCGAATAAGCACTATTATCATGTTGAAGTAATATGAAAATATCTTCTTTCACAGCTTGCTGAAGTAAACTGACCATCATTTTTTCTGCTTTGTAACTATCTCTCTCTTTATCTGAAAATTCTGAGATAATCTTTGCAACTCCCAAATCAGACAGTGGTCTAGCATACTTAGTTTCAACACTTTCCCAAGACCTTAGATGATTAGCTCAAACCCAATTCTCGAAACATTCTTTCCAACAATGATACTCTTCAATACCCATCAACTTTGGAGGTTTCTGTAACGTTCCGGTTTCATTTTCCATTGTCACACTCTGAGCAATGGTAACAGGAGTACTCGGGGCGGTAGCAAACGCATTGTAAAATTTAGAATCCATGCTTCAGTTTCGAATATTCACACAACAAGCTTTCAAACGAACTGGTTCACCTCGTGAAACACCTGGAGACACAAAAACAAATGATCAGTTTAAATGAACTGTATATGTGAACGTGTGTGATGGTTGAATCGATCTAGGACTCGTGTCGAAGATTCACGGAGTCGTTCAATGTATTTCGAGTATAGTCATTGAATGAATGGGCCAATAAAAAGATGAATTCAATTGGGCTGCAAACTGTGAGTATCTTGAGCTTAACACCTTTAAATGACCATTTGAATTAATGGACCTCAAATATAATTGATCTTGGGTCGATGAACTTGACAATTTATTAAAGAGTCCGGCAAACTGTTGACTTATTGAAATCTCATTGGGCCAACAAAACCCACTAAGCCGACAACTTATCTGAATGATATTATACAACTCGATTGGACTAAATACTCATTTAACCAACAACTTCAAGTGTTGAAAGAACTCTGATTGGACCGCTATATATGGATCACATCGGCCGACAAACACCTGCACTTACTCAATTCTTGATTCGAGTAAAATGAACCACATGCACAACTGACAACTTCTCATGCAATCTATGAGTTTATTACTAAGTGGCCGACAACTCTAAAAAATATCACAAAATTTCATTGGACCAAAAATATCACTCAACTGACAACTTCAAATGTTTAAAACAAATCTGATTGGGCCGCTATAAATGGATCTGAATAATGATTGGGCCGATAATCACAGTCACATGTATACTTTTACCAATTTTTCAAGACAAATTGATTAGATGTTTCGACAACATTGAGCACATGGGCCGACAAGTTTTCACATGGGCTTAATACACTTATTTAATCTGATTGGACCTTCAAGTTTAAATCACATGGATTTTGTTATTAAAATCGCATGACCAACAATCTTAACAATCTGCTTAAATTGATTGGGCCAATGAAATCAAATGTCCACACAAGCTGCTGATTGGACCGAATTGTTTTAATGAATCTGTCTGGATCAAGAATCCACTAGGCCGACAACTTTAATTCTTGAAAAAATATAATTGGGCCGACAACTTCAAGTCATGAATTGGATCAAAGACTTTAGTAAATCTGACACTTCACATGGGCTAATATATTCATAATTGAGCTTTGTGATTGGGCCGACAACTTAAATTCACATGGATTGACAGATTTCACACGATCTGAATCTTTTTCAAACGAAATGAAATATTTCAATACGTATGAAATGATGACCTAGGTGTACTTCAAACGAAATGAAACACTAACTGACCAAACCGTGCGAAATGGACTCTAATTTCACACAAAATGACCACTACATGAGAAATGACTTGTATTTTCACACGAAATGAATCTAGTTCTCCCAATTCGTGCGAAATAGAAATGTATTTCGAACGAAATGGATAATCGTATGAACTGAAGCGAAATGAGGTTCTATCTCGTGCGAAATGACGTCATGTTCGAACAATCGGATAGACTTTTGACAAATTAATCAATTTTTAAGATGAATAGGGTCTGATATGTTCAAGGATTGATTAAAACCACGTTTCAGATGTAATATATGAAAATCAGTTCATTTTAACCATAAAACCTCGATTAATTTTGAAGTGAGATTTTCAGATGAAATTGTTGGTGCATATGTTTGTCGACTTCGTCTTCATTCGAGTCTTGTAACTAGTTAGATAGATCAGGGCACGATATACAAGAAAACAGTTTTTTGTAGGATGTGAAGTTATTTCGCACGAAATGATGTTTAGGCCATTTAGTACGAAATGGACTTTGTCCATTTCGCACGAAATGAAACTTCACCATTTTGTACGAAATGCATTCCCTATAAATACCCATGTTCCCCATTTCATTGTAGAACTTTTGATTCCGGACGCCGAGGTGCTGCCGAAGTGTCTCTAGACTGTAAAAAGCTTTCAGATCAATAAACTAGACAATTAATGTGTATATCAAGCTGATTCAACATCAATACGTTTGTTTCCGCCTCTTGTATTGATCGAAAACTCTTCTGAACGACTCGTTTGGTCGTGCAAACGATCCTACATGTGGTATCAGAGCTCAGGAGGAGGAGTTCTTTTCGATTCAGCTCGATTACGTTGAAAATTTTGATTTCTACTCATTCTTCTACACGTTTTTCAAAATTAATCAAGGTTTTATGTTTAAAATGGACTGATTTTCACATATAACGTGTGAAACACAGTTTTAACAAATCCTTGAAAGAATCAGACCTAAAATCGACCTAGAACTTGATCAATTTTGTCAAAAACATATCGAACATGTGACATCATGTCACACCCCCAAATTCCTCCTGCGGATAACACCCGCTTCGAGGGCGTGACTGACCAGGATCCAGCCACCAATTATACTGAGCATTTAATTAATAGTAGAAGTATTTAATATCCGGAGTAATTAGCAACATTAGAGTTTAGATTCGGTAATTAGTTTAACAAAACAGCGGAAGCATAAACCAAAATAGTTTTAAAGACAGTTCATTGTTCAAAACAGTTATCCCGACACACGGGTTTGACGAACACTACACATCCCCAAGCAGCAGCTCCTGAATCATTGGTTACCTGCAAAGCATGCAGTAAGGGGTCAACAATAATGCTGAGTGAGTTCACTAGTTGTCCAGTTTTAATTACCAAAAACTTGTTTCACCGGTTAATTTACCCGTTTATACATGCCCTGGGGAGCTACCCCAAAAGTTAGCGACTAAACTGTTTTTCCAATACCGAACACTAGGTAACCGTTGCGTATCCGCAGGATGCCCCGTTGCCAATGTTCTATCATCATTGACGGATGCCTGAGTCTATTAGTTCACGACCGATCCCAAACCAGGGCACGGTGTGAGGCTGGTAAACACCTAAATAGCGCTATCAACTAATAACCCGTTCGCCTAACCCGGCGACTAATCGGTATTTGTAGTAGGGACTTGAGTGATAGAGTTTCGTTTAGTGCCGTTAGTTGCAATCCGTATAAACAGTAATTAACCAAAAGGTTTCCCAATACCTGGGAAGAAAAAGTAGGTTTTGTTCCCAATAACTAGGGAAGGTATGTAAATGGTATCCCCTTTTACCAGGGGATAGGGTTGTTTTAGTCTCGTGTCCCAAACCACCGGGACGCATGCTTTTAAGTTGTGAACTCACCTTGGGTTGCTCGGTAGGTTTAGGTTACTTGTCAATCACGTTGGTCACCACGTCCTAACATGGTTACCGGTATAGGTCAGGTTTGGTGCACAAGCAATCGCGTAAAAACTATACACATAACTGGCACGTAACATGCAAAACAATACAAACAGTCATGGGGTTATTGGGCCGGCCTAAACAATTAAGCAGTAAACAGTAACACATAACCCCAGTCAACAGATAGCCCATAACACATAATGGCCCAATAACCAAAATGGACAGCCCAGTCGTAACCAGGAGGTCTCGAGTCGCAACCAGGAGATCTCGGCTTGTCACGTTATGGTTGCGAGTCGCAACCGTTTGGTCTCGAGTCATCATGCTGTGGTTGCGAGTCGCAACCGACGTAGTCTCGAGTCGCAATCTCGTGGTTTCGAGTTGTCCTGCTATGGTTGCGAGTCGCAACCGTGTGGTTTCGAGTTGTCACGCTTTGGTTGCGAGTCGCAACGGCGTGGTCTCGAGTCGTAATCGTGTGGTTGCGAGTCGGAAGCTGTCCCTTTCATGTACACGTGATGATGCAGATATGACAGTCCAATTTGTACATATGAAATCAGACCCAGATTAGGAAACTACCAATAAGGTTTCTACAAACACTTTTCCAAATCTGACCATTAAACCAAATAGATCAAACTTTGCCATTTTTAAAACCTTCAAACCATATTCAACAAGTTCATCTTATGTTCTTAGTTTTCTAGGGTTTTCATGCCAACATAATCACACATTTTGAACCAAAAATCATATATTTCAAACAAGATTGTCATGTAAGAACAAGAAACATATTATTTGTAGCCGAAATCTTAAGTCTAGCAACATCATTTTGCAAGAATAATAAAGCATAATATGTTTGGCTATGAACACTTTTAAACTACCCTTTTTCTTGCCATTTAAACATGTTATCACATATATTCAACTTCACAAATCATCCTAAATTCATACATAACACTATGAACCAAGCATACAAGTCCATTCAACATAACATAAATCCTATGCACAAGGATAATACTAACCGGTTGTGAAGAAGAAGAAGGAGCCGAAAACAAAGAGAAAGGAACCGAGAAGATGGAGTGTCCGAGTGATGGTCTTGACCGAGTCCTTGTCCGAGATCCTTGAGCTTGAACCGAAAATTGGAGGAGATGGTAATGTTGTTTGAGGGTTTTCTTAGTTGAGAGAAAATAAGGAGTGTATGTGTTGGTGTGTTGTGTAAAATGAAGGAAATGAAGGAAAGTGGGGATTTATATACAAGCATCAAATAGGCTAAGGGTGGTTTCGGCCCAAACCGGTTACGGCCCAAAGGCCCACTCGCAACCGCCCGGTTGCGAGTCATGGTCTCGACTCACGTACATTTATATATAATACGTACATTCAACACACATTAAGCAAATAAAGATCACGTTTCCATTTAATAATATTTATATACACAAAATATTACAAGGTGTTCGTTCGGAAAAACCTAGAGTGTCACATTATCCCCAAGTTTTAAGAACTTTCGTCCCGAAAGTTGAAGCAGCCACTGCCAAGCTAGCGTGTTTTAACGGGGTGTCACATCATCCCCACGTTAGTTTGGAATTTCGTCCCGAAATTCGGTTGTAGCTTCAGTGCTGGGGTTTTCGTTTGGGAATAACTGGGATACTTGGACTTCATCTGGTCCTCCCGCTCCCAGGTAAACTCTGGGCCGCGACGTGAGTTCCAACGAACTCGAACAAGAGGTATTCTAGTGCTCTTGAGGACCTTAACATCCCGGTCCGTGATTTCGACAGGTTCTTCGACGAATTTCAACTGTTCGTCGATTGTGAGTTCCTTCAGAGGAACTACGTGCGTCTCATCTGACAGACACTTCTTCAGATTCGACACATGGAAAACGTTGTGAACTACACCGAGTTCTGCTGGTAAGTTCAGTCTGTAGGCCACCTTGCCTATTTTCTCAAGGATTTCGAAAGGTCCAACGTACCGTGGGTTGAGTTTGCCTCGTTTACCAAAACGAACCACACCCTTCCAGGGTGAAACTTTGAGTGATACCCGCTCCCCAACCTGGAGCTCAAGTGGTTTCCTGCCCTTATCGGCGTAGGCCTTCTGACGGTCACGAGCGGCCGCCATGCGTTGTCGTATTTGAGCAATCCGCTCAGTAGTGTCTACCACATGTTCTGGACCAGTGATTTGACTATCCCCCCACCTCTGCCCAACGAAGAGGTGACCGGCATTTACGTCCGTACAATGCCTCAAACGGGGCAGCTTTAATGCTGGTGTGGTAGCTGTTATTGTACGAGAATTCCACGAGTGGCAGATGCCTTTCCCAGCTGTTGCCAAAGTCGATTACATAAGCGCGAAGCATGTCTTCTAAGGTTTGAATAGTTCGCTCGGACTGCCCGTCCGTCTGTGGGTGATACGCTGTGCTCATATCTAGACGTGAGCCAAAAGACTTGTGCATTGCTTGCCACAGTTCCGAAGTAAAACGTGCATCTCGATCAGAGATGATAGAGGTGGGCACCCCGTGCCTCGAACAACTTCCTTGAGGTATATCTCCGCCAGAGTGGAGAATTTATCTGTTGTCTTTGATTGCCAAGAAGTGTGCGGATTTCGTGAGTCGATCCACGATCACCCAGATAGTATCGTTTCCGCGCTGTGATCTAGGTAGGCCAGTAACGAAATCCATGGAAATTTGCTCCCATTTCCGTTGTGGTATCTCTGGTTGTTGGAGTAGGCCTGAGGGTTTCTGATATTCCGTCTTGACTTGCGCACAAGTCAAACACTTGCTGACGTAAGTTGCTATGTGGGCCTTCATGCTAGGCCACCAATACGTAGTCTTAATATCGTGGTACATCTTGTCCGAACCAGGGTGTGCTGAGTAGCGAGATTTGTGCGCTTCATCCATCGCAAGTTCTCGTAAGTCGCCATAGAGTGGGACCCAAATGCGTCCTGTTACATAATAAGCACCGTCTTCCTTCTGTTCTAAGCGTTGCCTTGACCCGCGTAGGGCTTCAGCTCTAACGTTCTCTGGTTCCAGTGCTTCTATCTGAGCAGCTCGTATTTGCGAAGGTAGACTAGAATGGATCGTGAGTTGTAAAGCTCTTACGCGCTTAGGCGTAGTGCCCTTCCGACTGAGGGCGTCTGCCATTACATTGGCCTTGCCCGGGTGATACCTGATAGAGCACTCGTAATCATTCAGCAGTCCGACCCATCGTCGCTGTCGCATATTCAGTTCCTTCTGCTTGAATATGTGTTCTAAACTTCTGTGGTCGGTGTAGGTGGCGCACTTGGTTCCGTATAGGTAATGCCGTCATAACTTAAGTGCGAAGATCACTGCTCCCAGTTCCAAATCAAGCGTTGTGTAGTTCCTTTCGTGCGTCCTAAGTTGTCGAGAGGCGTAAGCAATAACCTTCTCGCGTTGCATCCGTGTGTAACTGGGATCCTGATTCGAAGCATCATGGTATACCGCTAGATCACCCGTACCCTAGGGTGAAGATGATGCTCAGTGCATTACAAAGTTGGGATTCGAAAGCTGAAAAGACGTCCTCCTGTTTTGGTCTTTCACGAACACAACACCCTGCTGTGCCAACGAGACTTAAGCTGTGCGACCTTCGAAAATCTTGTGATTAAGCTGCGATAGTATCTAGTGGGACCAAGAAACTCCTGTATCCTCGAAGGGATCTTTGATGTTGATCAGTTCCTAACCAAAATGGATCTTAGCGAGATCCATGTGTATTCCCACTTCGTTGTTTGATAAAAAGAAAATGTGTACTTCCCGAATCCTGAAGTCATACTTAGGTAGACTTCGCACGTAGACGCTCCTCCCCTAGAAGCTCTACAATGGAATACAAGTGTTGTTCATGGTGCCCCTTTCTCCTAGAAGTGATTCAAAACGTACTAGATAAACACAGTTGCAGTGTGATCCATAAAGCAGCTGGTGGGTTGTTCACCCCAAAAGGTCATGGAATAATTCATCCGGTGTCTCCTGGGAATGGCCTTATTGCGTTCACTATGCCGTTTTAGGAACATCCTCCCTTTGGACTTCCATCTGATGTTAGTTCGTTCGCTACTCAATCTTCACATAGGAGCATGACCCATGTAACTGGTCAACAGGTTGTCAATACAGGATCGAGACAAACGGTTATGGGCTGTCACCTTGATGAGTTCTTAATAGTCAGTATACACACGACAAGGTCCATCTTCCCTAGGATAAGTGGGGCTCCCCCAAAGCGAAGAAATAGACCCTACAAAACTCCTGTCCAACGGTTCCTATAGTTGCTTTGATAGATCTTGCGACCTTCCTGGCGCAAAATGGTAAAAGTACAAGTAATCAGGGCTGCCTCAGACGTGAGATCAAACTGAGATTCCGCCTAACAAATTTTCGGAAGAAAAACTGAATGTTCCTCGGATAGCACGCCGAGAGAAACAACGAACAACTGGTGGATCCTCGATCCACTTTTCCTTAGCCTTAACATCCGTAGCGGTTGCTAACACAGCGGAGTAATCCCTCTGTAGACACTTCTGGCCTTCACAGCTGAAATGGCGCTAACTATTGAACTACTCTGATGCTTTAGAACAAAGGCCGATTCTCCACACAAAGTTTTCTCCTTACTGGGTATATTCGCGTGATTCCTGGGTAACCAATTCACACTAACTACTGCGTTGTAACCATCGAGGGTGGTAGAAGGAAGGTCGTCATCGGACACTCGTCCCACAAGGTCGTGTTTACATCCTAACGAACTTTTGAGATTCTATTTGACTTGCCATCAGTCGATTCCACATCTGGTTCGGTTTCAAGAAGTATCAGGGTCAAGCAGAATAGAGATGAAGCAAACAACTACCCATACAAGCTACCATGTTGCTACTACGCCTGGCGTCGCCTGCGCCAATCCTAAATGCCCTTCCACGAGCATCATTTCCAATGTTGTTGTTACGGTTGCGAGGATTCCCATTACTATTATCATTCCCCTGGTTGTTGACCTTGATGTTGTCGCGACTGTTGTTTCTGATGGCGTTGCTTGAAATGGTGCGCTACGATCCTTCACTGACAAGTCCATCTTGTCACGTTTCCGTGCCGCGTCCCAAGGTGTACTTATTGAGCTGGCCGTTACGCATTTCCGCACCATTGTCAATTGTCATCGCTTATGGCCCGACTGATTCGTAAGAGCTGGCTCCTATGAGCCGCTGACTGGAGTTAAGGGTTCGATTGGAGTCAATTCGCTGATGCTCGTTGTCGGTGACTAGGGTCGTTCAAATGCTGAAGCCAGTAAGGTACTACGTCTACCCTCTTGACTGAGTAATACACGGTATGTTGAGATAGTGTTGCAGAAGTGATCGCACTTCGGGATTTAAGACGTCAACACGTTAAGTTCCAGCAAGCGAAGAAAGGTGAGAAGGATATAGACCAATCATTGTCGTTTCAACATCCATCCCAGGGATGTTCGTACAAGCACCTAATGTTCTACACAGTTCGCTAGGCGTTCATATGGGTGTTCAGGTAATACTCGATAGCATCGAGGTTCGAAAGGGATGCAGTGAGAAGTGAAAAGATCGTGTTCGAGTAGGAGACAATCACTGCTACGGCTCCTATGGACTGTTGTGTTTCTCATCATACAAATAACGAAACGGAACCCCTTTTTCACTTGTTAAGCCTCACTGGGACTCACATCCACCCCACTATATTATTATGTGTGCACCCACAATAATATTGTGATTTGCATGTTCATCTCAGCTCCTCTTAACTCATGTCAAATGGTTCCCCACACTCGAGTAGATTTCAAAGAGTATCAAGTAGTGTAAGTCATGGAGGTTTAGGGAATTACCACCCTATCAATCACATGATACGAGAAAGTGTACATGAATTCATATTGGTGTGCTAACGTGCAATCACATGCAATATCGTATGTGGGCGTTCACTAGTTAGGCATACTAGTACGTATAGCGAAACAGGAAACATAAAGTAAGCAAACAAGTAAACACTGGTCCGAGCTATGAGGTCAAAAGTGTTGAGCCTTGTACTTGGAGTGTAGTGTCGTCACGAGTCACGGGTTATAGTCTGGTTTTCTCCAAAAAGATTTTCCCCTTTTTTTTAAACCAAGTTCACTATAACCAATGGCTCTGATACCAATCTGTCACACCCCCAAATTCCTCCTGCGGATAACACCCGCTTCGAGGGCGTGACTGACCAGGATCCAGCCACCAATTATACTGAGCATTTAATTAATAGTAGAAGTATTTAATATCCGGAGTAATTAGCAACATTAGAGTTTAGATTCGGTAATTAGTTTAACAAAACAGCGGAAGCATAAACCAAAATAGTTTTAAAGACAGTTCATTGTTCAAAACAGTTATCCCGACACACGGGTTTGACGAACACTACACATCCCCAAGCAGCAGCTCCTGAATCATTGGTTACCTGCAAAGCATGCAGTAAGGGGTCAACAATAATGCTGAGTGAGTTCACTAGTTGTCCAGTTTTAATTACCAAAAACTTGTTTCACCGGTTAATTTACCCGTTTATACATGCCCTGGGGAGCTACCCCAAAAGTTAGCGACTAAACTGTTTTTCCAATACCGAACACTAGGTAACCGTTGCGTATCCGCAGGATGCCCCGTTGCCAATGTTCTATCATCATTGACGGATGCCTGAGTCTATTAGTTCACGACCGATCCCAAACCAGGGCACGGTGTGAGGCTGGTAAACACCTAAATAGCGCTATCAACTAATAACCCGTTCGCCTAACCCGGCGACTAATCGGTATTTGTAGTAGGGACTTGAGTGATAGAGTTTCGTTTAGTGCCGTTAGTTGCAATCCGTATAAACAGTAATTAACCAAAAGGTTTCCCAATACCTGGGAAGAAAAAGTAGGTTTTGTTCCCAATAACTAGGGAAGGTATGTAAATGGTATCCCCTTTTACCAGGGGATAGGGTTGTTTTAGTCTCGTGTCCCAAACCACCGGGACGCATGCTTTTAAGTTGTGAACTCACCTTGGGTTGCTCGGTAGGTTTAGGTTACTTGTCAATCACGTTGGTCACCACGTCCTAACATGGTTACCGGTATAGGTCAGGTTTGGTGCACAAGCAATCGCGTAAAAACTATACACATAACTGGCACGTAACATGCAAAACAATACAAACAGTCATGGGGTTATTGGGCCGGCCTAAACAATTAAGCAGTAAACAGTAACACATAACCCCAGTCAACAGATAGCCCATAACACATAATGGCCCAATAACCAAAATGGACAGCCCAGTCGTAACCAGGAGGTCTCGAGTCGCAACCAGGAGATCTCGGCTTGTCACGTTATGGTTGCGAGTCGCAACCGTTTGGTCTCGAGTCATCATGCTGTGGTTGCGAGTCGCAACCGACGTAGTCTCGAGTCGCAATCTCGTGGTTTCGAGTTGTCCTGCTATGGTTGCGAGTCGCAACCGTGTGGTTTCGAGTTGTCACGCTTTGGTTGCGAGTCGCAACGGCGTGGTCTCGAGTCGTAATCGTGTGGTTGCGAGTCGGAAGCTGTCCCTTTCATGTACACGTGATGATGCAGATATGACAGTCCAATTTGTACATATGAAATCAGACCCAGATTAGGAAACTACCAATAAGGTTTCTACAAACACTTTTCCAAATCTGACCATTAAACCAAATAGATCAAACTTTGCCATTTTTAAAACCTTCAAACCATATTCAACAAGTTCATCTTATGTTCTTAGTTTTCTAGGGTTTTCATGCCAACATAATCACACATTTTGAACCAAAAATCATATATTTCAAACAAGATTGTCATGTAAGAACAAGAAACATATTATTTGTAGCCGAAATCTTAAGTCTAGCAACATCATTTTGCAAGAATAATAAAGCATAATATGTTTGGCTATGAACACTTTTAAACTACCCTTTTTCTTGCCATTTAAACATGTTATCACATATATTCAACTTCACAAATCATCCTAAATTCATACATAACACTATGAACCAAGCATACAAGTCCATTCAACATAACATAAATCCTATGCACAAGGATAATACTAACCGGTTGTGAAGAAGAAGAAGGAGCCGAAAACAAAGAGAAAGGAACCGAGAAGATGGAGTGTCCGAGTGATGGTCTTGACCGAGTCCTTGTCCGAGATCCTTGAGCTTGAACCGAAAATTGGAGGAGATGGTAATGTTGTTTGAGGGTTTTCTTAGTTGAGAGAAAATAAGGAGTGTATGTGTTGGTGTGTTGTGTAAAATGAAGGAAATGAAGGAAAGTGGGGATTTATATACAAGCATCAAATAGGCTAAGGGTGGTTTCGGCCCAAACCGGTTACGGCCCAAAGGCCCACTCGCAACCGCCCGGTTGCGAGTCATGGTCTCGACTCACGTACATTTATATATAATACGTACATTCAACACACATTAAGCAAATAAAGATCACGTTTCCATTTAATAATATTTATATACACAAAATATTACAAGGTGTTCGTTCGGAAAAACCTAGAGTGTCACACATCAGCAGCATTTCGTACTAAGTAGCTCATTTTGTGTGAAACAGTGTTTCATTTCGCGCGAATTGGATTAATTTGACTTCATTTCACACAAATTGAAAGGATTTTACCCCATTTCGCACGAAATCAGCTAATTTCGCTTCAAAAGGTCATTTCGTTTGAAAATTATATTCATTTCGCAAGAATTGGCTGATAAGTGTCCATTTCGTTTGAGATTGACCATTTCGTTTGAAGCTGCCCATTTCGTACCAAAGGTCATTTCGCTTGAGGGACTCATTTCGCATCAAAAGTTCATTTCGTTTGAACTTTCAATTTACTTGAAAATTGTAAATTTGTGAAACTATAAAATCGAAACATGGAAAACAGATTTGATAACATTGAAAGTAAAAAATCATTGTTAACGAAAGATTTTGAATTGTTTTCAAGTCTGCCAGGTGAATCTACAAAGTCTCTCATTGAAAGATACTGGCATCTTGTCCGTTCAATGTCTCAATTGGATATTACTAAATATCCAGAGGAATGGGTTGATAAATTAGCCGATGCTTTACCTCAAAAAGAATGGAGTACATATCTTATGAGTTTGAAGAATACCGGAGAGTACTATAGATTGGCAATTTCTCAATTTATTAAAAAACTTGAAGAGCAAATGGATAACAATGCTAATAATGAGAAAATTAAAGTTTCAAAAGAAAAGGCTTCAGAAGTTGTTGTAGAAAAAGCTAAAATGGCTTCAAAAGTTGGTTTCGAAAATATTGAAAAGGTTTCAGAAGTTGTTTCAGAAAAAGCTCCAGTTTTTTATCACTCATCAGATGAAGAGAGTGATGATGACAGTGAAGAAATTGAAAAACTTGAATATTATAAAAGAATGTTTTCACTTGATTTGTATAATATATTTTTTGCAGGTAACCTGGAAGAGCTTAAAAATAAACAAGCCGAGAAAAAAAATCATAAGGCAGCAAATGTTAAAGAAAATGTCAAATCCGAGAAGAAACAGGTTGTCAGTGTTCACCAAGAGAAATCTAAGCAAGATGAGTCAACTGAGTTGTCACAGAACAGTGAAGTAAAAGAATCAAGTGCATCACCAAATGAAACTTCAAGTTCTGAACTAGTGTACTCAAAAATCAAACCTGAAGAAAAAGTTCAAATAGTAGAGAAACAGGTTAAAGAAATTCCAGCTTTCAAGGTTGAGAAGGAAGCTGATGTTGAGAAGATGATTGAGAAATGCTCAAATTGTGATAATCTGGAGCAGACAATGTCAAACTCTTGAAAGATATGGAAAGTTTGACATTGGAAAACAAAAAAATTAAAAGAAATTGAAAAAGAACTTCAAAACAAAATAAATTCTTCAGAAAATGAAGATTTTTGGATAAAATTAGAAAAAAAAAATTTAAAAGAAAAAGAAACAAATTTTCAAAGTCTAATAAAAGTTTTGGAAAATGAAAAATCTGTTTTAGATAAAAATAAAATTGAAAATGAAAAAATAATAAATTCTCATCTTGAGAAAATCACTCAACTTGAAAGTGAAGTTGAGTGTGCTAGAAATAAAATTGATGAATTAGAAAAGAAATTGAAAGGTTTTGTGACCTCATCAGTATTTCTGAATCATTTATGTCCAAAACCGATCAATGAAATTCCAATAAGTGACAATGTCACAAATTATGACGAAGTCATAATTGAGGATTGTGATGATAAATCTGATGATGAAGATGAGAAAAAGAAACTATTTTTGAAATTAAAAGAAAAATTTCAAGAAACTGTTTGACATTCTACTGAAAAAGGTGAATGTTCAAAGCAAAAACCTTTGAAGAAGAATGTAGAACAAAAACAAAATGTTACAAATTCAGAAAAGTTTCAAAACAACAATAAAAGATCATCAGTTCAATCATCCAATCAAAAACCACAAAAAGTTAAAAATCAAAACTCACAAAAAGTTGGTAATAAGTGGTACAGGTTTGACCACCGTGCTCAAAAGTCAAATCAAACTTACAAGAGAAGTGAGGATTACCACAAGGCCAGACAATGTCATGATCTAAGTGTTTGTTTTGAAAGTGGTGAATGGTATGATAACAGAGTGTGTTACAAATGTGGTTTTCAAGGACACATTGCTGTTAACTGCCAGAGTAAGAGTTTTGAGACAAGAAGATGCTTTGAATGTCAAATCATAGGTCATATTGCCAGAGATTGCCCAATGAGATCAAAGGGACGACCGAGGGCTGAATCTCATGGAACGGTGAAAAAATCAGTCAAAGTCGAAGAAGAGCCCAAAGAAGAGAAAGAGAAAGAACAGAAAGTGAAACTTTCACAAGGACAGAAAGACAGACTGAGGAAGAAAAGGAAGAAAGTACGGGAGTATCTTGAAAGGATTTTGTCCTCGGGTACAATTGGTAATTCAGATAAAAGTTCTGATGAATCGAGTTGCTCAACAAAAGATGGTCAGTCAAGCAAAATGCATTCATCAGATACAAATCTGAGGACAAAAGAGAGGATAAAGAAATAAAGATTAACTAATCAAATTGATAAAAAATCAAAGAAAGTTAATTTTTCAGAAAAAGTCTTTATCAAGGTTTTTGAGTATAAAAGAAATTGTGAAAGATCATTCATGTCAAAAGTTGATAAATTTGGAAAACCTAAATCTTGTAAGGATTGGGTTCCAATAAAGAATGGCGATGAATTTGTTTTCTTGATAACAAAGGAGCCACGTTTTCGCAATGAATCTGACATGTCAAAGTACGAAGAGCCACGATCGGGCAATGAATCTGTTTCATCAAAGACAGAGGAGCCACAAATTGAGGTAAAAAGTGATGATTCCGTGACGACAATGGATGATGCAAACTTTCCATCATTGTCAAACGGAATTTTAAAACAAAAAGTTGGCAAACCCAAGGTCCGTCAGGCTTGGGTGGATCTTTTTAAATAAAAATCCTGACTTGCCGGAACTCCCAGGTTGGTGAGTGTGGAGTAGGAATCGGCATCTTTCTTGAGAAATGTTTTATCAAGGACATTAAGTTGTACTTGATTTAACTTTCGTACCAAGTGATTGAGAAACCAAGTGATGAGTTTATCCCCTATCCTACAAGTGGTAACAACAAAACTAACTTTTTCCGGAAAAACCATTTTATTAAAACAAACATAAGTGTTTTCAAATCATAATGGGAAAATAGTTTGTTGTTAGGGGGAGTTCTGATTGTTTATGTCAAGAGGATGGCGAATTGAAGCGATTCAAATCAGTTTGTCACGTTATTTGTACAGTTTATTGCTTCCAGTTTCAAATTTTCCCAGAAAATCAAAATTGAAACATATTTTGATTTTAGGGGGAGTAAAAATTTTAGAAAAATTCAAAAATTTGAAAAATTCAAAACATCAAAAAATTCAAAATGAGTTTTGTTGTGAAAAAGTGAAAATGATAGTACATCAGCTAGACAGTTGCGGTATGCTAAAGAAATGTAAAGTTTTAAAGTATTAAGCAGTCTCGCTGATGATATGCTGGTAGGTTTTTACACATTTAGTAAATTTGTTTGGGATATAAACCTAAATCATCACTTGCTTATTTCATGGGGAACATCTCTCGGATATATAGGTAACCCCTGAAATCCTGTTTGAAAGACTCTATTTCTGACATACTAGGTCTTTGTACGTGATGATATCTAGGGTATTATACCAGGACTTCTGATTTTGCGGAAGCAATAGCCTAGTCCTCATATAATACTTTGCATTGCTTTAAATTTAAAGCCCACCCTCAGCATAAATGCTAATCATATGCTGTTGTAAAAAAGATCTCCAAAGGGGACCCACCTAAAGTCGAGCCATCACCTCTCTGTACGAACGGAAGTTCTAGCCTGAGCTCTCATGGCCTCGCATTTACCCCTTACAGATATCATTAGTGTGCATTCACCTGTAAGACTGAATTTAGTAGTTTGGATATGGGAGTATATTCTGAGATGGTACACGCGTATAAGTTAAGATCTTAAAACACTAAATTTGTATCCTGAACAAATTGAAATTTGTGTGAAAATTTAAGAGGATCAGTATATCGGCAATGTAAGAAAATTGTTTAATTCTGAATATGAAATCAAAGCTTAATGGTACTTGTAACTTGTTGGTAGCTGATATGATTTCCTAACACAAACTCACAAAAATATTGTCTGTAAATATTTCTTTATTTACTTTTCATTAAAAACCCAAAAAGAGATTAAGTGTGTTTTAGCATAAAATTTTGAAAAATCCAAAAAGATTTTTGACAACTGATGATGAAAAGCTGATTTTCAATATTCCAAGTGCTAAACATGATGGACAAGTGGTTTGGGAGAGTTTGACTGAAAAGAGATTTGATTTTGAAAAGCTTAAATGGTTCATTAAGTTGAAACCAAACTTGGGTGTTATAATTACAAGTGGTAAGAAAAGATTCTAAAATTGTTAAATCTTGAATAATTGTAAATCTTATGTTCTGGGAAGAGGATGTGTAGGAGAAAGACAGGTTTCTAATCCTGTTGCCACGAAGAGCCAGGAGATGTTTCAGAACCTGTGAAAGCCTAAGCAAAGTTTGAGCCAGGATTCGATCTCAAGGCGATAGCTAATTCCATACTACGATCCCAGCTTGATGAAAGGGGGAGTCTGACGACGTTAGAGCCAGTGATAGATACTGGAACATCAATAGAGAAAGAAAAGATGCAGATGCTGAAGATTTTATGAAATCAACATTCAAGGGGGAGTGTTGATGTTGATAAAGAGAAGATAGAGATTGAAGAATGCTTAAAATGGAGAATATTTTGGAAAGAAAGAGAAGACTGATCAAGGTTGAAGAGTTGACATGCTGAAGACTCGTACCGAAGACTTCGTCAACATCCAAGGGGGAGTCTGTTGGTGCATATGTCTGTCGACTTCGTCTTCGTTCGAGTCTTGTAACTAGTTTGATAGATCAGGGCACGATATACAAGAAAACAGTTTTTTGTAGGATGTGAAGTCATTTCGCACGATATGAAGTTTAGGCCATTTCGTACGAAATGGACTTTGTCCATTTCGCACGAAATGAAACTTAACCATTTCGTACGAAATGCATTCCCTATAAATACCCATGTTGCCCATTTCATTGTAGAACTTTTGATTCCGGACGCCGAGGTGCTGCCGAAGTGTCTCTAGACTGTAAAAAGCTTTCAGATCAATAAACTAGACAATTAATGTGTATATCAAGCTGATTCAACATCAATACGTTTGTTTCCGCCTCTCGTATTGATCGAGAACTCTTCTGAACGACTCGTTTGGTCGTGCAAACGATCCTACAGAAATCAAGCTGAATCGGTAAGAACTCTTCCTCCTGAGCTCTGATACCACTTGTAGGATCGTTGTGCGACCTTAACGAGTCGATTAGAAGAGTTTTTTTTATCAAAACGAGAGGCGAAAACAGACGTTTTGATGTTTAATCGGCTTGTAATGCACTTAGAATCACTTAAACTGTCTCTTGTATTGATATGAAAGCTTTACACGACCTGGAGAAACTTCGGCAGAGCTTCGCTACCGGAATCCAAAGTTACAAATGAAATGGTCAAGTCCTCTATATATAGGCATTCCATTTCGCACGAAATGGTACAAGTCCATTTCGCACGAAATGGTCACAAGTCCATTTCGCACGAAATGGTCACAAGTCCATTTCGCACGAAATGGTCCATTTCGTGTGAAAATGCCATTTCGTGTGAAATGACTGTTTCATGCCTTTTTTTCCTATTTTCCTCGTACAACGCGTCTAGCCCTATCATTTCTATTACAAGACTCGATACAAGATGAAGTCAACAGACATATGCACTAACAATTTTCTAAAAATACAAACACTTAGAAAAAAAATATTTTTAAACAAATATTTACAAAGTGTATTTTAAATCATAAATTGTTACATAAACTTTGCCATAAATTTTGGTTACAAAATACCAATATTGGAGGTTGGTTTTTACAAATAAAAGTGGCTAGATATATATTTAGAATATATATATATACCTTAAAGACACACATGTGTGATTATTTATACTCTGTGTAATAGTTATATTATTTTAGGACTTAAGATAATATAACACATCAAAACACCAAAAATTACAATCCAAAATATTACCAAGGTATCAAGGAATAAATATACAACTTACACACAAAATATTAGCGAAACCAAACAAGAAATGTAACTTACAAAATATACCGGGACTAAATTCACAAGTATATTTTAGTAAATAATATTTTGGACACAAGGAAACAAAAATATGATTTTCATGATGATCACAAAGTTATATCATATTTTGACAAAGGAAAAATATAGCATTTTTGACAAATATAAATATATATATTTTCCTTGAAATTATTAGAAAATATGTTATTTTTGGGAAAACTATATATTTTCTTGAGTAAACTTGAAATGCATTACTTTTGGATAAAAATAAGTTATATATTATTTTGGAACTACGAATATTTTGCCAAGAGAAAAATTTTAAATAATTTTTCTAAGTAATATTTCTTAAATATATCTATATCTATACTATATTAATAAGCATATCCAAAGGACTTCTTAAGGTCATATAAATTTCATTAAAACACTCTTAAAGCATGATGTACAACCCTCTAAAGCACGATATAATTTACAATCCCAATTATACCCTTCACTAAAAAAAACATACGGGGTACACAATTAGGGTTTCTCATTCTCATAACATTTTATCCGCCCCCATCGAGCTGGCTTCATCTCCACCAGGCGATTCAAGAGGAGATCTAGGGTTTCTCTTGGTGATGCAAGATCTGGCTTTCTCAATGACACCAGATCAACGAATCTCTCTCTATACGATGCCCAATCGACTGAGTTTGAAGGTGATGAAGGGTTTGGATCTGCCAATTAGTGACGTATGTGCAAGGTATGGCCGCTATTCCACTCAATATCTTTTTATTATGCTAAATGAAAGATTATTGTTGTTAGGGGGTGTTTGGTCTGCCAATCGGTGATGTTCGAACAAGATTTCACAAGATCTAAGACGCCTGGTGTGTAGTGTTATATCCGACGACTAGGGTTCAGGTGCTAGAATTCTCAAGCTGAGCGGTGGCAATAGAGACGAGTTCCCGGTTGTAGATGGTGGTTGAGGTAGTTCCGACAAACTGAGGTATGTCCGACGACCTCTTTCTTATTTGTTTAGGTCACAAGCTTCAGATCTCGAATTCGATGTTTTCTTTACTTTCATGTTTGTTTTTTTTAATTGTGGTTTCTTAGTTTACTTGGCTAAGATTTTGGGGTTTGATATTCAGAATAGGTTATGATATACATGAGTGATATTTAGATTTCTGGTTGTTTATATACTCGCATTTAGGTTTTATCACATAAAGGCACTGTAAAGTGGTATTTACATTTCTGGTTGTATATTATATCGTAGGTTGTTGAAAGCTATGAGCGAGCTTATAGTAATATGGTTCGTGTTCGCCAATTGTCTGAGTTAGAGGAGGTATTTTGTTTGAGCATATAAAAATTATGTTCTGCATTTTAATTGAATTTCTATTTCCGATTGTGACTATATTTTAAGTAGGCATTGATGGTATGTACGCAGGCCCGTTCGTATTGCCACCAACAAAGTATGTGCCAATAAACTATGTTGAACATACATACATGAGCAGTTCAGAGGTGATCTTTTGGACTATCTCAATGACTTCAAACTCAGTTTTATTCTACAGTTATGCAGATACATGGTTCAAGGTTCTATTTTATGGCTACAAATGCAGTTTATTTATTTATTTTTCTGATTTTTTAGTTAACTATTTGATGCCAGGTTCGGGAGAGTAGGAAGATTGAGCCGAAGGGGCTTATGGTTACTCGCCAAGAGTCCAATCGCTGGTCAAATACGTCTTGCAAGGTTGATTTGTTGATTATTAATTGTTAAAAAATGAACTGAAGGTTGATTTGAAGCATCTGATGTTGGTTTTAGCACAGATCTTCATGTGGATAATCTTTATATACATTTTTCTGTATTTTTTAGGTTTGGGTCTTATCAGAAACCCGGGAAACAAGGCTACTGCTTCAGTTTCAAAAAGGTTTAAGCTACAGTTCAGAAACAAGATTGCCCTGTCGGTCTACACTGGGAGCGTCTTTTAGGCGAGCATGAATCGTCCATTGAAATACCCTTTGTTGATGCTCGGAGTGACCAGATAGTGGATATCGGGCCTGAATCTGTTGCAAAACTGAAAATACTGGGATTTTGAGTTGGTGACGGTAACGATGACGGTAGTTGGGCATGCAAACACTTTCAAGAAACCATTATGAGCGAACGGGAAGGGAAACAACGAATTCTTCAAGGAAATACTTGTTTGCAGCTAAACAAAGGCGTTTGTTATGTTCGTAACAAGATTTCTTTTACTCATAGTGCGGAACATACAAGAAATAGTCTGTACAGACTGGTGGCAGTAGTTGTGGATGCTGATTTGATGAATGGAGTGGAAGTAGCAACGACGGAAGCATTTGTCATGAAGGATCGGCGTTATATCTGTAAGTAAATAGTTATTTTGATATTATACAGTATACACACAAAAGTTTTTGACTTTGTCCTTATGGTCTGTTTTTATTACTGTGCAGATCACAAAAACATGTGTGCCCGTCTTTATCAGATAAGGTGTGCTATTTAAAGCAGATCGGCTATAAGGGTCCTTGCTATACACGTCTGAAAGACACAGATGTGTGCACTTTGAAGGATTTGTTGAGACTACTCTACACGAATCCAAAACGGCATGAAGAGGTACTCTTAGTTTTACCTGTGTGTGGTTACTTGCTCGCATTACACTAAACGTAATGCATCTTGTTTGTAGATTCTTGAGCTAAAAGCCTCTTGCAAGTTTTGGGATGAAATTGTAAAAAGCGCACAAGCATCAAATGGAACATTTTTGTACCTCGATCCTAGAGACGAACAAAAAACCGGCGTTGTTCTTGATGTTAAACTGCAATTGAAGGTGTTGATAGTAGAACCTCATCGGTACATCAGCCAGTGCCACATTAGCAATGTTTATGGGAATGATTTCAATATTCATAGGAATTTCAATGCTGGCACCTGATGACTCGAAAGGTATGTATTTGCTCCATCATTATAACTTCAGTTTGGGATGACAATATGGCTATGTTGGGTCTTGTTGTGTTGGGTCGTGTTGTGTCGGGCCGGGCCGGGTCAGGTCGTGTCGTGGCGTGGGTCAAAATGGGTATTCGGGAGGACACACCGAATACACTATTTAAGTACGAAAAGGTATCATTTGCAAGTTGTATAGGATGCGATGATAGTTCACCTCTAATAAGCTAATTTTCATTTTCTCAGGTAGATGGGGACAGAAGCTGTATAGGATGCGATATGGAAATGATTTCAATATTCATAGGAATTTCATTGCTGGTACCTGATGACTCGAAAGGTATATATTTGCTCCATCATTATAACTTCAGCTTGGGATGACAATATGGCTAGGTTGGGTCTTGTTGTGTTGTGTTGGGTCGTGTCGGGTCGGGTCGGGTCGTGGCGTTAAACAACTGCAAACGCGGAAGCAAATGGCTGCATTTTTACACCCATTTGCTGCTGCGTTTGCAGCCGTAAACGCGCCGTTAAACGGCTGCAAAAACGCAGCCGTTTGCAGCCGTTTAACGGTGCGTTTACGGCTGCAAATGCAGCAGCAAGGTGTAAAAACGCAGTCGTTTGCTGCTGCGTTTGCAGCCGTAAGCGCACCATTAAACGGCTGAAAATGCGGCAGCAAATGGCTTCGTTTTTACACCCGTTTGCTGCTTCATTTGCAGCCGTAAACGCGCCGTTAAATGGCTGCAAACGCGGCAGCAAACGGGTGCAAAAACGCAGTTGTTTGCAGCCGTTTAACGACGCGTTTACGGCTGCAAACGCAGCAGGAAACGGGTGTGAAAAGCGCAGCCGTTTGCAACCGTAAACGTGGCGTTAAACCGTTGCAAACGGGTGCAAAAACGCAGCCGTTTGCAGCCGTTTAACGGCTGCAAACGCAGCACCAAATGGGTGTAAAAACGCAGCAAGAACGGGACCTAGCTGTCGACAAGACCAAATTCACTAACGTCTTCGTTAAAAACCTCTCCGAATCAACAACCGATGGGGATTTACAAAAAGCGTTAGTGAATATGAAACGATCACCAGTGCGGTTGTGATGAGGGACGCTGACGGTAACTCCAAATGCTTTGGTTTGTTAACTTTGAGGGTATCGAAGATGCTGCTAAAGTTGTAGAAGGCCTTAACGGACAGAAGTTTGATGAAAAAGAATGTTTTGTCGGGAAATCGCAAAAAAAAAAAAAAAAATGAACGGGAACTGGAGTTGAAACAGAAGTTTGAGCAGAGTATGAAGGAGGCGGTGGACAAATCACAGCGGTTAAACTTGTATGTAAAAAAATTAGATGATACGGTGACTGACAGGGAGTACGTTGCGCCTTTCGGTACTATAACTTCCTGCAAGGTATGTTTATCAGAAAGCACTAGAGACTTATACACTAACGAAGTTTATGAACTGGGAGTTATATTTTGTTGTTTTTTTTATAAACAGGTCATGAGAGATCCTAACGAAACTAGCAAAGGTTCAGGTTTTGTTGCGTTTTGTTGAATTAGATTGTTTTAAACATTTCTTGATCTCAGAATATACATAATTTTGAATAACTGATTTACTATTGTAGCTAATGTATATGTTTCATAGCTTCCTTCAATAGAAGTTCAGAAGACTTCAAGGTTCAAAGGTAAGTATTTCTTTAAGCGAATCCTCCTTAAATACTTTAAATGAATGTTGACACCATTGTTTAGCTTCAGAAAGGATCAAATATGTACAAAGGTAATTAAATTGCCACCAAAAAAGGTATTTGTTTCTTCGGTTAAATAGGCTGTGCATAGAGATGCACAAAAAACCTGGTTTTTCTCACCTGACTCTGTATACCCAACCCGAAACTGGTTCCTACCCTACTTGACATGTGAATACATACCAGTTCCAGAACCGGTGTCGAAAAAGGAACCAGACTGGACCCGGTTTCACCTCTACCCAGTCAAAACCTGGACCCAAATCGGCCAAAACCCCCCAAATCCCCGGCCAAACCGATAAAAAACCCAAACGTACTCGGAACCGATTCCTCCCATACCCATACCTGGTTCAATTCGACTTTCATGTTAACATCTTGAAGAAGGTAATCTAAAATAGTTATTTTATTCGTTTATCGCAGTGAGAAGTAAGCAAGACAAGAGTAAAGTTTGATAATGATGATGATAGTGTTAGCTGTTTGCTGCAGTCTCTTGTCTTGGATTGAAAAAGAGACTATTGTTGTATTTTGATGGGAGAAATGAATAAGTAAAACTGTTTTTATTACCGAATTTCCTTGTGATGGTATAGTGTTTAAAATTTGTGGGAATATCAAGTTTAGTATTATCAAGTATTAACCTTTCTTTGCTTTTGGTGCAATCTTTTAATATACAACTACTAAGGCTGCCATAGCGGGAATTCAGTTGGTATTGGTTTTGTTTGTTATGGTACATTAGGACAATCACTTACTATAGCAAACAAAAGAAAAAAGTAAAAAACAAATGCCTAAAAGTTGCAGGTTTTTTTTTTATTTTTATTGTTTGAATCATCAATATATAAATAAAACAAATAAGAATTTTAAAAAAATATAACCAGGTATAATACTATAAACTTATTCTTTGTAAATGTTCTATGCATAGAACAAAATCACAGATGCTGCTTTTTATATTCCACAATTTAAGTAATTAAAATATATTGCAATAATTAGTTAGTCATGGCTGATTAATTAAACATGATTCAATTGTATACCAACCGATCGAACCTCAAACTTCAGAACCCTCGACCCAGTTCACATATATAGATCATTAGCCCAAAAATCGACAAAAATAGCTAACCAATTAGAAAGCTTTTTAAAAAAATAAAGATAGCTAACCCACTAGAAAGCTTTAAAAAATAAAGAGTAAAATGCACGAATAGTTCGTTGGGTGAAGTTTCACCATTAGTCCACAATTTTTCAGAATGTCTTTGAGGTTTGCTTGGTTGTTACTCTAATAGTTTCTAAAATGGATGGCAGTTAAGTGAGTCTGAAATGATAAAATAAACCTTATCACTAGAAAATAATATATTAACCGCACCCTCACACACTCATTCCCTCTTTTCCAACCCATCAGAACCACTACCACTTTTACCCACCTCCCACCCACGCCACCCACCCAAATATCCATGCATTATCCTCAAAAGTAAAACAATAAACACAATAAACTTTTGTAAACTATTATACGTAAACGAAACTAACTGAACTAATATACAATATATCAAGGAATGATTAATAAATAAACGGAACGAGTACCGCGTTGCAAATTTTCCCCGGCTGATAAACTAATGGATTGGTTTGATTAGTTTTGAGCTTATGGTTGTGCTTTTGTTGGCTTGGCACAGTTCGGTTTGTTTACTTCCTTTTAAAACTCTTTAAATCCCCATGACCGGGTTTGAAGTACCTTAACCAAAAATTTAGATTTTAGTTGTGACCCAACTGAACTGAACTGAACTTTCTTATGCACACACTTAGAACTACTAACAAGTGTTGTGTTTTCCGTTGCATCGCGAATTTGGTTTTGGTTATGGCTCAAAACCGAACCTCCCCATACATAGCCCTAAAGTCAACCAACCTAAGTGATATGTTTCCCGCCGCATCGCGCGGGTAAATGGCTAGTATATATATATATATATATATATATATATATATATATATATATATATATATATATATATATATATATATATTTTGGAGATGTATATATATATTGGTGGACTTTTATTAAAAATAATATTCCGGAAGGTTTAATATAAATCTAAGTATATAAATACTTAATGAATACCAAAAAATATGTATTTCACACGTATAAATATACACCGGAATACGACACCAATACATGGCAGGATGTACAAATACAAGAATACGAATACACATGTATAAGATACCCCCATCCTTGGGAAGGAAATACAAGTATAAATACTTGAGAAGTATTGTTACAAAAATATTGTTTAACAATTATTCCAAAAATTTATAAATATAATTTAAGTTAAAATATTAATTATTTTGACAATAATTATATGACTTGGAATAATATCAGAAGTGTAAAAGAAACATAACTCAAAGACACTAATACTAAACCAAGGCACGACCCGTTCGTCTGATAAACGTTAGTACGTTGTAGGTAGTCGTGTTCACCAAGGGAGCTTTGAGTTACTGTGACTCGAAGACGCAAGATTGTGAGTTTCATGACCCCCTTTTCCTTTAATTGTTTTTAGTTTTATAACTTCGGGGGTGAAATACATATTACAACAATTTACAAACGTTTTATACATGGTATGGTTAACTAAGGAAGGGTACTACTTGATCATGTGAGTGGTGGGTACAACACTTATGGCCATTAATCCCTGTTGTAGGACCGAGGGACATGAGTGATAGAGCTATTTGGGTGTAGCGAGCCCACACCCATGCGGACCAGGGTGGCCCATGTGGTGACTATGTCTTATTCCCGGAGACAAATCCGCTAGGTTTGAGTTTTCCTGCATCACTTCACACATATCAATGGCCTTGCAAACCATTGGTGATCTGTTTTCCTTGTTGCTTTCATACCAGGATTTACATACATACAGACATACTTTCAAAGGTTTACTCATACACACAAACAAATACATGAACTCGCTCAACTTTTGTTGATGTTTTCAAAATACATGTATTTCAGGGAATTAGTAAGTGGATCTGGCGGGCGTTGGAAGTTTCATGTTGCGTTGTGAATAAAGATGTCATCCATGGTTTTGAGGTTTGGATTGGGTGTCTTAATCCTGGACGAGACACGTCTTCCAAACCTTGGTTTTATTTAATGTCTTTTGATGAGTCCTTAGTGAACTCCTAAAACAATTCGTATGGTTTGTAAAACTTGGGTTTAAAGTCTACGTTTTAAAACAATGTTGTTATGTTTTAAACTTATTTAATGGATGACGAATCTATGGTTTTATCATATAGTTGTTGTTATGATTGAATGCAATGATATTAAGAAAGTCACACCATAATCACGCTTCCGCAAAAGTCAGGGTGTGACAAAAATCAAGTAGTACCTAGTAGTCGGATCGCTAGTTAATAAATCGACACCTAAATCGAAAGATCGGGTAGAATGAGGCCTCGTAAACCAAATGAGTATTGGAACTCATGTGATATGGTTTAACGAAACCTACATTCTAAATCAGAACCTATCCTAAGTGCTTTCGACCCGTTACGACCCATTAAGGTGGCTTACACTACTTTAACGCGTCGTTCGCGCAAATGCGTGTTCGAGGCGCCTAACTAGTGCTATGACAGGTATTATATGCCCTAACATGTTTAAATATGTTGCATAATCAGTTTAAGTGACAAAAATTAAGTTACATATGCTTAAAATCAAATTATGCATGAAAAAGGGCATTTTGGTCATTTTCCTAAGGCATATAAACTACCTATCATAACAACTAATTAAACTAATTGACCATAAGGTAGAACCTCGGAAGGTTATTCCCTATACAACTATGGTCACAATATATGATTGGTCGGATCCTAACGATCGACCAAACGGGTCGGGTTCGAAAGTCTAAGCGGTTGTCAAGACCGCTTGACTTACGACCCTATACAAGCACTAGACTAAAAGTGACGAGTTAAACATGTTAAAACATGTTTAACTAAGTTGGAAAACAGGTTTGATATCAAAACAAAGTGTTTTGATACCCAAAAATAGCTTCGACGCAAAATACACATAAACACGTATTTTGACCGAAACTTTGACTCGTCACTTCGACTAATCAACGTGGTAATCAGTAGGTATAGTCACAAGGAACTATAACCATCGTGATTACGCTCACATTGCAAAGTTCAAACGAACTTTGTGTTGACCAATTCATGGTTAAAGCAGAAAGTCGAATACTGTTTGACTTTCATGCTTGAAAAGCATAAAAAGCATGAAAGAAGGTTACAAAGGGTCCAAGCAAGGAAGAATTGATTCAAATTACTCAGGTATTAAGTATAAAACTCCAACTTTGAGCAGATTTCGAATCAAGTGTGAGGAATGAAGTGAAGAACCCACTTCTATTTATAGGAAGTTAGGATCAACAAGATCATTCCAAGTGTTTTTGCAAGAATCAAGGTTCAATCCTAGCCATACACTTGTGGAACATGGTTTAGAATACAATGGGAATCAAAAACCAGCTCAAGGTATTGAGAAAATTTCATAATTAACCCTGGAAATCAAGCCAGTTGCTAAAATTGGGCTGCTGAGTTTTGGTCCCTGTCGCGTGTCGCGCCAGGTCTACCTGGGCTTGGCGCGTGGCGCGGGGGAGGCCAGTTCCAAGTTTCCCAAATTGGCAGAACAGGTCCCTACATGCTTAAAACTTGATTTTCGACACGTTTAAGCCCCGTTAACCCCATTTCAAGGCTCCACAATGAAGTTAAAGCGTAGGGAATATGAAATATGCTTGAAAAAATCTCGGATGTTGGTTCGTTTGGTCGTACGGTTGCGTTATTCGGTTAATTACGATGAAAACTCGAACGGACGCGAAAACGATCCAAATTACACGACGAATGGTATTTTTGCATTCCAATCACTAAAATAAAATATTTTAATGATTACAAAAATTTTTGGATGTCCGGATATGTTCAGAACGTAAGATATGCGCGAAAATGCAAACTTATGCACTTTTTGACGCTTTTAGTCCCTATTGATCAAATAAGTTTATTTTCGCATACCAAACCCCTCAAAGCCTATTTCTAAGATATGTAAAGGATATTTAAGGTATGTTTAGCTTATGATCAAGTTCCAGAATGTTCGTTACTATACAAATCGGCATAGTTTCGCAGTTTGACACAAATAGTCCCTGCGATCGAATAAACTTGTTTTCGACACACCAAACCATCCAAAACTTATTTCTAAGTTATTTAAAGGTTATTTAAGGTATGTTAAGCCTATATCACTGTTCCGGAGTGTTTGTCGCATTAAACTAATTATGTTTACGCATCACTTTGCGTATAACTTTCCAGAAAGCGATTTAAAGCTTGAAATCGAACTAGAATCAAATCGTAAAATCATCAAACACAAATACACATATATTAACACCAAAATACATCGTTTTATTGATAATTTATATTGTTTTACATCGTACATCGTTTACAGAGCACAGTTGTCACAATTCTTGCCTCCCCGTGCGTAAGATCTTCAAGTCCCATGCCGTGTCTCTTCCGAATCCTTGCAAATCACTTTCTGCAGCCTGTTTTTCCAATTATTTTTTGAGGTTTTCATTGCATTCCTTTTATATCCTGCTCTAACTTTGGGCTTCGATTACCGAACAAGTTTTCCCTTTAACTTTGGGTATGGGCCGTAATTTCTGACAGGGGCCAGTCGGAACCAAATCCCAACTTGGATTCTGTACTTTCTATCTGGAGGCAGTTAAGTATCGTATCCAATGGATCCGATATGGGTCATACACTTCTCAAACTTCATAGCTTCCTTCAGCTTCTTCCTACTACTCCAGTTTCACTCTTTCACGTCCAAATTGCCCAGTTTTTCAGTATTTACTATTAAATCTCCACAAATCATTAATAACTATATAATCTTACTAGATTTGAGATAATTGCCCTTGAAAACAGGTCTTTTAACACTAGAATATTGCGTATCCTACGGCTACATCAATCACTCAACGGATAATCAACTTCACCACAAAACATTCTTGACAAAATCATGAATACACTTTGACAAAATCATGTATACAAGCACGATAATAATCATCATGTAACCAACCATCTTCAACTGGAAAGATTAACGCGCCTATTTTATCATCACTCGCTGTGAGAACCTAGATTACTTCATATGATGTGAGAAACCCAAATTATATGATCAGCCAAATTAATCATCACCCAGATCCCACATGAGAAATGAAACCCAAAACTGTAACATGATCTTGATCACCTTAACGCCCAATGAGCATTTTAAAAATTTTCAAAGAAAACTAATTTCTTGAAAATTCTATCTCCCTCTTTTCTTTGC
This sequence comes from Helianthus annuus, assembly GCF_002127325.2. Taxonomy (NCBI): domain Eukaryota; kingdom Viridiplantae; phylum Streptophyta; class Magnoliopsida; order Asterales; family Asteraceae; genus Helianthus; species Helianthus annuus. The sequence goes on along the minus strand of NC_035447.2, from coordinate 120,695,321 downwards.
AAAATTTTCAAAACCAACAAATCTCTCACTTTTGCTAGAAATCCCGACCCAATTAGAGTTCTAAACATAAGGCCCCAATATGAACTATAACACCTGACCCAATATTCTCTAGCTCTATTAATCAATCAATAAATCCCGACCCAAAATTTTCAAAAAATTCTATCACCAAAGTTTTCTTAAACACTCATCGCCTTATTCGAAAAATCATCTAGAGGACAACTGCACCTATGGTGTAACAACCCGCACGTTCATGCGTTGTTACTACTCGTTATACTCGTTACGCCTAGCACCAGAGATACGGATCATAATGTAATTATATCGCAACAACCCGCATACATCGCTATATCGCAATATTTTCGCATATTATCGCATATTTTATCGCTATCACATCACATTGTACTTGCAGACAACCACGAAGATGTCGAGTGAGGACCAATTCTACCCTCCTTGATAGCCGTGATGTGTCGCAGTGCAACTCATTACTCAAAACGCACAACGCACCACACACATTAACGTTCACGAGGACATTGAGAGAGGACCTATTCTACCCTCCTCGATGACCGTGAAGCGTCGCAAAGTAACGCATATTCGAAATGAAACCCGGTTATTGTATCGCAACTTTGAAATATGGATATGTATATACAACCCAACGTGGCTAATTATAATAAATATATGAAAATGTGGATGAGAATGTGTAACCAAACTATCGCAACGCTTAACAATCGAAACGGAATGCCAAAACTCAGCTCGTCGGGGGCGTTTAATCGAATGGAACTTCGATCGAATGGCCACCCGATCGGACAGCCATCCGATCGGACAGCCAACTGATCGGACATCCATCCGATCCGATGCACTGCACCGCCTTTCTCCTCCTTTGCCTATAAATACCCCACTTGTCACATCAACAACAGTTGATGTGACTGCTCTCGCTCGACCAGACACCTTCTCGCCATTTTCTCTCGATTTCTCTCAATTCCTGTAAGTTTCTACCTCAAATCTTGTACTTCTATGATCTACACGCACTCCTTCATCTTTTTCATCATCAAATCTCACTTTTTCACCTCTCACTTTTTCACCGTTAAATCCTCGGATTTGAGCCGTTACAAGGAGATGTCATCATGGAGTTCTTAGGAACAATGAAGTGTGACTTCATCTCATCAAGAACAGTCCAGATCTGATAGATTCCACAGTGTATAAACACAAATCTCACCTAAATCTAAGTCAAATCTAAGTTTCTAAGTTTTCTTCAAACTTTCTTAACTTTTCACTCAAAACCGGTAGCAACAGAGCTCGTACAGACCTTCTACTCTTCCTATAGTGAAGTGTCGGTTAGAGAACTGGTCCCTATCGACGAGATGACCGACTTGTCGTGTTAAACACGAATAACTGTCGAGAACAGTTAACTGATCGGACGGGGTGATTCCCGTCCGATCCAATGACTTGGACTTGGTGGAGTTCCATTCTTTAGCTCGTGGTCGTAACGTCTCGATCAAATCGCAAAAACTTAACGAAATAGCCAAGATGTAAAATGATAAGATTGCGGGACGGGTTACCGTCTGATCGGATTGCCGACCGATCGGGCTGCCACCCGATCGACCAGCAATCCGGTCGGCTTACACTTGGGGTCAAGACTTAAACAAATTTTTAAACATTCAAGGATCTGAACAACGAACGGATTGTCGTCCGATCGGATTGCCATCCGATCGAACGACCATCTGATCGGCTGACTTTTGGATCCTCAACACTTAAATGTTTTACAAATCCTCACCACACATCAGTTCCAACGGATTGTCACCCGATCGGATTTCCACCTGATCGATTGACCAGTCTGATATGAACTTATCAACCAAAGTGTCTCGCTAATCGGGTCACCGTCCGATCGAACAGCCACCCGATCGGGTTGCCTCCCGATCGACCGACCGTTCGATCGACCGACCTGAAAGGTAGAGGTACATCACTGTTCTCAAAATGCTACAACGAAAACTTCAAAAGGCAAACCCGCATAACAAACACCTCTTCACCAAACAAGGCGACAATCCAATCGAATGGTCATCCGATCGGATGACCATCCGAACGGATTGCCACCCGGTCGACTGGCCATCAGATCGGATTGCCATCCGATCAGATTACCATCCGACACTTGGTTCACCGCCGCTGTTTATCGCACTATTCAACGCTTACACTATCAATCTAGAATCAGGCTAATCTCAGACGCCGCTCCCTTCAATCCAACCAAGTCGTGGTTGCTGCTTGCTGAGCACCGACTGTGAGTATACTTGAACCCTTTTTGCTTTTTCACTTTTGGGTGTAACATATGTTGCTATCTAATCAAATCACATCAAATGCTTAAACTATTTATCACTTGTGAATGACCAATGTGCATAGTTATACGTGATGCTAGTTACATATGTGCTAGGACTTATACTCGCGACATCCCACCATGACTAGTATAGTACTATTGCGCTCGACGGGGTCTAGTTTAGCAATCGCGAACGAAGCTCGAGGACTTAGCTGGTAGTATCAGTTTTGTGAGTATATATGTCGTGTATTACGTTTATGTATGTGGAAATTCACAGCTTTTATCTACTATACTATTACGTGTCAAACCTGTATGCTCGCCAATACTTTTGTATTGACATTATTTTAACGTATGTTGCAGGTTTAGTTGCAGTCTACATCAAATCAAGCTAGGAAGTCTAGAAACACACCTAAAATCTAAGTTGTCGGATTTGTATTGTTTGAGAGAACATGAAAAATTCGTAACAGCTTATGTGATTGTACCTGTTTGTTAGTATGGGATAATGAACGCATTAAATACTGTCGCACTTTAGTTGTTATGGATCCTCTTGAGCAATCTGATTCGCCTAGTGCCTTGCCCCGATGATTCTGCCATCGGTTGGGGTGTGACAGATTGGTATCAGAGCCATAACTATAGGGAATTAGGTAAAATTTTGTGACTCGACCTAGTCCGGGCTGACGTCTTAGAAATTGACCTTGTCCATAGTCTAAGCACCAACAGGCCGACTCGTACGAACCCAATTGGGTTGTTTGGGCCTAATTGATACTCTCGATCGAATTCGCTAAAAACTACTACTTCGTGTGAACACCGCATACTACAAATTCACATGAAGAGCCTTTCCTAAGGCTAGAATATCACTTAGCCTTTCCTAAGGCCAACACAATATACACGTTTTCGAAAATACTCGCATGACAAAACCGAGTAATCCAGTCGAGACCAGGTGTAAAAACCAAGACTCTCGATAAGATTGCTCACTCAGCGCATTTTCTAGCACGAGAACCCTTCGTTGAGTTAGGAGTGACATCCATATCTCGACAAAGGTCTCCATTTTGAAATTCTAGTGGAACTCTCGGATTTATTCGATGAGCACAACCACAATTAGGAACGAAGCTGTTAAGTCAGGGGTGAAACCCGTATCTTAATAAACCGTTCCACTCTCTAAAATGGTTTTCGAAAAGCTCTCACCAAGGACTCGACCATAACGACGACTCGAGCCACGTGATGACCAGGAAGACGAATGCCATAAGCTGCATCCCAGTGGAAGCATGAGTCTTCTAGGTCAACGCGCGTGCACGAACTTGTTAAGTATAGTTGGGTTACCTTGGGTAGCCGACGCCTAAACACCCAAGGCACTCCAATTATTTTGCTAAGCCTACGACTCGCTGGTTTTACGCTTTAATGAACTAAATTACGCTTTATGTGTTTATTTTACGCCTTATCTCGATTTATCAATTTTCGCTCCTTGTTTTACCAAACGCACAACTCGCACAGCCATCGCAATCTAAAACGAAGACCGAATGATCACAACAAAACACATGTCTAATTACTCGCTTACGCTCTCGCTCTCTCCCTCTCATCGCGTCCTCGCGTATTCTACACCGATATGTATGTGGGTAAGTATAAACTACAACTATTTATATCTAAATACAAGCAAATCATTGTGTGAGAACTTAGGAATCTCGTGTCTCCTATGTGGCTCCTATGTGAAATCTATTATATTGCACGCTACAAGTTTTGATCACGCTCAATCGCATCGCAAACTCAAAAATCATTATGATCGAATCTCACTCCAAATATCTCTCTGTCTAGATGCCTTCCAATAACCCTACCTCGAGACGAACAGCTAGGAGAAGAGCCAAACGAAGCGCCGATAAGAGGATTGCCTCGCTTGTGGCAAAGGAAGTGGCCAAAGTCATTCCTCAATTGTCGCTCAAGTGCACTCTCTCAGCAACTCTCGAGCCTCTGAGACTTCAAGACAGAAGCGCCGCAATCTGCTTTTCTCTACAAACACTTCAAAGCCTGTAATCCGATGGAATTCACAGGTGAAGGAGGTGTGTCGCAACTACTCCAGTGGTTCGATTCTATCGAAGTTACCCTTCGTCAGAGTGGGTGTCCCGATGGTTTTCGTACTACTTGTGCTACCGGAGTATTTCAATCGGGAGCACTCGACTGGTGGACAGCTGAACGTAACAAACGTGGGATCTCCGCAGCTTACGCTCTCTCTTGGGATGAGCTGAAAGAGCTCATGAAGAAAGAGTACCGCCCTTCCCACGAAGTCCAGAAACTAGAAGACGAATTTTGGAAAATCAAGCAAGTCGATGGTGACAATAATGGCTACACCGCAAGGTTTAAACAGCTTAGCATAATCTGCCCGAGTCAAGTCAACACTTCAGAGAAAGCCATCACGAAGTACATTCGCGGCTTGCCTGAATGTGTGGGCGATTTCGTCAAAGCTGCAAGACCTACTACCATCGAAGAAGCCTACCGCTTGGCCGCAGAAATCAACAACAAACGAGTCTTGAACGGATTCTTCTCCAAGAACCCTGTCAAACAAGCACTTCAAGTAATCGTCATCGATTCATCCGACGATTCTTCCAGCGATCCTACCGATGATTCTTATGAAGATTCCTCCTTTGATATCTCCAGCGAATCATCAGACGAATCCGCCGACGACACTGCCTCATCTCAGGAAGCTCAGCCCAGCCGTAAACGAAAGACCATGAGCCCAGACTCTTCAACAACTGGACTGTCGCAACCAGAACCTCTCCAAGCAGCTCCAGTTCACTTGAAACGTGCCTACAACGGAACTCATCCCCTGTGTTTCACGTGTACGTATCATCACCCACCAGAAGCTAACTGTTGCTATTGCGCAAATTGCAACTGGTACGGTCATCTTACGCAACACTGTCGCACGAGACCGCATCCTTGAAGAACTTCAGCAACAAAAGTACTCCATAGCAACATTATTTTGCTTCTAATGTTGTTGTAATAATACGACTTATTGCCGTCAATTTCTTTTATGTGTGGACTTATTCTATCTCTCGACGCATGTGGATTCTATTTCTCTCTTATACTAGCGCACAATCCATATGCTAGCCCTATGTACTATATAATGTATTTTACCCCTACTATGCGTTCTTAAAATAAGGTACGATAAACGTGCAAGAATCAGACTAATCACGGGTGCACACGGGATTATTTTGGTTAGTGCACGGAGATCGTAGTGAGTTTCAATGATGCCTTTACGTTCAGGGCATGGTTAAGCGTGGTGGATACGCCGATGGTACTTCCTATATATAAGCATCTTGACCATGTCTGACGAAGTGTGACACCTATTCACGGAGCAGAGGCGCATGGTTGAAACATGATGATGTTTCGCTGTGCCAACCAAAGTTTTGTGAAGAAAGTGCCATGTGAAGTTGGAACGTAGACCTATTATGCTATTGTGGTTATTTTCGATACACTATACTACATCGCAAGGCATAACAATCTCAATCGCAAACCAAAGCGTATAATCACAAGACTTTTTGTAAGTCGACACGCTCGCAATCGCATTATCGCTGGAATCTATCTCGCAGATCGCAATCGTTTATCATGTGTCTCGCGCTATCGCTTGTTGTGTAATCGCAATCTCAAACATTCGTTATATGGATCGCTATCGCTTATGGTGTTTTCTCTTAATCGCATATTTTGTGTGTATCGCACCATCGCTTACCGCTTACTGTGTATCGCTTGCTGTGAATCGCGTATCGTGAATCGCTTGACGAGTATCGCACATCACTCGTCGCTTTTCGCCACAACGCTTCTCGCACATACCTCATCGCTTTGATATTTTCATCGCTTATCGCAATCGCTATTTGTGTTATTTGTGTTACTTGTGTTATATGCGTTATGTTAGCACTTATGACCTCGCTTCATGAGACGAAACTAATAGAGCTAAGACATGGTGGTGTTTTAGCTGTATCAGCAGACTTTCGTGGAAAAAGGCCATGTGGGTTAATCGTAGTTAAAATTGTAGTGTTACTAAATCTAATGGAATCGCATGTCTCCATCACTTGCAATGCATCGACTGTCGCTTATCGCTTGTCGCTTTTCGCTTGTGGCATATCGCTTTTCGCCCATCGCCGCCGACTTCATTTTACTACGCTTGGTGTTTGGTGTTTGCATCATCAATTATCGTGTACCGCTTACCGCTTCTCGCACTCGCTCGTGTCGCTAAACTGAGTTCGAAAACGACTTCATCGCTCAGTTTGCTAATCCTTCTCTTACACTTGGTCCGATCATCTTTCGCTTGGACTTCATCGCTCATTTTTCATGATTTGGTTTTTATTCGATTTCAAACTCTATATCGCTTTCTGGAGGATTATACGCAAACTGGTGCGTAAACGTACTCAGTTTAACGCGAAAAAAATACTCCGGGACATCAATTTATGCTTAACATACCTTCAATAACCTTTACATAATTTAGAAATAAGTTTTGAAGGCTTTGGTATGGCAAAATCAAGTTTATTCGCTTACAGGGACTAAAGTTGACAAACTGCAAAAGTATGCTAGTTTGAACTGTAATAAACATTCCGGAACATGATCATAAGTTAAAAACACCCTAAATATCCTTTACATAGCTTAGAAATAGGCTTTGAGGGGTTCGGTGTGCTAAAATAAACTTTATGCTCATTCAGGGACTAAAAGCGTCAAAAAGTGCATAAGTTTGCATTTTCGCGCATAACTTACATTCTGAATAAATACGGACATCCAAAAATTTATGTAATCATTAAAATATTATGTTTTAGTGATTGGCTTGTCAAAAATCCATTCGTCGCGCAATTTGGACCGTTTTTGCGTCCGTTACGACTTCCGTCGTAATTAACCGAACAACGCAATCGTCCGGCCAAACGAACCGACATCCGACATATTTTTGAGCATGTTTCATGTTCCCTATACTTTAACATCCTTGTGAAGCTTAAAACTGGGTTTGACGGGTGTTAGAAGTGCCAAAACACGACCATACGCGCACAGGGACCAAAACTGCCAAAACTGAAACATTGCTGGTCTGCAGGGTCCTTACGGACCATATGGACCTTCTTACGGTCCGTAAAGCACCCCCAGATCAGCAGTAAGTGTTTTCCAGCTTGATCCAGTTGTTCCTCACTTGTGCACATGGTTTTTGGTAAACTATGGGCTGGTTTGTGTGCCCATCAAGGTGCCCAATCAGAATATGGCAAGTGTATGGTTTAGATTGTGCCCCCTTTTGCAAGAAACGATCTTAACGGTAATGCCATGCCTATAATTACCCACCTTGCTTTGCTCATTTCCTCACATTTGATCTGATTCTACACTCTCTAAGTGGAAGTATATACTTCCTACCTGAGAGTGAATTGGGTCAAATCTTGCGGGGACTTTCTGTAAGTATTCTTTCGTGCTTTTCGTTCGTTTTAGCGTTAAAGTCAAACAGTGTTTGACTTTCTGCATTGACCAGTTTATGGTCAACGCAAAGTTCGTTTGAACTTCATAACGTGAGTGCAATCACGATGGTTATAGTCCCTAGTAACTATACCTACTGATTACCACGTTATCTAGGCTCAGTGACGAGTCGTAGTTTCAGCCAAAATGCGTTTTTTCACGTATTTTGTAACCAAACTACTCTAGGGTATCAAAACTGTTTGTTTTGATACCAAACCTGTTTTCTAACTTGACTAAACATGTTCTAGCATGTTTAGCTCGTCACTTTTAGAATTGTGCTTGTCTAGGGTCGTAAAGGTAAGCGATCTAAACAATCGCTTATACTTTCGAACCCGACCCATTTGGTCGATCATTAGGATCCGACCAAATACTTTAGGTGACCATAGTTGTATAGGGAATAACCTTTCGAGGTTATACCTTATGGTCACGTCGTTTAAGTGGTTGTATGATAAGTAGTTCTTATGCCTCAGGTAAATTACCAAAATACCCTTTTTGCGCTAAAATTCATTTTAAGCCTATGTGACGAAAATTTTGACATCTAAACTGATTTAGCAACAATATTAGACATGTTAAGGCATATCTTACTTGTCATAGGACTAGTTAGTCGTTCCGAACGCGTTTTACGCAAACGACGCATTAAAGTAGCATAAGTTACCTAAACGGGTCGTAACAGGTCAAAAAGCACTTAGGATAGGTTTCGTTTTAGTATGTAGGCTTTTCAAACCATCTTACATAAGTTCCCACACTTATTTGGTTTACAAACCCTCATACTACCTGATCCTCCGTTAGGTCCGTTTATTAATGTAGATACCTATATTAGGTGCCGTTTGAATCCGTGATCTTCTAGCTTTGCTTGGTGGATATCTAAAGTCTATTGAGCAATCTCAAGTGAGTACATAGTCCCCTCTTTTACTGTTTTCCAAACGTTTTGGGGTGAAACACATGTGCCTACTTGTTACTTTCATGCTTTCCATGTTTTCATATCATATGCTTGTTATGTTCAATAGTACACTTATAGTACATGATTTCATTGTGCTTTTGCTATGTAAGTCCTTTGTAGCATACTTAGTACATCGTTTTACATTACATTTTATGCTATGTATGTCCATTGTGCGCATACTTAGTACATTGTTTTGCATTACATTTCACGCTATGTATGTTCATTTAATTGCATACTTAGTGCATTGTTTTCACATGCTTACATTTTGGTATAACATTTGGTTGTTTAAATGGGATAAAAATACATTCATTGACATTAGCTACGCCGTTCGTTAGTAGGTAGTGGTACCATAGGAATTGACAACTCCTATTCCTGACATCCTAGGTATGTTTGGATGAAAGGAATGACCGAATTCGATATACATAACTCAGATAACCCTTTAATTTGTTTAAAGGTTATCGCACCAGTAGCAAGGCTTGAATGTATGCGTTTTCACAACACCGCATAAATGTTTGTATCAGTATAGCATGCATTTCCACAAAACATAACTTTGATTTAAACCGAGTTTTACTTCAATACTTTGTTTTGTGCATTTTACCTATGGTTTAGTTGATGCATTTCACTTGCCATACATATCATTTTGGTTACACATTACATGATTTACATTTGACACATAAACATTTTCGACATTGGTTATACATTACATGATTTACATTTTGACATAAACATTTTTCAATAAATTTGGCAATTGGTTTAAACATAGACATTTTACATTGGTGGTTTGTTTGGGTAAGTGATTTAAGTAACGAGGCGTGTGTAATGTGGTACAAGCATGGTGGATACGCCGCTGGTACTTCCTATATATAAGTGCTTGTATTATATTACATGTCGTAGCATTATTTAATTCATTCAATTTGGACTTATACATTTTTACACAAATAACATATTTTTCACAAGACTTTGTTTTACAAAACAGTTTGTTTTATACAACTTATTTTACTTGGTTATTCATTTAACCATACATTATTCTTTTACTTATACATATCATCCGATCGGCTGACTTTTGGATCCTCAACACTTAAACTTTTACAAATCCTCACCACACATCAGTTCCAACGGATTGTCACCCGATTGGATTTCCACCCGATCGAGCGACCAGTCTGCTATGAACTTATCAACCAAAGTGTCTCGCTGATTGGGTCACCTTCCGATCGAACAGCCACCCGATCGGGTTGCCACCCGATCAACCGACCATTCGACCGACCGACCTGAAAGGTAGAGATACTTCACTGTTCTCAAAATGCTACAACGAAAACTTCAAAAGGCAAACCAGCATACACAAACACCTCTTCACCAAACAAGGCGACAATCCAATCGAATGGTCGTCAGATCGGATGACCATCCGAACGGATTGCCACCCGGTCAACTGACCATCCGATCGGATTGCCATCCGATCGGATTGCCATCCAACACTTGGTTCACCGCCGCTGTTTATCGCACTATTCAACGCTTACACTATCAATCTGGAATCAGGCTAATCTCAGACGCGCTCCCTTCAATCCAACCAAGTCGTGGTTGCTGCTTGCTGAGGACTGTGAGTATACTTGAACCCTTTTTGCTTTTTCACTTTTGGGTGTAACATACGTTGCTATCAAATCAAATCACATCAAATGCTTAAACTATTTATCACTTGCGAATAACCAATGTGCATAGTTATACGTGATGCTAGTTACATATGTGCTAGGACTTATACTCGCGACGTCCCACCATGACTAGTATAGTACTATTGCGCCCAACGGGGTCTAGTTTAGCAATCGCGATCGAAGCTCGAGGACTTAGCTGGTAATATCAGTTTTGTGAGTATATATGTCGTGTATTACGTTTATGTATGTGGAAATTCGCAGCTTTCATCTACTATACTATTACGTATCAAACCAGTATGCTCGCCAATACTTTTGTATTGACATTATTTTAACGTATGTTGCAGGTTTAGATGCAGTTTACATCAAATCAAGCTAGGAAGTCTAGAAACACCTAAAATCTAGGTTGTCGGATTTGTATTGTTTGAGAGAACATGAAAAATTCGTGACAGCTTATGTGATTGTACTTGTTTGTTAGTATGGGATCATGAATGCATTAAATACTGGCGCACTTTAGTTGTTATGGATCCTCTTGAGCAATCTGATTCGCCTAGTGTCGCGCCCCGATGATTCCGCCATCGGTTGGTGTGTGACATGTGGGGTCAGGTGTAGTTAGCAACTACACTAAATCATTCAAGAACTACACCAACACATCAACACCGCTAACCCACTTAACTACGCTAATCTTAAGCGACTACCGCAAATTTCACAACTACACCAAGGTTAGCTGTGCTAAAAAACTTAACTGCTCTAAACTGACAATTATAGAATGTAACTACGCTGACTTGATGGTTACTGGCAACTAACTGTGCCAGCTCTGCTGTTATGAATCTGAATTTGAGTTCGACCTTCTAAACTTAAACAAACACCTATACTCAACTTGGTTTTCATCTGAACACGTCAAACAAGCTTCATTTCATAAAAAAAAACTCATCAAGTTTAACGTCTCAAAGGTGTTTAGTAGAAATAAACACCTAATTAAGAGCAATGGTGATTTGAAAAGGCGGTTCGTCCATTGGGAATTGAGCACCATGCTCTGATGCCACCTGAGAATCCTCGGGACCTTCTAGGATCGATAAATCGAACAATTATATCACTCTTGAATGAGATTGAAGCATATGTGAGATGATAGAAAGAAGTAGAAAACTCTATTTATTATAAACAACACATATTACAATATACCAAAGGAGTGCACATCTACTTCTCTCTCTAATACACCTAGACACTTAGTCCTATACTCTAAGTTTGAAAGCTCTCTTACACGCATACTAAAATATAACAAAAACAGACATATGTATAGGGCAACACGACTAAGTGCACTAACTTATTATTTGCGGAAATCTCTGTCTTCGACACAGAACTGGATAACGACAATTACAAGCCTTGGTACTACACCAACATCAACTTGTGTCGTTCTTTTAGGATAATTATGTTTATGATTATAATGTCAATTTATTCTGATACAATCCTTTCCTACAAGAAAAAACAAACAAATGTTGATGGTTGTGGTTGAGGTACGTGGTCAACACGCTTCGCTTAAAACAGATTTCACGCATCTACTTAGATAACGCATCTGTCTCTCAGGTTATAACAACCGAAAGAGTAGGTACTGCCGGAGATGACTCACGCGCCCGAGGTTACACCGATTAACTTAGTGTGGTTTATCAGTTTTTGAAAAGAAAATAAAATTAATGGTGGAATCAAGTAGGGAATTCTCCCCTCTATTTAGTTCTTAAACATATATTCTTCACCACTTAGACAAGAATTCTTCATGCATGTACTTATGTACTTTTCTAGTGTATCAAATGAGGCACAAAGCCTACCATCTTTACAAGAGTCATTGGTGGGTGAAGAGTTTCACTTAGTTAGTGATTTAATTAGAGACACCTATCTCTTATACTAAAAAAATACATCTTTGCCACGTGTCATTAATTTAGGCTATTTTATGATGATGTGGCATTGCTCAGCGATAATTATTTTGATACGTTTTCTCCTCTTTACCTTCACACCACGGCTTCTCAAAACACCTTATATTTCAAATTGAAAACCCTAGATGTAACTCAATCATCTACCTTCGCGACTACATGTCTCTAGATTCCTCTCTGTGGTTTCGATTGTGTAACTTCTTCTTCAATCAGTGAGTTCAAACCCTAGAATTATTATTCTTTGTTGAGGTTTGATCTAGGGCTCGATTGATTGTTTTTTTTATTTCACCCGAACCATTCGCAACCCCAATTCTCATCTATCTCTCGAATTGAGCAAACCTCATTTGTCTCAACTCCTGGACGTCGCCGTTTCCAGTGAGTATTTTGGTGCTCGGTGTTGCCCCGTCGTTTCCGATGGATTTCCGGCCGTCCATGGCGGCACGACTGTTAGGGGTTTCATGCTGTTTGTATGTATTTTGTAGTTTTCAATATTCAGATTTGTAGGTAATATCATTGCAACTATGTTATTATGGTGGTGAAGTGAGAAAGGGAAACAAGATGTGAAGTGAAAAAAAATACTAAAAAGCACATAAATTTAAAGGCATGTTGGCTAAAGTAAACGACTTGAAGTGAAGGTGTTAAGTGGATGTATTTAATCTAGACAAAACTAAACAAACGGATAAAAAAGGCTAAAATATTCTTTTGGACATAAATTTATATTTTAAGCAAACCATAGGGATGGAAACATTATTTAACTCTTTAGGCAATTTAGTTGGTTATAACCTTGTGAAGTGGTAATTGTTTGATATGCTCATGGCCACACAAACATAAATTTGGTATATATCTATTATCTATTATTATAATTAATAAATGAAAATAGTTTGGGCCCCGTGTCCCACACTTTTCTTCTTTTGGTGCACAAACCATCCAGGTTTTTTTTTTTTTTTGTTTAATGAATCTTTATTCGGGTTATTTCCAACCCACAACTCAACTCAACTAGATACATTTATAATCCCCAAATTGGGTTTTCATCCTTTTAGATCTCTCAAAAACCTTAAAGCGTCATCTTCAACGGCCTCTCACTATTACCAATCAGCAATTCAAGATTTACCCAAGGTAACGTTCCGTTTTAGGTTGTTTATATCCCTTTGTCGTTGTTGTGTCTCTTTCATTATTATTATATGTGTGAAACAAAAATTCTTTACTTCTTCGTCTAATCTTCACAAGGTGAGTTTAAAATTATGACACCCATTTGTCATTTTTAATTCATCTGATCAGCCGACACCAACCGAGGTTTGGATCATGTGGACACATAAAAAAGGTGAAGAAGAATCTCCATGTTTGCTCACTACACAAGTTATAATTTTCCTTTTTTTTTTCCTAATCAAGTTTCCAACCATATCATCTTAAAAAGTGATGAGGTTAATGAGTATTCATGAATTAACTTTTATGGCTTGAAGAGCTCAGTTTATTATATGATTGTGAGATCTTTGTTGATGAGCTCAATTTATGGCTTGAAGAATCAAGTTGTTTGGACATTAGAGATGTAATGATAATTTGTTGTTATTTCTTACAAATTAACCTAATTAGTACCTACTACTGAATATTGAGTTATATAACCTAGATGTAGCAAAATTAACCGACTGAGTGGGTTGTCAAGTCAAATCAGGTTTGATTCAAGATAAGTGTTTTGGGGGCGTATATCAAATAACCGAACCAGGTACGGGGACACCTTTTTGTCCAAACATTGTATTGTTTTTAAAAGAATAGTTTATAAAGTTTCATATATAATGCTTTTTCTTTTCGGTTAACTTTTATTATAAGCTTTTGCATGTAAGATTAAATATATTTATTTGATATTTAATCTATAGCCATCATAATCACTTACATTATAGAGATCAAAATATATAATAACCTATTAAATAATTAGTTGGTAATTGTTGATGGACCATATTACCCTTATTAACTAATTAGGGTTTCCTCCTGGGTGCTTATAAAAGGAGAATTATATGGAGGTTAAGGGGTTAGACAGTTACACAATCAGACACCCTATTAGCCATAACATCATAATGTTCGACCTCCCTCTCCTACAACCGATACCCTTTTCGGTTTTTCTTAGCCACCATCATTAGATTGCACCCTAAGGAGGAACCAGACCAAACTGACAACTATGTCAAACACTATTGCTACATCTACATCTGGATTCTCTGCAGGCTTGTGCTGATGCAATCAAAGGTATGTTTTCATGTGTTCCATTATGCCTAAAACAGAACTGACCAACATGTGGTATCAGAGCATATGTTGATTAGTCAGTTCTGTTTTTCGTATCCATTAATTCTGGGATTGAAACTTGGAAAACGGATTTTTTTGTAACTTTAAAAACGGTGACAGCCGGTTTCGAGTCATGAAGATCGACTCGAGATGTGACAACTCGAACTTTCGACTTGCTTTGATGAAACGTTACGTGCTTATGAGAACTGAATTATATGATTTTAAATGAATAATTGTTATGTGTGTGTATGCTATGTGTTGCACGAGCCCAAATTACACAAACCGGTCACACAAGCCCGTTTGGGCCACACTTTGAAATCGGACTCCATTTGGTAACCGAGTTGGGCTCGGCCCACTCCCCACTCGCAAACACAAATCTTTGGTAAGGGTTTGGTTTCTCTCATTGTTACAACTTTCATAACACACACAAACCCTATTGCTTTCTACCTCTCTCTCGGTTTGCTTAGGACCCGACGGCACAAGACCATCCGATCCTCCCCTTGTTCGGATCACCCTTCTTCACTTGTAATCGGTTAGTATGTTTGCTTGATTTATGTATGATCACCGGTTGTGAAGTGTTTATGTTTACATGATAATTTTAGATTGGATCAATGATAGTTGGTGTTCATATAATTGGCTTGCTCATGAATCGGATATAGGTGATTGCATGATTGTAATCGGCCATATGCATACGTGATTTAATCAGATTGTAACTGGTTAATAGGCTAACTAAATCGGATTAGTTGATGCTCATTGATTGGCTCCGTGAATGTTAGAATCGGATGTGTGGATGTATTTAGATAAATGTTCTTGATTTTGGATTATTAATGTTCATATGACATTCATGATAAAAGTCCTGTTTGATCGATGATATGTTGTTTGAATTTGGTTGATTTTGGAATTGAAACTGATTTGATCTGAATTGTGAAACTGCCTAAGTTGTTTGCTAGAATCACGGATAAGTCAATGCAGGAATTATGGAAACCAGTTACACACACGGTTGCGACTCAGATTGCGAGTCGAAACCTCACCGTCTCGACTCGAGACCACAACAGCATGAACCGTAACCACGGTTGCGAGTCTCGTTGCGACTCGTAACCGGACCATGATGAACCGAGACCAGCCATTGCGACTCGCAACCTACTGTTGCGACTCGTAATCTCCTGATATGACTCGTAATCCTCGGTTGCGACTCGAGATCGCCGGTTGCGACTCGAGACCACCATTTACACGCACATTGTTTGGGCCTTCACTGTCACGGGCCCAATGATTTGATTTGTGGACTGTTGCTATTGGACTTTTACTATTACAGGCCCAACTGATTGGGCCGGACACTTGGCTATTTGTTTAACTGTTATGATATTGGGCTGCTTATTGTCATTGGCCCGGGTAATGATTGGACCGAACACTTAGAATGTTTATCGGATTGATGATACATGTACGTGTTTGCCATGATTATACGTGATACAATATACGTGCTATATACGAACCTGACTTGTATAATAACCATGATAGGACGTGGTTGACCATTCCTAGCTTAACTATATTCCTTGTGTATCTGCCGAGCAAACCAAGGTGAGTTCACACAGCCAAGGCATGGAATTCCCGGGTTGGGAATTGGGTTGGATATGTTATTGTTAAAAGAGTTACTCGTACTTACGCATTCTCCAGACTATAGACCATCGTCCTCAGGTTAGTCAGGACACGTTACGTAAAGCCTACGTAACCCAGTATTTGCCATTTGTCTCCCGGGTCGGGAGGACATGTTACGTAAAGCCTACGTAACCCAATACCATCTACTGGCTTCCAGGTCGGAAGGCCACGCTGCGTAAAGCCTACGAAGCCCCCACGCGTACCACTGTCCTCGGGGAAGGGCACGTCACGTAAAGCCTACGTGACCCTGTACGTTTTCCTGTTCTCGGTAAAGAAGAACACATGGTCGGAAGTTAGTCTAGTAAGTACCGTTAATGAGAAGCCCTCATTAGCCAGGATAAACATGGGAAGCCCCACCAGTATTATGAACACAAGGTTTGGGAAGCCCCCACCTTTAGTACATACTAGTATGGGAAGCCCCCACTAGCTATACTTATGCAATACGTTATGAACTTACTTTCTGTGAACTCGCTCAACTAGTTTGTTGATTATTTGTTGCATGCCTTGCAGGACCTTAGGTACATTACGGAGCTTGCACAGGGAGGAGCAGGTCGTGTGGGATTTGGATCATGAACGATATTTGAACTTATAACTATTTTGAGATTTCATACTATGCTTCCGCTATTTAAACGATGTTTGGTTTTGGAACATCAATCATGTCATGATGATTTACATTGATTACTTTTATTACTAAATGCTATGTTTGATATGATTGATGGCTTGATCCTGGTCAGTCACGCTCCCAAGCGGTGGTACTCCGCGTGTGGGATTTTGGGGGTGTGACACGAGATCTCTGTTTTCGGGAAAAAGGATTAATTATATGTTCACTCGATTTCAACTGGGTTATGTTTTGACCGAAATCTGTTTAGAAAAACTATTAAAATTCAGGTTTCGGGTTCCAGAATTTATGTTTTATGTTTTTTAGGGTTCATCATGTTCTTAGGAAAATTCAAAAATTCTATTATGTTTTGGAATGTTTTAGGATTAATGAGTGTTTTTTCCATGTTTGATCCAGTTTTATCTTTTAAGTTTATTCGAAAACTGTTATTAGATAAACAGTTATAATTTTCGAAATATGGTGATAAAATTAGATCATCTTAAAACAGGAAATAATATCTCATAGTCCCTTAGAATTCGAATTTTCAGTTATGCTTTCACATTCACAGCTGTTAACAGGAAGCTTCGAGATCATCAGATTACGACTCGAGACCATCAGTCTCGACTCGAGACTATAAGGTCTCGACTCGAAATCATCAGGTCCTTAAACCTTCACAACTCGAGACCAACAGATCTCGACTCGAGACCATAAGGTCTCGACTCGAAATCATAAGGACTCAAAGGTCTACAACTCGAGACAAAGGTCTCGACTCGAGACCATAACGGCATAACTCGAGACAATAAGGTTGCGACTCGAGACCATAACGTCATAACTCGAGACCATAAGGTTGCGACTCGAGACCGTGGTTGCGACTCGAGACCTCATCATGACTCGAGATCTCATAAGATATAGTAGTCGAGACCATGGTTCCGACTCGTGACAACAAGGTTGCGACTCGAGACCTCATAACTGACTCGAGATCTCATAACTTAGTCGAGACCTGACTCGAGACCTCATTATTTTTAGGCTGTTTAAATGTGAACTAAAAATTTTTTCGGGGCTCCGCCCCGAACCCCCCAGCGAACTCATTATTTTTAGACCTGAGTTCGATCCGCGCTAACGGGTGGTTTGCTATTAAATGATTGGTTTTTGTAATTAATTAGTTAATTAATGAGGATCAAATAATGTTTTACAAAACCAAAATGGCTTAACTTGAATGAGCTTCTGATGTATCACTTCTGGCCAAAGCTGACTTGATACATCTACTTATCGTTCAAGTATTACGAAAGCTATGTTAAGTGTGTATCATAAACATGAATGTCTTAATATCTGGCCAAAGCTGATTTAATTCCTTCATAGATGGCATACTTAACAAGTGCATAACTAAAGTGATTGTCTCAATTTCTGGCCAAAGCTGATTTGTTACAACCACTTTGCACACATGCTTAAATGATTACACTTCTGGCCAAAGCTGTTTTGTCTTCGTTTAAGTAGAACTTTAAGTAGTCTATTATTTTGATGTTAGTAATAGACATATCACAAACCTCTTCACATAATGATCCTTATATTAATGATTCTCAATTAATTTTTTGTGATCATTTTGTCTGCGTTATTCTTAGTATCCATAATTTTTTGCTCACTATATTTTTCTTCTATAAGTCTATATCTCATCCACTCTAATTCCTAAGCCTAAAATGTTTTGCTTTATTTAAAGTTTCTATAAGAATTAGCTCTTAAATTAAATCCTTGATTATCTCTTAAGACACGATAACCCTATTGCTCTCTTCTGATAAGGCACTACAGAAGAAAAGTAGAGCATGATGATTAGGATAAATCGAACATGATGTCTCTTATGATAATCAAGAACTCTCTAACATAATTGCTATCACTAAAGTTATTCCAGATTAAGTTTTTCCTAAGACTAATCTATAATTGTGGAATAATCACTAGAACTCCTAAGGTGCATGTCTTCATTTAAAATTATAAATTATAAGGTTAAGTGGTATATGTGAATATATTATAATGTACAATACCATGACCCATAAAGTTAAGGGCTTACGGATGGAAATAAGTACATTTTCCAGTACATTACATACTAAGTTTTCATTTGTACAATTTGATGCATTATAAATCAGCTATAACACTCAAAAGTACCAAAGTATAATGAGTGTGTTGATAAGCAACATATGTACAAAGAAATAAATGTTTGAAACTGGAAAATAAGATGTTATTCACCTTACAACCACTAAAACCTTAAGAGAGGATTGTTCTAAGGTCCATAGACAAATTACAAGTGCTAATCCCAACGTTAAGGTTCTTCAAGGGAAAAATCTCACTGCATAATTATGTCATTAGACTAGGCATAAGCAACGAGACTATCCATTATTCTAAAGAAAAGTTGGGCAAATTAATTAGATAGTCACTTACTAATGATATTTAAGTCTGATAATTTAATATTCCAATTAACACATGATTAGTTGACTCTAGTTCCATACGTTTCCTTACCAGAATTCGACAAATAACTAACATGAGAGTTAGTGACAAAACTAATTGTTAAGGCTATAAGGACCATAATAAGCAGTCTTCTAACAACGCATTTCGATACCTTATATATTCTGAAGATTAATCAGAATATAGTATCATGATTAAGCAATGTTATGAAGGTTGTGAGGTTTGCATAGTCAACATAAAGTCACACTTATCCTAAACTCTCCTCTTATTTGTTCTAAATATCTGGATAGAAACATTACTAAGATGAAACTAGATGATACCTTATTTTTTCACAACTTTTGTCATCATGCTAATGAGAATTTGACAAAAGGTAAATGAGACTTATAAATTTCATCCATTAGAAGCAAATTTCATGAGAAATCATGACATAGTTAATGAGGATGATTTTTTCATCTAATCTCATTTTAAGTGATTTTAAATCATGGCGTTAAAACCCTAAAATATGACTTGGCTTAAGGAATAAGCATGGGTCCATCATAAGTCATTCATTGACATTCGTGGAACTTATTCCAAATGAAATATTCAGACATAATTCATTTATCATTTAACAGACTATCAACTTGTATCTAAATTTTGTCACATATGGCCCACTGTCTTAGAAGAACTCTATTCATATATGTACTTTATAAGATTTCTATTAAATATGTCCCTAAAGTTTCTTATGATATATGGACATTAAAGAAATCAAATAAAGTCTAACGTATATGTGATAGGTTCCCACGTCACGTAGCTCATTGAAACTTCTCTTGTAGCATTCTAGAGATATTAAAGATCAGTGGGAGCATTAAGTGTCTTAATAATAACTTGCAATAGTTGCAAGAGGTGGGGGAGTGAAAATTTTACATTACCTTATAAGTTTGCACCTCTTGTACAAGACACCGCTCCATCATGACACTGTTCTATCATCAATACTTGTCTCCTTAAAATCTAATGCTACCCTTACAAAAGGTTCATTGTTGCTTAATTGTGGGCACACTTAGATTTCTTACCTAAACTAACATAATCCTCAACAAGAGAAATCACAACGACTAATGTCATTAATTTGTTTTCTCTATTAGAATTTGTTGGTCGTTAAGTATTGACCCTAAGCATGCTGAGTTCCTAAAGTTTTCTAAGGTCGGTGGGAGCAGTCAAAGTCCTTATCATGATTTGCAAGGAATACAAGAGGCGGAGGGAAGAGTGTCATTAAATTCACTCCGAATTTAACTCCGATTACACCTCTTGTATACCATACTGCACCAACCCTTACAAACTTAGAATGAAAATGATAGCAACCTAACCAAGAGCTAATCCATAAAACTGAAACTTCTAATGAACCCAATAATCAACTTAGGAGGTCATCTATGTTTAAAAGCCTACTAACTTTGATGATTACATACCCTCCCTAATGAAGTTGAAATGGATTTTGGAAATGTTTAATGATCCTATCTCTTAAAATCAATCATCTGAATGGAATAAAACAGTCTTCTAGTAAAACGGTTTTTTTATGTGTTCGTGTAACGTTTGGGATTTGATTGAATTACCTAAGAGTGTTCATAACTAAATCAAATCCTAATATAAGTGTTAAGACACAAAGGGGCATGATTGGTTGTCAAAGGTTGTACTCAGGAAGAGATAAATTATTAAAGAATCTTTATTACATATCTAACAAAAGATTTCTTTGAGGATCATCACTGTTCTAGTAGCTTATAATAGTTTAAAGCTACATTAGATGAACATTATAAATAATTTTCCATGACAAATGGCTGACACATTTACATGTTCATTAGATAACAACCTAAAGTTTCAAACTGAAGGTTAAAGAACACTTTATTTGTAAGCCAATAATATCCATGTATGGGTTAATGCAAACATCATAATGTGATGAAAAGCTAACGTAATTATTTTCATCAACAATCAAGTGGATTAATGTACCTACCTCAAGATGAGTGGGAGCAACTAAGATAAACTTGTCTACATAGATGACATTCTTTTGACAAGTATATGTTACATAAGTCAAAGCATTGTTAACACAAACTTTGATATAATAGATCTCAGAGATGTCTCTTATGTAATAGATATCATAACGTACCGAGATAGACCCAATGGGACAATAGTTTCGTTCTATAAGTTTAACCTTAAATGGGTCCTCACACATGTAACAACAATTTTGCTCTCCTTTAAGAGGATAATAGGATAAATGATATTATTTATTTACGCTTCATTAATTAGAAGCCTTATGTAAGTTTAAGTCTATACTCGTTTAGATATTACTCACATTGCAACACACTAGATATGTCTAGATTAATGTGTAGCATCTAATGGAGTATTACAATATCTTTAAAAGAAACGAGAGACTACAATTTAAAGAAGAAGTGAGAATTAAAAACCGGTTTATTACTCTAACTTTGTGATATTCAAAGATTATAAAATGTAACTTCGGGTATATCTTTATGTCAGCAGACAAAACCTATTTCATAGAGGAGTCATAATGTACTGATATTAACAACCTAAGTTATAACGACATAATATAGTCACTAAATGTTGTTGGAAATTTATCAGTGGACTCATAAGTTTATTAACTCCATATAATTAATGTTTTGAAGAATTAGTGTGATAAAGTCAGCTACCATAACTCCTTAAACAGTAACAGTTCAAGAGGTGCTGCATTAAGTTTCGATACACAATTAATTATTCGTTTATGAACGAATTGAGGAAACTAAGTTTTGTATCGAATACATTCATGATATGCTTAAGGATCCTATAACTGAAGGGCTATTACCCATAAGTCTTATTAAGAGAGCTCATAGACGGGTATTAATTAATAGTCGTGCGCAATTGCATATCGTACTATGAATGACTAAGTATTAGTTAATTTTCCTCATCAGTTTGATTTTGTATGTCTCTAAGAATATGTCAAGCTAGCATAATGGCATATAGACAAATATAGTTACAAATCAAACAAAGGGCTTACGCGTATTTTGATCATGACGATTAGGTTTTAAATTAAGGCTATAGTATGATTAATGGGGGTCCTGAGTCGCATAATGATTCAACGGCTGTATTTTTCTGCTATAGTACTTGTTTAAGGCTAAAATGAGTGTTAACTCCTGATCAGCCTTATCTAATACTCATAGTAAATGATTACTCGGCTAAGTGGGAGAATGTAAGATTAAATATATTTATTTGATATTTAATCTATAGCCATCATAATCACTTACATTATAGAGATCAAAATATATAATAACCTATTAAATAATTAGTTGGTAATTGTTGATGGACCATATCACCCTTATTAACTAATTAGGGTTTCCTCCTGGGTGCTTATAAAAGGAGAATTATATGGAGGTTAAGGGGTTAGACAGTTACACAATCAGACACCCTATTAGCCATAACATCATAATGTTCGACCTCCCTCTCCTACAACCGATACCCTTTTCGGTTTTTCTTAGCCACCATCATTAGATTGCACCCGAAGGAGGAACCAGACCAAACTGACAACTATGTCAAACACTATTGCTGCATCTAAATCTGGATTCTCTGCAGGTTTGTGCTGATGCAATCAAAGGTATGTTTTCATGTTTTCCATTATGCCTAAAACAGAACTGACCAACATTGCACTGTTGGGATTAGACGTGTAAATTGACCCATTCAGATATAAGATGGTTGAAAGCAATTATACTTATGCGATTATTATGTTATCTATAAATAAGAAATTATGGCAGTATTCTCTTCATGCTCAAGTTTATATCCATCGTCATTACATGTATTTTAGAAATTCAATAGGGCGGTGTCTTGGGGCTCGCGCTTTTGGTCAAACATATTCTAAAAGAACCTGTTGACTAGTTTTTTTTAGCTAATAGTTTTAATTTTACAAATGTTGGCCCATTTTTGTTTGCTAATATTTTTATTTTACAAATACATGTTCTATAACTTTGAGTTAGAGTTTCATTTGGGGTGGATGGAAACTTGACATTAATATCCCACGTTACAAATGCAAATGGGAAGTGGGAAGCCTTTTAGTTTCTCTTTCGTGTATCACTCACATCTCTTTGTGTCTGACATAACGTATGGGCCCTACATGTT
This sequence comes from Helianthus annuus, assembly GCF_002127325.2. Taxonomy (NCBI): domain Eukaryota; kingdom Viridiplantae; phylum Streptophyta; class Magnoliopsida; order Asterales; family Asteraceae; genus Helianthus; species Helianthus annuus. Next base: position 120,671,959 of record NC_035447.2, on the reverse strand, counting down.
ATATTTTTTGTCACACCCTCAAATTCCACTTGCAAGGTTTTACCGCAAGGCACGTGACATTCGATGATCAAGCCAATAATCATGTTGAACCATTTCAAATTAATTGTAAAACGTTTAACTACCGCATTCAACATGAATAGTGAAAATAGTTTTAGAAGTATGAAAACGTAAGTTTAAGTTAACAGCGAAAACAAAAGTATAAAATCCAAACATAATGGAAAACCACACTTGTTCCAAATACAATGTTTAAAGGCATGTCATGAGTAGCTAACCCGCTATTAAGCAACAAAACATGTGATACCGAAAACTGACGTAGTAAGTTTTTGTGCCCCCCGCATCAATGTCTATCTGCATTGATGCAATAGTTAAGGTCAAAAGTTCACGCTCGGCTCCCAGCACGGTGTGGGGTTTTGTCAAACTTAATAGCGCTATCAACTAATACCTCGTTTTCCAAACCGGCAACTAATCGGTATAAAGAGTAGGGATGTCACACCCCCAAAATACCACATGCAGGAAACCCGCTAGGCGTGTGACGTACCAGGATCTAGCCACCAATCACATTGAACTATACACAAGATATTAAAATAAACTCCCATTTTAAATCAAACATTCCAAATCATATCACAAGTTTAACAGGTTCAGCGGAAGCCAATAGTAAATCATTGTTTATGTGTTTCAAAACCAAGTGTATGTAAAATCAGTAAGCATGTCGTGCATATTCAAGCAGTGTGACCCATGACCAATCCAGCAATCCCAGATTGCAAGTTCCTTGTCCATAGTACCTAACGACCTGCGAGCATGCAACAAGTGTATCAGACAACGCTGGTGAGTTCATAGTTTTACAAAAACGTTAATTGCCAAATGTTTAGTTCAGTTTATTGATAATAATGTTGATAATAACTCGAGTACCGTACAAGATGGCTCCCAGATTGTTTTGCCCATCCCCAATGCCCCCTATCTAAGTATTGGTCATGATTAAGGTCATTAGTTCACACCCGTCCTCTCAGGTACGGTGTGAGGTTGCTAAGCCTAATAGCGCTATCAACTAATACCCCGTTACCTCTCAGGTAACTAATTCGGAATAAGATGGGACTTAAAGTGATAGGAAATGAGTGTATTATCTAACATCCCAGTTTTTACCCAAAAGACTTATTCCTCTCAGGAATACCCATTTGATTGTCCCACCCACCGGGAGCATGCTCAAGAGAAATGAACTTACCTTAGTTTTGCTCGGTATGTTAAGTTACCCATCCAAGTTGGTCAACCAAACCCTACCGTGGTTACCAATAACATCAGTTTTATCATCAATTAAAACACGTATTTATCACAGATTGCATTTATCACAAAGATCACTGTACACACGTAGCACATACCCAATTCTCATACAAGTCCACATCCGATGTGAATGACACAATACAATATATAACAGAGGAGTTTCTACTCACACAAATCATATTAGACTTCTCATTCTTGGTCAGCATTATTACCAAACAACACTTAGAATTTTCTAAACACAAGTATCCATCTTCATATACATCATAGTCTGTTTAGGTAAAGGACAACGCCTGAAATTTGGGGTGATTTCAATTCAGATTTTGTTGGGGTTATGGTGATGACGAGTAGGAGTTGGTGTTGGTCAGTTGCAAGGAGCAAGCTATTTCTCGAAGATCGACCTGCTGTTCTGTCCATTTACTCTTATGGTGAAGAACCTATGGCGAAGAACCTAACGACGATGGAGTATCCTTCGTCAAGATTGGGTTTGACGAAGAATCTCATGGCGAAGGTCTATCCTTCGTCGAGATGGGGTTTGGCGAAGAATCTCATGGTTCGTCAAGAATCAGTCAACGAAGAATCTGATTCTTCGTTGGAGTAGATTCTTCGTGGGGGGGAGGTCTTCGCCGCCCCTCATCAGACAGTTAAACTCCTTAATCACATAACAACAGTTAACAAGTTTGACAGTTTCCCAAAACAGATTAAACAACACTTTTAACCATGAATAAACACCCGATTATGAACAATCATCGACTACTCAAAACATAACAGTTTCATCATCATTAAAACGTAACAATCATCATTACTTATCGTTGCACAACCAATAAAAGATCTTTAATGAATTCTGATCACTATACAAAACCTCATCATCAATCTACATCCGTTGTACATTAGGTTAGATTCGACGGTGATCTATATTAGACGCATCATTGATTCTAGGAACATACAACCCTGGATGCGATTCCTTAAGTAAGAGAACACAACATCAGTTTAACACAACATCAGTTTCAATACTATTTTACTCTAGATAAGTATCACAAAAGAACACAAATCATTCAATCAATATCTCACTAACCGTGATACCGAAGGGATTAGATTACTCGAGATGGAGAGGCTTCGAGACTCACAAATGCCATCACACAGGAAGAAGAGAAAGGGAGAGTTTTAGGGTTTGATACTGGTGGTTACAGGTTATGAATGATTATACGCATAAAATGATAGTCAGACCATTCTGGGCCTCGAGTAACCTGGGCCGAGGGCCCTTTTTGGCGAAGATCTTCTTGGCGAAGAATGATTCTTCGCCACATTGTGAGTGTGACGAAGGTTCTTCTTCGTCGAAGATCGGTTGTGACGAAGCCCTATTCTTCGTTGGGTGTGGTTGCGACAAAGACCTATTCTTCGTCGGGAATTTCATCCTGAAATTCACCAGTTGAAAGGGAATTTCATCCCGAAATTCACCAGTTGCATTAGAACTAGATTGGTCAGTTGGGAATAGTTGAGGATACTTGAGCTTCATCTGATCCTCGCGTTCCCACATGAACACTAGTCCACGTCTTGAGTTCCAACGGACTCTCACGATTGGAATTCGACTATGCTTACGAACCTTGACTTCCCGGTCCATAATTTCGACTGGTTCTTCGACAAACTGCAATGTGTCGTCGATCTTTAGTTCTTGGAGTGGTACCACAAGTGTTTCATCGGACGAACACTTCTTCAGTTGCGAAACATGGAAGACATCATGAACGTTACCAAACTCAACAGGTAATTCGAGCTTGTAAGCCACTTTACCGATTCGCTCCAGGATTTTGAATGGCCCAACATAGCGTGGGTTAAGCTTGCCGCACTTCCCAAAGCGCACCACACCCTTCCAGGGTGAGACTTTCAACATAACACGATCGCCTACAGCGAACTCCAAGGGTTTCCTACTGTAGGATCGTTTCCTGACCCGAACGAGTCGATCAGAAGAGTTTATCTCAATACCAAAGGCGGAAACAGACGTATCAAGTTCAATTCAGCACACAAATCACTTTAACCGTCAATTTAATTAATATAATGACGTTTTACAACGTGACGACACTTCGGCAGCACTTCGTTGCTCAAACTGGAAAAACTTATCTGATTTCGCTTGGAATGGCCTATATATAGGCGTTGTGATTCCGCTTGAACATGACCATGTTCATTTCAAGCGGAATCAACATGATTGATTTCAAGTGAAAACATCATGTTAACTTCAAGCGGAATTAGAATCATTTTGATTTCGCTTGAAATGACCTGGTGTCATTTCAAGCGGAATCACCTTTAAATCACACTTTCTTGTTTTTCGTGCCCTGATCTAACTAGTTCTATACAAGACTCGATACAAGACGAAGTTGACAGACGCATGCACCAACAGACTCCCCCTCGAATGTTGACGAGTCTTAAAGTGTCGAGTCTTCGCATCTTCAGTCTTTATCAGCCTTCGGGCTTCTCTTCGAAGTATCTTACACTGAAAAGCATCCTCAAATCTCTCTCTTTTCTTCTCTATCATCACTATCAGACTCCCTTCAAACAAATACTCTCCTCCTCGAATGTTGAATCTTTAAATTCGTCAGCAACTTTCGTGTTCTACAAGCTTCCAGAAATAAAACCTGTCTCTTAGCATCTTCAGACTTCCCCTTTCAATAAGCTGGGATCTCAGTCTGGCTTTTCACAGGTTCAAGATCGACGCCTGGCTTATACTCTGCTCAGAATCGAAACCTGGCTTTCTAAACTCAAGCTTCTCAGGATCAATTAACCCAGCTCTTTCTCAAACCTGCACATTCTCTACCACAAACATAAGCTTTTTATGATAAAGCTTTGACAGTCTTAGACACTACTTGCAGATCTCTTGACGAACCAATTTCAGAATAGATTTTTAAAAAACCTTTTAAACACAATCTTCCACTCAAAATAATCTTCATCATGTTTAGCACTTGGAATTTTGAACATCAGCTTTCCAACAACAGTTAACGAAAATCTTTTTGGATTTTTCAAAATTTATGCTAAAACACACATAAAATCTTTTTGGATTTTTGAATAATATGAAATGCAGTAAAGAAATATTTACAGACAATATTTTTTATGAGTTTGTGTAAGAGGATCATATCAGTTTATGGGACAAATCACCGACACCGTTAAGCTTTATTTCATTTTAAGTTCTAAACAATTCACCTAGATTGTCAGTATACTGATCCATTTAAATTTTCACACGAAGTTCAAATGTTTCGAGATACGAGATTAATGTTTTAAGAACTTAAACTTATTCGCGTGTCCCACCACTAGAATATACTTCCGTATCCATATCCCAATATTCAGTCTTACAGGTGAGTATACCTAGATGATATCTGTAAGGGGTTAGATGCGAAACCGTGAGAGCTCAGGTCAGAACTTCCGTTCAGCAAAGAGATGACGACTCGACTTTTGGTGTGTCCCCTTTAGAGGATCTTTTCTTCAACAGCATATGATTTAGCATTTTGCAATGTTTTGTCATTTTTGTGCTGAGGATGGCGCTATATTTCAAGCAAATAGAAAGTATTATACGGGGACTAGGCCATTGCTTCCGCAAAATCAGAAGTCCCGGGATAATACCCCAGATATCACTGAGTATAAAGACCTAGTATCTCAGAAAGAGGGACCTTTCAAACAAGATTTCGGGGGTTACCCATATACCCAAGAAATGTTACCCACGAGATAAGCAAGTTTGAAATTTTAGGTTTATATCTCGAAAACAATTTACTGAATGTGCAAAAACCTACTGGCACATCCATAGTGAGATTGTTTATCACATTTTTGACTTTACATTTCTTTAGCGTCTTGTGATAGTCCACTGATGTACTATCATTTCCTCTTTTCACAACAAAACTCATTTTTGAATTTTATCATGTTTTTGGCTTTTTCAATTTTTCTAATGTTTTTGGATTTTCTAAAATTCTTACTCCCCCTAAAATGCAAACACATTTAAAAAAATTTGAAAACAAACTATACAAGTAAACTGACAACTGTTGTTTCAAACTTCAATTCGCCATCCACTTGGCATTAACAATCAGAACTCCCCCTTATAACAAACTATTTTCCCATTAAGATTTCAAAACACTTAAGTTTGTTTTAATCAAAATGGTTTTTCCGGAAAATAAGTTTTGTTAAAACCACATGTAGGTTTAGGGTTCATCATATTGCTTTTCAATCACTTATATGAGGAACACATCAAAATCAAATTAATGACATTGATTAATCACTTTGTAAGAACAAACCTCTGTACCACTTGTAAGAAATCAAGTACAACTTAATGTCCCTGATTTACCACTTGAAAGTTTATCAACCAATATACAAAGAATGATGCCGATTCATGCTCCACGATTACCAACTTGGGAGCTCCGGCAAGTCAGGTTTTTCTATTCAAAAAATATATCCACCCAAGCCTGACCAGCCTTGGGTGTTACTGAGCAACCAACACTCAGTTTCTTACCTCCCATCTTCTTCTCATAGAACTCTTTAACCCCTTTGACTTTTCCGTCAATCATTTTTCCAAAGATGTGTTTCACTTTGGGGTTAAGAGCCTTATCAACATCCAAAACCTTTTTATCAGAATAAAATTGGTTTGAAATCTCAATTTTACCAATTTTTTTCTTAGAATTTTCAGCCCGAAGTGGTGGAAAATTCTCATCATCCACAGTCGGAACTGATTCTTCACCATTTTCTAGAGTTTGTGGCTCCTCTGACTTTGTGGAATCAGATTCATCACCAGACGATAGCTCCTCTGATTTTGACCTATCAGAATCATCGCTAGAACTATCACCAGATTTTTTAACCACCCATTTCTGGTTGTCAGATTTAGCTCTTTTCTTGTAAAATCTGCTTGAACATTCACCAATTTCAAATTTTGAATTTTTGAAAAGTTTGGTTCTATCAATTGGCGGTTCGAACTCAATCACTTTCTCTTTCAGTTTATAAACTCCCTGTTTCATTTGAATTGCTTGTGAACACTTCATGGCAATATGACCACTTTTTCCACACTTGAAACAGGTTCTAGTTTTCTTTTTCTGATCCACAGTCTGCATTTCTTCTTGCTTCTTTGCAAGGAACTCTCTGTTTGACTGCTTTCTGAATATCTTTTCTTTCTCTTCTTCAGAAGATGTACCTGAAACAAATGTCATCTTTGATTTAAAATCTCGAACATATTTTTCATTTTTTTGTTTTTCTGTTGGATTAAAACCAAGACCTTTCTTTTTGAAATTACCGTTATGGTTTGGTTTATTTTGAAAACCAGAACCAGAACTGTAACCCTTTTTCTTGTTTAATCTTTGCTGAACTCTTGAGGTGTAATTTTTAGGTTTATCATTAAGATTTACATCTTTTATTTCAGAAATGTTAATTTCTGTTAGTTTGAAAACCTTGTTTATCATCTCAGTTTTGACACCTCTTATTGGGAATTCCTCATCAGAATATAATTTGTCAGAGTCATTCAAAGTATAAGCTACTTTAAATGTTTCATCATTCAAATTAGATTTTGATAACAGGAATTCTTTATTATAAACTCTTTTGCCCTGTTTTTCATTTTGACTCGGAGTGCTAGACTCAGACTTTGACTCCGACTTTGACTCCTCAGTTTCATCGTTATCTAACACATGATCCACCACTTTCTTCATCATTTGAGATTGTTGATCAATGTCAGATGATGTAAACGTGACATCAATACTTTCTGGCAAATTGACTGAGGACTCCGACTCCCACTGTAAGTTTGTAGCTTTTTGAACTCTTTTAGAATTTGGGTTTCTGGGCAAATATCCATTTTCCAGCGGGGTGGACACTTGTTGTAACTGACACCTTGTTTCTTACCAGAATTCTTCTTGTCAGTCTTTTTCTTTGTGTCATTCTTCTTTTCAGGAGCCTTTTCTTCAGAAATCTTCTGTTCTTCAATTACTTCATCATCTTCAAACGCCTTCATGCCTTCAACAGTTGGATAAATCATGTCAATGACATAAGAAGTACATGAGTAACATTTCAACAAACGATTAACTCTTTTAGTTTCAATTCTTTGAGCCTCCAGTTTTTATTCTAGAACAGCACACTTCTCAATGTAGTTGTTCACAACTTTCTGTTTGATCATGAAAGCTCCTTGAAGTGTCTTCATTGTTGTTGCTTGTTCTTCTCTTGTGTCATTGTACATATTCATTGCTTTGTTCAACACATCATAAGATCCCTTCAACCTGTTCATGTTGTTAATCAACTCACTGTTTTTCTTTTTTTATACTTTCACAGGTTTCGCAATTCACAGGAATCTCTCTGGCATCAACCTCTTCACTACTCTTGAACTTTGGAACTTCTTTCACTTTTCTTCTGACCACCGGAACATCTTCATCATCACTGCTGACCGGTATTTTGATCTTTTTCTTTTTCTGTTTAGCTTTTTCATCTTCACTGTCGTTTTCAGCCATCATTTTCAAATGATCTCTCATTCTTTTTGTTTTGGTCAAAAAATTACCGAAGCAATTTAGTGATCAAATTAGTTAAGTGAGGTAGTGTGCTAAAAAGTGTGTTGAAAATATGCTGGTTATGTTGTTTTGAAAAACAGTGTTCAGGATACGGCTCAGGATATTGAGCTGTATCTACGATCAAACAATGAGCAAAAAGTAAAGGGGTTGATACGAGATGTACGAGGAAAGCCCTTGATCAATCTAGATCGCCGGCATAAAACCTCAGGAGCTGACAATCGCAGCTGCCTAGTTCTTCTATTGCTTCAAATATCAGGATACAGTGCAGGATATTGACCAGATCGCTAAGTGTTACAATGCTTTGTGTGAGAGTACAAGTTGCGAGAGAGCAAGTGTGTAAGTGTAGTGAGTGTAGCCGTGATGTCCTATTCGATCTGGTATACCCACCTATTTATAGTAATCAAATACAAACTGAAATTCCTACAAATACGGGATGCTTCCGAATATTCCATTGTTAACGTTGTAGTCCGGGTAATGCGGCTTCAACGTCTTCATTTGAACGACCTGGACGGAGTCTCTTGGAGAAAGAGTCTTTGTGAACGTTTGGCACCTGCACGCGTACTCCTGCACTCAACACGTTAGTAATCCTGAGGATACTATTCAGGATATTATAGACATCCTGAATGAGCATCTCGGACATAAGCAGATATCATTTATTCAAGATATAACCCAAGATATTTCCCAGGATATGAGGAGCTCAGAATTTTACCCATAACAATTGTCCCCAAAAATGTTGCCGTTAAGGATCCTGAGTCCTAACGGTTACATTTTTTCATAATAACCGAGGCAATTAAGAGATAGGACTTGATGTGACCGCTTGTAACCGTTCAGCCTATTTCTACTCATTACTCCCCTATATCTTCTCTCGTTCGCCCCATTTAATCCTTATCAAGAAGAAAAAGGTAAAACCCTTCTCTCTCTCTCTCTCTACTTCTTTCCTCTATACTATTCCTGTAAAGATATGGCGAGACAGACAAGGTCAAGCTCCGGTGACTCCGCTCCTTCGTTTATTCACCAAAATATTCTCCAGGATCCGGAGAAGGAAATATGCACCTTTGACAGCGCACATCTGTCAGCCCTTAAAACCTCCGGCATCTTCCCGGAAGGGACGATGTTCTGGCCATTTGATCGGGAAATCCGATCAGACATGGTTTCCGACGAATGGATATGCTTCAACGCTTTTCCTTTTACCTTGGGGCTACAGTTTCCATTTCCCGATTTCATCACCGAGTTCTTCGATACCACAAAAATCTGCTTCAGTCAAACAATGCCAATGCTATGGCAAGTCCTGCTCGTTCTTGATCAAATCAAGAACAACCATATTCCTGACCTTTCCGTTCATGACCTCCCCTTAGCATATCGGCTTAGATGCCATGGTTCCTGCCGTTTTTTGTTCTACTCTACCTCCAGCGAACCACTGGTACTTCGTGCCACCAGGAATGAGGAGGAATGGAAGTCCAAGTTTTTCTTTGTAAAAAGAGACTCAATCCCTGGTGGAACGGAATATCCAGTGCAGTGGTTGAGAAAGGGTAGGATTTAGGGCTTTAGGATGATCCTGTCTCCTATCCTGAACTGATCAACTTTCTTTTTACTGTCTTGTTTGCAGCTGATTTTAGGAAGCTAGCACCTCCTCTTGCAGACTCACAGAAAAGGATTGACGCTATCAGACTCCTTCCTGAAGCTGAAAGAAGTTTTAACCCGTCTCCACCAACTCCAAGCCCTCTTTCCAGTGTTAACATGTCAGGTAAGGATCCTGCTCAATATCCTGCATACATGTTCTTATTTGAAATATCTTAGGAAAGAATTTTTACTCCCTGTTGTGCAGACTCCAGCAAAGTTCCGATCCTCCTTGACCTTGATGAGCTTGACAGTTATCCTACTCCTGTCATGGTCAAGAAAGAGACACATGCTGCTACCAGCTCCAAGCCACTGCCGGCCCCCAAGGCTAACCCTAGGACCCGTGCTTCCACAGCAAAGAAGAGGAAGGGCTCTGAAATCAGTGCCCCAGGCTCCGAGGGGTTCTCCTACGATGAACTCAGCTTTTCTGACTCCTTAGAGCCAATGACATCCTTCCTCAACAAGGTAATATCCTGCTACATATCCTGCATATATATCCTGACAGGATATCCTGATTAATATATTCTAACCCATACCTGAATTTAATGTGCAGGGTCTTCAGCATCTGCTCCACCTGTATAATGATGCCTGCGGTACTGTTGCACTCCATGAAGCCAGAATCAAGCAGCTTGAAAGCACTGTTGCTGATCAAGGCGCCATTGCCGAAGCAAAGTCCCGGCACTACGAGAGCTTGATGAAGAAGGTCACTCAAGAGGCGGAGCTCAAACTTGCCACCGCAGAAATGGATCACGAGCAGGCCATAAAATGCAACATATAAATCACATCAATTAAGGCATAAAGCTAACCCTTTTTAAGTACTAATGTTGGAAAAAGAGTGTTTTTGTCTTCCTTTTGTATTTTCAGGATGAAATGAGCTCAAATTCACAAAAGAAGCAAAAAGACAACTAATTCTAGCATAAATACAAGAAAAGGAATAAAAGTAGACTGCCCGGACCCTCAACGGCATCCTCCAAAGCAAAGAAGAGAAAACAGAAGCCTGAACACGCCCCGTGCTCAGCCAGCACGGGGCCGTGCCCAAGAAGCAGCATAAAAGACAAACTGGTAGAAGCTTCCATTGCCCACCACGGGGCCGTGTCCAGTGAGCACGAGGGCGTGGTGAAAGTACAGCAGGCACATTAATTGTAATTGCGAATTACAATTAATGAGGAGAGAGAGTGTCAGACGGGCACGGGGGCGTGTCCAGTGGACACGGGGCCGTGCCCAGCCTTCTGTTCAGCCTATAAATAGGGGTGCTTGGTTTCATTCCATCTCATCCCTTGGCACACCACCTCTCTCACACTCCATCCACCACCCACCACCACCATAACACCATCATCCACCACCATCATCCATTGTCCATCGTAGAGTGTGTGAGTCGTCTCGGGATCCAAGATTGATCGTAAGAGTTCTTGACAATCAAGGTCATGTTTGCCTAAGTCTCTTACATCACTTGGTGAAGACAAGTGTTTAGTATAATACTTTTTATTTTTAATCTATTGCACTTTTTATTTGGTTTTGTATTAATGACTTTAATAACTAGTTGCTTATGTTGAGGTGATCTTTCCTTATCGTTTGTCCGTGGTGTCTTGGCATTATTTTACTGTCTATATAAAATAAAAGATTTTCACTATTCATATCTCCACGGTCTATATGGAGGTATGTTGGCTACCTGGTCGGGGGTTAAGGGAACGGTTTGGTAAGGGTCTTGCCCTTGTTCAGCGTTTAGAGGTCCTGCTTGGGACCTGGGTCAAATTTAGTAGGATCTCCTTCAATGCCCATAGGTATTGGATGGCGGGGATCCAAACTCTTTGACCCCCTCATAAGTTAACTACTATTAATACTATAACCCGGCTATTTAGGACTGTATCCCTGCTGACTCAGACTACTTAGTCGAGGGTAACGTCACCACCAAAAGCGAGGCCTACCATAATTTGCATTAATAACTTAATTCATTATCTTCCAATAATCCGACCCTTTAGGATTGTATCCTTGCTGACTCAAACTACTGGGTTGAGGGTAACGTCGCCTTCAAAAGAGGGGCCTACTACAATAACTAAGACAATCTCTTAAACAAGTGCAAAAGTGCGAAAATAATCAAAGGTTATACTAATACACGAGTCGGATCCAAGTGATTCATCTTGTCTATCTGTTTTTATTTTTATTTTATTTTTCAGCATTTAGTTAGTTTTTATTTTCTTAGTTTAAAAATCTTTTCTAACATTTTTATTTAATTAGACGTTGAGGATAAACCGGTACTAAAAGCTCTTGTGTCCTTGGACGACCTCGGTATCTTACCAACACTATACTACGTCCACGATGGGTGCACTTGCCCATATGTGTGTTTAGTGTTAGTGAATATCGTGTTTTATAAATTTAAAACTTGGCTAAAGGTGTAAAAAGGGCTTAAATATACATTAAAAATATATACACACTGACACGCATCAAGTTTTTGGCGCCGCTGCCGGGGACACAAGGATTTTAAGAAAGCTTAAAATCGACGGCCTAATCAGTTTTTCAAAACCTTTTTAAAACGCGCGCATTTTTTTCTGCATTTTAGTTTAGTTTGCATTTACAGTAGCCTGAACACGGGGCCGTGCTCACTGAACACGCCCCCTGTGCTGCATATTTTTAGAGTAGATACCCAGATACAGAGTCTGAACACGGGGCCGTGCTCGCTGAACACGCCCCCGTGCTCAACGTGACCAGTAACTTTAATTAAAACGCCCAGATACAGACCCTGACCACGGGGCCGTGTTCACCCAACACGGGGCCGTGTCCAGCTTCTGTTTCCGTCCTTATTTTTTTCTGGTCCCGAGACTCAGTTGTGGTCTGTTGAGTGATTCTTATGGATCAATACTCAAGAGGCTACAACTACACCTATGATGAGGATGATTATAGGGGTAATTATTGCACTAATTGTCGTAACGCACGCTCGGTTCAATATAATAACTCATATCAACCATCCAATTCATACAACCATTATGAGGAGCCCAGGTACGAGCCATCAACTTCATATACATCCTATGAAGACCAAAGGTATGAACCTCCTCCCTCATACTCATATTTTGATGAACCAAGGTATGAGCCTTCATACTCATACTTTGAAGACTCAAGATATGAGCCACCACCTTCATACTCTTATTATGAGGAACCATGGCGTGAACAACCCACCTCATATGAGTACTATGAAGAATAAAGTTTCGACCCTTATCCATCATATACTTACAATGAAGAACAATGGTGTGAACCATCTACTTCATATGAGTACTATGAGAAGCCAAGGATCGAACAACCGGATTCAAGCTTTGAGGATCCAAATTCTTTTTCTCTCACCGAAGTGACCAATAGGATATTAGAACACATTAAAACTATCGAACATTACATGAAAGAATCTCGCGCAAGGGAAGAAGAGTCCCGCGCAAGAGAAGAGTTAAATTGTAACAATAACGAAGAGATAGTTGAAAATGTAAAAATGGAAGAACAAGAAAGTGAAAAACCGACACATGAGTTAAACAACGAAAAGGGTGAGTCTGATAATGTTAAAATTCATGAAGAGTCTAATTTTGAAGAAATTAACCTCTTGTCACCTACTTTCGAAAATCATTGTTTAATAACCCCTCATGCAAAGTTTTTAAAAGAGTTAAACACTAGTGCTAAAATCAAAGAATTAGTAAGTGTTAAGTTAACCCATGATCAAACTTCGCTAATAAAAGAAGACCCTTTTGAAATTAGCATTACACCGGTTCCATGTTTCTTTCAAAATTCATTTATTAGTAATATCACCATTGATAAAGATCTTTGTGTTAACATAATGCCTAACTACATTTTTGAAAAATTAAGTATTAGTGATTTTACTCCACTTCAAATACCATTTTTCTATCCGATCGAAAAGTGATAAGATCAATCGGTGTAGTTGAAGATGTTTTGGTTCACACAAATCAATTGGTAATCCCAACCGACTTCGTCATCCTTGATGACGCCCCTCTAGTCTTAGGAAAACCTTTTGTACAAACTCATAAAGCATTGAAAAACAGGAAATTCAACAATCTACCTCTTCAATTAGGGGCATTCAAAAGGAGCATAGATCTTGAGCGTTCAATGAAATATCCTTTTGGCAATAATGACCCCCTAATTGAAGATGAAGCTGAACCACCCGACACAACTAAAGAAGATGACCACTTTGTCGAGGAAGAGATAGCTATAGAACAAACCTTTAAGGTTCTTAATCTAGATGAGCCACAAAATAAGGTGTCTTCTAAAGACCCGCCCATTGAGCTCAAAGAACTTCCTAAAGGTTTGGAATATGCTTTCCTAGGCATAGATGGTAGTTTACCTGTAATTATTTCTTCCAAATTAAGTAACATAGAAAAAGAGAAATTAGTTAATCTGCTTAAAAAACACAAAAACGCGATCGCCTGGAAGCTTGTAGATATTAAAGGAATAAGCCCTTCCATGTGCACGCACAAAATTTTAATGAATGATGACTACAAAACAGTGATTCAACCACAACGAAGAGTGAATCCCAATGTTCAAGAAGTGGTTAAAAATGAAGTCATCAAGCTGCTTGACGCCGAACTAATCTACCCTATCTCCGATAGTCCGTGGGTAAGTCCCGTCCAAGTAGTCCCAAAGAAAGGAGGTATGACGGTAATAACTAATGAGAAAAATGAATTAATACTAACGAGAACCGTCACAGGATGGAGAGTTTGTATAGATTATAGGCGATTAAATGAAGCGACAAGGAAAGACCACTTTCCTTTACCCTTCATTGATCAAATGTTAGAACGACTATCCGGTCATAAATTTTATTGTTTCTTAGATGGTTTTTCAGGTTACTTTCAAATACCGATAGCACCAGAAGACCAAGAGAAAACAACTTTCACATGTCCCTACGGAACTTTCGCATATCGACGCATGCCATTCGGTCTATGTAATGCGCCTGCAACATTCCAACGTTGTATGGTGGCCATTTTCCATGATATGATAGAAAAGACAATGGAAGTCTTCATGGACGACTTTTCCATCTTTGGAGACTCATATGACCAATGCCTCGATAATCTTGAACGAATGCTATCCCGATGTGAGGAAACTAACCTCGCCCTTAACTGGGAAAAATGCCATTTCATGGTAACAGAGGGAATAGTACTCGGTCACAAAATCTCAAGCGAAGGAATGGAAGTTGATCGAGCAAAAATAGAAACTATTTCTCGATTACCTCCACCATCCTCCGTAAGAGCAATCAGAAGTTTCTTAGGGCATGCCGGATTTTATAGAAGGTTTATCAAGGACTTTTCAAAAATTTCAAGACCTCTAACAAAATTACTTGAAAAAGATGCACCCTTCATCTTTGACAAGGAATGCAATCAAGCATTTCTAACCCTCAAAGAAATGCTAGTTAATGCACCCATCATGATAGCACCCGATTGGAAATTTCCTTTCGAAATCATGTGTGATGCAAGTGACTTTGCTGTTGGAGCAGTCTTGGGACAAAGAAAAGAAAAGCATTTTCACCCAATCTATTTTGCTAGTAAAACGCTTAATGATGCACAAGAAAATTATACAACTACAGAAAAAGAATTACTAGCAGTAGTATTTGCTTTTGATAAATTCCGTTCTTACCTTGTTCTTTCTAAAACTGTAGTCTATACAGACCATGCAGCCATCAGGTACCTCTTCAAGAAACAAGACGCAAAACCCCGTTTGATCAGATGGATTCTACTCCTCCAAGAATTCGACATCGAAATCAAGGACAAAAGAGGAGAAGAAAACACTGTTGCAGATCATCTCTCACGCCTAGAAGACCCAACTTTGGAAACGACCAGGGACGAGCAAATCAATGAGAAATTTCCGACAGAATCCTTGGAGATGATGGAGTCTAGACAAGAGCCATGGTATGCCGACTATGCTAATTACCTAGCTAGCGATATAGTCACCAAAGGATGGCCACATCATCAAAGAAAGAAATTCTTTGCCGATGTAAAGCATTACTTTTGGGAAGACCCCTATCTTTTCAAAATGTGTGCCGACCAGCTCATCCGAAGGTGTGTCCATGGTAATGAAGCACGAAGAATTCTCCGTCATTGTCATGAAGGTCCATACGGAGGACATCATGGTGCCGCAAGTACCGCACGAAAGGTATTTGATTCATGGTTTTATTGGCCAACCATTTACAAGGATGCACAAAACCTTGTAAAGACATGTGATGCTTGCCAAATATCAGGTAATATTTCTTCCAAAAACGAAATGCCTCAAAATGGCATTCTCGTTTGTGAAATCTTTGATGTGTGGGGACTCGATTTCATGGGACCTTTCCCGCCATCAAAAGGAAACAAATATATACTTGTGGCAGTCGATTACTTGTCTAAATGGGCGGAGGCCGAGGCTCTTCCAACAAATGATGGAAGAGTAGTGGTAAAATTTCTAAAAAAATTGTTTTCTCGCTTCGGGACACCAAAAGCTTTGATAAGTGATAGAGGTACCCATTTTTGCAATCATCAACTCGAAAAAATATTAACAAGGTATGGGGTCTATCACCGGGTCTCAACAGCATATCACCCTCAGACAAATGGGCAAGCCGAAGTGACTAATCGAGGTTTAAAACGAATACTTGAAAAAACCGTAGGATTAAATAAAAAGGAATGGGCCGACAAATTAGACGATGCTTTATGGGCCTTTCGAACCGCCTATAAAACCACTATAGGCACAACCCCATATAAGCTCGTCTATGGAAAAAGTTGTCACTTGCCAGTAGAAATAGCTCACAAAGCCTACTGGGCAATAAAAAATGTGAACTTAGATTTAGAAACTGCCGGTAAAAATCGATTTTGTCAAATAAATGAATTAGACGAACTAAGGAATTATGCATATTCTAACTCCGAAATTTATAAGGAAAGAATGAAAAATTTACATGATAAATATATTAAATTTAATGAATTTCGGGTAGGAGATCAGGTTCTATTGTTTAATTCACGACTTCGATTATTTCCTGGTAAGCTAAAATCTAGATGGTCAGGACCTTTTTCCGTCACCCATGTTTTTCCGCACGGTGCAGTAGAAATTAAAACTCGAAATGGGATACCATTTAAAGTCAATGGCCAACGGCTAAAACCCTACCGAGGATCCATTGAGGATGAGGAAGAGGAGATCTCACTTCAAACAGTTAACGAATAAACTCGTACCCGACATGTTACGAACAGGCAAGTGTACGTCAAAAACCGGTAAGTCTTCTAACCATTTTCGGAAAAAGGGGCATGCACACGAGCACGAAAAAAAAATTTAAAAACCTCGCTCGGCACGAGGCCGTGTCCGCTGGACACGGGGCCGTGTCGAGGCAACTGTCGGGATAAAACCCTCTTTTCACAACAGTTACCTCATTCCACACGCCCCGTTTCGCCGAAAACGCTCTGGTTCCAGGCGATTTTCCACATAATTCCGACGTCACTACCACGTTTAACAACATCAAGGTATGATTCTATCATCTTTAGTAGTTAGATTAATTACTTGCATGTAGTTAAAACCTCAAAAATTGGGGAAAAATCTAGGGTTCTTCGTGTTCATCCGGATTGAACTTCAAATTTTTGATGCAATCTGTTAGTAGTAGTTTAGATTAGTGTAGTGGAAAGTAAATAAACATGTATTGTTGATAGATTCGTTCGATTTCCCACAAAAACCCCAAACCCTTGTTTATGAACCGAAAAAGACAAAATTGGAAGGGTAAATGGTTTGTATTGGGAAAAACGACACTTAGGGTTTCATTTTCGGGGGAAACCGCTGCTATTAGGCTAAAAATTTTCAGGTTTTCGAAACCGGGACGAAAAATGAACTTTTTGGGTTACAGACGCCTGGACACGGGGCCGTGTCCGCTGAACACGGGGCCGTGTCCAGCCCACTGTTTGCAGTTTTGCTCTAAATATCCTAGTTACGTACTAACTTTTGGTGTATTCTTTCAGATGTCAAAGTTCACAAGGTTCAACGCAAGCGAACTCGACGCTAGGGCACGATATGAGACACTCCAAACAAGACCCGAGGAGTATCCTAGGCGAGCATGCACGGACCTGTTAACCATGGTGAACCAGCTAGACCGATTCAACAACATCGTGACAGGGCCACTAGCAGTTGCATTGAACACTCGGCTTCGGTCGGTGCATCAATGCACCATGGAGTTCTACAGTACTTTCAATTTCACCTCAAGGTGTGACCCGTTTGACAATGAAGGGGTTGCATTTCGGTGTGGAGGGACAAGGTACTCGATCTCCATGGCACAGTTTGGATCTATAATAGGGCTATACGGTGAAGAGGAATCGGGAAATCAGGAGAATACCGGGGGATTACGAGACTTGGATGTAAATGAACGTCAAGACGCATGGGCTCAGATCGGTGAAGGAATCTACAACCCTAGTAGCACCAAGAGTACCAAACTGAGAGACCCGCTTTACCGCTACATTCACAATCTCCTCACCTACTCGCTAAACCAGCGTCACGACAGTAGTGGCGTTGTAGGGTTAAAAGATTTGGTTGTCCTTCACTGCATCCACAACCAGAAGCCTCTCGATGTTCCATATCTCTTGTTACGAAACATGCACCTCAATCGCCTTGCTCACGCTCCAACGCCTATCTTCTTCAGGGGATGGGCGTACCGTCTTTTCAAGCATTTCACGAGAATTCCAAGGTCCTTTGAAAGGAGTCCATGGTCGGGACGAGTTGATTACCACATTTGCCGAGCCATGAACTTACTTTATGAGGCGGAAGACGGGACGGTGAGCTTCCAAAGGACACAAGGCTATGCATGGAACCCACAAGAGGCCCTAGTTCTCCACGCACCACCTCCCCACTACCAGTACCAACCCCATGGTGATCCGGGTCAATCCTCCTCACAAGGAGGCGGTTTTCCTAACTTTCAAAGCTTACATGATCTTTTGCAGGAAAACCTCATGTGTACCAGGAACACCTACAACCTCGCCAACAACACATACCACCGGGTTGGAGCTATTGAGCGCAACATCAACGATATACAAGATGATATCGGTAGCATCCGGGAGTACATGGCGGGGCATGGGGATGGAGGTGATGATAGCGGTGAAGACATGGACGTTTGAAAAGATAAGGGGCAGGTTGATGGTGAGCCCACATGTTTAAGTACCTTTTTCTACCGAACAATTTATGGCCTGCGTGCCACTTGTTGAACAATTTACTTTCCTTGACTACTTTTTATTTCTGTTTTATTTTTCTACTTTATGTTTGGAGACAATTAACTGTGGTAATGTAGGATGTTTTATGTTTGCTTGGTGTGGTATTAAGTGATGAAACAGGTACAATGCAAGGGTTAGAGTGCTAAACCTTAGCACTTACAGGCCCAAAATGGAGAAACCGGGAGACGAAACCTGTTTTTCAGGCTCACAAACTGTCCACACGGGGACGTGTCCAGCCGACACGCCCCCGTGTTCATCTCCCAGACCTGCTGTTTGGTTACTGACCTGCAATTATTTGCCTGACACGGGGCCGTGTCTAACCCACACGCCCCCGTGTTCATCTTCTGTAAGTTTTCAATACTGGCAGTTCGCCACGGGGTCGTGTCCAGTGGACACGGGGCCGTGTCCAGACTGCCAGTAACATAATTCTTTGCTTTTTAACACCACATCACACATCCAATCAACCTAAAAATTTATTTTTTGGGACACATTGAGGACAATGTGTAATTTAAGTGTGAGGGGGAAGCTAACACTTTGAAATTTTGCAAGTCCTAACAACAAGCCTTACACAAAACTCTATTGGAACCGCTAAACACCCCAATTTTTTTCAAAAATCCTTTCATTTTTACTTGTCTAAAGTTTAAGTTGGGAATCACAAGATTAATAAGGTTATATTTTTAAAAAAAATTTACAACCGAAAGCGTCGTGAAAACAAGAACCAACATAAGAAAATTATGAAACGGCATAACAAGTCTAGTTAAAATTCGATTATATATACTTGATCACATTAAAAACCCATTCCCACAAAAGTGAGTTTTGAGCCTTTATTGAGCATACAAATTTACACCTTTAGACTAAATGCTCATTTTTCGTTTCTTGTGTGAATAGCCGCTTGGTTCTTACAACTCTAGAACTTGCCACGACGATACATTCCCGGTCCTTACCAACTTAAACCCAAGTAAGTAAGTGATGGAGGCATTAGGACTAACTATTTTTTCTTTCTACACCATTATTTTTCATTTTTTTTACCACCTACCCAAAATCCCCCTAGTTAACCCCTTTGAGCCTAAACCTTTCATTTCATTACCCTAAAAAACCCTTTTTACCCACCAAAAACCTTTTTATTTTTCACCCCTTATTTTAGTAACAAAGCTCGGTTTTTCGCAAGCTCGTTCTTTTATGTGACAAAATATATATATATATATATATATATATATATATATATATATATATACGATGATGAAGTAAAAAACAAACAAAGCTATACAAACAAAAGCTTGTTTGGAGAAATACTTCAAAATAAAAAGTCACTAAAACATTTTCGAAAAACCGACGCTTTTTACGCTTTTCGCCCTTTTTACTAACCACTAACCCAACCACCCACCTTTAACCCAAGCCTAACCCTTCACCCAAAAAGTCCTCTTGATATTTACAAAGGTATAAAGTTAAAAAGGAGGAGGATTGATTGCTTGGCAAGCCTATGGTAGGCGTGAGTTCCATGCCGCTCTCGAGTGATTCACTAAAAATACACCTACGGCCGAGTGTTGAGTGATTTATCCCGTGAGGTATGTGAACTTGTATATAAATAAAATTTTAAAAAGGCATGTTATACCCAAATAAGTAATTTATCCTATGAGACGTTCTCAATAAATCATAACGAATAGGATTGTGAATAAATAAAAATAAAACCTAAAAAGATCTTTGGATTCCCGACACTCTATGACAAACCAAAAACATTCTCTTCTACCTATTCCATTTGGGAGTGTAAGCCACATTTAAAGAGTTTTGCTTGAGGACAAGCAAAAGTTCAAGTGTGGGGGTATTTGATGTGTGTAAAATGCAACATATAAATCACATCAATTAAGGCATAAAACTAACCCTTTTTAAGTACTAATGTTGGAAAAAGAGTGTTTTTGTTTTCCTTTTGTATTTTCAGGATGAAATGAGCTCAAATTCACAAAAGAAGCAAAAAGACAACTAATTCTAGCATAAATACAAGAAAAGGAATAAAAGTAGACTGCCCGGACCCTCAACGGCATCCTCCAAAGCAAAGAAGAGAAAACAGAAGCCTGAACACGCCCCGTGCTCAGACAGCACGGGGCCGTGCCCAAGAAGCAGCATAAAAGAAAAACTGGTAGAAGCTTCCATTGCCCACCACGGGGCCGTGTCCAGTGAGCACGGGGGCGTGGTGAAAGTACAGCAGGCGCATTAATTGTAATTGCGAATTACAATTAATGAGGAGAGAGAGTGTCAGACGGGCACGGGGGCGTGTCCAGCGGACACGGGGCCGTGCCCAGCCTTCTGTTCAGCCTATAAATAGGGGTGCTTGGCTTCATTCCATCTCATCCCTTGGCACACCACCTCTCTCACACTCCATCCACCACCCACCATCACCATAACACCATCATCCACCACCATCATCCATTGTCCATCGTAGAGTGTGTGAGTCGTCTCGGGATCCAAGATTGATCGTAAGAGTTCTTGACAATCAAGGCCATGTTTGCCTAAGTCTCTTACATCACTTGGTGAAGACAAGTGTTTAGTATAATACTTTTTATTTTTAATCTTTTGCACTTTTTATTTGGTTTTGTATTAATGACTTTAATAACTAGTTACTTATGTTGAAGGTGATCTTTCCTTATCGTTTGTCCGTGGTGTCTTGGCATTATTTTACTATCAATATAAAATAAAAGATTTTCACCATTCATATCTCCACGGTCTATATGGAGGTATGTTGGCTACCTGGTCGGGGGTTAAGGGAACGGTTTGGTAAGGGTCTTGCCCTTGTTCAGCGTTTAGAGGTCCTGCTTGGGACCTGGGTCAAATTTAGTAGGATCTCCTTCAATGCCCATAGGTATTGGATGGCGGGGATCCAAACTCTTTGACCCCCTCATAAGTTAACTACTATTAATACTATAACCTGGCTATTTAGGACTGTATCCCTGCTGACTCAGACTACTTAGTCGAGGGTAACGTCACCGCCAAAAGCGGGGCCTACCATAATTTGCATTAATAACTTAATTCATTATCTTCCAATAATCCGACCCTTTAGGATTGTATCCTTGCTGACTCAAACTACTGGGTTGAGGGTAACGTCGCCTTCAAAAGAGGGGCCTACAATAACTAAGATAATCTCTTAAACAAGTGCAAAAGTGCGAAAATAATCAAAGGTTATACTAATACACGAGTCGGATCCAAGTGATTCATCTTGTCTATCTGTTTTTATTTTTATTTTATTTTTCAGCATTTAGTTAGTTTTTATTTTCTTAGTTTAAAAATCTTTTCTAACATTTTTATTTGATTAGACGTTGAGGATAAACCGGTACTAAAAGCTCTTGTGTCCTTGGACGACCTCGGTATCTTACCAACACTATACTACGTCCACGATGGGTGCACTTGCCCATATGTGTGTTTAGTGTTAGTGAATATCGTGTTTTATAAATTTAAAACTTGGCTAAAGGTGTAAAAAAGGCTTAAATATACATTAAAAATATATACACACTGACACGCATCACCATGGTTTCTTTCCGGGAAGGGATCAAGGCCTCTGCCATCGTCTCCTTGCTACAAGCCCGCATCAAGATGGCCTACGAGGCCAAGGAGACAGGCCTCGTGTGCCCAGCTTGGCCGGTTGACTCTTGGTTGGCCAAACTAAAGGAGCTTGGAGGAAAAGCTGTGCCACTCCCTGTAGAAGCCGGTGAGTCCTCTAAGTCAGCAGAGGTGGTGGATCAGGCTGGAGACAAGAAGGATGCTGGAGCGGATGCTGGTGAGGATGCTGGGCAGGATGCTGGTGCTGAGAAGCCGGGGAAGGCTGGAGAGGATGCCGCTGTGCGAGGGCATCTGAGTGGGCGATGATGGATATTGATGCTTAGGCCGGAGCCCACTTTTTTAGATTCGATGGTTGATGTTTCGAACAATTTACTTTTCTTGTTTGTTGAACAATTTTAATTTCCTGCACGTAGACAATATGATGGCCAAAGGTGGAGGCATCCTGAGTTTCAGGACGAAGCCCTTGGTCATCAGTTAGTATGGTTTATTTTGAACGCTTTTAACAAGTGAAGGTGGAGGTATCTTGGGTTCCAAGACGAAGCCTTCATTTGTTAAGTAAATATGTTGGAAAACTAACCCTGCTTTTGGTGGATGGGTCTCGGTTTGAGACGAAGCCAAGAGCATAATCTTTTGCTATGTTAATAATATAACCCTTTTTTGGCTTTATTCCTTCCATTACATGAATTTTACATATGAAAATTGTTTTGTTTGAGAACTCTTGGAAATATTATGGGAACATCATCTAAGAATATCCTGATAAGTATTTTAAGAGATATCCTGGTCAGGATATCACCATATAACTTAGAAAACTTAAGTCTTCTGAGAAAAGGAGAGATCATACCAAAGACTCTTGGAGAGTCTAATCTTCCACCTTAGGAATGTCCCCAGTGCACAGTTATAATCTTGGATCCAACCTTTGAGTAATATAATATATGTCCCCTGCATGTGACACAGAAATGCAAATGTACTCAAGTTCTGGCTTGAATAAATTCCAAACACCTCGAGGCAAAAACCTTGTTATCCTGAAATGAATCCTCAACATACTGGGGTAAACCCTTAATATCCTGGGGATAAACCCTGAATTTCATGCGCTACAGGCGGGAGTGTATAAACTCCAAGACTTAGAAAGGTGAAAACCTTTAAACCTTAGAGAGTATGAAAATACCCTTTCGTGAGAGAGGGTGATCAATCCTCATATACCTTTAGGATTCAGGATATAGCCAACAGTAACGAAATTGTCAGCCACTTTTACATGGACTGGTCCCGCCACCTTGAACTATCCCTGAATAACTTGCGCTCCAGGCGGGGTGTTTAAACCCAACTCAGAAGAAAGGTGAATACCTTTAAACCTGTGAAGGGATCAGTATCCCTTAAACGTGAGAGAGGGGGCCAATCCTCTAATCTTTCGAGTTATCCTGCTGTATCCTGAAAAATATCTTGCAAAACAATTGTAAACTAAGGTGGGTGTTAGCTTGGCTAACACCCCTCCAATGGTTAAGTCAGTATTGGGTTACAAAGAACAAATTAAACCAAACATATTTAAAAAAGGTAGAATTCATACCATCTTGAGTTAGAAATTAAATTCTAAACTCACTTGAAATAGAGCTTAAGGTGTATAGCATTCCAAGACCTCGGTAGCATATCCCCCTCCATATTCTAAAGTCTGTATGCTCCTTTCCCTGCTTCTGATTCAACTTCGTATGGTCCTTCCCATTTTGGAGCTAACTTGCCATCGGCAGGATTAGTAGTATTCTGAAAAGCCTTTCTTAACACCCAATCTCCAACCTTAAATCTTCTGGTCCTAATGTTCTTGTTATATGCCCTGGATATTCTCTGTTGATATGCTGCCATTCTTAGCCTTGCCGGATCTCTCTTCTCATCTATAGTGTCTAAATCCTGACTCAAGGCTTCAGGATTCTGCTCAGGATCACTTAGGGTAGATCTTGCAGTGGGTATCGTCATTTCTGTCGGAATCATTGCTTCTGCTCCAAATACCAAGGAAAATGGGGTTTGGCCTGTTGCATTCTTTACCTTGTCCTATCGGCCCATAAAACAAAGAGTAATTCTTCTGCCCATCTTCCTTTTTTGGCTCCAAGCCTTTTCTTTAAGTTATTGACAATTATCTTGTTTGAGGATTCTGCTTGTCCATTCTCTTGAGGATGTACTGGAGTAGATGTTACCATTTTGATTCCCCCATTCTTGCAAAAGTCAGTAGTTCTCTTGCTTATAAACTGAGAACCATTGTCACAGATTATTTCAGCTGGTATTCCGAATCTGGTCAGGATATTCCTCTTTATGAAGGATACTACTTCTTGGTCTCTAACTTGAACGAATGCTTCCGCTTCGACCCACTTAGAGAAATAGTCTGTCATTGCTAGCATAAAAACTTTTCCTCTCGGAGCTTTTGGTAGCTTTCCCACTATATCCATACCCCACTTCATAAATGGCCAAGGGGAAACAATAGGATACAATGGTTCAGCAGGTTGATGCAGTATGTTACTATGTCTCTGACATGCGTCACATCTTCGAGCATATTCTGCGGCATCTTTCCTCATTGTTGGCCAATAATATCATGTCCTTAATACTTTTGAGAATAACGACCTGCCCCCAGTATGGTTACCACAATCCCCTTCATGTATATCCTGAAGTACTTCTTTGGCTTCAAGATCCTCCAAGCATCTCAAGTATGGTCCTGCAAGAGATTTCTTGTATAAAATATTATTTATAATAGTGAATCGTGATACCTTCATCCTAAATGCTTTAGGATTTTCATCTCCGGGGATATGTCCTTCTTTGAGATATCTCATGATTGGGGCCGTCCAGGATTTAGGATCCTCTTCAGGATATACCGCTCCAGGATCCTGAATACCTGCTGTTAGGGCTGGATTTTTATTATAGGTGATCCCTACACATGATCCTAACCAGTGATCCTTGTTTCTTTGGCAGACAGTGATCCTCAGCAGGACTTCAGGATCAGGATCATGGGACATTATGGTGATCCTCATACTAACGGCCACTTCCACTCAATACAATATTGTTTTGCAGGAACATCTAGCGGGATATGCTCTAGACATCATGATCCAGGAACGCGTCTTCACAAATATGGCAAGAGCTTAATCGAAGAAAGACGTTGCACAGGATATGGAAACTAGGCTTGATTTATGGGCAGCAATTTAGGCTAGATTGTCTTTATTTCTAAAGGGGTAATGAGCTGATAATTAGTCATTTTACCTAAAATAGGTCACCGGCACATGTATAAATACCACTCTTCTTCATTCGGAAGAACACACACAACATACGACACAACTCTCAAACACTTAGACACTCAGTGATCCTTGTACTCAGCTCATTATCATCCAAAGTTGTAATCATATTTTTGTTATATTGAAGTTGGTGATCGGTAGTTGCCATCACCCGAGGTTTTTTATGCCGGAGATCATTCATTGATCAAGGGCTTTTTCCTCGTATAAATCATCGTGTCTTTGCATCTTTATCACAGAAGTGATCCTTTACTTTCATAATTAACCAAGCATCATACCCCGTTTTCATAAAGTTTGGTTACATTATCCTTGTGTGATTTTTGACCAAAACAGTTTGGCGCCCACCGTGGGGCAATTGGTGCTTCATTCATAAGAAAATCTTTTGTTCGAAATCATTTCAGAGAGTTACATGGCTTCATCATTGAAGAACACGTCCACGACGATGTCTGCGGTCACTTCATCACAGATCACCTTGCCTCCTCCACCGGCAGGATCTCAGAAAAATACTGAGAAGAGATCAGCTCCCACTTCCTCTAAACCTCTATCTTCTTCTGCTATGAATTCTTCTATTCCCAGTACTAGTGATGTATTTGCTTTAATTTTGCAGATGAAGGATCGTATGCAGCGGCAAGATGAAACTAACGAAAGGATCCTCAGGGAAATTGGAGATCTCAAAAGACAAAAGAAAGCGGCAGAGGATCATTCTCCACTGATGCCCAAATCCTTGAGCTTTCATACTCCAATGATCACTTCCCAGCCATCAGGGATCCCGGACGTGCAAATTATAGGGGAGTCAAGAGGATCACATCTCAACTCGGCAGTAATGACTCAGACATCAGGCTCACATTTTCAGCCCGTAGGATCCTATCCTCAGTACATGGGATCCTTCAGGAATTCGGGAGCCTATCCGGAGACACAGCAGTTTCCAGGATCCTACTTTATTCCAGGATCATTCCAGGGCCAAGGATCCTCCTTTGTTCCAGGATCATCCCAGGTTCAAGGATCCTCCTTCGTTCCAGGATCATCCCAGATACCAGGATCCTTACAGATGCCAGGATCCCTAAAAAGTTTGCAAACAGGAAGTCTAGATGTCCATCAAGGGGACTTCATTCCAATGCAGACCATTGCTTCCACTGGTCCCTCCGTTGTTCCAGAATCCCAGCATGGATTCCCTAACTTGAACCCAATGGGAGGTAACACTTTAAATAATTATCCTACTACTAACCTTGGATTCATGCAGGATACAGGTACCAATCATGCTATGGCCAGGGAATTACAGAAACTAAAGGACATGATCTCAAGTGTTCCAGGGGTAGTCAAGCCTATCCCAGAGATTGCGGATGGAAGCCACAAGGTATCCCGTTTTGCACCACCAATTTGTGACGCAGAAGTACCCAAAAGGTTCCATATCCCTACCATGAAGTTGTATGATGGCACAACGGATCCGGAGGAGCATATAGCACAATACAGGGAGAGGATGGAGATCAATCCTATCCCAGAAAAATTGAAGGAAGCATGCCTATGTAAAGGATTTGGATCTACTCTTACTGGATCAGCTCTTAAGTGGCTGCTAAGTCTTCCCCCTTACTCTATTACTTCATTTGCCAATTTAGTTAATTTATTCAATAACCAATTCTCTTGTAGTAGAAAATTTGAAAAATTAACTAGTGATTTGTACAGGATAACTCAAAATCATAACGAATCATTAAGGGATTATATAACTAAATTTAGTAAAGAATCCTTGGACATTCCCAACTTGGATATGGCTACGGCTGTTGAAGCCTTCAAAATGGGACTGCTTAAGGATTCATTATTTTATGATGATCTTGTTATGACACCATGCAGGAATTTAGATGAAGTAAGAACTCGAGCACTCAGGTTTATCCGGCTAGAGGACGACAAGAGGATCCAGGAAAGACAAGTAGGATCCTCAAAACAAGACAAGCAAGGATCCTCCTTCAAAAGCAACAAGTTCAAATCCTACCATAGAAACGAGAACAAGAATGTGCATGCTGTTGACCAAGAAGAGGATGATGAAGAATATCCTCCAATCTCAGAATATTGTTTTTCCGTTGATAATCATGAACTGATCCTTGCAATGCAGAACCTAGGTGAAAAAGCCAGATGGCCCAGGAAGAATGATAAACCATCCGGGACTAAGGATAAGTCCAAATGGTGTGCATACCATGAGGATTTCGGGCATCTAACTGAAGATTGCATAGCCTTAAGAAAAGAAATTGGATACCTGCTAAGCAAGGGGCATCTAAAAGAATTGTTGGGGAGAAAAAAGCAAAGGACCCAGGATCCTGAAAGGATCCCTGAAAAGGCTCCAGCACCTCCGGCAAACGCACAAGTAATTAACTTCATATCAGGAGGATCAGACATTTGTGGTACATCCTTTTCAGCGGCCAAAAGACATGCAAAAGAATCAAAAATGGATAATGGAGAAAGGCCTATTAGAACCTCAAGTGTCTCAGAAGGGAAGATGATAACATTTGATGAGGATGATCGCATTAACGTTCAGGATCCTCACCATGATAGCTTAGTTATCACTCTCTTTATCTCTAATCATTTTGTCCGCATGATCCTTATTGACGGAGGGAGCTCAGTGAACATTATCCAGCTTGATGTCTTGAAGAAGATGGGAATCCCAGAATCAGACATCATACCAAGATCCTCCGTGCTTGTTGGATTCAGTGGGGAAACGAAGAAAACTCTGGGGGACATCAAACTCCCAATCTACGTGGAAGGATTACATAATTACCAAAAATTTTGTGTTATTGACTGTTTATCCTGTTGCAACGTTATCCTTGGCAGGCCTTGGATACATGACATGAAAGCAGTTCCATCTACCTACCATCAATGTGTGAAGCTCCCTAGCCCATGGGGGATAATCAAGATCGATAGTGATCAGCAAGAGGCTAAGGATTGTTATACCTCATCTATGAAGCCAACCTCGAAGCCAAGGGAACAATAGCAATTACAGTATCCTCCAAGGAATGTCTTGGAGGCAAGGGAACAAGATGTAGATGAAATCCTCTTGGATCCTAGTGATCCTGAATCAAAAATTTATATCGGATCAGGGATCCTTGGCAACATGAAAGAAGACATGATATCCTTCCTCAAAAGAAGAAAGTCTACCTTTGCTTGGAAACATGAAGATATGACAGGTATATCTAAGGATATTATTACTCACAAACTTGGCATTGACAGGTCTATCAAGCCAATCCATCAAAAAAGGAGGAAGTTTGCACCAGAAAGGAATGCCATTATCCAAGAAGAAGTAGAGAGACTACTTCGAGCAGGTATGATCAGAGAGGTAAAGTATCCAAAATGGTTAGCCAATGTGGTTGTTGTCCAAAAGAAAAACGGAAAGTGGAGGGTATGTGTCGATTTCACTGATGTGAATAAGGCATGTCCCAAGGATCC
The DNA here is from genome assembly GCF_002127325.2 of Helianthus annuus. NCBI lineage: Eukaryota > Viridiplantae > Streptophyta > Magnoliopsida > Asterales > Asteraceae > Helianthus > Helianthus annuus. Next base: position 120,643,135 of record NC_035447.2, on the reverse strand, counting down.
TTTCCCATTACCCCACATTGACTCTATGGTGGATGCAACAGCGGGGCATGAACTGTTAACTTTTATGGATGCATCATCTGGATTCCAACAAATCCAGATGGAACCATCTGACCAAGAGGATACAGCCTTTATGACCCCAACCGATTTATATTGTTATATTGCCATGCCTTTTGGACTAAGAAATGCAGGTGCAACATATCAAAGGCTGGTAAATATGATGTTCAAGGATCAAATTGGAAAAACTATGGAGGTGTACATAGATGATATGGTGGTCAAATCAAAGAAAGCTGAGGATCACCTAAGGGACTTGGAAGAAGCATTCGATATCCTTGATAGTTACAACATGAAACTTAATCCTTCAAAATGCCATTTTGGTGTTAAGGCAGGAAAGTTCTTAGGGTACATGGTAACCCAGAGGGGAATTGAAGCAAGCCCGGAACAAATCAAAGCATTAGTAAATATCAAATCTCCTGCCAATGCCAAGGATGTTCAAAGACTGACAGGCAGGATAGCAGCTTTGAACAGATTCATATCGAAATCCTCAGAAAAATGCAGGGAATTTTACGATATCCTAAGGAAGAATAAGAAGTTCGAATGGACTGAGAAGCATGAGAATGCTTTACAAGCCCTAAAAGAGTATATGTCCTCAGCACCAGCATTAGCAAAACCGGAAAAAGGAGATGTGTTATCCTTATATCTAGCGGTATCCTCAACCGCTGTAAGTGCTGTCCTTGTTAAGGATCACGAAGGTACACAATATCCTATCTACTATGTAAGTAAAAGTCTACTTGATGCCGAATCCAGGTACTCACACCTCGAAAAACTTATCCTTGCATTAATCATGGCATCGACTAAGTTAAGGCATTATTTTGAAACCCATACTATTGTTGTTAAAACTAATTTTCCAATTAAGAATGTCCTCAGGAAACCGGATATGTCAGGAAGAATGGCTAAGTGGGCAGTGAAGCTTAGTGCCCATGATATAAGATACGAACCAAGAACAGCCATTAAATCTCAAGCATTAGCTGACTTTGTGGCTGATTTCAGTAGTGATCTACAAAAGGAAGCAGAATTGGAGGTCCAGCAGCTGGATGAGACCAAGGATCCTTGGATCCTACACACTGACGGATCCTCAAATATCAAAGGCACAGGGCTAGGGATCCTACTAAAATCGCCACAGGGGGACATAATACCCCACTCCATAGCCTGTGAGTTCCAAGCAACTAACAATGAGGCTGAATATGAAGCCTTAATTGCTGGCTTACAAATTGCTAAGGATATGGGGGTAAAGTATCTCAAAGTATATGTAGACTCATTATTGATCACTAATCACTTTAACGGATCCTATGCTGTTAAAGGTGAAAAACTAACCAAATACTTAGAGATAGTCAAAGAATTGGCACTCTCTTTTGTTTCTTTCAGCTTGACACAGGTACCAAGGGAGGAGAACATAGGGGCTGATGCATTGGCCAACCTAGGATCATCCTTGAAGATTCCAGAAGATATAAGTATCCCTATCATCCATATCCTGGCTCCTGCTATTGAAAATCAGGTGGCCATGGAAATAGAAGAGGATACTGCAATGATCCCTAGTGAAGAAACCCAATCTTATTCAGGATCATGGATCTCACCAATCATGAGATACTTGCAACATGGGGAGATTCCGACGGGAGAAAATCCTAGAGCTTTCAGGATTAAGGTATCTCAATTTACAACTTTGAATAATGTATTATATAAGCGATCTCTTGCAGGACCATATTTGAGATGTATCGAGGATCCTGAAATCGAGGAAGTGTTGAAAGATTTCCATGAAGGAGATTGCGGAAACCACACCGGGGGCAGGGCATTATTCTCAAGGATCCTTAGAACAGGATACTACTGGCCAACCATGAAAAGGGATGCTGTAGAGTATGCTAAGAAATGTGATCCTTGCCAAAGACATAGCAATATCCTCCATCAGCCAGCTGAATTTTTACACCCAATACCATCCTCTTGGCCATTCATGAGATGGGGAATGGATATAGTTGGCAAGCTCCCTAAAGCACCTGGTGGAAAAGTATTTATGCTTGCCATGACTGACTATTTTTCCAAGTGGATAGAAGCTGAAGCCTTCGCTCAAGTCAGAGAAAAAGAAGTCATATCCTTCATTAAAAGAAACATTATAACTAGATTTGGCATTCCCTCTGAAATTGTATGTGATAATGGCTCCCAATTCATTGGAAGCAGAACCACTAACTTTTGTAACAGTTGGGGAATCAAGATGATAACATCAACACCAGTTCATCCACAAGCCAATGGTCAAGCAGAATCATCCAACAAGATCATCATCAACAATCTGAAGAAGAAGCTAGGATCCAAGAAAGGAAAATGGGCAGAAGAGTTACCTTATGTGCTATGGGCTGATAGGACAACTCCCAAGAATGCCACCGGTCAAACACCCTTCTCTTTAGTATTTGGGGCAGAAGCAGTGATCCCAACAGAGATGGTGATCCCAACTGCTAGAACAAGTGCTCGTGATCCTGAAGAAAATGCTACAATCCTAGCTCAGGATTTGGATACTATTGAGGAAAACAGGGATCTGGCTAGGATAAGGATGGCAAGCTACCAACAAAAGATGGCTGGTGCCTACAACAAGAATGTCAGGATAAGGAAGTTCCAAGTCGGAGATATGGTGTTGAGAAAAGCATTTCAAAATACTATCAATCCTGCTGACGGGAAGCTAGCACCAAAATGGGAAGGTCCCTACTTGATTGAAGCTGAAGCAGGAAAGGGGGCATACAGGTTGCTAACCATGGAAGGAAACTTGTTACCAAGAGCCTGGAATGCTGTTCACTTAAAGAAATATTTCATGTGAACATGATCCTTCCTGCATGTGATCCTTACATTGAAGAATCCTTGAAGGATCCTAGAGATATCGGTGATCCTTACTCTGGTAATATGCTTATCCTAAAACTATTGCATTTTCTTACTTTTTGCCTAAGGATAAGGATCATGTATCCTTCATCCTCTACTCACAAACCATTTGAGTTATGATAGTTCAGGTATCTTCAGCAAATCGTCAAAGATCTCCAAAAGCACCACAGATCCTTGGGTACAACCCCAGTCATCCTTGGGATTATCCCCAGTTTCCGCCAGCAGCGCACGATGATCCTGGTATAGTTCACGTCTTTGGGACCAGTACCCACTTTCGGGGCTGACAACCTCATCGTACTGGCTATATTTAGGATCCTACGTATAATGGTGGACGCACCATACATCCGTTCCTAAGGTTTCTAACGTTTTCACGTTAGCTAAGGTTTTGACATTTTCATGTCACTAAGTTTGGATAGTTGCCAGAAAGGGCCATACTCCAGTTTACATACGATCCTTTGGGCTTGTCCCCAGTTATCCTATGGGCTTGTCCCCAGTGATCCTCTGGGATCATCCCCAGTTATCCTATGGGCTTGTCCCCAGTGATCCTCTGGGATCATTCTCAGTTATCCTTTGGGCACGTCCCCAGTTACTAATTTATCTTTTACATTGGCTTAGTCCCAAGTTATATCTCGCTTTTCAGGTTCTGGAAGTCTAAACATATAAGGGTCCTTAATCCTTATTAACTATCAAAGTCTTATCTACGATTATCTTGATTGAAGGATAGGATCCTAACGTGGATCCTCAGGTATGACCCTTGACTATTTTTGATTATACTCTTTATCCTAACCAACCCTTATACTTTGACAACCGAACCTATGAGAATTTTCAATATGAGGATATTTGATCTAGGATCATATCCTAAGTTTATTAAACACTTTTTCAACTCTTGTTATTTTAACAAACACAGCAATTGAGAAATAAGAGGATTACTGAAGGATAACAACACAAGATAAGCCAGAAAAGTTAAGTTATATTATTAAACAAAAGGATCATTAACCCTTTCAAAAGATTGTCAAAATTGCCAACCCACATTTCTACCAGCAAAACGTGGCCCGTCCACATGGGTTGGCAAAGGGTGTCCATTGTCTATGCGGTCTTAGCATTTTGCAGGAAATAAAAACGGCAGGTTCACAAAGGCTTCATCCCCCAAACAGAGGATCCCTCCACCTTTTGTAATCCTACCTATTGTTCAAAGGATCCAGGATCCTTAACCCTAAGAAACTATTGTTCAGAGATTACAGACCATAATTGTTTCAAACATCAACAACCACAAAAAACCACTACCAATCCTAAAAAATTGGGCTCCGGCCTAGTCTCGAAATATCCATCATCGCCCAATCATGCAGCCTACACCTTTGCTGCTCCATCACCACCGGCTGCTCCACCTTGATCCTTGTCAGCATCACCTCCCTCCAGCATTGGGATATCCTCAGCCTCATCCTCGTCCTCCAGGTCTGCCAGCCTTGCCTTCCAACCTTCAACATCCCACGAGCTTTTGTCAAAGGTAGGATCCTGTGCCTCCTCGGCCATCTGAAGTTGTATCTTATACATAGCAATTGCCGTGGAGACCTTAGCATCTTGGGTGATCTCCTGCTTCTCGTTATCCATATCGATCAACCTCTGAGCAGCCTCAGCCTTCATGACCCGAAGCTCCTTCTCAAGATCTCCTATCTTGAGATCCTTTAACACACCCATTTGCTGGAGGTCGGCAATTTGGCTCTCCTGGTCCTCAACATGGCCAAGATAGGTCTCAATCTCGGCAAGTTTCTGCAACAGGAGAAAAAAGATAAGCTTAGGATCAGATGATCCTCAAAGAAAGCAGGATACACAAACAGGATATGCGAGACGGATAACCCACAGGGGCAGTGATCCTTACCTCATTCACGTAGTCGAGGAATTGCTGACGGAGGAGGGGAAATCCCTGGAGATCATCTGAAGCCTTCCTCTTCTTCCCTTTGCCTCGGATAGGCGCCTTAGGAGCTGATGCTGAAGGGCTGGCAGCAGGAGCCTTCTTCTTTGAAGACGTGACATTGGCAAGATCACTTATCCCAAATTTGGAGGCAGATTTAACAGACCTGGCAGATTTTCCAGCACCTACACAATTCAAAAACGAGATAAGTTCCCTTATTAAATTAAATACTCTTACATAAAACTTACTTTCTATAAGGATACTTACTTGACATTGTGGCAGATGCAGAGGATATTTCTTGAGAATCTTGGATAGTGACTTGGAAGCTTCTAACTTCAGGATCAAGCTTTCTAAAAGCTAGGACTCTCTCTTTTGCAGCAGGGCTTAATTTCAGATGAGCAATGGATATAGCTGCACAAGAAATAAAAAGAGATATTAGTGATCCTCATTATATGAGACAAGGCTGATAGTGATCCTTCGAAGATCCTCTATCCTACCATGAGTGGCCCATTCTTTGGGCAAATCCTTCCCATCTGGGATAGAATCCCTTCTAACAAAGAAAAAACGACGCTTCCAGTTTGTATCATTCTTGGTGACCTTGAAGACAGGGTGATCCTCACCGGCTTTCCGTTTCAGCAGATACCGGTAAGAACCAAAAGTGGTAAGATCGTAAAACTCGGCCAACTCCGTCATCCCCAGATCAATCCCTCTCTCCTCAATGATCCTTTCGAAGGTATACAGAACCCTCCAGATCATCGGCATAGCTTGGATATAAGAGATGCCGGTTAAAGAAAAGAAGGATTGGGTGAAGGATGGAAAAGGATATGAATATCCTATGGTGAATGGAGTAGCAGGAAAAGCCACCCAGGTATTCGAAACAGAGTCACTCAGAGCGGTAGGTGTGAAGGACTTGAAAACAGCATTCGCCGGGAAGCAATGACGAATTCTGTCTATGTGAACATCAGTGAAACAACACCTCTCCGTAGGAGAATCCTTGATAATCCCCTGGCTTTTTAAGGGACTATCCTTCTTGGGATCCTTGTGTGGAGAATTCCGGAGCAACATGTTTGTGACTGGACGGAAACAGAGTAGAAGAAGAAAACAGAGCAAAGAGAAAAGAAAGAGAGAAAGATACCTGATCAATCTTCGGTGCAGAATAAAAAGGGAGTGTATCTTGAATTTAAATACAAACTGATCCTCACCCTATCTCCTATTTATAATCATGATTTGCAGGGATTGTCACATCCATGACGTAATGATCGTAACGGCTAGTTCAATATTAACGGCTAGTTACTCGGAGTTGCCCGTTGGAGATAAGATCAAAACAAAATACAACTCGTTAATTTATAATCAACTCCTTATATTTTGGGGGCAATTGTTAGGGCTGGATTTTTATTATAGGTGATCCCTACACATGATCCTAACCAGTGATCCTTGTTTCTTTGGCAGACAGTGATCCTCAGCAGGACTTCAGGATCAGGATCATGGGACATTATGGTGATCCTCATACTAACGGCCACTTCCACTCAATACAATATTGTTTTGCAGGAACATCTAGCGGGATATGCTCTAGACATCATGATCCAGGAACGCGTCTTCACAAATATGGCAAGAGCTTAATCGAAGAAAGACGTTGCACAGGATATGGAAACTAGGCTTGATTTATGGGCAGCAATTTAGGCTAGATTGTCTTTATTTCTAAAGGGGTAATGAGCTGATAATTAGTCATTTTACCTAAAATAGGTCACCGGCACATGTATAAATACCACTCTTCTTCATTCGGAAGAACACACACAACATACGACACAACTCTCAAACACTTAGACACTCAGTGATCCTTGTACTCAGCTCATTATCATCCAAAGTTGTAATCATATTTTTGTTATATTGAAGTTGGTGATCGGTAGTTGCCATCACCCGAGGTTTTTTATGCCGGAGATCATTCATTGATCAAGGGCTTTTTCCTCGTATAAATCATCGTGTCTTTGCATCTTTATCACAGAAGTGATCCTTTACTTTCATAATTAACCAAGCATCATACCCCGTTTTCATAAAGTTTGGTTACATTATCCTTGTGTGATTTTTGACCAAAACACCTGCTACTTCTTTATCCTGAGGATTCGTTGCATGATACAGGATATGTAATATCGGTATTGGGGTCCCTTCTGGTATCCTGATTGATGATCCCAAGTTTGCTAATGCGTCTGCTTCGGCGTTATCCTCTCTTGGTACCTGTTCAAGTGTAAAAATATCGAAATATCCTGCTAATTTTTTAAGAATACCAAGGTATTCAATTAGTTTCTCACCCTTAACTGCATAGGATCCATTAAAATGATTAGTAATTAACAAGGAATCAACATATACTTGCAAATTCTTGATATTCATATTCTGCCTCATTGTTAGTAGCAGGGAATTCACATCTAACAGCCTGGGGTATTATGTCCCCCTGTGGCGATTTTAGTAGTATACCTAAACCTACACCCCTTACATTAGATGCACCATCAGTATATAATATCCAGGATTCTAAGTTTTCTCCTAGTTGTTGCACTTCTAGGTCTACTTCATTTTGAATATCACTACTGAAATCAGCCACAAAGTCTGCTAGAGCCTGAGACTTTATTGCATTTCTAGGTTCATATATTAAATCATAGGCACTTAACTTTACCGACCACTTAGCCATTCTTCCCGACCTCTCCGGTTTCCTAAGTACATTCTTAACAGGATAATTAGTTTTAACATGAATCCTATGTGTTTCAAAATAATGTCTAAGCTTTGTTGATGCCATTACTAGAGCCAGTATTAGTTTTTCTAGGTGAGAATATCTAGTTTCAGCATTTAACAAACTTTTGCTAACATAATAAACAGGATACTGCTGACCTTTGTGATCCTTTACGAATACTGCACTTACTGCATTCCCTGATACTGCCAGATACAGGGATAATGGTTCACCATCCTCAGGCTTCATCAATAGAGGCGCGGTTGAGAGATACTGCTTCAAATCCTGCAGGGCTGCTTCATGCTTCTCGCCCCATTCAAATTTCTTATTCTTTTTCAGGATATCATAGAATTCTTTACACTTTTCCGAGGATCTTGAAATAAACCTATTCAAGGCTGCCACTCGTCCTGTTAACCGTTGAACATCCTTCATATTCGAGGGTGACTTTATATCCAAGATAGCTTTGATCTGCTCCGGGCTTGCCTCTATCCCTCTTTTTGTCCCCATGTATCCTAAAAACTTTCCTGCCCCACTCCAAAATGGCACTTTGCAGGATTAAGTTTCATATTATACTGGTCCAGGATATCGAATGCTCCTTTAATATCCTGAAGATGAACCTCAGCTTTCTTGGATTTGACCACCATATCGTCAATGTACACCTCCATGGTGTCCCCCAGTTTGTCTTTAAACATCATGTTCACCAATCTCTGGTACGTTGCACCTGCATTTTTTAAACCGAAAGGCATAGCAGTATAACAGTAAATACCTGTTGGTGTCATGAAAGCAGTATCCTCCTGATCCGAAGGTTCCATTTGAATCTGCTGGAATCCTGAGGATGCATCCATGAAGGTCAACATTTCATGACCGGCAGTGGCATCCACCATCGAGTCTATATGAGGCAGAGGGAATGGGTCTTTTGGACAAGCTTTGTTCAGGTCTGTGTAGTCTACACAGACTCTCCACTTCCCATTCTTCTTTTGAACCACTACCACATTTGCTAGCCATCTAGGGAATTTGACTTCTCTAATCATCCTGGACTTCAATAATCTTTCAACTTCCTCTTGGATAATTGCATTCCGCTCAGGGGCGAATTTCCTTCTCTTTTGTTGTATAGGCTTGAATGACCTGTCAATTCCAAGCTTGTGAGTAATAATGTCTTTAGATATACATGTCATGTCCTCATGCTTCCATGCGAATGTTGACATCCTGCATTTCAAAAAATTAGTTAATTGCTCTTCAATATCCTGAGGGATATTGGTCCCTACGAGCACTGAGATATCAGGATTATCCTGATCCAGGATAACTTTCTTCACATCCTGCTCCGGATTCTCCACAATATCCTGGGCCCGCATCTTTAATTGCTATGCTGCACTCGGTTTGGTCGAGGATTTCATTGAGGATGAGTAACATTCTTTCGCCTCTTGCTGATCACTATCGATCTTAACAACCCCCCAAGGGGTAGGGATCTTGATGCATTGGTGATATGTCGATGGTACGGCCTTCATATCGTGAATCCACGGTCTTCCTAGGATGATGTTATAGCAGGATAGAGAATCCATCAAACAGAAACGTTGCATCTTGTTGACTCCTTCAACGTATACTGGCAACTTTATCTCTCCCACTGTGTTTCTAGCCTCTCCGCTGAACCCAACAAGCAAGGTAGACTTTGAAGTGATATCCATTGGAGACACACTCATTCTCTTCAGAGTTTCTAGTTGGATTATGTTGACGGAGCTGCCATTATCAACCAGTATCCTGCGTACAAAATGGTTAGCCACATATAACGTTATTACCAGAGCATCATGGTGAGGATCCTGGACAGTATCCCTGTCATCTGCATCAAAAGTGATCACTTTGTCAGTTGTGAGGGTAGTCATCCTGACAGGTTTGTCTCCCCTTTCGGCCTTAGCTTCTTTTGCATGTCTCTTTGCCGCCGAATACGAAGTCCCACAAATGTCGGATCCTCCCGAAATGAAGTTAATTATCTTGGCATCCGCGGGAGGTGATGCTGCTCACTCAGGATCCTTCTCAGTATCCTGACCTTTATTCTTCTTTCTTCCCAAGAGATCTTTCAGATATCCCTTGCTTAGAAGATAGCTTATTTCTTTTCTTAGAGCAATGCAATTCTCAGTTACATGTCCGAAATCTTCGTGGAAAGCACACCATTTTGACTTATCTTTCCAATCAGCCTTTTGTTGATTCTTTCGAGGCCACCTAGCCTTGTCTCCTAGACCCTGCATGGCATACATCAATTCGGGAATGTTAACAGAAAAGCAATATTCAGACAACTCAGGATACTCTTCAGGATCCTCATCTTCGACAGCATTCACTCTCTTGTTTTCATTTCTACCATATGGCTTAGGCCGATATGACTTGAATGAGGATTCTGACTTCCTGTTAGTTGACTCATAAAAGTTAGATGAGTTCATCCTTTCTTGCATCTTCCTGTCATCCTCCAGACGGATATATCTCAAAGCCCTGTTACGAGCCTCGTCGAGATTCCTGCAGGGATTCATTACCAGATCCTGAAAAAACTGAGAATCCTTTTGTAATCCCATCTTGAAAGCTTGCGCAGCTGTTGCAACATCAAGATGCGGGATATCCAAGGATTCTCGACTGAATTTGTTCACATAATCCCTCAAGGATTCCTGAGGCCCTTGAGTTATCGTTTAACAGCCATTTTAAGGCTGATCCTGTTAGAGTAGAACCAAATCCCTTGCATAAGCACGCTTCCTTGAGCTCCGGGGGGGATAGGGTTAATCTCCATTCTCTCCCTATACTGAGCAATATGCTCCTCAGGATCCGTAGTTCCGTCGTAAAGCTTCATGTTGGGGGTTTGAAATCTCTTTGGGATTTTGGCATCACAGATAGGATGTGCAAAACGAGATATCTTATGGCTGTCTTGGGACACTTCCGGGATCGGCTGGACCACCCCAGGTACACTGGATATCATGTCCTTCAACTTTTGAAGTTCCCTAGTAAGTGCTGATGTCACACCTGTATCCTGCAAAGATCCACTATTGTTAGTAGCATGAGTATTATTATCATTTGACACGTTACCCGTTGGAGGATTTTGCCCATATCCTGAAACATATCCTGAGCTCCTCATGGTTGACATCCTGACCGAGGAGGGTATTTCAGGAGTATGATTCTGAGGAAGACTGGGCACAATATTCCCCCTGTTATCCTCAGTATACACAGCTGAACTAAAGTTCAACGCCCTGGGGTGTAATGGAGTGACATTATCCTCAGCAGGTCTGCTCGAGCCAGACTTCAGGAGTTGTATTTCCCTTAAAAGCATTTGGTTTGTTTCCTGTTGCTGCCTCATTTGTTCCTGCACACTTCCAAATAAAGTAAGAATTTCATCATTAGAAGCTAGAACGGGAGCAGATTCCTGAACACTGCGGGTAGGGATAATATCCTGAGGTCGTGAAGAGGCTGGCGTCCTTGGAGGAGGTGGTGGAAGCACCGAACCAGTAGTAGCAGAAGTCATAGCAGACACAATAGAGGAACTCATGTTTGATCTTGAGGCCATTATGGACAATGTGGCAAAAAGTTTTGAAAATAGAAAACTGATTAGCGATTTCACAAAAATTTTTAGTAAAGAGAGCACCACTTGCCCCACGGTGGGCGCCAAATTGTTTTGGTCAAAAATTACCGAAGCAATTTAGTGATCAATTTAGTTAAGTGAGGTAGTGTGCTAAAAAGTGTGTTGAAAATATGCTGGTTATGTTGTTTTGAAAAACAGTGTTCAGGATACGGCTCAGGATATTGAGCTGTATCTACGATCAAACAATGAGCAAAAAGTAAAGGGGTTGACACGAGATGTACGAGGAAAGCCCTTGATCAATCTAGATCGCCGGCATAAAACCTCGGGAGCTGACAATCGCAGCTGCCTAGTTCTTCTATTGCTTCAAATATCAGGATACAGTGCAGGATATTGACCAGATCGCTAAGTGTTACAATGCTTTGTGTGAGAGTACAAGTTGCGAGAAAGAAAGTGTGTAAGTGTAGTGAGTGTAGCCGTGATGTCCTATTCGATCTGGTTTACCCACCTATTTATAGTAATCAAATACAAACTGAAATTCCTACAAATACGGGATGCTTCCAAATATTCCATTGTTAACGTTGTAGTCCGGGTAATGCGGCTTCAACGTCTTCATTTGAACGACCTGGACCGAGTCTCTTGGAGAAAGAGTCTTTGTGAACGTTGGGCACCTGCACGCGTACTCCTGCACTCAACACGTTAGTAATCCTGAGGATACTATTCAGGATATTGTAGACATCCTGAATGAGCATCTCGGACATAAGCAGATATCATTTATTCAAGATATAACCCAAGATATTTCCCAGGATATGAGGAGCTCAGAATTTTATCCATAACACTTTTTGCATGATATTCAGTGTCATCATCACTATCTTCTTCTATTCGAGCAACAAAAGCTGTGTGAACTGGACCTTTGTTAGGATCATAATCATCCCAATTGAAATTCTCCTACCTAAACCCTTCAGGTAACTGTTCATCATCTTGATCAATCACACATGCTTTAGCATCAGCTGGTGTATATTTGTCCCAGTTGAAACTTGTTGATGACTTCTTCTCATCTTGATTCACCATACAAGCTCTCTTTGAAGATTCTTCAGTCACATTTCTTCCATGTGCTGTTTGAGCCTATTGTTGATTTGGTTGTTGAGCAACTTGATGGTAGATCGCCTTCCGGTAGTAATCATTGTTGTTCAATGAATTTTGAGCTCCACTAGCTTCGCGATTAGTGCACTCCCTCTTGAAGTGTCCTTTTTCCCTGCAACGAAAACAAGTGACTTTAGATTTATCAAAACCTAAAGTAGAAACATTAGCTTCATGAAGATCATCTCTCCCTGTGATCTGCTTGAATTTCTCAGCTCTCCTCAACACACTAGCCAAACACCATTTTATATCCATTAACTCCATCTCTTCAGTATCGATCTGGTCGTAATCCTCCTTAGTCAGCATTGGATTCTCGATTCGACCTGCAACAAAACTCCCATATGATTCTAAAACAGTTCCCAACAAAGACATGCGACTTTTTGCAATTTCTTCTGTGTAATCTTGATCATCCTCAAGATTCAAAACAATATTACACTGTAATTTCCTGCCATTCTTTGTTGTTGCCAAATTCGGATCAAATGATGGATATGAAGAAAAACTTGTTTTGCTGCTTGATCCTTTGGATGAACCACTTGATGAACCCTTTGCATTGAATGCAGTTTCAACTTTCGATGACATGTTTGTCTTTTCATTCAATCCTGCTTTGTAGTACAAACTGATGTCTTGTTCACCATCAAACACTTTCATTCTTGAAATCTTTATCTGTTCCATTTCTTGTGCTTCAAGATTCTCAATGATTGCTCAGTGTTAGATTGTTGAAACCTTTTTTGTTTGTTAGCATCATCAAGTATGTACCCCAAGTCTCATGTGGTAATGCATCAGCCAGTTTCTCAATCAACTCTTCATTCTCTTTGTTGATGCTAACTCTCTTCATGTTTACCAACAGATTGCAGTATCTTTCAATTATCTGCTTTGTACTTTCATTTTTCAAACCGCGGAATAAATCAAACTCTTTTTTCAGAAGTTATTTCTTGTTTTTGATCATCTCTTGGCTTCCAACAAACTTAGATCGTAATGCTTTCCAAATCGAATATGCACTCCCAGTGTGTTGTAATAAGACCAAGATATCCTCTTTAACTGCCTGTTGTAGTAAACTGAACATCATTTTTTCGTTTTTTGTATTTCTTTTTCTCCTCGGCACTAAGATCTTTGATAGGAATCACATCTTCGTCATCATTTGTTGGTCTAACGTATTTTGTTTCAATGCATCCCCAGTGGCTTGCACCCAGTTCTCAAAACGTTCTTCCCAACCCTTATACTCCTCGATGTTCATGAGTTTGGGTGGTTTTTGCATAGTGCATGTTTCGTTTTCCAACATTGTCTGCTGAGCAACTGTGATCGGGGAAGCAAAAGCGTTATAAAATTCCTCTGCCATGTTTCGGTTTTCAAGAAATTCTTAAACAGTCAGTTCAAGCGAAATAACAAACTTCAAACGAAATCACTGTTCAAGCGAGATCAACTCTGAAGCGAAATCACCAAGTTCAAGCGAGATTACTGATTTCGCTTGAACACACACACACCTCTTTCAAGCGGAATACTGTTCAAGCGGAATCAACAAGATTTTTCAAGCGAAATACGATTTCAAGCGGAAACACTCAAGCGAAATAACCCAACTGAAGCGGAATAGCACGTTTCAAGCGAAATCAGCAGAAATTTTCAAGCAAAATAAGGGTTTAAAGCGGAATTAACCAACTAATTCCGTTTGGAATGCTGCTGATGTGACAACTCGTATTTTGAACCTAACTTAGTATAACTCGTTTGAAACTTATGTGATTATTTTGAAACTTATGTGATTATTCGAACCTTATATGATTGTGTGAACTTAAACGGCTACTTGATGGACTAAGCAAATGATTATTGAATGTTATGATTTATTTGTACTCGTATGTATACACATATGTAATCGGCCCAAATGTACCCCTCTCACCCGAACACACAAACTATCCGGGTCTTACCTTTGTACACGAACCAAGGGCGGCCCATTGGGGGGTCCGGCCCACTTTTCTTAAACGTGTAAATACCTATCCTTGGGGTTCATTCTCTCATTTTGTTACAAAAACATTCTCACACACAAGAAACCCTAGTTCTTCATCTCGGCTTGCTTTGGAACCGAACGGCCATCACCTTATATCTCTCGAAGATTTCCTTATTCGGATCAAAGTCTTGTTCATCATTTAATCGGTTAGTAAGTAACTAGTTGCTCCCATGATTTTACGTTTTGTACACTCTCATGATGATGATTTGCTTGAACGAAACACGATTGTTGATAATGTTCATATGATTGGAGTGCATGATTTAGAGTTAGAACCGAACACGTAGTAATCGGCTGTAATATGATGTTAATCGGCTAGGATATGAATCGGGTTGTTGTAGATGCTAATCCACTGTGATGTCCTATGATTCGGATTGTTAATCATGTGATAATGTTCTAGCTAGACGGATATGTTATTATTGTTATTGTTCGGCTATCATGATATAACCGGTTGAATGTTCATGAAATCGAATCATGTTGTGGTGCTTTAGAGTTAAAATTGTTGTTATGATTTGCTTGATGTTCTTGTTGAATTTATTTAGGGTTCATATGAATTGTATGTAAAAACTTTTGTTTGATCGGCTAAGGGAATGGTAATAACCTAGATTGTGTTAATTGATATCATATGTTTGGAAACTGTGAATGATTGTAACCGAACCAGCATAAGTTCCGGATGATTAACTGATCGCACAAGGCTCTTCACAATCGCACAAGATCAGGTCATACAAGACCTGATCTGACCGCACAAGATGATCCATACGCACAAGGTTAATCCGGACGCACAAGATGTGTAATTATGCATGATCGCACAACATCTTGTGGATCGCACAAGCTGGTGCCAATCGCACAAGATGTTGGGCCACACACAGGTGAATAACCGTTTGTTGTTACTGGGCCAGACAGCCCAAGATCTCATTCGCACAAGACCTATTCAGTCGCACATGAACTGTTGGATCGCACAAGTTGAGTTGTTTGTTAACTGTTGGGCCGGGTGTATATTTGGGCTGGGCTGGTCCGATCGCACAAATTCAGCGGATCGCACAAGTTACACATTTTTCCTTTGGGCCGTATATGTTGAACTGTTTATCTATTTGGGCCGAGCAGCCCAAATCGTAATCGCACAACTGTTTGTATCATACAAGGCTGTTAACTGTTATTTGGGTCGTATATGCCATTGAATCACTTATGATGTTGGGCCAGGAACTATGGGCTTATTAGATCGTACAAGTTTGGATATGTTATGACTGTTAACTTGTATTGCTTAACTGTTAAGTATTGCCATGATCTCTACGTGTTTGTAATGTGTTAACTTGTGTGAAACCATACGTGCTTTACTTGAACCAAACCTGACTCGTATGATAAACATGCTAGGACGTGGTTGATCACATTGTAGCTTAACTGAATCTTTTCGTGTATCTTACCGAGCAAACCAAGGTGAGTTCATTGCATTTTCTCAAGCATGCGTCCCGGTGGTTTGGGACAACTGGTAAACAGTTGGAAGGGAAACTTGGGGTAAACAACTGGAACATAGAAACAATCATCTACCGGATTGCCTGTTAGGCAATGGGGTAATTAGTTGATAGCGCTATTAGGTTTGGCACCCTCACACCGAGCCGTAAGGACGGGCGTGAACTAATTACTGGGACAACTTGTGAATACAACGCGGATATAAGACCTCCTACAGCTTGTCAAGGTTGTTTGATACCTTGACTTTGACCAATGCCTGGTTACGGGCATTGGGGTTAGGCATTCCCATCATTGACGCTGCATACGGTACAACATATCATCGGTCGTTAAGGGGTACCCACTCCCCGGATACCTATGGGCACACTCCCTAGGGTATCTAACGTGAACGACATCGTAATGCAACATTGAATCGCATTAACATATATCTGGTAACACAACACGTTAACAAAACCTTGAACTCACCAGCGTAGTCTGACACACTTGTTTGCATGCTTGTAGGTCGTTAACCTTGGAACATGGACTTGCTATCTGGGAGTGCTGGAGTGGTCATGGATCGAGACTCTTGGATTCACTTATAAACAATACATTGATTTTGAATATTATTATAGAACGATTGCTAAACGATTACATGCTTCCGCTACACAACCTTGAGAATTGATATCACGTTGACATCTTATTTTAGTAATCAATGTCATGACTTATTTGAATATTTATCATTGGTTCAATGTGATTGGTGGCTCGAACTCTGATGCGTAGCACGCCTCGCGGGGTTTCCACAGGTGGAATTTTGGGGGTGTTACAGTTGGTATCAGAGCCACTGGTTATAGTGAACTAGGTTTCAAAACGTTTTTGTAAAACCAGACTATAACCGAACACCTTCGAAAATCGATCATGACACTCAGCTCCAGATTGCAAGGTTCGTCTTTCGTATACTCATTGTACTACGTAACTAGTGGACACTTACACATGATATTGCATGCTGGTGCACGTTAAACACGATAGTATGAACTTACGTATCCCTTACACGTGTTATATGACTGATAGGGTGGTAATTCCCTAAACATTCGTGACTTGAGTTATGTGATGCTCTTTGTTTGCTAGTCAAGTTGGGGGAACCATTCGACATGAGTTAGGAGGAGCTGAGATGAGCATGCAAATCACAATATTATTGTGGGTGCACACATAATAATAGTGTGGGGTGCATGCGAGTCCCAGTGAGGCTTAACAAGTGAAGGAGGGGTTCCGCTCTGTTAATTGATCAGTGTGAAACGTAACAAACTAATAGGAGTCATAACAGTGATCGTCTCCTACTCGAATGTGACTTTCTCACCTCTCTTTGAATCCTTTTGAAATCGCAATGCTATAGAGTATTACTTGAACGTTCCTTTGAACGCCTAGCGAACTAACTAGAATGCTAGGTGCTTGTACGAACGTCCCTGAGTGGATGTTGCAGCATCCATGATTGGTTTATACCCCTTTTCTTTCCCCCTCACTCCTCTTTGTTGTTGGAACTCAATATACTCACATCTCAGACCCTGAAGGGCGGTCACACCTGCAACACTCTGGAAACCTACCGTGTTTTACCCAGTCAACTTGTAAGAACGATGGGTATAAGGGTAAGTTTAGTACCTAACCGACTTCAGCACTTGAACGACACCAATTATTGACAATGAACATCAACGATTTGACTCCAAACGAATCCTTAATTCTAGTCAGCAACTTATGGGGGCCGACTTTCACGAATCAATCGAAACGTAAACGATAACGATCGATCAGGATGTGGACTGTGTAACTTCCAACACAACGAGTAGCACCCTGGAACTTAGCACGAAATATGAAGAGATGGACATCGTTGGTGAAGGATCGTAGAGTCCTGTTTCGAGCAACAACATTAGAAGCAACAACTATCGTGACATCAAGGTACTTGTAATAGTAGCTTACAGTATGGAAATGAAGGTGCCTACGGCATGTAATGGCAGTTGATAATTCAAGACGACAACAACCAAGGGAGCGATGATAGTATGGTAGAAATCCGTGTGATTGTAACAATAACACCGGCAGTGGTACTCGCGAAAAGACATTTAGGATTGACGTGGGCGACGACAGGACAATAACAACATGGTAGTTCGGGTGGGTAGCAAATCGCTTCGGCTCGATCCCGTTTAACCCTGATGCTTCTTGAAACCAAACCTGTTATGAAACCGGCTGGGGGCAGGACAGCAGAAACCGTATATGTTAGTTGGGATGCAAACTCGATATTGCGGGGGACAGACATTCGACACCGGTGTTACCTCTACTATCCTTGGCAGTTACGGCGCAATAGTTAGTGTTGGTGGGTTATTAGGACATATCGCCCGGACGTACCCTGTGAGAAGGAATTTAGCGTCACTATATGCTCTAAAGTACCAGCGCGGTGAAAAGATTAGCATCATGTCAGTAATGACAACCTCGAAAGCGCCTATGGAAGGAGAACCTCACTGTATTAGCAACTATACCTAACGATCAGACTAAGTAAGATAGGATCGAGGACCCACCGATTATTGTGACTCATCTCAAGGTGCAGTTGGAAGAGCTTTCAGGTCTACTACCACAACTATTAGTCAGAAACTCAGTGATCTCACGATTAGAGGGAGCTCCGAATACTCATACTCTTACCGTCTTACACCAGGAGGGTTGCAAGAACTGTGTAATCTACTACGAGAATTATTGCACAAGGGTTTGTTGGACCTAATTTTCACTTTGGGAAGCCCCAGTTACATCCGTGAAGAAAAGCCTTTTTGTGTGTACGTACCAATTATCGAGCACCCATCGAGACGATAGTTGAGAACCGTTTGTCGCGGCCATGTAACGAAAACCGATCGACTAGTTACAAGAGACTAGCTTTCATTCAAGGATTAACTTACGAGCGCATTATTATCAGATGGATACTCAAGGGGAGGAAGTTCTTAAAGAAGCTTACCAGACGCAATTCGGCCATACAACTTTGCACTCCAAGACCTTTAGAGCGATCATCACACCAGCAGCCTCATAGATCATGTGACCTGACCGTGCTATTGGGTGACATTTTGAACCCTTTTCGGGAGGAAAGCAACAACATGGACAACTTTTTATCCTATTTGGGAGGTCCTGATGGAGGAGCCACATCACGCGAAGTCTTGATAAATGTAGCTTCTGAATTCGAGAGGTACCTTTTGGGTAATGTAATCAACAAAGTGGGAATGCACGTGAATCTCGCTAAGACCCGTTTTCTTTGGAAACTGACCGACACTAAAAGTCCTTCGAGGATACAACGATTTCTTGGTTCCGCTTGATTTATCACAGGAATTTCGAATGTCGCATAGCTTAAATCCCTTTAGCACAGCGGGGTGCCGTGTCCGCGGAAGACAGAACATGAGGACGTCTCTTCAGCTTTCGAATCCTAATTCAGTAAGGTACTGAGCCTCATTTTTTACCCGAGGGCATGGGTAATACAGTGGTATATCATTATGTTCTGAATCAGAGTCCCAGTTACACGTCGACGCAACACGAGAGAGTAACGACTTATGAAGAACTGCATGACACACAACTGGTGATAGAAACCGTGGTCTTTGGAGTTACACGGAGGCATTACTTGGACGGTACCAAATGCGTTACTTAGACCGATCACGAGGGCCTTCCGTGTACTCTGGTTTCGAAAGAGCTAAATCAGTAAACGGCATCGCTGGATGGAACTTCTGAGTGGATTACGACTGTGGAACCCGAACGTGTATGGACTTTGCAGCTCGCCATTGACTCTAACTCACCTAACCCAACTCGTTCTGTACAAACTAGGGAACTAACGGGAGAAAATTTCAAGTTGAGTCCCTGCGGGGCATGGAAGAGCAACTTTGGTGAAACGAACGATATTCATTAACTCATAGAACGACTATAAGTCTCATCTCACAGCAACGGTAGGGAAGTTGTGGTTAGCAAAACACACCGGCTTCGAAAATTCTATTCAACTGGATTTTTAAGAAAGACGTTTGGACATGTAAACCTTGTACTGATGATTGGGCATGAAAACCCGTCTAACAATGTATGGGTATGACTTTTGACTTTGGGAAAAGTCAAGGCGAAGTATAAGAAACTGGCAACACCTATGTGGAAGATGGGAGCAGACTGCTACGAATGCTACCACTAGTCTATTTATAACTCGAAATGGAAACACGAACAGTAACAATCGTTGAACGCTGAATGTGACCAGCACACCTCCTTGCAGTCAAGGGAACTGATGAGTCTTCTCAGCTTGTGAAAATTTCTCTGGAAGAGACGGATTATAGGCATGAGGACAATCGAGCAAAGTGACGAACCATCTGAACACACGAAGGCATGTTGTAAGTATGTGCATAACTGACTTTAGTAAACGTTTGGGAAGGACATTTATCTTGGGGAGAAGCTCTAATGCAACTGCACCACGATAGTATGCATACAGCCCATGCTGAGGCATAACCTGGACAGTAACTCTAATCTCCTTGTTGGACTAATGTAGTTGACAACGTAATCGCGGGTCCAGGACCCGAGCTCAAAACTCTCGAACATTGCTTAGATCGGAAATTGTTTGATGGTAGCGCATGAGCGCTAGGAAAGCTGATTAGCTTAGGAACACTGGGAGTTTGTTGTAGGCAAACGTGTCATTATCGAAAGCATCACCCTGGGGGGGTGCGGTATGCTATAGAAAACATGGCAAGCTTACTTTACGACGCGTGAGACATTCGGATTACTGGAACAAACGGTGACTTGGCTCACAAACTCAGACTAATTGATGAAACGGGATAACTATCGTAATGGTATGTATGCCCTAGGTTTAAGGCAGCGGTTGCCTGATGGAACCCTGGTGATACCCTCACCGGAATTTGTGGTAATCGGATCAGTTGTATATGTCAGGGAATCTATCGAAAGCATGAGCTAAGAAGTCAAGGTTCGCTAGCATGAGTCATATGACAATCGTGAGGACTTGTTAAACTTCAATACGTGGACTGAAGTTCACATAGGAACGGAAGGATATGTTAAAACTTCAATGTTCTCAATTGATCAAGGGATTGAACAAACTCTTGATATCACTGGTGAATTTCGGGACGAAATTTCTTTCAAGTTGGGGAGGATGTGACACCCCAGGAAAAACCAGCAAACGATATAACTTACCTAGCTTTAACTTACCTAGCTTCCTCAGTGAGTGCGTACCAAATTTCGGGACGAAATTTCTTTTTAGTTGGGGATACTGTGACAACTCGTATTTTGAACCTAACTTAGTATAACTCGTTTGAAACTTATGTGATTATTTTGAAACTTATGTGATTATTCGAACCTTATATGATTGTGTGAACTTAAACGGCTACTTGATGGACTAAGCAAATGATTATTGAATGTTATGATTTATTTGTACTCGTATGTATACACATATGTAATCGGCCCAAATGTACCCCTCTCACCCGAACACACAAACTATCCGGGTCTTACCTTTGTACACGAACCAAGGGCGGCCCATTGGGGGGTCCGGCCCACTTTTCTTAAACGTGTAAATACCTATCCTTGGGGTTCATTCTCTCATTTTGTTACAAAAACATTCTCACACACAAGAAACCCTAGTTCTTCATCTCGGCTTGCTTTGGAACCGAACGGCCATCACCTTATATCTCTCGAAAATTTCCTTATTCGGATCAAAGTCTTGTTCATCATTTAATCGGTTAGTAAGTAACTAGTTGCTCCCATGATTTTACGTTTTGTACACTCTCATGATGATGATTTGCTTGAACGAAACACGATTGTTGATAATGTTCATATGATTGGAGTGCATGATTTAGAGTTAGAACCGAACACGTAGTAATCGACTGTGATATGATGTTAATCGGCTAGGATATGAATCGGGTTGTTGTAGATGCTAATCCACTGTGACGTCCTATGATTCGGATTGTTAATCATGTGATAATGTTCTAGCTAGACGGATATGTTATTATTGTTATTGTTCGGCTATCATGATATAACCGGTTGAATGTTCATGAAATCGAATCATGTTGTGGTGCTTTAGTGTTAAAATTGTTGTTATGATTTGCTTGATGTTCTTGTTGAATTTATTTAGGGTTCATATGAATTGTATGTAAAAACTTTTGTTTGATCGGCTAAGGGAATGGTAATAACCTAGATTGTGTTAATTGATATCATATGTTTGGAAACTGTGAATGATTGTAACCGAACCAGCATAAGTTCCGGATGATTAACTGATCGCACAAGGCTCTTCACAATCGCACAAGATCAGGTCATACAAGACCTGATCTGACCGCACAAGATGATCCATACGCACAAGGTTAATCCGGACGCACAAGATGTGTAATTATGCATGATCGCACAACATCTTGTGGATCGCACAAGCTGGTGCCAATCGCACAAGATGTTGGGCCACACACAGGTGAATAACCGTTTGTTGTTACTGGGCCGGACAGCCCAAGATCTCATTCGCACAAGACCTATTCAGTCGCACATGAACTGTTGGATCGCACAAGTTGAGTTGTTTGTTAACTGTTGGGCCGGGTGTATATTTGGGCTGGGCTGGTCCGATCGCACAAATTCAGCGGATTGCACAAGTTACACATTTTTCCTTTGGGCCGTATATGTTGGACTGTTTATCTATTTGGGCCGAGCAGCCCAAATCGTAATCGCACAACTGTTTGTATCATACAAGGCTGTTAACTGTTATTTGGGTCGTATATGCCATTGAATCACTTATGATGTTGGGCCAGGAACTATGGGCTTATTAGATCGTACAAGTTTGGATATGTTATGACTGTTAACTTGTATTGCTTAACTGTTAAGTATTGCCATGATCTCTACGTGTTTGTAATGTGTTAACTTGTGTGAAACCATACGTGCTTTACTTGAACCAAACCTGACTCGTATGATAAACATGCTAGGACGTGGTTGATCACATTGTAGCTTAACTGAATCTTTTCGTGTATCTTACCGAGCAAACCAAGGTGAGTTCATTGCATTTTCTCAAGCATGCGTCCCGGTGGTTTGGGACAACTGGTAAACAGTTGGAAGGGAAACTTGGGGTAAACAACTGGAACATAGAAACAATCATCTACCGGATTGCCTGTTAGGCAATGGGGTAATTAGTTGATAGCGCTATTAGGTTTGGCACCCTCACACCGAGCCGTAAGGACGGGCGTGAACTAATTACTGGGACAACTTGTGAATACAACGCGGATATAAGACCTCCTACAGCTTGTCAAGGTTGTTTGATACCTTGACTTTGACCAATGCCTGGTTACGGGCATTGGGGTTAGGCATTCCCATCATTGACGCTGCATACGGTACAACATATCATCGGTCGTTAAGGGGTACCCACTCCCCGGATACCTATGGGCACACTCCCTAGGGTATCTAACGTGAACGACATCGTAATGCAACATTGAATCGCATTAACATATATCTGGTAACACAACACGTTAACAAAACCTTGAACTCACCAGCGTAGTCTGACACACTTGTTTGCATGCTTGTAGGTCGTTAACCTTGGAACATGGACTTGCTATCTGGGAGTGCTGGAGTGGTCATGGATCGAGACTCTTGGATTCACTTATAAACAATACATTGATTTTGAATATTATTATAGAACGATTGCTAAACGATTACATGCTTCCGCTACACAACCTTGAGAATTGATATCACGTTGACATCTTATTTTAGTAATCAATGTCATGACTTATTTAAATATTTATCATTGGTTCAATGTGATTGGTGGCTCGAACTCTGATGCGTAGCACGCCTCACGGGGTTTCCGCAGGTGGAATTTTGGGGGTGTTACAGCTGATGTCATCATTCTCAAGTTGTTTTCAAGCGGAATTATGAAAATTACCAGTTTTAGATCGATTTTAGGCCTGAAACTTTCAAGGCTTTGTTAAAACACTATTGCGCACATTCTGTGAGAAATTTAGCCAAATTTAACCGTGAAAAATTTTGAATTTTGAAAAAGAAGGTGTAGAAAATAGAATTCGCAGCTGAATTGTTATGAACTCTTCCTCCTGAGCTCTGATACCACTTGTAGGATCGTTTCCTGACCTGAACGAGTCGATCAGAAGAGTTTATCTCAATACGAAAGGCGGAAACAGACGTATCAAGTTCAATTCAGCACACAAATCACTTTAACTGTCAATTTAATTGATATAATGACATTTTACAGCGTGACGACACTTCGGCAGCACTTCGTTGCTCAAACCAGAAAAACTTATCTGATTTCGCTTGGAATGGCCTATATATAGGCGTTGTGATTCCACTTGAACATGACCATGTTCATTTCAAGCGGAATTAACATGATTGATTTCAAGCGAAAACAGCATGTTAACTTCAAGCGGAATTAGAATCATTTTGATTTCGCTTGAAATGACCTGGTGTCATTTCATGCGGAATCACCTCTAAATCACACTTTCTTTTTTTTCGTGCCCTGATCTAACTAGTTCTATACAAGACTCGATACAAGATGAAGTCGACAGACGCATGCACCAACACCTACGCTTGTCAGCGTAACTTTTCTGACGGTCACGCGCTACTGCCATACGATTTCAAATCTGGACAATCTTCTCAGAAGTTTCAAGTACAAGTTCCGGACCTGTGATCTGGCTGTCACCCACCTCAGCCCAACAAAGAGGAGAGCGACATTTCCATCCATACAATGTTTCGAACAGAGCTTCCTGGATGCTAGTATTGTAAGAGAACTCTATCAACGGCAAGTGTTTCTCCCACCCCTTTCCAAAGTCGATCACACATGCTCGTAGCATGCCTTCAAGTGTCTGGATGGTTCGTTCGCTTTGACCATCCATCTGTGGGTGATAAGCAGTGCTCATGTCGAGACGTGAGCCGAATGATTTATGGATCGATTGCCACAAATCCGATATGAAACGCGGGTCACGATCTGAGATAAAAGAGGTTGGCACCCCGTGCCTAGAAACCACTTCCTTTAGGTAAACAACAGCAAGTTGTGAGAACTTATCCGTTTCCTTGATTGCTAGAAAGTGCGCTGACTTTGTGAGACGGTCAACGATCACCCAGATGGTATTGTTTCCGTTTTGAGTTCTTGGCAAACCTGTGACGAAATCCATAGCAATTTGCTCCTATTTCCACATGGGTATCTCTGGTTGCTAAAGTAGGCTTGAGGGTTTCTGATACTCTACCTTGACCTTCGCACAAGTCAAACATTTACTCACATACGTTGCGATGTGAGCCTTCATCTTCGGCCACCAGTACAAAACCTTTAGATCCTGATACATCTTATTAGAACCTGGGTGAACAGAGTATCGGGACTTGTGTGCTTCATCCATCACGAGCTCTCTAAGATTACCATACAAAGGAACCCATATCCGTTCCATAAAATAATAAATGTCGTTTGATCTCTCCACAAATCGTTTCTCCATGCCCCGCAAATACTCAGCTTCCAGGTTTTCTTCCTTCAATGCTTCAGTCTGAGCAAAACAGATCTGATCAGGTAAATTAGAGTGGATAGTGAGCTACAGAGGGCGGACACGCTTGGGTTTCGTTTCCTTTCGACTAAGGGCATCAGCTACAACGTTAGCTTTACCTGGGTGGTACTTGATTGCATAATCGTAGTCGTTTAAGAGTTCTACCCAGCGACGCTGCCGCATATTCAACTCCTTCTGGTCAAAGATATGTTGAAGGCTCTTGTGATTGGTATAAATAGTGCATTTAGTACCGTACAAGTAATGCCTCTAGATTTTTAACGCAAAGACCACGGCCCCCAACTCTAAGTCGTGAGTCGTGTAATTCTTCTCATGAATCTTCAACTGTCGAGAAGCGTACGCTATCACCCTCTCGCGTTGCATTAGCACACAACCGAGACCCTGAATAGAAGCATCGCAATACACCACAAAATCCTCAGTACCCTCAGGTAATGACAAGATTGGTGCACTGTAGAGTTTTTGTTTCAAGAGTTGGAAAGCATCCTCCTGTTTTGTTCCCCAAGAATATACAACGCCTTTCTGTGTTAACGAGGTGACTGGTTGAGTGATCTTCGAGAAGTCTTTAATAAATCTGCAATAGTACCCAGCGAGACCAAGAAATTGTCGCACCTCCGAAGGATTCTTCGGTGCCGCCCAATTTCTGATAGCATCAATCTTAGCAGGATCCACGTGTATCCCCATTTCATTAACAATGTGACCAAGGAAGTGTACTTCTCGAATCCAGAAATCACACTTAGCGAATTTCGCATAGAGTTGCTCCTTCCTCAGGAGCTCCAAGATAAGTCGCAAGTGTCGCTCGTGGTCCTCCTTGCTCTTAGAGTAGATCAAGATGTCATCGATAAACACAATGACGAAATCGTCGAGATACGGTTTGCACACACGATTCATGAGGTCCATGAAAACCGTCGGTGCGTTTGTCAACCCGAATGGCATAACGAGAAACACATAATGGCTATACCGCGTTCGAAAAGTTGTTTTTGGAACATCCTCCTCCCGGACTCTCATCTGATGATAGCTCGATCTTAAGTCGATTTTTGAGTAGAAGCTTGCTCCCTGCAGCTGGTCAAACAAGTCATCAATGCGAGGTAAAGGGTAACGATTCTTGACGGTCACCTTGTTGAGTTCACGGTAATCTATACACATGCGAAAGGACCCGTCTTTCTTCTTCACAAACAGAACTGGGGCTCCCCAAGGCGAAGAACTGAGTCGAATAAAACCTCTATCCAACAGTTCTTGGAGTTGATTTGACAGCTCTTGCAACTCTCCTGGTGCAAGGCGATAAGGAGCACGGGCAATCGGGGTTGCTCCCGGTGTAAGGTCAATCTGAAATTCTACCTGACGGTGTGGAGGTAAACCAGGAAGTTCTTCAAGAAAAACGTCAGAAAACTCACGAACAACTGGCAAGTCTTCGATTTTCCTCTCTTCAGGCTGAGCATGGGTAACAAGCTCTAAAATAGCAGGGTAGCCCTTTCATAGACACTTCTGGGCTTTTATGACTGAGATGATGTCAAGCATTGCACCACTACGTTGACCTTGAACTGACAAAGATTCTCCATTAGGGAGAGGAATACGCACGATTTTCTCTTTACAGAGAATTTCCACTTGATGCTTAGACAGCCAATCAATACCAACGACCACATCAAAACTTCCGAGAGTAATGGGGAGTAGGTCAATGTCGAACACTTGACCAATAAGATCGAGTTTACACCAAAAAAGAACATGTGAAGCTTCAATCGATTTGCCATCAGCTAATTCTACTACGTGTTTGTTTACAAGAGGTGTAGGAGTCGACCCTAGCAGACGACTGAACCCCAAAGACACATAACTCCAATCGGAACCAGAGTCGAACAAAACAGAAGCAAATAAGTTGTTCATAGAAAATGTACCAGTCACAACGTTGCCATCATTCCTAGCTTCCCCAACACCAATGGTAAACCCCTTTCCACGCGCACCATTCCCACCGTTGTTTCCGTTGTTGTTGTTTCCAGTGTTGTTATTGTTATTACCAGCATTTTGATTCAGTTGAGGGCAATCTCGCCTGAAGTGACCCTCATCTCCACACTGAAAACACCCCTTACGATTCCTTGTATCTGCTAAGGCTGCTGCCTCTCCTATTGCTGTGGCTGTTGTTGCTGTGGGGGTTGCTGCTGCTGCTGCTGTCTTGGGAGAGGGGCCCTGCAATCTCTAGCCAAATGGCCTACCTTGTTGCACCTGTGACAGACCCGGGTGCATGGCCTACGATGATGAAAGTTGCACTTGTTACACTTTGGCTGCTACCCTACGTATGAGCCTTGGTTCGAGTTGTTGCTCTGATTCTAGTTTACAGAAGATGACTGGCTAAAACTGCGATTGCCACTGTTGCCTGGCTTCTTCTGTGACTGATTCGAGTTAGACACCTTGTCCACAACATTCCATTTACGTTTGCTGTCAGTGGCAGGAGTAGTGGCAGTAGTAGCAGAAACACGTGGTGGTAGCGAGCCACGCTCCACCTCCTGATCGGTAATCTTGTGAGCTAGACGTATGATTCGAGGAAAGTTGTCAAGATTTGCTGCAGTGACCAAACCCTTGACCTGTGGTGCTAAATCGTTGATGTACAACTCAATCCTGCGGTGGGGTGGTCGTGATAAGTTAGGACACATGTTCGCGAGCTCATGTGACTGTTTCGTGTATGCTTCAATCTCAGACCCTGCCATCTTCAAATTATAGTACTCGTTCTCGAGTTTCTGAATCTCGTCACGAGAACAATACTCCTCTCGCATTAACTCCTTGAAGTCGTCCCAGGTAGTCGCATTCGCCATTTCGATACCCAGCATCTAGACTCGGGCATTCCACCAAGTCAAGGCACCGTCCTCCAGCGTGCCTGTAGCATACTTTACTCTGTCCCCAGCAGGACATTTACACATAGCAAACACCGCTTCCGCCTTTTCAAACCAACATAGCAGTCCCACAGCTCCTTCAGTCCCATTGAACGTCTGTGGCTTACAATCCATGAACGTCTTAAACGTGCAAACAGGCGGATTATTCTGATTCTGATTCACTTGTTGACCTAAGAACGAAAGAAAATGCAACACACATGTAAGATTCGAGTACATGACACAAGGATAAAGAGTATTTGGCATATATCATACCAACCTGCTGAGCCGCTAGGGCTTCAGCCACACGAATATTGATCAATCGGTTAATTCAGCGTGGGACATAACAATGTTGCGACGTCCACCGCCACGGCCTCCACCACGTCCACCATTTCGTCCACTCATGATTCTATATAAAAAGTGGAAAAGGGTAGAAGTCGGGATGGAGTAGGAGTCAGACATCACTATGACTTCTACAGATTACAGAGTTCTATCATTACGTCAGACAACAGAGCGGAACCCCTTTCACACTCGCTAAGCCTCACTGGGACTCACATGCACCCCACATTATTATTATGTGTGCACCCATAATAGCAATGTGATTTGCATGTTTATCTCAGCTCCTCCCAACTTATGCTAAAAGGTTCCTCAAATTCGAGTAGCAAGACAAAAACACCACAACATGGATCAGGAAGGTTTAAGGAAGTGTCACACTATCAATCACATAACGTAGGCTAGTAACACAAGAACTATACTATAGTGCTAGGTGTGCATTCACATGCAATGCCATACTCAAGTGTTCACTAAATATGATGTGCAATAAGTAAACGAGAGACGAACCTTGCAATCTGGAGCTGAGTGTCATGGTCGATTTTTTGAACTGTTCGGTTATAGTCTGGTTTTATAAAAACCTTTAAAACCTAGTTCACTATAACTAGTGGCTCTGATACCAAACTGTCACACCCCCAAAATACCACATGCGGGGAAACCCGCTAGGCGTGTGACGTACCAGGATCTAGCCACCAATCACATTGAACTATACACAAGATATTAAAATAAACTCCCTTTTTAAATCAAACATTCCAAATCATATCACAAGTTTAACAGGTTCAGCGGAAACAAGTAGTAAATCATTGTTTATATGTTTCAAAACCAAGTGTACGTAAAATCAGTAAGCACGTCGTGCATATTCAAGCAGTGCGACCCATGACCACTCCAGCAATCCCAGATAGCAAGTTCTTTGTCCATAGTACCTAACGACCTGCGAGCATGCAACAAGTGTATCAGACAACGCTGGTGAGTTCATAGTTTTACGAAACGTTAATTGCCAAGTGTTTAGTTCAGTTTATTGATAATAATGTTGATAATAACACGAGTACCGTATAAGATGGCTTCCAGATTGTTTTGCCCGTCCCTAATGCCCCTATCTAAGCATTGGTCATGATTAAGGTCATTAGTTCACGCCCGTCCTCTCAGGTACGATGTGAGGTTGCCAAGCCTAATAGCGCTATCAACTAATACCCTGTTACCTCTCAAGTAACTAATTCGGTATAAGATGGGACTTAAAGTGATAGGAAATGAGTGTATTATCTAACATCCCATTTTTTACCCAAAAGACTTATTCCTCTCAGGATTACCCATGTGATTGTCCCACCCACCGGGACGCATGCTCAAGAGAAATGAACTCACCTTAGTTTTGCTCGGTATGTTAAGTTACCCGTCCAAGTTGGTCAACCAAACCCTACCGTGGTTACCAATAACATCAGTTTTATCATCAATTAAAACACGTATTTATCACAGATTGCATTTATCACAAAGATCACTGTACACACGTAGCACATACACAATTCTCATGCAAGTCCACATCCCATGTGAATGACACAATACAACATATAAAAAGGAGTTTCTACTCACAAAAACCAGATTAGATTTCTCATTCTTGGTCAGCATTATTACCAAACAACACTTAGAATTTTCTAAACACAAGTATCCATATTCATATACATCATAATCTGTTTACTATTCTGTCCATTTACTCGTATGGCGAAGAACCTAGCGACGAAGGACTATCCTTCTTCGAGATTGGGTTTGACGAAGAATCTCATGGCGAAGGTCTATCCTTCGTCGAGATGGGGTTTGGCGAAGAATCTCATGGTTCGTCAAGAATCAGTCAACGAAGAATCTGATTCTTCATCGGACTAGATTCTTCGTGGGGGAGGTCTTCGCCGCCCCTCATCAGACAGTTAAACTCCTTAATCACATAACAACAGTTAACAAATTTGACAGTTTCCCATAACAGATTAAGCAACACTTTTAACCATGAATAAACACCCTAATTATGAACAATCATCGACTACTCAAAACATAACAGTTTCATCATCATTAAAATGTAACAATCATCATTACTTATCGTTGCACAACCAATAAACGATCTTTAATGAATTCTGATCACTATACAAAACCTCATCATCAATCTACATCCGTTGTACATTAGGTTAGATTTGACAGTGATTTATATTAGACGCATCATTGATTCTAGGAACATACAACCCTGGATGTGATTCCTTAAGTAAGAGAACACAACATCAGTTTAACACAACATCAGTTTAATACAACATCAGTTTCAATACTATTTTACTCTAGACAAGTATCACAAAAGAACACAAATCATTCAATCAATATATCACTAACCGTGATACCGAAGGGATTAGATTACTCGAGATGGAGAGGCTTCGAGACTCACAAATGCCGTCACACAGGAAGAAGAGAAAGGGAGAGTTTTAGGGTTTGATACTGGCGGTTACAGGTTATGAATGATTATACGCATAAAATGATAGTCAGACCATTTTGGGTCTCGAGTAACCTGGGCCGAGGGCCCTTTTTGGCGAAGATCTTCTTGGCGAAGAATGATTCTTTGCCACATTGTGAGTGTGACGGAGGTTCTTCTTCGTCGAAGATCGGTTGTGACGAAGCCATATTCTTTGTCGGGTGTGGTTGTGACAAAGACCTATTCTTCGTCGGGTGTGTTACTCAGTCAGAGTTAAGCATAAATATGTTATGATTAAACACTACGCAATGCTTAAGTTTTCATGTAACACCCAAACGTAACAATACTTTAATCATTCAAATATCATGCATAAGATACAACATAAAATGAATTGTGAAACAAGTGATGAGTAGAGGAAAGACCTTGAAATTTCAGGTTGTCACAAGGGACTTTCCAGATAAATGTTTCGTTTAGTCCACTGTAGACATGAAAGTAAACTAGAGTATTTAAGTTATCATATTCCAAACGAGGAATAAAAATGTAGTCCCAAACCAGGGATAGTGTAATTTCAAAAACCAGGAATTGCATGCTTTTAGTAAAATTGTGAACTCACCTTAGATTTGCTCGGCAGATTTATTGACTAGAGTTATGTGTTGTCAACCACGTTCTGATATGGTTATCGTTTTGTTGTTAGTTAATATTCATTGATTCCACACGTATACTATCACATAATATGCATACATGTTGACACTTAGTTGTTCATTCGTGTGGTTACGTGCATGTGTATAACTCATAACATGTAACACATTTAATGATATTCAATCAATTGTTAAACAACCAATAACACCTCGTACTAACAAACAATTGCACTAATATAAATAAACATCAATTTTCAGCAGTTTCAGCTCAACGTCCGTTGTTGAGCTGTTTTTGTGATTTTTGCTTAAAATAGTAAACGGACTAGAAAATTACAAATAATTTATGAGATACTAGGTTAAACCCCGTGTGGTACACGGGGTTGGGTAACAAAAAAAATTAAAATAGATAAAAAAATTATAACATACAAATAGATATCATATTTGCAATTTTTAATCTACAATTACATATCAGATTTACATTCACAACTAAGAGCATTCACATCGTATCCATCGTTTGCGTCTCTAAAATTACACTAACAATCACTACAATTCTCTCTCATTTTTAATTAAATAATATTTTTATATATCTTTATCATTATTTTTTCTCTCTCCTCTACTCACAACACACTTTCTGAAAAAATAAAAAAAAATTAAAAGGTGAACAATGTTTTTCCATATTTACAGATGAACACTAACATTTTCTCTCTCCTTCACTCACAACCCCACATAACCACAAAACATACAACAATAGGAAGTTGTCTTCTTTTAAACTTAAATGGAGTCTTCATGTCAGATAGTGCGTTAGTGAAATTATAGGAATGAAAGTTCAATTACCATCCCTTCAGCTTCTATAACAATTCTATAACACGCGAATAAGATGATCAGAACTCCCTTTTTAGTACCAAATTTAATAAGTTTTTGAAAATTAAAAAAAAGGTAAAGCTAAAAGTCAACAATTTATTTTACTTAATTTTAAATTAATAGTCTTTCCAGGTTTAAGTCTAAGTTTGACTTTCTTTTCTTCACTTATTTATTTGTTCTCAAATTAAATTAATTTTTTTCTTGATTTATAGTATTAGATATATAATTTAGTAAACTTACATTTACATAATTTTACTTTCAAGGAAAAATGGCTTTATTTTTTAAATGAAACATAATCAAAAAGTTTGAGAGTTGTAAATTACTCATTTTGGATTAATGTTAAAAAACTAAGATCCTAAAAACATGGTTTTCTAAAATTTAGTTGAATAATAGGGTAAATCTTGTTTAAATAATGAAAGGTAAAGGATGACACTTGTCAATATATTATGGTAGGCTTATGTATAAATAACACATAAGCAAAATTAGCTTTAGTATATTATAATAGATAGATGTTCACAAAAAAATCACTAAAAATCATTCAGCACATAAAGGGAAATTTCGTGACATTCTGTCGACAATTTACGGTTTGATTATATAAAATCCCTGTCTACTCGATTGACGAAATTCCAGTTGGAGAATTTAGAAACCTTCTAGAACTATCTACTGTAAAAATTTCAAGTTTTACTTCTAACCATAGACCAAGTTATGACCTTCGTAACAGGCTACAACTTTTGCAGAAAAACACAGCTTGTACCTGTGTTTTCGTATTAATCTTTTGACTAACCTAAACTTGTTGAAAAATTATGAATCCAGATGGGTTTGAAATCTATTTCATTGAACTTCGTCTTAGACTCAAGAACCATAAGTTTTCGTTATGTTTTGATCAAGTTACAGTCAATACAAGTTGACGTAAAAATTAGCGCAGAAACTATTTGCTTTTAAATCCTTATAAAAATGTATTCGTGATCGTGTTATCATATACTTTTCGACTACTAAAACGTGTATAACATGTAAATCAATTTTATCACCAAGCTATCATCAAACTCATGTTATAAATTGAAACCCTAGCATCATACATGCATATATACGTAAACTATAATCTAACAAACTTCATGAACAACAACAATTCTTGATATTAATAAACCCTATATTTCAATCATCAAGTAACACCAAAATGCAGCCATGATTCACGTATAAACAAAAACCATAAACAAGATTAAGATATAATACCGGGAAAGATTGTGAAAGCTTGAATGGAACAAGAGAGTTTGAGAGCTGAGAAGAACCCTTCGCCATTCAGAAAAAAGAATAGGATCGCAAAAATTATTTGCGATCTAGGGTTTGCATGAAAATATATATGGGGACTTGAGTCGATGGCTTGCATTTGAGTTTGTATAAGGGATATAAAAGTTCGAAGTTCGTATAACAACATTGGTTCCGAGTTTACATAAGGTCTGGGTTTCGAAACCCTTGCATTCCGATTTTATGAAGTTGGGGGGGGGGGATTCCGAATTTAGGGAATGGGTATAGGGATTCCGAATTTGTGAGGGAGTTCCGAATTTGTGAAAGGGTGCAAGGTGGATTCTGAATTTGTGAAGGTTTTTACTAATTACACATTAGGTCCTTAGTTATATACTTTATAATCTTGCACAGAAAGTTAGCATCTATCTTCAAGCGTATAAACGAAACTAGTCCCACTAGTTTATGTTAGTTCATGTGTTATAACCTACACGTGTAATGTGAACGCATGTGCGTATGTGCTAGCAAATCGTAAAGATTTAACTAGAAAGTTAACGCTAAGAACCCGAAAAAGCGAGTTGTCACTTTAGTTATTAGTTTATTTATTTTTTGCCTAAAACTATTTTGTGATTGATAGTGAAGTGAGGATTGGAGGGCTAGAGACAACGAAATACTTTGACAATCTTTGTAAAAGATAGCGGTTTACAAAACACGAAGCTACTACTTTTCAATCCGAGGTAAAGCCTTTTACTTCTTGGGTCTTTTTAATGTTATATTTTTTTTATGTTAAAGTTGATTGACAGAAATATTGTTGAAAGGATTGATTGTTTGTTTCTGATTGATCGTTTTTATCTTGGTTTTCTGAATTGTGTTGTTTTACTTGATCATGAAAGGAAGCGTAAATACATGTTAAGAAAGGAGATGCTACCTATCGCCGTGCGGTCAACCGTCTATTAGATCTTCTCTGATCAGGTAATTTTTCACCTAATCATTGACTACATTACAGATGTGTGATCATTTTCATATGGGCTCAATTGTTGTTAGGATTTTGGTTTCTAAATTGTTGGTTGATTGAATAATTGGTCTATATTTGTTACTTAGGTTTTGTTGGTGAATATTAGGTTGAGTTATGTGCAAATTGACTACTAATTTTGTTATTAATTTGATTTTATCTATTAGTTTATTTTAGTGCATGTTGACATTAGTTGGAATGTAACTTGTTCAAAATTTAATTAGAATGAAAACTCATCTTTTTAAAATAAAAAGTTGAATTGAGTACATACCGAATTGAACATTATATCATTTGATTACATTTCATCTTTGTAAAAAGTTACAATTTTCGAACAAAATTTGTTATGCAATTGAAGTATTGAATTGCTTATGATTGCTATAGTAGGAAAGCTATATATTTCCAAATGGGTCAAAGAATGTTTGCAGGTTGTGTAAAAGTGGTTCAATGTTTTTAGAATGCCAAATGCTTTTAATACTTTAGTTTGACATGGCAGGTTGCTTTGTTTTTTTACATTCTTGGTTATACCTTAAATTTTATTTTTAGAATGCCAAATGCTTTTAATACTTTGCTTTGACATGACAGGTTGCTTTGTTTTTTTATATCCTTGGTTATACCTTAAATTTTATATAATGTTATTTGTTTCATTTGATTGTTGATTTGGCAAGAGGAAACATGTATAAAGGTTTTACGCGTTTCAGATGTTAAAGATAGCACATAATCATATGGGTCTAAAAATAGGGTCAAGATATGTTTGTAGGTAGTAAAATTGCTTAGAATGCTAAGTTCTTTGTTTACTCATATGTTTGTAGGTAGTAAAATTGGTTAGAATTCTAAGTGCTTTATTTACTCTAATGTGGCACGAATCGCATGACATGACAGGTTGGTTTCTACTTTTATATATACTAGCGGTAAGACCCGTGTGCAAACACGGGTCGTTTCTTAGAAAACCATGCATACCAAATATAAATGATGAGTATAGTTATATTTATATAGACTTATAAATAAAATAAATAAATAAGTCAGTCGGTAAATACTTAAAGTTTAGAGTATAAAAACTTAAAGTTTAGATTGTGCTGAGTCTTGTTTTTCTTCCATAAGTATCTGAAGAACCATTTTGATGATGTATTCTTCATGAGCCTTGTCTTCTTTTATTAATTCATGCATCTGCTTTTCTTTCCTTCTTTGATAAAGAATGGTAGCATGTGGAGCAGTGGGTCTCCTGATTGGCAATTTTTGTTGTTTGACTGGAACCACTGCTTTCGGATAATCAGGATTTTTAGGAGCAGTGGGATCTTTCTTCCTTAACTCTTCCAACCTTTTGTAGGTAGCTAACACCTTTTCTCCTGTCCACCTTGTAACCTGGTTTCTTGACCCATAATCAGCAGTTATCAGCTCTTCTTTCATTCTTTTCAGTTTCAAGGTCCTTTCTGGTACATTTTTCTTGTAATTGGCCCAAACTAGGGGAGTTTGCTTTATTTTGTCTTGAATCATCTTTTGAATTATGGCTGTCTCCTCTTGCAGTTCACTGATGGTCCATTCTTTGTATTGATACTTTTCTGCCCTGTACTTTTTGTATGCCATGATGTATTCAAAATAGTCATTTCTCATGCTTTCATCATCTTTTTCTGATAATTTCTGACAAAGGACTTTTGAGAACTGCTCTAAAGTTCTAACTTTGGTGAGCAGGTATTGATAATTTCTTTGAATCTCTTTGTCAGACTTACCCTCTGTGTCTCTTTTAGATATATCCTCTGCTTGTTAGGCCTTTATTTTGAGATATTCTTCTATATTTCTTGGCAAAGGATAACCTTGAACAGATCTTAGTTTCCTCTTTTCAGGATCATCTTCAGAGTAGAAGGATTTGATTTCCTCCCTGACTGCTGGAAGATCTAGAGGATATTGTACTCCTGCAGGGACAATGGTAGTGTTTTGATTGAAGGGTTGAACTGAAGATAATGGAACATGGTTTGGAATGGTGACAAGGGACAATGGTTGTGTAGATGTTAGAGTTGGGGAAGTGTCATCTTCCAGTACAATGTTTGTTATCCTTCTCCTTTTGTGCTTTGGAGAAGTTGGTGGTGTATTTGTGGGTTGAGTGGCATTGATTGAAGTAGTGGGTATCTGACTAATAGCTATTGAAACAACTGGTGTTTCAACCACTGTTGTCACTACAACAGTTGATGTGTCAACTGTTGTTTTCTGCTTTTTGGCCGGTGGTTTTTGTGGTGGTGTTATTGTTTTTGGTATGGCAGTGGATTGAGTGTGGGTTGATGTAGTAGTGATGGCAGTTGTTGAGATAACATCTGTTAAAACAACTGAAGTACCAACAACTGTTGATACAACATGTGTTTTAACATCTGTTGGTTTGGAGGTTTGATGAGAGGAACTTTTGGGCATTTGAGGAGTTTGTTTGGTGGTTTTGGGTTGGCTTACTTTTCTGGTAGGCTGTCTTCTTTTAGGTTTAGAAGTACCCTGCTCTTCTTTTTCCATCAAAACTTTCTTCTCCTCCTCAAACCTTTTAGACCCTTTTATTTCCATTGACTCTTTCATGTTTGCCTTTAATGCAGCAAATGCATTTTGAGTCTTATCAACCTTTTTGGAACCATCTGGCCTTGGGATTTCTACCACAAGTTTGGACATTCGTTCTGGTGGCATGTATAAACCATCTTCTTTTCCCTTCTTCCCTTTAGTTTTCTCCCACTTTTTGACATCATCAGGATTTTCAACATAGATGATTGAAGGAGGAGCAGTGCCAGTAGTTTGAAGTAGATGAGCTTTAATGGCTTTGATATCTGCTTGAGTATCTTTGTACCTAGCTTCCATGACATTTCTGACCATTTGTAGTTGAACTTCATGCTGTTGATCTGCATATTGTCTTTGTTTGTGAAGCAGAGGTTGAAACAGATGCCATAGCTCAGCAGTGGATGGAGCAGATGTTGCAGATGGTAAAACAGTGGGTGTAGCCTTTTGAGCTTGTAACAACTATTGCAGCATAGTTTTGATTTCTACAACAGATGTGTCAAGTTTATCAACCCTCTCTATCAATTCTTTGTATTTTAAACCATCACCCAAGTTAATGGGATCATCTGATTTCCCACCAGTGGTGGTTGTATCAGTGGTAGACTTAGGAAAGGTTTCCCAAAAATCATCCACCGATGCCCCTTGTTCTCGGTACTGGGGACTTCTTTCTTCAGCAGAGCTTACCATTTTAAGGTCACCAGTGTATAATGGAAACACACTAGTGGACACTATGGTTCCCAAAGAAGAAATTGCCTTCAAGGGAGTCTCACTAATGAAACTACTGTCCAGGTGTAAACCAGTGGGTTCAACACCTGTAGTAGCTGCTCCACTTGAACTACTGACAGGAATTACTTATAATTCCTGCAGTGTAGCCTCCTCAACTGTTGGTGGGTTAGCAGAGATAGAGACACCAGACTCAGTCACTTGTTGTGGTATATTCTCATTGACAGGTGATTGAAAAGAACTGATTTTTATCTGGGCTATATCAAGTGCATCCAACAGAGGTATCATTGATAGTGGGAGTTGTGCAGTGAAGATAGGGTAGAAAGAGAATTTGCCCCGAGAGCTGGGCTGTCGAAGATAGATTCAAGTGAATCCATTCCTTCATATTGTGGTGTCTCTGTTGATACAACCTGATCCTTTTGAGATGATACAGGAGGAGTTTTAGGCTCAGGTTGAGATCTTTCTTCCATCTGCTATGAGGAAGTAGCAGCAGTGGTTTCAAGTGACTTTTGTGTTGTCACAGGTGTTACCTCTGGGATCTCATCTTCCAGAGTCACCTTTTTGGTGGGTTTGGGGGGCTTTTGGATAGTTTTCTTTTTGGTCTTTTTGGTGATTTTTGGTGTGGGTTTTACAGCAGGGGTTATGCTTCTGTGATCACCAGGAGCAGTGGGCTCAACAACAGGGGCCTGAGGAGCAGTTGTTGCTGCTAAATTCTGCTCAGGTACCTCTGTTTGTGTTTTTGAAGGTTTTGACAGCCTTGTGAATGTTTCAGAAGTTAGACTGTTTATTTGAATAGGATTTCCCTGGATAAGCACATGTGCATTATCCTTTGGAAATTTCTTTTGAAGATGAAAACTTAAAAACCTTGGAAACAATAAGAATGATTTTTTATTAACATTCTTAACCATATCATTGAAAATCTCCTGAGAGTAGTTAAAATTTTCTTCAGCCATGATAGCATAGCCCAGGTATTGGATTTTCAATGGTATTTCATTAAAAGCTGTTGTTTTATTTGACACACACATGAGGAGGATATGGAATAAAAACCCGCAGGTGGAAAACTGCCCTTTTGTAAGTATCCTTTTTCATTTCTTCTTGATACCCTCTCTCAATGAAATCAGTTTGGTACTCTGTTTTTGGGAAAGAGCTTTTACCTGTAAGATCATTGATTTCAAAAACCTCTGAAATGGTTTGAGGTGTGATGACCACTGGAATTCCCCTTATTGATGAAGTAATAGCTAAGATCTTTTTGTCCTTAGTTTCAAGCTTTGCATTTTTCCAGAACTCTTGTTGGGTATCCAGGTAGATGGTTTCATTACAGGTCAACAAAGTTTTGTACTTTGAAGATGAAAGTGCATCAATCACGGAATGAAAACCTGTGTTTTGACTTGCTTTTGCAAGTGTACACACGTAGTTATGACGGGTTTTGAATGGAAGATCCATGATAAATCAAAGGTAGTTAAGAACGAAGGAAGAAGATGAGTGATTTGAGAGAATTTGGTGAAAACTGCTTTTGAAAGGAATTTTAAATTCGACTCGACAGTAAAAACCCTGTTTGGGTTTTGATCAGGGTTTTATAGGTGGAAAAGTGAATGCTGACGTGGCATCGGTTACAAAAGATCTGACGGCTAAGTACTGTCCACGTGACAACCTCTGATGAATAATGGATGACAGTTGTTAGGAAACCACTGATGAATCAATATCAGTAGTTTACAGTGATGAAAATGAAAACAGTAGCTGACTATAACTATCAGCGGATAGCCTATCAGTGGATTAAAACACTGAGCTTTACAACAGTCATTATATAAACAATGGTTCAAGCATGTTCCTTCTAAAAAAAACTATATTTTAACCCAACAGTCGTTTCAATGCCTTTCAACCTCCACAAAACACTATTTTAACCCAACAGTGGTTTTAAACCACCATTTTAACCAAACAGCGGTTTCAAACACAGTTTTCTTAATAGTAGTTCCAAACATCTGTTTTCATCCATCTGTTGACCAAAGTCAACAGATGTATCAACCACTTTTTTATTTTCAAACATCTGTTCCCAATAACAGAGCTTTGATCATTTAAACATACCTTTGCCAATATTACAAGCTTTTACACTCTCAAACCTAAATATTTATTTACTTAATTTAAATAACAAACATGGTTAATAGTTTTAACACAACTAATTATATAAAAACTACTTGTGTCAAACAGATGTAACTATATAATAAACAAAGTTCAAAACAACAAACACCAATCAATAGAATACAACATACTAATTCCAAATAAATGGGCGAAACAACATACAAAGTTCATCCATCTGTTGACCTAAGTCAACAGATGTATCAACTACTGTTTTATTTTCAAACATTTATTCCCAATAACAGAGCTTTGATCATTTAAACAGACCTTTGCCAATATTACAAGCTTTTACACTCTCAAACATAAATATTCATTTACTTAATTTAAATAACAAACATGGTTAATAATTTTAATACAACTAATTATATAAAAACTACAATTGTCAAAACAGCAAACAACATTCAATAAAATACAACATACTAATTCCTAATCAATTGGTGAAACAGTAGTCTCGATAAGTAAAGCTCTTTTCGGACCATTGTAGTTGTCAACATGTTGGAGGTATTTCAGAAGTTCGTTGCTCAGATCAACTTCAATCATATCCCCCAGATGCTTCTTATCAGTCACTTGTTCTTCAATTATATTAGTCCTTCGGCGCCTATCTACAGAATAAACTACACGAGGATTATTGAAAACAAACACCGTCATCCAGCCTTCTTCTTCATATCTGAGCAAATCAGCAGTTAGCTCAGCAGACTTTCCAATAACAATCAAATGCAGCCTCTTTGCGATGGTCAAAAAATGCCCTTGGCAAGGATTGACTACAATACTCTCTGGAAAATGAAGCATTCTGAAAGTCTCACTCAGAACATCAAAAGCAACGATGTTCCTCTCACCTAGTGGATGCCAATAATTTGAAACCATAAAATATATGGTTTTATCAGCATAAACTCCTGTAGACCATGAATAACCACTTGAACCATAATTGTTTACGCTACCAAAATTTATTGTTCTCCATGACTCACGACGTCGTGAGTAAACACGAGCAGCAGCTACATTACGGTAACATCTGATGTTCAGCACTTTCAGATCATTGAACTGATCAAAATAAATTCCATCGGTATCAGAGTTTCGATCATGATTGTAATTGAAGTAGTCATCAGACAAAACCTTATAGCGCCTGGTAGTTGGATTCCAAAGAATCAGCTCACAGCAAATCCCTTCATTGCAAACTAACAACAAACCATTAAATGACGATAGAATACGTAAGAAGCTAGGGTGGACATTGTTAGGAAAACTTAAGGTTTTGCTTCTAACAACATCCAAATTACCAGCAACTACGTCTTCAACGACAATTGACGTGTCTTTAAAGGAGAGTAGTTTCTTTTGTACTGAATCTCCACTTCGGAGAGCATGCATCATCTGAAATCTACGACTTGACAATTCCCTATAAAAATTCTTGGAAAGACATTTGAAGCGGCCAATATCTTCTGCAGAGAGCCTTGTGAAAATCTCGTCAACCATCACTTGAAACCCAAATTTTTCCATTTTGCAGTGAACCAATGCGTCTTTGAAAGTAAAAGAAATTGTAATGATATTGATAAACAAAAAACTTTTGAAGATGACTGAGTAGATGGATGAAAACGGTAATGATCAAAACCTCTAGCCAATGTATTTTATATACCCAATGAAGGCGGTTATGACTAAATACATCGTCAGACGAAAGAATATGATGTGACACTCGTTAGGCTTTTAATACATTTCCATGGGAAACATATAAAATTAAACACGTTATTATAATTACAATTAACCTCTTCATTTACCTATAAGACGCCTTTACCATAAGACAGAATTGATTGAGTGACGTACATTAATTGCAAAGTACATATCCCCGGGCATTTTGAATTTAAAATTATGGCAAATTCAAAACCACTACTATGGTATATGTTTGCCAAAGGAAACATCTGCTAAGTTATACTTTCTTGGCTATGGGCAGTAGTTTGCACTCTTGAATGTGGGCCAGACCTTTGACATTTAAATATAAAGCAGTAGTTTGAAATTAAATGTATTTTAACTCAGATAAAAAATTGACACATCAGCAATCATCATTTAGTCATAACTCAGATAAAGATCTATTCATTTGGAATACAAAGATATTGCGAACATCTGTCTTTAATAATCTTTCTTTGTGTTTAAGCAAAAATTATTTTAACTTTATGCTTCTTTTAATACAAACCTATAATAACCCGCAGCAGATTGTATGAATTTGAAACAACTGTGATTAGACTGAAATATAAAACGAGAATTAGAGTATATCACTTCAAAATTAAAAATTCAAAATTTCAAAATTGGAGTGGCAAAAAACACATACTTTAAACGATGTTGGAACAATGATACTGGAAACAACCGTAGAATAATCATCATCATCATCTGCATCAGATCATTCACAATCATCATTTAGTCATAACTCAGATAACAAAACTTTAGTAAAAATCAAAAACAAAAACAAACATAATCATATATATCACATTACCATGATCAAGGCAAACCACATATCCCCAAAATTTTTTCTGAAAGTGGGTTAGAGAGAGCTTCAGTTTTCTCTTATCCTTTATAAACAAATGCCGAGTATTGAGAAGAAGGGATTTGAGGGAGAGATACATTAGAAATGTGGTTTGAAAATACAAAAGAAGAGAACACGAGAATGTAAATATGAAGAGTGAGATGAGAATATAAATCAGTTTATATAATAAGATGATTGACAGAAGTGAGTGGGTGACATGCATTAATTGAAAATTACATATCCCCATGCATTTTGAATTTCAACTTACCCGTAATTTCAAAACATCTATTGCAAGGTATATGTTTGCCAAAGGAACCATCTGCTACTTTCTTGTAGATGGGCAATGGTTTGCCCTTTGAATGTGGGCTAGACCTTTAACATTTGAATACACAAGGGAGTGGTTTGAAATTAAATTAAATGTATTTTAAAGTGATTTATATATTAGGCTTTATAATGTAATAATGACATAAGAAAAGCCTTGTTGGACAGCCTCTCCTGCTGACAAATCAGCTTTTCTTATGTCATTGGGATTTCTCTTTTTATAGAAAGTATAGATATTTTTGTTCATACTTTTATTTTTTTATATTTTTATATTTTTATTTATTTCTATTTGATTGTTGGTTTGACAATAGGAAATATGAACACAACTTGTTTAACCCCAATGGTCAAAAGCTAAAAAAGGACTATGTTTTCGTTCATCATTAAAACCATATCCAAAGAGACGATGTAATATAAGATGTTTTATACTTTGCATAAATAATTACTAGAAGGTTAGTTTTTGAATAATAACGAGTTGACGCTAACCCACGCGTTGTGGCGGGATATTGATTATAAATGTTTTTAGTATCGCTATATAAGATGCAAAAAAATTAAGTTTCTACAAAACATTCTTTTATTTTTCCTAACTCCAACCTACAACACGATACTAAAGGATTTCAGTTTAAAACATTCTTTTCTGTTTTTTATTCGCGCGAAAAGATGTTAATCGTGCATTTTGTCACATTTAATAGTCAATCTCAATTAAAAAAAACCTGGCCAAACAACGATCAAATGGATAAACTTTTTGACTAAAAAAACTATTGATTGAAATATGTTTTGACCCGTTACTCATCCGTTTATTTTTTATTTTGACACATTTGTCACATTACATAGTCAATCTCAATAGTCTAAATCTTATGAATTTGTAAAAATGTTTCTACAATGCAATTAGAGGGTATAGCAATATTGAAATAATTATTTATGCATCAACAATACACAATTATATAAGTAAGAGATTTCAAAAAGATTTGGTCTCCATTTTCTGGTAGTATGGAAAATAATTTGTGTAATCTGGATAGGTTTCTGACTTGGATTTTCAATAAGAACATCTGATCGTTGCGTTGGTTCACTGCATGGTATAAATTTCTTAAAAGAAATAAATATATAAAATAAATAAATTTAGAGCATATATGTATATTCGTATAATAAAATAACATAAAAGAAAATGATAAATAATGAAATGTGACTCACATGTTTCTTTTTTTCAAATTAATGCCTTTAATCATTGTATAAATTTATTGCGAACCTGCGTAAGTCTACATAGGTTACAACAACAACAACCATACCCAGTAAATACCACAAATAGTAGAGCTACGTATAGGGTCTGGGGAGGGTGGGATGTAGACAGGTCTTGCCTCTATCCCTAGGGATAGAGAGGCTGCTTCCAGAGAGACCCTCGGCTCGAAAACGAACAGCAAACCAACACAACAAGTCAAAGAATATAGTAAGAATACATAAATAAGAAGTCGCCCATTACCAAGAAAGTGATCAGAGTAGCATAATATAATGTAAATCATGTATCATAGTATACAACATCATTTGGGCATAAACACAATGTAAATCATATATGATAGCATACAACATCATTTGGGCAATAAACACAAGAAGGCAATCACTGGAAAAATTCCTTAGAGAATAAGAAAAACCTACGTCTCTGAAATCCACCTAAGACCGCTAGAAGTCCTTAACCCTAATCCTACGCCTCCACGAAGTCCTATCGTGGACCATGTCCTCAGAAAGATGCAACTCTAGTAAATCATGCCTAATCTGCTCATCCCATGTCAGTTTGGGTCTGCCTCTTCCTCTCCTCCCCTGCACGTAAGAGTTTCCACTACTCTAACTGGTGCCGTCGTTTCCCTCCGCTTCACATGCCCAAACCATCTCAATCTCCCCTCCTTAATCTTCTCCGATATACTAGCCACTCCTAGTCTTTCCCTAAAAACCTCATTTCTTATCCGATCCAACCTCGTGTGTCCACACATCCACCTCAGCATCCTCATCTCTGCTACCTCCATCTTGCGCGCTTGTGTCTTATTGATAGCCCAACAGTCTGTTCCATATAGCATAGCTGGCCTAACTGCTACCCTGTAAAATTTCACCTTTAGTTTAATTGGGAACCTCCTATCGCACAATACCCCACTGGCTGCTCTCCATCTACACCAGCCAGCCTGTATGCGATGAGTTACATCACTATCTATGTCACCATCTCTTTGAACAAACGACCCTAGATACTTAA
Organism: Helianthus annuus; assembly: GCF_002127325.2. Classification (NCBI taxonomy): domain Eukaryota; kingdom Viridiplantae; phylum Streptophyta; class Magnoliopsida; order Asterales; family Asteraceae; genus Helianthus; species Helianthus annuus. The sequence goes on along the minus strand of NC_035447.2, from coordinate 120,598,163 downwards.
ATCTAGTTACCTGCGGGACCAATTGATCCTCAATGGTGATTTGGGTTTCATCGTCAATGGCTACACCGCTGAAATCACAGTGTAGATACTCAGTCTTAGATCGACTAATCCTTAGACCCTTGCCCTCTAAAGCTACTCGCCACTCCTCTATCCTTTCGTTCAGGCACTGTTTAGTCTCTGCAATCAACACAATATCGTCTGCAAAAAGCATGCACCACGGAACTGTCTCCTGAATCAACTTGGACAACTCATCCAAGACGACCGCAAAAAGAAAAGGGCTCAACGCAGACCCCTGGTGGAGTCCTACCTCCACAGGAAAGAAGTTCGTATCTCCTACAGGCGCGCGGACAGTAGGTTCAAAACTCTTAATTAAATCCCAAACCGACATACCATTTCATTTGTTTATCTTCAAGGTGATTCTTTTCGGGTTTTTTTAATAACCAACATGAGTCCTTACAAACCGACATACCATTTCCTTTGAAATGGTGCATCACTTCGAGTCTTCGACACACATATTTATTTTTCTTTGAACCAACATGAGTTATATATTATAACCGTCATGAAAAGTCGCATCACTTCGACAAACATAGTATTTGCTGTGAACCAACATATTTACATGCATCACAACTTTTCAAAGGGTTGCCATATGTTAAATATCGTAATGGTTCGAAGAGGCACCATCATCCATGCTTATATAAGTTCAACCGCTTCCTTGTATCATTTCAATCGATGTGGCTTTTAAATAAAGGGACATAACCCAAGTTAGTAATTATATATATACAACGTACCGTGCATGAATAGAGGTGATGGTTCGAATGCGGTGTCTCTTAATCTATAAATTTCAATATTATGTTAATATTATATTAAGTCTTCATTTCTAACCGACACAACTTTTAAATAAAGAGATACAAACTTATATATTATTTCTAACCGACGCGACTTTTAAACATAGGGGTACACACTTATATATATAGAATTTCTAACCATCGCGACTTTTAAACAAAAAGGTACAAACCTCAAGTTGTTAAGGGTTGTGATATATTTAAAAATTGTTTGAATGGTTGTGACTTTTTGTATACCCACGAAGGGTTGTGACTTGTTTTTAAGGGTGTGATGTATAAAAATTATTTAAAGGGTTATGATTTTAGGTTACTTTTTGTAGTATTATATAATATAATTTCTCCGTCCATTGTTCCTCAAATTAAAAGATTATGTTTAAGCTATATCTTATTTTATTAATGCAGGTTTGGGTCATATTTTAATATGTACTATAGAGTTATCAACTCTGAGCTTCAAGTTGCATAGTACATGTCTTGATTTTCGTATGTTTAAACTATGTTTTAGAGTTTTTTAATTTGTATGTGTATACACTAGCTTATAACCCCGTGTATTATACGGGGTTGAATAAATAAATTTTATATACTAAATAATAAAACAATATATTGTACAAGTTGAAAATGTAATTTCATATACAAAATAAAAAAGTTATTTCTTTAAAACCACGTGTATTACACGGGTTAAATAAATGTAATATTATTTATCAAATAATAAAATAATACATCTTTAAAAAACCTCATTTATTATACGGGTTGAATAAATGTAATTTTATATACCAAACAATAAAAAAAATTACATCTTTAAAAATATGCGCATTACACGGTTTGAATAAATGTGATTTTCTATACTAAATAATAAAGAATATATATCTTTAAAAAACCACGTGTATTGTACGAATTGAGTAAATCTAATTTTATATATCAAATAATAAAAAGTTATATCTTAAAAAACCTCATGTGTTACATGGGTCGAGTAAATGTAATTTTATACAGTGAAAATAAAAATATTTAATATATTAATACAAAGTTTGGTTTTCGTGATAAAAATATATTATTTTGTTGTTGCAAAATTTGTTAACGAAGTCTCAATAAATTTAACCCTTTATTTAAAACTCCGTAAATGTATAAATGATAAATAATATTAGTTAATTTTATTTTAAGTTTCGTAAAATCTATGTCTATACTATATAATAAAAGAAACCTGATTTGGGACACATGTCATTCAATGAGGGCATCAATAATTTATTGATAAATTTTAAATTTTAAATTAAAAAGATTTAAATATTATATTAGAATTTTATTTTGATTGTAAATCTAAAGTCTAAAATGTGTTTTAAATCTAATCTATAATTTATGGATTTAATTTTGATTTGAAATTATTAAACAAAAACTTATAACATTAGATAATCGCCATACAAATTATTGTGAAATTGTTATTTGTCATATATAGCGTTTATTTAAATTTAATATAGGTAATTGTAATTTAGAGACGACAACTATTTTCATTTGAGATTTAAACCATTCGTATAATATTATTTCATCCAAACAACAATGCATGTAATGTTGTTTGAGTTGTTTACATTTAACTCATATATAAATATTTACTTGGTTTTATCATCTATCTATACTATCTTATCCTATCCTGCTATATAATAAAAGAAACCAATAAAAGAACACTTGTTATTATTTTAGACTATCTACTATTACTTAATTGTAGACAATTATTATTTAATTTAAATTATTAAATTTAATATATGTTTCAAATATTTAAGAAATTAAGGGTAAAATTAAATATTATTCTAACTATAATAATTTCAATTAAAACTTAATAAAAAATTAAACTATTCGTATAGGAGATAATATAATATTTTGAAATATTTATTAAAGTTCAAAATTATTTATCCTGAAATTCACAAAAGATGTACGATAAATATAAATTAATGTAATGTAAATGATTTATTTATTTTATTAAATTAAAGTAGTTAAGGGTAGAACCGATTTCAAAAATGTTTAAACAAAAATATTAATCAATGTTTATTGGTTGTTCGGTATATAGAATTACATGTGCTCAACCCGTACAATACATGGGGTTCGTAAAAATGTAACTTTTTTCATTATTTAATATATAAAATTAAATTTACTCAACCCGTACAATACACATTGTTCTTAAAGATATAACTTTTTTAATATTTAATATATAAAATTGTATTTATTCAACACGTGTAATAAACGAGGTTTTTAAAGATATTTTTTATTATTTGGTATATACAATTACATTTATTTAACCCGTGTAATACACGGGGTTCTAACCTAGTTTATTTTATACCAAACTAAACAAAACGTTCAAATATAATTAATTCAAATAAATCTATATATATATATATATATATATATAAATGAGATGTGATTTGGGCTAGGTGGCATTGGATTTGGGACAATTTTGCTGATGTGGCAACTCATTTTTTTAGTTTAGGAGGAAAATCATATTGGACACGGGATCCGAATAGAATTCGGTTCGACCACATGATCCAAATGGATCCTTTATATCCTAATTTCATTCCATCAAAACTCTTCATCTATTCTCTCTAAACCCTAGCCGACAACATCATCTCCTTCTTCAATCGTCTTATTGAATCCTCTTCTTCAATCGTCGTCTGTAAATCAAACCATCAGGTAATCTTTATTTTTGTTTAGTTGCTCTTCTCGATTGGAAGAGATTTTTTTATTTTGTAGGCAACTTTATCTTCTGGTATCACCCAATATGCTTCATCATCATGTTCTTTCGGTCAAGAATCTTTCATCAAAATCCAAAATATGCTTCTTTTGTTCCTTCGATTGATCTTGATAATCACAGGTATGTTGTTTAATCATTCAGTAAGACAAACCCTAATTACACAATCAATAACACCCTTCAATCTTTCCTTTATCTCTCTTCTTTGCAAATCTATGTTCTAAATTTCATTCATCTATAATTTTTAGTGTTAATCTCTTCCCTTTTCAATCAGGTATTTAAAGATTTTATAATCGAATCTTTTTTGATTTGGGAATTTTTGTTTGGTTTTGGATTCATGGCAATGATTTACTATGAACAATGCTCGATCGCGGAATCCTTTTGAATCTGTTCAACAATGCTAAGTTTGTTTGTTATGATTTTTATTTTTTTTATTTTGGTATTTAGAATACTGTTGATTCATGTATGGATTTAAAAGGATTAGGGGAAATTATCCCATTAGAATTCAGGTTTTAGCTTCTTTTCCAACTTGTGAACTGTTTGTTTGAAGCTTTAGTGTGAATTAGAGCTTTGGCTATCCATTTAGATCATATGATTTACGTTTTGTTCATGATTTACCATGTTATGAATCTGATTTTATTTTTTTATTTTTTGTGAGTAATCGATACGCCCAATCGCCACTAAATGGGATCCACTAAAATAAAATGTTTCATGGTCAAATTGCATAGTCGATTGTTGATTGTGGATCAATGAAATAGGAATTGATTTGTAGTGTCTGGTTTATCGTTTTTTGTTTTTCAAAAAATTGATTGTTTAGGTTTTTTTTTCATTATTGTGATTGTTATTTGCTTGAAAGTACACCCACAAGTATTTGTTCATTATTGTTGCATTTATGCGTCTTTTTGATGTTTATTAAAATTATAAAATTAGGCTTGCTTTCATCAATTAATCTTTTTTACATTAAATAAATTGCAGTGAAACTGAAATGTGATTTTCTTCATTTTGTTGATTTATGTAAATAAGGATTCATGATGTCATGTCACCGGTTCATGTTTTTTCATGAATGTTACTGATAGGTTTGAGTATAGTTTCAGGTTCGAGATGTATGTCTTATTGTGGATCGTAACTCAATATGCTTGAAATGAGTTGGGTATGTTTTTCTACTATAGAAATAATGATTAATATCTAAAATTTGGACATTGCTCCACGATTAGTAATTGTTTTGAATTGAAAGTTTTTCATTTTTAAAGCTTGATTCTTATTGTTTCATGTCAGAATCTTTGCTCCACGTTTCTATTGTTTTGTTTGAAACTTGATTGAATATCATATTTGTTCTTGGAGTTTAATGGTTTGATCCTTGATGTTTGACAATTGAATTTCGGATCATGATAACGGTTCGGTGCTATCCATCCGTTTGTTCCAAAATTATTATTGTTAATTTTTATTTCCTTATTTAGAGGATATATAATAACTTGATTTTAAATTCAAATTTTTGATTTGGAGTATAATATGAAAGTAAACGATTTGTAGTTAATAACATTAATTGGATTTACTTTTTAGGTGGAATCAATGTACCTAGACATGTTAATGGTTTAAAATTTAGAGTTTTATATATAATTTTGATTAAATTCTTCCAACATATTATAGTAATTTAAATTTAAATTATATTTGATTTATTTTTAAATAAAGTTACCTGAAATATAAATTGACTACATTCATTTTTTATAATTGCTAATTATCCTAATTTTTAATAAACTTTAATCAATAATTATTGGTTTCTATATAGCTAATTAGATTAAAATTATTCAACAATCATATGAAAAGTATTTATTGGTGGTTACATATATGTTTTAAATCATTAAAATTAAATTTTAAGCTTATATGTTTTTTGTTTCGATTCATAGGAAATACCGTATGATTTTGCAAGCTTATTTGGCTGATAATTTCTTTATTTAGATGATAGATAATAACTTGATTTAAAATTCAAAATTTTGAATTGGAGGGTATTATGAAAGTAAACGATTTGTAGTTAATAACATTAATTGGATTTCCTTTTTAGGTGGGTTCAATGTACAAAGACATGTTAGTGGTTTAAAATTTAAAATTCTATATATAATTTTGATTAAATCTTCCAACAATTATAGTAATTTTAAATTTAAATTATATTTGACTTATTTTTAAATAAAGTTACCTAAAATAGAAGTTGACTATATTCATTTTTTATAATTGTTAATTATCCTAATTTTTAATAAACTTTAATCTACAATTATTGATTTCTATATAGCTAATTAGATTCAAATTATTCAACAATCATATTAAAAATATTTATTGGTTGTTACATATATGTTTTAAATCATTAAAATTAAATTATAAGCTTATATGTTTTTTGTTTCGATTCATAGGAAATACCGTATGATTTTGCAAGCATATTGTGGGAAGGAAAAGTTCCATATGGTCAATGTCTTGAACTTATTGATGATGACTTATGCAACTGCAGGAGTCTGAATCTTTTTCGAACACAAGAGGTAAGTTTAATTTTATCGTTTTTTGGTGTTTTTTGATCCGGTATAATGATAGTCAATTATTGTTTTAAATTTATATTTTGAAGTAAACCATTATTGTGTGTGATTTTAAATTTTTATTTTCGAAGTCAATCATTATCTTAAATTTAAATTTTGAAGTTTGCCATTAATGTGTTTGATTTTAAATTTGGAATTCAATCATTTTTTTTAAATTTAAATTTGGAAGTAAACCATTAATGTGTTTCATCCATTTAGCCATTCATTTTTCAATTAACTTAATTCACCTTTAATGTGACAGAATTGATGGAGTGATATAAGAAGGTTTCTTTGTTAATTGATTATTCTCTTCCGCTTACAGGGGATGGCGCTAAGGTAATTAACATCAAAATTCTATATTTCTATTACTTGAATTCTCTTGCTTTATAATTTCTTTCAATGTATTATTTTGTATTTTGACTTGGATATAAAACATAATGTGAAGGTATATTTTATCGTTTTTGTATTGTATTGTCTGGTTTATCGTTATTTGTTTTTCAAAAAATTGATTGTTTAGGTTTTTTTTTCATTATTGTGATTGTTATTTGCTTGAAAGTACACCCACAAGTATTTGTTCATTATTGTTGCATTTATGCGTCTTTTTGATGTTTATTAAAATTATAAAATTAGGCTTGCTTTCATCAATTAATCTTTTTTACATTAAATAAATTGCAGTGAAACTGAAATGTGATTTTCTTCATTTTGTTGATTTATGTAAATAAGGATTCATGATGTCATGTCACCGGTTCATGTTTTTTCATGAATGTTACTGATAGGTTTGAGTATAGTTTCAGATTCGAGATGTATGTCTTATTGTGGATCGTAACTCAATATGCTTGAAATGAGTTTGGTATGTTTTTCTACTATAGAAATAATGATTAATATCTAAAATTTGGACCTTGCTCCACGATTAGTAATTGTTTTGAATTGAAAGTTTTTCATTTTTAAAGCTTGATTCTTATTGTTTCATGTCAGAATCTTTGCTCCACGTTTCTATTGTTTTGTTTGAAGTTTGATTGAATATCATATTTGTTCTTGGCGTTTAATGGTTTGATCATTGATGTTTGACAATTGAATTTCGGATCATGATAACGGTTCGGTGCTATCCATCTGTTTGTTCCAAAATTATTATTATTAATTTTTATTTCCTTATTTAGAGGATATATAATAACTTGATTTTAAATTCAAATTTTTGATTTGGAGTATAATATGGAAGTAAACGATTTGTAGTTAATAATATTAATTGGATTTCCTTTTTAGGTGGGATCAATGTACCTAGACATGTTAATGGTTTAAAATTTAGAGTTTTATATATAATTTTGATTAAATTATTCCAACATATTATAGTAATTTTAAATTTAAATTATATTTGATTTATTTTTAAATAAAGTTGTCTGAAATAGAAGTTGACTACATTCATTTTTTATAATTGCTAATTATCCTAATTTTTAATAAACTTTAATCAACAATTGTTGGTTTCTATATAGCTAATTAGATTCAAATTATTCAACAATTATATGAAAAATATTTATTGGTTGTTACATATATGTCTTAAATCATTAAAATTAAATTTTAAGCTTATATGTTTTTTGTTTCGATTCATAGGAAATACCATATGATTTTGCAAGCTTATTTGGCTGATAATTTCCTTATTTAGATGATGGATAATAACTTGATTTAAAATTCAAAATTTTGAATTGGTGGATATTATGGAAGTAAACGATTTGTAGTTAATAACATTAATTGGATTTCCTTTTTAGGTGGGTTCAATGTACAAAGACATGTTAGTGGTTTAAAATTTAAAATTCTATATATAATTTTGATTAAAACTCCCAACATGTTATAGTAATTTTAAATTTAAATTATATTTGACTTATATTTAAATAAAGTTACCTAAAATAGAAGTTGACTATATTCATTTTTTATAATTGTTAATTATCCTAATTTTTAATAAACTTTAATCAACAATTATTGATTTCTATATAGCTAATTAGATTCAAATTATTCAACAATCATATTAAAAATATTTATTGGTTGTTACATATATGTTTTAAATCATTAAAATTAAATTTTAAGCTTATATGTTTTTTGTTTCGATTCATAGGAAATACCGTATGATTTTGCAAGCTTATTGTGGGAAGGAAAAGTTTCATATGGTCAATGTCTTGAACTTATTGATGATGACTTATGCAACTGCAGGAGTCTGAATCTTTTTCGAACACAAGAGGTAAGTTTAATTTTATCGTTTTTTGGTGTTTTTTGATCCGGTATAATGATAGTCAATTATTATTTTAAATTTATATTTTGAAGTAAACCATTATTGTGTGTGATTTTAAATTTTTAATTTCGAAGTCAATCATTATTTTATATTTAAATTTTGAAGTTTGCCATTAATATGTTTGATTTTAAATTTGCAAGTCAATCATTTTTTTAAATTTAAATTTGGAAGTAAACCATTAATGTGTTTCATCCATTTAGCGATTCATTTTTCAATTAACTTAATTCATCTTTAATGTGACAGAATTGATGGAGTGATATAAGAAGGTTTCTTTGTTAATTGATTATTCTCTTCCGCTTACAGGGGATGGCGCTAAGGTAATTAACATCAAAATTCTATATTTCTATTACTTGAATTCTCTTGCTTTATAATTTCTTTCAATGTGTTATTTTGTGTTTTGACTTGGATATAAAACATAATGTGAAGGTATATTTTAAACTTATTTTACCGAGTTTTTTTATTTGGATTGCAGATTAAGTGCTTTGATGAACTAATAGGTGTTTAGATTTTGTGTTTACTTTGCTCTGCATAGGGCTCCTTCAGTTTTTTGTATTCTTTTACTCCGCTCAGTAATTCTTCTATTTTCAAGATAAGAATACAGGCTGCATCTGCATTGGCTACCCTACCAACAATAGTGGGTGAATCGGTAATAACAAAACTATTAAGATAAGTTTTAAAGCTTATTGAGAAATATTGATTGTGTTTCTATAAATACTTTACCGTTTAATTTTGTAAAAAACCTTCATATTTCATTTTCAGATATGGATCCCATGAACAACAGTCCTTCATTTTTAAAGCTTATTGAGGAAGATGACCCGATATTTTTGGTACGGTTATTGGTATTCTAAATACTAATCATATTTTTAGTAAACTGATGTTTGTCTTTTTTTTATTTTGTTTTAAACTAATAGCAAATACCTAATGACTTTGCTTCAATGATTTGGGGAGACCAACCACCTTACAAAGATTCAGTTAAGATTGTTGATGGCAACAAGTTATGGTTTGTAAGACTGAAAAAAACTGATGTTGGCCCTGTTCTTGCTGATGGCTTCACCAAAGTTGTTCGGGATAGTTGTATAAGAAAAAATAACTATCTTATGTTTCAGTCATTTGGACAATCATCATTCTTTCTAATGGTGTTTAAATCATTTGTTCATCAATACTGCTTTATATCCAAAATCACACCTGACGAAGACGTTATTGTAAGTAGTATATTATACAATCAGTATGATGAATAATGTTTTCTTTCTGTATATTGGTTTTTAAATTAATTTTTAATTATCACTGCCTATGCAGGTCATGGCTGATGAATTTTGGAGGCAATTTTATGGGAAAATTTTCAAAGGTGGTCAATCAACTCTTTATTTAGGAGATAGATTTTGGAACGTTAAGATGGACGGATTAACTGACAGCTGTGTTTTTACTCATAGATGTTCTGAGATGGTAAACGATCTTGCCTTAGACAGGCGATCTATCTTTGTCTTTTCAATGGTTGGAAATAAAATTTTCGAGCTTTCAGTCTTTAATCATCAAACCAGTACTCAAATTCACCCGCGAACTTCGCGGGTCTGAAAATTTAATCTGCATTTGAAACGCCTCAATCTTAAGCTTCAAGATCTCGAGTAATACAATTTACATTATTTTTTTCCTTTATATTTTATAAATATTACCTAATTTTGTTAATCTGAAATTAATTGCCTATATTCTTTTTTTAGAGATGTTGAGGTTGATTTAACTCTTTGGGATGGTTATGCGAATGACATGTGTTCGTACATGCTTAGTCAAGATCTTGAAGCTCATGTTGTCAAATCTGTTCATTTTGGTGTTGTTAAAACCTAAAAAGGTATCTTATTAAGTCTAAGATTTAAAACCAGGTATTTTGCAAAATTCTTAAGTAATACACAATCTCTTTTTCATGTATCAATACAAACTAATATCATTTATGTTTTATTATACGTTTCCATTTTACTAGGTGTTTCGTATAATGGATCAAATTCCGTTTGATGTTGTGATCATGGAAATTTTTGTATCAATACAAACTAATATCATTTATGTTTTATTATACAAAAACAAGTCATTTGGATACAATGTTTTATTTGATCAATAAAGACACATGAATATTTTTTTACACAAACAATTTGAATTTCCAAATTAATTTATTTTTAAAAACAAACAAATTGAATTTAAAACCATCAATAACGTAACCGTGAGTACTTTCTTATACTTTTAAAATCAAAGTAGGTAAAAATTTAAGGTTTCGAATTTGTTAATAAACTAAACATTAATAATTTATATTTTATCTTTATTTTTTCCTGTTTGTTAATATCAATTTATAAAATATTTTGTAAATCAAACAAACTATTGAAATTTGTCTCTGTAATTTTGAGAATGTCGTGTATGTTTACCAATGCATACTCCATAGATAGATTTATTTTATAATTTTGAGGTAATAATTTTGTTTACAAAATTGACAATCTATTATTATGAAGTAAGATTTTACCTCATATGTTTAACTTTTAAAGTTTCAAAAACCACTTTTAGTATGTTCTGTAAATAATAATTAATAGGTCAAATATAGTTACGTAAATAATATTATAACAATAATAAATACATTTGAAAACTATGCATTTGAAATTTGGATTGCACTACAGTCAACTTTCAACCTGTTTGGCCTATATGTGTGGTACTCAACCAATGTGATTGTGCATATCAAAAGATATCGTGTTTGTGTGTTTCAAAGGTTGGTGACAATGGTGGTGTTAAATCCTTGGAGAATTCATTATAGTTTTTTTTTTATTTTTTGTACATGTTAGGTGTTATAATAAAGAACGGACAAAATATTAATAAAGTTCTAATAATCTGTAATAAATAAAAGTTTTTTTTTGTCGTGGGTCATTCAGTGAGGCAAATTTATGGCTTCGGTTCTTGCCCAAAGTTTCTGACCTTACTCGCAACCCTAACGACTACAACTTTCAATTCAAAACAATTATAAAACAAGTTTGTTCGCAACCCTAATGACTACAACTTTCAATTCAAAACAATTATAAAACAACTTTCTGACATAGTTTGATTAATATAAAGTAAATTTTTCTACCCGCAAAGTTCGCGGGTGATAACCTAGTAATATTATAAATGAGAAGGAGATTAAACTAAATAATAATTATTCATAAGATATTAAACTAATAATATTTAGTAGGAGAGTTATCTATAATATAAGATATTAAATTAAATAATATTTTGTAGGAGGATTATCTATAATTAATTAGAAGAAATTAAATTAAAATAATAATTATCTATAAGAGATGACCTAATATGATGACAAGTGTCCCTAAAGTGGTTTCTTTTATTATAGTAGTTAGAAGTTAGATTAGATTAGATTTGAAAATAAAGAATTTTTGTTAGGGTGTAAGGAGCACTCCCCTAAGAGGGGAGTTCCCTCTCTTACGCTTAACCAATCCTCGTGTGCCACGTCAACTCCCCTCTTAAACTCCCCTAACACCCTAAATTGATGGCGGCACTCCCCTCTTAGGTGACTTAGTTTTTTATTAAAAAAAAAAGAAGAAAACATTTCATTGGTCCACTCCCCTCTCTCTCCTCTCTCTCTCCTCCCTCTCTCCTTCCTTTCTTCGGTGAATCCCCACCGATTTGGCCCCCCCATTTCACCTCCCCTCTTGGTTGGCAGCACCATACCGCGCGGCAACTATGGTCCCCGAAGGGAGTTACCGCGGGTGCCCCGCATGCCCTTAGTTTTGAATGTAAATTTAATATGTAATTATTAATAACAAATTGATAAATACGATATCTGTTTAAGTATAGTAATAATTTTTTTATTAAATGTTGTGTGTTTAAGTAATTTTTTTTTTTTAAATCAGAAAACTATTTAAACCAACGGGATGAAACTGAAGCATGAATATTGTGAATTTACGTAGTCACCATTCAATAACAGGTTCTTCGTTTTTTTTCCTTTTAAAATTAATCCAACATTGATGCATGATCCTTTTTCAGATTTTAAAGCTGGGTTTGTGTGAAGATTGCTATCTTAGTGAAGACTGGAACAGGTTAGATTGGTTATGAAAGCAGTTGCGGAACCAGAACGATTTAGTTAGGGGGTCAGCATAAGTTTATATTCTATACCAGTTCAAATTAGGGGGTTCATCTCTAAGTTTGTTCTTCAAAAACTCAAAATTTATAAATAAAAATTCAAAAAGTTCCGGTGATCGGAGGGTCAACGGACCCTCTTGACCCCCCTCTGATTCCGCCCCTGTATGAAAGGTATTGTTCACTATTTTGACATAGGTGCAACACTAGACTTAGCGGACTATTATTGTTAATCGATTTGCTTTCGTTGGTTTAAGATGTATTTTGTATTAGACAGGGATTCTTTTTTAGTTGTTTACGTTATATAACATATATTTTCATAGACTTTTGGGATCATTTTGGTCATCTAAAATTGTTTTATATTTATCTCCTTTTTATATTCTTTTTGTACACTCTTAGTATTTCTTGCTAACATAATCTTTTATAAGATAGAGGTGGACATACTAGCATCATGTTAGTCTTTATCCTCTCACATTAGTTCTCATTTCCTATGTGAATTATCATACAATCCGGCATATTAAAGTCTTGCTAAGTTGGTACCTTAGATCTTGTCACGTTTTTTTTCTTGAATCATACTAGCGCATTTAAGTTGTGGTGGGAATTTAGGGTTCATATCGGCAACGAAAACATTGATCTTAGTAATGGAGCGGACTTTCATTTAAAAGTTTATGTCAAACACTGTTAAATAATATAATTTATTGTGAGACCACCCGTGTAACACACAAATATTTAAACTAGCAAAACTCTTATAAAACCATCACTTAGTAATTTAATTTAATTAAAGACGTAAAACTCTAATAAAAACTAATCAAGTCACATAAAAACTCTACTTAAAAGTTTGTCACCATAAGAAGTCTCGTTACTTATTTCACTAAATTAATTTTATTCACATTATTCTAACTTTCCAACCAGGGCTGTCTCCGAAAATGTTCGAAAATGTTTAGGCCATGTGCGAACAGAAAATACGGGACCCTTAAATATACATTTTTAAAAAGAATATATATATAAAAAATAAATATATGAAAATGAATTAATGCCATTTGAATCAACACCAATCATTTAAGGTAACTTGAAAAAATTAGGCAATTAATGTCATTTTCGTTTAATAAATAGATAAGAAAGAAAAAGAAAAACAAAAATGAGGATGCCACGATTAGAACCCGTGTCTTCTTATTATTAAAGTGACTTTCAAACCACCAAACCAAGTGCTTTAAGATGGTATTTTTCCGATTTATTATGTATATATTCTAGCTTTACAGTGTAATAAAACAAAAAAAATTTGGCCCCGATGGGTTTAGGCCCTAAGCCGTCGCCCATCCCACACACCCTTCAGGCCGGCCCTGTTTCCAACATCAACGAGATGAAAGTGTGTAGAGATTTGCGAACCCATTACATTGTGCATGCTCTAATATAATAATAATTAATGTTGTATTAGATTATACTCAGATTAAATGTATATGTTTAGAGGACACGGGGTGGTCCGTTATACCACCCCGATCACGATTGAAAGGATAACGGAACACCGTCGCCGGTAAGTTTATAACGCGTTATAAGTTAAACGCGTTAAACACATCACGCGTTGAAGAATGAGATGACCGTTTGATTTTTTGACCGTTTGAAGAATGAGATGACCGTTTGGGGTTTAATTTTTTGAGAGGTTTTTTATATAAATCATTCCCCCACTCAAATAAATCAAAAAACTCTCCAATTTAACTCCAAAATTTTATATATCAATCTAAATAATTTTACAACACACATGGAAGGTTCAAGCAAGAGAGGTGGGGGTTCGAAAAAAAGAGGTTCAGGTACGAAGAAAAATCCCGTAAGACCCAACGTTCGAGCGAATCTTGGCGAGCCGACGCGCTTTAGGTTGCAAGACGAACCCGACCAAGTCCCACCCTTTCAAACCCAACAATATCCACCATTTCAAACCCAACAATATCCACCCTTTCAATCGCAAACGTACCAAAACCAACCCTTCGTCCCACCGTTTCAACCTCACCAATTTCAACCCCAAACGTATCAAACCCAACCCCACACACTCGACCCACTACTAGAACACAACACCCTCATCCATCATTTTGCAAACGCGTATCGTGAACCACAACAAAGTCTTGAGGAGGAAGAGGATGAAGAGGAAGAGGAAGAAGAAGAAAATGATGACGTTTAAGAAATCGTCCCAACCGTCCGACAAGTGTGGACGAGCGAGGAGGAGGTGTCTTTGGTGAAGGCGTATTTGCACATCTCGGAGAGCAGGAAACATGGCAACGAGCAAAGAAGGGATGCGTTTTGGAGACGAGTCATTAATCATTTTAGGCAACTTCCCGGTGCAAGGATACGAAACATGGACCAAATGACGACGAAGTGGACGGATTTGAACGGGAAAAACAGAAACAGTTTTTTAAAAACAGATTTTTTTAAAAAAAAACATAACCTTTTATATTTTTTGTAGAACCGAAACCCACAAAGTGGAGCGAGCGAGGCGACAATCATGCAACAAGCCACCAAAGAGTATTGCCGACTGTACAAAAAGAGGACTTTTCCACACGTGGGGGCATGGGAAGTTGCGAGACATTACCCGAAGTGGGTCCCCGTTGAGTTGGTTGACATGCGTGGTCCTACGGCTCCAAAAAAACGAGGAGGTTCGAAAAGATCAAAGACATCCGATTCGGGGAACTACACGACTTCCGCGTTGGATAACTTACCCGAAATGAACTTAAATGACGACCCCCTTGACGAACCCGATCAACCCGTTGACAACCCCGTTGAAGAAGATACACCTACAAGGCCACGACGCAGGAGAGGTGGTGAATCGTCAAGCAAAGGGAAGGAAGCGGTGGCGGAGTCGATCTTCAGAATCGAAGAGGAGAAAATGACCCAATTCAAGAAGGCCGAACAAAGAAAAGAAACAATTATGTCCCTAAAAGTTGAATGCGAGCAGGCGTACAAGGAACACTTGAAGACGATTGAAAGACAAAGTGATTTAAAAATCTTGTGTGAAAAGCACAACCATCTCGACGAACCGTTTAAGTCAATTGTCATTCAACAAAAGCGCGAGATTTGCGCAAAGTGGGGTTGGGAGATGCCACCCGTTTAGTTTTTTTTTTTTTTTCCAATGTTTACTTGTTTTTTTTATTTTGCTATGTAATTTATTTTTTAAGTTTAATAAAATTTATATTTTAGTATTTTATTGTTAATTTCTAATTTTAAAATGAAAATTAAAAAAATTTGAGAGTGATAGAATTCTATCACTAGTGATACCACCCCCTACATTTCTATCACTAGTGATAGAATATTAGGTGATGACATGACATGATTTGATTGGATAGTGGGAGTGATAGAAATCTATCACTAGTGACCACCCCTCCTCCCCTTACAATAATATTGGATAGCCTAGAATAAAGCTATTATACTTAATGTTTTTAAATTATGTTTCCTACTAGGTTAGAACCCCGTGTATTATACGGGTTGAATAAATGTAATTTATATATTAAATAATAAAAAAGTAATACTTTGAGAACCCCGTGTATTGTACGGGTTGAGTGAATTTAATTTTATACATTAAATAATGAAAAAAAATTACGTTTTTAAGAACCTCAGGTGTTATACGGGTTGAACACATGTAATTTTATATACCAAATAATAAAAAGTTATATCTATATAAATCTTATGTATTATATTGATTGTATAAATCTAATTTTATATACTACATAATAAAAAAGTTATATTTTTAAAAAAACTCTGTGTATTACACGAGTTGCATAAATGTAATTTTGTGTAGTAATATCTTTAAAAAACTAATGCATATACTCGATATACGATGGATGGGGTGATTGCGATGATGGTTCTTATAAATGTCAAGTAAACATAGTGATTACCGTATTTGAGTTGAGAATTGAACACAGAAATAAAAGTATAGAGCCAATAAACATTGATTAATATTTCTGTTTACCCCTTATAAACATTTTTTAAATAGGTTTTACACTTAACTACTTTAGTTTAATAAAATAAATAAATCATTTACATTATATTAATTTATATCAAATGGATTAATCCAAGCGTTATGTGATGTGTTAACCATATAAAAACACACGTTTTGACGTATCCGATTGAACTCAATATATCGTGTATTTGCATTGCGATTGAATCAAAGCGTAATGTAAATCGAATTTATATCGTCCAGGCAAAAACTCTTGAGAGAGTCAAAGTGGCATTTACAAAGTTCATAAAAAGTTAAGTGGTTAAAAAATTGCGTTTTCTGAACGTAAGGGCTAAGAAAGGATAAAGATAAAATTTGATAAAATTTTTGGATAAGAATGAAACTATAACAAAGTTATAAATATTATAAAATATTATATTATCTCCTATACAAATTGTTTAAATTTATATTAAATTTAATTTTATAATTATTTTTTAATTGATATTAATTATCTATAAAAATAGATGGCTTCAATGAATGACATGTGTCCATTCATTGGTTTTCTTTTATCTTTCTGTACTAATAAACAAAAATCATTTTTTGACACGTGTCATTCTCTGGTAATTTCTCACCCTTATTTTTTTATTTATCTTTTTTATTAAATAATAATAATATTATTAAACATCAATTTAACTAAATCTATTTATTTCTTTTGTTTTCATAATCTGAAAGTGATTTCTTTTTTTAACTCTAAAGTTTCAATCTTTGGCAATTTAAGTCTAAAGTTTCAATCTTTGGTATTTTAACCCCTTTGATTAATTTGATTTTTCACTTCTAATTCAACAAAAATCATTTTTTGACACGTGTCGTTCTCTGGTAATTTATCACCCTTATTTTTTTATTTATCTCTTTTATTAAATAATAATAATATTATTAAACATCAATTTAACTAAATCTATTTATCTCTTTTGTTTTCATAATCTGAAAGTGATTTCTTTTTTAACTCTAAAGTTTCAATCTTTGGCAATTTAAGTCTAAAGTTTCAATTTTTGGTACTTTAACCACTTTGATTAATTTGATTTTTTACTTCTAATTCAAAAGTTATCATCTTTTGCAATTTAACTCCTTTAATTTTTTTTACTTTCAACCCAAAGCTTTTCATCTTTAGCAATTTAATCTCAACACTTTTTTTACTTTCAACTTTAGTCTCTTATATACTTTTCATCTTTCATAAGTTCTCCGTTTAACGTGTCTTTTTAAATTTCCGAGCTAACACGCCGCAACGTGCGTGTGAGGTTGAACGTTTTTCATCTAATTTTTTCCTGTTTGACATTCCGTCGCAGTACGTCTATTTTTCCCGTTTGATAGGTCTGTCGCAACGTGCGAATCAGAGATCGACTTAGTTATTTTTTTCTCGATTATGAATCACCGCCGCATTGCGGCGGGTGGTAATTCTAGTTATATAGTATAGAAGATTTATGAAATAATTATCACCGAGATTGATAATATTGACATGAAAATGATCCATCAACGTAATATTCAAACTAACAAACGTATACCTAACATGATTCCTACATCTCCTCGTAACATCATTGCTTAATTAGTTTCATGTAATGTTATATTCACCTTGATTCATGATTTCATGTCATGTTATATTCAGTTGATTGTTAGGTTGATGTGTCATTACGTTACTAATATTTAGTTCATTAGTTGTATTAAGTTAACGATTTTTAAAATGTTCTGTTAACTGGTTATTTTTTAATTTGGTCATACAAACAATTTTAGTCATAATTTTATGACACTGGTAACTGCGCGATACGGCGGGGGCGACACCTTACAATGCAGTACTCGTTTCTTATGGTTTTCTTACTCGTATTCAATTTATTGTAGCATTTTTGTGTTGGATATACATCATAAGTGCTATCATGTGTTAGTCCATTTCATTATAGTGTGCATGGTTCAGTCGGTTCAATTATTATCCTGAACCAAAGTTATTGGCTAGTCTATGTTATTAACTAATCGGTTTTTGGTTAATCAGTTTGGTTTATTTAGTTAGATTAACGGTTTTTTATTCGGTCCGTCTAATTTCATTTAATAGCCAAAACCAAAATTGGGCTAAAACGTTTGCTTAGAAATACATGAAATTGAGGTGCAAATACATGAAATGGATGTATAAATACATGAAATGGAAATGGAAATATAAATACATGATATGAAGGTATAAATATGAAATACATGAATGAACCAGAGTTATAAAATCTAGAAATATATATAAATATGAATAATCGGATCGGTTCGGTTCGGTTTTCAACTAATCGTTTTTTGGATAATAAGTTAATTTATTTTTGGTTGATTTCTGTTGGGTTTCATCTGATTTTCGTTAGCGATTCAGTTATTGCTCAACCCAAAAAATTGTTAATCACATATCATATCATCTTTTTTGTTTAAAAAAAAAACTATAGTAATACTATACTCAAATTAAAGAGAATTAAAAACTCGTTTTTATGGTGTTATTAAAAAAATTTATTAACGTACGTAAAAGTTATGGTCGTTTAAAAACGTGGGATAGTTAGTTTTTTATAAGTGAGATAACGTGTAACTACTAATTAATTAATCATATTTTGGTTAAAGATGAGAGGATTAAAGTGTAATTAAGATGAGGTATTAAAGTGTAATGAATGTTTAAAAGATTTATTTACTGTTATTTCAGGGTTGTACCCTTCACTTATGCATTAAAATATAGTATAGATGGATAATCTTATTGAGAGATTGGTCGAGTATTATTCGTTTCTTTATTAATTATTAGGTTTAGCAAAGCCGTGTGATACATCGGCTTAGGAAAAGAACATATCGTGAATGATCAGTAAATAAGAAACATACAAAATTATTTTTTTAAAATTGTAAATTGTAATGAAAAAAAAAGACCCCAACATTACCATACAAAATTTCAACTCAAAAAACCAAAATAAAACAAAATCCCTTGGCGGATTATTAGCTTCTTCTTTTAAACATGCAAGTGATTGTTGTTGTTAGTTCCGTTGCTTTGGATGCCATTGACATTGTTGCCATACCTATGCGGTGATCCTGCTAACATGACATTGGTGAATCCATTCGCCTTTGTAATACCAACACTTTTCTTTAGTAGCACATCTAACTTCCCGCTAGCTGCTGCCATAATCCCTGCAACCATTAGTTTCAATAAGATATCTAAATTCTAACAATCATTCAGTAACTTAGAGATTACTATTTCAATCCATTCAGTTAAGAAGACACCAATTCGAGTTATGTTTCATCATTAACAAGTTCAATGGTAAAAACAAATATTGAAATAATTAAACTTCAAAGAAAACGGGTTGAATGTGTGTGGGGGGGGTACTGATTACGGTCAATGTAGTAAATCTTAAGTAAGTCCAAAGTATCGAACCCATGAGACTCTCCTGATTACGAACACTAGATTCGATTACTACTAACTCAACTAATTATTTTGTTGTTTTGAGGGAGGGGGGGGGGGTTCTAACAAACTACTAAAATTAACCAAAGTTAACTAAAGTTGACACGGACACGGATTTAGACTGAGGCCTGGATCAGATGATGAAAACACACAACCTAGGTCAGAATCCTACACATGTGTGACAACCTCTATCGATTATGGAACTATCGTGGAAACCGAGATCTTAAAATACTAAGCTTAAAGTATAACCTAGAGGACTCTTGCCCCTTTTTTAGAAGAGACCTATGGAAACCTAAGAGCTGTTAATCTACCGGTTTAGAGGATTCCCTCACGGGCTTTCTGACTGTAATAATAAAGTACCATGTAGACAATCTACCTCACAGCGCGAATGTGACAACCAGAGAATCCAATATCTTGCCTATGCTTCTCTTGTTCGTAATCTTGTTTTAACAGTTTGCTTTGTAGTATGGCATGTGTAGTTTTGTGTGACTGAATATTGATAAATGATTACGGTGTTGTTATGTATGGTTGTTTTGTGTATGGTTCCTCAACATAAACCCTTGGCGACGAAAGTCCTTCGTTGATATCAAATATGACGAAAAACCCTTCATGACGAAAGATGATTTTCGTCATCTTGGAGCCCGACGAAATAGGTGTTTCGTCCATAAGCATCTTTCTCCGATAGGGATTCTCGGCCCATATTATGTAGAAGCCCAGTTGGGCCCAGTTCGCTATAACCTTGTGTATTAGAAATAGGGTTTCGACACTCCACCCATGAGCACACCACATTGAGGTTATTGACGACTGGCGGCGGTCTTCCACCCTCCATTCGAAACCCTCCAATCTTATGCACTGTTATTTTATCTTATATCAAGGTTAGTGCTTTGACTCGTTTATTGGATTTATGTTTGATATGTGATCTTGTGTAGCGATAAGTCGCATGAGTATTAGGGTTACACGTTAATTGAGAATTGGATGAAGATTACAACCAATCGTATGATTCGATGTGTAGTGTATTTGATGTTTGAATGGATGATGATTGATTAGGTATATTGTATATATGAGATTGATTTCTGTAACGGAACTGTTAAAGGATATGGTTATACATAGATTGATGATGATTGGAAAGTATAAATCAATGGTTGCTGTGATTTGTATGTGTCATGAGAAACTAGGGTTAGCATAGTTGCTTGTTGAATGGAAACTGCCATGTTTAAAAGGAATTGATAATGATTCACAGTTAGGGCACACGATCATAATGAAAAAGTGTTGATTGACCTGAATTGGGAAACTGGGAAATATGTAACTGATACCGGTTGTTATGAGTTCAAGGTTGTGTAATTGGTTTCGACGAAACATAGTGATACTTCTGTGTAAATGGTTTCGACGAAACATAAGGATATTTCGTCGCACGGAACCCGACGAAAAATAGTGGAGTTTTGTCACATGTGGCCTCGACGAAATTAGTTTTTCGTCGCTGTGGTATTTCGCCGAGAAGGTGAAGGGGTAAACAGTAGGCTTTGATGATAATGATGATATGGATAATTATGTGAATAAATTCTATGTTGCATGTTAATAGATTATGATGTATATGAAGATAGATGCTTGTACTTGTAAAGCTCTATCTGATTGCATGATGACAATGTTAGTCTTGACTTAACTGTTGTGAGTAGTTAACTTATCTGTAACACGTTGTTATGCATATAGACTTGTTATGATCCGAATACTTGTGATCCTCTGTGGTGTTAGCAGCAATTGCAGTCTATGAAAAATACGTGACTTAGTTGTTATAAAACGGGTATTTTGGTAACCACTGTTGGAACATGAACATGTGCTGCAAACGTGTATGAAATCTAAATGTTTGCTATGTGATACGTGATGTGATTGTGAAACTGACTATTCTTAGTAACCACGGTAGGGTTTGGTTAACCAACTGGGAACGGGTAATGTAACGTAACATACCGAGCAAATCTAAGGTGAGTTCACTGCTCTTTTTCCAAGCATGCGTCCCGGGGAGGGACATCTGGTAATCGTTCCGGGGAGGAACCTCGGGTTATTGGGATGTTGGTTATTACACTCATTTCTATCATTAAGTCCCCTTACATATACCGATTGGTTGCCGGGGAGGCAACGGGGTTATTAGTTGATAGCGCTATTAGGTTTGGCACCCTCACATCGTACCGGGGAGGACGGTAGTGAACTAATTACCTTAACCACTTCACCAATGTATGATAGAGCATTGGGGTGTGGGCAAACAATCTGGATCCATCTGCGTTAATCGAGTTAATTACAACATCAAATCATTGAACTGTTTTATACTCATATCTGGTAACTAAAACGTGTTAACAAACTTTGAACTCACCAGCGTCGTCGGACACACTTGTCTGCATGCTTGCAGGTCTATAGAGTTATCACATTGGGAACTTGTTGTCTGGAAGGCTGGAGTGGTCATGGGTCGAGATACATGGAATTGCAATACAAGTCTAATGGTCTTTGCACATGTGGTTTATAAAACACTTAACAAATGAGTTATGCTTCCACGGTATACAATGAATTATATGTAGCGCTTTGTAACAGTTCATGTTAATGAATGAAAGTTTTATTTAAATATATTTTGAGTTCAATGTGATTGGTGGCTAGATCCTGGTACGTCACACGCCCCGCGGTATTTTCGCATGTGGTATTTTGGGGGTGTGATAGTTTGGTATCAAAGCCACTGGTTATAGTGAACTGGGTTTTAAAACGTTTTTGTAAAACCAGACTATAACCTAACAGTTCTGAATATGTGAATACGACCATGACACTCAACTCCAGATTGCAAGGTTCGTCTTTCTCACTCGTTGCATACATTACATGACTAGTACACATTTGTTTATGACGTAGCATACGAACACACACTCGTCACCATAGCATGATAGCATGGATTGCTTGTTTACTTTATGATGCGTTGATAGTATGCCATAGTCCTTGAGTTTCTGTGATCTTATCGTTTGATAACCTCAGTTTGGCATTCGAGTTGGAGGAACCATTTGACATGAGTTAGGAGGAACTGAGATGAACATGCAAATCGCAATATTATTGTGGGTGCACACATAATAATAATAATAATAATAATAATAATAATAATAATAATAATAATAATAATAATAATAATAATAATGTGGGGTGCATGTGAGTCCCAGTGAGCCATAACAAGTGAAAAAGGGGTTCTGTCCTATTAATTAATCAATGAGAGACGTAACAAACCTATAGGAGTCATAGCAGTCGTTGTCTCCTATTCAAACGTGATCTTCTCACTCCTTCCTGAATCCTTACGAATCTCGATGTTATCGAGTATTACCTGAACACCCATCTGAACGCCTAGCGAACCGTGTAGAATGTTAGGTGTAAGAATGTCCCTAAGTTGGATGCCGCCACGTCGAATGATTGGTTTATACCTTTCTCACTTATCTTCGTTTGCTGGAACTTAGCATACTGGCGCCTTAGATTTCGAGTGCGATCACTTCTGCAACACGCTAGCAGCGTGCTGTGAATTACTCAATCGACTTGCAAGATTGATGGACAAGAGGATGTGTGTAGTACTTTACCGACCTCATAATTAGAACGGCCCTAGTTACCGGCAACGAACACCAGTAGATTGACTTCAACCGAATCCCTAACCCTAGACAGCGACTTATGGGAGTCAACTCTTACGAATCAATCGGGACATAAGCGATGATAACAGATTATAGTGTGGAATGTGAGACTACCAGCACTGTAAGTAGCGCGATAAGACGTGGCACAGAATGTGAAAAGATGGACTTGGATGGTGAAAGATCGTAGGACTCGGTTTCAAGCAACGACGTTAGAGACAACAGTCACGGTGACATCAAGGTATTTGTAACCGTGGCCTACAGTATGGAAATGAAGGTGCCTACGACATGGATTGGCCGTTGTTAGAATCAAAACGACAACAACCAAGAGAACGACGACAATAAAAGCACTGGGAATGATGCTCGTGGAGGGGCATTTAGGATTGGCGTGGGCGACACCAGGATTATAGCAGCATGGTAGCTTGTATGGGTAGCTGATCGCTTCGTCTCTATTCTGCTTAGCCCTAATATTTCTTGAAACCGAACCTGTTGTGGAATCGGTTGATGGTGAGTCAATTGAAACTTCATATGTTCGTTGGGATGCAAAATCGACCTTGTGGGACAAGTGTTCGACATCGACCTTCTTTCTACTACCCTTGATAGTTTTGATACAGTGGTCAGTATGGACTGGTTATCCAGATACCGCGCAGATATACCCTGTGAGGAGAAAATTGTCTTCTGTCATAAAGTATCCGAGTGGTGTAAAGGTTAGCATCAATTCAGTAATGAAGGCTAGAAGTGTCCACGGAAGGATTACCCCGCTATGTTAGCACTCGTTACTGATGTTATGGCTAAGGAAAAGAGGATCGAGGATCCACCAATTGTTCATGATTTCTCCCTATGTGCTACCAGAAGAACTATCAGGTTTACCTTCACATTGTCAGGTGGACTATCAGATCGGCATCATGTCAGAAGCAGCCCTTATTACTAGTACTCCTTATTGTCACACATCAGGAAGGTCGCAGGAACTGCCTAATCAACTTCAGGAACTGTTGGACAGGAGTTTTATCGGACCTAGTTTTTCGCTTCGGGGAGCCCGATTATATCCGTGAAGATAAGCTTTATCGTTGGACATGTGTACTAATCATCAAAAACTCATCAAGGTGACAGTCAAGAACCGTTCGTCTCGACCATGTATTGACAACCTGTTGACCAATTGCGAGGGTCGAACTTCCATTCGAGGGTTAACTAACGAGCGAACTATCATCAGATGGAAGTCCCAAGGGGAGAATGCTCTTAGAACACCATGATCATTTAGTGAATCAACACACCCGCAACTTTATGGACCACAAGAATCAACCGTGTCTGTTGATGACGTTTTGAATCATTACCAGAAGAAAGGAATAACATGGGCGGCATATGTATCCTATTTTAGAGCTCCTGAGGGAGGAGCCACTCCGCGCGATGTAAGGTAACTTCTGGTTTCGAGAGGTACATTTTTGGTCATATAAACAACGAGGTGGGAATACACGTGGATCTCGCTAGGACCCATTTTGTTAGAAACTGATCGACATCAAAGATCCCTTCGAGGATACAGCAGTTTCTTGATCTCACTAGATGCTATCGCAGATTCATCACAGGATTATCGAAGATCGCGCAGCTTCAATCTCTCTAGCACAGCAGGGTGCTGTGTTCGTGGAAGACAAAACAGGAGGACGTCTTTTCAGCTTTCGAATCCCAACTCTGCAATGCACTGAGCATCGTCTTTACCCGAGGGTGCGGGTGACCTAGTGGTATACCGTGCTGGTTCGAATCAGAGTCCTAGGTACACGCCGATGCAACACGAGAAGGTGATAGCTTACGTAGTAGACTTACAAGAAGAATTGCACGAGTCACAACCTGCAGTGGAAGCCACAGTCTTTGGATTTAAATTGGAGGCATTACTTGGACGATACCAAATGCACTACTTAGATCGATCACAAGAGCCTCCCGTGTACCCTGGTTTTGAAAGGAGCTAAACATGCGATGGAATCGCTGGATGGAACTTTTGAATGACTTCGACTGCGGGACCTAAACGCGTACGAGCATTGCAACTCACTGTCGACTCTAACCTACCTGATCAGACACGCTCTGTTCAACCCGAAGCACTGAAGGAAGAAATTTTCAAGCTGGGTCCATGCGGGGCATGGAAGAGAAACTTTTAGCAAGTCGGACGATATCCGCTACCTCATGGAACGAATGTGGGTCTCATTATACGACAACTGTAGGGAACTCGTGTTGAGCAGAGCACACCGGCCTCGATATTCTAGTCGACTAGGTTTTGATGGGAGATATTAGGATCTATAAATCTTGCGCTAGTGATCGGGCATGAAGGCCCACCTAGCAATTTTTGTGAATGATGTTTGACTTGTGGAAAAGTCAAGGTGGAGTATCAGCAACCAGAAACACCCATATGGAAATGGGAACAGACTGCCACAAATTTTGTCACTTGACTACCTGAAACTCAGAACGGAAATAACATCACTTGGGTGCTCGTTGATTGTCTCATGTAATCAGTACGCTTTCTTGCAAACAAGGAAGGTTGTCGAGTCTTCGCATCCTCTGAGTAACTACCTGTGAAGGGCGGTTTTTAGGCACGAGGTGCCAACTTCTGTTATCTCTGATTTTGATCGATACCTGGTTTATGACAGGCATTATACAACACTTTTGGTTCACGTCTAGACATGAACATTACTTATCGCCATAGGACAAATGGGCAGAGTAAACGAACCCATCTGACGCTAGGAGACATGCTGCGAGCATGTGCGGGATTGACTTAGCGAAGATCGTAAGAACACTTACCTCTGGAGGAGTTCTACTGCGGCAGATACCATTCTGGTATTCGGACAGCTCTGTGAGGCATTGTGGGGACGGTAATGCCAATCTCCTTGTTGGACTAAGGTGGGTGACAACCTAATCACAGATCTAGGATTGTACTCGAACCACTTGGAAGATGGTCTAGATCGGAAATCGTTTGGTAGCAACGCGTGACCGTCAGGAAAGCTGATAAGCTTAGGAAACACTGGGAGTTCGCTGTAGGCGAACGTATCATAATCGAAAGTCTCACCCTGGGAGGGTGCGGTACACAATGGAAAACATGGCAAGCATAGTTTACGATGCGTTGGGACATTTAGATTTCTGGAACGAATCGATGACATACTCACAAACTCGAGTTACCTGACGAATTGGGAAACGTTCACGATGTCATTATGTCTCAAATCTATAGAAGCGTTTGTCCAAAGAAACATTTGTGATACCTTCGTTAGACAAGCTGCAGTTTGTTGAGGAACCCATTGAAAACATGGATCAGGAAGTCAAGGTTTGTTAACACAGTCGAATTTTAATCGTGAGAGTTTGTTGGAACTCAAGATGTGGACCGGAGTTCACGTGGGAACGCAATGATTGGAGTAAGCCCTAGTACCCTTAGCACTTCAAACAGTTATATCAACTTCTGACATCATTGGCGAATTTCGGGATGAAATTCCCTTTCAAGTAGGGGATGATGTGGTACCCGAGGAAAATCCACAGTCATCCAAATTTAACACTTTGCCGCTTTGTGTTACTTTTGGTTTACCGCGTCACCTTTGGTTTACTTATCAAATTTTGGGACGAAATTTCTTTCAAGTTGGGGATGATGTGACAACCTGAGAATCCAAGATCCTTGCCTATGCTTCTCTTGTTCGTAATCTTGTTTTAACAGTTTGCTTTGTAGTACGGCATGTGTAGTTTGTGTGACTGAATATTGATAAATGATTACGGTGTTGTTATGTAGGGTTGTTTTGTGTATGGTTCCTCAACATAAACCCTCGGTGACGAAAGTCCTTCGTTGATATCAAATCTGACGAATAACCCTTCATGACGAAAGATGATTTTCGTCATTTTGGAGCCCGAGGAAATAGGTGTTTCGTCCATAAGCATCTTTCGCCGATAGGGATTCTCGGCCCATATTATGTAGAAGCCCAGTAGGGCCCAGTTCGCTATAACCTTGTATATTAGAAATAGGGTTTCGACACTCCACCCATGAGCACACCACATTGAGGTTATTGACGACCGGCGGTAGTCTTCCACCACCCTCCATTCGAAACCCTCCAATCTTATGCACTGTTATTTTATCTTATATCAAGGTTAGTGCTTTGATCGTTTATTGGATTTATGTTTGATATGTGATCTTGTGTAGCGATAAGTCGTATGAGTATTAGGGTTACAAGTTAATTGAGAACTGGATGATGATTATAACCAATCGTATGATTCGATGTGTAGTGTATTTGATGTTTGAATGGATGATGATTGATTAGGTTTATTGTATATATGAGATTGATTTCCGTAACGGAACTGTTAAAGGATATGGTTATACATAGATTGATGATGATTGGAAAGTATAAATCAATGGTTACTGTGATTTGTATGTGTCATGAGAAACTAGGGTTAGCATAGTTGCTTGTTGAATGGAAACTGCCATGTTTAAAAGGAATTGATATTGATTCACAGTTAGGGCACACGTTCATAATGAAAAAGTGTTAATTGATCTGACTTGGGAAACTGTGAAATATGTAACTGATACCTGTTGTTATGAGATCAAGGTTGTCTAATTGGTTTCGACGAAACATAGTGATACTTCTGTGTAAATGGTTTCGAAGAAACATAAGAATATTTCGTCGCACGGAACCCACGAAAAATAGTGGAGTTTCGTCACATGTGGCCTCGACGAAGTTAGTTTTTCATCGCTGTGGTATTTCGCCGAGAAGGTGAAGGGGGTGAACAGTAGGCTTTGATGATAATGATGATATGGCTAATTATGTGAATAAACTCTATGTTGCATGTTAATAGATTATGATGTATATGAAGATAGATGCTTGTACTTGTAAAACTCTATTTGATTGCATGATGACAACGTTAGTCTTGAGTTAACTGTTGTGAGTAGTTAACTTATCTGTAACATGTTGTTATGCATATAGACTTGTTATGATCCGAATACTTGTGATCCTCTGTGGTGTTAGCAGCTATTGCAGTCTATGAAAAATACGTGACTTAGTTGTTATAAAACGGGTATTTTGGTAACCACTGTTGGAACATGAACATGTGCTGCAAACGTGTGTGAAATCTAAATGTTTGCTATGTGATACGTGATGTGATTGTGAAACTGACTATTCTTGGTAACCACGGTAGGGTTTGGTTGACCAACTGGGAACGGGTAACGTAACGTAACATACCGAGCAAATCTAAGGTGAGTTCACTGCTCTTTTTCCAAGCATGCGTCCCGGGGAGGGACATCTGGTAATCGTTCCGGGGAGGAACATCGGGTTATTGGGATGTTGGTTATTACACTCATTTCATTCATTAAGTCCCCTTACATATGCCGATTGGTTGCCGTGGAGGCAACGGTGTTATTAGTTGACAGCGCTATTAGGTGTGGCACCCTCACACCATACCGGGGAGGACAGTAGTGAACTAATTACCTTAACCACTTGACCAATGTATGATAGAGCATTGGGGTTTGGGCAAACAATCTGGAGCCATCTGCGGTAATCGAGTTAATAACAACATCAAATCATTGAACTGTTTTATACTCATATCTGGTAACTAAAACGTGTTAACAAAATTTGAACTCACCAGCGTCGTCTGACACACTTGTCTGCATGCTTGCAGGTCTATAGAGTTATAGTGTTGGGAACTTGCTGTCTGGAAGGCTGGAGTGGTCATGGGTCGAGATACATGGAATTGCAATACAAGTCTAATGGTTTTTGCACATGTGGTTTATAAAACACTTAACAAATGAGTTATGCTTCCGCTGTATGCAATGAGTTATATGTAACGCTTTGTAACACTTCATGTTAATGAATGAAAGTTTTATTTAAATATATTTTGAGTTCAATGTGATTGGTGGCTAGATCCTGGAACATCACACGCCTCGTGGTATTTCTGCATGTGGTATTTTGGGGGTGTGACAGTTTGGTATCAGAGCCACTGGTTATAGTGAACTGGGTTTTAAAACGTTTTTGTAAAACCAGACTATAACCTAACAGTTCTGAATACGTGAATACGACCATGACACTCAGCTCCAGATTGCAAGATTCGTCTTTCTCACTCGTTGCATACATTACATGACTAGTACACATTTGTTTATGACGTAGCATACGAACACACACTCGTCACTATAGCATGATAGCATGGATTGCTTGTTTACTTTATGATGCGTTGATAGTATGCCATAGTCCTTGAGTTTCTGTGATCTTATCGTTTGATAACCTCTATTTGGCATTCGAGTTGGAGGAACCATTTGACACGAGTTAGGAGGAACTGAGATGAGCATGCAAATCGCAATATTATTGTGGGTGCACACATAATAATAATGTGGGGTGCATGTGAGTCCCAGTGAGCCATAACAAGTGAAAAAGGGGTTATGTCTTGTTAATTAATCAATGAGAGACGTAACAAACCTATAGGAGTTATAGCAGTGATTGTATCCTATTCAAACGTGATCTTCTCACTCTTCCCTGAATCCTTACGAATCCCGATGCTATCGAGTATTACTTGAACACCCATCTGAACGCCTAGCGAACCGTGTAGAATGTTAGGTGCTTGTAAGAACGTCCCTGAGTTGGATGCGGCCACGTCGAATGATTAGTTTATACCTTTCTCACTTATCTTTGTTTGCTGGAACTTAACATACTGACGCCTTAGCTTCTGTAACACCCCAAAATTCGAATTATTAAATTCGTTAGCATGTTGCCATGTTTAATAAAATGAGATACAATAACTAAGTTAATAAACCTAGTTAAATGCCTATTAGATAAGCTAAATGATGAAACTTGTGGCATATATGATAGTAAGTTAAAACTTGAGGGACTTAGAGTGCCAAACTTGGAAGTTAATTTATTAAAACAAAAATCTAACACACACAAGGTGTGTGTGTGCGTGAGAATGATCAGGAACAAGGGGAAACCCTTGTTCTTCAACTACATACAAGAACTCAAAAATTGAACCTGATTTTGAGAAGAAATCGAATGCATGAGGCTAGGTACAACTTAATCTAAGTGTATTGATCATAAGGTAAGTTCCAATTTATGATTTGATCATCTTGTATGAAGTGGGTTATTGATTAATCCACGAATTGGTATGAAATTAAGCGTGATTATGTGTTAGAATCGTTATATAAAACGTGTATTATGTATGATTCCAACTAATTTGATGATTTAAGAAGAAACCCACAATTTTGAATGAAGTAGCGACATGGGTGTTCTACCCATGTCCAATCCTTGTTTGATGTATTTGTTACTAGCTTGAAATGGGTTTTGTGATGTTAGTTTAGGGTGAATTGTAAGAATGGAATGTGATTTTGAACACTCTTTTGGTGATTAGAATTTAGAAGTTAAAGGCTATGCTTGAACTAGTTGTAAACTATGCATAGTAGATTGTACGCACACCAAGTGTTTGATAAAATGACTAGGTGAAGCTAGAAAGTGAAATTGTATGAAAATTGTAAGTTTGCATGTATAGAAAGCGGCTGTGATAAAAGTAGTAGTTTACTAACTTGAAAAATATGCTTTAGATGGAACTCGTATACGAATTCGGGTTGAAAGTATATGTTGGTCAAATTTATGCATTAGGAGCTTGTACCTTGTGCTTGAATGGTGTAATGCTCACCTTGTATTAGATGTGCTTGAATCAAGGTGATTAAGAGCGAAGGTGTATGATATGTGAAAGTATATGTAAGCGAATGTGTATGCGAGTATGATTATGTGATCATGTGGTTGTAAGTACTTTAGCATCATAAGTACGAAATGTACATAGTGTCGTATGGTAGGTGCTAAATTAATATGTGTTTTATGCGTTAACATGATGGATTGCATGAGTCTAGAAAGATGTGGTTTTGGATGTATGCTTTATGATTATTAGACTTGATCATGAAAGTCAAATGTGAGTTACGCTTTTGATATGATCATTATATGTGAAATCGTGTACACTAACAAGGATGTGATTGCGGTAACATGAAAGCATTAGGGATCATGTGGACGTGGACTCAAGCACGAAAGACTAACGGGTCAAGAGGGGACAAGGAAGCCAATGCGAAAATGGACGCTCAAGGTAAGTGATTCCGTAATCACTTCTTAGTTATTTATGTAAAGTTATATGCAACTTAACTAGGTATGGTAATTGAGGTCGAATAGGAACAAATGGTATGATATTGATGAAGTATTAAACGGATCTCAGCTTTGATCCGAGCAAGGTATGCGTGATTAAGAATCGTAACTAGGTAGTAGGATTGGTTGCTTATGCAAGGTAGTGCTTGTTGTTAATAATGGGGCAAAGTTGACAAAAACGCCCTTGGTGGGGATTTCGGGTAAACGACCTTAAAAGTCATTTGGAAGTGAGCTATTCGATTAGAGTAATGTCTTTGTCTAGTATGAAAGTGAAGTATAGGGTTTTGTATGTTATAGACCTTTTAATGTATAAATACCCATAACGGGTCGAATAATTCATAAGTGAATAATAAGCCGATAGTGTAAGTTAAGAATTTCCTTAATCCGGATATGGGATTTTAAGTTCATATGATAGAATGTGAATTTACAAGCATGTAGGAAGAAACGGGAGGTTAAACGGGTAAACGCTTCAAAAGTTATGCGCGTTTTAGTGCGTACGGACGACGAAACGGAGCTGCAGAAAAATGCAAAATCTAGAGGGCGTCGCCGACGGGCATGGGGGCGTCGCCGACGGGCTCTAGAAAATCAGTTTTTGTGCTGACGGGTTAATTACCTGTCTACGGGTTTTTGGGCTACGGGTAAATGCAAGGCCCGTCGCCGACGGCCCTAGGGGCGTCGGTGACGGCCTTCCCAAGTCCCAAAAGCTGAAATCTTGTTATTTAAGTTAATTTATGTACCGTGGGCTTCGGTTTGATATCCGTGGACTACGGCGGACTTTCTAAACATGATTTTGAAGGTTCCTTGGATGTTTATGGGCTATAAAGCTAAGTCTAAGGCACACGTTAATAATGTATGGATATATAAGAGGTACGCGTGATCTAGTACGTGTTCGTTAAAGTATGTACATATGTAGATAAGCAAGTTTGTGTGTTTGTATGTATTTGTATACGTATGTAGAAGTTATGTAAGCATGTGTGTAGGCATACACGTATGTATGTTTATAACTCCAAGTGTACGTATGTAGTAGGATATGTAGTTATGCTTTATGAAATGTATGAGTGTATGTACGTATGCCTAGTTGTAGGAAGGATATGTAAGTATGTAGTTGTGTATGTAGGTATGTATAAGGGTATGTATGAGTGTATGTACGTATGTAGGTGTATATGTATGTGGGTATGTAAGTACATATATGTGTATGATTTAGACACATTGAGGATTAACGTTATTAATGGTGTACCTTGAGAATGATAAGTAATGCAGGTACATTCATGAAGCCTCGCCAGGAAATGGATACGCAGATGAAATGCTTGAAGTTTGATAAAGAACGAGATGTGAAGTGTATACGAATGATCTTGTTTATACATTGTGTGCTAATGTCTTTGAATGTATGTGGTGAATGCAGGTTGTGCGGGTCACGGAGGATCATCAAGGAATAAAGATCAAAGACCGAGTCACTTAAGGGATTGTACGGGGTTGTCTAAGGATGTAAATTGTTATACATAAGCTATGATTTATTCTATAACTGAGTCAGTTTTTCGTATTTGATATAAAAGAGTTATTATAAAAGTGAACTTTCAAGTAAGACGTAAGGTTTATAATGAAAGAATTTTTATGGCACGAACTTCCGCTGCGACTTTCGCTAATTACGTGTTAGGGTGTTACAAGTTGGTATCAGAGCCCTGGTTTGAGAGAATCAAGTACAAGAAAGTAAGTACTTGAACTCAAACTTGTGTGCTCTTATGATAAGGAACCCGTACAATCCAAGACTCGATCAAGGCCTAAAGGCAAAAGCAAATGTAAGTATGTATTAGCTTATGTAATTGAAGGAAATTAATAGTATGTTATGTGAAGGGTAAGCGCAATTGTTTGGAAGGGATGATCCGCGGATGCGGTCTAGGACCGACATCAAGGCAAGTAATAAGGCGAATTGACCCCAGGTACGTAAACCTAACGTGTGGGCATATGAAATGGTATAATTAAGCAAGTGAAAGAAAATTTTTAGCAAAATATAATAACGACATAATAAATAAGTTGAAAAGGTTACACGAGCCGAAACTAAATTCTTCGACATAAGGTGGCAATTACACGAAGGCACGAAACTAGTACGTGGAATGTGTACCTGGCCAGTACACAAGAAACGTATGACATTCGTGAGACCGTGATAATTATTACAGGTATGTCTGATAGAGTTTGGTAGCAGCTAGGCGTGTGGGTGAAATGGGTAGTAAGACTCTCGGGGGATTGAGAGTACCTTGTAGGAATGAAAGATGTGAATGCAATGCTTGAATCCGCGAGACGGATTCAAGGAATGAAAGATGTGAATGCAATGCTTGAATCCGCGAGACGAATTCAAGGAATGAAATATGCGAATGCAATGCTTGAATCCGCGAGACGGATTCAAGGAATGAAAGATAAGAATGATGCAAATCCCTTGCGGATTTGGTTATGATAGCGAATGCTATGATAAGCTATGCAAGTCGACAGGTTCAAGTTGAACAAGTCGAGTAAGGATAAGGTACCATCCGTTTAGAACGGGTGGTCGCGAATGCAATAACGAATGTATGAAGTTCAATCCGTTATACGGATAGAACGAAAGATTTATGTTGAAAGCAGTTAACCTGATGTGACCGGGTCGTAAGCGGTATGCTTGAATCTCATTATGAGAGTATATGCCATTACCCCTTTAATTGGGTAATTGAATGTGTGAAGGAAATGAAAGTATATGAGCAAATGGAACTAAAATATTAGTATTGTAAGCGAAATAAGTATTATGACTAACTTTTAAAACGGGAAGGCAAGTGTTTGCAAGAAAACACTGGAACAATGAAGTGATGAGATCGTAAGCATATCTGAATTGAAAAGAAGTACAAACATGTACCTCGACACGTATGTATATATAAATAAAAAGAATGATATAATAAGAAATGGCCATGTATTGACCCGTTATAAATAGGTCTAACCCACTAATGTCTTAAGAAGGAATTGAGAAAGTATTGATATATAAATGAGGTGATGTGATGAACGGGTCATGCGGGTCAGATGGCGATTGCCATTTGGACTCATTAGTTAATGTTTTGATATGTTAAGTTTTGTACTCATAGGTGAGCTTGATGAATGGACACGTAATGTCACTAATCGGGAAGGAATGATCTTCGTAAGGTATGGATAACAAATCAATGGAATCTACTTCCGAGAGGTATGTATAAAAAGGGGTGTAACTTTAATAGGAGGTTAGTACTCGACTAGAGATGGGTGTGTCAGGATAGAATGTATATATATATATATATATATACATATACACACACAAACCGTAATGCAAAATGTAGAGTGAATTTCAAAATGTTTGTAATGATCGACTGGTGGTATTGAAATTGAATGCTAGTAACTGTGGAAATTTTGATAGAATATAAGAAACGACAAGTATCGATAAGAAATGCTAACCTTGATGCTCGGCTTGTTGGCCATGTTCATTTGAACAAGACATTGTAGAAAAGATATGCATGACATAAATAACAATAGTAACCATGGAAATAATGCTTAGTCTTTGTGATTTATGTACGGACAAGTAAGTTTAAGAAGGGTGATTTTAGTTGTAATAATAAGTCCTTGAATGATTATAGTATGCGTATGGTAATATACCGACCCCTCCTATGAGCTTAAAGGTAATCAGAAGTAATGATAGTAATGGAATGTTTAGGATGGCTCATAGTGAACAAAATAAAAGATAGCATATGGTGTATGAGTAGTATGAAATAATCGATTTATTTCGATTAGTAAATATATGAATGTAATATGTTTAAATAGGAAGTTAGAAATAAGCCATAGACTAGGGTTTGTACGATTAATAATTGTATACAATTGAAATAAATCCAATGAATGAAACGCTAGTGATGGTATGCGCTAGGAGCTAGCATTATAAAGTAAAAGACACTAATAAGAGCTCTGGAGCAAAATCTGACATAAGTATTGTGGATGAACAACTAGAAAGGGGTAAGAGTAGAATTGGTTTGGTAAGAACGAGCAAGGTTTCGGGGACGAAACCTTCTTTAAGGGGGGTAGACTTGTAACACCCCAAAATTCGAATTATTAAATTCGTTAGCATGTTGCCATGTTTAATAAAATGAGATACAATAACTAAGTTAATAAACCTAGTTAAATGCCTATTAGATAAGCTAAATGATGAAACTTGTGGCATATATGATAGTAAGTTAAAACTTGAGGGACTTAGAGTGCCAAACTTGGAAGTTAATTTATTAAAACAAAAATCTAACACACACAAGGTGTGTGTGTGCGTGAGAATGATCAGGAACAAGGGGAAACCCTTGTTCTTCAACTACTTACAAGAACTCAAAAATTGAACCTGATTTTGAGAAGAAATCGAATGCATGAGGCTAGGTACAACTTAATCTAAGTGTATTGATCATAAGGTAAGTTCCAATTTATGATTTGATCATCTTGTATGAAGTGGGTTATTGATTAATCCACGAATTGGTATGAAATTAAGCGTGATTATGTGTTAGAATCGTTATATAAAACGTGTATTATGTATGATTCCAACTAATTTGATGATTTAAGAAGAAACCCACAATTTTGAATGAAGTAGCGACATGGGTGTTCTACCCATGTCCAATCCTTGTTTGATGTATTTGTTACTAGCTTGAAATGGGTTTTGTGATGTTAGTTTAGGGTGAATTGTAAGAATGGAATGTGATTTTGAACACTCTTTTGGTGATTAGAATTTAGAAGTTAAAGGCTATGCTTGAACTAGTTGTAAACTATGCATAGTAGATTGTACGCACACCAAGTGTTTGATAAAATGACTAGGTGAAGCTAGAAAGTGAAATTGTATGAAAATTGTAAGTTTGCATGTATAGAAAGCGGTTGTGATAAAAGTAGTAGTTTACTAACTTGAAAAATATGCTTTAGATGGAACTCGTATACGAATTCGGGTTGAAAGTATATGTTGGTCAAATTTATGCATTAGGAGCTTGTACCTTGTGCTTGAATGGTGTAATGCTCACCTTGTATTAGATGTGCTTGAATCAAGGTGATTAAGAGCGAAGGTGTATGATATGTGAAAGTATATGTAAGAGAATGTGTATGCGAGTATGATTATGTGATCATGTGGTTGTAAGTACTTTAGCATCATAAGTACGAAATGTACATAGTGTCGTATGGTAGGTGCTAAATTAATATGTGTTTTATGCGTTAACATGATGGATTGCATGAGTCTAGAAAGATGTGGTTTTGGATGTATGCTTTATGATTATTAGACTTGATCATGAAAGTCAAATGTGAGTTACGCTTTTGATATGATCATTATATGTGAAATCGTGTACACTAACAAGGATGTGATTGCGGTAACATGAAAGCATTAGGGATCATGTGGACGTGGACTCAAGCACGAAAGACTAACGGGTCAAGAGGGGACAAGGAAGCCAATGCGAAAATGGACGCTCAAGGTAAGTGATTCCGTAATCACTTCTTAGTTATTTATGTAAAGTTATATGCAACTTAACTAGGTATGGTAATTGAGGTCGAATAGGAACAAATGGTATGATATTGATGAAGTATTAAACGGATCTCAGCTTTGATCCGAGCAAGGTATGCGTGATTAAGAATCGTAACTAGGTAGTAGGATTGGTTGCTTATGCAAGGTAGTGCTTGTTGTTAATAATGGGGCAAAGTTGACAAAAACGCCCTTGGTGGGGATTTCGGGTAAACGACCTTAAAAGTCATTTGGAAGTGAGCTATTCGATTAGAGTAATGTCTTTGTCTAGTATGAAAGTGAAGTATAGGGTTTTGTATGTTATAGACCTTTTAATGTATAAATACCCATAACGGGTCGAATAATTCATAAGTGAATAATAAGCCGATAGTGTAAGTTAAGAATTTCCTTAATCCGGATATGGGATTTTAAGTTCATATGATAGAATGTGAATTTACAAGCATGTAGGAAGAAACGGGAGGTTAAACGGGTAAACGGTTCAAAAGTTATGCGCGTTTTAGTGCGTACGGACGACGAAACGGAGCTGCAGAAAAATGCAAAATCTAGAGGGCGTCGCCGACGGGCATGGGGGCGTCGCCGACGGGCTCTAGAAAATCAGTTTTTGTGCTGACGGGTTAATTACCTGTCTACGGGTTTTTGGGCTACGGGTAAATGCAAGGCCCGTCGCCGACGGCCCTAGGGGCGTCGGTGACGGCCTTCCCAAGTCCCAAAAGCTGAAATCTTGTTATTTAAGTTGATTTATTTACCGTGGGCTTCGGTTTGATATCCGTGGACTACGGCGGACTTTCTAAACATGATTTTGAAGGTTCCTTGGATGTTTATGGGCTATAAAGCTAAGTCTAAGGCACACGTTAATAATGTATGGATATATAAGAGGTACGCGTGATCTAGTACGTGTTCGTTAAAGTATGTACATATGTAGATAAGCAAGTTTGTGTGTTTGTATGTATTTGTATACGTATGTAGAAGTTATGTAAGCATGTGTGTAGGCATACACGTATGTATGTTTATAACTCCAAGTGTACGTATGTAGTAGGATATGTAGTTATGCTTAATGAAATGTATGAGTGTATGTATGTATGCCTAGTTGTAGGAAGGATATGTAAGTATGTAGTTGTGTATGTAGGTATGTATAAGGGTATGTATGAGTGTATGTACGTATGTAGGTGTATATGTATGTGGGTATGTAAGTACATATATGTGTATGATTTAGACACATTGAGGATTAACGTTATTAATGGTGTACCTTGAGAATGATAAGTAATGCAGGTACATTCATGATGCCTCGCCAGGAAATGGATACGCAGATGAAATGCTTGAAGTTTGATAAAGAACGAGATGTGAAGTGTATACGAATGATCTTGTTTATACATTGTGTGCTAATGTCTTTGAATGTATGTGGTGAATGCAGGTTGTGCGGGTCACGGAGGATCGTCAAGGAATAAAGATCAAAGACCGAGTCACTTAAGGGATTGTACGGGGTTGTCTAAGGATGTAAATTGTTATACATAAGCTATGATTTATTCTATAACTGAGTCAGTTTTTCGTATTTGATATAAAAGAGTTATTATAAAAGTGAACTTTCAAGTAAGACGTAAGGTTTATAATGAAAGAATTTTTATGGCACGAACTTCCGCTGCGACTTTCGCTAATTACGTGTTAGGGTGTTACAGCTTCCGAGTTCGATCACTTCTGCAACACGCTAGCAGCGTGCCGTGAATTACTCAATCGACTTGCAAGATTGATGGACAAGAGGATGAGTGTAGTATTTTACCGACCTCCGAATTAGAACGGCCCTGGTTACCGGAAATGAACACCAGCAGATTGACTTCAACCGAATCCCTAACCCTAGACAGCGACTTATGGGAATCAACTCTTACGAATCAATCAGGACATAAACGATGAGTAGCGCGATAAGACGTGGCACCGAATGTGAAAAGATGGACTTGGATGGTAAAAGATCGTAGGACTCCGTTTCAAGCAACGACGTTAGAGACAACAGTCACGGCGACTTCAATGTATTTGTAACCATGGCCTACAGTATGGAAATGAAGGTGCCTATGACATGGATTGGCCGTGTTAGTAAGATAACCCAATTTACATTAGTTATACCCCTGAGACAGAATTCCAACGACTGAGTCAGGCAGAGCCTTGACATGCGTTACGGAGCTCTAGATCAATCGGGCAGAGTAACTAATACGTAACCGGGGGTTATAATACTTACAACAAGGCAGAGCTTCGCTTTTTAGGGGTATTATATCGAGCAACACTATTGCTATTATAGGGACAAGGAAAGAAAAGAATTGAACGATAAAAACTGAGGCCAGAGGCCTCCTTTTATAGGCTGGTCGAGGGTTTTCTCGTGCCCCGCGAGAGATACAAGGCTAGGCCTTCGCGGCCCGCGAGGCCACTAGGCTAGGCCCTAGCTTGGTCGAATCACACCGTAGATCTCACACGCACAAGGACACGTGGCGCAACCTGGTGTCGCCTGGTGTTACTCGGTCGCGGCCCACGACAGTCTTAGCTTGACTGGGTCGCGCCCCGCGAGAGCCCTATATATTTGTTTTTATTTGATTTTTATAAATATAAAGGTATATTAGGTCTGTTTTTCGTATACGGGGTATATTATGGGCATTTTAGGGCATGTTAAGGGTTTTAGGAGAGTTGTTATATCCTCCCCACCTTGTTTTAGATCTCGTCCTCGAAGTCTACTGGAACAGGTGTGGGTATTTCCTTTGTATCTCTGATTCAAGCTCCCAAGTGTGTATTCTGGTCCTCTCTTGGAATCCCATTTCACTTTGACTAGAACTAATCTCTTGTGTTTGAGATTCTTAATCTTTCTCTCTTCAATCTGCAGGGGTTTCTCCACAAACTTAAGTATCTCATTTACCTCTATGTCCTTAAGAGGTACCATTAAGGATTCATCTGCTAAGCACTTCTTGAGATTACATACATGAAATACATCATGTATTCCTGCCATTTCCTCTGGCAGTTGTAGCTGGTAAGCTACTGGTCGTATTCTTTTAATAATCTTAAAGGGTCCAACATACATGGGGCTTAGCTTTCCCCTTTTTATAAATCTGACCACTCCTTTCGATGGAGAAACTTTTAGTAATACTTTATCTCCTACTTGAAATTCCAGTGGTTTTCGTCTGTTATCAGCATAACTCTTTTGACGATCTCCTACTTGAAACTTTTAGTAATACTTTATCTCCTACTTTTAGTAATACTTTATCTCCTACTTTTAGCCTTTCCTTGACTTGAATAATCTTGTCCGTTGTTTCCTACACTATCTCTGGTCCAGACAGTTGTTTTTCTCCAATTTCTGCCCAACAGACTGGAGTTCGGCACTTTCATCCATAAAGCGCTTCAAATGGTGCAACATTGATACTGGAATGATAGCTGTTATTGTAGGAAAATTTTATTAATGGTAAATGATCGTCCCAGTTTCCTCCGAAATCAATTACACAAGCTCTAAGCATATATTCCATTGTCTGAATTGTCCTTTCGCTTTGTCTGTTCGTTTGAGGATAATAAGCAGTGCTTAGATTTAACTTGCTTCCCATTGTTTTTGGAAACTAGTCCAAAAATGAGAAGTAAAACGGCTATCTCTACCCGAAACAATAGATAAAGGAATTCCATGTAATGAAACTATTTCATTTACATATAACTTGGCTAACTGTTCCATACTAAAGGTTTCCTTTATTGGTCAGACTTGGTTAATCTATCTACAATCACCCAGATTGTATCATTACCTTTTCGTGTCTTGGGTAATTTAGTAACAAAGCCCATTGTTATCAATTCCCACTTCTATATAGGTATTTCTAGTTGCTGCAATAAACCTAAGGGTTTCTGTTGTTCAGTTTTAACCTATGAACAGGTTAGACACTTGGCAACGTAGTTTGCTATATCCTTTTTCATTCCTATCCACCAAAAATTCTTTCTTAAGTCTTGATACATTTTATTATTACCAGGATGTATCGTATACTTAGACTTATGGGCTTCTTCTAAAATTCGGTGGCGTAGGTTTCCTTGCTTGGGTATCCAGATTCTTTTCTTATGGACTTCGTCGTTTGTGTCGGTCGCAAGAACTGTGCGTCCGTGAGAAGGACGTCTCTTGGCGACCTAGTGAGCTCGGTCCAATTGCGGTCCCAAGACTCCTTCTTGGATGCCCGTTGGTCTCGCTGGGCATTAATGGTTGCCCGTGCGTCGGGCTGATACCCGCGCGGGGTGTATGGTTTAGAATCGTTGCCCCGATTCCATGTATCCCGGTTACGCTTGTTGTTGTTGCGCTTGGGATCCGGGCAGGAGGATTGACCTTCTGTCTGGGGGTGAGCCTTGCCAGTGTGACAACCCGTACTTTAGACTTATCTTGTGTGACGTTATATGCTCACGTGATCTATGTTAATTGAACGAATACATGATATGTTATGTGTTACACGGTTGTGTGATTTCGTGATTATATTGAATGTTGCATGTTACGTGATTTAATGTGATTGCATATGTTATTACTTGAACGATTAGTGAAACATTTATAAGAACCCACTCGGTCCATATGGTTGGACTCGAGACCATGAGGAAACCCAAGTGGGGGTTTCGGCCCACTTCCCTTCACACGCATATATACACACATTACCTCTAGGGTTTTAGTTTTACACAACTTAGCAATCAAGAACACACACAAACTCTCCCTCTCTTCTTCGCAAACCGAAGGCAGCCAAGGACTTTCCCCCATCGGAGATCATTGTCCACGGATCAATCCTACTCTCCTTTCAATCGGTTAGTGGTTTGTGTGTTCTTGGTTGAATGATGTATGTTGTATGCTTTCGGATTGATTGGTTGTGATGATATTATGTGATAACTAGGGTTCTTGCTGTGATTATTAATGAAGGTTCTTGATGTCATAATATTCATACAATTCGGTTTGCATGATGTTAATCGGACACTATGTTCCTGTTATTGTTTTGATGCGTATATGATTAATCGGTCCAAGTATATGTTAGCCGGCTAGGTTGCATGCTAGTTCAATAATATGATTCATGTTTCGGTTTAGGTCTGTTTGATGATCTGATTACGTGTTCTTGAGGCTGTCATGAATATGTTAATGATGCTAATTTGAAGATGCTATGAAACTGTTATTTTCGGTATTTGATCTGTTTCCGAAACTGCTGAATATGTTTGCTGAAATCACGGATTAGTTGTTATTGTTATTTAAGGAATTCAGGAAAAGCTGTTACACGCATGGTTGCGACTCAGATTGCGAGTCGGGAACCCACAGTCTCGACTCGAGACCACAACGACATCAGCCGCAATCATGGTTGCGAGTCCCGTTGCGACTCGTAACCGGACCATGATGAACCGAGACCAGCCATTGCGACTCGCAACCTACTGTTGCGACTCGTAATCTCCTGATGTGACTCGTAACCCGGTTGCGACTCGAGATCCCCGTTGCGACTCGAGACCGGCTATTACACATACACTGTTTTGGGCCTACTTTGCCACGGGCCCAATCGTACGACTGTTATGCTATTGGACTGCTTACCTGTTGGGCCGACATGCTAGTTGGGTGAATACTATTGGGCCGGGTTATGGTTGGGACGAATACTTAGATTGTTTATCGATACGTGTACGTGTTTACCATGAATCCTTGTATGCTTGCAACGTGTTAACCTATGTGATACAGTATGTGTGCTATATACGAACCTGACTTATGTGATAACCCTGTTAGGACGTGGTTGATCATTTACTTGCTACCTGTACTCTTTGTGCATCTGCCGAGCAAACCAAGGTGAGTTCACACAGCCAAGGCATGGGGTTCCCAGGGTGGGAATGGGTTTTGGATTATTTATTCGTACTTACTCAGATGATAGAATTTAATGATATGGTCCTCAGGGTGAGGATGGTAAATGATAAGATACGGCTAGACTAGTATACCTTCTTGAACTGATCTTCGCACACACGCCAAGGGTTGGCTGCGATATTATGACTGATCTTCGCACACATGCCTTAGGGAGGCTGCGAACTATACATACTAAACTTCGCACCCATGCCAGGGTGGCCAGCGATACAAATATACATAGTCTAGAATACTTGAGAACTTTCCCCAATCTTCGCATACATGCCGAAATGGCCCGCGATACGAACCAATACTATACATGAACAATGAACGAACTAGTACGATGCATGATTAGATAAACGAACGCAATGCTTGCTATACTACTCCATTACTGAACTTACTTTCTGTGAACTCGCTCAACTAGTTTGTTGATTATTTGCTGCATGCCTTGCAGGACCTTAGGTACATTATGGAGCTTGCACAGGGAGGAGCAGGTCGTTGTGGGCAAAGGGTCGTGAATGATATTTCAACACTTATGATAAATCATGCATGCTATTGTTTGGGTTACTTAAAATGCTTCCGCTATACTTAACTATATTACATGTTCAATATGATTGGTGGTTAGGATCCTGGTCATGTCACGCCTCCAAGCGGTGATACTCCGCGTGTGGATTTTGGGGGTGTGACAGATTGGTATCAGAGCCATTGGTTATAGAGAACTAGGTTTTAATATGGGAAAACGTTTTTATTAAAACCAGACTATAACCAGAACAGTGCTCTCAACGATCCACAACGACGCTTCGCTCCACGTGCAAGACTCGACATCTTAGGTAATAAGGTTTATGTTATTGCCTGTTTGCTAGAACTGCTTAGATCCTTGCTCGCATTATGTTTAGATACACATGACTTTGATTACATGAGAACACCTATGTGCTTACACTTTTCTGTCATCGCCCTACTCGCGAACCACTCTTGCTTACGTTACTTTTACTATGAAGATCATGTCTGGACGAATCAACATGACTCAAGCCCAGCTAGAGGCTCTCGTTCAAGCTCAAGTTGCTGCGGCACTTGCAGCTGCTCAAGCAGGTCAACCAGCGCAGCAAGTTTGCACCTTTAAGAACTTCATGGACTGTCGTCCAAATTCCTTCAGCGGCACAGAGGGGGCAGTGGGACTCCTCCACTGGTTTGAGAAGCTAGAATCCGTATTCGAAATGTGCGAGTGCCCTGAGGCTCGCAAGGTCAAGTTTGCCACCGGCACCTTGGAGGGAATAGCACTAACTTGGTGGAACGCCCAAGTTCAAATCTTAGGGTTGGCAGCTGCTAACGCCACCCCATGGAACGATTTTAAGGAACTCATCAAGCGTGAGTATTGCACGCGTGAAGACATTCACAAGCTGGAAGACGAGCTGTATAATCTGAAAATGATTGGGTCGGAGATCGAAGCGTATACGAAACGGTCAAACGAGCTGGCAGTTCTGTGTCCTACTATGGTGGACCCTCCATACAAGCGCATTGAGTTGTATCTCAAGGGTTTGGCGCCAGAGATTCAGAGCCACGTGACGTCGGCTAACCTCGAAAACATCCAGGAAATCCAACGCCTCGCTCATCGCATCACCGACCAGGCAGTGGATCAGAATAAACTGCCTAAGCGTGTCAACGCTACTGCTACAGTCACTTCAGCTGCTACTACTGCTACACCCAGCGACAACAAACGGAAATGGGATGGGGATTCCGAACAGTCTCAAGCACAGCAGCGCAGGACGAATGACTACCAGAATCCGAGTCAGCAATCATCTGGCAGTCAGGAGCAGGGTGGATACAGGGGAGTACACCCACTATGTAACAAGTGTAACAAGCACCACAGTGGAAGGTGTCGCAAGGAACGTTGCCAGAGATGTTTCAAGATAGGGCACGAA
The DNA here is from genome assembly GCF_002127325.2 of Helianthus annuus. NCBI lineage: Eukaryota > Viridiplantae > Streptophyta > Magnoliopsida > Asterales > Asteraceae > Helianthus > Helianthus annuus. Next base: position 120,553,276 of record NC_035447.2, on the reverse strand, counting down.
GCCAAAGATTGCAGGAGCTCACGACCTGCAAACCAGAATCAGCAACTTCCACCACCAGTTCCTCAGAACCCACAGCAGCAGCAGCAGCCACAGCGTGGAAATCGGGGATGTTTCCAGTGTGGGGCAGAAGGTCATTACAAGCGCGATTGCCCACAGTTGAACCAGAATCTGAACAACAATAATAACCAGGGCAATGGGAACAACAACAACAACAATGGCAACGAGGCAAGGGGTCGAGCTTTCATGCTAGGACAAGGAGACGCTGCTTGAAGTTATAACTCGTTTTGGGATTTTCTTTATTATGTCTCTGTTACTCAAACAAAGTTTGGTTTGAACCTGATTCGTACTGGGTTTTATAGACTATTTTAATTACTATACTTTATGTTTGATATGATGGATGGCTTGATATTATTTGAACGCTCCTGCCGTATTTAAGGACCTTATGAATAGGGTGTGCAGACCCTACCTAGACAAGTTCGTCATAGTATTCGTGAAGTCCACTTCTTAGGCCACGTAGTGAACAAGGATGGGATCCGTGTCGATCCATCCAAGGTAGACTCAACCAGAAACTGGCCTGCACCACGTACTACAGACGGTTTACCAGGGATTTCTCGAAGATTGCTCAGCCACTTACGCTACTGACACAGAAGGGTGTCACCTATTGCTGGGAGAGCCCCAGGAGACTGCTTTTCAGCGCGACAAGGTTATCGCTTTCGCTACACGTCAACTTAAGATTCATGAACGCAACTACACGACGCACGATTTAGAGCTGGGAGCTGTTGTTTTTGCGCTTAAGATATGGCGACACTACCTGTACGGTACCAGGTGCACCATTTACACCGATCACGGGAGTCTCGAGCATATTCTTAAGCAGGAGGACTTGAACCATGCGTCAACGGCGATGGGTTGAACTACTTCGCGACTGTGAATGCGCCATCAAGTACCATCCAGGCAAGCCAATGTTGTGGCTGATGCCCTCAGTCGAAAGGACACCTTACCAAAGCGCGTGCGAGCGCTACAGCTTACGATTCAGTCTAGCCTTCCAGCACAGATACGAACTGCTCAGATAGAAGCACGGAAGCCCGAAAACGTCAAGGCTGAATGCCTTACGCGGCTCACGACAACGATTAGGACAGAAGGCAGACGGCGCCTACTATGTAACGGGGCGTATTTGGGTCTCACTTAACGACGGTCTATGCGAACTTGTGATGGATGAAGCTCACAAGTCTTACCACTCAGTACATCCAGGGTCGGATAGAACGTACTACGACATCAGCACTACTTATTGGTGGCCTAGTATGAAGGCCCACATCGCTACGTACGTTGGAAAATGCTTGACCTGTGTGGGAGTCAAGGTTGAATACCAGAAACTAACAGGGCCTACTTCAGCAGCTTAAGATACCTCAGTGGAAATGGGAAGAAATTTCCATGGATTTCGTTACAGGCCTACCTCGATCCCAGCATGGGAACGATACCATATGGGTGATCGTGGATCGACTCACCAAGTCTGCACACTTCCTACCGATTAAGGAAACGGACAAGTTCTCCAACTCTCGCAGATGCCTATCTAAAGAAGATTGTTTCGAGGCACGGGGTGCCCACGTCCATCATTTCGGACCACGATGCACGATTCACGCCAGAACTTTGGCAAGCAATGCACAAACCATCCAACTCACGATTAAACATGAGCACAGCAGCATACAAACCGCTCCATTCGAGGCATTGTACGAGCGTAGATGCCGGTCACCTCTTTGTTGGGCAGAGGTGGGGGATAGTCAGATTACGGGTCCAGAGATTGTAATGGATGCCACGGAAAAAGATTGCACAGATACGACAACGCATGGCGGCAGCACGCGACCGTCAGAAAGCCTACGCGGGCAAGCGTAGAAAGCCATTGGAATTTCAGGTCGGGGACCATTCGAGATCATAGAACATACAGGCAGGATAGCCTATAGATTGAACCTACCAGCTGAACTCGGGGCAGTTCACAATGTCTTTCAGGTATCGAACTATCGACGAGCGGTTGCAGTTCGTCGGGAAACCAGTTGAAATCACGGACCAGGATGTGAAGGTCCTCAAACACAAGAGAATCCCTCTTGTTCGAGTTCGTTGGAACTCCAACGTGGCCCAGAGTACACCTGGGAACGCGAAGACAGGATGACAGAAAAGTACCCCAGTTATTCGAAACAAATACAACCACTACTGAGGCTGAAGCTACTACTTCGGAATTTCGGGACGAAATTCCAGATCAACGGGGGGAGGATGTGACACCCCAGGAAAAACCAGGGAACGATTGAACTTACCTAGCTTCCTCAGTGAGTGCATACCAAATTTCGGGACGAAATTTCCAATTAGTTGGGGATAATGTGACAACCCGTACTTTAGACTTATCTTGTGTGACGTTATATGCTCACGTGATCTATGTTAATTGAACGAATACATGATATGTTATGTGTTACACGGTTGTGTGATTTCGTGATTATATTGAATGTTGCATGTTACGTGATTTAATGTGATTGCATATGTTATTACTTGAACGATTAGTGAAACATTTATAAGAACCCACTCGGTCCATATGGTTGGACTCGAGACCATGAGGAAACCCAAGTGGGGGTTTCGGCCCACTTCCCTTCACACGCATATATACACACATTACCTCTAGGGTTTTAGTTTTACACAACTTAGCAATCAAGAACACACACAAACTCTCCCTCTCTTCTTCGCAAACCGAAGGCAGCCAAGGACTTTCCCCCATCGGAGATCATTGTCCACGGATCAATCCTACTCTCCTTTCAATCGGTTAGTGGTTTGTGTGTTCTTGGTTGAATGATGTATGTTGTATGCTTTCGGATTGATTGGTTGTGATGATATTATGTGATAACTAGGGTTCTTGCTGTGATTATTAATGAAGGTTCTTGATGTCATAATATTCATACAATTCGGTTTGCATGATGTTAATCGGACACTATGTTCCTGTTATTGTTTTGATGCGTATATGATTAATCGGTCCAAGTATATGTTAGCCGGCTAGGTTGCATGCTAGTTCAATAATATGATTCATGTTTCGGTTTAGGTCTGTTTGATGATCTGATTACGTGTTCTTGAGGCTGTCATGAATATGTTAATGATGCTAATTTGAAGATGCTATGAAACTGTTATTTTCGGTATTTGATCTGTTTCCGAAACTGCTGAATATGTTTGCTGAAATCACGGATTAGTTGTTATTGTTATTTAAGGAATTCAGGAAAAGCTGTTACACGCATGGTTGCGACTCAGATTGCGAGTCGGGAACCCACAGTCTCGACTCGAGACCACAACGACATCAGCCGCAATCATGGTTGCGAGTCCCGTTGCGACTCGTAACCGGACCATGATGAACCGAGACCAGCCATTGCGACTCGCAACCTACTGTTGCGACTCGTAATCTCCTGATGTGACTCGTAACCCGGTTGCGACTCGAGATCCCCGTTGCGACTCGAGACCGGCTATTACACATACACTGTTTTGGGCCTACTTTGCCACGGGCCCAATCGTACGACTGTTATGCTATTGGACTGCTTACCTGTTGGGCCGACATGCTAGTTGGGTGAATACTATTGGGCCGGGTTATGGTTGGGACGAATACTTAGATTGTTTATCGATACGTGTACGTGTTTACCATGAATCCTTGTATGCTTGCAACGTGTTAACCTATGTGATACAGTATGTGTGCTATATACGAACCTGACTTATGTGATAACCCTGTTAGGACGTGGTTGATCATTTACTTGCTACCTGTACTCTTTGTGCATCTGCCGAGCAAACCAAGGTGAGTTCACACAGCCAAGGCATGGGGTTCCCAGGGTGGGAATGGGTTTTGGATTATTTATTCGTACTTACTCAGATGATAGAATTTAATGATATGGTCCTCAGGGTGAGGATGGTAAATGATAAGATACGGCTAGACTAGTATACCTTCTTGAACTGATCTTCGCACACACGCCAAGGGTTGGCTGCGATATTATGACTGATCTTCGCACACATGCCTTAGGGAGGCTGCGAACTATACATACTAAACTTCGCACCCATGCCAGGGTGGCCAGCGATACAAATATACATAGTCTAGAATACTTGAGAACTTTCCCCAATCTTCGCATACATGCCGAAATGGCCCGCGATACGAACCAATACTATACATGAACAATGAACGAACTAGTACGATGCATGATTAGATAAACGAACGCAATGCTTGCTATACTACTCCATTACTGAACTTACTTTCTGTGAACTCGCTCAACTAGTTTGTTGATTATTTGCTGCATGCCTTGCAGGACCTTAGGTACATTATGGAGCTTGCACAGGGAGGAGCAGGTCGTTGTGGGCAAAGGGTCGTGAATGATATTTCAACACTTATGATAAATCATGCATGCTATTGTTTGGGTTACTTAAAATGCTTCCGCTATACTTAACTATATTACATGTTCAATATGATTGGTGGTTAGGATCCTGGTCATGTCACGCCTCCAAGCGGTGATACTCCGCGTGTGGATTTTGGGGGTGTGACAGCCAGTATGCGGTTTGAGAGACCGCGTGTTCTGGGCGTACGTCTTGACTGCTGCCATGACGTCGTCCCATTTTTCTAGCAAGCCCTCCTTGCCCGAGATGGTCATAATCATTTCGTCGTGGTTGACCGCTCGGAGGAAATGATTGTGGGCCATCTTGTAACAACACGCAATTCGAACCTATTTTGTGTAACGATACATGCTTATGTGATTTATTATAATTATTAATTGTTATAATTTTGTGCTGTGTGTAATAAAATGTATGTATGTGTATAATGGCCCGAAAGCACAACGGAACCGAACCGCACAACCATCACTCGAACGCACAAGGCCATTGGGCCGTATTGCTTGCACTCGGATCAAAGGGGCAACCCAAGTGTGGGTTCGGCCCACCCCACTAGCCGATTAACACATGAGATGTTGTAAGTGTTGTAACCATCTCACATTTTATCAAAAACAAACACACACACAAACCCTAGCTCTTCTCTCTCTCCCTCTCACGAACCGAAGGCAGCCACCCTCCTCAAAGTTCATAGGATTCGGATCTTTCCTTGAAACGGTTAGTGCCCTATGTTTTGTTACATGTTACTGTGATTCATGTTTTGATATGATGGTTAGAGTTGTAGACATGATTGATATTCTTGCTAGTCGGCCCACATATAGATTGAATGATAGTGTTCATGAGATCGTCTTGTTATGAATGTTAATGATTCATGGTGCATGCTAATATGTTTTAGTGTTATGAGTATTGTTCTTGTTTTGACTCGGTTAGGATTCATGTGAATTGGATGCTAGAATGCTTGGTTGATTGAATATGTTGCGATGTTGTTCATACGAATCGGATTAGGGTTCATACGAAAAGTTGAGATAAAAACCGTTTTGATCGATGATGTCTAGAATAGAAATTGTTAATTGATTGATGTAAACATGGAAACCTTGAAACTGATAAATTGGTTGTAACCGAATTGCTTGATTCTTGGAATGATTGAACTGGTCGCACAAGACCTCTTGATCGTACAAGAGGTCCACTCGCACAAGGCATCTCGGTAGCACAAGATGCCTACTCGCACAACTAGATCAGTCGCACAAGCTGAGCTGATCGCACAAGAGGCCCCGATCGCACAAGGGGTCTCCAGTCGCACAAGGATGTTTGTTTGAATATTGTTTGGGCCGAATGATAATTGTTGGGCCAGGTAAGACCGCACAACCCAATAGGATCACACAAGGCCTAAGGTTATTTACTGGGCCGTAGACTTGGGCTGGGTAATAAAACTGATCGCACAAGTTGTTGTTCGGTTTAATTGTTGGGCTTACTTAATGTTTGGACCGGGCTGTTACGGATCGCACAACATGTTGCGGATCGCACAACATGTTGGGCCGATTACTTTTGGGCCTAGCTCACTCGCACTAGTTGAATGCATTGTTTAACTGTTACATGTTTACCTTGATCTTCACATGTCCGTACTGTGTTAACTTATGTGAAACCAACGTGCATTACTTAAGTCAAAACCTGACTTGTATGGTAACCCTGTTAGGACGTGATTGACCACTCTTAATTCAAGTAACTTTGGTATAATCTGCCGAGCAAACCAAGGTGAGTTCATTGCATTTTCTCAAGCATGCGTCCCGGTGGTTTGGGACAACTGGTAAACATTTGGAAGGGAAACTTGGGGTAAACAACTGGAACATAGAAACAATCATCTACCGGATTGCCTGTAAGGCAATGGGGTAATTAGTTGATAGCGCTATTAGGTTTGGCACCCTCACACCGGGCCGTAAGGACGGGCGTGAACTAATTACTGGGACAACTTGTGAATACATCGCGGATATAAGACCTCCTACAGCTTGTCAAGGTTGTGTGATACCTTGACTTTGACCAATGCCTGGTTACGGGCATTGGGGTTAGGCATTCCCATCATTGACGCTGCATACGGTACAATAATCAAGTTAACAACGACATCTGAACCAAACAACGAGTTGATTTAACTAATATCTGGTAACTTCACACGTAAGCAACACCTTGAACTCACCAGCGTAGTCTGACACACTTGTTTGCATGCTTGTAGGTCATTAACGTTTGGAACATGGACTTGCTATCTGGGAGTGCTGGAGTGGTCATGGATCGAGGCTCTTGGATTAACTTACATTTGATACATTGGTTTTAAGTATTATTATGAAACATTTGCTAAACGATATCTATATGCTTCCGCTACACAACACTTTGGGATTTGATATTATGTTTTATTTAAGTACTTACCATTGGTTCAATGTGATTGGTGGCTCGAACTCTGATGCGTAACACGCCTCGCGGGATTTCCGCAGGTGGGATTTTGGGGGTGTTATAGTTGGTATCAGAGCCACTGGTTATAGTGAACTAGGTTTTAAAACGTTTTGTAAAACCAGACTATAACCGAACACCTTCATAAATCGATCATGACACTCAGCTCCAGATTGCAAGGTTCGTCTCTCTCACTTTATACATTAATTGCTTAGCAGACACACACTCACAACATATATATGAAATGAAACATTAAACACCATAGTGACTTGATAGTGTGACACTACTCTTCGACACATGTGAATCATAGACCTGTGATGCCATCTGTTGTGTTGTTTGAACGGGGGAAACTTCGAGCGCAAGCTAAGAGGCACTGAGACAAGCATGCAAATTGCCTTATTATTATGGGTGCACACTTAATAATAATGTTGGGTGCATGCAAGTCCCAGTGAGGCTTATCGAGCGTGAGAAGGGTTCTGCCTTATTATGTGCGAACTTGGTAGTACGTAGATACGAATATGATACTTGATTTCCATCTCATTTCGATTTCCTGAATCGGTTCATCTCCATATATAGAAACATGAGTGGACGAGGACACGGACGTGGCAACATCAACATGACTCAAGCTGAATTGACTGACCTAATCAACACCCGTGTGGCTGAGGCTTTAGCAGCCTATCAAGCTGGTACGGAATGTACCAAGTACTCCTTACTCTTATATCGTGTACACGTCTTTTCATTTCTATAATATGCTTCCTTTCACCCTTTAGGTCAGCAAGTGCAACCTCAACCCAACCAGCCTGCGTGTACGTTCAAAATCTTTATGGACTGCAAGCCACAGACCTTCACCGGGACAGAAGGGGCTGTGGGACTTCTGAGATGGTTCGAGAAAGCAGAGTCTGTGTTTGCTATCTGTAACTGTCCCGCTGGGGACAGGGTGAAATATGCTGCGGGTACCTTGGCAGATGGTGCCCTAACGTGGTGGAATGCCCAAGTCCAACTGTTGGGCATCGAGGCAGCGAATGCTACAACTTGGGATGACTTTAAAGAGCTGATTCGGGAAGAGTATTGTCCTCGGGACGAGGTCCAGAAGTTGGAAAACGAGTACTACGACTTGAAGATGGTTGGATCGGAAGTCGAAGCGTATGTGAAGCGATCGTATGAATTGGCTGACATGTGTCCGAACTTGTCACGGCCCATGTCTCGGAGGATTGAGTTGTTTATCAAGGGACTGCCTCCGCGTGTGAAAAGTCTGGTTACTGCAGCACATCTCAATGATTTGACACAGATCGTTCGTCTGACTCATAAGATTGTGGACCAAGAGGTAGAAAGCAATTCGTTACCCCCGCGCATTTCAGCCACTACTGCTGCGGCACCCACTGCTACTACATCTGCTAATGATAACAAACGGAAGTGGAGCGACTACGACAAAGCATCCAGTGCTGGTCAGACTCAGAAAAGGCCAGACAACAACAACAACCGCAACATCAGCCAGTCGTCTTCTGTCAATCAAGGCCAGGGAAGTGGCCAAAGTCAGGGCTCGTATGCAGGGAAGAAACCACAGTGTAATAGGTGTGGCTACCATCATTTCGGGCCGTGTAGTCGCACATGTCGTAGGTGTGGTAAAGTGGGCCATGAGGCCAAGGATTGTAGGGCCCCACAGCCCAAACACCAGCAGCAACAGAACCAGCACAACCAGAGACAACAGGGACAACCGCCCCAACAGAACCAGGGTTTTAGGAGGGGGTGCTATCAGTGTGGGGATGAGGGTCACTTTAAGCGGGATTGCCCTCAGTTAAACCAGAACGCTAACGACAACAACCGCCCGAATAATAACAACGCTGGAAACAACAACAACAACAACGACAATAATGGGGGAAATGGTGCTCGAGGCAGAGTGTTCCAGCTTGGAGCAGGGGATGCCAGGAATGACGGCAACGTTGTAACTGGTACGTTTCCTGTTAACAATCGTATTGCTTCTGTATTATTTGATTCGGGTGCCGATTGGAGTTATGTGTCCCTAGAGTTTAGTCAACGATTAGGGATAACCCCAACACCTTTAGAAGTTAAACAAGTAGTAGAACTAGCAGATGGTAAAACGATAGAAGCCTCGAATGTCTTTTTCGGGTGCAAACTAGATCTCGTGGGTCAGGTGTTTGATATTGACCTCCTTCCCATTACGCTCGGTAGTTTTGACATAGTGGTAGGCATGGATTGGTTGTCTAAGCACCAAGCAGAAATTTTGTGTAAAGAGAAGATCGTGCGTATCCCTCTCCCTGATGGGGAGACATTATTAGTTCAAGGGCATCGTAGTGGGACGATGGTTGGTATTATCTCGGCCATGCGTGCACAGCAATATCTGCAAAAAGGGTATCCTGCAATGTTAGCGTTAGTTACCAACGCTCAGTCTGAGGAGAGAAAGATCGAAGACTTGCCAGTGGTGCGAGACTTCGCCGATGTATTCCCAGAGGAGCTACCAGGGTTACCTCCTCATCGTCAAGTAGAATTCCAGATTGATCTTGCGCCGGGAGCGGCTCCGATTGCTCGAGCTCCTTACCGGTTAGCACCTGGTGAGTTGCAGGAGCTGTCTAATCAGCTACAAGAATTGTTGGATAGGGGTTTCATTCGACCCAGTTCTTCGCCTTGGGGAGCCCCAGTTCTGTTCGTAAAGAAGAAAGACGGGTCATTCCGTATGTGTATTGACTATCGAGAGCTCAACAAGGTGACCATTAAGAACCGCTATCCGTTACCACGCATCGACGACTTGTTTGACCAGTTGCAAGGGTCAAGCTTCTATTCCAAGATCGACTTAAGATCGGGGTATCACCAGGTAAGGGTTAGAGAAGAGGATGTTCCCAAGACGGCTTTTCGAACGCGCTATGGACACTACGAGTTTTTGGTTATGCCGTTTGGATTGACTAATGCACCAGCGGTTTTCATGGATCTCATGAACCGCGTATGTAAGCCTTATCTCGACGAGTTCGTTATAGTGTTTATTGACGACATCCTAGTCTATTCCAAGAACAGGGAGGATCACGAGCCTCACCTACGTCTCATCTTGGAACTTTTGAGAAGAGAACAGCTGTATGCGAAATTTTCTAAGTGCGACTTTTGGATTCGAGAAGTGCATTTCCTTGGGCACGTTGTTAACGAGAAAGGGATACATGTGGATCCTGCGAAGGTGGATGCAGTTAAGAATTGGGCGGCACCAAAGACTCCGTCTGAGGTGCGACAATTTCTTGGTCTCGCAGGGTATTATCAAAGGTTCATTAAAGATTTCTCGAAGATCGCGCAACCCCTCACCTCACTGACACAGAAGAACACGGCGCACTCTTGGGGAACGAAGCAGGAAGAGGCCTTCCAGTTGTTAAAACAGAAACTTTGCAGTGCACCGATCTTGTCGTTACCAGAGGGTACCGAAGATTTTGTGGTTTATTGTGATGCTTCGATTCAGGGTCTCGGTTGCGTGTTGATGCAACGCGAGAAGGTGATAGCTTATGCTTCTCGTCAGCTAAAGGTGCACGAGAAGAACTACACGACACACGACATGGAGTTAGGAGCGGTGGTATTTGCGTTGAAGATTTGGAGGCACTATCTGTACGGTACCAAATGCACCATCTACACCGACCATAGGAGTCTCCAGCACATCTTCGACCAGAAGGAATTGAATATGCGACAACAGCGATGGGTGGAATTATTGAATGATTATGAATGTGCCATAAAGTATCATCCGGGCAAGGCGAACGTTGTAGCTGACGCCCTCAGCAGAAAGGATAATGCACCTAGGCGTGTACGAGCATTGCAACTCACGATCCAGTCCAATCTTCCTTCCCAGATACGAGACGCTCAGTTAGAAGCGTTGAAACCAGAGAACGTTCGAGCTGAAGCTTTACGCGGCTCGAGGCAACGACTAGAACGAAAGGGAGATGGTGCTTACTACGTAACTGGACGCATTTGGGTCCCATTCTTTGGCAACTTACGAGAACTTGTAATGGAAGAGGCACATAAATCACGTTACTCTGTACATCCTGGATCAGATAAGATGTACCACGACTTGAAAACTACCTACTGGTGGCCCAGCATGAAGGCTCATATAGCAACCTACGTCAGCAAATGTTTGACTTGTGCTAAAGTCAAAGCCGAACATCAAAAGCCCTCAGGTCTACTGCAGCAACCAGAGATACCCACATGGAAGTGGGAACAGATCGCCATGGATTTCGTGACAGGACTACCAAGAACTCAGGCTGGGAATGACACCATTTGGGTGATTGTTGATCGCCTCACGAAGTCAGCACATTTCCTGGCAATTAAGGAAACAGACAAATTCTATCAGCTGGCAGCAGTGTATCTTAAGGAGGTGGTTTCTAGGCATGGGGTTCCAACTTCTATCATTTCAGACCGAGATCCGCGTTTCACTTCAGAGTTATGGCACTCAATGCATAAATCGTTCGGTTCCCAACTCGACATGAGTACCGCTTATCACCCGCAGACGGATGGTCAAAGCGAGCGCACCATCCAAACACTTGAAGATATGATTCGGGCATGCGTACTCGATTTTGGGAAAGGGTGGGAGAAACACTTGCCGTTGATAGAGTTCTCCTACAACAACAGCTACCATACAAGTATTAAGGCAGCTCCGTTCGAAGCACTGTATGGACGGAAATGTCGTTCACCTCTCTGCTGGCATGAGGTGGGTGATAGTCAGATCACAGGCCCTGAGTTTGTGCTTGAGGCATCAGAAAGCATCATGCAGATCCGAAACCGTATGGCCGCAGCTCACGACCGCCAGAAAAGCTACGCTGACAAGCGTAGTAAACCGCTGGAATTTGAAGTTAATGACCGCGTTATGTTAAAGGTTTCACCCTTGAAGGGTGTGGTGCGTTTTGGGAAACGCGGCAAACTAAACCCTCGTTATGTAGGACCATTCAAAATTTTAGAACGGATTGGAAAGGTGGCCTACAGGTTGGAATTACCCGCTGAGTTGGGTAATGTCCATGATGTGTTTCACGTATCGCAGTTAAAGAAGTGTTTGGTTGATGAAACACTAGTAGTACCATTTCAAGAGCTGAAGATAGATGACAAATTGCAGTTTGTCGAAGAACCAATTGAAATTATGGATCGGGAAGTTAAAGTTCGTAAACACAGCCGCATACCGATTGTGAGAGTTCGTTGGAACTCAAGACGTGGTCCATAGTTCACGTGGGAACGCGAGGACCAGATGAAACTTAAGTATCCACATTTGTTCCCCACAGATCAGGCAAAACCTAGCAAACTTAATGTTGATGCAACTAGTGAATTTCGGGACGAAATTCCCATTCAAGTGGGGGATGATGTGACACCCCAGGAAAACTAGTGAACAATATAGCTTACGTTAGTGAGTGCATACCAAATTTCGGGACGAAATTTCTTTTTAGTTGGGGATACTGTAACAACACGCAATTCGAACCTATTTTGTGTAACGATACATGCTTATGTGATTTATTATAATTATTAATTGTTATGATTTTGTGCTGTGTGTAATAAAATGTATGTATGTGTATAATGGCCCGAAAGCACAACGGAACCGAACCGCACAACCATCACTCGAACGCACAAGGCCATTGGGCCGTATTGCTTGCACTCGGATCAAAGGGGCAGCCCAAGTGTGGGTTCGGCCCACCCCACTAGCCGATTAACACATGAGATGTTGTAAGTGTTGTAACCATCTCACATTTTATCAAAAACAAACACACACACAAACCCTAGCTCTTCTCTCTCTCCCTCTCACGAACCGAAGGCAGCCACCCTCCTCGAAGTTCATAGGATTCGGATCTTTCCTTGAAACGGTTAGTGCCCTATGTTTTGTTACATGTTACTGTGATTCATGTTTTGATATGATGGTTAGAGTTGTAGACATGATTGATATTCTTGCTAGTCGGCCCACATATAGATTGAATGATAGTGTTCATGAGATCGTCTTGTTATGAATGTTAATGATTCATGGTGCATGCTAATATGTTTTAGTGTTATTTGTATTGTTCTTGTTTTGACTCGGTTAGGATTCATGTGAATTGGATGCTAGAATGCTTGGTTGATTGAATATGTTGCGATGTTGTTCATACGAATCGGATTAGGGTTCATACGAAAAGTTGAGATAAAAACCGTTTTGATCGATGATGTCTAGAATAGAAGTTGTTAATTGATCGATGTAAACATGGAAACCTTGAAACTGATAAATTGGTTGTAACCGAATTGCTTGATTCTTGGAATGATTGAACTGGTCGCACAAGACCTCTTGATCGTACAAGAGGTCCACTCGCACAAGGCATCTCGGTAGCACAAGATGCCTACTCGCACAACTAGATCAGTTGCACAAGCTGAGCTGATCGCACAAGAGGCCCCAATCGCACAAGGGGTCTCCAGTCGCACAAGGATGTTTGTTTGAATATTGTTTGGGCCGAATGATAATTGTTGGGCCAGGTACGACCGCACAACCCAATAGGATCGGCAAGGCCTAAGGTTATTTACTGGGCCGTAGACTTGGGCTGGGTAATAAAACTGATCGCACAAGTTGTTGTTCGGTTTAATTGTTGGGCTTACTTAATGTTTGGACCGGGCTGTTACGGATCACACAACATGTTGCGGATCGCACAACATGTTGGGCCGATTACTTTTGGGCCTAGCTCACTCGCACTAGTTGAATGCATTGTTTAACTGTTACATGTTTACCATGATCTTCACATGTCCGTACTGTGTTAACTTATGTGAAACCAACGTGCATTACTTAAGTCAAAACCTGACTTGTATGGTAACCCTGTTAGGACGTGATTGACCACTCTTAATTCAAGTAACTTTGGTATAATCTGTCGAGCAAACCAAGGTGAGTTCATTGAATTTTCTCAAGCATGCGTCCCGGTGGTTTGGGACAACTGGTAAACATTTGGAAGGGAAACTTGGGGTAAACAACTGGAACATAGAAACAATCATCTACCGGATTGCCTGTAAGGCAATGGGGTAATTAGTTGATAGCGCTATTAGGTTTGGCACCCTCACACCGGGCCGTAAGGACGGGCGTGAACTAATTACTGGGACAACTTGTGAATACATCGCGGATATAAGACCTCCTACAGCTTGTCAAGGTTGTGTGATACCTTGACTTTGACCAATGCCTGGTTACGGGCATTGGGGTTAGGCATTCCCATCATTGACGCTGCATACGGTACAATAATCAAGTTAACAACGACATCTGAACCAAACAACGAGTTGATTTAACTAATATCTGGTAACTTCACACGTAAGCAACACCTTGAACTCACCAGCGTAGTCTGACACACTTGTTTGCATGCTTGTAGGTCATTAAGGTTTGGAACATGGACTTGCTATCTGGGAGTGCTGGAGTGGTCATGGATCGAGGCTCTTGGATTAACTTACATTTGATACATTGGTTTTAAGTATTATTATGAAACATTTGCTAAACGATATCTATATGCTTCCGCTACACAACACTTTGGGATTTGATATTATGTTTTATTTAAGTATTTACCATTGGTTCAATGTGATTGGTGGCTCGAACTCTGATGCGTAACACGCCTCGCGGGATTTCCGCAGGTGGGATTTTGGGGGTGTTACACATCTGGTCCGCCACCCCGCCAATTTCGAGGCATTCTTTGTTGTAGCGGATGATGAAAGATTCCAAACTTTCGTTCTCTCCGCACCAGATGTTCATGACATCCAATTAATCATGCTTGTGATGTCGTTGCTGGCTAAAATGAGCAAGAAATTTTTCTTTCAATAGTTCTAATGTGGCCAGCGATCCTACTGGCAAAGAATCAAACTAGGCCCTCGCTTATCCGGTGAGGGTCTGTGTAACAACTGCCACTAAAATCAATAATTAGGACGATAATTAGTTAATAAGAAAACCCTAATTGAGACACCCAAGTAATTCTGCACTAACCCTAAAATTTTCAGAACAATCGGAATCAGGATCAGGGCCCCTAAAACTCAAGGGGGGCAAACCCTAGTTGATAATTATCTAAATTAAAACGTTGCTAGCAGCTGATTGGTTGAAATTTTGATTCACCAAGGCTAGTCCCGAGCTAGGCAGCCTATGAATTAGACTGCTTAGCTTACGGACCGTAAAGGGTCAGTCTTACGGTCCGTAAGGGAGCCCCAAAAATCGCTATAAATAGCCGACATTGGCACTTAACTGTTGAACTTAAAACGACGTAAAAAGCTCCTATATACGTCGAGATATCCTGAAATCAGTTCACCAGACACACACACGATCACGAGGTGCTGCCGCAATCAGGGTAATAACTCGATCGCTATTACGATTCAACGTCCGATCGATTATAACTATCCAACGATTGTCCGAGTGCTGCTCAAATTGAGCTTGTACTTTGTTATTCATTGTGATTTCGACTTGAATGTTTGAGTGCTGTTCGAATTCGGACTATGCTCTGTCATTCGTTGTGAATCCATTGAATTGTTAAGTATCGCACTTGATAATAGTTGTGAGGGTTTAATCTCGTGAATTGACGTAACTGCTGAATTAGTTACTAATCCTGTTTGTGTGTGCATTGTTATTTAAATTAGGTTAGAAGGCTAATCAGTAAAGCTTATACTCTGCTCATAAATCTGCAATGTGAGTCATTCCACTTTTATAAACTCTTTTCTCACAGTTTGTGAGTCATTCTCTTTTTCTCAACTGTTTTACAAAACTCCAAATTATTTTCAAAGTTATAATTACAGGGATTAAGTCTTTGTAATCACCAAGTTACAGCCGGTATGTGGGGTTTTGTATACATTACTTATTTCCCGTCACACTTGGACAAACGGGTGGCCAAGGGGTGATCTGACCACAGTCACAGACACCATTGGAAAAATGGGCTAGCCAATGGATGGTCGAGTGACAAATACTGTGGGTAGTTGGTTTGATATCAGAAACATTGTAATTCCCCTTAATACTGTAGATTATAACAAATGTGTCGTTTTCAGTAAAATGAATGATTCACTCAGTATTTCCCCGCTGACAAAACCTTTTTCAAACATGTTTCAGGTGATCTGGTATGAGCAAAGAAAAGTGCCGTGGAGCACTCCCAGCTTAGAAAAGTGGCTCAATGTAAATAAATAAATGAACATGTTTTGAAAATAAAGATTTCCCTGAGAAATCACATTATTGTAAATTTCGGGAATTTATCCCTAAGTTATGAAACGGGCAGTTTGAATTATTAAAAGATCCTGTTTTAAAAAGATTTCCGCTGTCGCCTAAATTAAATACCACGGGATTCCTGTCCCGCGGCTCCTGAAACGGGTCAAACCGGGTCGGGGCCGTGACAGGAAAAGGTGGTATCAGAGCCACTGTTTTAAGCTTACTGATTAAGCTCACTATTTTAATTAGGAAAATTTTATTTGTCATTCTGTGAATATATGCTTATTAACTGATTAATTGTTAAAATTACAGTATGGGTAAACAAAAGATTTCTGCTATCTACCGCAAATTAGATAGTACACCTAAAGAACAGGGAACTTCTTCCTCCAAAACTTCCGTCAAGTTAGAGGAAGGAATCTTTGTCCGTAAGGCAAATTATGAAAACCCACTTACACCAGAGAAAAGGAATTTGATTATTAGGAAGGGTCAAGAGAAAAAGAAACCCCAAACCAAGAGAGTGAGGTTTAACCCGGAAATTCAGGAAATTAACAGTAATCCACCAGGGGAAAATAACTTAGATGAAAAATGGGCAAATCTGTATCTGCTCGCTACCGTAGCAGAAAATGCAAATCTTTAAGCTTTAAATCTAGAAATATTTACTTCCCAGTAAATAAATAAATAGATCTGAGTGTGTTCTGTTTGCTGTTATGTTGTACAAATTGGTATGCAATAAAAATGTTTATTTGTTAAGCTTTGTTCCAAAGTTTTAACTTAGCATTTTGTGCATTTTGCATATATGCCGTACAGCATGAATGAGATATCGGAAGCATTTCAGAATCTCAACCTCTATCCTGTGCCAATTGAAGTCTCCCACAACTTCACTGGTTACATTGCTGACATAGAGGAACCTCTGGAATTCCAAGCTCCACCGCTGGAAAAAGCAAAACCTAAAAAGAAGAGAAGATATGTAGGGTGGCGAAAGGTGCGCAGAAGGAAACCTAGGAGACTCCCTAAAATAGAAAATCCTGTAAGTGTGAGCAAGGGAAAAGAAATAGAAACCGGAGAAAGTTCCAAGCCAGCAGAAATAGGGATAGACCTAAAGAAAAAGGGAATAGAGATCGGAGAAAGCTCTAAACAGTCTGAGGAAATCACATTCCAGGACGAAATAGACCGCCTACTGGATAATTGTGATATTCTAGAGCCTATCAACGATAATCTTTTCTCTTATCCTGCTACAGCCCAATTCCCAATAAACCTAGGACCAGCTATTCCAGACCCACTAGTTCACACCCGACCATTAGGCCAAATGGAGGAATGGTGGACCAATGACTGGCAATTCCAAAATATAATCAATAGTCCCTATAGTTTTCTCCCACAGTTTGATCCAGAACCTATCCCTAATCCGCCAATGAGCTATGAAAATTTAGCTGAACTACGTCAGTTTGGTGAAGAACTGATAGGCACCGGGAATAGGATCCGGGAAATAGGGGAGCAGATTTCTTGGAAGTACGACGAGAGGGAGCGTCGTTACTGAAACTGCCAGCAAACCAAAAGATAGGAAGGGTTTGGAGAAGTTTGTTTGTATTATAACTAATATAGTAAAACTGATTCTGTAAAATGGGCAATAAAACACTGTAAGATAAAAAGTGTGTATTGAAGTAGGTATAATATATAAAACAAAACAGAAGTCGAGGCATCGACAAATTTTGGCTATGCTTGCATGTTATAATGATCTGTGTATTTATCTGTGATTTTGTTATCAATAATTAGACACTAATAATTTCTATTAATACTAATTAGCAGATGGAAAACGCTAATAGTGAACCAGTTAACGAAGTAAATCAGTCTGAGCAAAATCAGGAAGATCAATATATAACTAGACAAGATATTGAGCACTTTATTGCTCAAGGGATAGCCAATGCTATTCCAGAAATCGTGGCTGCTGTTCAGAAACCTGCTGAACCACAATTAATTCCTAGTAAACGTATTCCAGAAGATAACGGCAGTAACAGCATAAATGGAGGCGGCAATCATGACGATCATGATCCGCAACAGGCCCCACTTGTGACACTTCGGATTTTCCCGGACAACCTTTCGATGTAACATGTGTGTACGTAAACTATTAAGTGAAAAATTATGAATTGCTTGTTATTACGTGTTGGGTGCATATGTGTACGTATAGATATATATATATATATTTGTGTGTTATATATATATATATAGGAGCCGAAACCCGACTCGAGACCATGCACGGTCTCAAGTGAACAGTAGCAGTTGGGCCGGTTAGGGCCTTGTGACCGAGAACCCAACCCGGAACCCCCTAGCCCCAACTCGAGATCCTATATAACCCAACCCTCACACCCTTTTTCCATTTTTCACCCTCATCTCCTCTCACTAAACCCTAAAACCCTAAGATCATCAACCTCCTCTCATCTCCTCTTCCTACTCGGAACCAACCGGAGACACCAAGACCCCCGGATCGAGCTCAAGATCACCTCCCGAAAGTCGATTCATCGGATCTTCACACCCTTACATCTAACCGGTTAGTATACTATAGTTGTTTGCCTCAAAATGATGGTTCTTGATGCTTAAACTATTTTGAGTAGTTGGATGTTGGTTTATTTTGTTTGAAAGGTGATAGATTGTTATGATAAATCAAACAATGTGTTGTGTGAGCTAAATGCATGACTTGCAATAACTAAATGATATAGATATAAGCTAGGGTGAATATTATGTGTTTATATGTTCTTGTTTCATACATGCTAGAAATAGGATCAAGTATGAAATCTAGTTGGGTAACTTGGCATGCTTCGAATGTTTTGGATGTGTGTAACGTAGGGCTGCCGGAAATGCCAATATTATTGCAAATGAAAGGTGGAAAATACTTGTTTTGGGTCGGTTAAAGGATAGTCTAGACATGATGAACATTTGGTGATTTTGATGAACAATTTGAATATGTTATGAACATGATGAATATTTGAAATTCTGCTTGTTTGATCTGTTTTGGTGTATATTCAGACAACAAAACATGTTAGTGGGAATAGTACACAAATTACATGAAAATGCAATACCATTGGATAGTACACTGCACAGGGTCTAGAAGGATTTCAGGTGCACGCAACGGCGGTTGCGAGTCGGAACCCTCGGTTGCGACTCGAGACCACATCAAGTCTTGTCGAGATCTCCCGGTTGCGAGTCGCAATCAACGCGTATCAAATCCGGTTGCGAGTCGTAACCACTGCTGCTAAGTCGGAACCGCTAGTTGCGAGTCGTAACCTCTGGTTGCGACTCGTAACCAAAACGTGATGAACCGAGACCTCGGTTGCGAGTCGTAACCTCGGTTGCGAGTCGCAACCACCCTTGTCTCGACTGGGCTATTTTGGTATTATTGGGCTTTAACTGTTGGGCTTTCTGTTGACTGGACTACGTGTTGTTGCTGCTGATTGTATGTATAGGGCTGACCCAATAACCCAACTGTTTGTGTATTCGCATGTTATACATGTTTGCTATATGTGTTTGCCATACGTGTTCGCTATGTGTTACTTGTACCCGACTTGACCCATATTTGGTAACCATGTTAGGACGTGGTGACCAACATACTTGACCGGGTAAAATATCTACCGAGCAACCCAAGGTGAGTTCACAACTTAAAAGCATGCGTCCCGGTGGTTTGGGACACGAGACTAGAACAACCCTATCCCCTTGTAAAGGGGATACCATTTACATTCCTTCCCTAGTTATTGGGAACAAACTTACATTTCCTTCCCTTGTCATTGGGAAATCTTTTAGTTAATTACTGTTTATACGGAATGCAACCAAACGACACTAAACGCAACTCTATCACTCAAGTCCCTACTACATAATACCGATTAGTCGCCGGGGCCAGGCGAACGGGTTATTAGTTGATAGCGCTATTTAGGTTTTACCAACCTCACACTGTGCCATGGTATGGGATCGGTCGTGAACTAATGTACTCAGGCATCCGTCAATGATGATAGAACATTGACATCAGGGCATCCTGCGGAAACGCAAACGGTTACCTAGTGTTCGGTATTGGAAAAACAGTTTAGTCGCTAACTTTTGGGGTAGCTCCCCATGGCATGTATAAACGGATAAATTAACTGGTGAAACAAGTTTTGGTAATTAAAACTGGACAACTAGCAAACTCACTCAGCATTATTGTTGATCCCTTACTGCATGCTTTGCAGGAGGCCAGTGACTGGAGCAGCTGCTTGGGATGTGTAGTGGTCGTCTGCCCGTGTGTTGGGCATTTATCATGACTTACCTTATGAACATTGTTTAAAACTGTTTATTTATGCTTCCGCTACTTATTACTGTTTGAACTTGAAACCTTAAACTCTGAACTTGATATTTGCTAATCTTATGGTTAGTAAGTATTACTTTTGTTATCAATTTAATTATTCAGTATAATTGGTGGCTGGATCCTGGTCAGTCACGCCCTCGAAGCGGGTGTCATCCGCAGGTGGATTTTGGGGGTGTGACAGATTGGTATCAGAGCCATTGGTTTTAGTGAACTTGGTTTTAAAAAGGGGAAAATCTTTTTGAAAAAAACCAGACTATAACCCGTGACTCGTGACGACACTACACTCCAAGTGCAAGGCTCGACTTATCTGACCTCACAGCTCGGATCCATATTTACCTGCTTAATTGTCTTATGCTTTCTGCTTTACTATGCGTACTAGTTTGCCTGATTAGATAGTTACGCCTCCCCTCTTCTATCTTATTCTCGCTATGTTACGACACCGCACTCATACTATGTTTTCTGGTTATGAAGACAATGAGTGGACGCGGACGAGGAAACGTCAACATGACTCAGGCTCAGTTCACTAACCTGCTCAACACGGTGGCTGCAGCTTTCGCAGCTCACCCTATAGGTAAGCTCGTTGTTTTAGGATGTTTAGATCCTACCGCCACATCGTCTTTTCACCTCTAAACCTATTTCGCTTCGCTCCTCACAACAGGTCAGCCTGCGCCTGTGCAACCACGTGTCTGTACCTTCAAGACCTTCATGGATTGCAAGCCTCTTCCTTTCAGTGGCACCGAGGGTGCCATAGGTCTCCTGCACTGGATCGAGAAGGTCGAAGCTGTCTTCGCTGTCTGCGAGTGTCCCCCTGCTAATTGGGTGAAGTTTGCTACTGGTACTCTAGAGGGAAACGCACTTTCATGGTGGAAGGCGCAAATTCAAATGCTTGGTTTGGAGACTGCTAACGCTACTGCATGGGAAGATTTCAAGGATATGATCAAGGAAGAGTACTGTCACAGGGATGACATCCACAAACTCGAGGACGAGTACTATGAACTCAAGATGGTTGGGTCAGAGATTGAGACCTACACCAAGCTGTCCAACGACTATGCTGCTCTTTGTCCAAACATGTCCCGACCCATGTATCGAAGGATCGAATTGTACATCAAGGGTTTAGTCCCGGAAATCAGGAGCCACGTAACCTCGGCCAACCTCACTGCCATACAGCCCGTGGTTCGTCTTGCCCACAAACTCACCAACCAGGTTGTGGAGGAGGGCAGGTTGCCCAAAAGGATCAGTGCTGCGAAAGGAAATTCCAGTGATGGTAAACGAAAGTGGGATGGAAATCAGGGCAAGGATGCTAACTCTACTCAAGCCCCAGCTCAGCAAAGGAAAACTGACAACAACAAAGGCACTCAGCAACAGGGTGGCTACCGGGGAAGCTACCCTAAGTGCAACAAGTGTAACAGGCACCACAATGGGGCATGTAACAAGGGCCAGTGTCAGCGATGCCACAAGATGGGGCACGAAGCCAAGGATTGCAGAAGTCAGTTCCCAGCAAGGCAGAATCAGCAACAACCCCAACAGCAACAGCAGCAGGGAAACAATCGAGCATGTTTTAAATGCGGGGCAACAGGGCACATGCAAAAGGATTGCCCTGAGCTGAATCAGAATCGCAACAACAATCAGGGAGCTGGGAACAATGAGCAAAACAACAATGCTGGGAATGGTGCAAGGGGAAGAGCTTTCGTGATTGGAGCTGGAGAAGCAAGGAACGACCCCAACGTCGTGGCGGGTAAGTTCCTACTTGATGATCGTTATGTTTCTGTGTTATTTGATTCCAGTGCCGATGCCAGTTATGTGTCCCTTCGCATTAGTAAGAAACTTAAGCACCCGCCTGCATTATTAAGTTCTAAGCACATCGTCGAGATAGCTAATGGTAAGAACATCGAGGCCACGCACATGATCCACGACTGCACACTAGAATTATCTGGCCACACGTTTAGTATCGATCTTTTCCCCGTCAAACTTGGAAGCTTCGATGTCGTTATTGGTATGGATTGGTTATCCAAACATCGCGCTGAGATCCTCTGTCAAGAGAAAGCAGTTCGTATACCTCGTCGTTCTGGCCAACCCTCATCGTTCAAGGCAACAAAGGTGGAGAAGTCACAGGCATTATCTCGCTCCTGAAAGCCCAGAAGTGCTTACAGAAAGGGCACGCCGCTATCCTAGCACTTGTCACCAACACCCACGAAAAAGAAAAGAGGATTGAAGATTTTCCTGTAGTACGAGACTATCCCGAGGTATTTCCTGAAGAACTACCTGGACTCCCTCCCCACCGTCAGGTCGAATTCCAAATCGAGCTAGCTCCCGGAGCAGCACCCATAGCTCGTGCACCGTACCGTCTAGCCCCTGCAGAACTGAAGGAACTCTCGACGCAACTACAAGAACTATTGGATAAAGGATTTATCCGTCCTAGTTCATCACCCTGGGGAGCACCAGTACTCTTTGTCAAGAAGAAGGATGGCACATTCCGAATGTGCATCGACTATCGTGAGTTGAACAAGGTTACCATCAAGAATCGTTACCCTCTCCTGCGCATCGACGACCTATTCGATCAGTTGTAAGGATCGAGCTACTATTCTAAGATTGACCTACGGTCAGGTTATCATCAGTTGAG
Source organism: Helianthus annuus (assembly GCF_002127325.2). Taxonomy (NCBI): domain Eukaryota; kingdom Viridiplantae; phylum Streptophyta; class Magnoliopsida; order Asterales; family Asteraceae; genus Helianthus; species Helianthus annuus. The sequence continues at coordinate 120,530,383 of NC_035447.2, read as the reverse complement.
AGTACGTGACGAAGATATTTCCAAGACTGCATTCAGGACTCGTTATGGTCATTACGAGTTCCTCGTTATGCCTTTCGGAATGACTAATGCACCTGCGGTTTTCATGGATCTCATGAACCGAGTGTGCAAGCCTTACCTCGACAAATTCGTGATTGTGTTTATTGACGACATCCTGATCTACTCGAAAAGTCAAGAAGAGCATGAACGACACCTACGCCTCATCCTCGAACTCTTACGCAAGGAGCAATTGTACGCCAAATTCTCTAAATGTGACTTCTGGCTTCGAGAAGTCCATTTCCTCGGCCATGTAGTTAATAAGAACGGAATTCATGTTGACCCAGCTAAGATCGAATCAATAAAGAACTGGCCTACACCTAAGACTCCCACTGAAGTTCGCCAATTCTTGGGATTAGCAGGTTACTACCGCAGATTCATTCAGGGATTCTCAAAGATTGCACAACCCCTCACCACACTCACTCAGAAAGGTATCGCCTACAAGTGGAATGAAGCACAGGAATCTGCTTTTCAGAGGCTTAAGGATAACCTCTGTAGCGCTCCTATTCTCTCGTTGCCTGAGGGCACTGATGACTTTGTGGTTTACTGCGATGCGTCTATCCATGGGCTCGGTTGCGTGTTAATGCAACGCGAGAAAGTTATTGCCTACGCCTCACGACAACTTAAGACACACGAAAGGAACTACACAACGCATGACTTGGAACTGGGGGCAGTGGTTTTTGCTCTTAAGATATGGAGACATTACCTGTACGGTACCAAGTACACTATTTACACCAATCACAGGAGTCTCGAGCATATCTTTAGGCAAAAGGAATTGAACATGCGACAACGTCGATGGGTCGAACTCTTGAATGACTACGAATGCGCCATCAAGTACCATCCGGGCAAGGCCAATGTCGTGGCAGACGCCCTCAGCCGAAAGGACACTATACCAAAGCGCGTGCGAGCATTGCAACTTACCATCCAGTCTAACCTCCCTACCCAGATCCGAAATGCTCAAGTCGAAGCATTGAAACCGGAAAACATCAGGGCTGAGTCTCTGCGAGGATCGAGACAGCGATTAGAACAGAAGGAAGATGGCGCTTACTATGTAACAGGGCGCATTTGGGTCCCTCTCTATGGAGATTTACGCGAACTCGTGATGGATGAAGCCCACAAATCCCGCTACTCAGTACATCCTGGTTCGGACAAGATGTACCACGACTTGAAGACTACATATTGGTGGCCTGGCATGAAGGCCCACATAGCAACATACGTCAGCAAATGTTTGACTTGCGCAAGAGTCAAGACAGAATACCAGAAGCCGGCAGGCCTACTCCAACAACCAGAAATCCCGAAATGGAAATGGGAGCAAATTTCCATGGATTTTGTTACAGGGCTACCTAGGTCTCAACGCGGAAATGACACTATTTGGGTAATAGTAGATCGATTGACCAAGTCCGCACACTTTCTGGCTATTAAGGAAACAGACAAGTTTTCTACCTTGGCGGAGATTTACTTAAAGGAGGTAGTTTCGAGGCACGGAGTGCCAACCTCAATTATTTCCGACCGAGACGCTCGTTTTACTTCGGAATTGTGGCAAGCTATGCACAAATCCTTTGGCTCACGTTTGGACATGAGCACCGCTTATCACCCGCAAACGGATGGACAGTCCGAACGCACCATCCAGACTCTAGAAGACATGCTTAGAGCGTGTGTGATCGATTTTGGCAAGAACTGGGAGAAGCATCTACCACTAGTAGAGTTCTCCTACAACAACAGCTACCACACTAGTATTCAGGCAGCACCTTTTGAGGCATTGTACGGTCGTAAATGCCGGTCACCTCTCTGCTGGGCAGAAATCGGTGATAGTCAAATCACGGGCCCAGAGATGGTGGTAGATACAACGGAAAAGATTGCCCAGATCAGACAACGCATGGCGGCAGCTCGTGACCGTCAGAAGAGTTACGCTGATAAGCGTAGGAAGCCATTGGAATTCCAGGTCGGTGACCGGGTTCTACTTAAAGTCTCACCCTGGAAGGGTGTGGTTCGCTTTGGTAAACGGGGCAAGCTTAATCCGCGATACATCGGACCATTCGAAATTACCGAGAAAATCGGTAAGGTTGCTTACAGATTGAACCTGCCTGAGGAACTGAGTGCGGTACATAACGTATTTCATGTATCTAATCTGAAGAAGTGTCTATCAGATGAAACGCTCGTGATTCCTTTCAAGGAACTAACTATTGATGAACAGCTACACTTTACTGAGGAACCGATGGAGATCACGGATCGAGAGATCAAAATCCTCAAACGTAGCCAAATACCTCTTGTACGAGTCCGTTGGAACTCGCGACGTGGCCCAGAGTATACCTGGGAGCGGGAAGACCAGATGAAGCACAAATATCCCCAGCTGTTTCCAAACGAAAACCCCAGCACTGAAGCTACAGCCGAATTTCGGGACGAAATTCCAAACTAACGGGGGGATGATGTGACACCCCGTTGAAACGCTTTCACTTACGCTAGCTTGACAGTGGCTGCCTTAACTTTCGGGACGAAAGTTCCTAAAACTTGGGGATAATGTGACACTTCGGATTTTCCCGGACAACCTTTCGATGTAACATGTGTGTACGTAAACTATTAAGTGAAAAATTATGAATTGCTTGTTATTACGTGTTGGGTGCATATGTGTACGTATAGATATATATATATATATATTTGTGTGTTATATATATATATAGGAGCCGAAACCCGACTCGAGACCATGCACGGTCTCGAGTGAACAGTAGCAGTTGGGCCGGTTAGGGCCTTGTGACCGAGAACCCAACCCGGAACCCCCTAGCCCCAACTCGAGATCCTATATAACCCAACCCTCACACCCTTTTTCCATTTTTCACCCTCATCTCCTCTCACTAAACCCTAAAACCCTAAGATCATCAACCTCCTCTCATCTCCTCTTCCTACTCGGAACCAACCGGAGACACCAAGACCCCCGGATCGAGCTCAAGATCACCACCCGAAAGTCGATTCATCGGATCTTCACACCCTTACATCTAACCGGTTAGTATACTATAGTTGTTTGCCTCAAAATGATGGTTCTTGATGCTTAAACTATTTTGAGTAGTTGGATGTTGGTTTATTTTGTTTGAAAGGTGATAGATTGTTATGATAAATCAAACAATGTGTTGTGTGAGCTAAATGCATGACTTGCAATAACTAAATGATATAGATATAAGCTAGGGTGAATATTATGTGTTTATATGTTCTTGTTTCATACATGCTAGAAATAGGATCAAGTATGAAATCTAGTTGGGTAACTTGGCATGCTTCGAATGTTTTGGATGTGTGTAACGTAGGGCTGCCGGAAATGCCAATATTATTGCAAATGAAAGGTGGAAAATACTTGTTTTGGGTCGGTTAAAGGATAGTCTAGACATGATGAACATTTGGTGATTTTGATGAACAATTTGAATATGTTATGAACATGATGAATATTTGAAATTCTGCTTGTTTGATCTGTTTTGGTGTATATTCAGACAACAAAACATGTTAGTGGGAATAGTACACAAATTACATGAAAATGCAATACCATTGGATAGTACACTGCACAGGGTCTAGAAGGATTTCAGGTGCACGCAACGGCGGTTGCGAGTCGGAACCCTCGGTTGCGACTCGAGACCACATCAAGTCTTGTCGAGATCTCCTGGTTGCGAGTCGCAATCAACGCGTATCAAATCCGGTTGCGAGTCGTAACCACTGCTGCTAAGTCGGAACCGCTAGTTGCGAGTCGTAACCTCTGGTTGCGACTCGTAACCAAAACGTGATGAACCGAGACCTCGGTTGCGAGTCGTAACCTCGGTTGCGAGTCGCAACCACCCTTGTCTCGACTGGGCTATTTTGGTATTATTGGGCTTTAACTGTTGGGCTTTCTGTTGACTGGACTACGTGTTGTTGCTGCTGATTGTATGTATAGGGCTGACCCAATAACCCAACTGTTTGTGTATTCGCATGTTATACATGTTTGCTATATGTGTTTGCCATACGTGTTCGCTATGTGTTACTTGTACCCGACTTGACCCATATTTGGTAACCATGTTAGGACGTGGTGACCAACATACTTGACCGGGTAAAATATCTACCGAGCAACCCAAGGTGAGTTCACAACTTAAAAGCATGCGTCCCGGTGGTTTGGGACACGAGACTAGAACAACCCTATCCCCTTGTAAAGGGGATACCATTTACATTCCTTCCCTAGTTATTGGGAACAAACTTACTTTTCCTTCCCTTGTCATTGGGAAACCTTTTAGTTAATTACTGTTTATACGGAATGCAACCAAACGGCACTAAACGCAACTCTATCACTCAAGTCCCTACTACATAATACCGATTAGTCGCCGGGGCCAGGCGAACGGGTTATTAGTTGATAGCGCTATTTAGGTTTTACCAACCTCACACCGTGCCATGGTATGGGATCAGTCGTGAACTAATGTACTCAGGCATCCGTCAATGATGATAGAACATTGACATCGGGGCATCCTGCGGAAACGCAAACGGTTACCTAGTGTTCGGTATTGGAAAAACAGTTTAGTCGCTAACTTTTGGGGTAGCTCCCCATGGCATGTATAAACGGATAAATTAACTGGTGAAACAAGTTTTGGTAATTAAAACTGGACAACTAGCGAACTCACTCAGCATTATTGTTGATCCCTTACTGCATGCTTTGCAGGTGGCCAGTGACTGGAGCAGCTGCTTGGGATGTGTAGTGGTCGTCTGCCCGTGTGTTGGGCATTTATCATGACTTACCTTATGAACATTGTTTAAAACTGTTTATTTATGCTTCCGCTACTTATTACTGTTTGAACTTGAAACCTTAAACTCTGAACTTGATATTTGCTAATCTTATGGTTAGTAAGTATTACTTTTGTTATCAATTTAATTATTCAGTATAATTGGTGGCTGGATCCTGGTCAGTCACGCCCTCGAAGCGGGTGTCATCCGCAGGTGGATTTTGGGGGTGTGACACCACTCCCTAAGAGAATGAAAGCTGCAACGCCCGGTTGCACTTACAAAGAATTTCTTGCTTGTAAACCCGCAAAATTTGCAGGTAATGAAGGGGCAACTGCAACACTGCGTTGGTTAGAGAAAACCGAGGCAGTAATTGCAATAAGTAAATGTGCTGAAGAAGATCAAGTGATGTATGCATCAAACTTGTTCAAAGAAGGGGCGCTAGAATGGTGGAACACGGTGCTACAAGCAAAAGGAAGAAGGGTGGCCTATGCGATGAATTGGGAAGAATTTAAGAGTCTTGTCGAAAGAAAATTCTGTCCCGAATACGAGAAGGAACAAATGGCAAACAAGTTTCTGAGCCATCGTATGCTAGGTGTAGACTGTCGAGGATATACTTCGACATTCTTCGAATATGCGAGAGTGGTACCTTCCCTGGCTTCGCCAGAACCGGTACTTATTTCCCGTTATATTTGGGGATTAATTGGAGAAATGCGTAACATCGTTAAAGCTGCGAGACCACGCACGATTGACGATGCTGTGGAATTAGCTAATACCTTAACCGATGAACTAGTCCGCACCAGAGAAGAAGATCGCAAGAAGGAATTGGCTCAGAAGATTACCCAAGGATTTCGCGTGGGTAATAGTAACAATAAGTTCAAAAAGAGGGGAACAGGGCAATCCTCATCACCTCCTTTCTGCAGAAATTGTAAAAAGAAACACTATGGACAGTGCAATATATTTTGCAATTTTTGCAAGGCGAAAGGACATCGGGAAGAAGACTGCAGAAGGAAAACAAGAGTCTGTTATAACTGCAGAGAAACAGGACATTTCCAGTCTGAATGTCCTAAGTTAGCTAAACCAGCAGATAGTAGAGCTAAAACGACCGAAGGAACTACTAAGAAAAATGCACGAGCATTCCAGCTGACCACTCAAGAAGCCGAACTCATTCCAGACGTGATAGCGGGTACGTTCTTAGTGCATAACGTCTATGCAAAAGTATTATTTGATTCTGGTGCAAACCAAAGTTTCATTAATACTGCATTCTGCCAAGCTCTTAACTTACCTCTAACTACCCTTAGGCAGATTTATACAGTCGAAACAGCAGAAGGGAATTCTGTTAACATAGACAAGGTTTTGCAAGAAGTAAAGATAGAATTGTTAGGTCATAAGTTTTCTGCAAACCTATTACCTATGAATTTAGCCAGATTTGATGTGGTATTAGGAATGGATTGGTTAATAGCCAACCATGCTCGAATCCTGTGTGATAAGAATTCCGTACCCCCACAGGAGAAGTAATTCTAATTACAGGAGATAGACCTCGAAAGCCACTAAAATTCATTTCAGTAATGAAATTGTCTAGTTATTCAAGGAAACAAGAAATGGTGTATATGATTTCTGTAATCATTAACACTAAAAGTAAGGAACTTCAGGACATTCCTATAGTTTCAGAATACCCAGATGTTTTTCCAGAAGAATTACCTGGGTTACCACCTGATAGGGAAGTAGAGTTTAGAATTCATTTAATTCCAGGTACTGCACCAATAGCTAAGACACCTTATCGATTAGCACCTACTGAAATGCTAGAATTGAAAAAGCAATTAGATGAATTACTAAGCAAAGGATTCATACAACCTAGTTCATCCCCTTGGGGTGCACCAGTGTTGTTTGTGAAAAAGAAAGATGGGTCGATGAGAATGTGTATCGATTATAGGGAATTGAATAAAGTCACAATTAAGAACCGATACCCATTACCTAGGATTGATGATCTTTTTGATCAATTGCAAGGAGCTAGGTATTTCTCTAAGATAGACTTAAGATCTGGATATCACCAGCTGAAAGTGCAAGAAGAGGACATACCTAAAACTGCTTTCAGAACTAGGTATGGTCATTATGAGTTTACAGTCACGCCCTTTGGATTAACAAATGCTCCAGCCGCATTTATGGACATGATGAATAGGATCTATAAACCATACTTGGATAAATTTGTAATCGTGTTCATTGATGATATACTCATTTATTCCAAAAGTCAGGAGGAACATTGTGAGCACTTGCATGCACTCTTAACCTTGTTAAGAAAGGAAAAGCTTTATGCCAAATTCTCGAAGTGCGAATTTTGGCTACAAGAAGTGCAATTTTTAGGTCATATGGTGAATCACGAAGGAATTCACGTAGATCCTGCTAAAATAGAAGCAATCACGAATTGGAAAGCTCCACGAACAGTTATGGAAGTTAGAAGTTTTCTAGGATTAGCTGGATATTATAGACGATTTATTAAAGATTTCTCTAGGATAGTTGTACCTTTAACTAAGCTAACCTGTAAAGCCGTTAAGTATGAATGGGGATCTAGACAAGAGGAAGCTTTTAGGATTCTAAAGCACAAATTGACTAATGCTCCAATTTTAGCTTTACCCGAAGGAACGAAGGATTTTGAAGTATATTGTGATGCTTCAAAATTAGGATATGGATGTGTGTTGATGCAACGCAAAAAGGTAATTGCATATGCCTCTAGGCAATTGAGAAAGCACGAAGAAAATTATACAACTCATGATCTAGAGTTAGGAGCCATAATTTTCGCCCTTAAAATTTGGAGACATTATCTATATGGAAGTAAGTTTACTATCTATACGGACCATAAGAGTTTAAGGTATATATTTGGGCAAAAAGAGTTAAATATGAGGCAAAGAAGGTGGATAGAAATCCTAAGTGATTACGACTGTGATATTCAATATCACGAAGGAAAGGCAAACGTAGTCGCAGACGCCTTAAGTCGTAAATATCATGAAAAGCAAAAGCGAGTCCGTGCTCTTAGGTTAAATCTACAATTAGATTTAATGGAACAAATAAAGGAAGTTCAGGGAACGGCAATCAAGGATGATACCGAAGGAATGAAAGGTTACCTAAAGGAATTAGAACAAGGAAAAGATGGAATTTGGAGATTCCACAAGAAACGAATTTGGGTACCTAAGCAAGGAGAATTAAGGAATAAGATTTTAGAAGAATCTCATAAATCAAGGTATACTGTACATCCAGGAAATAATAAGGTGTACCAGGATTTAAGAAATAATTTTTGGTGGATAGGAATGAAAAAGGATATAGCCGAATACGTATCTAAGTGTCGAACCTGTTCACAAGTTAAGGCAGAACATCAGAAACCTTCAGGACTACTACAACAGTTAGAAATGCATGTATGGAAATGGGAACTCATAACAATGGATTTTGTTACTAAGTTACCCAAAACCAGAAAAGGTAGTGATGCTATTTGGGTAATTGTGGATCGATTAACCAAATCAGCTCATTTTCTACCAATGAAGGAAACCTTTAGCATGGAAAGGTTAGCCAAGTTGTATGTAGATGAAGTAGTATCCTTACATGGAGTCCCACTCTCCATTGTATCGGATAGAGATAGTCGTTTTACTTCCCGTTTCTGGCCAAGTTTCCAAGAAGCAATGGGAACTCGACTTAATTTGAGTACTGCATATCATCCTCAAACGGACGGACAAAGTGAAAGGACGATACAAACCCTGGAAGACATGCTCCGAGCATGTGTAATTGACTTTGGTCGTAATTGGGATAGCCATTTACCATTAATTGAATTCTCCTATAACAATAGTTATCATTCGAGCATCGAAGCTGCTCCATTCGAAGCACTGTATGGACGCAAGTGCAGAACTCCCGTTTGTTGGGCAGAGATAGGAGAAAGTCAGTTATCAGGCCCAGAGATTGTGCAAGAAACTACTGACAAGATATCGCAAATCAAGGAAAGACTGAAGACTGCTAGAGATCGTCAGAAGAGTTATGCGGACAATCGCCGTAAGCCATTAGAATTCCAAGTCGGAGATAAAGTACTGTTAAAAGTATCTCCTTGGAAAGGAGTAGTACAATTTGGTAAGAAAGGAAAACTGAGTCCAAGATATGTTGGACCATTCCCAGTGATCCAACGAATAGGACCAGTAGCTTATCGTTTACAACTACCAGAAGAGTTAGCTGGAGTACATGATGTGTTTCATGTATCCAATCTCAAGAAATGTCTATCAGACGAATCCCTGGTAGTACCTCTTCAAGATATAGAGGTAAATGAAAAGCTGAAATTCGTAGAGAAACCCTACAAATAGAAGATAGGAAGATTAAGTTTCTCAAACACAAACGACTAGTGCTAGTGCAAGTCAAATGGGAATCCAGGAGAGGACCAGAGTATACTTCGGAACTGGAATCAGAGATGAAGCGAAAGTACCCTCATCTATTTCAGTAAATCTCGAGGACGAGATTTTTCTTAAGGTGGGGAGGATGTAACAACTGCCACTAAAATCAATAATTAGGACGATAATTAGTTAATAAGAAAACCCTAATTGAGACACCCAAGTAATTCTGCACTAACCCTAAAATTTTCAGAACAATCGGAATCAGGATCAGGGCCCCTAAAACTCAAGGGGGGCAAACCCTAGTTGATAATTATCTAAATTAAAACGTTGCTAGCAGCTGATTGGTTGAAATTTTGATTCACCAAGGCTAGTCCCGAGCTAGGCAGCCTATGAATTAGACTGCTTAGCTTACGGTCCGTAAGGGAGCCCCAAAAATTGCTATAAATAGCCGACATTGGCACTTAACTGTTGAACTTAAAACGACGTAAAAAGCTCTTGTATACGTCGAGATATCCTGAAATCAGTTCACCAGACACACACACGATCACGAGGTGCTGCCGCAATCAGGGTAATAACTCGATCGCTATTACGATTCAACGTCCGATCGATTATAACTATCCAACGATTGTCCGAGTGCTGCTCAAATTGAGCTTGTACTTTGTTATTCATTGTGATTTCGACTTGAATGTTTGAGTGCTGTTCGAGTTCGGACTATGCTCTGTCATTCGTTGTGAATCCATTGAATTGTTAAGTATCGCACTTGATAATAGTTGTGAGGGTTTAATCTCGTGAATTGACGTAACTGCTGAATTAGTTACTAATCCCGTTTGTGTGTGCATTGTTATTTAAATTAGGTTAGAAGGCTAATCAGTAAAGCTTATACTCTGCTCATAAATTTGCAATGTGAGTCATTCCACTTTTATAAACTCTTTTCGTGAGTCATTCTCTTTTTCTCAACTGTTTTACAAAACTCCAAATTATTTTCAAAGTTATAATTACAGGGATTAAGTCTTTGTAATCACCAAGTTACAGCCGGTATGTGGGGTTTTGTATACATTACTTATTTCCCGTCACACTTGGACAAACGGGTGGCCAAGGGGTGATCTGACCACAGTCACAGACACCATTGGACAAATGGGCTAGCCAATGGATGGTCGAGTGACAAATACTGTGGGTAGTTGGTTTGATATCAGAAACATTGTAATTCCCCTTAATACTGTAGATTATAACAAATGTGTCGTTTTCAGTAAAATGAATGATTCACTCAGTACTTCCCCGCTGACAAAACCTTTTTCAAACATGTTTCAGGTGATCTGGTATGAGCAAAGAAAAGTGCCGTGGAGCACTCCCAGCTTAGAAAAGTGGCTCAATGTAAATAAATAAATGAACATGTTTTGAAAAATAAAGATTTCCCTGAGAAATCACATTATTGTAAATTTCGGGAATTTATCCCTAAGTTATGAAACGGGCAGTTTGAATTATTAAAAGATCCTGTTTTAAAAAGACTTCCGCTGTCGCCTAAATTAAATACCACGGGATTCCTGTCCCGCGGCTCCTGAAACGGGTCAAACCGGGTCGGGGCCGTGACAGTCTTGGGGAAAAAATGGCACCAGCTGGCCTCGTCCCAACGACCGATGCATCCAGCCTCGGTAAAGACATTCATATGGTCGTCGGGATCTAACGAACCATTGTATCTCCCCACTGTGAGCGGAAGTTTGGTGGTGCTGAGTGGGGCTAAGGCGATCTCCTGTATAAATTTGGAGTTTTCGGCGGTGGATCTTGGCCTGTAGGGTTGGGCTGGATTGTGATTTGCAGCGTGATCATATACGGTGCGGGGTTGAGCAGTGGGATTGTAATTGTAATCCCCCGATCGGGTGCGGCCCCAGACGGCTATAGGGAGGCTTCGACTAGGGAGAGAGAGACGAATTGATGTTATGAGTTAATAGGTTTATGCGTCTAACCTTTTACCTCTCTAATAATCTCCTTATATATACACCCAAGAGGAAACCTAATTAGTTAATAAGGGTAATATGGTCCATCAACAATTACCAACTAATTATTAATAGGTTATTAATATATTTTGATCTATATAATATAAATGATTATAATGGCTACAAGATTAAATATTACAATAATAATATAGTTAATCTCACATTCTCCCACTTAGCCGAGAAATCATTTGTCATGAGTATTAGGTAAGCCTGGCCAGGAGTTAACACTCATTTTAGCCTTAAACCAAGAACTATAGTAGAGAAATACAGCCATTGAATCATCATTCGACTTAGGACCCCCATTAGTCATACTATAGCCTCAATTTAAAACCTAACAGTTACGATCAAAATACGCATAAGCCCTTTAGCATCTGATTTGTATTTATATTTGTCTATATGTCATTACACTGGCAGAACATATGTTAGAGACATACAAAAATCAAATAGTGGAAATTTTATTAAATAAAACATAAGCTAGTACAATATGCCATTAAATAAGGTCTTTAGTAAGTCCCATATTCGATACATGTTCTTCGAAAACTTTAGGTGGGAGACCTTTTGTTATCGGATCCGCAAGCATATCTTTAGTACTAATATACTCAATACAAAGATTATTTTCCTCAACTCATTCACGTACGAACAAATATTTTGTATCGAGATATAGACCAACTCCAGTCGAACTATTACTGTTCTAGAAACTAATAGCAGCTGAGTTATCACAGTAAAGCTTCAATGGTCTAGAAATGGAACTAACAATTTTGAGTTCAGTGATCAGATTTCTAAGAAACATTCCATGACAGGTTGCATTATAAACAACAATGTATTCTGCCATCATTGTGGAAGTTGTGGTTAACTTTTATTTATGACTCTTCCATGGGATAGGTCCGCCTGCCAACATAAAGATATAGCCCAAAGTGGATTTTGTTGGTGCAGTTGTCTGTCGACTACATCTTCGTTCGAGTCTTAGTGTAGGGCTGATTGTACAGTGCACGAAATTCAAGAAAACATGTTTTAGTGTTGATTTCGCTCATAATGACATCTTGTCATTTGGAGCGAAATCATCAACAACTTGATTTCGCTCATAGGGTCATTTCAGATGATTTCGCTTATTTGGTCTTGTCTGATTTCGCTTATATGGTCTGGTGTAGTCTGGAGCGAAATCTGAACACTATATATAGGTATCATGAGCGAAATCACAGAGTAGTAGTTTTGTTTCCGACGGCGAAGCTCCGTCGAAGAGTCTCCGCATCTGTAACAGCTTTATAATCAATACAAGAGACAATTAATAGTGAAATCAAGCTAAACAAAGACTGAATCAATGAATTCCGCCTCTAATTCAGTTTGAGCACTCTTCTGATCGACTCGTCAGGTCGTATCACGATCCTACAAGTGGTATCAGAGCTCAGGAGGAAGAGTTCTTACCGTTTAGCTCGTTTTTGCTGAAAAATTCTGATTTCTACACCTTCTTTCTTCATCAGAACGAGTTTTATTGGTCAAAATTGGATCAAAATTTCACAGATTATAGGAAATTGGACATAGATGAATCCTTAAAAGTTTGGGACCAAAATTCGGACTAAAAATGGACCAAATTGCCCCCCGAGTTGATTTCGCTCATATGGACTTTCTCTGATTTCGCTCTTAACACATCTTAATTTTGCTCCTGGGGTTTATTATCAAGTGATTTCGCTCCAAAACAGTGGTGATTTCGCTCTTGGGAAATTTAATATCAGATTTCGCTCATAAGACATCAGATTTCGCTCATAAGACACCACATCTGATTTCACTCTTGAAGCATTTAAAAATCAGATTTCGCTCCAAGAGGTCAAAATTGGGATTTCGCTTGAAATTGCTTAGTGATTTTGCTCGAAAAGCCTATTTCGCTCGAGAAGGAACTGTCTCAATAAACGTGTTACCGAATCATGGATACCAATTTCTTTAATATGAATAGAGAAACATTTGACAGAATAAATATATTAAAGAAAGAATTTGATTCGTTTTCAGGTTATCCAGGAGAAAACACAAAGACTATCATTGAGAGGTATAGCCATCTTGTTCGTTCAATGTCCAAAATTGGTATAACCAAAAGACCAGAAGAATGGGTTGAGAAATTTGTCAGTACTTTATCTCAAGAAGAATGTGGAAATTATATCTTGAACTTGAAGATTTCTGGAGAATTTTCTCGACTGACAATTTGTCCACTCATTGAAAAGATTGAAGAACAAACTTTGACAATGTCAAAGTTGAAGATTGCGATGAAAAATCTGATGATGAAAATGAAAAAATTGAAAAACAAAATTTATTTTTGAAATTAAAAGAAAAATTTCAGAAAACTGTTCTACAATCAACTGAAAAGGGAGAATGCTCTAAGCAAAAACCTTTGAAGAAGAAAGTGGAACAGAAACAAAAAATTAAAAATGAGAAAAATGTTCAAAAAGATAATAAAAGCTCATCAGATCGGTCATCCAATCAAAATCAAAAATCACAAAAATTGATAAATGAAAACTCAAAAACTGTTGGCAGTAAGTGGTGCAGGTCGAATCACAGTGCTCAAAAGCCAAATCCAGCAAACATGAGAAAGGAATATCACCAAGCCAAACAGTACTTTGATCTAAACATATGGGCTGAAAATGGTGATTGGTATGATAACATAGTGTGTTACCAATGCGGTTATCAAGGACACATTACTGTTAACTGCCAGAATTGGAGCTATGAGACGAGAAAATGCTATAATTGTCAAATTAGAAGTCACATTGCCAGAGATTGCCCAAGGAGATCAAATGAAAGATTGAGGGCTAATTCTCAGAAATTGGCAAAGATTCCAGTCAACGTCAAGCCCAAAGAACAAAAGGTTCAAGAACCTAAAGTTCAAGAAATGAAAGTGAAGCTTTCTCAAGGACAAAAAGACAGACTGCGAAAGAAGAGGAAGAAGGCGAGATAGTATCTGGAGAAGATATTGTCCTCGGGTTCATCTGTTGGTAAAAATAAGAGTTCTGATGAATTGACTCCCTCGATTGCGAAGTCAAGCAAGATGAATTCATCGGATACAAATCTGAGGACGAAAGAAGAAAAGAAGAAGAAAATGGTCGACGATGAATCTGACGTGTCAAAGTCAGAAAAGCCACCTTCAGGCGATGAATCTGACAGGTCAAAGTCAGACAAGCCATGTGCAGGCAATGATTCTGGTTCGTCAAAACCAGAGGAGCCATTGGTTGAGGTAAAAATGGAGAATTCAGGTTTAACAATGGATGATGCAAACTTTCCACCATTGTTGAACAAGAATTCAAAATCACCCAAGGATCGTCAGGCTTGGGTGAATCTGTTCAAATGAAAAACCTGACTTGCCGGAACTCCCAGGTTGGTAATTGTGGAGTAGGAATTGGCATCTTTCTTGAGAAATTCACAGGTTGGTAACTGTGATATTTCGACTTACATGTGGTAAATCAGGGACATTAAGTTGTACTTGATTTTCTACAAGTGTTGTTTGAGATTTAAAACTGAAATTGTAAAATCTGTCATGTGTATGAAGAAAACAATGTGTTGAAGTGACCCCGAACCTATAAATGATTGGTTAACAAACTACTTTTTCCAGAAAAACCATTTTGATTAAAACAAACTTAAGTGTTTTGAAATCATAATGGGAAAATAGTTTGTTGTGAGGGGGAGTTCTGATTGTTTATGCCAGGTGGATGGAGAATTGAAGTGATTCTCATCAAGTTGTCAAGTTTGTACAGTTTGTTTCAAATTTTCCCAGAAAATCAAAATTGAAACATATTTTGATTTTAGGGGGAGTAAAATTTAAAAAAAAAAATAGAAAATTTGAAAATGTCAAAAACATTGAAAAATTAAAAAATGAGTTTTGCTGAAACAAGAGGAAATGATAGAAAATCAGTGGACTATCACAGCATGCTAAAGAAATGTAAAGTCTAAAAAGTGATAAACGATTTCACTAAAGATGTGACGATAGGCTCAGCTAGACTAGTAGATTTGCGATAACGATACAAACATAAAGAAAAAGCCTAGTTCTAGTGGGAAACACGGTTGAAAGCATAGTACTTAGTTTTGTCCTTCGTGACTGTGTGCCTACTCAGTAATCGCTGAATGCAAAAAGCATGAAAACTGGTTAAATTTGTGAACTTTCACAATTTTGCTGAAAAATCACTGTGATTGTGCATTTTATTTTGCAAAGATTTAAACTTGTTTTATTTCTTTATTTTGTTTAAGCATTGGACATCCTCTACGTATACGTGAGTATCGACCTGGATGTTACTGCCTAAACGTTGTGCTTTATTTTCTTTGGTGTTTCGTTTAAGCTTTGGACCTCCTCTGCGTAGTATCGACCTGGTGGTTAAAGCCTAAACAACTTCAACTTGTTTTATTTTCTTATTTTGTTTAAACATTGGACTTTCTCTGCGTATACGAAAGTATCGACCTGATTGTTAATGTTTAAACATTCTGCTTTATTTCTGCACAAATCACAGTTGATCAAAGTTTAAAGGCATTACTTGAGTCTGTGTATTGCATGATGAGGGGATATGCTGAGATCGTGGGGTCCATAAGAATTTAGTATAAAATTAATATATCTTAACGTATCGGTAAGCATGTCGAAAGTTTTTAGATTGAGTTTAAGTGGACAACAATATCGTCAATCTATGTGAATCGTTTAGAACTTAAAACGATTAAAAGCTTAACGGTGCTTGTGATGTGTCTAAAAACTGATATGATTCTCTTTCGCAAACTCACAAAAATAATGTTTGTACATATTTCATTTCTGCATTTAATTTCTATTATTGCATTTATGTTTCATATTTTGAAAAATCCAAAAAGATTTTTGACAACTGATGTTGGAAAACTGATATTCAAAATCTCAAAGGCTAAACATGATGAACAGATGGGTTGGTTGATTGGTTTGAAATGTTTAAGATGATTCATTAATTTGGATCAGATTTTGGAAAGTTTCAAAGTTTGATAAGTTTTACATGTGAAGAATCTCAAAGGTTTAGTTGATTCATTAAGTTGAATCACAATATTGTTTGTTTGTAATAGAATGTTTGAGATGTGTACGTTTCTGATCTTGTTGCTACGGAAAGCCAGGAGATGCATCAGAACCTGAGAAGAAGCTTAAACTGAAAAAGCCAGGATTTGATTTCAAAGGTGATAACAAATTCCAGACAGCGATCCCAGCTTGATGATAGGGGGAGTCTGAAGAAAGTTAGAACCAGAGAAAGATCCGGGTACATGATTCCAGGAAGAGTTCCTGAAGAAGACCGATCAAGAATGAAGAGTTGTCATGTTGAAGACTCTCACTGAAGATTCCGTCAACATTCAAGGGGGAGTCTGTTGGTGCAGTTGTCTGTCGACTACATCTTCGTTCGAGTCTTAGTGTAGGGCTGATTGTACAGTGCACGAAATTCAAGAAAACATGTTTTAGTGTTGATTTCTCTCATAATGACATCTTGTCATTTGGAGCGAAATCATCAACAACTTGATTTCGCTCATAGGGTCATTTCAGATGATTTCGCTTATTTGGTCTTGTCTGATTTCGCTTATATGGTCTGGTGTAGTCTGGAGCGAAATCTGAACACTATATATAGGTATCATGAGCGAAACCACAGAGTAGTAGTTTTGTTTCCGACGGCGAAGCTCCGTCGAAGTGTCTCCGCATCTGTAACAGCTTTATAATCAATACAAGAGACAATTAGTAGTGAAATCAAGCTAAACAAAGACTGAATCAATGAATTCCGCCTCTGATTCAGTCTGAGCACTCTTTTGATGACTCGTCAGGTCGTATCACGATCCTACAGATTTCTTGTCATCTTTGCATTTAGCAAAGTCAGAATCAGAATAACCTACCACTTGTAAACGATAACTTCTTCTATAAGTCAGTTTGTAGTCTTTCGTCCGTTGCAGATATCTAAGGACCTTCTTAGCTGCTTTCTAGTAATCTAGGCTAGGATTAGTCTGATAACGACCTAACATTCCAGCAATATAAGCGATATCTGGGCGAGTACAGACTTGAGCATACATCAGGCTCCCGACTACTGACGCGTAAGGTATCTGGCTCATTTGCTCCTTTTCAACCTCTGTTGTCGGACACTGGAATGAACCGAAAACATCTCCCTTAACTACTGGAGCGACGGAGGGTTTGCACTGTTACATTTTGTAACGTGTAAGGACACAATCTATGTAAGTCTTTTGAGACAATCCTAAAATCCCTTTGTGTCTATCTCGGTGAATTTCGATGCCAATGACGTAAGATGCATCTCCGAGATCCTTCATGTCGAAGTTATGCGAGAGTAACCGCTTCGACTCATGTAACATGTCTAAACTACTACTTGCCAATAGAATCTCATCTACGTAAAGGACAAGTATAGTAAAGTTACTCCCACTCATCTTGAGGTAGGTGCATTGATCCACTTGATTCTTTATAAAACCTTGTTTCTTCATGACTTCATCAAACTTAAGGTACCATTGACGTGATGCTTGTTTTAACCCGTAAATGGATTTCTTCAACTTACAGACTAGATGCTCCTGACCTTCAGGTTGTTTCATGTAAACATCTTCGTCTAAGTCTCCGTTAAGGAAAGAGGTTTTAACGTCCATCTGATGCAGCTCTAAATCAAAATGAGCTACTAGGCCCATAACGATCCTTAATGAATCTTTACGAGATACAGGTGAAAACGTCTCTTGATAGTCAATTCCCTCTTTTTGAGTGTAGCCCTTTGCAACCAATCTCGCTTTGTAGCGTTCAACGTTCCCATTCAGATCCAGTTTTGTTTTGAACACCCATTTACATCCTACGGGTTTTACACTGTTGGGTAATTCTACCAAATCCCAAACGTTATTTTTTTCATGGATTCAAGCTCATCAATCATTGCTTTATTCCATTCAGAATACTGATCACCGTTAATGGCTTCTGTGATAACCCGTAACTTTGAGGTAAAAACCCGTTTGTTTTACTTTTATAAATCAAATCCTACGTTTTATTATTTGATAAATTAATTACATTTTATCCACATTACGTCGAACCAACCCGAACCGTTTGAACCAAAACACCTGGTTCGCGTAACTCGAAACTTACGAGGCCCGAACCATGTCGGGTTGTTTTATCAACTTATAAAACAGTAAATCTTGAAATCTTGTAGCAACAGACTATACACTTCGAAGTCTTAGTATAAATATTATACACTTTCCCTTCCCGCTTAATTAAATAGTTTGGTAAATGGCAGCCAACACTTGATCGGCCCAACCCCACTCTATTCCCTTTCTCTTAACTAATTGTCACCGGCCCAACTTCTTTTTCTTATCACATTATGATCGGCCCAACTCTAAATTCCCTTTTTATATAGTTTACGTAAGTGTATGATGATAACTACCTGATAATTAAAACCCTACCTGCGACTTATTGTTGCCTCCCTCTCTCTCGCTACTGTTGATCAGAGATAGAGCTTCCAATAACTACTCTACAGTTCGGTTTCATGGCCCTATCTTATCTCTCTTGATCGCATCTCCTTCCCTCTAGTTCTTTCTCTCTGCTCCAAGGTTAGTGTGCTTGTTAGCTTGCGGTTTATGGTGTTTTTGTATATACATGGCTGTGTTCTTGAGTCGTTTATGGTAGATATTTATTGGTTGCATGATTAGTTTCAGGTGAAATATTAATGCTTGAGATATCCGATGATATGCATGTATACATGAGTGTTGGCTACGTTCGTGTCGATGTTTGGAATGTTACATACCTAGGGTTGTTGTGGTTTTGATATGCTAGATGATACATGATGGGTTAACTTGTTAGTAGTCAATATTACTAAGTTTCATGGTCATTTAAACTCGTTCTAGTATTATTAAGACAAAAAACAAAAAGCTGATTAACATTTACAGCCAACTTCGGTTGGCTGTAAACAGGTCGTTATATATCGAAAAACTGATTTTCTGAAGTCTGAAGCGTACGTTTTTTAAAAATGCTTCAAATGGCGCTGGATCGCATTTTTCTGAGACCGTTTACTATTTTTATAGGGCTGTTTTGTACAGCAGCTAAAGCTACGTTTTTTCTGCAGAAATTACATGTTATGTGTTTCGTTATATCTTGTAAACTGGATAGAGTTAGGTTGTGAAATTCATACAGTAGTTGGGCAAGGATATTGCCGAAAATATCCCACTAGAATTTTGCCAATCGGATAGATGATGATTTTTAAATAAATTTTTCCGTGGACTGCGGTTAGAAAGTGACAAATCTGACTGCAGCCTAGTGGATGATTTTTAATAAATAATTGGTAATGATTTAGGTCCTGAGATTTTTACAAAAAGTGACGCGGACGACTTAGAATGTTCTGTAAATTATTTAGATTTTTTGGAGTAAGACAACTATTTTATAAAAATACCCGAAAACAGCCCAGCTTGGGATGTCAAAGCTGAAACGTAATAAGTTGATTATGTGCATATCTAAGTGTTGTTTGTGCTATCTGAGAATGATTAAACTTGTTTGATGTCAACGAAAATGTTATGCGAGTTATTGTGTGCTATGATCACAAGTGATTACATGTGGAATAGGTATATGTATGTAAGTTGTCAACGTGATTGCATGATACGTGTTAGAGTTTCGTGCCTTACATGAACACACTAACAAACTAAATGGTAATCGTATTGGGACGGGATTGACCTACCTCAACTCCTAATCACTTTTAAAAGTCTAACCGAGCAATCAAAGGTGAGTTCACTACTTTCTTTACAAGCATGCATCCTGTAGGAACAAACAAACAAACTTGCATAGGGGATACTTTACAAACCCATGTCCTTGTAGGGGATATGAGGCAGATTTCGGTAAATGTCGTTGTTGGATAATACATTCACTTCTATCACTTAAGTCCCATCTTACTACCAACTAGTTGCTCGTAGGGCAACGGGGTTATTAGTTGATAATGCTATTAGGTTTGGCACCCTCACGATGTACATGGATAGGATGGGCGTAAACTAATGACCTTAACCTCGTGACCAATGTTTGATAGAGAATTGGGGAAGGGCAAACAAACAACCGTCTTGCGGTATCAAGTTATTATCAACATATCTTAAAACGAACACTTGGTAACTAAACGTAAACAAATCTGTGAACTCGTCAGCTTTATGCTGATACACTTTTTCTGCATGCTTGCAGGCTATTAGGTACACTGATATGGGACTTGTTGTCTGGGAAGCTGGAGTAGTCATGGGTCGTGGCGATTGGTTAGACACCCGAAGTTGGATTGTTTTCTAAACTTTATACGTTAAACTTATTGAACAATATTTAATGCTTCCACTGAGTACGTTTGATTTTCAAAACTGATGTTTGAATATTACTATACTCATTTAATGGAAATTTCTATTTTTACTTATAGTTCAATGTGATTAGTGGCTAGATCCTGGTACGTCACACGCCTCGTGGGGGTTCCCGCTGGTGGTATTTTTGGGGGTGTGACAGCTTCATTATAAGAGATAGGATCATTGAGCTTTCCAGCATCCATTTCAGTCAGGTAGGTAACATAATCATCCCAATTAGTAGGCCTTCTTTGCCTAGATGACCTCCTGAGTTGATTATCGGGTTCAGCGTTGTCTTGGTTTTGAGCGTTTGATGTGCCTTCGTTATAAGGTATAATGGGTTCTGATTGTGGAGGTGGAATTGGTGCAGTAGCTTCAGGTGCAGTTGTTGCATTGGGTATAAGAGGAGTATACGGAGTACTGGTAAGCGACGAGTCTCTCCCCCCGTGTTGTACTTCTTGCAATTCTTTGTAAGGAATGATACTGCTCCCACTGACCTTGAAATCCTCCTGGAATGCAGCACGCTTAGTTTCAACAATACGGGTGACATGGGAAGGACAATACAAACGATAACCCTTTGAGTGATCAGGATACCCGATAAAGAAAAAGGTAACTGTTTTAGGGTCAAGTTTCCTTAGGAAAGGATTGTAAAGTTTTGCTTCAGCAATGCAGCCCCATACTTTAATATATTTAAGACTCGGTTTCCTTCCTGTCCAAAGTTCATAAGGAGTTTTAGGGACAGACTTAGAAGGAACACTATTGAGTATATGAACGGCTGCCTTTAACGCTTCAGTCCAGAGGAATAATGGTACACTAGTGTTGGTTAACATACTGCGCACCATGTTCATAAGGGTATGGTTTCTTCGTTCAGCGACACCATTCTACTAAGGTGTACCAGGAATGGTGTATTGGTTTACAATTCCCTGGCTCTTACAAAACTCATAAAATGGACCATGAGCTTGACCTACATCAGTATGTCTTCCATAATATTCACCGCCTCTATCTGATCTCACAACTTTAATCTGACGATCTAATTGCTTTTCAACTTCAGCTTTATAATCTTTAAAAGTTGTAAGAGATTCAGATTTTCCTTAATGAGATACAAGTACATGTAACGAGAATAATCATCAGTGAAAGTGATAAATGAAGTATGTCCTGTGATGCCAGCGATTTGGTAGGGACCACTAATATCATTATGAATGAGTTCTAATAAATTAGAGCTCTTAGTGGCACATTTCTTATTCGCTAATTTCATTTTACCTTTAAGACATTTGACACGTGTTCCAAAATAGTGAAATCGAGAGGAGGTAGGACTTTATCCTTTACGAGAGGATTTAATCGTTCTCTTGAGATGTGGCCTAAATGTTGATGCCACAGCATGGATGAAGTCTCTAAGTCTCGATTTTGTTTCATCTTTGTGAGTGATTCATTAATATTATATGACAAAAAATATTTGGAAAAATCATCATCCAGTTCTAATCTATAGAGACCACCATCCAGAATGCAAGTACCATAAACAACGGAATCATAAAGAATAGAGAGTTTGCGATGACCATGGGAAAGAACAAAACCGTCCATGTCTAACTTTGGTCCTGATACAAGGTTCCGAGTTACCTCAGGAGCATATAAGGTATCATAAAGTTTAATACATAACCAGTTTTCAAAAATAATTGTAATGTTCCTATGACCTTCGCTTCTAATTCCCGATCGTCCCCAACTTTAATTGTTCTTTGGTTTCTTCCCAGCTTTCGGATTGAAAGGAATCCCTGAGTAGAGTTGGTTGCATGAACCATAGAACCAAAATCAAACCACCAAGAATTAGCAGGAACATTTAAATTAAAGGACTCAAGTATCATGAAAAAACCGTTACCTTTCTTAGCTAGCCACTCCTTGAAGTCAGGGCATTCCTTTTGCATATGTCTTGTCTTCTTACAGAACTTGCAGTAGGGTTTGCCTAAGGAGTTCTTAGAGTTGGAAGGTGAACTTGTATTAGGATTGGGCCTTCGGACTTTGGAAGCATCCTTTCTTTGATAATTGTTCTTCCTCTTCTTAGAGTTGGAGGTGGTGAAGTTTGCAACATCAGTAGTGCGATCCATCTTCATACGCTCTTCCTCCTGTACGCACATAACGACCAGCTCACTCATCGTCCATTTGTCCTTCTGAGTGTTGTAATTGATCTTGAATGCTTCATAGGGACGAAGGAAGCGAAGTGATGACGAAGTGAACAAGAAAACCATCACTGATTTCCATCTCTAGCCCTTTCAGCTTATTGGCCATGTCATGCATCATCATGATGTGTTCGCGAATGCCGCTCCTCCCATCATACTTAGTTGTCACCAGCTTGAGAATAAGAGTACTAGCGTGTGCTTTAGATGTCCCCTTGAATTGTGCCTCCACGGAAGCCATGTAGGTTTTACCATGTTCCGAATCAGGAATAGCTCCTCTAATTGCATTGTATGGACTGCTTCATGAACATGAGAGACATGCGGTTACACCTAGTCCATTTTTCATGAACTATCTGCTCAGCAACCGTACTTTGAGGAGTAAGGTCCGCAGGCTTATTCTCTCTTAGAGCATAATCGAAGTCCAGCAATCCAAGCGTAAGCATGAGGGCATCCTTTCATGCAAAGTTATCACCAGTCAAAGGTGGAATCCCACAATTGGGTGCTGATAGTGGAAATAAGATGAGTGAATTATGATACTAATCAAGAAGTCCTAATGTGATCTAAGGGCATGTTATACTAAGGCAGGCATAAATAATGACCATTTTAATTATGAAGTTGTGATATTGTCTATTACTAACATCAAAATAATAGACTTAGTTAAAATTCTACTTAAACGAAGACGAGTCAGCTTTGGCCAGAAGTGTAATCATTTAAGCATGTGTGCAAAGTAATCGTGACAAATCAGCTTTGGCCAGAAATGAGACACTCACTTTAGTTATGCACTTGTTAAGTATGCTAGATATAAATGAATTAAATCAACTTTGGCCAGAAATTAAGACATTTCACGTTTGTAATGCATACTCAACATAGCTTTTATAATACTTGAACTATAAATAGATGTATCAAATCAGCTTTGGCAAGAAATGATACATCAGAAGCTCATTCAAGTTAGCGCGGATCAAACTCAATAATGAATCATTATGAGGTTTGAGTCATTAAGGTTTCGAGTCGCAATCATCTGGTTGCAAGTCACTAATGTCAGTCAAAACCTCAGTCGAAATCTCGAGGTTTCAAGTAATGAATATTAATGAGATTTCGACTTCATAATGAGTTTCGAGTCGCAATCGTCGAAATCTCAGTCACAATCTCAGCTGTCCTCGTATTTTAGTGAGATTTTGAGTCGGAACCTTGGTCTCGAGTTATGAAGATTAAAACCTTTATGATTTCGAGTCGGAATCTTGGTCTCGAGTCATGAAGACTGAAACTTTTATTATTTTGAGTCGCAATCTTATGGTTTCGAGTCGGAATCTTATGGTTTCGACTCGTTAAGGTTGGTCTCGAAACCTAGTGTCAACAGCTGTTAGTGTGAAATATAACTGAAAACTCGAAATTTTAGGGATTGTGGGATAGTGTTTCCTGTTTTAGTGTTGATCTAAACTTATCAAAAGATTTCGAAATTATAATTTGATTATCTTTTAACAATTTTCGAAGTTTTTAAGAGATATAATTCAGATCAAAACAGCAAAAACATCCACTAATCCAAATTATATTCCAAAACTTAAGGAATTTTCGAATTTTCCTAAGAACATGTGATGAACCCTAAAATTTAAAACATAATTATGGGATCCGAAACCTGAACTTTAAGACCTCTGTTAACAGATTTTGAACATTAATTTACCCATTTGATTTCGAGTCTCATGATTAAGCAATTTAATATTTCTAAACAGTGATTTCGGTAACATTAAAGGACTCGGAAACAGGCTGTGATTTTATTAATCTTTTAAAATTTTTGTTTTCTAGATTTTCATCCTAGAATAATGGATATGAAAACAGAACTGATTTATTAATATATGCTCTGATACCACATGTTGATCAGTTCTGTATAAATATAATGGAAAACATGAATAGCATACTTGTTACAGTAGACAAGCCAGCAGAGAATCTAGTCAGACATGCAGCCATTGAGTTAGACATTCTTGTCAGGATGATCTGGTTCCTCCTTAGAGTGTAAGATTATGATGGTGGTGAAGTCGAAACTAGGGAGGTTTCGACTAGGGAGAGAGAGAGACGAACTGATGTTATGAGTTAATAGGTTTATGTGTCTAACCTTTTACCTCTTTAATAATATCCTTATATATACACCCAAGAGGAAACCTAATTACTTAATAAGGGTAATATGGTTCATCAACAATTACCAACTAATTATTAGTAGGTTATTAATATATTTTGAGGGTGGGGATCAAATAGGAAGTTTATATTATCTAGGAAGTATAGGAAGCAATGTTAGCCGTTCATCTGCTTTTTTAAAATTTTGGACGCGTGGGCTTTTTCGTCATTTTACATTATCATATCTTCTTTCTAATACGATTCTAGATTATGTTACCTCTCTTCTTAGTTCGTCAATTTCATAACAGAATTGAAGATTCTATAACCCTAAATCGCAATTGATCGCAAATTCACCTTTTTTCAAGCAATAATCTTGTTTTGTTCGTCAGTTCGATAACCTCAATGTCTTCTTCAGACTCTGTTGGTAAGTTTAGCTTCAATTTTGAGTAACTTTTTGTTATTTTTTTCGAAATTCATTGTTTTACGTTTTATAATTCATCTTTCTGTTATTAATATTTGATTTTTCATAAGTTTAATTGTTATTGTTGTATAATTTAACATAATTTGTTCGTTTTGTTTCTTCATTGCTTATTGCGTTTTAGTGAAGAGTTGCGTTTTATGATTTGATTAACATTATGTGCATACAAACTTTAAAATTAAGATTGATGTAATATAAAGCAATAACTGTCATTGTTGTACAATTTTAGAGTTTTGTTCGTTTCATACATTGTTTTGTTTGTTCATCATTTGATGCGTTTTACTGAACGTATTGCGTTTTATGCTTTTATCCATATTAGTTCATATATAAACTTTAAAGGTCTGTATTTTTAAATTTTTATTAATATATTTTGAGATTTAACACTAAAACATTATTATATAAGAGGTATTGCGTTTTATAGTTATTTGTTAATTGTTTTAGATCACATTTCCAAGTGGGAGGAACGTGTATGCTTAAACAGTGGAAGAAAGTTTTTCAAACCTAAAGTCAGTGGATCCATTACACCTACTGTTGGAATGTTTTTTAAATCATTTGATGAGGCTTTTGCGTTTTATCAGAGATATGCACTTGCTGCAAGTTTTTCTGCAAGAAAAAATACTTCTTGGAAAAGTGGTGATTTAGTGAAAATAAGATATATTGTCTGCTCAAAAGAAGGATTTCATGTTAGCAAAGCAATAGATTCTTCTTCAGTTGATGAAAATAGTAAAAAGATTGTTAGACGTAATAGAGGTTCAAAAAGAGTTGGATGCAATGCTCATGTGAAATTAATATTAGAGAACAATAATATGTTTAAAATCTATTACCTTGAAGAAGAACATAATCATATCTTTGTTGAAGATATTCATTTCTTGCCTGCTACCAGAAGTATTGATTATGTTAAAGAAAGTTTTATATCTGGATTGTCTGCAATCAATATTGGACCTGTTAAAGCATTCAATATTATGAAAACAATGTATGGTGGTTTTGGTGAAGTTGGTGCTAGTAAAGTTGATTGTAAGAACTATAGAAGGGATTTGAATCTTTACATAGGAGAGTATGATGCAGAAATGGTAGTTAGGCGTCTTATTAGAAAGAAAGAAAGTTCTCCTGGTTTCACATGTTATGTTATTAGTGAAGATAGAAGATTGAAAGGACTTTTCTGGGCTGATGAGCAATCAAAAACAAATTATACAGTGTTTGGTGACATAGTTGGTTTTGATGCTACTTATAAATCAAACAAGTAAGTTTTTTTCATTTATTGCGTTATATATTCTATTGCGTTATATATTCATGTTCTATTTTTTCTAATGCTTTATTAATTTGTTTTATGTAGATATGATTTGGTTTTTGTACCATTTACTGGGATTGATAATCATTTTCGGAATGTCACATTTGGTGGTGCATTACTTGGTTCTGAGACTGCAGATTCTTATAGATGGCTTTTAAGGTGCTTTGTTAATGCTTTTGGAAATGAGCCTAAAGTTGTTGTTACTGATCAAGATGCTGCAATGAAGAGTGCTATTAAGGATGTACTCTCAAGAAGTAGGCATAGGTTATGTATGTGGCATATATGGGAGAAATTGAAGACAAAGGTATTATACTGCGTTTTATGATATAATAAACTGCAATTTTTATATAGGTTTATTATTGCGTTTTATGTATTATACAATAAGATCCCCAAATATTTTTATCAATAGAATTGCTTTTTAATATAACAAAACAATTGCGTTTTACCATTAATGCATTATGTTTATCATTTTCATTATATTGCGTTTTAAATTATTGTGTTTTATGTTTAATAATTTTATTACTTTTTATACAGGTTAGTCATGTTTTGTCATCAAACATTGATTTTAATACAAGAATGACTCATGTTGTTTGGAATGATACTATTATTCCAGAAGATTTTGAAACTGAGGGCATTCAATAATGTCTACTTTTGGATTGGAAAATCATGAGTGGTTAAAAGATATGTACGATCTTTGATTTGATTGGATTTCCGCTTATTACCATGGAGAGAATTTGGCTGCTCTTATGCGTACTACGTCTAGATGTGAAAGTGAGAATTACTTCTTTGGTCAGATTTGCAATCCGAGATGCACACTTGTCGAATTTTTCACTCATTTTGAGACTGCAATGGATTTTCAAAGGCATGAGCATAGGAGGAATGATCATGATACAAGGTATATTCAGTCTAAGACTTGGAGTGACTTTGTATTGGAGAAACAAGCATCAGAAATATATACCAAAACAATTTTTAAAGATATTCAGATTGAAATTGATGCTGCCATTACAAAGTGTATGTCAAAGTCTCATGATACTGTGGGTGATGTTCAATATTATGAAATAAAGGATTTCAAACAGCCATGCACATCTTTATTCAAGGTAATTTTTTAAATTTATATTGTTTTAAACATCTATTGCGTTTTATTTTTTTCCATCATTTGTTGCGTTTTATCATTATATGATCATATACTTAATTTCTGTATTATATTTATTATTCACTACGTTTTATATTACATTTCACTAATTTTATATAGCTATTTAATTTTATTTACATGTTCAATACAGCAAACAAGAAGATGGTTTAAGTATAAGTTGTACTTGCAAACGGTTTGAACAATTTGGTATATTGTGCCGCCATATATTTTATGTTCTACGGTATGATGATATAACTGAGTTTCTTAGAAGATATGTTCTTAGAAGATGGATGAGAGATGTTGTTTCAAATGGATCAAATCATTGCAATATTCGGTTTGAGGAAATTGGTAGGAATAGTGAAATTGATAAAGTTTTTAGAGAAATCGTTGTTGCAAATGAGTATGTGGTTAATAGGTTGGTTGGGTATTTAGATGAGCTGTGTCGTTACAGAGATCATATTAAAAGTTATATTGATAAAGCGGATGAGGTTATGGTTGTTGCGCCCCCTCCTAGTCGCAAAGAAAGATTTGCTGATATTGGAGGGAACTTAGAAAAGTCAGATTCTATGATTCGTGTCCCGATCAAAAAAAGGACCAAAGGATGCGGTGTACAAAAAAGGATCAAGTCTAATCGTGAGATTGCAATTCAGAAATCATCAAAGATCCAGAAATCGTGCCGTGTATGTGGTGGAAAAGGACATAACAGTCGCACATGTAAAGATAAGGTTTCTTCTAATGCTATAGGCTCTAGCAATACAATGTAAGTATGTATACAAATTCTGTCAAATTCTGATATTAATAAGAAAGAAAAAAATTTTGTCATTGCGTTTTATGATGTATAGGTTTCAGCTCTTTTTGTTATTGCGTTTTGTGATATCCTCCATAAATATCAGCTTTTTTTGGTTAATTGCGTTTTATGATAACAACAGTATATTGTTATTGCGTTTTATACATAGAACAATATACTATAAATGGAATTTTTTGATTATTGCGTTTTATTATAACACATATCAAATTAAACATGAAATGCAAGTGGATATCATTAACATTGCGTTATATAGATGATGATATTTAAAAACAAAGATGATGTTTACAAACCACAAAATTAAATAAAAATTACTAGCAAGATCAGCATCATGGATAAAAGTTTGTTTCTTCTTCAGATGAGAACCCTAAGCTTCCATTAGGGATTTCCTCATCACTTTCAGATTCAGTCCAAAGTTCAACCTGTGAGACTACTGCCTTTTGAAGCTTCTCTGCAAATTTGCTAGCAGAGTTGTTGATGATTGGTATTTCAGATAATTGCTTCAAAATTTTTATATCCTCACTGGAAGATATGTCCCTTGGGTCATATATCTCCACATCACCATCGTCCCAAGTAATTGAAACTTTGAAAGTTTCCTCAATGAACTCCCAAGATGTATCTTGGGCTTCTTCAGTTGCAGTTTGATTCGGATTTCCAAATCTTTTGTGTAGAATTCTGAATAGTGCGGCTGTCTGATTTGTTTAACAAGCAGGTGGTATACCTATTTCATTCATCCTTCTCAACACATTCTCATTGCAGTTTTGAAGAACAGAAGCAACGGGATGGTATCTTATTTTTTTTCCATCAAGAAATTGAAGAACGAAATTCTCTCTTTTAACCCACCAAACTGATAGTTGTTGATTAGCCATTTAGGGTTTTTGTGTGTGTTTGTTGTTGGGTATTGGTGTATGAGGAATGTGAAATTAATTTAGGGTTTTTGTTCTTATATAATGGATGGTAGAGGGATTGGTATCAAGTGTGTTAATAATAAAAATGATTATATTTTCGTTTTTTCTTTGAATTGATTGTTCAATCATACAGTATTTTATCAGGAATCCAAAAGGCTTTTTAAGGCTTTTTAAGGCTTTTTGTCTAATCAATTTCTTTGTCATTAAGCTATCAGTTTTTTCTTTGTTTTATCAATTCCTCATTTATTATTATTTTATTTTATAACATTGCATTTTAGAAAGAGTATAATATATTAGTTTTATGATTGTCATTAAGCCTTTATTTTGTTTGCGTTATAAAAATAGTAAAAAAAACTTTTATTGCGTTATAAAGATATATTGCGTTATATGTTTGGAAATTGAAGACAAAGGTATTATACTGCGTTTTACGATATAATAAACTGCAATTTTTATATAGGTTTATTATTGTGTTTTTATGTATTATACAATAAGATCCCCAAACATGTTTATCAATAAAATTGCTTTTTAATATAAGAAAACAATTGCATTTTACCATTAATGCATATTTTCATGATATTGCGTTTTAAATTATTGCGTTTTATGTTTAATAATTTTATGCTTTTTATACAGGTTGGTCCAAAATGAATAATTAGGAGACACTTTGTAATGCATTTTAGAATAAATAACTTATGTCAAACAACAACTAAATAGACAATATTGAGTTATAGCATACTATTAAAATGTTGCGTTTTACCATAATAACATTTCACTATATATGTATCCTTTCTTTTAAACATATTGTTTAAAATTTTTATTGATAAATTGTACAAATTTTAAATAATATGTTTAAAATAAAGGATAAATATTGCGTTTTAAAATAACAAACAAAAAGTAGCATTTGTAACTCTAAGTATATGTTTTAAAGCAAATATATCAACAAAATATTGCGTTATATGAAAATTATGCTAAAAGAAAAAACATTGCATTTTATAATAAGTAGCATTTCTAAATCAAAGTAAACCAGCAAGATCAAGAAAATATTGCGTTATATTAAAATTATGCTAAAAGAAAAAACATTGCGTTTTATAATAAGTAGCATTTCTAAATCAAAGTAAACTAGCAAGAGCAAGCCTCTCTTTAATCCTTTCTAAACTAGTGTCATAAGATTGTTTTTTAGGTTTCGCACTGAGGTTCCGAAACTTCTTTGAGTCCTCAATAACATAATCTTTGCGTTCGTTGATTTCGTGCAATAATATCTTTGTGATGAACTTTCTTCTTAAATCATCGAGTTGTGCGGTCTGCTTGTTCACTTGTTTTTTTGTTTTTACCCTTCTTGATAATTGCAGGTTCTTCATATTCCTCATTAAACCCACAATCCCATTCTTCGACTTCTTCGCCATTATAACATTCCATATGACGCATACAGAATATACCACAGTCAATGCTGTTATCTTTTGTCCTCCATTTCATCTCCATTCTAACAGGGTTTATGCCCTTTATATCATCTGCATTTTCATATCCAACAGATTTAAGGTAACCTGCCAAAGCATTCCTCTACAGAAAAAAAAAAAGATTAGGTGGCTTATATTTGTGTTTTAAAAGCATAAGTCGGAAAACTTACTGTATTTTCAGGCACATCAGCATATTTTTCTTTATTTGTGACCGCTTTCACACTATTTGTCAATGATGAATATTTGTTTCTCTTCAAGATTGAATGAGATCACAAAGAAATGCTCTGAATGGAGAATCGGGACAAAGGATAATTTTAAAATCTTTTATGCTTTTTAGCTTTGCACCTTGAAGAATTTTTTCAATGTTCTTTGTGAACGCTTCTATCATTTTTTCTTCCTTTTCAGTTTCTTCCTTATCACTCGATATTAAAGCCTGCATAACATTAAACAAATTAACATATTATTGCGTTTTATGAAGGTAATACAACATACAGATGCGTTTTATGAAAGAAATAAAACTGGCAGTTGCGTTTTATATAATTTTATTCAATCGAACTTCAAAAAACTTCATTAAACATATATTATTTCTATAAAACAGACAAATTGCATTTTATAGATCTTACCAGCATTCGAATAGTACAAAAAATCTTGGAGTTTTGTTATCTTTTGATCTTTTTTTTTCTTCTTCATTCAAAATATATGCCCAACAATTGATTACTTCTCCGGTGATTTCCAATCCTGGCCTCATTCTTTCTACACCATATCTCGACAGAAATACATGATCTCTAATTTTAAAGAGAGTGTCCCTGCAAAAAAAAAAATAATTAAATTATAATATTTTGATTTTTGTTTTGTGTTAGTGTATATAAATGATTTTTTATGTTATTTCTCCTTCTGCATTGGAAAGAATATCCCGATATGTTGTTTTCGTGTGCCGTTCTTGCTTCCTTCATTGCTACTTGTCTTTGATAGTATGGTGAACAAAATACTTCTGGTACATTTTTCTCTCGATCTGGTCGTACCATCTTTGTGATTATTTATTCTGTTTTGGTTATATCAGTTCTTGGTTTTTCTTGCTGAACTGATTTTGCAGGTGTTTTATACAGATCTTCTTGTGGGTTGAGGAATGATGTGTTTTGAATTAGATCACTGATTTCCTTTTCAGTTTTCTGTTCTTCAATTCTTTTAAACATTGTTTCTATTCCAGTAATTTGAACTTCTTTCTCGATTGTTTTATTTTCAGATTCCGTTTGAATTTCGGATTGTGCAGCGTGGCGAGTAGTATCAACTTCCACTTCATTTTCATCCACATTTGAAGACAACTGAGAAATTTCAAATCAAAGGATGGTACCTCATCATTTTGAATTTTTTTTATCTGATTTTTTTCTTCTTCATCTGTCTTTTTTATTATCTCCAACACTAATGATGGTGTTTCTTCGCTAAATGATGATTGTACTAATGAAGGGTTTTCAATGTGTGTTTGCAGACTCGATGTAGGTTCATTCTCAATGATTTTTTCTGGATTGGAGGGCTGGACTACAGCTGTGTTATCTTCATTGCGTTTTGTAGCATCATCATTGCGTTTTACAATCAATGGAGTTGAAATGATTTGATTTTCGATGTCTTCATTTTGGCTCAAATTTAGAAATCTTGATGGTGTTTAGATCAGAGTTGAATCAACATTAACTTTCTTGTGCTTTTTAGCTTGATCGTTGAAATTTTCAATCAATGACGCCCATTCGTTTACTTTGTTATGAACAACTTCACTGTTTGGATATTCTTCAATGATCTCATCTATGCGTGATTGGATGCTTTCGAAAACTTCTTCAAATCCTTTAAAATGATAATCCAAGGCAGACACAACATATTCTTCATTTGATTTTTTACCTTCAATGTTCTTCATATTTTCATCGCCACTTTTTGTTGAATGAATTTCAGAAAGACCTTCACTTTGAATTTGTGATGGCATGAAATTACGCAATCGGCATTGACTGTCTACCCAAAATTTATCTTTATTTCCTTTTGATGGTTTTATGAAGAATTGCCCCCATGATCCTTCACTTTCTGTTTGTGTTTTCTCAGTTTCATTGGTTTTAAGTTGGCTGTTTTGAACATCCTCTTGATCCTCTTGTTCAATCCAGTCTGTTGCAGCTTTAAGTATGGTGTTTCCATCTTTTATCTCTTCTGAGTTGATATTGATGTTTGGTTGTTCTTCAGCATCGTGTTCATCTTTTTCTTCAGATTCATCTTGAAAAATTTCTTCGTTTTCATTATCGGATTCAGATGGATAAAGATAAAATTCATCCTCCTCCTCATCTTTCTTTTTTTTGTTTATTCTTTCTGACATTTTTCTCTTTTTTCTTTTTATCCATTACAAGACCTCCCCCCTCATTTTGCGCAGCAATTTCCAATTCATCTTCAAATTCTTGTAATGTTGTAGAGTCAATTTTATCTAGAGAGAACTCTTCAGTGTTTTCAGCATCGTCAAATCCTTGTTTTTTGTAAGCATATAGAATCTGTATGAATCATTGCGTTTTAAAAAAATACTCAATACTAATTTTGTTGCGTTTTATAATATAAATCATTGTAAACGACTTACACAACTAATTTTTTGTAACTTTAAATAAATTGTGTTTTACACAAACATCGCGTTTTAATAAAGCATAGTTTGAAAAAAAATATATATATAAACAAGTTACTGCGTTTTGTACCTTTATAAACGTTGCGTTTTAAACAAACAAACAAATAATATAAACAAGTCACTGCGTTTTGTAACTTTATATACATTGCGTTTTAATCAAACATATTTTTAACAAAGAATTAAACAAGCAGCCTAAACAAGCATTCAACAAATATGTAGCAATAATGAAAGATCAGATTTCATACCGCTAACAATGCAATAGGTCCATTGAAGAACTTGTCATTTCCAGGCCATTGTCTTCTTGTATGTCTTAGAACATTCAGAATATATTCACACCAATTAAAATCCTGGGTTTTTTGTCACTTTTCATCGATGTCAAGAATCTTTGATTAACGTTACTACTTTGCATTGCCTCTGCCATGACCGTAAAAAATATAACCAAGAAGTTTAGTTTGAACAGTCTTCCAAGCTCATTTCTTGATTTTAAATATTTAATCAAGTTGGCAGCATACATTCTCTTCAAAATATCTTTGCTGAATTGACCGCGCCAGAATTTAATTATAAGATCAGTTTCTTTTGGTCTCAATTTTTCCTCAATCTCTGTTTTTCCATTTGGTATTTGAAATACCTTTTGGATCAATTCAGCTGTGATCTTAATCTTTTCATCTCCAGTATTTATCTCATCATTTTCAGCATCAAAGTTTTTTACCAGCCAATATCTGAATTTGCGTGGAACTGAATGCAGCTTGAATGATAGTATGCTCTCAAACCCTATTTCTCTAACAACTTTCCTTTGCTCTTTTGACAAATTTTCAATATAATCTTTTAGATTATTGACTGCACATCTTATGTTGATTTTTTTCCGTCGCAATCATAATATGGTTGTTGTTCTGGTTGTTCTTCTGTTTTATCTTTCCTCAATGATCTCTTTGGTTTTGATTCTGCCTTTTCCTTCTTTTGATATTTTGTCTGTTTCACTCTTGGTGGTGGATCAACAAAATCATCATCTGATACATTGAAGTGTTTTAGAAACATATGTTTTTTTCATGAAATTTGTTTAAGGCGTTTTATGTTACCTTAATTTACTTGTTGTTGTTCAGAAGTATGCAGAACTATAGCTCGACTAGTATTTTCATCCTTTGAAACAGAATCTGTATCTTCTGAAGATTCTATCACCACTTTCTTTCTTCTCCTTTTTTGTTTTTCCTCTTGTTTTTTAACTTTAAATAGAATAATGAAACAATGTCAATTAACAAATTTAAGATAAAACGCATTAGCTAACACTATAAAGATAAAAAGCAGTAATTCACAGTTTTAAGATAAAACGCAATATTTTACATCATATTAAATTTAACACAGCAAATGAACATTACATAATCTCATTTTGTTTTTTATGATATTTTAATATAAAACGCATTAGCCAAGAAAAAAAAGCATTTGATACAGTATTATGATAAAACACAATAGTTAACAACACATGTATCTCAGCAAATTCAAAGATAAGATAAAACGCAATGTTTTAAAATTCGATTACAATTATCATAATAATAATCTCTTTGTTTTTGCAAATTTATTAAGATAAAAAGCATTAGTTCACAATATATAAATACCATAAAAAGCATTAGCACCCTAGGTCATAATTTTAACATAAAACGCAATGCGGTCTCTAATAGCAAACCCAATTAAGCAATTCAATGATAAGATAGGGATAAGATATCACTCATTAACAATTTTTGGGAAGAGATATGATATATTAGGTCTATTGCACTTCATAAAACGTAACTTGAATTCAGTTAAAAAGCAAAAATACATAAAATTACCATTGTCTGAAATCTCTTTGCGTTTTCTACTACTTTGTTGTTTCATTGTTGATTTTCGGCTAATATTTACTTGTTGATCTATGTTTTCTTCAACTGATGATGTTTTTGGCTTCTTTGATGATTTAGGGTTTTGAGAGACGGATTTCTTTTCAGTAACTCGAAGGTAAACCTTCAAATTATCTCTCGACGACGCCATGAACTTCAATGGAGTATGATTTTCTCAAATTTCTGTATGTTTGTGATCGTTCAATGGAAGTGTAAAACGTAATGAACTTTTTTTGAAGCGTTTCTGTGTATATTCAACGGCGGTTATTTTGGAATTTGACGATAATACCCTTGAAAGCCCGGAGAGCGTGTTTAAATGACAGTTTTTAATTTGATTTTAATCTAGACCGTAGATTGTGCAATTGGACGATCATGATTGCTTCCTAGAGAAATAGACTTCATATCATATCTCCACCCTATATTTTGATCCATATAATATAAATGATTATAATGGTTACAAGATTAAATATTACAATAATAATATATTAAATCTCACATATCTAAGTACAAACGTTAAAATATATAATATTAGTTTATGACGAAATACAAAATAAATTAGATACAAATTACATGAGTAAACTTTGAATAATTGCAGCTTCAGGGCTCTGAGAATCGATGGTGGACAATAACTGTGACAATCGGTCGCTAAGATCGTCAACCTCCCTGTGCAAGCTTCTAACGTAGTTGCAAGTCTCCTGTAACACTTTTGAAGCCGATGCCTGTAAACAAAGTTTTATTTCTAGCAAGAATTTTTATAAATAAAATTTTGTAAATAATTAAAATCCTGTTATCAGGGTACATGAATGTATTGTGTACGAGCTTTTTAGTCTTAGTCTGCAATTCATGTGACTCAAAAATAGACCCCTCATTTAGAAATATTCATCGACCATGACATGACACTCAATAGTATTAACTAAATAAAACGAAAATAAATGGTGTGTGTATAGGGGCGGATGTAGCTTGATACTAGGGTAGCTCTCGATATCCCTTAACGCTATGGTGGTAGTGTAAATTCTGGAAAAAATTGATGTTTTTTCGATTTCGCCACCTCTATAGAAAAGAAATATTTGAAACTTTGGCCCTTAACGTTTTTTTCTAAATTTGCCACTTGTGTGTATGTATATAATATGAGAATACACATGACAAAATGGATCTTTTAATTTTTCAATATTAATTATATCTTAAAAAAATAAATAATGATTTAAATATAACTTTTACCCGAAATTTTCATAAAAAAGTAAAAAATCTTTTTGTTTTTACATATATGTAACCTACACATGCGTAAGCCATGTACATATTATATTAGCTAAACATAACATATACATGTGTAGGTAAATAATTAAAAATTTAAAAACACATGAATAAACTATCTTGATTATTTTTATCTAACTTATAATAAAAGACTCTAAATAATGCCACATGACATTCTCTCTTTCAACCTCATAAATTTTATTTATATTTGTTTAATAAATTTCTTTTAATATTAATATTAATTAATAACCAAATAACAAATATATAGATATCACTTATTTTTATCCTTATATTTATCTAAAATTAATAAATAACTTCAATTTTGCAATTTAGACCCTTTGTTTTTTTTACTTTTAACCCAAAATTTTTCATCTTTTACAATTTAATCCTAACGCTTTTTATTTTCAATTTTGGTCCACCATACTTTTCATCTTTCTCAAGTTTTTCGTTTCGTTTTAAATTTTGTGAGTTAACGCATTGCAATGTGCGTGTGGGGTTCAACATTTTTTCGTATATTTTTTCCCCATTTGACTGGCTCGTCGCGTCACATCTATTTTTCTGCCTTTGACAAGTTCGTCCAACATGCAGGCCCTGGATGGATTTAGTTATTTTTTCCAGTGTTTTACGTTTCGGTTTAATTTCTCTACAACGAGCGTGCGTGATTCCAAGATTTTACGTCTGCTTTTCACTCGACGTTATTTTTTCCCCATTTTTATTTATTTTGTTTTTACAAGCTTTTTCCGGTGTTGGTGGTCGCTGACAATGGCATAGTATTGCTATTACTTAACACAGATTTATGACAATCGCTGCAACGTATGGGCTTAATACTAGGGTTATATAAACAAATGCACACAATTCTTAGAAGTATGCACCGTTGATTAAAATAAATAAAATAATTTAGGTTTGTTATGTTTGTTTCTGCGATAATCTTAGTGATCTTCAATAAAACTTGGTATATTCACACTCGTTGGTCATTGCAAGTTGTTAGGGTTTTCTATTTTTTAATTCAACATAAAATGATAAACTTCATTAAGTACAAAGTCTATATCATTTTTTCAAATCGAACTAATTAACGTGATAAAAGAAACTAAGATTCGTGGTTTTCCTATAAATGCCATTACAATAGTTTTCATGTTTGACCCATTGATGAACAGTTCTTGTCCTTGTCAATTGTCATGGTATGAAGGGAAAAATGTTGAATTTTCAATGTCAAATTTAACGTTTAGAATATAAATCATTGACAAATGTCCCTTACCTTGTTTGAACGATGATTACCAATCTCTGGAAGAAGTTGTTGCAACTTCGCGAGTAGTTGTATGATCTGATCATCGGTGATCCTCGTTGATGGTTGCCTCGATCTTCTGCTAGACATTATTATCGAATTTCTTTTTGAAATACTAATGCGTGTTTGTTGAGTGAGAAAGAATGTGTAAATGTGTTTTGGGACAATGGAGAGAGGTGGTATAAATACAGATGTTTGGCCGATTTAATAACAATCTTATTCAGCACAACAAGACTAGTAATGAAATAGAAAACACACCCTATGTTTGAAGGATGGCCAACGATGTTGAAGGTGAAGAAGACAAAGCAAGTTGTCTACAATTCGAAGGGGCCCCTTTCTAATAATTACTTTTTATGTACCAATAATATAATATTTACAATACAATAAATTATCATATTGCACTTTCATTAACCTGTACTGTAATTAAGTTCAATAATAGATGCAATGCAACAAGTCATTTTTAATCTAAGTAATATAAATAAATAACATAATATGTTTCGTGCATTATTTTTCTAGCTATAAGATCCAAGCCTATATAGTCAATTATCTCCAAATATCATTTTCAACATGATTATTTGTTGAAAATGTATTTTCTTGGGATCGATAATAATGAATGGATAAAACTTAGAATAATGTTAAATACACTTTCTATACAAGTAATATTTTCGTTTCTTTACCTATATGGGTTACATGAAATTAACCAACGGGATAAATTCAATATGCACCCTTATTTTAGGCAGAAAACAAAACAAAAACACATATAATTTTTGTTTTCTAATATGCACGTCATCTTCTACTTAGGCTGAAATATATGTTACTATCCCTAGACGAGATGTTTGATAATATGCATGAGTCTAAAATATTACTTCCGAAAAGTCTCAAACGTTACTCTTTCTTGTCTCTTCATCCCTACAACTTCAGACTCACTCCAAGCCACCTTAACTAAACCATCATCTTGTCACCCGGGTCAACATCTGTCTTCAGTGTGAGATTAAATATATTATTATTATAATATTTAATCTTTTAGCCATTATAATCATTTATATTATATTAGATCAAAATATAATAATAACCTATTAATAATTAGTTGGTAATTATTGATGGACAAGTTACATAAGGAGATTAATATTACCCTTATTAACTAATTAGGTTTCCTCTTGGGTGTATATATAAGGAGATTATTAGAGAGTTTAAGGGTTAGACAAGTTACACAATTACAACCCTCATAACATCTATTCTCGGCTCTCTTTCCCAACCGATTCATCCCCAGTTTCGGTTTCATCACCATCATAACTTTACACCCTAAGGAGGAACCAGATCATCCTGACAAGTATGTTGAACTCAATGGCTGCATCTCTGACTGAATTCTCTGCTGGCCTGTCTGCTGTAACAGGTATTATTTACATGTTTTCCCTTATGTTTAACAGAACTGATTCAACATGTGGTATCAGAGCGTATGTTGATAAATCAGTTCTGTTTTCGTATCCATCATTCTGGAATCGAAAATCTGGAAAACGGAATTTTTAAAGTTTTTTAAATGTCTCGGCTGATTTCGAGTACCATGTGCCGAAGTCACTGTTTTTCGGAAGAATGTTTAAATATTTGACTCGAAATCATAAAGGGTTAAACTTGTTGTTACGAAATCCATTACAAAACCATTAAAATTCAGGTTTCGGATTTCCATAATTATGTTTATATTTTTTAGGGTTTATCACTTGTTCTAAGTAAACTCGAAAATTCCTTAAATTTTGGAATATAATTTGGATTAGTGGGTGTTTTTACTGATTTTGATCTGAATTTTATCTACTAAAATTTTTGAAAACTGTTAAAGAAATAATCAGTTATTATTTTCGAAATCTTTGATAAGTTTAGATCAGCATTAAAACAGGAAACATTATCCCACAATCCCAAAAATTTCCAGTTTCCAGTTATTATCACAAAACAGCTGTTAACAGTGCTCTCGAGACCATCAGATTACGACTCGAGATCATCAGTCTCGACTCGAGACCATAAGGTCTCGACTCGAAATCATCAGGTCCTTAAATCTTCACAACTCAAGACCAACAGATCTCGACTCGAGACCACAAGGTCTCGACTCGAAATCATAAGGGCTTAAAAATCTTTATAACTCGAGACCATAAGGTCACAACTCGAGACCATAAGGTTGCGACTCGAGACCATAATCTTCACAACTCGAGACCGTGGTTGTGACTCGAGACCTCATTACGACTCGAGATCGCATAAAATGTAGTAGTCGAGACCATGGTTTCGACTCGAGACAAAGGTTACGACTCGAGATCTCATAACTAACTCGAGATCTCAAAACTCAGTCGAAACCTAACTCGAGACCTCACTCGAGACCTCATTACCTTGGGCTGTTTGATGTGAACTAAAATTTAGCTCGGGGCTCCGCCCAGAACCCCGTGCGGGGGCACACTGTCCCCCTGCACCCCCCAGCGAACTCACTCTGGAGTTCGATCCGCGCTAACAGGTGGTTTGCTATTAAATACTTGGTTTTGTTAACACTTAATTCACTAATCAGAATCAGATAATTTTTTACAAAACCAAAATAGCTTAACTTGAATGAGCTTCTGATGTATTAATTCTGGCCAAAGCTGATTTAATACATCTATTTATTGTTCAAGTATTATAAAAGCTATGTTGAGTATGCATTACAAACGTGAAATGTCTTAATTCTGGCCAAAGCTGATTTAATTCATTTATGTTTAGCATGCTTGACAAGTGCATAACTAAAGTGATTGTCTCATTTATGGCCAAAGCTGATTTGTCACGATTACTTTACACACATACTTAAATGATTACACTTCTGCCCAAAGCTATTATTTTGATGTTAGTAATAGACATTATCACAACTTCATAATTAAAATGGTCATTATTTATGCATGCCTTAGTATATCATGCCCTTAGATCACATTAGGACTTCTTTCTTAGTATCATAACTTGCTCATCTTATTTCCACTATCAGCACCCAATTGCGGGATTCCACCTTTGACTGGTGATAACCTTTGCTGAATGGAAAGATGCCCTCATGCTTACACTAGGATTGCTAGACTTCGATTATGCTCTTAGAGAGAATAAGCCAGCAGATCGTACTACTCAAAGTACTACTGCTGATCAGATAGTTCATGAAAAATGGACTAGGTGTAACCGCATGTCTCTCATGTTCATGAAGCAGTCCATTCACAATGCTATTAGAGGCGCCACTCCTAATTCTGAAGATGCTAAAACCTATCTGGCTTCTGTGGAGGCTCAATTCAAAGGAACATCAAAAGCACACGCTAGCACTCTTATCCTCAAGCTGGTGACGACTAAGTATGATGGGAGGAGCGGCATTCGCGAGCACATCATGATGATGCATGACATGGCCAATAAGCTGAAAGGGCTAGAGATGGAAATCAGTGATGGTTTTCTTGTTCACTTCATCATCACTTCGCTTCCTTCGTCCTATGAAGCATTCAAGATCAATTACAACACTCAGAAGGAGAAATGGACGATGAGTGAGCTGGTCGCTATGTGCGTACAGGAGGAAGAGCGTATGAAGATGGATCGCACTACTGATGTTGCTAACTTCACAACCTCCAACTCTAAGAAGAGGAAACACAATCATCAAAGAAAGGATGCTTCCAAAGTCCAAAAGCCCAATCCTAATACAAGTGCACCTTCCAGCTCTAAGAGCTCCTTAGGCAAACCTTATTGCAAGTTCTGTAAGAAAACAGGACATAAGCAAAAGGAATGCCCTGACTTCAAGGAGTGGCTGGCTAAGAAAGGTAACGATTTTTTCATGATACTTGAGTCCTTTAATTTAAATGTTCCTGCTAATTCTTGATGGTTTGATTCTGGTTCTATGGTTCATGTAACTAACTCTACTCAGGGATTCCTTTCAATCCGGAAGCTGGGAAGAAACCAAAGAACACTTAAAGTTGGGGATGATCGGGAGTTAGAAGTGAAGGCCATAGGAACATTACAATTATTTTTGAAAACTGGTTTATGTATTAAACTTTATGATACCTTATATGTTCCTGAGGTAACTCGGAACCTTGTATCAGGACCAAAGTTAGAAATGGATGGTTTTGTCGTTTCTCATGGTCATCGCAAACTCTCTATTCTCTATGATTCCGTTGTTTATGGTACTGGCATTCTGGATGGTGGTCTCTATAGATTAGAACTAGATGATAATTTTTCCAAATCTTTGTTATCATATAATATTAATGAATCACTCACAAAGATGAAACAGATTCGAGACTTAGAGACTTCATCCATGTTGTGGCATCAACGTTTAGGCCACATCTCAAGAGAACGATTAAATCGTCTCGTAAAGGATGAAGTCTTACCTCCTCTCGATTTCACTGATTTTGGAACATGTGTCAAATGTCTTAAAGGCAAAATGACATCAGCAAATAAGAAAGGTGCCACTAGGAGCTCTAATTTATTAGAACTCATTCATATTGACATTAGTGGTCCTTATCAAATCGCTGGCATCACAGGACATACTTCATTTATCACTTTCATTGATGATTATTCTCGTTACATGTACTTGTATCTTATTAAGGAAAAGTCTGAATCTCTTATAACTTTTAAAGATTATAAAGCTGAAGTTGAAAAGCAATTAGATCGTCAGATTAAAGTTGTGAGATCAGATAGAGGCGGTGAATATTATGGAAGACATACTGATGTGGGTCAAGCTCCTGGTCCATTTTATGAGTTTTGTAAGGGCCAGGGGATTGTGAACCAATACACCATGCCTGGTACACCTCAGCAGAATGGTGTCGCTGAACGAAGAAATTGTACCCTTATAAACATGGTGCGCAGTATGTTAGCCAACACTAATTTACCATTATTCCTCTGGACTGAAGCGTTAAAAGCAGCTGTTCATATACTCAATAGGGTTCCTTCTAAGTCTGTCCCTAAAACTCCTTATGAACTTTGGACAGGAAGGAAACCGAGTCTTAAATATATGAAAGTATGGGGCTGCATTGCTGAAGGAAAACTCTATAATCCTTTCCTAAGGAAACTTGACCCTAAAACAGTTACCTGTTTCTTTATCGGGTATCCTGATCATTCAAAGGGTTATCGTTTCTATTGTCCTTCCCATGTCACCCGTATTGTTGAAACCAAGCGTGATGCGTTCCTGGAGGATTTCAAGGTCAGTGGGAGCAGTACCAACCCTTACGAAGAACTGCAAGAAGTACAAGACGCGGGGGGGGGGGGGGGAGAGACTCGTCGCTTACCATTACTCCGTTTACTCCTCTTGTACCCCATGCAACTGCACCTGAAGCCACTGCACCAATTCCATCTCCACAATCAGAACCCATTATACCTCATAACGAAGGCACATCAAACGCTCAAAACCAAGACAACGCTGAACCCGATAATCAACTCAGGAGGTTATCTAGGAAAAGAAGGCCTACTAATTGGGATGATTATGTTACCTACCTGAATGGATGCTGGAAAGCTCAATGATCCTATCTCTTATAATGAAGCCATTAGCAGTGATCAGTCTTCTGAATGGAATAAAGCAATGATTGATGAGATTGAATCCATGAAGAAAAATGACGTTTGGGATTTGGTAGAATTACCCAATGGTGTCAAACCTGTAGGTTGTAAATGGGTGTTCAAAACAAAACTGGATCCGAATGGGAACGTTGAACGCTACAAAGCGAGATTGGTTGCAAAGGGCTACACTCAGAAAGAGGGAATTGACTATCAAGAGACGTTTTCACCTGTCTCTCGTAAAGATTCATTAAGGATCGTTATGGCCCTAGTAGCTCATTTTGATTTAGAGCTGCATCAGATGGACGTCAAAACTGCTTTCCTTAACGGAGACTTAGACGAAGATGTTTACATGAAACAACCTGAAGGATATAAACCTGAAGGTCAGGAGCATCTAGTCTGTAAGTTGAAGAAATACATTTATGGGTTAAAACAAGCATCACGTCAATGGTACCTCAAGTTTGATGAAGTCATGAAGAGGCAAGGTTTCATGAAGAATCAAGTGGATCAATGCACCTACCTCAAGATGAGTAGGAGTAACTTTACGATACTTGTCCTTTACGTAGATGATATTCTATTGGCAAGTAATAGTTTAGACATGTTGCATGAGTCGAAGCGGTTACTCTCGCATAACTTCGACATGAAGGATCTCGGAGATGCTTCATACGTCATTGGCATCGAAATTCACCAAGATAGACACAAAGGGATCTTAGGATTGTCTCAAAAGACTTACATAGATCGTGTCCTTACACGTTACAACATGCAACAGTGCAAACCCTCCGTCGCTCCAGTAGTTAAGGGAGATGTTTTCGGTTCATTCCAGTGTCCGACAACAGAGGTTGAAAAGGAGCAAATGAGCCAGATACCTTACGCGTCAGTAGTCGGGAGCCTGATGTATGCTCAAGTCTGTACTCGCCCAGATATCTCTTATATTGCTGGAATGCTAGGCCGTTATCAGACTAATCCTGGTCTAGATCACTGGAAAACAGCTAAGAAGGT
The DNA here is from genome assembly GCF_002127325.2 of Helianthus annuus. Taxonomy (NCBI): domain Eukaryota; kingdom Viridiplantae; phylum Streptophyta; class Magnoliopsida; order Asterales; family Asteraceae; genus Helianthus; species Helianthus annuus. Next base: position 120,486,088 of record NC_035447.2, on the reverse strand, counting down.
CCTTAGATATCTGCAAGGGACGAAAGACTATAAACTGACTTATAGAAGAAGTGATCACTTAGAAGTGGTAGGTTATTCTGATTCTGACTTTGCCAAATGCAAAGATTGTCACACCCCCAAAATCCACACGCGGAGTACCACCGCTTGGAGGCGTGACATGACCAGGATCAAGCCACCAATCATATTGAACATAGCATATAATTAAAGTAACTCATCAATACGAAAGGTGTTCCAAAAACCAAACATAAGTAAGTGTATAGCGGAAGCATAAATGTAAAACCCAACATAAGTAATAGTTTAAAATGTCATAATGTTTAACATGGCATCCACGATCCATGCCCCACAACGACTGCGCCTCCCGTGCAAGCTCCATGGGTACCTAAGGTCCTGCAAGGCATGTAACAGAGATTCAACAACAAAGTTGAGCGAGTTCACAGTTGGTTATTCAGTGTTCGTGATAGAATAGCAAATCGTATGTTCGTTTAGTAAACCATGTATCGTATGCATTTGTATCGCAGCCCTCTAGGCATGTGCGCGAAGATTAGTGGGAGTTTCCCAAGTATTCTAGACTAGGTATATTTGTATCGCAGCCCACCCGGCATGTATGCGAAGTTTAGTGTATGGTTCGCAGCCATTCCAGGCATGTGTGCGAAGATTAGTTCTATTATCGCAGCCATTCCCGGCGTGTGTGCGAAGAGAAGTGTTTGTATCACTAGTCTAGCAGTATCTATCAAAAACCTTCCTCTCCCGAGGCCCAAAGTACGTAATCCTGATAATAACTTGAGTATAAGAAATCTTCCAAACCCATTCCCGACCCTGGGAATCCCATGAGTTGGTAAGAGTGTGAACTCACCTTGGTTTGCTCGGCAGATACACAGAAAGGTCAATCAAGCTATATTGTGGTCAACCACGTCCTACCATGGTTACCATACAACTCAGGTTCGTATTCAAGTAGTGCACGTATGTTTTCTACACATATTCCATCTAGTTGCATACAAGTATTGATCATGGCATACACGTATAATCATGGCAGTTCAACCACAGTATGAGTTCAACAGTACAGTCACGTAAATAAACGAAGTCCAAGTATGCGGCCCAAATAGTTGGGCTCGTAACAGTGTATAAGTCCAATTGTGTGCACGTGTTCCTGGTCTCGAGTCGAGACTAGAGATCTCGAGTCGGGACTAGGTGGTCTCGAGTTGTAGTCCTGGAGTTCTCGAGTCGCAACTAAGGAAGTCTCGAGTCATGCATGTACTAGTCGAGACTAGACGGTCTCGAGTCGCAACAGGACCCGCAACCATGGTCTCGAGTTAGGCTGTTTCTGTGCTGGTGAGGTGTGGTCTCGAGTCGAGACTATGAGTTCTCGACTCGCAACCCGTGTCGAGATCAGGAATGCAACAAACTTCCTTATTTACAGCATCTTTAATTCCGTAACAATTGCTAACAAGTTTGGCAGTTTCACAACAGATTAAACAGCATTGAATTCGGAATTTCATACACAATCATACTATCTTAATCATCACGAAATCAAGAACAATCATCAAGCACTCAATCGGATCATCTGATTAACTAATTCCAGAACTAACATGTAACCCAAAACATAGACTATCAACCATCATCATTCAATCATTTAATCGGATCATTAGGCTAGCGGACTCTAATACTAACATGCAACCCTAGCCATCCATTAGATCATCATGAAATCCCTTCTAATAGTTTTGCTAACACGAAAACAGTTTCATCATATGCAAACCGAAATCAACACATATGCTCCATTCATGATCACAATTCATTACATAACTACTAGCATGAAACCCTAACTGATCATATAACAATACCACATCAGACGCATAACAACCATCAACAAAATAACACTAACCGAGATGTTCGAGAGGGTTGGATTGAACCGAAAGAGAAAGGCTTCGAGTGGGGCTGCCGTCCGGTTCCAAGGGAGAGAAAAGGAGAGAGCTTAGGGTTTGTGTGTGTTGGTGTTTTGCAAGTAATGAGAAACTACACCCCCTAAAGGTTCATGTATGCGTAATGGGTGAGTGGGCCGAACCCATCTTTGGGTTGCCCTTGATCCGAATACAATGAGTAAGGCCCGAATGGGCTTGTGCGATCGGCCAATAGTTGTGCGGTCGGTTCATGTTGTGCGTTTTGGGCCCATTCAATATACAAACATTCAATACACACAGCACATAATCATAACATTCAATTAATAAAATTTCACGTAATTACATAACGTTGCACAAAGATAGGTTCGAAATACGAGTTGTCACAAAGATGACAAGAAATCCACTTCGGGCTACATCTTTATGTTAGCAGGCGGACCTATCTCATGGAAGAGTCATAAACAACAGTTAACTACAACTTCCACAATGATGGCAGAATACATTGCTGTTTATAACGCAACCTGTCATGGAATGTTGCTTAGAAATCTGATCACTGGACGCAAAATCGTTAATTCCATTTCTAGACCATTGAAGCTTTACTGTGATAACTCAGCTGTCGTTAGTTTCTCGAACAGTAACAGTTCGAATGGAGCTGGTTTATATCTCGATACAAAATATTTGTTCGTACGTGAACGAGTTGAGGAAAATAATCTTTGTATTGAGTATATTAGTACTAAAGATATGCTTGCGGATCCGATGACTAAAGGTCTCCCACCTAAAGTTTTCGAAGAACATGTATCGAATATGGGACTTACTAAAGACCTTATTTAATGGCATATTGTACTAGCTTACGTTTTAATTAATAAAATTTCCCCAGTTTGATTTTGTATGTCTCTAACATATGTTCTGCCGGTGTAATGACATATAGACAAATATAAATACAAATCAGACGCTAAAGGGCTTATAAGTATTTTGATCATAACTATTAGGTTTTAAATTGAGGCTATAGTATGATTAATGGGGGTCCTGAGTCGAATGATGATTCAACGGCTGTATTTCTCTGCTATAGTTCTTGGTTTAAGGCTAAAATGAGTGTTAACTCCTGGCCAGGCTCATCTAATACTCATGATAAATGATTACTCGGCTAAGTGGGAGAATGTGAGATTAAATATATTATTATTATAATATTTAATCTTTTAGCCATTATAATCATTTATATTATATTAGATCAAAATATAATAATAACCTATTAATAATTAGTTGGTAATTGTTGATGGACCATATTACCCTTATTAACTAATTAGGTTTCCTCTTGGGTGTATATATAAGGAGATTATTAGAGAGTTTAAAGGTTAGACAAGTTACACAATTACAACCCTCATAACATCTATTCTCGGCTCTCTCTCCCAACCGATTCTACCATAGTTTCGGTTTCATCACCATCATAACTTTACACCCTAAGGAGGAACCAGATCATCCTGACAAGTATGTCGAACTCAATGGCTGCATCTCTGACTGGATTCTCTGCTGGCCTGTCTGCTGTAACAGGTGTTATTTACATGTTTTCCCTTATATGTTTAACAGAACTGATTCAACATCCAGCGCTATCGCCACCTTAGCCAGCACCCCTTCTAGCCGTTCATTCCTCTCACACTTGATTTTGCACATTTTGTGGGTTTACAAACAAGGAGGTTTATTGAGTTTGTTTTTGATTTTTCCATCTATTTAAAAGCAATCAATGTTAGTTTAGGGTTCGTGATCAGTCGTAGTTGGAGGGTTTGTTTTTTGCTTGAATAAGTGAATCCAAGTTATGGGGTTTGAGTTCTGGTGTATCTACTTGAATCCTTGTTTAGCGTTTTCATTTGTGTGGGAGATTTGTGTACGATTTTTTTGGTTGCACTCGTTGAAATGGGTTATGATACGACTCATGAATTTTTTTAAGTAACTAATATTCAGTGTTCGGATGTCCATCACTCACCGTCTCACTTACATAATTCTCAATTCTCAATGTACATCGGGTCGATCACATAATAAATATAATACCAAATCCATTTGAAAATACATAGTAATATTATGTCATGACTCATGAGAAATTACATAATAAAATACAGTTTTACGGGGTAAGGGTGGTTATCATCACTCACCACCCATTTATCACTCACAACATCCAATCAGTTTCCGCCATGTCATCAACCATTATTCCATCACTCACAACATTTTTAGTGGAAATGCTCATCACTCACAACACCCAACAATAAACTCTCACACCCCCTCACATGTTCCATTTATCACGGCGTCATTTTTTTCACGGGAATAAAGATTTACGCGTGAACTTTAGGGTGTGCCGGTGGTTTATGCAAATCTTTCACGCGTTGAAATTGTTTATCACGAACCAAAAAGGCACTGCCCCGGGTGGCCTTAGTACAATTGTTTTGTATAGTCTTTCGTCTTTTGAAAACGATCTACTACATCTTCAAGACAATTATTCTTAATTAACTCCTTTAATATAACAATGCAGCGATCATACAAATATTAATCACTAATCCAATTACGCAAATCTAATTATACATACTTCATTGAAGAAAGACATATCTCAACAGTGGATCTTGTAACCAATAAAACTAATACTAATGATAACTTCAATAAACTATACACCAACATAAATGAAAAACGTTTCTTTGTCTCCGCAGTCAGTTTTACAATAGCAAATAAAACATTCAACTTTGTAAATACTTTTTCCGTTTTCAAATTGTCAATGTAGTTGGGGAGTTTTAAGCCCAAGTCTTCTTTTATTACCATTACTATATATTATTACTATATATTACTACTAGTGGGGAACCCGCGCATTGCAGCGGTGTCGACAATACACGACCATAAATCCCATTCCAGTCATATATATAGTGCCCTCAGTTATTAAATCCAAGTTATTTAGTGTCCTCAGTTAAGTTGCTTATTATTAAATTCTTCTTTGTATTTACCTTGACTTGAGGCGTCGTGACCTCAGCTCGGTACCAAAATCCCCATGAGACTTGTACCAAAAACGAACATTAACATGCACCGGCGTACATACATTAACGTTGACAACAAACACATAAATAATAGCCGATAATGAAAATCATAATTTAACAGAGCCCGAAAGCATCGATCATGATAAACAAGTGTAAGCGTGAAATATATAATGATGATAACCGAGTAGAGAACTCAAAAGTATTGATCACTTTACCATGATTGAGCTTGAAGTTAAAGGCTTAGATCTCAAGTCGAATTTCGAGTTTAACCCGAGTTTGGCAATGTTCAACCATGAATTCTAATTTATCATTTCCCATAAAGAAGAACCAATCTCAACAAAACACCATCTTTATATAACATCCATCACAAAACGCATAAGTGGTACATATTGTTCATTCTACAAATAAAACTTGAATGGTGTACTAAATTTGCAGCACAACCAAAAAAAAAAGAACTTAGCAGTGTACCAAAGAATCAATATTCTAAATGGCTCCATCTTTACCAAACGTTAAATCTATGAGTCTAACACACATGATACAACCACGGTCTAGTTCGAGAGCGCGATCCAACTTCAAGAACTCCGGTAAAGTTTTGCATAGACTCTCTTAGTCCTATACAGCACAATCATACTCAAGACAAATGCCATGAGACAAAGAAGTGAAAAGATTCCGCAAGTGATGGAGTAGCATATGGTTCCATAGCACGTCAGTGCTTCGCCATCTGTGAGCGTGTTAAGGTTTGTAGCACTTTGAATCTTGGTTTCATAGTCATAAATGCCGCTAGCAATGACGCCGGAGAAAATTAGTGAACCGGCTGGGGTAGCAAGTGTAAGAAAGTTATACAATGCACCAAAACTCTTTAGCCCGAATAGTTCTGACACAGCAGATGGCACAATGGCCCAATGGGCCCCGTAACACGATCCCATCACAACTGAGACAATGTATATCGCCCCTGGTGCACTAACGACATAGTAGAGAAGTGAACACGACATCACTACTTGAGCCGCAGCCACTGCCACTGGTCTCGGGTATGCATACTTCTTGTTGCCATAATAGTTTAAAAAGTTAAATTGCTTGGAAAAATCAAACTTATTTACATGTACATAGAGCTGCAAACGAAGCGAACATGTTATGGGTTACCAAAAAAACATAATATACCTTAAGCACCCTTTTGCCTCTAAAGCTTACGCGCGTTGCAGCGGAGTCGATAATTTACGTTAGTTTATCAAAATTTCACCTGTAGTCTCCACTTGGCTGACCATTAAACAAAATTTCATTTGCAAATGTTTTGACTGCAAAGTCAATGCACTGGTCAGTCCAATTATCATCCTCAGTCAGCATCCTCTGGAATGGCATAACACAGGTTACCATCATCAGCAGGTTGTTTTTCCAAATTTACCCATGTTGCTTGCTTCACTTCGCCTACTCCGTTACCCTTAGTAGGGCCCACACTTGTCGGGTCAGTCCTATGACACATCTTTTTTTGTTTCCATTTTTATGATCGAGTAGGTGAACTAAAATGTAAATGATGTTGGTGTTGGTGATCAACACCTGGTCGATGCTTTACACAGAAAAAAAAAGAAACACGAATGATCGATCGTAGCCAAAAATCAGAAACACAGGTGACTATGTAAACTTGGTAGACCTTTGGCCCGTGTGATGTCAAAAGGTCGACCCAATCACCATTTTAAACTGACGCCTAATTGGACTAAATGAGGAGCTGATGATACCCTTAGTGGGGCCCACACTTGTCGGGTCAATCCCATGACATTCTTTTTTTTTCCATTTTGATCGTAGCCAAAAATAATGACATGGGTTCCTTCCATGTTACCCATTGCTGAATCTGGATGCTCTTGGTTTGAAGTGGAAGCAACATCATTGTTTTTCAGTTCACTCACTTTATGAGTTTCATTTTTTGAATTCTGAATACTAAAAAATTAAAAAAAATAAAAATATTAGTTTCAGATATGATCAAAACCAAATAAGAGAACAAATTGAAGTAATGATGTGTTTACCTCGAAAATATATTCGTTATCGAATGAATCAAGAATTGTATTCCAAGCTATTGGATTGGTGGCATAAGAAACAATGAATACTTAGGAAATTGTCAAAGCTGGGTTCTGGCTGAACATCAAAAGGTCATCTTCTTTAAGGAATGTATTTCCATCAAATTTGAAGTCACTGGTAGAAGCACCAAAAATGGTTCAACAAGCAAATAATCCAATTCAAAATCCTCAGTGTTGCTTGTTTCACTAATGTATTCATTTTTTTTTTCAGATGTGGGTCCAACTTGTTCTGTACCGGCAAATCAAACAAGCATGATAAGAGGTAAAAGTTTAAAACTATTAATAAATTACAACGATAATAGCACATAGGGTAACTGCCATTCGCATTAAACCTCCAAAGAATGAGGCAGCTCCAAGTAAAGCATACCTGAAAATATATTATTCCCATGTAGAATCCTCCAAGCATGACCATTTCTTGATAATTAGAAGGCCAAACTCATCAGTTCGTTCATTAATTATACAAAAGAAAACAAAATCTACCATAAACACACTATTAGACACCCAACCCAAACACTCCACTTTGCAAGATATGAAGTTGCAAATCTTTCCTTGGTTTAATGTATTTGTTAAAAAAGACATAAAAGTGGTTAAACAATCAACCCAGTGAGGGAAGTCTCCCTATATTAACGACGATAATCACAATCAACTCGAACATAAGCAAAAGTTATGTCACCCATCTGCCAATTTATGAAGAGTCACTCTTTAATATTTCGAGCTTCCTCTAAAGAATCCGGTGCCCTTCCTACGCAATATATGAAATTATGAATGAATTCTTCTTTTAAAAGATTCTTTGCCTATTTCATAACAATGTAATTTTGATTTTTAATCATAATATGCTATTATCACTATGAAAAAAAAAATCAACAAAATGTAACTGTGGGTTAACACAGTTCATTCTAGCCTGTACTAAAAATGACCATGTAACCTAGACCTGTTTTAATCCATTAATCTTACTGCATACTCCCTGTATTAGCAACAATAATCAGAATGAACTTGAATATAAGCAAAAGTTATGTAATAAAATCAAACAGACTTCTAAAAGGGCACCTTGTCAAAAACCCAGATGAAGCTTTTCAAGGGTTCTTCAAAATTTCCTAGTAAAACAGCAATGAGTCGATTAATTCGAACTAAAATTCACCAGGCAATTGAAGGTTGTCAATCAGAATCCTAGATGATGACTCGATCAGAACCCAAGATGACGAGCCGAGCATTAGTAGTTACCAATCAAATCTGGGATTCGATACGATAATTTAAACCTTTTTGTTTCACAACTCAAAATTGAAAACTCATACATGTGGTCCGCCGAATGTGTTGAATAATCTCGCCTTCGTTCATCTTCAATGAGTCCGCAAGTAACAACCATCGCGTCAGACAGTAGCAGTGGGGTTGGCAACGACGGTGAATAATCTCGCCTCGTTTGTACGGTTCGTCTTCTTCACCGGGAGGATTAGGGTTGCTGCCATCCAATCGTCCAGAATTGATGTGACCTAATTGATGTATTACTAATTGCAGTGACGCTTTGCGTCATCTTAGCAGCAGTGTTATTCAGATGTAGACTTGATTGTGGGCGTAATCCATTGAATTGGGGGGTAAAATTGGGAGAAGATGATGAAAAAACAGGGAATAAGGCATGACCCTTCGACTGCCATCTTAAAATTTCAGGAGTAAATTACCTTTTAGTACATATGAGATATATTATATAGTATTATAGATATATATATTACTATTACTATTACTATATATTTACTATTTACTATATATTTACTATATATTACTAAACGAATTGAAATGAATAGTGATTTTACTATTATAATAATATATAGTTTTTTAATACTTTATTATTTTTAATATTATAATAATACTTCTTTTCTTTACTTTTTAACTTTAATTCTTTTTTTAATATCAGAGGTTGGGATAAGATTGGTGTCAACCGATATCGAACCAGTACTGGTATAAAAAATACCGGTACGATCCTATTCGGTATCAGTACATGAAGGTAAAAACCGACACTAATACAGTTTGTTATAAAATAATAAAGAACAAAAAGATAAAAATCATATGATACATCTTGGCTTATGACTTAAGTATATTTGATATATTAAATCTCTCGAATTTATCATAGGATGTTACCGCATTAAAACATTTCCCAAACTCTTTAATTTGCATATCTAACATCGTTTTGAAATAGATTAACTCATAATAGTTGTGATATTAGTTCTTTGTCTTTTTTTTTTCTTAAGTTATTGTCATTCATATTGATCATTTTAATGTCATATACTTCACACACAGAGCAAACTTCTTCCAAATGTGTAAGTGTATTATAATGAAAATTCCAACTTGTATCCCAAACTCTTGCAAAAGAAATTTCATGATTTAAAAGTATCAAATCCCATTGCCTCTTTCAATTTCTCTTTTTGACTTTCTCAAAGCATGTATTGGCATTTGCAAGATGCACATACAACATTTGTCAAGGTGTATACCATATCAAAACACTCACTGAAGGACTGTTTTCTTTTTCAAAATTAAATCTCTCAAACCGTTTAGCTCACAACAATATTACTTGTTTAATCATAACCTTAACCTCTAACATTAGTTATGCTCAATTCATATCGGGCAAACAAATCATTAACAGAAGATTTGGAAGATAATGCATATGTTTCCAAGGCATGAACAAGACCAGTAAATCACTCTTTAACAACTCCACATTTATCATCATATCATAAAAGCATCTATTTAGCACTTCTTATGCAAAATGATTACGATTGTCTTTACGTATTTTTTATATGTCATTTGTTAATCTTCGTTACGTGCATTCCCTGATGCAACATTACCAATAGTTTCATTTTGTTATCCAAAAAAATATAATAATTCCAAATATAATTCATCTATTTAAAGAATCTTATAAGTCATCGTGACCACAAAAAGATAAGGCTAGAGGGTATGGTGATGGTCCTCCAAGGGAGGATGATCCGTCACGTAGGCGTCACGTCATAGTCCTCCCAAGGATACTCCATCCCCCAAAAGTAGAGGGTATGGGAGGATGGTCCTAGTCATAGTCCTCCCCACCCAGTGGCGGATCCAGAATTTTTTTTCACTGGGTTCACTTTTTAGGTGTTTAAGTTTTGGTCAACTCAAACGTTCGAATTTTCGGGTTGGATCGGGCATTATCACTAAAGTCAATATTTTTTCATATCCCACTATTTATCTCCGTCTCTAAAAACACATGAAGCATAAAAAGATGAATAAATAAGCACTATTTAATGCCGGTTCCACCACAAAAGCATCTAATTGAACAACCGGTTCAACTACCAAAGCTCTAACCGAACCATTTCTATTGATTATTAGCTAAGAGATTCTCTTAATCGTTTCTGTTCGACTAAGCTTAATTAAATTAATAATTACCATCTAATTGCTATGTTCAACAATATAGACCTGAAATTGGATTAAACATTCTTGAATTTAAATTCAGAGTTCAAAAATAAACAGTTCAAATATGAAATAGGAAACATTAAAAGGACACCTTGCTGATGATACACATATATGCTTTATACATGTATGATTGAAGCAAAATGGTGTAAATTTCAGACGTTTTTTTCACAGATTCAAAACAAAAAATTGAAAAGGGTTTATTGCAAATTTGTAAACTTTTTTTCAAATCACAACACAAATACCCCCTTCAAACAAGACTCAGCAACAGGGGCACACAGATATGTTCATATAAATGTACCAAAATCATTTGGATTTCTTTTCTGCGAAAGATTAATAGAAATGTCAAAATGAAGAAGGGTTCATCATAAAGATTTACCTTTTTTCTCCAAAATTTACAAGAAATACACCTAGAAAATCCAGAAAAGATTTGAAAGAATGAACAATGGTGGAGGTGGTCGGAAGGTGGAGGCGGAGGACGGCCGGTGTCGGCGGAGGTGGAGGCGCCGTTGTTGATTCTGACTCTGATGTTGCTGAAGGTGGAGGCCAGTTACTTTATTCTCTGAAGTTTTTATGTTAGGGGTTTGTGTTGTTCTAACCCTAAATGGGTTTTAAATTAAAGAAAAAAAACGGAACAAAAAATTTGACTAATTATGCCTTATACAAGATTCAAACCCGGGTGTTTAAAGAAGAATAACGGACACTGAACCAGTAGAGAACTAAGGCTTTTTGTTTATGGGTTCCTTTTATATCTTACTTATGGGTTTTACACTAAAAAGTAAAAACCGAATGGGTTCCTGGGAACCCGTTCTTTGTTAATAGGTCCGCCCCTGTGGACCCCACCATTTTTATGTTTTTTTTTTAATCTTCTACTTTTTTTTAACATTTAACAAATAAACTAACAAAGTATTTTCATTAATATTAAAACCACATTACATAAATTTAAAACAAAACATAAACTTAATAAAAAAAACATAGACTTAAATAATATCATGCTTTTTCTTCTTCATGATGTCGGTTTGTAGTTTTTTCAACATCGAACATTTCGGCTCGGGATACTTAGGTCAATAAGTTTTTGGAAAGCGCAACCAAAGAACTAGTTGAGGTTGATATTCATACTATTGCTTATCACTTTATTTTCCAAACGTAACACATACCCATCTCTTTGAAGCTGAAAAATCAAAATCATATCAACTAAGAATCTAAATATTCAAATCAAATGACTATCAAATAGCATCTATAACTAACATTCTAATAAGTAATTAAACAGTTGTTACTAAAATTCTTAGCTTCTAACAAGTAATCAAATTTAAGTAACAAATGTTACTAACGTTCTAACTAAAAACTTAACAATCAAACTAATGTTCTACACACTAGTCGTTTACCCCCACGATGCGGCGGAAAATATATCACTTAGGGAGTGTGGTAAAAAAAACTCAAACGGAGTGCCTAGTTTCCTTTAAGTTGTGGAGGCTCGATTTGGCATATATAACCATGGTCACATAATATTTTGAGCAACTTCTGACATTTCCTTCGTCTCTCCCAGACTTCATTTGGTGTATCAAACATATAACAAGTGTGTTAAAAAATACGCTTTTTGGGATATTTAAGACCGCTCACAAGTAAACAACTCAAATTCCCTTTGTACATCTACGAAACTGAAAGAATACAAAGCTTGCCTCTTCTCATTCACTTCAAACGTATAAATAATTACAACCAAATCTCCTCATATTGAGGAGAGATATACATGACATATTTAACAAATATTTTCCTATTTTATATCAATGTCTATTACACCCCCGCAGTCGAAGCTAGAGGTGGCCGAATGCTGAGACTGGACCGAAAATCATCAAATAGCACTTTTGGTAAACCTTTGGTGAAAATATCCGCAACTTGGAAACGTGTTGGTATATGTAAAATCCGAACAGAACCACGTTGAACCAGATCTCGAACAAAATGAATATCCAGTTCTATGTGTTTAGTACGTTGATGCTGAACTGGGTTCCCGGACAGATAGATTGCACTAATATTATCACAGTACACAAGACTGGCAGAAGCGAGGGGCTTATGTAGTTCGAGTAAAAGATTACGAAGCCAACAAATTTCCGCAACAACATTAGCCACTCCCCGATATTCAGCCTCAGCACTTGACCGTGAAACCACCGATTGACGTTTGGACGACCAGGAGATGATGTTAGAGCCGAGATAAACACAATACCCGGAAGTGGAGCGCCGTGTATCCGGACACCCGGCCCAATCGGCATCTGTGTAGGCTCGTAATGAGAAATCTGAGGAAGCACCAATAGTTAGACCGTGTGACGATGTGCCTTGTAGATAGCGAATGATTCGTTTAAGAGCATTCCAATGATCCAATTTAGGCGCGTGCATGAACATACACACCTGTTGAACAGCATAGCAAATGTCGGGTCTCGTAAAAGTTAGGTATTGGAGAGCACCGGCAAGACTACGATACAAGGTCGGGTCATCATAATCTGGGCCCGAATCCGAACCCAGCTTGGGTTTAGTATCAACTGGTGTGGCGGCTGGTTTACACGAAGACATGCCAGCCCTGTCAATAATGTCCTTCGTGTATGCTTGTTGAGAAAGAAACATGTTATTTCCGTGCCTTGTAACCTGAACACCCAAAAAATGACTCAGAGGTCCGAGATCCTTCATGGCAAATTCGGCTGCAAGACGAGACATTAGATTGACCCGAAGAGAATCAGTCGACGTTGTAAGAATGATGTCATCGACATAGATAAGAAGATACGCCATATTTCCGTGGTGCTGATACGTAAAAAGTGAATTGTCACATTTACTTTGTTGAAACCCCAGAGAGAGAACGAAGTCCGTGAATCGTTGATACCACGCCCGAGGAGCCTGTTTTAAACCATAAAGAGATTTCTGAAGTAAGCACACATGATCCGGATATTGCCTATGTCGAAACCCCATGGGTTGATACATGTAGACAGTCTCGTTAAGGTTACCATGAAGGAATGCATTTGTCACGTCAAGTTGATGAATCGGCCAAGACTGCGACAAAGCAAGGGATAAAACAGTACGTATCGTAGTCGGTTTAACAACCGGACTAAATGTCTCACCACAGTCTATCCCAATCTGTTGATTGCTTCCATCACAAACAAGACGAGCCTTATACCTTTCTAATGAACCGTCTGATCGAAACTTATGGCGGAAAAGCCACATGCTACGTAAAACATGCATATGAGGCTGTCTTGGAACTAACACCCAAGTCTTATTTTTAAGAAGAGCATTAAATTCAGTGTTCATGGCATTAAGCCATTCCGTGCTGGACAAAGCATCTTTCGGGTTTTTAGGAATGGGTTCGATAGAAGAGGAGTGAAGATTGAAAATAGTCTTGGGTTTATGTATGCCATCCATAGAACGGGTACGGATGGTTCGAGTGGGTGGCGGCGGTGATGAGGGTGGGGGTGGGGTTGGGATTGGGAATGGGGTGGATAAAGTGGTCGGTGAAGGAGTCGTTTGAGGTGACGAGTCGGAATTAGGATGGGATATGTAATCGGAAGAAGGGGTGTGAACGGGACTGGGGATGTGAGACAAATTATCGATTGGTGATTGGGATGTGGGGCTGTGAGGAGGTGAAGGTGGGCTAAGGATATGTGGGCTGGTAGAAGTGGGTGGGCCGAGAGGAGTGGGAGAAGGTGGAATGTGAGTGTGGGTATGGGGTGGTGGGCCGAGAGTTGTATGAGTAGGTGAGATGTGGGTGTGAGGAAGTGGGCCGATAGGGTTATTGTTTGGTGAGTTGAGTGGGCCAATGGGAGTAGAGGTAAGTGGTAGGTGAGTAGATGGATTGGATAAGTTAAGGTTGGTGGGGAACTGTGGAGTAGCAGTGGATTGGACATTAGATGTGGATGTATCTGTGTTGGGAGAAGTAGGGAAAGGAGTGGTGATTTGATAATCAGTAAGAAAATCATACGAGGAGGGAGAAGGTATGGGGTGATTAGCAAAAGGAAAAATAGACTCATCAAAAATTACATGTCTATTGATGATAATTTTATGTGTATTGAGATCCAGGCATTTATAACCCCTATGATTAGTTGGGTATCCAAGGAAGACACATGGCATAGATCGATATTGTAGTTTGTTAATGGTTGTGTGAGGAACAAGAGGATAGCAAAGGCAACCAAATACCCGAAGGTGCGAGTATGAGGGGATCTGTTGATATAATTTTTGAGTGGGAGAAATGTTGGAAAGAACTTTGGTTGGTAAAATATTGTGAAGATAGGTTGCTAGTTCCAAGGCATGATGCCAATAGGTTCTAGGTAAAGAAGAATGGGCCAAAAGTGTGCGAATGATATTATTAATGGATCGAATTTTTCTTTCGGCTTTACCGTTTTGAGAAGAGGAATAGGGGCAAGAGAATCGAAATTGCATGCCATTGAGTTTACAAAATTGGTGAAACATATTGTTGTTGTATTCGGTCCCATTATCACATTGAAATTGTTTGATTTTGCGTTCAAACTGAGTTAGAAGCATATTAGAAAATGTAGTAAAGGTGGAGAAAACATGAGATTTGGTGGTAAGAGGGTAAGTCCAAAGAAAGTTAGAAAAGTCATCAAGAAATAAAATGTAATAACGATGACCCCCCGTACTAAGAACCGGGGAAGTCCAAAGATCACTATGTATAATATCAAATGGCAAAGTTGTAATATTATGAGAATCCATAAAAGGTAACCGAATATGTTTACCAAACACACAAGATTGACAAACATTGTTTTGCAACCTTCCACAAGAAATTAAACTAGAGTTTTTAAGAGAATGTAATAAAGAATGTCCCGGATGACCGAGACGTTGATGCCATGTGTCTTGAGAAATTGCAGTGAGAGCGGTGGGAGATGTGATCTTGGTAACTTGGGATGGATCAAAAGTGTAGAGTCCTTCCGAGCTATTGCATCGTAGGATAGGGGTCCGAGTCTTGAGATCCTTCACCAAAAAACCATACGGGTCAAATTCAATAGATAATTGGTTATCGGTAGTAAAACGACGAACGGAAAGTAAGTTTTTAATTAGGGAAGGTGCGTAAAGGACACGGTTTAATTTAAATGGTGGTAGGGGAGGGGGTAGGGTAATATTGCCTTGTCCATGCACGGGAATGGTTTGACCATTTCCCACAATAATATGTTTATTAATGCTCTTATTAAAAACAGACGAGGGATGAGAGTTAGAAGACATATGACCTGTTGCACCTGTGTCCATAGCCCAAGAAGGGTCGTTGAGAGCCATTGCATGCATCGCGTGATTGAGATCGGTTGGCATGTGCTGTGTTGGTCGAGGGCCAAGAATTCCTGCCGATGATGTATTGTTGGATCTGTTCATTGTAGGATAAGGGCAAGGAGGCCCATTATTCCAAGAAGCCCATGTAGGATGAGGTGTGCCATTAGTGAGGCCGGCCCATGGTGCAAGAAAAGGCCAAGGGTAGTAGGCTGTAGAGTTCGAATGGAACTGTGAGGAGTAGTTTCCGCCGCCAAACTGTGAAGACCCATTCCGGCCGCCACGACCCCCTTGTCTACCTCGACCCCGGCCGCGACCACGACCACGGCCACGACCCCTCTCATACGACTCCATGCGGTGTCCAGCAGGTGATTCGGTTCGTTCGCGGTTGTCTTTTTGTGAAGTTTCAACCGATGCGGTGAGAGCCGCACCGGCCGACTGTGCTGCATGACGAACTTGACTGAGTTTTCTAGACTCAGCCATGCATAACCGAGAGCGGGTATCATAAAAATCAGGGAGCGGCTTCATCTGTTGAATAACGGAGGCTGTGTTCTCGTATTGTTCGGTGAGACCCGATAAGAGTTGTAGAACAAGTTGTTCATCAGTAATGGGGGACCCGAGATTAGTCAACTGATCGAATATTACCTTAAGTGCTTGACAGTATGCGGACATATTCGGAAACTGATCCAGGTGAGTGTTTGCAAATTTATTGTTGAGGTCGATAGTGCGAGTGGCCTTGTTATCTTGAAAGATATTTGCAATCGTTGTCCAAGCATCAAAGGCGGTTGTGTCTGGTTTAAGAACCGTGTGCAACAGGTCGGTAGATATAGTGCTGTAAATCCACTGCAAGACGATGGAATCGAGACGTTCCCATGTCTCGGTGGGTACCGGCTGTTCTTTGTCTTTGTCTTTATTCGAAACGGAAGAGGAGGAGGTTTCGGTGGCTGATTTGTGTTGAAGGTGATCATACACGAGATGTGCTTTGCATTGTATTTTGAACATCTCCGACCAGGTCGTATAGTAACCGGTTTCGATGTCCAAAGTAACTGGAATGAGGGTCTTGATGGACGTAACGGAGACAGCGGGGTGGGGAGAAGTTGAAGACATGGTGATGGCAGAAGGTATTCGTAATCAGAAGGTGAAGGGAACAAGGTTTTCGTAAACAGAGGGTGAAGAGAAGGATGATCGGTTAGGTCTTTGATACCATGAAAGAATACAAAGCTTGCCTCTTCTCATTCACATCAAACGTATAAATAATTACAACCAAATCTCCTCATATTGAGGAGAGATATACATGACATATTTAACAAATATTTTCCTATTTTATATCAATGTCTATTAGAAACACAACCAAAATTGGTAATTAGCTGGTATTAGCCTCTTGGATGTTTCTGAAGATAATTGACTCCTTAAAAACTTTACCTGCAGTAAACAAAAATAGAGTTAGTAACATCAAAACATGTTCAAGAAACTAAAACGATAATTTCATTAAAAACCATTTTAAGTTTTATTACTCGATTCACATTGGAAACCACCTTGAGATGTATCATGTGAGTGAAGGAAGAAAGAAGGACACAGGCAGGGCCGGCCCTCAGAATTCATGTACCCTGTTCGAGCTCGAAAAACGTGCCCTTAGGTTTTAACGAAATAAAAAATTTAAACGAGTTTTTCATACAACTTTGAACCGTTGACAAAAATATAGCATTCGATAAACAATGCAATTAACAAAATACAAAATATAGTATTCGAATGAGTGACATACCGTAAAAACTAATATGCTAATAGCTAACCAATGATTCGTAAAGCTCGCCTTGCATTTTTTATAGCAAATTGGTGAATCAACTCTTCACAGTTTATATCATCTAAGACTTCGTTCTCGATAGCAATCATTGCCAACCCACTAAGTCTTTCTTGGGACATTGAAGATCGTAGGTAAGATTTCAATAACTTCAACTTCGAAAAACTTCATAAATGAACTGAATTTGACATAACTTAACTAAAATCGACATAAGTTAACTGAAATCGACATAAGTTAACTGAATAAATGAATTTGACATAATAACTGAAATCGAAAATCAATCCTAAATCATAAGTTAAGTGATTTCGACATAAATTAACTGAATTCGACATAATAACTGAAATCGTAAATCAATCCTAAATCATAAGTAAACTGAATTCGACAATTGATTTTTAGTTGTTTACCTGTGAACTGATCCGACTCAGACAATCAGTGATCGAAGGCTGTGTTGTGACTGTGAAATCGAAGGCCTACTGGCTGTGTCTCTGATCGAACTACACCTAAAAAATTGCAGAATGATGATGAATGATGATCGAATCGAAGGCCTGCAGTGCGACGTTTCTGTTCCTGTATTCCTGTTCCTATGCGACGTTTCTGTTCACAGTCCCGGATGAAAGATTGCCGCCCAGAATTCGTTTTTTATTAGTTTTTAGAAAATATTTGGGTATTGAACTCACTAACCTAATGGGCTAAATAGTTTAAACAATGTGATTTTTTGTGAATGGCCCTATGTTAATATTTTTTTGGTTATACCCTATTAAAAAAAAATTACATATATAATATCGGATTTTTTTTTTTAAATTACGTGTCCTACGAAATCACGGGCCCTATTCGGTTGTCATCCCCGCCCTCCTTCAGGGTCGGCTCTGCACACAGGTACACGCCTTTAGTAGACATAGGTAGGGATGAGCATTTGGGACTTGGTACCGGTACCAAATTCCCATACTGAACTTTTTTCGTTACCGATTCGGTACCCACTATTTGGAGTTTTCGGTATTGTTATTGTTGGCACAGTACCGGTATTATACCAAATTTTACACACATACACCATTACCGTACCGAACATTTTTGGTACCGGTACCCACATTTGGCGATTTTCGGTACCGGTACCGAGCTCATCCGTAGACACAGTAGACACAGGTCATCTATCCCTCTAAACCAGTTCAGTTAAATACGCCCAGTAGAAGCCGAATTTTACCTTAAATAGGATATACCAGAAGCTAGACTATTACGTCAGCAACCTCAGTACCTCCTTGATATTTTTAACAACATCAATTCTTCATACAAACCTGGAACTAATAACAAATAAATCAATACTAACACAGAATAAAATGATTTCCAAACTTCAGAGCAACAATTAGCACAGATTACCTAAATTGATTAGGAACGAAAGGACCTAACTTGTGACTCAATAGCTAACAAATGAAGGACATTGACACCAAATCTCTACTTTAGATGTGAACCATATAAAATGTCTCATTCTACAGGTTATAGTTTCTTCGTTAAACCATGAAAATCTTGAATTTGACTTATTTGTTTTATTGACTAATGTTATAGAAACAATATCATTAAAATATAAATATAATTGTATTAATACAACATTTATGAGGCTTTAACCATTTGAGAAGTATTTGGGGGGCTTTTTAGTCAAGTGTCAAAGTTTTACCCGTTGGGGACAAAACAACCTAGTTTACCAAAAAACTGATGAATCTGTATAGACATCTATGTATTTCTTCACCTACATGTGAAACTCAATATCAGAAAGGAGAAATATCGTTCTTATAACTCATGTGGGAATAGGAAACGAGCCGTTAAAGATGTATGTAGTTACCTTCCAAGAATTGACACACAGTACTTTGGCATAATTGTGCATCCATTCTTCCATTTTTAATTGACTGTGGCTACTGCTCATATCATAGCTTTCAAGATTCCATGTACCGACAATAAAGCATACAACATTGGATTAACTCGGTCGATGCTATTAAGAAAAATCGAAATAACCGAACCATAACCAAGTGGAGATTGAGGAGGGGTGAAATGACGCACGCTGATTGAGAACATGTCGTTACCGCCTGTACCTCTTGTCCCTTACACGATTGCACATCGTGGGGATCTTCAGGTACAGTAGGTGGCGGATATTGATTGGATGCATGTCCCTTTCACCTTGTACTAGGGTTGAGGAGAAAACCGAAATAACCGAACCATAACCAAAATAACTGAACTGAAAAACCGAACCGAAACAAAAACCGACGGTTCGGTTTTCGGATTTTTAATAACCGGAAATTTCGGTTCGGTTTTCAGATTACCATTTTAAAAAACCGAACCGATAAGTTACATTCCGTATATTTTTATGTTTTAGTTTAAGTTGTTTAAGTGTTTAACCCAATGCTAGTAGAAATTATTAATTTTATTCTTGAATGTTAAGTGTTTATAATAAAAACATTACATGTTTATTTATGACTGAAATGATTTATTTATTACCTACATGATATAAAAAAATTCATATAAAAATTAAATGATATTCAAATTACTATAAAAGAAAATGTCTTAATAAAAACTTTAAACATAAAAGTAGATTAGGAGGTTAGATTTATGTAAGCAATATTAATAAAAGAGGTTAACTATAATAAGTTAAATTATAATATATAAGAAAGATTCTTATATTTTAAATTATACTTTTTTGTAATTTGAATCTTGCATAATTTTGTTCCAAAAACCGAAAAACCGAACCGAACCGGCATAAAAACCTAATTGAAACCGAAAAAAGAGAAACCGAAAAACCGACACCGAACCAAATTTCGGTTTCGGTTTTAGTTTTTCCCAAAAACCGAACCGAACCTTGCACACCCCTATCCTGTACAATGTGTTTCTTCTGTGCTCGCATAGTCCCGCGCCCACATTAGTAGTCTGTGGTGGAATGCTGGAACCGGCTGAGTGTTTTTATACTAAGGGTCGGTATGGTCTTGCGCGCGCGGAGGCTTGTTGCGGGCGCCGCGACAATTAGGACAATACCCCTTCAAGTCCCCACAGTCAAGTGTTGCTCCCGTGCGTGGTAGTAAGCTAGTGGAATTCTGGACTAGATAAGTGTTTTCGTTTTTTACCACAAATGGTATTCTTGGGTGCGGCCAAGTTGATGGCGCACACTTGCGTGTGTGACTTGAGGAAGTGCACATTCTTGTGGGCGACTTGAGAAAAGTGCACATTCGTGTATGAAGCTTAAGAAAATGTGCACTCGGGTATGTGGCTCGAGGTGGCGCATGTGACAAATGGCAAATAACCGATGATTCCGTACAAGCTAATCACTATTTTATTTACATAATCTCATGCAATTAGCGTAATTTAATTACGTAACTGGACCGTACATTAGATAATAGTGTTAGGACAAGAGAACAATACTATAACATATGTTGGTTTTCGTCGTATTGCGAAACCAAGCAAACAATGTCCTAAAAGTGTTGATAGAAAGTGTTGCGCGCACTATTTACGGTCAAGCTATTCATGACAGCAAAACCGTGAAAACAGATCGAAACTATGAAAAACGACACACAGATAACATAACTAAGTCCATTTTTATAAGAAAACACTAATACGAAAACATATCTTGCAAAGATACAAGACTTTCCGGTATGACGCCCTTATTACTAAAATGTTCGTTTCGGCTAAAATATAACATTTTTAACGCGTCCGAATCCGTATTGTAGCATTTCCGGGACTCCGAAATTATGTCAATCGATGAAAAACACGCTAAAACATTTTAAGGATATCAACGGGGTGTCCAAAACCATAAGCTTTTGATATTGCATCGCTATGCATTAAACTAGTTCGATACCGATCCGGTGAACTAGCAAGCGATATTTTCGCCACTATAACAACCAAACGAAGGAACTAGTGAACTAGGTAAGCTCAATTTGGAACTCGAAATAACTTCATACATCACCCGGGTGCGAGATAACAACTTGCGGAAAAGTTTGTCGGTACGACATAAAAGTGTCGTTAACTAGCCGACGCCTAAACGGAAAGTGTTTAAGGTATCAAAATCCAACTTACACTAGTCTGGCAAACTAGTTAACCATATTTTGGCGTTGGAAACGCCTTGAATAAACGCTATAGCATCAATGGTAAATTAAAACCATCGCTCCCGGTACTATATTACACCTTTCATATCTTACTCGTTATCGAACCGACGAGCGAACTAGTGGTATTTTTTACCATCCAAAATTAATGCCCACTAAACTAATAAACTAGTTGGACTTTATTTAAAATCCTAAACTACCATTAACACCCTAATCATCCTAATTAAACTAATTACCAAAATATCTCACATTTTATCATATATGTCACATGTTTAAATAAATAAATAAACAAATATAAAAGTCATGTCTACATGCTCCAATCGGCCATACCCCTTAGGCTATATTAGAATTAATGATGTATGGAGTATGGCTAGAAAAGATCTTCCATTGACTAAAAGAAATAAGAAAGATTATATAAAAAGATGGCACCTTACCATTCCTTTATCACATTTGCATTTTCATATCTTGCAAACACCAACCACCTCCCCTTTCTTCCTCTAAATTCACGGCAGCCCCTAAACACCCTCAAACTCCTCTTTTGCTAACATTAAACACCTTATTTTCACATAATCTAGTCACTACAAGATCATACACACTTGGGTTAAGCATGGAACACACTTAGGAGCTTTCTTGAAGGCTTAATCTTCTTCTAATCTTCTTATTTAGCTTGTGCAAAGTTGTAAGACTCCTAGACACCCTATTTAAGTTCATTGTTATGTATAGATTATGGAAGTACAAGTTGATCATCTCAAAGATTAATAAAAATCACACTAAAAACCCTAATCTCAAAGCTAATAATCACTAAATATAACCATATTATATGTTAATTTGTGTAGATTAGTGCAACTAGTTAGTGTAATCTTGTTATTTATGTTGATTATGTTAAGACTAGTTGTATGAAAAATGATATTGTGATGATCTTAATGCTTATATGATGTAGTAATTTATAAGCATGATAATATTGTTATGTTGAACTTAAAAATATGATTTAAACATGGATATGTTTAAATCATAAAGGTCATCATCTTCATGTTCATGAGCCATGTATATAATTTTTGGAAATTGATTTGGTGATTTAAACACGTTTTGAAAACGTGGGAAACGTCGTAGTTTATGGGAAACTATGGCGAATTTTTCTAAAAATCTAATCGCGATTAAAGAGGGGATTAAAGGGTGATTAACAATGTTAAACGCGATTAGTGGTCATAAACGTCATCTTTGGAAACCCTAATGAGAATATTTAAGTCTTAAATATTCAATAAGTTTTATGGACTTAAACTTATTCTTTTACAAAAATAAATGGTTAAAAATGTAACCATATATGTATATATATTTTTGGTAAAAATTATATATATATATATATATATATATATATATATATATATATATATATTTTGGAAACTTGTCAAGTGCATGTAATATGTGGTATATGTGTATGTACTAGATACCTATAGGGTGATCAAAATAAATACACATACATGTTCCTACATGGTCCAAGAAATGCTAGTAAATCGGACAATTAAATAAAATGGCCGAAATGGAAATAGATAACACTTGAAGACAACAGATTGGGCGTATCGACATCGTGAACAAGTTACTACAAAGTCGAGTCTAAAATAACATATTTTAGACGTTAAAACGAGCACATATATAAGTGACCGATAACAAGAATCCGGAAAGTCGAAAACTATAAAAAAATTACCAAGTATTTTTCATAGGAAAAATGAACTTATTTAAAGTTTACTCCTTGGTAACATTTTGGTAAAAATTGCAAGATTATATTAATGGACTCCTAAAGTTAGAATTGGGCCTATCAAAGCTAGTAATGGGCTAGGCCCAGATTCCTTAATACTTGGGCTAGGGCCCAATGGCAATATAACATGGGCTCGGTCCAATAACAATAAAACATGGGTTAGGCCCAATAACAATAAAACATGGGTTAGGCCCAATAACATAGATAACATGGGCTCGGCCCAATGACATGGGCTCGGCCCAATAACATTAAAACATGGTTTAAATACGATAACATAGATGACATGGGCTCGGCCCAATGACATGAGCAAAGGCTCAATGACATGTGTGCACTGCACGAGGACATGTGAAGAACGAAGCCTGTTCACACATAAGTCAATACACATAAAATACATGAATACGCTTATGAATTCAATACGTATAGAATATGTGTATATACATAACAATCGAGCGAGTAAACTATCAACGCTCTAAATTACAAAGTTGTTCCAAAGATGACAAACGAGAACATAATAAAGAATTCAAGATGAACAACTTGTACGAGGTCCGAAAGACCTAGTGTCTAACGAGATTAGTACACATGTAGGTTATTGACACGTACGGACGCTTAATTCGATATCATAATACACGGAACGCAAACTTGTGAGTTCATGTTCCTCCTTTCACTGATTTCAATGTTTTGTTTTCAAAAGCATCGAGGGGAAATACATGCTAAAACTATTGGTATGTTAGTTACGGAGTAGTAAATAACATGATCAATGTGCATAAGTAGGATGATAACATTAGTAACCATTAATCACTTAGTGACCAAGGTGCAAAAGGTGTAGATCTATTGGGCTTGAGGCACGCCCCACTCCTAGTTGTTAACCGTGGAGTGCTTTTGTGATCCGAAATGATAACAAAGTGTTCTCGGTTTGGTTATTTACTTATGGTACATTATGTCAGGGGCTCGCTACCCACTGATAGATCCTTAACAGACTCCATGAATGAATCAGAACATACCATGATTACAAGATTTCATTTTCATGAATACTACGATTACAAGATTTCATTTTCATGAATACTACGATACCAAGATTTCATATTCATGAATACTACGATTACAGGATTTCATTTTCATGAATACTACGATTACAAAATTTCATTTTCATGAATACTACGATACCAAGATTTCATATTCATGAATACTACGATTACAGGATTTCATTTTCATGAATACTACGATTACAAGATTTCATTTTCATGAATACTACGATTACAAGATTTCATTTTCATGAATACTACGATTACAAGATCTCATTTTCATGAATACTATGATTACAAGATTTCATTTTCATGAATACTACGATTACATATGATAACAAAAACTGCATGAACTCGCTCAACTTTTGTTGACTTTTTAAAACTACATGTATTTCAGGAAACAAGTCTTGAGCTGGTGATACATGATTGGATGCAATGATTACCTTTCTTACGTCACACGCAACACGCTTCCGCAACTAGCAGGGTGTGACAGATTGGTATCAGAGCTCCGATTGTAGTGAACCGGGGACAAACTTTTATAAAGTTTCGTCTACAATCACCAAGGGCTCTCACATGAAAACAAGTTGATAACATTACAAAGATGATTTCAAAAAGTATGACAAAATGACAAAAGGTTTTCATTGTGTCACTATAACATGAGGATCATCACGCGAGCTCAATCGTAAGTAACAAAGAAGGATCAATACATGGTTGGTCTATGAGGAATAGACTTGAAAACATTAGGAAGTACATGTGAAACATGAGAACAAAAACATCATGAGATTTAGTGATTATATATATCTATATATATATATATATATATGTGTGTTGTACGGAACATTTTGCCATGAATGAAAATACCGTCGACTATGAATTTTTGTATTACACTTGGCGGCTCACGCGATGAGAATAACGACCTCGCGCCTATTACGAAGCTTATGGCGGACGTGGTTCTTGAGTGAGACCCTAAAGTATTGATCCCGTGGAAGATGTTTGTTTTCCCTCGCATGGGTATAAGTCTGGATTCGGTAGTGATGACGAGGCGGAGGTGGCGGCCTTGGACAACAACTTTATTAATGGAACGAGGCCCCTGAGGCTCATACTAATCGTGATTGATGACACTCTCGTCCAGACAAGGAAGATGAAGTACTCATCTTAAAGGTGCCCCTCCAGTTTCTATTGTTGCGAATTCTCTCTACTTCTATTTCGTCTAACGTTGTGCCCTTCCACGAATAATGACAACAGGTGTTAGCACGTGGACCATCACGACGGTCCCTCCTATGTTGAAGCTATATAGACAATAGTGTCCTCTTTCTAACTGATGGTCTGCTTTGAACGAGAGAATGCTAGGGTGACCATGCAAGACAATTTATTATTACGGGGGCCCACGTAATAACAACTTGTAGTGTATGGAAATCCTGGTGGGCTCTGCGGGTCAAGCTAGTGATCACTAATCCATTCAAAATTCTTAAGTCATTCGAGTTTCTATCTACTAGAACACTAACCGGGATGGTTACTATAACACTCTATGATACAGGAAGACCACACGTATTGTTCGCACATAACATTCGATCTATAACACGAGTCGTACGAGACTAGTCATCGAAGGCACACGGAACTTGCTAGCCACTCATTGAGAATTTCCCTCGACATTCTCAGAATTATTGTACATAGGATGGTTCTTTGGTGTCTATGACACATTACCCTATCTTAGTTATTGGAAATGATTACATTAAACCCTGTCGTTTGACATTTGTCTTATTCCAAAGGATGATATGGCATGAGCCATGCTACAACCCCTTCATTGCACTCTTCGACATGTATGGAAATTATAACAATTTTGTAGAAGCTCGTGGAGCTCAAGGAGTATCAACGTATTCGTCACACGTGCTAGTGCGGCGAAGGATTTTTCCTACTTTGGGCGATCGAGATCCAGGAGGTATGGGATACACGTTGTAAAAATTGGAGACGACCGTTTGGTTTCTCATCCTCAACGAATTACTTCTTTTCCCATTTAGGCACATGGCTAATACACTCAAGAGGTACTATGCATTTTGGAATGCATTTATTCATGAATATCATTGTTCAAATATACCGGAGCAACGCTGTCTTGAGGTTTCCATGACTAATCACATTCTTAATTCTTAGGCGCATGATAGGCTATATCTGTCCAAATAAAAGCCTAGACCCAATGATACTATGTATCGGAAACAACGTGGCGTCGACAAGAAAATCTACACCTAGAAGAGGGTCAGTTAATCAGCGCCCTACTATTAAAGTTGAACTAGAGGTCATATGGAACAACATGAGGTTGTCGAGTTGACACTAGTCATGGTACTGATGGTACCGGTAGTTCAAGTGGTTCAAATCCTGATGGGACGAGAATGAGTGGCAATGCCACACTTGGAGATGCAATCACACCAGATTTTAATCCTATGGCTTTTCCGGATTATAAGCCGCGAGAACTCATTGATACGGAAGGTGCGGTGAGTTCTATCCGCTAGATAAAGACAAGGAAGTCAGTTAACCTTGCTAATAAATGTACTCCGAAGTAAACGTTTTGGTAAACGAATAGCCTTCTGTTGAATGAGGCGTTAACTTGGTGGAATCTCCAAGTGCAAACTTTAGGGAGTAATACAACAAAGAGGTTATTGTGGGAAGAACTCAAGAATCTTAAGCGAGAAGAGTATTGCTCGCTAGTGGAAAAGTTCCAAGTTTAGGAATCGAGCTCTAGAATTCGATCATGATTAGAGCTAATGTTGTTAGTTACCCCGACGCCTCTACAATCTGTCAAGGATTGATTGCATATTGGATAACACTTG
This sequence comes from Helianthus annuus, assembly GCF_002127325.2. Taxonomy (NCBI): domain Eukaryota; kingdom Viridiplantae; phylum Streptophyta; class Magnoliopsida; order Asterales; family Asteraceae; genus Helianthus; species Helianthus annuus. The sequence continues at coordinate 120,458,978 of NC_035447.2, read as the reverse complement.
AATCCAAACGCACTGAGCGCTACATTTGGGGTTTAGCCCTGAGATCCGAATCATGATCACATCATGTCACCCTACCTAGATTTATTTTCAAGTAACTCTCTCAGTTAATCTCACCAAGGATGTGGTGAGGACGGGGGACTGCCCAAGGAGGGTGTTAAGAGAAAGAGAAATCCCGTGACAAGCAAAGCGAAGGCGATTACTACCATAATCGATGCTCGCATTAATAAGTATGCTAATAACTTGTCAAAATTCAGAATGAGATAGGTGAAACTTTCATCATGAGGGCACTTGCAAAAGTGACAAGAGTAGCAGTGTGGTGAGACTTGGCACAAAACAGAAACTAATGAGTTAGCTATATTTAAGAATGAACGAGGTGGTTTTTACTGTGGCAAGGAGGTCACTACGAGCATGGCTGGTTAAGGATGAATCAAGCTAGTGAGTAAGCAAGTCTAGGGGTATGCTCTACTCTACAACCATCATGTATCAATTCTTTGGATACCAACGTCGGCTTAACTTAGTGTCTTTAGATACTAAGCATATACACGAATTAGAGTCATGTAGGTTAAACATGTCTTGCTCTATCAAGTTAGCTAATGAGGAATTATCGAAGTCATGTGAAGTCATTAAGGGTCACCGATACGTTCCTATCAACCGACCCGTTGCATCCGTGTTGTTTAACACTGGTGTCGGTATTAGCTTCATCCCCATAAAATTCAAAGTATGCTTGGCCGAGTCAAGTAAACAAGACGTCCTCCCATTCAATAGGATTGACCAATGGTAAATTAGTCAAGTCAGGAAAGACATCAAAGGATGCACACTCGAACTTGGAGCACGAAAATTCAGTAACAACTTTTCATTCATTCAATTAGGTTGTTACGACTTAACTTCTAGCATAGACTGGTTGGCCGACAACCGAGCAGAAGTAGTTGTGCTGCGAAAACTATTATTCTTTTTCCCCCTGTCTGACGAGAGAACATCTTTTCGTGCACGGAGAGAAACACGACACACGGCTGCTGACTAACAACTGTATGAAGGCTCGGAAGAGTTTGAGAACAGGATGCATCACCTTTCTTGTCCATGTTGTCGACAAGAAGGCCGAGTAGCGCAAGGTGGAGGACATCCCTGTGGTAAGGGAATAGCCTGAAGTCTTTCCATAAGACTTGCCGGGACTACCCCCGCAGCGACAAGTCGAATTCAGTATCGATCTTGTGCCAGGAGCTGCACCGGTGGCGAAAGCTTCATATAGACTCGCACCCTCGAAGATGCAGGAATTATCTACTCAGCTTCAGGAATTGTTTGACAAAGGATTCAATAGACCGAGTTTCTCACCTTGGGGAGCTACGGTGCTATTTGTCAAGAAGAAAGACGGAACCTTTCGGATGTGTATAGATTACCGAGGGTCGACGACTTGTTCGATCAATTACAAGGTTCCAGCCTTTATTCCAAGATTGATCTAAGATTCGGATATCATCAGCTGAGGATTCAAGAGGAAAGCATTACTAAGACAGCGTTTAGTACTCGCTATGGGCATTACGAGTTCCTTGTTATGCCTTTCGGCTTAACAAATGCCCCTGTCGTGTTCATGGATTTGATGAACCGGGTATGTAAGCCATACCTCGACAGGTTCGTGATCGTATTCATTAAGGACATATTAATATATTTATGAACCGAGGTAGAACATGAACAACATTTGAGAACTATTCCGAAGCTTCTTAAGAAAGAACAATTATATGTCAAATTCCTGAAATACGAATTTTGGATTCGCGAGGTACAATTTCTTGGTCACGTGGTGAACGAGAACGGAATACATGTTGACCCAGCTAAGATAGAAAACATAAAGAACTGGAACGCCCCAAAGACCCCAACTGAAGTAAGACAATTTCTGGGTTTAGTGGGATATCATCGGAGTTTCATTGAGAAATTCTCTAAAAATTTCTCAACCGCTAACCTCTCTTACGCAAAAGGATAAAAAGTTCGATTGGGGTGAAAGACAAGAAATGGCATTCTAAACGCTCAAAGATAAACTATGCCAAGCGCCAATCTTATCACTCCCCGACGGCACCGATGACTTTGTGGTGTATTGTGATGCATCGCATCAAGACTTGGGTTGCGTGTTAATGCAACATGAAAAGTCATCGCGTACGTGTCACGACAGTTAAAAGTTCACGAAAAGAACTATACCACTCATGCCCTAGAGCTAGGCGCGATGGTATTTGCTTTAAAGATTTGGCGTCATTATCTCTATGGTACAAAGTGCACCATATTCGTCGATCACAAGAGTCCTCAAAATATTCTATCAGAAGGAGTTAAATATGTGCCAACATCGTTAGGTGAAGTTGTTGAATGACTACGACTGTGAAATCAAGTACCATCCGGGCAAAGCAAACGTTGTAGCTGATGCTGTGAGCCGGAAGAGCGAGTCAAAACATTACGAGTACGAGCTTTAGAGTTGACAATTCAAACGAGCTTTACTACTCGAGTGCACGATGCACAACAAGAAAATCTAGAGTCGGAAAACATTCAAACAGAATCCTTGCAAGGATTAGAAAAACAAAGGGAAACGAGCAAAGATGACACTTTATATTTCATGTGAAGGATCTGGATTCCATATTTAGGCGGTCTATGAGACTTGGTGCTGGATAAAACACCCAAGCCAAAATATTCAATAGATCCAGGATCCAGATAAAATGTATCAAGACTTAAAAGAATACTATTGGTGGCCTAATCTCAAGGGAGATATTGCGACCTATGTTGGGAATTGCCTAACTTGTGCAAAGGTCAAGGCCGAATATCAGAAGGCGTCTGGCTTATTACAACAACCCGAGATTTACGTTTGGAAATGGGAACAGATATCAATGGACTTCATCACAAGATTCCCGCAGACCTCTCGAGGTCATGACATGATATGGGTTATCGTTGATCGATTAACCAAGTCGGCTCACTTCTTACCGATTCGTGAAAAAGACAGTGCCGAGAAGTTAGCTGAACTCTACCTTAGAGAGATTGTGGCACGCCATGGAGTGCATGTTTCAATAATCTCTGACCGCGATGGTCGCTTTGGGTCAAGGATTTGGCAATCATTTCAAGAATCACTTGGATCTTGTTTGGATCTAAGCACCGCATTTCATCGGCAAACCAATGGCCAAAGCGAACGAACCATCCAAACTTTGGAAGACATGCTTCGCGCCTGTGTGATGGATTTAGGCGGTAACTGGGATACTCATTTACCTTTGGTAGAGTTTTCCTATAATAACAGTTATCACACAAGCATTAAAACTGCCCCATACGAAGCACTATATGGATGAAACTGTCGATCACCGCTGTGTTGGGCGGAAGTCAGAGACAAATGACTCATTGGCCCGGAACTAGTCCGAGAGACTACTGACAAGATATCAAAGATACGAGACCGTATCAAAGTGGCTCGTGATACACAAAAGAGCTACGCGGACAAAAGACGTAAACCATTATCCTCCGAGGTCGGAGACAAAGTTTTACTAAAAGTCTCGCCTTGGAAAGGCGTAGCTAGATTCGGGAAACGCGGAAAACTAAACCCGAGATACATTGGGCCATTTGAAATTCTGGAAACAATCGGTACCGTCGCGTACAAGTTAAAACTACCAGAAGAACTTAGTAACGTACACGACACATTTCATGTGTCGAATCTCAAGAAAAGTACGACCGTCTAGACAGTTATCATCCCAGCGGATGAAATCCATGTAGACGACACGCTCCAGTTTACCGAAGAACCTGTTGAGGTTATGGACCGGAAAGTCCACAAGACAAGGAGAAGTCATATCGAACTAGTCAAGATCCGCTGGAATTCACGTCACGGACCCGAGTACACATGGGAACGTGAAGATCAGATTAAGGCAAAATATCCCTACCTGCTCGCAAAGAATCCTGCAAAGGATAACTCAACGTGAATTTCGGGACGAAATTCTTTTTAACAGGGGGAGAATGTGACAAATGGCAAATAGCCGATGATTCCGTACAAGCTAATCACTATTTTATTTACATAATCTCATGCAATTAGCGTAATTTAATTACGTAACTGGACCATACATTAGATAACAATGTTAGGACAAGAGAACAATACTATAACATATGTTGGTTTTCTTCGTATTGCGAAACCAAGCAAACAATGTCCTAAAAGTGTTGATAGAAAGTGTTGCGCGCACTATTTACGGTCAAGCTATTCATGCCAGCAAAACCGTGAAAACAGATCGAAACTATGAAAAACGACACACAAATAACATAACTAAGTCCATTTTTATAAGAAAACACTAATACGAAAACATATCTTGCAAAGATACAAGACTTTCCGGTATGACGCCCTTATTACTAAAATGTTCGTTTTGGCTAAAATATAACATTTTTAACGCGTCCGAATCTGTATTGTAGCATTTCCGAGACTCCGAAATTATGTCAATCGATGAAAAACACGCTAAAACATTTTAAGGATATCAACGGGGTGTCCAAAACCATAAGCTTTTGATAGTGCATCGCTATGCATTAAACTAGTTCGATACCGATCTGGTGAACTAGCAAGCGATATTTTCGCCACTATAACAACCAAACGAAGGAACTAGTGAACTAGGTAAGCTCAATTTGGAACTCGAAATAACTTCATACATCACCCGGGTGCGAGATAACAACTTGCGGAAAAGTTTGTCGGTACGACATAAAAGTGTCGTTAACTAGCCGACGCCTAAACGGAAAGTGTTTAAGGTATCAAAATCCAACTTACACTAGTCTGGCAAACTAGTTAACCATATTTTGGCGTTGGAAACGCCTTGAATAAACGCTATAGCATCAATGGTAAATTAAAACCATCGCTCCCGGTACTATATTACACCTTTCATATCTTACCCGTTATCGAACCGACGAACGAACTAGTGGTATTTTTTTACCATCCAAAATTAATGCCCACTAAACTAATAAACTAGTTGAACTTTATTTAAAATCCTAAACTACCATTAACACCCTAATCACCCTAATTAAACTAATTACCAAAATATCTCACATTTTATCATATATGTCACATGTTTAAATAAATAAATAAACAAATATAAAAGTCATGTCTACATGCTCCAATCGGCCATACCCCTTAGGCTATATTAGAATTAATGATGTATGGAGTATGGCTAGAAAAGATCTTCCATTGACTAAAAGAAATAAGAAAGATTATATAAAAAGATGGCACCTTACCATTCCTTTATCACATTTGCATTTTCATATCTTGCAAAGACCAACCACCTCCCCTTTCTTCCTCTAAATTCACGGCAGCCCCTAAACACCCTCAAACTCCTCTTTTGCTAACATTAAACACCTTATTTTCACATAATCTAGCCACTACAAGATCATACACACTTGGGTTAAGCATGGAACACACTTAGGAGCTTTCTTGGAGGCTTAATCTTCTTCTAATCTTCTTATTTAGCTTGTGCAAAGTTGTAAGACTCCTAGACACCCTATTTAAGTTCATTGTTATGTATAGATTATGGAAGTACAAGTTGATCATCTCAAAGATTAATAAAAATCACACTAAAAACCCTAATCTCAAAGCTAATAATCACTAAATATAACCATATTATGTGTTAATTTGTGTAGATTAGTGTAACTAGTTAGTGTAATCTTGTTATTTATGTTGATTATGTTAAGACTAGTTGTATGAAAAATGATATTGTGATGATCTTAATGCTTATATGATGTAGTAATTTATAAGCATGATAATATTGTTATGTTGAACTTAAAAATATGATTTAAACATGGATATGTTTAAATCATAAAGATCATCATCTTCATGTTCATCAGCCATGTATATAATTTTCGGAAATTGATTTGGTGATTTAAACGCGTTTTGAAAACGTGGGAAACGTCGTAGTTTAGGGGAAACTATGGCGAATTTTTCTAAAAATCTAATCGCGATTAAAGGGTGATTAACAATGTTAAACGCGATTAGTGGTCATAAACGTTATTTTTGGAAACCCTAATGAGAATATTTAAGTCTTAAATATTCAATAAGTTTTATGGACTTAAACTTATTCTTTTACAAAAATAAATGGTTAAAAATGTAACCATATATGTATATATATTTTTGGTAAAAATTATATATATATATATTTTGGAAACTTATCAAGTGCATGTAATATGTGCTATATGTGTATGTACTAGATACCTATAGGGTGATCAAAATAAATACACATACATGGTCCTACATGGTCCAAGAAATGCTAGTAAATCGGACAATTAAATAAAATGGCTGAAATGGAAATAGATAACACTTGAAGAGAACAGATTGGGTGTATCGACATCGTGAACAAGTTACTACAAAGTCGAGTCTAAAATAACATATTTTAGACGTTAAAACGAGCACATATATAAGTGACCGATAACAAGAATCCGGAAAGTTTTAAACTATAAAAAAATTACCAAGTATTTTTCATAGGAAAAATGAACTTATTTAAAGTTTACTCCTTGGTAACATTTTGGTAAAAATTGCAAGATTATGTTAATGGACTCCTAAAGTTAGAATTGGGCCTATCAAAGCTAGTAATGGGCTAGGCCCAGATTCCTTAATACTTGGTCTAGGGCCCAATGGCAATATAACATGGGCTCGGTCCAATAACAATAAAACATGGGTTAGGCCCAATAACAATAAAACATGGGTTAGGCCCAATAACAATAAACATGGGTTAGGCCCAATAACATAGATAACATGGGCTCGGCCCAATAACATTAAAACATGGTTTAAATACGATAACATAGATGACATGGGCTCGGCCCAATGACATGAGCAAAGGCTCAATGACATGCGTGCACTGCACGAGGACATGTGAAGAACGAAGCCTGTTCACACATAAGTCAATACACATAAAATACATGAATACGCTTATGAATTCAATACGTATAGAATATGTGTATATACATAACAATCGAGCGAGTAAACTATCAACGCTCTAAATTACAAAGTTGTTCCAAAGATGACAAACGAGAACATAATAAAGAATTCAAGATGAACAACTTGTACGAGGTCCGAAAGACCTAGTGTCTAACGAGATTAGTACACATGTAGGTTATTGACACGTACGGACGCTTACTTCGATATCATAATACACGGAACGCAAACTTGTGAGTTCATGTTCCTCCTTTCACTGATTTCAATGTTTTGTTTTCAAAAACATCGAGGGGAAATACATGCTAAAACTATTGGTATGTTAGTTACGGAGTAGTAAATAACATGATCAATGTGCATAAGTAGGATGATAACATTAGTAACCATTAATCACTTAGTGACCAAGGTGCAAAAGGTGTAGATCTATTGGGCTTGAGGCACGCCCCACTCCTAGTTGTTAACCGTGGAGTGCTTTTGTGATCCGAAATGATAACAAAGTGTTCTCGGTTTGGTTATTTACTTATGGTACATTATGTCAGGGGCTCGCTACCCACTGATAGATCCTTAACAGACTCCATGAATGAATCAGAACATACCATGATTACAAGATTTCATTTTCATGAATACTACGATTACAAGATTTCATTTTCATGAATACTACGATACCAAGATTTCATATTCATGAATACTACGATTACAGGATTTCATTTTCATGAATACTACGATTACAAAATTTCATTTTCGTGAATACTACGATACCAAGATTTCATATTCATGAATACTACGATTACAGGATTTCATTTTCATGAATACTACGATTACAAGATTTCATTTTCATGAATACTACGATTACAAGATTTCATTTTCATGAATACTACGATTACAAGATCTCATTTTCATGAATACTATGATTACAAGATTTCATTTTCGTGAATACTACGATTACATATGATAACAAAAACTGCATGAACTCGCTCAACTTTTGTTGACTTTTTAAAACTACATGTATTTCAGGAAACAAGTCTTGAGCCGGTGATACATGATTGGATGCAATGATTACCTTTCTTACGTCACACGCAACACGCTTCCGCAACTAGCAGGGTGTGACAGCGCACACTTATGTGGGCGGATTGAGAAAAGTGCATATTCGTGGTGTTGCTTGAGGAAATGTGCACTTGCGTATATGGCTTGAGGTGGTGCACACCTGCGTGTGCGGATAGGCATCAAAATTTCTAAATGGTGCCTTTGGATAGGGTTAGGTGGAAATGGCTTGACATCTGACACTATTGAGGGACATGACGTACGCCGTGTTAGTTACTTTTTTTTGCAGGCGCATCTCGACTATGCGCCCACATGAGCCGTCATTTCAACATTTCCCGCTTGACGTGGCAACTATTGAGTGGACCACGCTTGCAAGTTGTTGGGCAGGTTACCCATCACATTAAATGCGATAGGTCTAAGTAGGCGAAGGAAACCCTAATTTGTTCCACCGTTTCTCCTTCTTTTTTATCTCAAAGACTTTGAAGATCTTCAAGATTTCTTCAAGCATCTTTAAATTTTTCCCATGATTTCTTCATCTTTTCTAGAAAAATTTCAATACTTTCCCTGACACATGTCGACAACGTCTTCGCATGTTGAAGAACCAGGCCAAAAGCAAAGTAAGGAGAAGCCACATGCGATTACTGCGTAGGTGAAGATAAACTAGAAGGAGGATGAATTTCAAGTTTATGTCGTGAAATGAAGTTTCTGGCCGTGTGGGGCGCCACTTATCCTCCTGCAGGAAAGACGCCAACTAGAATGATTAGTTTGTATGTCGACTTCTTAGGTGAGGGAAACTCTCATCTCCCTATGACGAAGTTTGTGGGTGATCTATTGACGAGGTATGGGATTCACATATCCTAGGTGGGTGCCCTCAGAATGCCCCGCATCACGCTTTCGTGTTTGCTTGCAAGGCTCGGAATCTAACTCCTACATGGGAGATGTTCAACATCTTTAATACAATGATGTGTAATACAGAGTTCTTTTCGTTCGCCGCTCAATCGAATGTGAAGCTAGTAGGTACGGACCTAATCCGTAGCATGCATGACTGGAAGCAGAAATTTTTCTACATTCGTGCAGGGGTTATTCAGCTGACTTTTCATAAGCCTGAGATGAAGGTGCAGAAGGAGAAGTTGATAGATTATGCTAATGAAGATTGGTATTTGACCTTGATCGCGCGCCACTCTCCGCTGAAGTAGATAAGATAGTGCGTTGGTGGCAGTGGGGATGATCATGATTTGTTCGCCGGGTTAAAAGATTAGTTAAAACGGTGGCTTAAAAGAACGCCTACCGGGTAAATTGTGAATGCCTAAACTAGTTAATGAACCTGAATGTGCATTTTATATATTAATGCGAATTTGACTTTTAAAAAGTCAAACCGACCTACAATATGATGAATGATAATTTTTATATGAAATACGTAAGGTGGAATAGTCATAATTGATAATGACTAATCTAACCGTCTTACGAATCATAATGATAGTTTGACGATTAACAACCTAGATGGAAGCTTGGGAAGGAAGCGAGTCAAACGGATTGAGCACGTGGAAAAGCATAACCGGATGCAAGGTAAGTAAAGCTTAAACCCATTTGTAATATACGTAATTGTTTTATAGGCGATAAATACAACAATGGGTTATGTTCGAAAAATGGGTTCCGAACCGAAATGAGTCGGAACGAATAAAAACGATCAAAACCAAGGTTAATGGTAAAAAGAGGCGAAATGGTAGTTTAGTCATGAATGGACTAAGAATTTATAAGTTTTCTTAAAACTATCTAGTAACGTAACTAGTAATGGAAAAAGGGATAAAAAGGGTAATTTAGTCACATGATAACTCAATGGAAGTGGAGATTAAATGGATACCCACCGCGTAAGCCGAAATGGGTTAAAAATGTAAGAAAAAGGAATATTTGTAGTAAATTCCGAAATGGGTTGGACGTGTGAATAGGTAGTTAAAAAAACCATGCTTTGTTATAAATGCAAATGTTTGGTCATATAGGCCAAACGGGTCAAATGGTGGTGATAACATCATTTGACAATATTGACTAACGTTGGTTGTTAAGTCGTATGTTCACAGGAGTGAACCGGAGGTGGATAAGTGTGTCGCTATAAAGTAGCGTCAAAAAAAAGCAAGGTATAAATCGGGTCTATACATTGACCCGAGCCAGGTAAGCCTAAATGAATTTATAGTTAAAAGTGCAATTTTGGTCAAATAGATAGTGATGGTCCTTCACCGTAAAATGAAGATCATAAAATTGACCAAAAAGTCCTTGATGGGTAAATCGGGCAAACGACCCTTAGAGGTTGTTTAGGAACTTGTATTTTGATTATGAATTCCTTATGTTGGATCTGAGTTTCTTTTTGATTGTATTTTGTGTTTGAAGTTAAGATGAAAATGGATGAGTTGTGCAGCGGAATTAAAATGAAAACAAACTTTGCATACAATCAAATGAGAGTAATACTTTGACCAAACATCTTTTACACAATGAACCGAATGATTGAATTTAATTTCAACAACGATTACAAAGATAGATGTATGAATGCAAACTCCCCCTCAGCCCGAGCTCAGTAGTTTGTTCGTGCAAAGAAGACGAATGATGTAAAGAGCTAATAGAACAGTACAAAGTACTGAACTATTTATAGGCACTTGCAAACTACTGAGCATCTTTGCTGACGTCACCATGAAAGTGACATCTAACCTCCTAACAAACTCTAACCTCTGATCTATACAGACATTGCTTGTGTTAACTACTGCTAATACATTCTATTACAAAACAGACTTTAAAACAGCTGCTGCAACCTTCTACTGCTGTGAACCCAGCAGCACTTGTCCGGATCAGCAGTGCTTGACTCAAGGCAGTAGATTGAATCAGCAGGACTTTAGTCTTCCATCAGATCTTTAGTTGAGCAGCAGTTATGAGACAGCAGATTGGTAAGATCAGCAGATAGGAGGTCATCAGTAGTTGTAATCACTTTCAAGGGGAGAGATTTGTGTATCAGCATCTGCTTATTCATAATCCACTGTTCTGATCCAGTTTTGGCTTTAATTATCTGTTCCTTTGATAGGGTTCAATCCCAACAATCTCCCCCTGGAACAGATAATGCCAAAACCCTTCATTATTTGTGGATACTTTATTGCCTCATTAACAGCTCCCTTATCTGACCTTTAAATTGTAATTCAAAGTCAAGGGCATCTGTATCTTCATCATCCCTGCTAAGTGGAAGATCAAGGAGATCCTGCAAATCTTCAAGACTCAGGCCAAGAGCTTGTTCCCTTGATATTTTATCCACTACTCCACCAGACCTGAGCAAAGTCAATACGCAGGTCTGTTTGTCAGTTGCCCACTTTTGTATTTTTGAGCCTGGTGGGTTTCTTGGGAGATGTTTATTTGCAAAAGTATTTGGTGAGGCTGGCCGGTTTATCACTGGCTGAGCAGTGATAGTAGAGTTTTCCTGTTCAAGTTCCTCTTTTAACGTTCTTAACAAGCCTTCTTTTAAGACAGCATTTCCAGCAAGAATTTCTTGAACAGTTTCAGCTCCAAACTGGCTTTGTGTCCTTCTTTTGTAGATGGCAGTACCAGCTGGAGCAGTGGCTCTCCTGGTTTGCAGCTTTGATGGTCCTTTTGAAACCGCTGCTTCAGGGTAGTCAGGTTTTTGAGGAATTTTTGGATCTTTTTTCCTTAATTCCTCCAACCTTTTGTAGGTTGACCTGACCAAATCTTCTTTCCATCTAGCAACTTGTCTTTTGGTACCAAATTCAGCAACAACCAATTCTTCTTTCATTCTTTTTAGTTCCAACTGCTTTTCAGGTACATTCTTTTTGAACTTTGCTCAATCAGGAGGAGTGTGAGTGACTTTCCTTTTTATCATAACTTGAATTCTGGCTGATTCAGCTTCAAGCTCTGGAACAGTCCACTCTTTGTACATGTGTCTCTCTCCTTTGTATTTCTTGTAGAACATAATGCTTTCAATGTAGTCTTTCTTCAGAGTTTCAGCTGCTCTTTCTGAAATTTGTTGACTGACATTGTTAGCAAAACGTTCTAGGGAACTGACTTGTGTGAGCAGATATTGGTAGTATCTTGATACTTCTTTGTCAGATTTCCCTTGTGTGTTTCTTTTCGAGATATCCTCTGCTTGCTTGGCCTTTATCTTCAAATATTCTTCAATGTTTTTGGGCCAGGGATATCCTTTGATTGAAGGCAAACTCCTTTTGGCAGGGTCATCCTCAGTATAGAAGGATTTTATATCTTCTCTGATAGCTTCTAGTTCAAGAGGGAATTGAACACCTGCAGGAGGTAAGGGTTTGTGCATTGGAACTGAAGAAAGTGGAACTAGTTTTGGTATTTTGACAAGAGCTAAAGGTTTTGAAGATGTTGGAGATGGTGAAGTGTCATCATCTTTGGGAATTAGCCTTCTCCTCTTTATTTGAGGAGGGACTGATGATGTTTTGGATGGAAAGGTGGTTGTAGTGACAGTGGTTTGTGATAGACTAACAGCTGTTGGAACAACTGGTGTTCCAACCATTGTTGTCTTTACAGCAGAAGTTATAACAACTGCTGTCTTCTGTCTTTTGACAGGAGGTGATTGTGATTTTGGTGGTGATGGAGGTAAAACATTGGATGTAGTGTGTGTTGAAGTGGTGTGTGTTGAAGTGGGAGCAGATGTTGAAATGGGAGCAGATGTTGAAACTACTGAAGTACCAACAGCAGCTGATACACTAGGAGTTACAACAGCTGTTTTAGGTGGTGGTTTTTTAGCAGACTTTGAACGTCTGACCGGAATGGATTTGGGTAGCCTTACTTTTCTAGTAGGCTTCTTCTTTTCATCAAAGAGATTTTCATCATCTTTTGACCCTGAAGTACCCTGATCCGGATAATCCACCTTGGCTTTCTTTTTGGCCTCTCTATCCCTTTTTACACATGCAAGTGCTTCTGCAAGTGCATTTGTAGTCACATCAATTTTCTTACTCCCATCTGGCAAAGGAATCTGTTTGGTCATATTTGAATTTTCTGGTGCGAGGTAGAGACCATCTGTTATTCCTTTTCTTCTCCATTCCTGAATTTTCTTCCCCTTTTTGGCATTATCTTCGGGGAGTTGATCAATGAAGAATACTGGTGGAGGAGCAGTGCCAGTGGAGTGCAAGATCTGAGTTTTGAGAGCCTTTAGATCAGCCTGAGTGTCTTTGTACCTAGACTCCATAGCATTTCTCAATTGTTGAACATGTTTTTCATGTTGCTGATTTGCTATTTGTGCTTGATGATGGAGAAAAGGTTGAAATAGATTCCAGAGCTCATTTGTAGCAGGTGCCTGTTGTAGAGCAGGTGCTTGAGGTGGAACAGCAGTGGATTGTACCTTTTGTACTTGTAACAACTGTTGTAGCATTTCTTTGAGTTCTGCAACAGAGTTATCAAGTTTTTCAACACGAGCCATCAATTTCTAGTATTTTAAACCATCACCCAATTTAATGGGATCATCTGATTTCCCACTAACAGTGGTTTTATCAGTGATAGAAGTAGGGAGTTTACTCCAAACCTTAACCACTGATGCCCCTTTTTCTTGGTACTGGGGTCTTCTTCCTTCAATACTTGACAACCTTTTCATGTTGCCAGTAGGATAAATAAATCCACTGGTGGTTGGCAGAGGTGCTATAAAAGGAATTGCCTCCAAGGAAGTCTTATAGATGTAACCACTGTCCAACTGTAAACTTGTAGGTTCAAGAGTTGTAGTGGCTGCTTCACTTGGATTACCACAAAGAGTTACTTGTAACTCAATGGGTGTAACCTCCTCAGGTTGTGTTGGTGGGTTAGCAAAGAATGATATAGCAGGCTCAGTCATTTGTTGAGGCATATTCTCATTGATAGGTGATTGAGAAGGACTGTGTAATGCCTGGTTCAAATCAATTGCATCCAACAGTAGTTGTGTTTTTGGTGGAATTGAGGATGTGATGGTGGGTATAGAAAGCGGATTTGCTCCGGGCATTGAGCTGTGGATGATGGAAACGAGTGTATCTAGAGCATCATAATGTGGTAGCCCTTTGTGTACAACCTATTCTTTTTGTGAAGAAGCAGGAGGAGTTATGGTTATGGGTTGAGATATTTGTACCATCTACTGTGAGGAAGAAGCAGCAGTGGTTTCTTGTGACTCTTGTGTTGTCACAGGCATTAACTCTGGTATCTCATCCTCCAGAGTTGCCATTTTGATTGGTTTTGGGGGTTTTTGATTTTTCTTTTTGTAAGGCTTTTTGGGTTTTGTAGGTGTGGGTTTCAAAACAGTTGGGCTGCTGCTTTGATCACCTAGAGCAGTAGGCTCAGCAGCAGGTACCTGAGGAGCAGTGGTTGCTGCTAAATTCTGCTCAGGTACCCCTGCTTGTGTTTTGCAAGGTGCTAACATTCGTGAAAAAGTTTCAGACGTTAGGCAGTTTATTGCAGTTATTTCACCTTAGTTTATTAAAGCTAAATCATCCTTACTGAATTTCTTTTGAAAATAATAACTTAAAAACCTTGGAAATAGTAAGAATGATTTGCTTTCAACATTATTTACCAAATCTTTAAAGATTTCCCGAGAATAATTATAATTTTCTTCTTGAAGAATTGCATATCCCAGATTTTGAATCTTTATAGGGATCTCATTAAAAGAAGTGGTTTTGTTTGACACACATAGGAGGAGGGTATGAAATAGAAATCTTGATGCAGGAGGAAAATAACCTTTTTCTAAGGTTAGTTTCTTCATCATTGTTGCTTCATACCCTCGTTCAATGAAGTCAATATGCAACTCGTTTTTAGTGAAGGAAGTTTTACCTGCCTGGTCATCGAGTTGAAAGACTTCGGAGATGGATTGTGGTGTAAGGTGGACAGCTTTACCCTTTATGGAAGAGTGGATTTCAGTTGCAAGGTCTCCTTGTTTTTCAAGGGTTGCATTCTTCCAAAATTCCCTTTGGGTCGCCAAGTAGATGGGTGCGTCGGCGGTGAGCAAAGTTTTGTACTTTGATTTTGCCATGATGGTGATAATGGAATCGAAAACATCTGTGGTTCCTGGTTTTGTGAGAAGACCCAGGAGATTGTGAGATTTTTTGAATGGAATTTCAGTGGTAGTTGCCTTTTGAGAGGCTGTTTTCGATGATTTTGATGAGGGTTTTGCAGAAAGCTTCGATTTTGTCATTTTTGAAACGAAACGATCGAAGAAATTTGTGAGAAATGAGGAGAAAAACTGCTTTGAGAAGAGAATTTTTAAGAATTCAATTCGACAGTAAAACCCTGTTTTGATGGTGAGTGGGGATGTTATAGGAAAGAGAATGAACGCTGACGTGGCAGCAGTTACAAAAGCTCTGACTGCTATGTACTGCCCACGTGACAACCACTGGTGAAAATGAAGGACAGTACTTTTGGTGAAAGCAACTGATGAAAGCAGTGGAGAGGAGGCAGTGGATGATTTTCACTATCAGTGGATAGCATATCAGTGGATAAGACACTACTTTTGAACAACAGTGGTTATCAAGGAATGAGAAAACAGAGGTTGCCTTTCAGCAGTGGGCAGTCCTTTTGAAGTAGAGCAGACTTCTGAACAATCAGTGGTTATGGCAGACTTTAAGGATTTTAATGAAATTTTCATTTTTAAGCTATTTTTAAGGATGGAGTTTTGATTTTCTGAAAACATTTTGTTGCTTTTATTCATAGAAAAACAAGATGTTGCTTGTTATTCCATGTTTAGCATCCCAATCCTAGAGACCAAGCTATCAAAGGTGGCTGTATCAAGTGCTTTTGTGAGCACATCTGCCAGCTGGTCTTTAGTTGGAACATGATGCAGAGAAATCAAACCTTTTTCATAGCAATCTCTCACAAAGTGATGTCTGATGTCGATGTGCTTTGTGGTAGAATGGGAAACTGGATTTTTGATGATATTTTCTGCTGCCTGACTGTCCAACATGAGTGGTGTCTTTAAGGCAGTGATACCAAAATCCAATAACTGATTTTGAAGCCACAGGAGTTGGGCTGTACAGCTTGCAGCAGCAATGTATTCAGCCTCAGCAGTGGATGTTGAAACTGCTGCTTGCTTTTTGCTTTGCCAGGATACTAAGCAATCACCTAGAAACTTGCACCCTTCTGAAGTGGACTTCCTTGTGGTGTGACATTCAGCAAAGTCACTGTCTGAAAAACCTGAAAGCTTGATATTCCCATTAGCTGGATACCAGATACCAAGTGTGGGAGCACCTTTTATGTATCTGAGAATCCTTTTTACAGCAATGAGATTTGATTTTCTGGGAGCTGATTGACTTCTTGCACAGACACATGTTGCAAACATGATGTCTGGTCTAGATGCAGTTAGCTACAATAAAGACCCAATCATGCTTCTATAGAGTGTTTGGTCAATCAGCTCATCCTTTTCATCAGACATGACCAGCTTATTTGTGGCCATGGTGTGCTGCATGGTTTACAATCATTCATATCAAATTTGGTTAAAAGTTCTTTAGCATATTTGCTTTGATGAATGAAAGTTCCATTTTGCAATTGCTGTACTTGGAGACCAAGAAAGCATTGCAGCTCACCCATTGCACTCATTTCAAACTCAGCTGTCATGAGTTCTCTAAACTCTTCACACATTTTGGTACAAGTGCTTCCAAAAATAATGTCATCCACATAAATTTGGACAATCATTAAATCTTTTCCTCTCCATTTAAGAAACAGTGTTTTATCAATGGTACCTCTTTTGAAACCATTTGAGAGAAGAAAGTTGGAAAGAGTTTCATACCAGGCTCTAGGTGCTTGTTTCAGGCCATACAAGGCTTTGTTTAGTCTGTAGACATGATCAGGATAAAATGGATCCTCAAAGCCTAGAGGTTGACATACATATACCTCTTCTTGCAATGTACCATAGAGGAAAGCACTTTTGATATCCATCTGAAACACCTTCATGTTGTGGTTGACAACAAAGGCCAGGAACAGTCTAATAGCTTCCAATCTTGCAACAGGGGCGAATGTTTCATCATAATCAATCCCCTCTTCTTGTCTGTAACCTTGAACCACAAGCCTGGCTTTGTTCTTGACAACAATGCCCCTTTCATCTGTTTTGTTCTTGAAGACCCACTTTGTGCCAATGGGACTAACCTCTTTTGGCAGTGGTACAAGCTCCCATACTTGTTGTCTCTTAAACTGTTGGAGCTCCTCTTGCATGGCTTCTACCCAGCTGTTGTCTTTTAGTGCCTCTTGGTACTTGACTGGCTGATGAAGTGATAGAAAACCAGCAAAAAGACAAATGTTTTGGGTTTGGCTTCTTGTGAGCACCCCTTCATTGATGTTGCCAATGATTTGATCAGGTGGATGAGATCTCAAGAAGATTAAATCTCCTTGGTATGGTATGATGGCATTTGTTGGTGAAGGCTGCAAATGTGTATCATCTGAGCTAACCACTGCTGGTGACTTTGATGACCCAGTAGTGGCTTCAAAAGGTGGTGGAATGGGTGGTAATGGAGTGGACCACTGCTGACTTTTATCCACTGTTTGAGGACTTTTGTCAGCAGTGTTTGAGGATGTGGAATGTGACAACTCGAAATCTAGAACCTTTCGTTGTAACTTGCTTGTACGTTATGTGACTAGTTAAAATGATAACGTGAACCTTTTTATGTGATAAGTGCCTTGTTATATGTGCATTTGTATATATATGTATGTATGTGTGTTATATGTGAACCGAGAACCCGACACGAAACAACAAGGACCCGACTCGAGACCATGAGGTCTCGAGTGAATAGTGAACGAACGGGCCTTTGGGCCGAGAACCTAGTGGCCGGTTGGGCCTTTGGGCCGTAAACCCACTCGAAACCCATGAAGGGTGTACACACTTGGAACTTTGACTATAAATACACTACCTTAGTCATTTCTACCACTTTGTTGAACAAGAACACACACACACACTTCTATCTTCTCTCCCACTAGAACTCTAGCACACAAACACACCTCCAAGACTCTCGGATCTAATCGGCTAGCACAAGAACACTCGGGTTTGGAACTTCGGATCGGCACACACACACACATCACCAACCGGTTAGTATCTATCATGTTATGGTTGATTTTGTTGTGTTTTGTGATGCATGAACAAGATGATGTTTATGGTTAGAAATTACATGATGTTCTTGATGTTTATGATGATTCTATTATGCACAATGTTGATAACCGGTTAACATATATTATATGGTAAGATGTGATATTTTGTGTCTAGATGAAGTTTGAACCACTTATGTTAGTGAACATGAAATCGGGTTGCACTTGTTATGAAATCGGACATGTATGAAAACCGAGTTGTGTGTTATGTTTAGTGTTTTGATGCTTGTTCATAGTTGTGGTTGATATAAGTGTTAAAAATGTTATGAACTTGATGAAGATGGGTTTGAATGTGTGAAGAACACTTTGAATGATAGTTAAGATATGAAAACCCTTGTGATTTTGATCCACTTTGACCAATAACCTGATTAGGAAAACATGTTAGTGAAATGCTATTGGTAGTTTCCTGATTTGGGCCTGATTATATTGTACCACTAATCTGACTACATCTGCATCAACACGTGAACTTGAAAACGACTGCTACCGACTCGCAATCACGCAGTTGCGACTCGCAACCACAGCGTGATGACTCGAGACCACGCGGTTGCGACTCGCAACCATAGCAGGACAAGCCGAAACCACAGGTTACGAGTCCCGTTGCGACTCGAGACCTCAGCATGATTAACCGAAACCATGGTTGCGACACCGGTTGCGACTCGCAACCAACCATGATCAACACACACAGCATGACTCGAGACCATGCTTGCGAGTCCGGTTGCGACTCGAGACCACACTTTGGGCCTTAGTTAGTGGGCCGGACTTATGAACTTCTGTGCTACTGTTGATGAGTTATTTGGGCCTGTTATCACGAGCCCAACTGTTTGGACTTTGAACATGTGATTAACTGTTACCTATGAACTGCTACTGATTAACGTGTCTGCCATACGTGTTGAACATTTGTGCACTACTTGGTTCGAATCTGATTATACGTGATAACCGTGATAGGACGTTATTGACTACTTGCGACTTGATTGACATTCTGTGATTAACTGCCGAGCAAACCAAGGTGAGTTCACACCCTTTACAAAGCATGGGATTCCCTGGGTTGGGAACGGGGTTAAGGAACGTGGTTCCTCGTCTACCTTGGGTAGGACGTCAGTGGTTCAGGAATGTGATTCCTCGTCCGGATGGACGGATAAACGTACTAGACTAAAACTCTATCACGAAGTCCCTCCTTTTTGTATCGACTAATCGCCGGGCCAATGGCGAGCGGGTCATTAGTTAGATAGCGCTATTTAGGTCTGACAAGCCTCACACCGTGCCGCAGAGGACGGGCGTGAACTAATGGATCTGGGGCACGTCAATGATGATAGACATTGATGTTTTCAGGGCACATAAACATGACTACAGTCAGCAATCGATACGGTAACGGGTCTAGTATACACATGGGGTAGCCCCCACGGCTGGAGAGCCAGATGATACACATGGGGTAGCCCCCACGGCTGGAGAGCCAGATGATACACATGGGGTAGCCCCCACGGCTGGAGAGCCAGATGATACACATGGGGTAGCCCCCACGGCTGGAGAGCCAGATGATACACATGGGGTAGCCCCCACGGCTGGAGAGCCAGATGATACACATGGGGTAGCCCCCACGGCTGGAGAGCCAGATGATGTACATGGGGTAGCCCCCACGGCCGAAATGCCTGATAACTACATGGGGTAGCCCCCACGGCCGGAGTGCCGGAGTAACTGGGAACGAACTGGTCACGTTTTTAAAACTATGGGGTAACCCCCACGGCAGGATGCCAGATAAAGTAAACTGTTTTCGAAACAACTAAAACGAACGCCCACCCGTGAACTCACTCAACTAGTTGTTGACTCGTTACTACATGCTTTGCAGGACCATAGGTACTCAGTGGGAGCTTGCATGGAGGAGGATCGTTGTGGGACAGGGATTGCTACAAGACTATGTTAAACTTGAAACTTTTGGAACTTATGTTACAACTTTAAACTTATGCTTCCGCTTACAACTTAAACTTATTTGTTTTGGAACACCAATCGTAGTGGTTAAACTTTTATAATTACTTATATGCTTGTTCAGTATGATTGGTGGCTGGATCCTGGTCAGTCACGCCTCCAAGCGGTAGTACTCCGCAGGTGGGATTTTGGGGGTGTGACAGATTGGTATCAGAGCCATTGGTTATAGTGAACTTGGTTTTAATAAAGGAGAAACGTTTTTGTTAAAACCAGACTATAACCGGTTTAGTGCTCAACGGTCCACAACGACACTTCGCTCCTCATGCAAGGCTCGACGTTCTAGGTAATATGATGTATGTATATTGCCTACTTGTTAGTTGCGTAGTACATTGCTCATGGTATGCTTGATTAGTATAGCTACTGTTGTTTGAACACATGCGTACTTACTCTGTCCTACTATCGTGCTTTCGCGAACCTCTCTCACACGTATTGCTTTTATTATGAAGAACCATGTCTGGACGCGTTAACATGACACAAGCCCAGTTGACGGCTTTGATCAACGAGCGAGTTGCCGCAGCGCTCGCAGCTGCACACGCAGGAGGAATATCCTGCAGTCCGAAATTGTTCTAGGATCATTTGGATCCTACTCTCGTGAACCAACCTTTGTGTTAAACTCTGTCTTTTCTTTCACCTACCTTAGGTCAGTATGCTCAGGCACCGATGTGCACTTTTAAGACCTTTATGGACTGTCGACCCACGACTTTTAGCGGCACTGAAGGAGCAGTAGGTCTCCTACACTGGTTTGAGAAACTGGAGTCTGTGTTCGAAATGTGTGAATGCCCTGAAGCGCGCAGGGTGAAGTATGCTACTGGTACTCTCGAGGGTTTGGCTCTCACGTGGTGGAATGCTCAAGTGCAGATGTTAGGGTTGGTTGCTGCCAATGCCACCCCATGGGAAACTTTCAAGGAAATGATCAGGGAAGAATACTGCAGTCGTGACGACATTCACAAACTGGAAGATGAGTTCTACAATCTCAAGATGTCGGGGTCGGAGATTGAGGCATACACTAAGAGATCGCATGAGCTTGCCTTGTTGTGTCCTACTATGGTGGATCCTCCCTACAAGCGAATTGAACTCTATCTCAAGGGCTTGGTGCCAGAGATCCAAAGTCATGTGACTTCAGCGAGGTTGACTACTATCCAGCAGGTTGTACAGTTGGCTCACCGTCTCACTGACCAAGCGGTGGAGCAGAACAAGTTACCGAAGCGCATAGGTGCTGCAACTACTTCTGGTGCTTCTAGTGGGGATAAACGGAAATGGGATGGAACTTCAAGCAGGGGTTCAACTTCGGTGCAAACTCAGTCTCAGCAGAGAAAGACGGATGATCACAAAAGCCCCAGTCAGCAATCGTCTGGTGGTCAAAGTCATGGTGGATACAAGGGGAATCACCCCAAATGCAATCGCTGCAGCCTACATCACAGTGGGCCATGCACCAGGGGCAACTGTCATCGGTGCAACAAGCCTGGTCATGTTGCAAAGGATTGCAGGAGCGCATACCCCGCCAATCAGAATCGTCAGCAACCTCAGCAGAACCAGCGACAGCAGCAGGGTAACAACAAAGGGTGTTTTCAGTGTGGAGCTGAAGGTCATTTCAAGAAGGATTGTCCCCAACTGAACCAGAACAACAACAATAATCAGGGGAATGGTAACAATGGGAACAACAACAACAATGGTGCTAGGGGACGTGTGTTCGTGATTGGCCAAGGTGAAGCGAGGAATGATCCCAACGTGGTGACGGGTAAGTTCCTTCTCGACGACTTTTATGTTACAGTCTTATTTGATTCGGGTGCCGATACTAGTTATGTGTCACTAGAAGTTAGTAAGATGCTTAAGCGTATTCCTACACCCCTGAGCGACAAGCACACTGTAGAGCTAGCTAATGGTAAGAGTTTGGAAGCCTCTCACGTAGTCAAGGGTTGCCAGCTTATTCTCGCTAACCAGACTTTCTCTATCGATCTTATTCCTATTGTCTTGGGTAGTTTCGACGTTGTCATTGGGATGGATTGGTTATCCCAACACCGAGCAGAGATTCTTTGCAACGAGAAGATCGTTCGTATTCCTGGTTTAGGTAGTGAACCTCTCATGATTCGTGGCGACAAGAGAAGTGCTGTTGAGAACATCATCTCTCTTCTTAAGGCTCAGAAATGCTTACGAAAGGGCCACACTGCGATTTTGGCTCTAGTTACTGATACCACAGAGAAGGAGAAGAAGCTAGAGGATTTTCCGGTTGTACGCGACTATCCTGAGGTATTCCCTGAGGAATTACCTGGTCTTCCGCCCCATCGCCAAGTCGAGTTTCAGATTGATCTAGCTCCTGGAGCCGCGCCTGTACCCCGTGCACCTTATCGTTTAGCGCCATCAGAGTTGGAAGAACTCTCCACGCAACTACAAGAACTCTTGGATAAGGGTTTCATTCGTCCTAGCTCATCGCCTTGGGGAGCTCCAGTGTTATTTGTGAAGAAGAAGGATGGTACCTTCAGAATGTGTATCGACTATCGCGAACTCAACAAAGTGACTGTGAAGAATCGTTATCCTCTACCGCGTATTGACGACTTGTTCGACCAGTTGCAGGGGTCGAGCTACTATTCAAAGATCGATCTGAGATCGGGATATCACCAGCTGAGAGTTCGGGAAGAGGATGTCTCTAAGACGGCCTTTAGGACTCGATATGGGCACTATGAGTTTTTGGTCATGCCGTTTGGGCTGACGAACGCACCGGCAGTTTTTATGGATTTGATGAATCGAGTGTGCAAGCCGTACCTGGACAAGTTTGTTATAGTCTTTATCGACGACATCCTGATCTATTCTAAGAGCAAGGAGGAACACGAACAACATCTACGACTTATTTTGGAACTCCTTCGGAAGGAACAGCTTTACGCAAAATTCTCGAAATGCGACTTCTGGCTTCGTGAAGTCCATTTCCTAGGGCATGTGGTGAACAAGGATGGGATTCACGTTGATCCATCCAAAGTGGAATCTATTAAGAACTGGCCTGCGCCTCGCACACCAAAGGAAATTCGCCAATTTTTGGGATTGGCAGGTTATTACAGGAGATTCATTAAGGATTTTTCTAAGATCGCGCAGCCCCTCACGTTGTTAACACAGAAAGGCGTTGTTTATCATTGGGGAAATGCACAAGAGTTAGCTTTTCAGCATCTAAAGGATAGACTTTGTAGTGCACCTATCCTTTCACTGCCAGAGGGCACAGAAGATTTTGTGGTTTACTGTGATGCATCAATTCAAGGTCTTGGTTGTGTATTGATGCAACGAGATAAAGTCATAGCTTACGCCTCACGACAACTTAAAGTTCACGAGAAGAACTACACTACGCATGATTTAGAGCTGGGAGCTGTTGTTTTTGCACTTAAGTTATGGCGGCATTACCTGTACGGAACCAAGTGCGCCATCTACACCGACCACAGAAGTTTAGAACACATATTCAAGCAGAAGGAACTGAATATGCGGCAGCGACGATGGGTCGAGCTGCTGAATGACTACGAGTGCTCTATCAGGTATCACCCGGGCAAGGCCAATGTTGTGGCAGACGCCCTGAGTCGGAAGGACACTACGCCTAAGCGCGTAAGAGCTTTACAACTCACGATACATTCTAGTCTACCTTCGCAAATACGAGCTGCTCAGATAGAAGCACTGAAACCAGAAAACGTTAGAGCTGAAGCTCTACGCGGGTCAAGGCAACGCTTAGAACAGAAGGAAGACGGTGCTTATTATGTAACAGGACGCATTTGGGTCCCACTCTATGGCGACTTACGAGAACTTGTGATGGATGAAGCGCACAAATCTCGCTACTCGGTACACCCTGGTTCGGACAAGATGTACCACGATATCAAAACTACGTATTGGTGGCCTAGCATGAAGGCCCACATAGCAACTTACGTCAGCAAGTGTTTGACTTGTGCGCGAGTCAAGACAGAATATCAGAAACCTTCAGGCCTACTTCAGCAACCAGAGATACCACAATGGAAATGGGAGCAAATTTCCATGGATTTCGTTACTGGCTTACCTAGATCACAGCGCGGGAACGATACTATCTGGGTGATCGTGGATCGACTCACAAAATCCGCACACTTCTTGGCAATCAAGGAAACAGATAAGTTCTCCACTTTAGCAGAAATATACCTCAAGGAAGTTGTTTCGAGGCACGGGGTGCCCACTTCTATCATCTCTGATCGAGATGCACGCTTTACTTCGGAACTGTGGCAGGCGATGCACAAGTCTTTTGGCTCACGTTTAGATATGAGCACAGCGTATCACCCACAGACGGACGGGCAGTCCGAGCGAACTATTCAGACCTTAGAAGACATGCTTCGCGCTTGTGTAATCGACTTTGGCAACAGCTGGGAAAGACATCTGCCACTCGTGGAATTTTCGTATAATAACAGCTACCACACCAGCATTAAAGCTGCTCCGTTTGAGGCATTGTACGGACGTAAATGCCGGTCACCCCTCTGTTGGGCAGAAGTGGGGGATAGTCAGATCACTGGTCCAGAACATGTGGTAGACACTACTGAGCGGATTGCTCAAATACGACAACGCATGGCGGCCGCTCGTGACCGTCAGAAGGCATACGCCGATAAGGGCAGGAAACCACTTGAGCTCCAGGTTGGGGAGCGGGTGTTACTCAAAGTCTCACCCTGGAAGGGTGTGGTTCGTTTTGGTAAACGCGGCAAACTTAACCCACGATACGTTGGACCTTTTGAAATTCTTGAGAAAATAGGCAAGGTGGCCTACAGACTGAAATTACCAGCAGAACTCGGTGCAGTTCACAACGTTTTCCATGTGTCGAATCTGAAGAAGTGTCTGTCAGATGAGACGCACGTAGTTCCTCTGAAGGAACTTACGATCGACGAACAGTTGAAATTCGTCGAAGAACCTGTCGAGATCACGGACCGGGATGTTAAGGTCCTCAAGAGCACTAGAATACCTCTTGTACGAGTTCGTTGGAACTCACGTCGCGGCCCAGAGTTTACCTGGGAGCGCGAAGATCGGATGAAACAAAAGTATCCCCAACTGTTTGAGAACAGTACAAACGCTACTGAGGCTGAAGCTACGGAATTTCGGGACGAAATTCCAGATCAACGGGGGGTGGATGTGACACCCCAGGAAAACCGGGAAAACCTTGCAACCTAACTAGCTTCCTCAGTGAGTGCCATCAAATTTCGGGACGAAATTTCTTTCAACTTGGGGATGATGTGACAACTCGAAATCTAGAACCTTTCGTTGTAACTTGCTTGTACGTTATGTGACTAGTTAAAATGATAACGTGAACCTTTTTATGTGATAAGTGCCTTGTTATATGTGCATTTGTATATATATGTATGTATGTGTGTTATATGTGAACCGAGAACCCGACACGAAACAACAAGGACCCGACTCGAGACCATGAGGTCTCGAGTGAATAGTGAACGAACGGGCCTTTGGGCCGAGAACCTAGTGGCCGGTTGGGCCTTTGGGCCGTAAACCCACTCGAAACCCATGAAGGGTGTACACACTTGGAACTTTGACTATAAATACACTACCTTAGTCATTTCTACCACTTTGTTGAACAAGAACACACACACACACTTCTATCTTCTCTCCCACTAGAACTCTAGCACACAAACACACCTCCAAGACTCTCGGATCTAATCGGCTAGCACAAGAACACTCGGGTTTGGAACTTCGGATCGGCACACACACACACATCACCAACCGGTTAGTATCTATCATGTTATGGTTGATTTTGTTGTGTTTTGTGATGCATGAACAAGATGATGTTTATGGTTAGAAATTACATGATGTTCTTGATGTTTATGATGATTCTATTATGCACAATGTTGATAACCGGTTAACATATATTATATGGTAAGATGTGATATTTTGTGTCTAGATGAAGTTTGAACCACTTATGTTAGTGAACATGAAATCGGGTTGCACTTGTTATGAAATCGGACATGTATGAAAACCGAGTTGTGTGTTATGTTTAGTGTTTTGATGCTTGTTCATAGTTGTGGTTGATATAAGTGTTAAAAATGTTATGAACTTGATGAAGATGGGTTTGAATGTGTGAAGAACACTTTGAATGATAGTTAAGATATGAAAACCCTTGTGATTTTGATCCACTTTGACCAATAACCTGATTAGGAAAACATGTTAGTGAAATGCTATTGGTAGTTTCCTGATTTGGGCCTGATTATATTGTACCACTAATCTGACTACATCTGCATCAACACGTGAACTTGAAAACGACTGCTACCGACTCGCAATCACGCAGTTGCGACTCGCAACCACAGCGTGATGACTCGAGACCACGCGGTTGCGACTCGCAACCATAGCAGGACAAGCCGAAACCACAGGTTACGAGTCCCGTTGCGACTCGAGACCTCAGCATGATTAACCGAAACCATGGTTGCGACACCGGTTGCGACTCGCAACCAACCATGATCAACACACACAGCATGACTCGAGACCATGCTTGCGAGTCCGGTTGCGACTCGAGACCACACTTTGGGCCTTAGTTAGTGGGCCGGACTTATGAACTTCTGTGCTACTGTTGATGAGTTATTTGGGCCTGTTATCACGAGCCCAACTGTTTGGACTTTGAACATGTGATTAACTGTTACCTATGAACTGCTACTGATTAACGTGTCTGCCATACGTGTTGAACATTTGTGCACTACTTGGTTCGAATCTGATTATACGTGATAACCGTGATAGGACGTTATTGACTACTTGCGACTTGATTGACATTCTGTGATTAACTGCCGAGCAAACCAAGGTGAGTTCACACCCTTTACAAAGCATGGGATTCCCTGGGTTGGGAACGGGGTTAAGGAACGTGGTTCCTCGTCTACCTTGGGTAGGACGTCAGTGGTTCAGGAATGTGATTCCTCGTCCGGATGGACGGATAAACGTACTAGACTAAAACTCTATCACGAAGTCCCTCCTTTTTGTATCGACTAATCGCCGGGCCAATGGCGAGCGGGTCATTAGTTAGATAGCGCTATTTAGGTCTGACAAGCCTCACACCGTGCCGCAGAGGACGGGCGTGAACTAATGGATCTGGGGCACGTCAATGATGATAGACATTGATGTTTTCAGGGCACATAAACATGACTACAGTCAGCAATCGATACGGTAACGGGTCTAGTATACACATGGGGTAGCCCCCACGGCTGGAGAGCCAGATGATACACATGGGGTAGCCCCCACGGCTGGAGAGCCAGATGATACACATGGGGTAGCCCCCACGGCTGGAGAGCCAGATGATACACATGGGGTAGCCCCCACGGCTGGAGAGCCAGATGATACACATGGGGTAGCCCCCACGGCTGGAGAGCCAGATGATACACATGGGGTAGCCCCCACGGCTGGAGAGCCAGATGATGTACATGGGGTAGCCCCCACGGCCGAAATGCCTGATAACTACATGGGGTAGCCCCCACGGCCGGAGTGCCGGAGTAACTGGGAACGAACTGGTCACGTTTTTAAAACTATGGGGTAACCCCCACGGCAGGATGCCAGATAAAGTAAACTGTTTTCGAAACAACTAAAACGAACGCCCACCCGTGAACTCACTCAACTAGTTGTTGACTCGTTACTACATGCTTTGCAGGACCATAGGTACTCAGTGGGAGCTTGCATGGAGGAGGATCGTTGTGGGACAGGGATTGCTACAAGACTATGTTAAACTTGAAACTTTTGGAACTTATGTTACAACTTTAAACTTATGCTTCCGCTTACAACTTAAACTTATTTGTTTTGGAACACCAATCGTAGTGGTTAAACTTTTATAATTACTTATATGCTTGTTCAGTATGATTGGTGGCTGGATCCTGGTCAGTCACGCCTCCAAGCGGTAGTACTCCGCAGGTGGGATTTTGGGGGTGTGACATGGAAGCAGTGGGAAATGGGCTACTTTGGTCAACAACTGTTGATGTAGCAGTGGTAGAGCTTTCACAGATGTTTTGAACAACTGATGCTTTCCCTTTTGTGGCAGACCTTTGAGGGATGACGACTTCATACCCATAGTCTGGTGTTGTATCCTCTGATGGACCTGCACTGTTAGTCTTGACAGCAGTATTTTCAAAAGTGAATTTTTCAAGATCAAACAGTTCAGCAGGATTTGCTGGGATTTTCATTGATGAAAGTTCATTGAACTTTACATCCAAAGTCTCCTCCACTACCTTGGTCCGTGCATTGAACACTTTATAGGCCTTGGCAGTGGTTGAGTATCCCAGAAAATAACCACAATCTATTTTGGCTGCAAATTTTGAAATGGAATCTTTTAAGTTCAAAATAAAGCATGGGCAACCAAACACTTTGAAGTATGAGATCAGTGGTTTGATTTTATACAGAATTTCATAGGCAGTCTTTTTGTGCCTGGGGTTTATTAAGACTCTGTTCTGGACATAGCAAGCAGTGTTTACTGCCTCTGCCCAGAAAGTTAATGGCAAACCTGAATCTGCAAGCATGGTTCTGGCAGCCTCAATCAAAGTTCTGTTCTTTCTTTCAACAACCCCATTTTGCTCTGGTGTTCTAGGGATGCTGTACTGCCTTACAATCCCTTTCTTCACACAGAAAACATCCAACTCCCTATTTTTAAATTCTGTGCCATTGTCACTCCTAAAGCTTTTCACTGGAAGGTCAAATTGCTTTTCAACCTGTGTCACAAAGTCTTGCAAAATGCCTGCAGTTTCATCTTTAGAGTGCAAAAAGAAGGTCCATGTAAACCTAGAAAAGTCATCAACTATTACCAAACAATATCTTTTCCTTTTAAGGCTCATGACTTGAACTGGGCCAAACAAATCCATGTGTAGCATTTGCAAACACTGGGTTGTTTTGGACTCCTCAATGGACTTGTGGGAACTTTTATGTTGTTTTCCTTTTAAACAGGAAATGCAATGTTCAGGACATGAAAACAATTTTTGTGGCAGGCCTCTCACCAAACCATTTTTTGAAATTTCTGTTATTGTCTTAAGATTTGTGTGCCCCAGTCTTTTGTGCCAAAGTTCTGTCTCTTTGTTAGAGGCAGCTGAGAACAGACAGGCATCAGCTCTGGGACACTCTTTTGACATGTCAACAACATAAACATTGCCACTTCTTTGAGCAACAAGTTTAGTTTGACCATTTTTTATTATTGCTTCAATCTTTTTGACCATTTCTGGTCCAACAATCCTACAACAATCTTTTGTGAAGAATGACCCAAACCCTTTGTCACTCATTTGGGATACACTCAGAAGGTTGAATTTTAGATTGTCTATTAGATTGACATTTTCAAACTTTACATTGCCAGATTGCACTGTTCCAGACCCCAAAACCTTTCCTTTACTATTATTACCAAAGGATATATCACCCCCACCATGGATTTTAAAGTCTTTGAGGAGGGCTTTACATCCTGTCATGTGCCTGGAGCCTCCACTATCTACATACCAAAGACTATCAGAGCATGCAGAAGCTCCCTGCACATGAAGTAAAAGGATTAGTTCATTAAGGACTCCAAAGCCAACAGGGCTTTGGATGGAGTCTCAACAGTGTCTGACATGGATACAGTGTGATGAACAGTGGTTAAGTCAGGGGTTTGGACAGTTTTAGTACTGTTCCTTGCTAACCACTGTTGAGGGTCTTGCCCAATCACCTGCTGGTAACCGAAAGGATGCCTATTCACTCTGGGTTTAGAGGGCTTTTTGTAGACCTCATAAACGTGTGGAATCCTTTGGTAAGACTGTTTTTCCTTGCCTTTTCTGAACTGATTGGCAGGAGGTGCATCAGTAACCTGAACATCTCTTTTAACAGATGTTTGGTTCAGTTGTTTTGTGACAGCTGTTTGAACTGGCACAAACAGTGGTTGTTTCTTTGTGAACTTGACAGATGGTGATGATGCTGATGAACTCAAGGATGTTTTAGCCATGTATTCATTCTTCTTTTCATTAAAGTTTTTGAGATACACACATGCCTGACTTTTATGGTTTGTTTTACCACAAACACTGCAACTTTCAGCTGAAGTAGTGACACTTGTTTTGGTTAAATCATAAGCTTTTAAGTGGAAACAATCTTTTGTTAGATGGTTCCTCTTCTCACAGAATTCACAAAACAAGTTATCAATTTTTTCTTTCTTCTTCCTCTTTTCAGACTCCTTTGCAGCAGAGGTTTTAACCACTGCTGGGATGTCCTTAAGAGGAATGACTTTAGCTTTTGGAGCTTTAACACCATCAGTTGATGTAAAGTCCATTGGCTTGAAATTTTCAAGAATATCACACTCATCAGACCATTTTGGTTTAAATTGATGATTTTCAATCTCCTCAAAAGCAGAGGGGCCCATTGGTCTGTCAAGTGTGATTTTGTTACCAAGTTTGTCAGTGATTTTCACTTCCTGGCCATTCTTGTTTGTGGGGATGTACTCAGTGGTTACATCAGTGGTTGAAACAGATTTTCCAAAAGCAGTGTTTTCATCATCATGTTTTCTATAACCAACCCCAAATTTCACATTGCTTTTTATTTGTTTCTCAAGCATAACCTCATACCCTTTGCATGATTCCACCCATTTCTCACATGTGATCTGGGTGGACTCTAACTCCTTTTTGCAAACTTGGTATTTTTCTACCATAGTTTGGAGTTAGGTTTTGGTTATGCTTTGCTCTTCTTTCATGCTGCTAATCTCTTTCTCTTTTTCAGCCAATTTGTTTTTAAGTTCTTTTAAAGATCTTTCAAATTTGACTTCATCAGTTAAGATTTTGTTCCTAAGGTTTTCATTCACCTCTTTGATGTTAGCAAAAGCAATTATGCAATTGTCAGAACATAGTTTTTCTAGAACTTGAGGTGATACCTTGGCAGCAGCCATCATTGCACAATCACACTGAGTATTCTCTTCATCACCAGCTCTCTCTTCTTCTTCACCTGCCTTTTCTTCTTTCTTATCTTCTTCAGACCATAGATCTGTCAGTGGTTCAATCAGGGTACCTGAACTTTCTTCCAACAGTACTTCATCAGCCACAGCAGTAACCACTGCTTCAATCACCTCATCCACTGTTTCAGAGACCGGCTGTTTCTCTTCAGATTCAACACCCTCCTGTATTGACTCTAATGCCATCAAACAAAATTCATCATGAGAAGAAACATTAGAAGCATAGAGTGCAAAGTTTTCATCACTAAGGTCTTCAGGCATACTGCTCCAGTCAACAAACTCTTGAGTAAAGAAACTTTGTTGATCTGGTTGTGTTGCTACTGGAGCAGTGGTTTGTGGTGCAGGTTGCACTTGTGCCTGAGGAGCAGGGGTTTGAACATATTGAATCTGTGGAGCAGCTGTTTGGACATAATGCACTGGCACAGGAGCAACAGCATAGTGAGCAGTGTTCACATGTGCTGCTGGGGCATATTGGGCATAGTGCACAGTGTTTTGATTTTGAGGTCTAGGATTTGAACTAGGGTGAGTAATTATGGGACCAGTTGTTTGACTCCTACACTCTCTAGCAAAATGTCCTAACCTGTTACACTTATAGCACTTGATTTTCGATTTATCCAACCCAACCCTAAGATTCCCATGCAACCCTGGGAATTTTCGCCCTGTTCTTTTATAAAACTTGCTAGTTCTAACACTTAGCAAGGCCAGTTGATGCAAGATGTCCATTTCCTCTAGATCAGTGGGGTCAAAATGCTGTAAATCATTTAGTTCAAAGCTTAAATTGTCTGACATCTGGTTTTCATTTGCAGTGAATGCATAACCTGTAGAGTGAGGATCAGGGTTGTTAAAATTTGCACCAGCAGTTATGTCAATGAAGTGATCATAACCCTGATCCTTACCACTACCACCAGATTCTTCTTGACCCAGAAGAGCAGTGTTACCGAATGAATAATCATCAACGGTTTTCCCTGACTCTTGTAACTTCCTTTTCTGGTTCAACTCCCTTTCGTAGGTCAGGAGTCGACCATGGAGTTGGGTCAAGGTCAGATCCTTGAACTCAGGTGAGTTTCGGGTGACAAACGCTATTGTGTCCCATTTATCTGGCAGTGACCTGAGGAACCTGCTGTTTTGAGTTGAGTTTGTAAAAGTGGTTTTAACAAGCCTCAGTTCACTGATGAGACAACTGAACCGCTCAAATTGTTGCGTCAGTGATTCACCTTTAACATGACAAAATGTTTCATACTGTTGGTTCAGGATTTCCCTATTGTTTTCTATGACCTCTTCGGTACCTCCAAACTGTTCCTTAAGTGCGTCCCACAACTCTTTGGCATTGTCACAATGTAACAATCTAGCATATATTTCGTTGGGTAGTGCTGATGCTATGATACTAAATGCTTTAGCATCTAGTTCAAACTTTTGATAATCCGTTTCAGTATAATTTTCAACAGGTTTTGGAACTTGTTTTTTAGCATCTTCAGCGCTTGGCACTGTAGGAACATGAGGACCAAAGATAACAGACTTCCAACAACCTGTGCTTTGTTGAGCGAGGATGTGACCCATCCTCCTCTTCCAGATGTTGTACTCATTTCTTTTTAGCATAGGTGGTTTAAAGAGAGAACCAATGTTTTTATCGTCCTGAGATTGTGACGTCATTCTTGTTGTTTTACAGGTACTGAGAAATCAACTTTAGTGGTGATTAATCCTTACTCTGTTTTTCAACGACGAACAAACGATCAGTATTAACTGTTTTGAGCTGAACTTTTTACGTCAAAATGATTGTTAAATCAAGTTTGACTGTCCAAGCTCTGATACCAATTGTTGGATCTGAGTTTCTTTTTGATTGTATTTTGTGTTTGAAGTTAAGATGAAAATGGATGAGTTATGCAGCGGAATTAAAATGAAAACAAACTTTGCATACAATCAAATGAGAGTAATACTTTGATCAAACATCTTTTACACAATGAACCGAATGATTGAATTTAATTTCAACAACGATTACAAAGATAGATGTATGAATGCAAACTCCCCCTCAGCCCGAGCTCAGTAGTTTGTTCGTGCAAAGAAAACGAATGATGTAAAGAGCTAATAGAACAGTACAAAGTACTGAACTATTTATAGGCACTTGCAAACTACTGAGCATCTTTGCTGACGTCACCATGAAAGTGACATCTAACCTCCTAACAAACTCTAACCTCTGATCTATATAGACACTGCTTGTGTTAACTACTGCTAATACATTCTATTACAAAACAGACTTTAAAACAGCTGCTTCAACCTTCTACTGCTGTGAACCCAGCAGCACTTGTCCGGATCAGCAGTGCTTGACTCAAGGCAGTAGATTGAATCAGCGGGACTTTAGTCTTCCATCAGATCTTTAGTTGAGCAGCAGTTATGAGACAGCAGTTTGGTAAGATCAGCAGATAGGAGGTCAGCAGTAGTTGTAATCACTTTCAAGGGGAGAGATTTGTGTATCAGCATCTACTTATTCATAATCCACTGTTCTGATCCAGTTTTGGCTTTAATTATCTGTTCCTCTGATAGGGTTCAATCCCAACACCTTAGATATGTATAAAAATTATAGGTAATGACATTCGTGGGTCGAATGTCTAAAAACGGGTCTTATACGTAAAATGACTAACCGAATGGTAGAAATTGGGATTATGGATTCCTTATGTTAAATCCACCACAAAAAAAAAATTGTTGTGGAGGAATAAGATTAGTTGTTTAGAATGGGAATAAAATGTGCGAAGTGAAAAGAGCGAGTTTAATGTTTAAATGCTCAAAAGTCCCCTAAACGGGCCAAAATAGACTAAGAAGAAAATTATGGTTAAATGCTTAGATGGATACAAATGAATCGGTGAATGTAAATGCCTACGTAAACTCTATGATGGGAGCGAAAACGTTTAGGTTTGACAAGCCCGGGATGGGTAAAAATTATAGGAATTAACTATTTTTCTAGAGCATGTAGTGTGATGATAATGCCAAACGGGTCGAATAATCACCTAAATGATTTATGAGCCAATAGTGGATAAATCAGATTTTTATGCAAACCGAGGTGATAAACGGGTCCGTAATTTAATTACGGACGCGTAGGAAAAAGAATCACGCGAAACGGTCATCTAAATCAAAAGTTATGCACGTTTTTTTATAGGTTAAGTTAGAAAAATGGTGCTGGGTATCTGCAGCACCAGCCAAGTGAACATTCTATCGAAAACAGGTCGTCGCGGCACGCGACGGTGACCTGGTAAAACAGTCGCGCAACGCGAGGGCTGTCGCGCCCCGCGAAGGACTTGCTTAAGTCTGTCGCGCCCCGCGAGGGACACGAAAGCTGGAAATTTCTTGACTTTTGTTCGTTATGGTATTCAGACGAGTTTATATATGTTATAAACGTAATATAACTAAAATCATTTCATGGTTTATGAAATGTAGGTATAACCTTGGATGACGGATGACGATCAAGCTCTACGAAGAACCGAACACGATCAAGATAAAAGCTTCCGCACGTTGTTTCGTCGTCATTTTTAAACGACGAATCCATTCATATTAAGTTGTATTACCTTTAAATTGTAAAAGTTTTAATAAACTCGTATTTCTTAATGTATATGTACTCATAATTACATGTTTATTTCCGTAATTTATACGGAAATCGTTAAATAATAATAAGGGACTTACAAGTTGGTAATCAGAGCTCAAGGTTAAAAGAATAAAGTGTTCGGTTCGAGACTTGATCGCAAAATCCGGTAAGTATATTTTATTAATTATTTAGCATGTTATAATGTTGTAAAAAACATGTAGGGTTATTGTGTAATACACGTTACCCCAATGGAATTAATAAATGATCAATATAGATAACGAAATTACGTGTGTTGACATGTATAGTAGAAAGCCTTGTATTATAGTACAGGCGTTTATTGATATTGACGTTACTAATCTTTGTAAACGTTTTAATTGAAGGATACTCGCATCTGAAGATGGCGAGGGTGTAACAAGTGACAGATATGACAGAGGAACGGTCTGAAGTATGACAAGTAGAGCATGCTCACTAAGGACCAAATCACGTAACAATCGCGAATAAGAGTAATGGCAAGGAAAGCCCGTCGGGGCAAGCACTACCGGGTGCACGTTTTAAATTTAATCGCACAAATAGCAATATGCAACATACACGTAGAGAATGACTATTGCATACGTAGAATAAAACCTGGAAAACCTGAATAAGACACCTATTCAGGATGATGTTTCCAAGACAAAATTTAGTAGAAAAATGTGTTATTCACGATTGTGAATAACGAAACAATAATAGAGTTAGTTTATGTGAAAACTTGGACGGGAGTAATTATCCAAGTGAATAATTCTCAATATTATGCAAATGAGAAAAGTAGGGATCACATTAACGAATGTGATTTCATAATAGTTTGAAATAAAGAAAACATTTTATATGTTCAAGGGCAAAACAAGTAAAACTAATAATTGTCGTTTAACAATTAAATAAAGTTTTACGGAATTAAATCAAAGATATAGAAATAAACAGAGACGTTACTTACATAGGGCGTGATGTGAAAATTATGAAAAGGTCATGCGTGTCATGCGTTGACCGCTTACGCTGGACAAGTAAGTAGTGAACACATGATACCATGAACTTTTATGATGGACACATTTACGTCCGATGTAATAAGGATGGGGAGAATGGGAAAATTAAAAAAAAAGGGGGTACCCAAATGAATAAAATAAGCAAAATGTTTGATAATAAACGTAAACGCAAGTCGAATGACGGAAGTGTGTTACGTTAGAATAACGAGCCCGAGAGAAGGGATAAGGATCAAAGTAAATGAAAATACAGACCGACTGATAGGAATGCTAAGGCATAGGGGTAAAAGTTTGACTGTCACAAGTGATGAAATCCACACGAACAAGTCAAACGAATTAAATAAAGGACTTGATTGAATAAAAGCGATGGATTTCGCTAAGACGACCAAATAAATTAAAACGAAGTCTAAAATCATATCAGAATGGTTACTTTGAAGATGGTTTCGGTAAAGATACCCGATAGATGGGTAGGATTTTGAGTTTACGCGTAAACCAAGAGACGGGAACGCGGATTAGAAAGTCAAAAGACTCGGGCCATGAGTTATGAATAAGAGACGATAAAATTTTGCACACAAAGATTTTGATAATTATGTTTAACTATTTCGAGGTTAGACAAGTAGAATAAAGAATAACGCTTGAAAATAAAAAGAAAAATAAACGTTTAATAATGTAAGTAAGCGCAGGCCGAATAAATGGGAACGCAAATATTAATAAACCCATGTTAAGGGGCATGTGAGAATATAAAAAAAGAGGGAAAACGCAAACCAAACAACGGGAGCGTTAAAAACATTCAGATAAAAGAACCCGGGTAACGGGTTGTAAAGAAGTATAAGTATGAACCGGGTAATGGTAAGCGTAGAATGAACCGACGTGTAAATGACGTAAAAAGTCATAGAGTCGGAAGAATAGTCTAAAAAGAAAATTAATGTAGCATTAGACTACGAACAAGGTCAAATGAAATTCAAAAGCAAAATTAAATAATTCTAAACATAAAAAGGGGTGCCTTGATGCCATATGCATGTATATATACAGTCGAATAAAGACTCGAATATAATATGATCTACGGGATCATCATAACCTATGGGATTATACGTAGTGTTAAGGTCTACGGGACCAAAAAGACCCTTGGGTCACAAATAGAATGAAACAAACTGTTGGGGTCTCACCTTAAAAAGGTGAAAATCTAAAGAAATAGCCTACGAGGCTAAGTAAAAGAATCTACGGGTCACTTGGGTAAAGCGTGGAAAACTGGTTACAATTTTCCATATAAAATAATAACGGTCAGGAATAAAACTTAGAACGGAAATTCCTAGACATGAGAAAAAGACGTAAGACAAAGAGAGAACGTAAACTAAAAATTTAGTTTTTAGTCAAAAGCAACGTTTTAACAAACATAAGTAGTATGAGGTGGTTTAGAAAATCTTAAACACACATAAGGCCGGAGATGGCAAAATAGTATACACGGGTGACGGGGTATGAAGTGACGGCGACTAATTAGTCTAGCTGGTAAAACTATTCAAAGTCAAGATAATGTCATGATAAATACAAAGCGCTTGTTAATATAAGACAAGCGCGGAATAAACATGTTAACGGTCTAACGCGACTGAATGGTCAAGTGACAACTCGGTCAAATAGGCGACAAAGATAAGAAATATAAGAGGAAAATTATGATTCGTAAGGACTTACACATGAAGACACACATGTCAATACGAATGATAACTATTGACCAAAAAGAATGAATGCCTTAAAAATGAAACCAAGTCCGTTTGATTTAAACCAATGAACTACGCAAATAAGGTTTCGGGGACGAAACCTCTTTAAGGGGGTAAACTTGTAACAACCCAAAAACGGGTTTGGTAATCAAACCACATTAATATTTATGAACGGGTAAAATACCGTTAGTGGTGAAATTAACCCGGTAAATATTAGGAATTAAATAAATAAAGCTAATATTAAATAAAAAGGGAATAAAATCTTTAGAGGAAATAAAGTTTATAAGAAGCCCGAGTTAACGGGACTTAAAATAAAACGGGATTTAACTCCCTAAACATACTAAGTTAACCAGGAATAATTAATCTGGTTAGTAATGAGTAATTAAGTGAAAACAAGAAGTAAAACAAGAACTAATGAACCTTTTTATAAAAGGTTAGAACTAAAGGGGCCAAAATTGTAACAAGGAAACTTAAGTTTTATAAAAAATAAATAAATAACACAACACACACCTAGGGTGTGCATGCGTGGGTCGACCAGAGGAAAGGAAAAAGGGGAGCAAACCCTAAATTGTTCAAGAATCATCAAATTGAAGATCGATTCGAGCCCGAAATCGACGAATAAACACATATTAGCGATCACCTAAGCTAGGGGATCATAAGGTATGTAGAATTTTGATGATTTATGAAGTTGCGAAATATGAAGAAACATCATAATCTGCGAATTATGTGCGAATCATAGAAGTTATAGCTAAATTGTGATGTATACTTGCTTAGAAACAAAACCCTAGGTGCAAACTTGTTGAATTTGTGCCATAAACTAGTGATTAGTCAACTAATCAAGTATGAGCTAAGTGGGTTTTTGTAATATGATGATGTTAGTGCCTAACTAGTGATTAGGATCATCATATTTGATAGTAAAGGCAAGGTACTTAAACAAATTTCAAGTTTGAGTACTTGACCATACATGATTCGAAATGGGTCTTGAATGTTGTAATGAAATTAGTAATTTATTTCATGAATATGGATGACTGAAATCATGATATCTACTAGTTGATATGTAGAAATCGATTATATTAGGTGTTCGAATGAATGCTAATGATATGGCGAAACGGGTTTCACTAATAGATGAGGACCCTTAGTTCTTGTGAAATGAATAAATGAGTTAGCTTTGATAATCGCTCGAACTAGTTGAAGTGTTAGAAATATAATGAACCGGGTTAAAAGATTAGTTAAAACAGTGGCTTAAAAGAACACCTACCGAGTAAATTGTGAATGCCTAAACTAGTTAATGAACTTGAATGTGCATTTTATATATTAATGGGCATTTGACTTTTAAAAAGTCAAACCGACCTACAATATGATGAATGATAATTTTTATATGAAATACGTAAGGTGGAATAGTCATAATTGATAATGACTAATCTAACCGTCTTACGAATCATAATGATAGTTTGACGATTAACAAGCTAGATGGAAGCTTGGGAAGGAAGCGAGTCAAACAGATTGAGCTCGCGGAAAAGCATAACCGGATGCAAGGTAATTAAAGCTTACACCCATTTGTAATCTACGTAATTGTTTTATAGGCGATAAATACAACAATGGGTTATGTTCGAAAAATGGGTTCCGACATGAACCGAAATGAGTCGGAACGAATAAAAACGATCAAAACCAAGGTGAATGGTAAAAAGAGGCGAAATGGTAGTTTAGCATGAATTGACTAAGAATTTATAAGTTTTCTTAAAACTATCTAGTAACGTAACTAGTAATGGAAAAAGGGATAAAAAGGGTAATTTAGTCACATGATGACTAAATGTAAGTGGAGATTAAATGGATACTCACGGTGTAAGCCGAAATGGGTTAAAAATGTAAGAAAAAAGAATATTTGTAGTAAATTCCGATATGGGTTGGACGTGTGAATGGGTAGTTAAAAAAGCCATGCTTTGTTATAAAGGCAAATGTTTGGTCATATAGGCCAAACGGGTCAAATGGTGGTGATAACATCATTTGACAATATTGACTAACGTTGGTTGTTAAGTCATATGTTCACAGGAGTGAACCGGAGGTGGATAAGTGTGTCGCTATAAAGTAGCGGCAAATAAAAGCAAGGTATAAATCGGGTCAATACGTTGACCCGAGCCAGGTACGCCTAAATGAATTTATAGTTAAAAGTGCAATTTAGGTCAAATAGATAGTGATGGTCCTTTGCCGTAAAATGAAGGACATAAAATTGACCAAAAAGTCCTTGATGGGTAAATCGGGCAAACGACCCTTAGAGGTTGTTTAGGAACTTGTATTATGATTATTAAGTCCTTAGATATGTATAAAAATTATAGGTAATGACATTCGTGGGTCGAATGTCTAAAAACGGGTCTTATGCGTAAAATGACTAACCGAATGGTAGAAATTGGGATTATGGATTCCTTATGTTAAATCCACCACAAAAAAATTGTTGTTGAGGAATAAGATTAGTTGTTTAGAATGGGAATAAAATGTGCGAAGTGAAAAGAGCGAGTTTAATTTTTAAATGCTCAAAAGTCCCCTAAATGGGTCAAAATAGACTAAGAAGAAAATTATGGTTAAATGCTTAGATGGATACAAATGAATCGGTGAATGTAAATGCCTACGTAAACTCTATGATGGGAGCGAAAACGTTTAGGTTTGACAAGCCCGGGATGGGTAAAAATTATAGGAATTAACTATTTTTCTAGAGCATGTAGTGTGATGATAATGCCAAACGGGTCGAATAATCACCTAAAGGATTTATGAGCCAATAGTGGATAAATCAGATTTTTATGTAAACGGAGGTGATAAACGGGTCCGTAATTTAATTACGGACGCGTAGAAAAAAGAATCACGCGAAA
Organism: Helianthus annuus; assembly: GCF_002127325.2. Lineage (NCBI taxonomy): Eukaryota > Viridiplantae > Streptophyta > Magnoliopsida > Asterales > Asteraceae > Helianthus > Helianthus annuus. The sequence continues at coordinate 120,418,919 of NC_035447.2, read as the reverse complement.
TGGACATTTAGATCAAAAGTTATGCACGTTTTTGTATAGGTTAAGTTAGAAAAATGGAGCTGGGTATCTGCAGCACCAGCCAAGTGAACATTCTGTCGAAAACAGGTCGTCGCGGCACGCAACGGTGACCTAGTAACACAGTCGCGCAACGCGAGGGCTGTCGCGCCACGTGAAGGACTTGCTTAAGTCTGTCGCGCCCCGTGAGGGACGCAAAAGCTGGAAATTTCTTGATTTTGTTCGTTATGGTATTCGAACGAGTTTATATATGTTATAAATGTAATATAACTAAAATCATTTCATGGTTTATGAAATGTAGGTATAACCTTGGATGACGGATGGCGATTAAGCTCTACGAAGAACCGAACACTGTTGGTGCATATGTCTGTCGACTTCGTCTTGTATCGAGTCTTATAATAGGTTAGATAGAATAAGACACGTAGTACGAGATAAATGAGAAAAGGGTCAAAAGAATCCAGTCCACACGAACTGACCAGCTCGTGCGAACTGGACAAGGCCAGTTCGTGCGAACTGGAGTGTCATGTTCATGGGAAGTGGCTGGCCTATAAATAGGTGTCTTGTGTTTTCATTTGAAACATTCGTGATTCCGGTAGCGAAGCTCTGCCGAAGTGTCTCCAGCCATTGTAAAGTCTTCAAATCAATACAAGAGACAATTAAAGTGATTCTAAGTGTAATTCAAGATGAAATAACGTCGATACGTCTGATTCCGCCTTTCGTATTGGACGAGATCTCTTCTGAACGACTCGTTTGGTCGTTATAACGATCCTACAAGTGGTATCAGAGCTCAGGAGGAAGAGTTCTTACCATTTCAGCTTGTTTTCGTCATCAACATCTGATTTCTACTCATTTCTACTCACTTTCTTCACGATTTTTCAAAATTAACTGAGTTTTACGGTTAAAATGGACTGATTTTCTCATATAACACGCGAAATACAGTTTTAAACAATCCTTGAAAGAATCAGACCTTATTTCAACCTAAAACGTGATCAATTTTGACAAATTTCAAACCAAAAACTCATCAGATCGTTCGAAAATGTTCCACTTCGTTTGAAAAGGTGTTCAATTCGCTTGGAAATCATTCAATTCGCACGAATTGGACATTACTCAGTTCAGTTCGTTTGAGATACTCATCAATTCGCACGAATTGAACATTACTCGGTTCAGTTCGTTTGAGATATTCACCAGTTCCACGGATTGGTAGAATTAGACCCAGTTCGTTTCAAACATACTCGGGTCGTGTGAAATTAACCCAGTTCGCATCAAATCAGTTTGTGTGAGACATCATCAGTTCGCATGGAGTGAATTTAGGTCAACAGGTTGTTTGGTTTGGGTCAATTCGTTTGAAAGTGCTCAGGTCGCCTGAAAGGTCACCAGTTTTCACGTATTGAACTTGAACCAGTTCGCATCAAATTAGTGACCAGGTCGTTTGGATTGTTTCCAGATCGTTTGAACAGTTATTCTTTGTGAATTTTCAAAAACCGAAACATGGATTCTGAATTCTACAATGCATTTGCAACTCCGATCACTATTGCTCAGAACACGATCTTAGAAAATGAAATGGGAACCATGCAAAAACCGCCTAAGCTCATGAATATTGAGGATATAGTGGATGGGAGGAGCGTTTTGAAAATTGGGTTCAAGCAAATTACTTAGATGCATGGGAATGTGTTGAACAACGATATATTAGACCGACTGATGATGACGGAGAGAATGTTGCTATTAAAGATCTAAGTGATGATCAGAAAAAGAAATACAAAAGTGAAAAAATGATTATGAGTATATTGCAACATGCCATTAAAGAAGAAATCTTGATTTTATTACAACACAACGGAAGTGCATACTCAATATGGAAAGCACTAAAAGCAAAGTTTGTTGGAAGTAAAGACGAGATCAAGAACAAAAAATCGCTTTTGAAGAAAGAATTTGATCTATTTCGTGGATTAAAAACTGAAAACACCAAGCAGATTATTGAAAGATATTGCAATTTGGTGGTTAACATGAAGAGATTAGACATCAAGAAATATAAAGAAGAATGGATTGAAAAGTTGGCCGATGCGTTGCCACAAGATGTTTGGGGCACGTATCTTATGATGTTGAAAAATGATGAAGAATTTGTAAATCTAACGTTGAGCCAGTTTATTGAAAAACTCAAAGTTCAAGAGATGGAACAACGGAAGATGGTGAGAATGAAGGACTTTAATGGTGAACAAGACATTGGTCTATATTACAAAGGAGGTACTAGTGATAGGACCAACATTGCACCAAAGATCGAAACTGCATTTAATGCAAAAAGTTCTTCTGGAGGATCATCTCAAGGATCAAACAACAAAACTGGATTCTCTTCATATCCATCATTTGATCCAGAGTTTTCAGCAACCAGTTCTAAATCGCAAAGCTCATAGGATGGTAAAGTTCAAGTGCTAAACTGTAACATTGCATTACATCTTCAGAACGGTCAGAATTTCTCTAAAGAAGTAGCCAAAGGTCATATGTCTTTGTTGGTGACCGTGTTAGAGTCTTATGAGAGTTTAGTTGCATGAAGAATTGGAAATCTAATTTTGACAAAAGAGGATTACGATCAGATCGATGCTGAGGAGATGGAATTAATGGATATTAAGTGGTGTTTAGCGAGCGTGTTGAGAAGAACTGAGAAGTTTAAACAAATCACAGGAAGAGATGACTTTGTGATGCTAATGTTTCTACTTTAAGTTTTAATAAATCTAAAGTTACTTGTTTTCGTTGTAGGGAAAAAGGGCATTTCAAGCGAGAATGCACAAATCGCGAAGCAAGTGGAGCTCAAAATCCATTCGGCAACAATGATTATTATCGAAAAGCGATTTATCATCAAGTTGCTCAACAGCCGCATCAACAACAACAACCACAAATTTCACATACTAAGAAGGAAATGATCGAAGAGTCATCATTAGAAAGAGCTTGTTATGGTTGGATAGATCAAGATGATGAGAGACTTCTAGAAGGCTTTAGTTGGGATAAGTGGGATCCTAACAGAACTTCAGGAAAAGTAGCATTTGTTGCTCAAATTTATGAAGATTCAACTGCTGAAGAAGAATTGGCGTATGCTTACTATCAATCTCAGCAGTCCAGTCCTAAAAAGATCGAAGAAGAACCAGTTGCAACAAAAGAAGCTTCAGAAAGAGCACCAATCTTTGATCATTCACCAGATGAAAAGAGTGATGATTATGACAGTGAAGAGATTCAAAAGCTTGAATATTATGCAAGAAAATTTTCATCTGATAAAGATAATTTGCTTTTTGCAGGTAAAACAGAAAAGATCAAAGAAAAACAAGCTGCGAAAAAGAAGAATCATAAAGCAGCAACTGTTAAAGAAAAAGATGATAGTGATGATGATAATTCGTATTATGCAGGTAAAATGAAAGAGAACAAAAAATTACAAGCTGCGAAAGATGACAGTGATGATGAAAATATTCGAGTAATAAAAAAGCAGGTTAAAAAACAAGATGACAGTGATGATGAAGATGTTCGAGTGATAAAGAAGCAGGTGAAAGAAATTCCAGCTTTCAAGGTTGAAAAGGAAGCTGATGCAGAAAAGATACCTGAAAAATGTGAAAATTGTGATACTGTGAAAAGGCACAACAACAAATTGATTCATAACATGAATAGACTCAAAGAATCTTATGATGTTTTAAACAAAGCTATGAATCAATACAACAAGTCAAGCAGTGAACAAGCGTTAGCTATTGAGACACTTAATGGAGCGTTCATGACAAAGCAGAAAATCATCAATAATTACATTGAGAAATGTGCTGTACTTGAACAAAAATTGGAAACCCAGAGGATAGAAACTGAAAGGGTAAACAGGTTATTGAGAAGTTACTCATGTGCTTCTTATGTGATTGACAGGATTTACCCTACAGTAGAAGGTATGAAAGCGTTTGAAGAAGAGGATACTGAAGTAAAGGATACTGGTAAGAAACATAGTACTAATTATACCAAGTGTCCACCGCCGCTTGAAAATGGATATTCTCCACGAAATCCTAATTCAGAAAGAGTCAAAAAGGCAACCAATTTAAAGTGGGAAAATTAACCTTCAGTTGGATTGCCAAATAACATTGACGTCACATTCACATCGTCTGACACTGATCATGAGTCTGAGTTAATAAAGAAAGTAGTCGATCAGGTGTTGGATAAAGATGAAACCGAGGAGTCAATGTCAGAGTCAAAGCCCGACACTTCAAGTCCAACAGCCAAAAAGGGCAAAAGGGTTTACAATAAAGATTTTCTGATGTCAAAGAATAATTTGAATGACGAAACATTTAAAGTAGCATATACTTTGAATGATTCTGACAAATTATTTTCTGATGAAGAATTTCCAATAAGAGGTGTTAAAACTGAAATGATCAACAAGGTTTTCAAACTAACAGAAATTAATATTTCTGAAATAAAAGATTAAATCTTTCTAGAAAACCTAAAAAGTACACCTCAAGAGTTCAACAACAGTTAAACAAGAAAAAAGGTTACAGTTCTGGTTCGAGTTTTCAAAAGAAACTAAACCATAACGGTAATTTCAAAAAGAAAAGTCTAGGTTTTATTCCACAAGAAAATCATAAAAATAAGAAAATTTATAAACCAAAAATTGTTTTTGTTTCAGGAACATCTTCTGAAGAAGAAAAAGAGACTTTGTTCAAGAAACAGACGAACAAAGAATTCCTTGCTAAGAAGCAAGAAGGAATGAAGAATGAAGCTGCTCAGAAGAAGGAGACAAGAACTTGTTATCAATGCAAAGTAGTTGGTCACATTACGTTGAATTGTCCAAAGGCAACTAATACAAAACAGGGAGTCTCTGAAAAACTGAAAGAAAAGATGGTTGAGAATGAACTACCAACCAAACAATTTAAAGTTTTCAAAAATTCAAAATTTGAGGTTGGTGAGTGTTCAAAAAGTTTTTACAAAAGAAAAGTGAAGCTTAACAACCAAAAGTGGGTTGTTAAGAACTCAGATGTTAGTTCTGGCGATTAATCTGACTCTTCAAAGTCAGAGGAGCCACCAGTTGAGCTAAAAGAAGAAAATCCAGTTTCGCCGGATGACGTCAACTTTCCACCATTGCAAACTGAAAATTTTAAACAAAAAGTTGGAAAAGTTGAGATTTCAAATCAATTTTTTTCTGAAAAAAAAAAGAATTTGATGTTGAAAAAGCCTTTAACCCTACAGTTCAAAATATTTTCAGAAAAATGGTTGACAAAAAGGTCAAAGGGGTAAAGGAATTTTATGAAAAGAAAAAGAAAGGAAAGAAACCGAGTGTTGATGACTCGGAATCTCCCAAGGACCGACAGGCTTGGGAGAATCTTTATATCTGAAAAACCTGACTTGCTAGAGCTCCCAAGTTGGTAATCGTGGAGCATGAATCGGCATCTTTCTTAAGAAACTCAAAATTGTCATATTTCAATTTACAAATGGTATTGTTGATAAGTGAACAGACAAGTGGTTAATCAAGGTCATTAAGTTGAACTTGATTTAACTTTCATACAAGTGGTTGAAAAACAAAGTGATGAATAAATCCCCGATCTTACAAATGGTGTGTGAAATCAACAAAACTTATTTTCCGGAAAAACCATTTTGATTAAAACAAACTTAAGTGTTTTGAAATCATAATGGGAAAATAGTTTGTTGTCAGGGGGAGTTCTGATTGTTTATGCCAAGTGAATGGAGAATTGAAGCAATTCACATCGGTTTGTCAAATTTTCTTTAAATGGTTTTGAATTTTAGGGGGAGTAAGAAATTTCAGAAAATTCAAAAACATTAGAAATATTGAAAAATCCAAAAACCAAAAACATTGAAAAATCAAAAATGAGTTTTGTTGTGAAAAAGAGGAAATGATAGTACATCAGTAGACAATCACAGCATGCTAAATAATTGGAAAGTTAAATATGGGATAAACGGTCTCACTGATGATATGCCAGTAGGTTTTTACTCATTTAGTAGATTATGTTCGAGATATAAACCTAAACATCGAATACTTACTTATCTCGTGGGGAACATCTCTCGGATATATAGGTAACCCCTGAAATCTTGTTTGAAGGGTTTTCTATTTCTGACATACTAGGTCTTTGTGGGTGATGATATCTGGGGTATTATACCAGGACTTCTGATTTTGCGAAAGCAATAGTCTAGTCCTCGTATAATGCTCTGCACTGCTTTAATCATAAAGCTTACCCTCAGCATATAAAATGATGAAACGTTGAAAAATGCTAATCATGTGCTGTTGAAGAAAAGATCCCCAAACGGGACACACCTAAAGACGAGCCATCATCTCTTTGTCTGAACGGAAGTTCTAACCTGAGCTCTCATGGTCTCGCATTACCTGTTTATAGATATCATTAGTGTACATTCACCTGTAAGACTGAATATAGAAGTCTGGATACGGGAGTATATTCTGAGGTGGGACACGCGAATAAGTTTAAGTCTTTAAAACACTAATTCTCGTATCTCGAAACAGTTGAACTTTGTGTGAAAATTTAAGTGGATCAGTATACTGACAATCTAAGTGAATCGTTTAGAACTTAAAATGTTTAAAGCTTAACGGTGCTAGTGATTTGTCAAAAATTGATATGATCCTCTTACACAAACTCACAAAAAATATTGTCTGTAAATATTTCTTTACTGCTTTTCGTTAAAAACAAAATCCAAAAAGAATATGTTTCAGTATAAAGTTTTTCAAAAATTCAATAAGATTCTATTTCATCTTATTTTCGACAACTAATCTTGAAAAACTGATTTTCAAAATTCCAAGTGCTAAACATGATGAACAACAGGTTTGGGAAAGATTTGTTTAGAAATAAGAAAAATGGTATTCTTACAAGTTGTCACACCCCAATATTCCACGTATTACCGGTGGGCCCGGTGGGGAATCGTGACGTAGTTGATATCATCATTGTCAACACACACAATAATATAGCACAGCGGATGGCTGGGTAAATAAACTATTACAAACCATACTGTCTGATGTTCGAGTACATGAATAATACAGACTGGAATGTAATAAGATCCACAGGCGGATCATAATGTACAAAGAAAACAAAAACTACAGACTCCGGGTATCTATTGGATTTGCAAGATCCTCTATAACACCCTATAGCTCCAGCCTATTTCGGGAAGTACCTGTCAATCAATCTTTAGGAAAATACGTCAGTTTACACTGGTAAATACAATTTAACAGACTCGTTTTAAAAATATTTAAGAAAATTTATTTAGGTGCACATGGCACAAATCATTTATAACCTGGGACAATCTTATTTAAAATCTCATATACAGTCTTAGATGTTTGTCATACATGTGGGGCCGGTTTGGAAGCCGGACATGATTAACTGACTCACCACTTATAGAACCCACAAAGGAGTTATCCCCAACTTGTGGGTAATTTAATATTTAGCATTTGCATCTGTCCGGTGCATGCCTGCACCCCGTGCATAGGTCGTGGCCATTATTAACTTAAATGAGCCGAGGATATCCAGGACACGGTCGTTAACCCCCAAATGTTTATGTTATCAAACAAGATAGATTAAAACGGGTTATGCGGATTTATTAAATCACAATCCGACAAAATAATCCCATACCCGACCAAGCGGTATTAATATACCGTATCCCAAGCCCGTATAGGGAAAATAAGTTAAAAGTATTTACCTGGTGATAACAGTAAAATTCCTAAGGTTCTTGAAAGGCACTTTTTACCGGAAGCTATTAATCTGTATAGAAGGTTTAATTAGCCTATTAGGACGCTAACGGGTCTTTAATTAAGTCAAGGACTTAGACCGGTTAGCTAGAAGGAAACCTTACGGATCTAAATGCTAGATTAAGCGGAGACCGGGATAGAATGTGATTTAGACCCGACAAGCTTGGATACTTGTATAATATGGGTAAACTAAATACATTCTGGAAAATGAGAATTAAATGATAAGGTTAAGCCCGTTTCGGCTATTTTACGTAAACTAGTCACGTAACCGATCCGAACGCATAAATGCGTAACGGGTAACCAAATGAATTATATACAGGTCTTAATCATTATTATGCTCAAAATATATTAATATATCAATAATATATTAACATATATGCCCTTAAAGTAATTTAAACCAAAATAAGTCCCATAAGGGCATTTTGGTAATTTTAATGCCCATAAAAGAGTTTATTTATAAAACTGAGTTCCAGGTCTGATTAAATTAGTAAAAACATGTATTTTGATAAGTTATATCAGTAGGATACTTAATATATGAAAAATATACCTTTTATAACCAACTATGCACCGTAGGGGCATTTTGGTAATTTTACATAAGCTTTTAAAGGTTAAAATAGGTTTCTGAGTTTAAAAACTTTAGCTTACTATAATATTATATAAACTAGCTTAAAACATCAGTAGGAAATGAGTTTTATATGTCAAATATAGTTTTGACCCATACTAGGTGTTATAAATGCTTAAAAACCGATTTAAAGGGCTATTTGGGTAAAAATAGGAAATCTGAGTTTTTGATCAGTTTATAAGGTTCAAAATGCTCTATTTATCATATAAAATCAGTAGCAAAAAGTTTGACATTAAAAAGTTATGTAAAACTCATTTTATGTAAGAAAAGGGTAAAACCGACAATAACCGAAATTTAGCTATAATCCTATGTTATGCTCAGCCTAAAAATAAATAAAAATCTTCAAAAATCCCAAAATATTATTTAACATCAGTAAGAAAAATTTTTGGTATCAAAAATAGGGATTAGATAGGCCTTATGCTAATTACGCCTTTTAATTACTAAAAAGTTTCTTAATTACGCTATTGAGCATAACTCCTATTCTAGACCTCAAACTGATGTCAAATTTTCGGGACATGTCTAAATATCAGTAGCAAAGGTTTTAGTCCATTCACATTGCTAAAAATCTTAGTTTTATACAAAAAAGGCGTTTTAGGCATTCTTAAGCATAATCACGATCAAGTGCATATAATTCAAACTATTAGGCACCATGCAATATAACTCCAGAGGGTTATACTACTAAGTAATGTGGTCCTATTGGAAGTTTAAAACGTGGAAGAATTAAGCTTGAACGGGTCAGAACTGAAAGTCAAAGCAAAAGTCAAGGTTTTACGACTTTCGGTTATAAACTGACCTTAGACTATTAATTGTCAGATTAGGACTGATAAAACATGATTAGATATTAATTACCAAGTCATTAGAATGTAAAAATATAATTTAGAACATTTGGTTTATTAATTTTAATCAAATTTGCAATTTCAGTCCAGTTTGACTTTTTATCAAACTACTTTAACCCGACAATTAACTGGTCAAACGAGATAATTAGGAGATGCCCTTTTAAGGGTTAATCACCTATACTAATGTGGTTCTATAACCACTTTCAATTTGATCAGAAGTTAAACCATAGGAGATTAATTCGAAAGTCAAACTAAATTTATGCTAAGTTTGACTCTAGAGTAATTAAGCTAATCCTAACGACTAAACAAGTAATTAGAGGCTTACTTAAGGTCCAAGCAGTCTTTTCTACACTTGAGAGTCTTCTCCTTGTCCTTAACAAGCTCTAGATGGTTGTGATTTGTAATTGATACAAATGAGCAAATGAACCTCAAGACTAGTGTTCCTTATATAGCAATTTCCATGAATTTTGATCACTTCCAGGTGTAATTGGGGGCCCTGGGATCACCCCAGGTGTCCTAGCTATTGTAAATAACCGACATATAGCTCCAAGAATCGTCACAAACTAGGTAAAGGCGGTGGAACAGGCAAAACCCGCACCTGGCAGAACTTTTCTGTTACTGGCACTCTCTGGTGGGCCGCGTAAGACTTAAGGGATGTCTTACGCGGGCCGCGTGGACCGGGTTAACCGGCAAAACAAGTTTGAATGTTGGCAGCTTTAGTCCCTGATTGTTTTTAACCCTTTTTAACTTCGTTATTGACATGTAAGGCCCTTGTAGTCAGTATGTTAAGGCTCTATGATGAGTAAACTAACTTCGTTAGGCTCGGGTTCGTTAAATATCTTTATGAAAGCAAGTTTTATCAAGTTGACACTTTTGACCCAAAGTTTGGAAAACATGCTTAACGATCTCGGAATCACGTGAAATTTTTACCGCTTATTCTCGGGAGTATATTTGAATATTTCGAAGCCTCGGTTTCGTTAAAAGGTCACTCAGAGGTCAGAATTGACATATTGACACTTTTAACCCTTGTAATTTAAAATCTTCCGATTATTTTTACAAACAGCTTCTTATATCCAATTTATTACCCGTTTAAGAATATTTCCTTCACGTATGGTCATTCAGAGGCTCAAGTTTGGCATGTTGACACTTTTAGTCCCTCTGTAAGCATAGTTTCATTGTTTGTCAACTTTAGTCCTTCAAACTCAATCTTTCTCACAATTAAAGTTTAGGACACGTGTCTATACGTAATTGGACACGTTTTTACGTGGTGTTACATCCTCACCCCCTTAAAAGAAATCTCGACCCCGAGATTTACTGGAACAAGTGAGGGTACTTCTGTTTCATAGTGGACTCGACTTCCCACGTGTACTCGGGATGTGACAACCCAAACTTGCGAGGTTAGTAATGTTATCCTAGTCTCACGTTATTCATTCCCTTTAATTGTGATTTACCGTGTAGCGCTAGTATTTTAATTTGTTCTTCGTACCTTTTGTGGTTGGGCCGCGTCTTAGTGTACATTTAATTATCTTAGATTGCAGCACCCGAACCCAACCTCAACCAAAGCCCAAGTTGGATTCGTTTCATTGTTTAGATGTACGGGGTTGGGCTTGGTAAAGCCCAAGTGGGCGCTGAATTAGAAACTGGCCTTGGGCTTAGCCTATAATTACATGTAATTTGCGTACAATGATTATCACAATCATATCCTAAACCCTAGATCCCTCTAAGTGGTATACGGCAGTTGTGAAGCTTAACCCCCTTCCTGTTCGAGTTAATACACTGATCAATCCGGTCCAGGTTAGTGTCGCCCATCGATTGATTCCTTCGTTTGTGTATCAGTGAATGATTAAATGATAATGAATGCTTGAATGGTGTGATTATTCGTTAATCGGTAGGATCCTATATTTACGTATTCATATGATTTCTTTGTTAATATGTGAGCTAATGATGATGTTGTTGAGTAGACATGTATATTAGGTAGGTTAGATATATGGGTGTCATGCATATTAATGGCTGTGAACTATAAATAATGTCTCTAATGGTTGGGGTCCAATAGTAGTGGGGAGCAGGGTTCCATGGTCGGCCATGATACAAAAATGTGGCGGCCCATGTGACCAAAATCGGAGCAATTAATGGGCTGATCAGTAGGCATATGTGTGCAAAAATCATAATGCTTGTCACTAGATATCATGTGCATGGGTTGGGATGTGAATTATGATATGAAGGATACATGAGAATTTAGATACAACATCACATGGGCGGTTCAACGAAAATGTATATAATAATTGGAAGAAAAGGATAATCATAAACAAGAAAATGGCGGCCCATGTGGGTGTTGATAGTTATGATTTAACCAACCCATGTGCATCTTATTAATGTGTTTGTAGTGTGTGGATAATAATGGTAATTATCTAATGTTGATCGGCTATATTTGTTTACGTCCGAAGCATGATCAATGTACATAACAATTAGCAAGCCATTGAATTTTGTTAGTATGTGTGACTATGTGTGACTATGTGTTATTATGAATGCCACATGAATAATGCGGATCTATGCCACGTGATTACTAATCTGTTCGTGTAGAATTTATATAGTTATGCATGACAAAAATCAGTGTATGAACACCAGCTCACCTATGATGAATATATGTTGAACCTTGTTATCAGTAGATAATGTCATGCACTCCAGAATTTGACGGTCATACATTGCACTAATCCCGATTAACAGTGGGTTTCCAACCGGTTCACTTAACTGGACTTATGTCGTCCAGCCCAACACTCACAGGGTTGCGTGTGATGTGTCTTGTATGGACCGTGAATGCTTGGGTTAAGTCGAAACTGTGAAGGAATCTAGGCGTGTTTGACTTGTGCACATTGGGTACTTAATGGTGACATGAGGCGGATGTGCTAAATATTCGAAGTGGATTATTTGTGTGTAATACATATGCAATAAGTGTGGGCTGCACATGTTAGCTTGACCGGATAGGAACTAAAGGTTTAGGGTTAGTGGGCCGTGCATTTAGTATTGGGCCATGCATAAGAACCTAGTGTTATTCTTTTGTTTATGTGAGCTGCTTTGTAGAGGTTCGGGTCGCAAACAATGCAAGGGAGGCTGGGTCACATAATGTAGTATGTTGATATATAAGATGAGTACAAATGAATTCGAGTGATTCATGGGTGTCGTAACTTGTGTGATGCGTGATTTCTTATCATGGATTATGTGACAAAATGCGTAATTAGGTGTGAATGCAAAAACTGACTGTTACCGGTAAATCATGACAGGACGTATTTAATCAACTGTTAAACAAGTAAATAATCTTGCCGAGCAAAGTCAAGGTGAGTTCACTACATTCGAGCATGCGTCCCAGTGGTTGGGGACAGTCAGTGGGTATCCCGTGGAGGGATAAGTCTTTGGGTAAAAACGGGTATATTGGTTAATATTCTCACCTATCATCTTTTGTAAGTCCCTCATCGGGTATTAGTTAGTAGCGCTACTTAGGTTTGGCACCCTCACACCGCTCCTGTAGAGGACGGAGGTGAACTAATGACCCAGTCTGGCCTAGTACTAGATAGGAGTACGTGGGAAGGGCAGTCGTGTATTTCAGGAGCCGTCATTGTTCGGAATTGAGATATTAACAATATTACTTACATTGGTTATTGAACTGTTTTACATACAACGGGTAATAAACGTTTTCTAAAAACTGTGAACTCGCCAGCTTTGTCTGATACACGTGTTACATGCTCGCAGGTCCTTAGGTACTTGGAACGCAGGAACTTGCTGGCTGGAGGGCGCGAGTGGTCATGGTTACTTTGCTGAGTTATTTCACGAACATTTATTTACTTTGGTTGTGTGAAACATATACTTTGTGATACGTTAATGCTTCCGCTGAACTTATGGTTTTTGAACAACTTATGTTTGGGATTTCGGTATTATTAAAAGATGAAACTTTATTTCAAACTGGTGATTCAATGTAATTGGTGGCTCATTGCTGGTCGTCACACGCCTAACAGGGACACTCCCTAGGTGGTAATTTGGGGGTGTGACACGGGACCTCTACGAGCGTCCCATTTGACCTTTACTATAGGTACATACTTTCTTTGGAGCTTTTTGACTTGCCGATCCTCGATCGATATAGGTCTTTCAACAAATCTCAAGCTTTCATTGATTTGAACGTCTTTATGAGACATAGCTAGCGACTCATCGGCTAGGCATTTCTTGAGATTACAAATGTGGAATACATTATGGATTCCACTCAGCTCCTCGGGCAAGTTTAGCTTATAAGCTACACTGCCGACACATTCGATGATCTCAAATGGTCCGATATATCTAGGGCTCAACTTGCCCCTTTTACCAAAGCGCATCACACCTTTCCAGGGTGACACTTTCAATAGAACCTTATCGCCTACTTCAAACTTTAGAGGTTTTCGCCTCTTATCAGCATAACTTTTCTGCCTATCCCTGGCAGCTTTTAGGCGATCACGAATCTGGACAATCTTGTCCGTTGTCTCAAGGACTATATCAGGTCCTGATATCTAAGCTTCTCCTACTTCTGCCCAACAGACAGGCGTTCTGCATTTCCTACCATATAATGCCTCAAAAGGCGCAGCCTGAATGCTGGTATGATAACTATTGTTATAGGAGAACTTGATCAAGGGTAGGTGGTCATCCCAACTACCACCCAAATCAATAACACATGCACGAAGCATGTCTTCCAAGGTTTGAATGGTACGCTCACTCTGACCATCAGTCTGAGGATGGTAAGCAGTACTAAAATTCAAACGAGTGCCCAAAGATTGTTGGAAACTTTTCCAAAAATGAGAGGTGTATCTAGTATCTCTATCCGAGATAATAGACACCGGTACACCATGAAGAGCTACAATATTATCAACATACAACTGGGCTAGCTTATCGGAGCTATGAGTCTCCTTGATGGGCAAGAAATGTGCTGACTTGGTCAGTCTATCAACAATAACCCATATAGTATCGTTTCCGTGCCTCGTTTTAGGTAACTTGGTTATAAAATCCATGGTTACCATCTCCCATTTCCATGTGGGGAGTTCTGACTGTTGCAAGAGACCTGATGGCTTTTGATGTTCAGCTTTAATCTGAGCACATGTCAGGCATTTAGCTACGTGGGTGGCAATAGATTTCTTCAAACCTATCCACCAATAATTAGCCTTTAGATCTTGATACATCTTGTCACCTCCAGGGTGAACTGAATACTTAGAGTTGTGGGCTTCCTGAAGGATCACATCCCGAAGTCCTCCTTGAATAAGAACCCAAATTCTACCGTTCATCCTGAGAATTCCATCCTTCCCAGGTGTTAACTGTTCAATAGTCACACCTAACTTTTCATTTGGAAGATTACCTTCTAAAACATAATCTTTCTGTGCAGCTAATAGCCTTTCATTCAGACTATTTTTCAATTCAATGCTCTTGGCATTGATTCTTATTGGTTTAACTCTTTCCTTTCGGCTTAGAGCGTCAGCAACCACGTTTGCCTTTCCTGGATGGTAGCGAATCTCGCAATCATAATCATTCAGAGTTTCCATCCAACGGCATTGTCTCATATTGAGCTCTTTTTGATTGAACAGATGTTGGAGACTTTTATGATCCGAATAGATCACACATTGAGTTCCATATAAGTAATGTCTCCACAACTTTAGTGCGAATACCACGATGCCCAATTCTAAATCATGGGTGGTGTAGTTCTTTTCATGCACCTTTAACTGTCGCGATGCATAGGCGATTACATTGCCTCGCTGCATAAGTACACACCCCATGCCGGTGTGAGAAGCATCGCAGTAAACAACAAAATCTTCAATTCCTTTCGGTAGAGATAATACCGGAGCATTGCTCAACCTTTGTTGTAGAATCTCAAAGGATTCCTGCTGCTTTGGACCCCAGACAAATTTCACATTCTTACGGGTCAATGAGGTTAATGGTGCAGCTATTCTTGAGAAGTTCTCAATGAATCTCCTATAATATCCAGCTAAACCCAGAAAGCTGCGTATTTCCGTAGGTGTCTTTGGTGCTTCC
Organism: Helianthus annuus; assembly: GCF_002127325.2. NCBI lineage: Eukaryota > Viridiplantae > Streptophyta > Magnoliopsida > Asterales > Asteraceae > Helianthus > Helianthus annuus. The sequence continues at coordinate 120,403,699 of NC_035447.2, read as the reverse complement.
CAATTCATAACAACTTCTACCTTGGCAGGATCTACTTGGATGCCCTGCTCACTGACAACATGTCCAAGAAATTGGACCTTGCGAAGCCAAAACTCGCACTTGGAGAATTTGGCATACAATTTCTCCTGTCAAAGCTGTCCTAAGATACACCGAAGGTGTTTTTCATGCTCCACTTGGCTACGCGAGTAAATAAGGATGTCGTCTATAAAGACAATGACAAACTTATCTAAATATGGTTTGCAGACTCTATTCATGAGGTCCATGAATGCTGCAGGCGCATTAGTGAGCCCAAAAGGCATCACTAAAAAGTCGAAGTGTCCATACCTCGTTCTGAATGCCGTCTTCGGAACATCTTCAGTTCGAACCTTAAGTTGATGATACCCAGATCTCAAATCAATCTATGAGAAATAACTCGCTCCTTGAAGTTGATCAAACAAATCATCGATCCTGGGTAAAGGATAACGATTCTTGATCGTTACCTTATTCAGTTCACGGTAATCAATGCATAAGCGCATTGATCCGTCCTTCTTTTTCACAAACAAGATTGGAGCTCCCCAAGGTGACGAGCTGGGCTGAATGAAACCTTTTTCCAACAAATCATCCAGTTGAGTTCTGAGCTCTTTCATTTTGGTAGGTGCTAGACGATACGGAGCTCGTGCAATAGGCGTAGATCCAGGGAGGATGTCTATCCTGAATTGTCACACCCCGGCCGCGTATAACGTGCAACCGCGGCGGAAACGTCGGGGAGTGTTGTGGACATAATTAATTGTTTCATAACCATGGAAATCAAAGTTACATTTTATTTATTAAACAAGCGTAATACATTGTCTTAAACAGGAAAACAAAGAGTTTATAACATAATTAACTAAGTCTATCTTCATTTTTAGTCTCTAAGGCACAGGTCTGCCCTAGTGTCATGATCATCATCCTATGGAATAGCTCCTGAAAACACATGTGAAAGTAGGTACGTCAGCATAAAAATGCCTGTGAGATACATAGGTTTTGTGAAAATGGGATCCATGACTTGAGTTTAAAGAAATGTTTAATAACAGTCAGTCATGAACCTTGTAATTTGTCTTGCTTTGTAAACCTTTTGAAAAACGATAATATCAGATGATATGTATAGATAAGTGTAAGGTTAAACGAGTAACCAAGTAAAATGAGTTGAATAAGATAAGTTGTTTGTAAAAATAATGTCTTGTGAAGAGTATGTTGTTTGTGTAAAATGTAATGTGTCTAAACTGAAATGACTTAGATAACGCTACGATATGTAATATTATACAAGCATTTATATATAGGAAGTACCAGCGGCGTATCCACCATGTTTGTATCATATTACATACGCCACGTTACTCCAACCATTTACCCAAACCGACCACCATGTAAATTGTTCATGTATAAATCAATTGTCAAGTGTTATTGTGTAAACCATATCGAAATGTCTATGTTCAATGTAAACCACGAAGTATGTATATCAATGTCAAAATGTTTATGTTTAATGTAGATCGTGTAATGTGTACCCAAAATATATCTTGTATGGTAAGTGAGATGTATCAACTAAACCATATGTAAAATGCACAAAACAAGGTGTTGAAGTAAAACATGGTTTAAATCAACGTTATGTTTTGTGGAACAATGCATGCTCTACTGATATTAAACATTTATGCGGTATTGTGAAATATGCATACATCCAAGCCTTGAGACTGTGGCGATAAACCCTTAAACAAATTAATGGTTTATCTAAGTTATGTATATCGAATTCGGTCATTCCTTCCAATCCAATCAAACCCAGGATGTCAGGAATGGGAGTTGTCAATTCCTATGGTACCACTACCTACTAACGAATGGCGTAGCTAATGTTAATGAATGTATTGTTCCATGTTAAACAAACCAAATGTCATACCAAAATGAAGGCATGTGATGTAAGCAATTGTACTAAGTATGCACACAATGGGCATAAATAGCATGAAATGTAATGTGAAACAATGTACTAGTACGCACACAATGGGCATACATAGCATGAAATGTAATGTAAAGCAATGTACTAAGTACGCACACAATGGGCATACATAGCATGAAATGTAATGTAAAGCAATGTACTAAGTACGCACACAATGGGCATACATAGCATGAAATGTAATGTAAAGCAATGTACTAAGTACGCACACAATGGGCATACATAGCATGAGATGTAATGAAATCATGTACTATAATGTACCAACGAACATAGCAGGTATATGATGTGAAAACATGGAGAGCATGAAAGTAACAAGTAGGCACATGTGTTTCACCCCAAAACAGTTTGGAAAACAGTAAAAGGGGGGTTCAATTTACTCACCTGAGATTGCTTTGAATTCCTTGTGTAATAATCACACAATGCTAGAGATCACGGGATATCAAACGGCACCTAATAGGTAGCTATATTAATATACCGGACCAAAATCGGAAGGATCAGATAGTATGCGGGTTTGTAAACCAAACGAGTATGGAAATTCGTGTAATATGGTTTAACAAAGCCTACATACTAAAATGAAACCTAACCTAAGTGCTTGCGGCCCATTACGACCCGTTTAGGTAGCCTATGCTACCTTAACGCGTCGTTCGCGTAGAACGCGTTTGGAACGCCTAACATCGTGGCCATAAGGTATAACCTCGGAAGGTTATAGCTATGGTCACCTAATGTGTTTGGTTGGATCCTAATGATCGACCAAATGGGTCGGGTTCGAAAGTATAAGCGATTGTTTAGATCGCTTACCTCACGACCCTATATAAGCACTATACTAAAAGTGACGAGCTAAGCATGTTAGAACATGCTTAACTAAGTTTAGAAAACAGGTTTGGCATCAAAACAAACGGCTTTGATGCTCACGAGTAGTTTGGTTACAAAATACGCAAGAATGCGCATTTTGGCCGAAACTACGACTCGTCACTGAGCCTTGATAACGTGGTAATCAGTAGGTATAGTCACTACGGACTATAACCATCGTGATCACGCTCACGTCATAAAGTTCCAACGAACTTCGTGTTGACCATAAGCTGGCCAACGCAGAAAGTCAAACAAAGTTTGACTTTAGCACTAGAAAGAGATTAAAAGAACGAAAGAACACTTACGAAGGGTCCCCGAATGCTAATCTAGATCAAAATGGCTCAGGTATGAAACAAAGGTTCCAACTTAGAGCTTTTGATCATATTTTTGTGGGTTTTAACCAAAAGGGGGGGGGGTATTTATAGGAAAAGTAAAGCCGTTAGGATCGTTTCTTGAATATCGTGCCACGATCCAAGCCGTACACTTGTCAAGATGTTGTGGTGGCTTAATGTGACCCTTAGCTCCTGAGATGGTGAAAGGGCATTGCCCTTTGGAGTGTTTGAAAGGCCAATCTTAGCAAGAAAACAAAGTTTCTGTTACTGAAGAGGCCATGCGGCCCGCATCAGGATCAGTCAAAACTCAGGCAGGCCGCCTGGCTATGTCTGATCTGCACAAAGTTTCAGAATTGGCAGTTTTGGTCCCTGTTGCATGTTTAAGCCATTTCTGACACTTCTAAGGCCCGTAAAGCCAACTTCAAGGCCCTAAAATGATGCCTAAACATTTTGGACATGAAACATGCTCAAAAATGTGTCGGATGTTGGTTCGTTTGGCCGTACGATCGCGATGTTCGGTTAATTACGACGGAATGCGCATAAGCGCGAAAAATGATCCAAATTGCGCGACGAATGGATTTTTCTCATGCGAAACACTACGGCATAATATTAGGATGCTTACATAAATTTTTGGATGTCCGGATGTATTCAGAACGTAAGTTATGCGCGAAAGTGCAAACTTGTGCACTTTTTGACACTTTTAGTCCCTGAATGATCCAAAAATTTATTTTAGCATACCAAACCCCTCAAAGCCTATTTCTAAGCTATGTAAAGGATATTTATGGTATGTTGAACTTATGGACATGTTCTGGAATGTTCCTTACAGTTCAAATTGGCATACTTTCACAGTTTATCAAGTTTAGTCCCTGTAAGCGAATTAACTTGTTTTTGCCATACCAAAGCCTTCAAAACTTATTTCTAAGTTATGTAAAGGTTATTTAAGGTATGTTGAGTATATGTTGATGTTCCGGAGTATTTGTCGCATTAAACTGAGTACGTTTACGCACCAGTTTGCGTATAATTCTCCAGAAAGCGATGTAGAGTTTGAAATTGAACAAAAGTCAAAACATGAAAAATGTAAAACACAACCAAACAAACATTGGGATCAAATAACATTGTTTTATTGATAACTGAACTGTTCACAATAATTACAAGCACAAATGTTACAGTCTCCCCTACTTGTGGAAATTTCGTCCCGAAATTTATTAAGAGGAAACTCGTGGAAAAGATGCGGATATTTTGCCTTCATTTGACTTCACGTTCCATGATTTCTACCGGTTTCTCAACAAATTTCAGTGTTTTGTCAACACGAATTTCTTCAAGCGATATGTGGAGGTTCTCATCAGCTAAACACCTCTTGAGATTGGACATGTGAAAGGTTGGATGAACATTTCCAAGTTCAGGAGGTAACTCAAGTCTGTAGGCTACCTTACCGATTCTTTCGACGATCTTGAATGGTCCAACATATCTAGGTGCAAGTTTTCCTTTCTTTCCAAATCTGATCACACCTTTCCAAGGTGAGACCTTAAGTAATACACGATCACCGACTTGAAAATCCAAGGGCTTGCGATTTAGGTCCGCGTAACTCTTTTGACGGCTTCTAGCTGTCTGAAGGTTATCACGAACTTTCTTTACCTTATCTGTTGTCTCTAAAATGAGGGCAGGTCCAGTAAGTTGAGCCTCGCCAATCTCATTCCAGCATACTGGTGAACGACATTTTCGACCATAGAGAGCCTCGAAAGGAGCCATGTTGATGCTGGAGTGATAACTGTTGTTGTAGGAGAACTCAATCAACGGAAGATGTGAATCCCAACTACCACCAAAATCGATCACACAAGCTCTAAGCATATCCTCCAGTTCTGGATTGTTCTTTCAGATTGACCATCCGTTTGCGGATGATAAGCTGTGCTCAGATTAAGTTGGGACCCCATAGCAGTTTGCATGGTTCTCCAAAAATGAGAAGTGAAACGAGCATCTCTGTCAGAAATTATGTTCAAAGGAACACCATGTCGAGCTACAATTTCATCCACGTAGATTTGAGCAAGTTTGTCAGCCAAAAAATCCTCACGGATTGGCAGGAAATGCGCTGACTTGGTAAGACGATCAACGACTACCCAGATGGCATCGTGACCTTTCTTTGTGCGCGGGAGTTTAGTAATGAGATCCATAGTAATGTTTTCCCATTTCCAAACTGGGATCTCTGGCTGTTCCAATAAACCGGAAGGACGCTGATGTTCAGCCTTAACCTTAAGACAAGTAAGGCATTTCGATACATATAAGGCAATGTCTTTCTTCATACCAGGCCACCAATACTGAATACGAAGATCCTTATACATCTTATCTGAGCCAGGATGAATAGAATAACGAGACTTATGGGCTTCATCCATAAGCAGGGTACGAAGATTATCTTGGCTTGGGACCCACAAACGGTCCATGAAGTAATACGATCCATTGTCTTTTAGTTCAAGAGCAGGTGTTATGTGATAAGGAAATTCCTTATCCATCAAACCTTGTGAAACACAAGATTGTTGAGCTTGAGAAACATGGGCTTGGATATCGGATTGAGCTTGAATAACAGATTGGACACGTACACAATGAAGCTTAGTACGTTCCTTGCGATTCAAAGCGTCGGCTACGACATTCGCCTTACCAGGATGGTAGCGAATTTCGCAGTCATAGTCGTTTAGAAGCTCCACCCAACGTCTTTGCCTCATGTTGAGTTCTTTCTGATTGAAGATATGCTGAAGACTTTTGTGGTCAGTAAAAACCACACATTTTGTACCGTACAAATAGTGTCTCCAGATTTTGAGAGCGAAGACAACTGCACCCAACTCAAGATCATGAGTGGTGTAGTTCTTCTCATGTATCTTCAAATGCCTCGATGCGTATGCTATGACTTTGTTTCTTTGCATCAGGACGCAGCCAAGACCCAATTTAGATGCATCGCAATAAACGATGAAATCATCATTGCCCTCGGGCAAAGTTAGGACAGGCGCGTCGCAAAGTTTTTGTTTCAAAGTCAGGAACGCTTCCTCTTGCTTGAATCCCCAATCAAATAGCTTGTTCTTCCGAGTTAGAGCAGTTAGAGGAACTGCAATCTTCGAGAAATTTTCAATGAAGTGGCGATAATAACCCGCTAGACCAAGAAAAGAACGAACTTCAGTAGGAGTAGTAGGTGTATCCCAATCCTTAATCGCACTGATCTTGGAGGGATCTACATGAATACCTTGTTCGTTGACAATATGTCCTAAGAATTGAACCTCTTTAAGCCAGAATTCACACTTGGAGAATTTGGCGAAAAGTTGCTCTTTCTTTAGGAGTTCCAAAGTAAGACGAAGATGTTGCTCATGATTAGCTCGCGTCTTAGAATATATCAAGATGTCTTCAATGAAAATGATGATGACCTTATCCAAATAAGGCTTGCAGACCCTATTCATCAAGTCCATGAAAACAGCAGGATCATTAGTCAAACCGAATGGCATGACTGTGAACTCATAATGTCCATAACGAGTGCGGAATGCTGTCTTTGGAATATCTTCTTCATGCACACGGAGTTGATGATATCCCGATGTTCGGTTAATTACGACGGAATGCGCATAAGCGCGAAAAATGATCCAAATTGCGCGACGAATGGATTTTTCTCATGACAAACACTAAGGCATAATATTAGGATGCTTACATAAATTTTTGGATGTCCGGATGTATTCAGAACGTAAGTTATGCGCGAAAGTGCAAACTTGTGCACTTTTTGACACTTTTAGTCCCTGAATTTATTTTAGCATACCAAACCCCTCAAAGCCTATTTCTAAGCTATGTAAAGGATATTTATGGTATGTTGAACTTATGGACATGTTCCGGAATGTTCGTTACAGTTCAAATTGGCATACTTTCGCAGTTTGTCAAGTTTAGTCCCTGTAAGCGAATTAACTTGTTTTTGCCATACCAAAGCCTTCAAAACTTATTTCTAAGTTATGTAAAGGTTATTTAAGGTATGTTGAGTATATGTTGATGTTCCGGAGTATTTGTCGCATTAAACTGAGTACGTTTACGCACCAGTTTGCGTATAATTCTCCAGAAAGCGATGTAGAGTTTGAAATTGAACAAAAGTCAAAACATGAAAAATGAAAAACACAACCAAACAAACATTGGGATCAAATAACATTGTTTTATTGATAATTGAACTGTTCACAATGATTACAAGCACAAATGTTACATGAATTCTACTTGTCTTTCAGTAGGTAATCCAGGTAACTCGTCAGGAAAGACATCTGGATACTCTGAAATGATTGGAATGTATTCAATCTTCGGCTTTGGATCATTCACAGTCAATTGTGCCATGTAAATGACACACCCACTTTTCAAGCACTGGGATACCTTGAGGATAGACACATTGCTGGGTAACCCATATTGTGTATCTCCCTGGATAGTGACTGATTCGCCAGAAGGGGTTTTGATAATAACTAGCTTTTTGTCACATGAAATTTGGGCTTGGTTATACGACAACCAATCCATGCCTAAAACTATATCAAAACCAGCCAATTTCATTGGCAATAGGGATAGCAGGATAGAATGATTCTTAATGGATATGGAACATCCATTAAGAAGAGTTGAAGCTGTTTCTAAGGTACCATCGGCAAACTCTACCTCATATTTTATGTCTAGAGTCTTAATAGGCAAATTCAACAACTTACATAACTTATGGTCTACAAAGGACCTATCAGCACCGGAATCAAATAAGACTCTAGCATAAATATTATTGATGAGGAAGGTACCTATTATGACTTTCTCGTCATTCACCGCTTCCCTTGCCTACATCTGGAATACTCTGGCGTTATTCTTCTTAGCCTCCTCAGGCTTCTTCGCATTCTTGGGGCTGTTGGTTTTAATGTGCCCTTTTTCATTGCAACCATAGCAGGTTGCATCCTTGATATTTCGGCACTCAACAGACTTGTGCCCCTTCTTTTTACAAATCCCACATGGTTTGGCCTGTGGGTCTCGATTGCACTTCCCAAAGTGCCTTTTGTGACAAGTCTTGCACCTGGGCTTATCATCTGATTGCCCCTTCTTGGCACCAGAGTTCCCTTTGCCCTTTTTGTTTGATTAAGAAGACTGATTATCCTCTCTTTTCCTATTTCCTTCTTCAGTAGTCATCTTCACCTGACTCCTCACGACATCCAACGTGAGGGACAATGATAGATCTACAGCTGATCTATAAGTGGCTGGCTTAGAAGCCTTTACATTCCCTTTCACTTCAGGGGCCAGACCACCAATAAAACGCACAATGCGTTTGGGCTCAGGAGTGACTAGGTACGGTACAAGTCTTGACATGGAATTGAAACTAGTCACATAGGATCTACAGTCCAGATCCTTCATCACAAGGGTGAGGAAATCAGTTTCTATACGCTCGACTTCATGCTGAGGACAATAAGTGTCCTTAACCAGATCAACAAACTTCTCCCACGAAAGATTATACAAATGAACTTTCTCGGTGGACTATACTAATGCCTTCCACCATCTAAGGGCATCACCCTTAAAAGATTGGGATACAAACATGACCACATCCTCCTTAGCGCAACCGCTAATATCTATCACAGTTTCCATCTCATCTAACCACTTCATACATGACCACATCCTCCCGGTGGACTGTACTAATGCCTTCCACCATGTTAGGCTCGGGTTCGTTAAATATCTTCATGAAAGCAAGTTTCATCAAGTTGACACTTTTGACCCAAAGTTTGGAAAACATGCTTAACGATCTCGGAATCACGTGAAATTTTTACCTCTTATTCTCGGGAGTATATTTGAATATTTCGAAGCCTCGGTTTCATTAAAAGGTCACTCAGAGGTCAGAATTGACATATTGACACTTTTAACCCTTGTAATTTAAATCTTCCGATTATTTTTACAAACAGCTTCTTATATCCAATTTATTACCCGTTTAAGAATATTTCCTTCACGTATGGTCATTCAGAGGCTCAATTTTGGCATATTGACACTTTTAGTCCCTCTGTAAGCATAGTTTCACTGGTTGTCAACTTTAGTCCTTCAAACTCAATCTTTCTCACAATTAAAGTTTAGGACACGTGTCTATACGTAATTGGACACGTTTTTACGTGGTGTACACAAGTGGTCATCAGAGATTATAAATGTTAAATCATTTTGAATGATATCTACAAGTGATGGTTTGAATTTGATTTTACAAGTGGTAATCAAAGATTAAAATTGTTTTAAATAAAAACTTACTTTTTGATAGAGATTGTGCAGGCAAAAGCAGCTAGGTTTCGACTTCTAAGGATATGCAGATTCGAGCCACGTTCCAGATCCTGTTACTACGGAGAGCCAGGAAACAGTCCTGAACCTATGAAAGCTGCAAAGCGTGAGCAGCGTTTGAGCTAGGTTTCCGATCCAAAGCCTGTAGATTGTGAATTCCAGACTGCGATCCCAGCTTATCGAAAGGGGGAGTCTGAAGACATTTAAGCCAGGTTCGAATCTTGTCTGCTAATACTGAAGATTTTGGATCAACATCCAAGAGGGAGTCTAAAGATGTAAAGAGCCAGTTTCTGATCATGGAACTGTGTTCAAGATAGAAGCTGCTGATGCTGATAAGCGAGAGAAAGATAGAGATTGAGGATGCTTACAATGTCAAATACTTTGGAGAGAGCGAGGAGACTGATAAAGACTGAAGACTTGTACCGAAGACTTCATCAACATCCAAGGGGAGTCTGTTGGTGCATATGCCTGTCGACTTCGTCTTGTATTGAGTCTTGTAATCGGTTAGATAGGACAAGACACGTAGTACGAGATAAACGAGAAAAAGCTCAAAAGAAGCCAGTCCACACGAACTGACTAGTTCGTGCGAACTGGACAAGGCCAGTTCGTGTAAACTGGAGTGTCATGTTCATGGGAAGTGGCTGGCCTATAAATAGGTGTCTTGTGTTTTCATTTGAAACATTCCTGATTCTGGTAGCGAAGCTCTGCCGAAGTGTCTCCAGCCATTGTAAAGTCTTCAAATCAATATAAGAGACAATTAAAGTGATTCTAAGTGTAATTCAAGCTGAAATAACTTCGATACGTCTGATTCCGCCTTTCGTATTGGACGAGATCTCTTCTGAACGACTTGTTTGGTCGTTACAACGATCCTACAAACACGATCAAGATAAAAGCTTATGCACGTTATTTCTCGTCATTTTTAAACAACGAATCCATTCATATTAAGTTGTGTTACCTTTAAATTGTAAAAGTTTTAATAAACTTGTATTTCTTAATGTATATGTACTCATAATTACAAGTTTATTTCCGTAATTTATACGGAAATCGTTAAATAATAATAAGGGTCTTACAATCATGCTCCAGCATACAAGCATGATGGAGAAGGTAAGTCCTGGAGTTTCTTCCTCTCTATTTGATGTGGATGTGTTTGCGTAATGCTAACAAACAGTTCTTTGTTTGTAGAATATTGTGTGTGTTATTGGATGATGCCCCCGGAGAGATGATTGTAAAGGAGTTGCCAGAGGGCGCGGAGCCTTGGTTGGAAAAAAATTGATGATCATTTTCTGCATCCTACCCATGAGAGTCTGGGAGTGCAAACGAATGTTACCACATGTGCGCATCCGGTTTTATTCGTAAAACCTTACACTGTTGTGAACCCTCCGGGCGACGAAGTTTTGATCCTTTCAAGTGAGGGATCGATCGCGTCTTCTGGTGAATTTCTAACTAGTCCCTTCATTATGACTTATGCAAGTGGTGCATCTGGTTCCGCCGTTGGTCACACTGAGGCCAGCGAGCGTACGGTGAAGTATAACAGTCATGGCAGCATCAGTTATGGTGATAGAAAAAAAAGGTATGGATCAAAGCCTTCAGGCACTAGTAGTAATGGAAGAAAATATGGCTCTGGAGTTGGGAGTGGAGTCGGTGGTTCAGGTACCCATGTAAAGTCCACAACCATGCGTGGTGATAATGGTGGCTCAGGCATGCAGATAACAGTCCCACCAACTGGTAAGAGTTGGAAAATGACGAAGACTATATTGTAGTGTCTTATACATGCCTCAACCTTGGTGAAGGTGCTGGCACGGGTGGTGATAGAGGCTCTGGTGGCGGTGCAACTTTTGGCACTGTTTCTACCCCCATTATTTGTGCATAGAAAAGAGAACTCGATGAAGCCAAGAGAAAACTTGATGAAGAAACTAAGAGGAAACATGATGCCAAGAGAAAAAGATTGATGAAGCAGAAAGATGAGCCTACTTTGTCGGAGGGGACCGTTGATATGGAAGCGTTGAAGTTAAAATTCTTAGGGAAGAAGTTAATTGATATGCTTATGGACTAGGGGTGTGCATGGGTCAAATTTTTTGCTCAAAACCATAACCATAACCGCGATGTTGGTTAATCGATCTCCATAACTGATCCTGGCGATTTCGGTTAATCAGTTATTATAGTTATAGTGGGTCGGTTACGAATAGGTTAACCAGGAATTTAAGCCTTGCTAAAATGGCTTATATATTTTTTTACTATGGAGTAAATTGTTATTATGCATTTGTGTATGTTAGTACATTATAAATACTAGAAAATACATATAGTTTATAATACTGATACCGTTTATTACCTAATTAAACAAAACGTATGATATAATTCATAAATTCAAGCAAACATTTAACCAAAACGTTATGAGATAACCCATAAATTCTAAGAAATGTTCAACCAAAACGCATCAAATATTGAAAAAATGATGAAAATTCCAGAATCTGAAGAAGATTTTACTAGAAGTCGGTTCGGTTATGGTGGGTACTGAAATGTTAATAACCATAGTCCATAATTGACCCACTACTTTTGCTTTTAAGAAAAACAATTAACTGACCCACCGGTTTTTTTTTGGTTCGATTCTATCAGTTAATTCGGTTATGAGTTGGTTAATTTGGTGTTTTGTGTACCCCTATTACGAACCCCTTATAGGTGATTTCCCCTGCTATGTGTAACTTGTTTGTTCATCATTCACTTGTTTCCTTTGTGGGTTGTTATTGAGATTGCCTTATGTTTTTCCCAGGCCAAGGCGGTGGGAAAGGTAGCAGTGAAGTAGGCTTACAGGCCTGTGGTAACACCAACCTTAAGATCACGCTTAAATATTCTTGGCCTTAACCGTCACCACCCAATACTGATTTGCCGCACCTACTTCCCCCAAAGGATACTTCGCTTCCCCAATTTCCTCCCTTGCCCCCACATCTACCGAAGAGAGGTGAAAAGGTGTTACTAAGTGTAACGAATCGCTTTTCGCAGCTTTCTGTTTTTAGAAAGTTGTAATTCTATTTTCGGAAACCCGTTTCCTTTGTAATCGTATTTCGTTTCAAGCTATTGTAAATTCGAGACTTGATCGTAATGAAAAGAATCTTTTATATGAAATATACATCGTTTATACATTATTTATACATTGATACAAACGTTTGTTTTACACATGATTTGTAATTCGCATAAATATAAGCTTAACTAGTAAACAATGATCATGTATTCGTAATCCCTAAACCTTCATACATTCAAACACTTGGTTATTCGATTATAAGATTAAGTTGTATGTTTTTTTTTCACTTGATCATACCAAACTATAAACCATACATACTTGTTACATTTCATGTGTTATACACACCTATGTTATCACACTTTTGCCACATTAAAACATGTCATTTATGCATTTTGGACCTTGTTACAAGTTACATACATACTAGACACCATGTAACACTATATTAAACATCAAATATATACCTTCTAATGTCAAAAAAGAAAATAAAACAAAAATTATAGGGCTGTTAACAGCCTTGCATCAGCCCACTTAAATTCTTTGTTTTGAGTTATTCAGCCCACTAAACACTTCCAAAGCCCAACCCAATGAAACCCTAATCCATCCCCTATATAACCCAAGCCTCCTCCAAGCATTTTTCACTTTCTAAACACTGTCCATTCACTCTCAAACACTCCAAACCGTAGCTGACTTCTGAAGTTCGAGCAGAATGATACTATTTCACTAAAGTGAGCATAACTCACTCAATTCTTATCCGATTCACTCGATTCTTTTTGCTACTTCTTTGTATTGACCTTAGCTACGTTTCCATGGGTTTTCTTTGTGTGATTTAGGATTAACTTGGGTTATCCTACTTAAAAATCCACACATTGCTTGATGATTTCTCATAGATTAGTTGTTCATATTTTTGTATTACTTGTAAGTTCTTGACCCTCCTTGTATGTTCATAGCATCAAGTGTAGTGGTGAACACTTAGAGGTGCCTAAATGGAAGACTTTTCTTCCTACCTCCTACATGAATTCTATGATACTTAAGAGGTTCCTAAATGGAGTATTCATCCTCCTAACTCATGCTTGAACTAATGGACTTATTGATATATTACATAACATATATAATACTTATATAAACTATCCAAATATTCGAACCTTTGATGATGAATTTGTGTTCATTCTTCAAAGTACTAGATTGCCTCATCTAAGACCTAAAACTTGTTATGATTCTAATGGGTGTTCTACCCATGAAAACATTATAACCCTTGGGGTTATAGTGTCAAACAAGTATTATGTGTTAAAAGATGATTACTTTCTTATGTTATATTCTTATGTTTTAAATTTCGAATCTCGACTCTAAACATACCTTGAACTTTAACCCTTATACATTTGATCTCCTAATCTCATTGCTCGTCAACAAATTGGATAATCGGAAAGCATATGCAAGTTTTGTGAGTATGCTTGACCCATTTTACCGTTTTCACACTTTTGGGTGTAACATGTTTTTATATACAAAACACACTTAGTATACATATTCTTATGCAAATACATAAACTAACAATCCAATACATGCTTACTATTTGTTATGCTTGATTCATGTTTTCTGGGTGATTCTTATGTGATGAACTTGTCATTAGCTTCGTACAAGCCTCCACTTAACATGTATAGCGCTATAGGAGTAACGAACCGCCCGTGAACGAGAGGTCATGTCAGGTTTATTCATTCATACTTGCGTAAACAGAGGGTTGACTTGTAAATCGCATGCCAATTTAATACGTTAATCTTAATAACTAGGTTTGCCATGTGGATTGTTCCTTATCATTTTTATACTTATATACTACGCTCCAAACTTGTATGCTCGCCAATACTTTTTGTATTGAACTACACTTTTAAAACATGTTGCAGGTTTAGCGATGATGTTGGTGATGCATGGAATCTAGTAGGATGCTTAGATACACACTTTAAATTTGTATTCTTATTGTATTGTATTTCATTACTCATGTTGTAATTATTTCAAATCTCTGTAATTGATCCTTTAGAAATGAAATGGAAATTTATTATTTAAATAATTGTCACAAATAGTGTTATGAAGTCTCTTGCAATCTATTTCGTCTCACTCCGATGTTTCCGCCATCGGTTGGGGTGTGACAGATTGGTATCAGAGCCATAACTATAGGGAATTAGGAAAAATAATTGCCATGCTTTTGACCTAGTCTATAGTTAAGCACCAAATTCGATCATACTTGCTTCACATGCTATTTTATTGAAACATCTTTATGTGCTATTCTTGAAATGTCTTTTACGTGTTATTTTCTTGAAATGCTTTATGTGCTTAAACTTGTTATTATTATTTTGAACATACGTCTTTTACACGTTTATACAAAAATCCAAACCACTCGTAATACACAAACGAGACGACTTCACCAAAATAGGCGTGAAACCCACAATTTGGTGAACAACTCTCAATCCATCTACTTTTCCTTTTTACATGAAATTCACCATCAAGATAGGAGTGAAATCCTCTCCTTAATGGAGAAATTCATATTTCAAATTCTAGTGGACCCTCGTCAAAGTGTTGAAATTAAATTTTGACCCTACGAGTTCCAACCACACTTAGGATACGAAATCACCAAGTAAGGTTTAAACCCGCACCTTGTCGACTAGTTCCACTCCTTTATTTTCATAAATCCCACCAAGTCTCGAACTTTCAATTGATTTGGGACATGTAGTAACCGGAAGGGTAAATACTGTTAACTGACTTGTCGGCGAGAGTATTTTAACTATTAGGCCAAAGCATGCTCCTCAAATTTAAAAGACTTTTCGACCACTTTGGTTAGTCAAAGTTCCGTTTTGTAACCATCCAAATTTTAATCAAACATATGTTTCTATTATTTATCTTACACGATGTCATCTTTCAAATTCAAACTAATTTCCGATATTCTCTTTTCACACACACAACATATTAAATCATTTCATACATTTACACATATACATGATTTCATAAAATTGTATTTATATTTCTTGTAACAACAAATGGAGACATATCATCAAGATAGGAGTGAATTCCTTACCTTGACGATTAACTCCACTCCCTCTTTCTTAAAACGACCTCACCAATGAGCTAAGGGTGATTCCCTTACCTTGGTGATCGTTACCAAAAATTTTCCTTCAAAATATCTTATTATACAAACCCGATCATGGTTTATACCTAAATCGTTTATCATTATTCAAAATACCTACTTATACCGATTTCAAAATACATTGTTTTATCAAACGTACTTCTTATCCTACAATCTATTTTCACTCGAAATAGGCCTTAAAAATAGCGGGTGCAGGTTAACTCATATACAGGAGATTCTTAATCATGTCTTAAAACATTTTATTACCCGAATTTCAAAACCTTACGAAATGCTACCTATCAGTTTAATCGGTCTAATGAATCTCTTGCCCATGAACTTCATATTCGTCTTAATCACTAAAACACACACTCACGTTATACCACCATATTAAAGACTTTTATTCTCAATCGAAATTCAAACCAACTTTCTTGTATACTTATAAGATTTTATAGATATTATATGATCGTTTTACCAAAGACTCATTTCAACATCAACGAATCATTTGTTAAAACTTTCTTTTTCAATAATCACTAAGTCCATTTTGCTAAATTTCTTTTCTAAGGATCAATGTTTTCATAAGAACCTCCAAAATTCAAAATGTCTTGCTTTGATGCAAATGAAACAAACCTATTATCTCCGAAAACCTTTTTCTACACCGCTTAATTCGTCTTTAAAATTTCAAAACACGTGGGCTAGGAGACTTCATAAGGACCGACAATCTTCAACATACGTAAACTTTTTGAAACAAAAGTAGCATTTCCATTCATTACAAAACAGTTTATGCATACCCAATGAATACTTTATATCGCCTTGCATTTAAAAACTATATTCTACCTTCCAAATCAAACTCGATCTATTTTGATTCAATAAACTCAATATTTCGCTTAAACAACTATACATGTAATTCATCATACACAATTTAATCGATACCTCACGACGAAATCGCTTATATCATTCGTTTTACATATTCAAATTTCTCGAGTATTTTATATGTTCAAATTTGTTATGCTTCAACATACACTATATACGTAATTTTTATTATTCGTACCTACACTTATACTCATACGTTTTATGCTTATACTTATACTCATACGTTTTATGCTTACACTTATACTCATACTAATCGTACGTTTTATGTCTATACTCATACTTACGTGAATATTCATATTTAAACTTATATTATGCTCATACTTTCATTCATACTCATGATTCATACATTCGTACCCGTGCGCGAGTGGAATCCGAGGGATTCGCTTACGTGGGTCCCATACATACTTAAGCATGGACTTGCTTATACACTACATTCTTATACGTATTCATTCATATTTTCAAATACCTTAATTCATATGCAACTAGTACAAGCTATGCAGATCATGCGACGATCGGTATAATCGCGGGTGCACACGGGGTTATAATGATAAGCGCATGAGAACCATAGAGTGTACTGTTGTATATGGTAAGACACAGAACGTAACATGACATCGGATACGAAACGGACGTAATATGGTCAAAACATGGTGGATACGCCGTTGGTACTTCCTATATATAAGTGTTTTCACCATGTTACCAAACTTTCGTAAAACGTGCTATAAGAAATTCAATGTTTTGCAGACCTTTGGACCTAATACAAATTTTAGACAACTCACAAATGCATTATATCCGATTATCCACGATGAGACCTCATTCTTAACACCTCACCTTCGTCTATCCGATACTTATACTATTCTGATACTCGTAATTCGCCCATTAGATCAATCGCCCACTTTTCATATCTCCCATTTTCTCCATTATCCTTGTCCTTATTCGAACTCCATTTACAATCAAGTTTGTTTAAACGTTCGAATCCTAACTTATCTCCTTACCTTAAAACTATCTTCCTATTCTTGTACTAACATACTTAGTAGACCGTTATCACTTTATTTTAAAAGTACCAAACCTTTTCATCCCTCTCAATAAACAATTTTTACGAATGTGTGATTTTATACTATCCTTAAAAACTTCCTATGTAAACTACCCCACTTTCCATCAAAATACAAACCGTTTCGTACAAAATCTTCCTTCTTAATGCGACACATTTTTAATACATCTCCAATTTAAGTTATTCAAACTTGCTTAAGCTCGCTTTACCTATATACGCACCTACACGTTTTAATTATGTCTGGTACCTCAAATTATTTTGGACAAAACGAACTCCTTCGCAAACCCATCTTGTCATTCCTCAAAATTTCGTACTTTATACGTTTCAAAATTTTCGAGTCTCAATTTTAATCACCCATTTTGCTAAGACTCTTTCAAGTCTTCCTCTTAAATAAATTTCGGGACAAAATTTCCTAAAGGAGTGGAGACTGTAATGCCTCGCTTTTCACAACTTTCTCTTTTTAGAAAGTTCATCTTGTAATTCTATTTTCGGAAACCCGTTTCCTTTGTAATCGTATTTCGTTTCAAGCTATTGTAAATCCGAGACTTGATCGTAATGAAAGGAATCTTTTATATGAAATATACATCGTTTATACATTATTTATACATTGATACATACGTTTGTTTGACACATGATTTGTAATTCGCATAAATATAAGCTTAAGTCGTAAACAATGATCGTGTATTCGTAATCCCTAAATCTTCATACATTCAAACACTTGGTTATTCGATTATAAGATTAAGTTGTATGTTTTTTTTTCACTTGATCATACCAAACTATAAACCATATATACTTGTTACATTTCATGTGTTATACACACATATGTTATCACACTTTTTGCCACATTAAAACATGTCATTTATGCATTTTGGACCTTGTTACAAGTTACATACATACTAGACACCATGTAACACTTTATTAAACATCAAATATATACCTTCTAATTTCAAAAAAGAAAATAAAACAAAAATTATAGGGCTGTTAACAGCCTTGCATCAGCCCACTTAAATTCTTTGTTTTGAGTTATTCAGCCCACTAAACACTTCCAAAGCCCAACCCAATGAAACCCTAATCCATCCCCTATATAAAACAAGCCTCCTCCAAGCATTTTTCACTTTCTAAACACTGTCCATTCACTCTCAAACACTCCAAACCGTAGCTGACTTTTGAAGTTCGAGCAGATTGATACTACTTCACTAAAGTGAGCATAACTCACTCAATTCTTATCTGATTCACTCGATTCTTTTTGCTACTTCTTTGTATTGACCTTAGCTACGTTTCCATGGGTTTTCTTTGTGTGATTTAGGATTAACTTGGGTTATCCTACTTAAAAATCCACACATTGCTTGATGATTTCTCATAGATTATTTGTTTATATTCTTGTATTACTTGTAAGTTCTTGACCCTCCTTGTATGTTCATAACATCAAGTGTAGTGGTGAACACTTAGAGGTGCCTAAATGGAAGACTTTTCTTCCTACCTCCTACATGAATTCTATGTCACTTAAGAGGTTCCTAAATTGAGGATTCATCCTCCTACCTCATGCTTGAACTAATGGACTTACTGATATATTACATAACATATATAATACTTATATAAACTATCCAAATATTCGAACCTTTGATGATGAATTTGTGTTCATTCGTCAAAGTACTAGATTGTATCATCTAAGACCTAAAACTTGTTATGATTCTAATGGGTGTTCTACCCATGAAAACATTCTAACCCTTGGGGTTTCATAGTGTCAAACAAGTATTATGTGTTAAAAGATGATTACTTTCATATGTTATATTCCTATGTTTTAAATTTCGAATCTCGACTCTAAACATACCTTGAACTTTAACCCTTATACATTTGATCTCCTAATCTCATTGCTCGTCAACAAATTGGATAATCGGAAAGCATATGAAAGTTTTGTGAGTATACTTGACCCATTTTACCGTTTTCACACTTTTGGGTGTAACATGTTTTTATATACAAAACACACTTAGTATACATATTCTTATGCAAATACATAAATAAACAATCCAATACATGCTTACTATTTATTATGCTCGATTCGTGTTTTCTGGGTGATTTTTATGTGTTGAACTTGTCATTAGCTTCGTACAAGCCTCCACTTAACATTTATAGCGCTATAGGAGTAACGCACCGCCCGTGAACGAGAGGTCATGTTAGGTTTATTCATTCATACTTGCGTAAACAGAGGGTTGACTTGTAAATCGCATGCCAGTTTAATACGTTAATCTTGATAACTAGGTTTGCCATGTGGATTGTTCCTTATCATTTTTATACTTATATACTACGCACCAAAACTTGTATGCTCGCCAATACTTTTTGTATTGAACTACACTTTTAAAACATGTTGCAGGTTTAGCGATAATGTTGGTGATGCATGGAATCTAGTAGGATGCTTAGATACACACTTTAAATTTGTATTCTTATTGTATTGTATTTCATTACTCATGTTGTAATTATTTCAAATCTTTGTAATTGATCCTTTAGAAATGAAATGGAAATTTATTATTTAAATACTTGTCACAAATAGTGTTATGAAGTCTCTTGCAATCTATTTCGTCTCACTCCGATGTTTCCGCCATCGGTTGGGGTGTGACACTAAGGGAGTTGTGGACCCATCGACGGCGGAACCAGTCAGTGTGGGAGAACCTGTTGTTGGAGAAAGACCAAGGGTTAAGGCATCTCAAAGGCAGGAAGGTATTGTTAAAGAGTGGGGAGATGAGGATGATGATGATGATGATGATGATGACAATGAAAAGACTCCAGCACCACTGTTGTATACACGTCGTGCGCCATTAAGGGGCGGTGGTGAGAGTCGCACTCATCACGTGGTGCTTAGAGAGGAATCAAGAAGTGTTGCGGTTGTTGATATGTGTTATGGGGCTTAGAACCCTAATTGTGATCCTTTTCCTCATGTTCCCTGCTGGAACCTCTTGTAGGGATCGCGCTTTTCCTCACTTAGGGTTTTATGAATGACTACTTCTCCCTCAACTGCGGAACGTATATATCTGAAGAGTCGCCTTGTTGTGCTGTTTATAATGATTAAATCGAGGGGATTGTGAACTCTGTCTCCATGGGGTTGAAGATAACTCGTGAATGACGAATTATGCTGGATGAGTAGGAGCAATTTGAGCATGAGAGGAAAGCGTTTCAGAAGGCTTAGGAGAAGTTCAATGCAGAGAGTAAAAACCCTAAAGTGTAAGGTTATGGATGCTTAGAAAAAGTTTGATGATGCCAAAACCCTAAATGTTTTAAAGAAGAAGGGATGGGAAAAACCTTGCAAGAAACACAATAAGTATCTGAAGGCCGCGCGAGATCAAGCTACCAAGTTGTGACGGGAGTGAGATAAAGTCGGTCAAGAAGTTGTGCGACTCTCCTGGATCCTAGACGAGAACAACTCTGAGCTAGTGGCTACTCGGGCTCGCATTGTTGAGTTGGAGGGTCAGGTTGAGGAGCAGGGATATCGTATGACAGATCTTGAGGTTGAAGGGGGTGCATCTGCATCCTACATTGCTGAGTTGGAAGATAACAACAAAACTGCCGAAGAGAATATTGGGAAGTTGATAACAGACTATTAATTCAGAAGTGGATGAATTAGCTGATTTCATTTGTGCTGATTTCAAGTGGATGCTTAAGCGTGGCATTCCTCACGTTAATCCCTATCCCCTCTCACTTTCGTTGTGCACATCCTTAAATTGTTCTCTTAACTTGGTTTTCCTTTTGTTGTAGCTTGCGGAGTCCATCCGTAATGCACCTGAATTGACCTCTTGCATGACAGAGCTAACAAAGGTGACGTACAAGAGTGGTCATAAGAATGGTTACGGTGAGGGTATGTCCTATGTGTTGGCAGGTCGTCAGGATAAGGAGTTTGAGTTTCACATGGAAACCTGCACCATCGAGTATAAGGCTCTCCAAGTAGATATTGATAACCTAAAATTTGGGATTGTTGCCGTTGTTTTGCAGTTGGCTCGGAGTGGCAATGAAATTTATAAGCTAAAGGAACTATTTGAGGACTCTAGAAAAGGAGGTGTTGGGCCCTCTGGTGTTTAAAGTTGAAGGTTTAGTGGCCTGCGTACCGTGGATGGTTGTATGCCCTGTAATAGTTGTAGGCTTTATGACAAGTTTCATTGTTTGCCCGGCATGTGTGCCGCTGATTTGGCCTCTGGGCATTTTAAATACAAGTTCCACCACTCTACAACCACTGTTGGTTATAATGTTAAAACAAGTTCTACCTGTCGTCCTGCGCGCCTGCATTTGGCCCATTGGGCAGTTTTGTGTTGACACGCTTTAACCCTTGGTTTTATACAATATATGTGTGTGTTTCGTGTATCCATTTTTGCAGGTTATCACGAATAAGGATTGACGTGTGGTCGTGTCAAGGCGATAGAATGAGCACCCGAGCGTGTTCAAAGGACCTGCCTTGGAAAATATTTACCTATGCGTGTCACAGTAGCAATCCGGCACGACACAGCAAAGCTGATGCGTGCGTTGAAGATTGTGGCGTGCATTAGGAGTTATGTTTTCCAATTTGTTTTCGCGTAGACCCAATTATGGTGCGCGCATTTCTACTACAGTATACAATTTGTAATTAGACAAACATGTAAAGAGAAAACTTGTATTAATAAAGAGGTGTTTAGCTAAATGCCTTCATTACAAGTTTTTGCATGTCTCCTTACATATAACATTTTCTCAATTGAGCCGCATTCCAAGATCTAAGAATCGGTGTCCCATCTAGTCTTTCTAGCGCGTACGCGCCTTTGCCCAGGACTTGTTGAATTACATAGGGCCCATCCCAGTTGGGAGCTAGCTTTCTCGGGTACTCGGCGTTAGATGTTTCATTATTGTGGAACACGTAATCTTCCGTCATGAACTTGCGGACTTTCACCCGCATGTTATAGTAATTCTCTAGCTTTGTTTTGTACTTTGCCTCTTTGATGGTTGTGAGTTGGCGTCATTTCACCATTTCCCAATACTAATATGATCCGCCGGGGATAGACGAGAGGTGTCTCGACCGAGGGGATAAATCTCTTGATAGTCGTGATCTTTATTCCAAAGGTTGCAATCTGCAAAAATCAGACAACACCGTGAGCTCGTTACGAGAAGGAAAGTTGAGGTGTTCTTCTCGTAACCACCCTCTGATATGAGAATAAATATATGTTCTTTCTAGAGAAAAAAAAGGAGTAAGTGTGTGTGTTAAGAGTGAGAGAAAAAGAAATCGGATCCCGAAAACCTATGGTGGATGTTGGTATTTATAGCCGAAGGGTTGGAGAAGGAGTGTGGTTGATTGGGTGAGACGTCGCTGTCATGGAATATCCTTTTGATCCCCTATGTCGCGACTATTAGTGTCCGCAGAGGTGGGAGTATAACCGCACAACGTGATTAGCTACACGTTGCTTTCCCGATGTACTTCTTATCTCGTCTGTCATCAACTGTTAATGGAGATTGAGGAGGGGTGAAATGGTGTACGCTGATTGGTCACATGTCACTGTCGTCTGTACCTCTTGTCCCCTGCATGATTGCACATTATTGGGATCTTCAGGTATAGCAGGCGATGGACATTGATTGGCTGCAGTTCCCTTTCACCCTGTACTATGTCTTCTTTATGCTGGCATAGTCCCGCGCCCACGTGAATGGTCTACAATGGAACGTTGGTACCAGCTGAGTGTTTTTAGACTAAGTATGAATGTGGTATTGCGTGTACGAAGGCTTGGTTGTGGCCCACAGGGCAATTAGGACCATACCCCTTCAACCATATGAAAGCTTATGTTACCATCATATCAGTATATAATATTATATAAAAGGTAAAAGAGTACTCTAAATATAAACTAGTATCCAGGACCTGCACTTTGTGGCGGGAGCGTTAAGCCAAACAATAAGTAAATGTAAAAATGATGAATCACGCACATACGTTACGGCGTGTTAACTCGCAAAAATTTGACCGATGAAGTTAAACATATAAAAGAATAAGTAAGTTGGCTTAGGACTCGTGAGTTTTGATGGAACCGTTAAACCATAAAAAATAGCAAGGTTGGAGAACTCGCTAGTCAGCCGGTGAGGTGGGGGACTAGCGACTACTCGGGATTACTCGAGATTAATCGGGTTTAATCGGATCGGGTTTTTATATGTAATTTTCAGTTTTACGTATATATATACACACATTTTTATAGGTATATATTTTAAGTAGCTAGGTTTTAACTCTTACTCAACTCATTTTTTAAGTATACAAGATTAATTGTTGGAATTTACATGGTTTGGTTGGAAACTGGTCGGAATATAGAGGTTTTGGCCGGAATATACAGGTTTTTTGCCATAATCTGGTCGGAATCGCTGATTTTTGGCTGGCCGACTAGGTCCGACTAGGCCCGATTAGGTCTGACTAGGCCCGACTAGCGATTAATAGACTGACTAACGAAAAATTACTCAGTCACTGCCCGACTAGTGATTAATCGCTGACTAATCGCCGCCTAGTCGCGATTTTTACAACACTAAAAAATAGACATAAAAACGTTGAAACTCGCGTGCGCGTTGTAACGTGTTAACTCGCAAAATTTAAAACGAATCGTAAAACAAAATATTTATAAAAGGTGTAAAGTACATGGACCAAAGTTGAAAGTGGAAATGTGTTAGGGTTAAAATAGAAAATGTTTGTAACAAATATATAAAAGATGAAATCTATAGGGTTAAAGTGTAAAAGATGAAAACTATGCCAATAATATAAAAATATGAAAATTATTAAGGTTAAAAGTTTCAAAAGTAAAAAAGAAAAAAAAAAGTTAAAAATAAAAGAAAAGAAAATTGAAGAGAAAAAAGTTAAAGAGTCAAATGGAAAATAAATAGTAGTAAATACGTGAGCCGGTGAATTTTTACGAATTAATATACGCTAAAATATAAAATAATTAACCTAAGGCTATGGGGTGTGGGTAGGGGTGCAAACGAGCCGAGCGGCTCGCGAGCTACTCGAGATCGGCTCGAGAAAAAAGCTCGAAACGAGCCGAGGCTTATCGAGCCCAAGACGAGCTTGAGCCTAAAAACAAAGCTCGTTTGTTTATCGAGCTCGAGCCTCACATGTGAAGCTCGTTAGGCTCGTCAAGCCTTATCGAGCCTTAGTATAAACGAGTCGAGCCGAGCTTATTTAAACTTGTTTACAAGCCGACCTCAAACCTAAAAATAAGCTTATTTAGTAAACAAGCCCGAGCTTTACTCATCGAGCTCGCAAGCCTAAAAAGTCTATTATTTATATTATTTTTATTTAATATACTAATTAATAGATGATAAACGAGCCGAGCCCGAGCTTTATAAAATACAAACGAGCCGAGCTCGAGCTTTGAAAACAAAGCTCGAATCGAGCCGAGCTCGAGCCCGAGCTCTCATAAGTTAATCGAGCTCGAGGTCGAGCCTGACCGAGCTCGGGCTCGGCTCGGCTCGTTTGCACCCCTGGGTGTGGGGGCTCCATGGGGCTCCATCACCGCCACATCACCATCCATCACCACACCCTCCATGTGGGGGGCTCCATGGGGCCATGGTAACCATGTATGGCGCCATCTTCTTCAATTTGGACCAATCAAAATTTTCTTTTTTTAATTTTGTTTAATAGGGGCTCCATCCACAACCTCCAAATTAAAGGGGGTCTCCATGGCTGACGTGGATGCTATGTGGACTTGATAAAGCCCCATGGGGCTCCATCCACTCCTCATAGCCTAAGGCTGGAGGGTGTGGTTAAAACTTGGAGCCCCCTTGAGGCTTTATCAGGCCATGTAGGATCCACTTCAGCACCATGTTAGCGTGGGGGCTTTATCATGCCCCCTTTAATTTGCAAGGTGTGGATGGAGCCTCCGTCATGATTACCTAATTATTTATTTATTTAAATATTTTTTTTTAATTAAATGGCAATATTAATAACTAGAAATTTAAAAAAAACATAATTTCATTAAAAAAAATAAGGTACTAGAAAAAAAAAAGATAACATACTAAAAAAACACAACATACTAGAAAAAAAACTACATGTATTTTGCCCGAATTTGTGTCTTACGAGCCTCCAAAATGACTCGGTACTCATCTGGTAGATTTAACACATCCTTTGTGAGAAACTCCATGTCTTTTTGGATTTGTTTCTCCATTCTCATTTGTTGGTCTTTTTCCCTAATGTAGATTATTTTGTTGAGATTTGCCTCGAACTCGCTCTACTTTGACGGGCCATCTGATGTAGTAGACTTTCCACGTGCCACTGCCTTTTTCTTCGACTACTCTTGACGAGATTAGTATATATGTTGTTGAAATTGGTAACCTTCGTTCTCATAACACCCCACTTTCCCGAAAAAGAATCGGCAGTTCGATAGTCGCCACGACCCATTGCGGCGAAAAACTTTTCACGTATACGACCCCAAAAAACTTTTATGTCCTGGTCGTTTCCTAGAAAAGAAAAATTATTTACAAAACCATATGTTTGAATTAAAAAATAAATTCACAAAACTATTTGTTTATAAACGTATGTAAAACTTACAACAATCTCGTCCTCCGACACGTCGAGCCATGCTTTTGCCAACTCGAATTCTTCCTTAGGCGACCAAAATTCGACCTTCTTAGGAGTACGTTTTTCGGTCTCATCTGATGAAACAATGGTTAACCGGGTAGGGTTAACACACTGGTCTCGTCAAGAAGGGTTAATCCCTTCCTCTCGAGGATCGCTGGCTGGATCGCCTGCCGGTTGATCTCCTGCACAAGGAAACAAACCGTGACTCGTAACAAGGAGGATGGGGTGGGGGGTGCTCCTTGAAAAATAGCATCGCCCTCAGCAAGCTGATGAAACAATAAAATTGATAGTCGCTGCTGTTGAAATCAAAAAGATCCTTTAAAGGGGACACACCGAAAAGTCGAAGCCGTCATCTATCTACGTTTACGGAAGTATCGACCTGAGCTCTCACGACCCTCGCATCTAACCCCTTTACAGATATCATTTGTGGTATACTCACCTGTAAGACTGAATATTGGGATCTGGATACGGGAGTATATTCAAGAAGTGGGACACACGGATAAGTTCAAGTCATTAAAACATTAAGATCGTATCTCGGATCAATTGAAATTTGTGTGAAAATTTAAGTGGACAAATATACTGACAATCTAGGTGAATTGTTTAGAACTGAAAATGAAATGAAGCTTAACGGTGTTGGTGACGTGTTTCAAAAACTGATATGATCCTCTTACACGAACTCACAAAAATATTGTTTGTAAATATTTCTTTACTGCATTTCATATTTCTTTATTACAAAATCCAAAAAGATTTTCAGTGTGTTTTAGCATAAAGTTTCAGAAAATTCAAAAAGATTTTTGACAACTGATATTGAAAAGCTGATTTTCAAAATTCCGAGTGCTAAACATGATGAGCAATATCTAAGGGGGAGTGTATGTTTGAAATTAAATGTTTTCATATTCTAACCTTTCAAGTGGTTCATCAAAATCTGTGTTTATTATGAAATATGTATGTAAGAAAAATTTACTTTGAGGTAGAGCTTATGCAGGTCAAGTTGAGCCAGGTTATTCATTTCTGAGATCTGAGTTAGATGAGAGCCAGGTTCCAATACCTGAGGACTCTGATTGAAGGTAGCCAGACAACGATCTTGGAACATGAAGAGCCAAGCTGATTGATACTGAAAAATTGTGAGATGGAAAGCCAGACAACGATCCTAAAGCTGATGATGCTGATGATCTGAAAAAATGCCAGCATATCGCAAGGGGAGTCTGAAGACCTGCGAGAAAAGACTGAGAATGAAGCCCAGAGACAGATCAAGACTAAAGATGCGAAGACTCGACACTTGACACTCGTCAACATCTGAGGGGGAGTCTGTTAGTGCATACATCTGTGGACTTCGTCTTGTATCGAGTCTTAGTCTTAGAATGTTAGATTAGGGCGCATTGTACGAGGTTCCACTTATGTATATATGTCCGTATAAGTGAAACCTTATGAAAGGTTCCGCTTATTCGTACATGTCCGTATAAGTGAACCTTATGAAAGGTTCCGCTTATTCGTACATGTCCGTATAAGTGAAACCTTATGAAAGGTTCCGCTTATTCGTACATGTCCGTATAAGTGAAACCTTATGAAAGGTTCCGCTTATTCGTACATGTACGTATAAGTGAAACCTTTTGAATAGTTCCGCTTATACGTACATCACTATAAATACCACATGAGCGAACTCATTTGTAACGTTCTTGTTTTCCATACCGAGGTGCTGCCGATGTGAGAATTGGTTGTAAACGCTGTTATATCAATCAACAAAGTGATTTAAGTGAAGATCTAGCTATTTCTACGTCAGGTACTTGTTTTCCGCACCTATATCTGATCAAAACTCCTCTGATAGACTCGTTCGGGTTAGAATTCGATCCTACAAGTGGTATCAGAGCTTCGGGAGGAGGAGTTCTACAAAGATTTGCTGGATTTCATCAAAAATTCTTACTTCTACACATTCTTTCTTCATCAGAACGGGATTTTACGGTCGAAATACACTCAAAATTTCACAGATTGTAGATAATTGATCATAGTCAAACCCTTGAAAGTTTCATATCAAAATTCAACCTAAAAATGGACCAAATTACTTTCGGATGTGGTTCCGCTTAATCGGACTGTGTGTAGTCTCGCTTTTATGTCACATATTTCTTGAGGTTTCGCTTCAAAGTCACTAGGTTTCGCTTCAAAAACCCTTAGTTTCGCTTATTATGTCACATAGTTTCGCTTGTATGTCATTCCTAAAGGACTAGTTCCGCTTCAAAGGACACCCAAGACCACATATTTCGCTTTTGTGTCAACCCAAGCCACCTGGTTTCGCTTTTGTGGTTACATCAGAACTGTCGTCATATGATCAAGAGTATCGGCCCAATCGTTTTGTTTGAACATTTAAATTTGTCACAAGAATTAGTAATATGTGGATTTCGAGATAGTTTGTGTCAGTATTCACGTGATAGGAGTTTTGTATTGGTGTGCCAAAACCAAAAGCATTCGGTCCAATCAGATTAAGTAATTGTTTGGTCCAATCAATTGCCATCATTTTATTTCATTTTATTTGAGGAATTCAATAGTCTTCATGAGAATTACTATAATCGGTCCAATCAATTGCCATCATTATTAGTGCTTGAAGCCCATGTGATCATTTTGATAATATTTGTCGGCCATTTGTTTAAAAAATTAAATGAAATGCATGTGATATGATTACAGTTGTTGTTGTCGGTC
Organism: Helianthus annuus; assembly: GCF_002127325.2. Taxonomy (NCBI): domain Eukaryota; kingdom Viridiplantae; phylum Streptophyta; class Magnoliopsida; order Asterales; family Asteraceae; genus Helianthus; species Helianthus annuus. The sequence goes on along the minus strand of NC_035447.2, from coordinate 120,375,012 downwards.
CAATCAGGTTTTGAAATAAATTTCACGGTTATCGAGTTAGTGGAATTTGAGGATCTTTTAGATTTGATTTGTATTGGGCCAATCAAAGTTGATTCAATCCATGTGTTTGTCACCGATTCATTAACATCGGCGGCCCAATCATTGTTGATTAGGTAGTGGATTAAAAGTTACGGTCCAATCACAGTTTGAGGATTCAATTAATAACTATTGACTTTAGTTGTCAGCCCACCTCACGGCCCAATCAAAGTGAATGATTATCTGAGAGTGTCAGACATATTATTCTGAAAAGATAATTTCAGTTGTTAGATCCATGTGCTGAATATTTTGGCCTAATCAACATTTTTTTTTTTAAAAAAAAAAAGCAAAAGGTGTCAGCCCACTAAAGTTGTCTAAGTTGCACGGGTTGAAATTAGATCATTGTTTGGGTCTTGTTGGGCCAGAAAGGGTGCAAGATTTGAGTCAGATTGTGTTGTGAGTTTTGGGTCAGTTTGCATCAAATTCAAGTCATTTCAGTCTCATTCGCACAAGGTCGCTTGAAATTGATTCAGTTCGTTTGTGAAATTAATCAGTCATTTGAATTCAAGCTCGGTCAAGGTTGTGTTATCAGGTCATTTGAAAGAATCAAGTTTATTTGAAAGGTCCAGTTTGTTTGAACCTTGTCAGATCATTTGGAATAAGGTCAGGTCGTTTCATTTTGATCCGTGTCATATCAGTTCTCACGGTTTGCCAATTTAAATCTTCAGTCCGCACAGAATATTCATCAGTTCGAGTGATTCAGTTCGCACAGAGTATCAGTTTGATTCAGTTGCTTTGATAAGTGTTTTAAACTGATTGTGTTTTGTTTGTTTGTGTTACGTAAGGTGATACAAGTGTGAAACATGGATACTGAGTTTTACAACGCGTTTGCTACAACCGTTGCTAGTCCGTCTGACATTACAAAGACCATGACAATGGAGAATGAAACCGGAACAATGCAAAAACCCCCGAAACTTATGGGAATTGAAGATTATCATGGATGGAAGAAACGTTTCGAGAATTGGGTGCAGGCGAATCATTTAAAAGCTTGGGAGAGCATCGAAACTGAATATGAGAGGCCAAAGAATTCAGTGGGTGTTGATAAAATCATTTCAGAGTTCACTGAGCAAGAGAGAGAGAGTTATAAAGCAGAAAAGATGATGATCAATTTGCTACAACAAGCTGTTAAGGAGGATATATTTGTGTTGCTTCAACACGATGAAAATGCTTATTCTATCTGGGAAGCTCTTAAAAAGAAATTTGAGGGAAGTACTGAAATGTTACAAAGTAAAGCAGCTTTGTTGAAAAAGGAGTTTGAGCTGTTTACGTGTATGCCTGGTGAGACGACCAAGACTCTTATTGAGAGATACTGTCATCTTGTTCGCACAATGTCACAGTTAAAGATTACAAAAACTCCAGCTGAATAGGTTGAAAAGCTTGCTGATGCATTACCGCAAAAGGAATGGGGCACATATCTGATGATATTGAAGAATTCCGGACAGTTTAGCAGGCTATCTATTGCACAGTTTATCGAGAAGCTGGAGGCACAGGATTTGGAGCAGCAGAAAATTGCAAGAATGAACAGTTCTACTCATCAACAAGATATTAAATTGTACTATAAAGGAAATGTTCAAACTACTGAAGCAAGTCCAACGATACAAACTGCATTTAGTGCTGGAAATCAACCTACACCAAGCAGTCAAGGATCAGTCAACTCTAGTGGTTTTCAACGGTGAATCCTCCAAGTGTTCAAAGTGCATCTGCTGGAAATGGACATTCGATTCAGTGCAATGTAGCTCTACATCTTCAAAATGGTCAAAATTATTCTGAAGAAGTTGTAAAGCATCATATGGGTTTATTGGTCACTGCATTAGAGTCTTATGAAGGGTTGATTGCCGGAAGAATTGGTAATCCGATGCTCACAAAGGAAGATTATGACCAAATTGATGCAGAGGAGCTAGAACTGATGGATATTAAATGGGCCTTAGCGAGCGTTTTGAGGAGAGCAGAAAAGTTTAGATTGGCTACAGGGAGAACTGATTTCTTGGATGCAAATATTTCTAATCTTGGATTTGATAAATCTAAAGTTGTCTGTTTTCGTTGCAGGGAGAAAGGTCATTTTAAAAGGGAGTGCAAGAACCAGGAACCGAGAGGAGCAAAGGAGTCTTCTGGAAAAGATGATTATTATAGGAAAACCATTTATCAGCAAATCACTCATCAACCGCATCAACAAAAAGAACCTCAAACGGCACATGGAAAAATGATCGAGGATGCAAACAGGAAAGCTTATTATGGCATTGTTGATCAAGATGATGAGAAAATGGCTGGAGGATTTAGCTGGGACAAATACATTCCAGCTGATTCAAATGTTCATGCTTTCATTGCACATATTGTTCGAAAGCCAGAAATGCTGAAGGAATGGATGGAAGTGTTATCTGATGAAGAGAAAAACGAAGATGAAGGATCTGTTTCTTCTGAAAACAGTTCATCAGAAACAAGTGATAGTGATGAAGAGATGGAACAGATCAATCTTGGAAAAACTCATTTATCGTCTGACACTTTTGAATTTTATTTTGCAGAAAAATTGAAGAAATTGAAAGAGAAGAAAGCTACAAAAGAATTGAAAGAAGTCAAAGTGATTGAGAAGATTGTGGAAGTTGAAAAGAGAGTTGAAGTAGAGAAGATTGTTGAAGTCACAAAACCCTGTCTTACATGTTTAGAGTCTTGTAAACAATGTATAGAAAAAGATGAGAGGTTTAGTGAGTTAGAAAAGTTGAAAGAACAATTGTTGTTTGATGTAAAGAACTTGAAAAAGTCGTATGATGTATTAAACAGACATGTGAATAGTCTGGAGAAGACTAACTCTGAAAGAGAGAAAGCTTTGAAAATGATGAATGCTACCATAATGACAAAGCAGAAAGAGATCAACATGTACATAGAAGAATGTGCAAAGTGGAAGAAAGAGTTGGATAGTGAAGCAGCTGAATATGAAAGAATCAGAAGATTGCTGCAAAGTTACAAAGGCTGTGACTACATAATTGATAGAATTTATCCAACAGTTGAATGATTTGAAGCGTTTAAAGGTGAAGAAACAAAGCCAAAGAAGAAGAAGGATACTGGTAAGAAACAGGGTGTATGTTATAATAAGTGTCCGCCTCCGATTTGGGAAGGGTACTCACCTAGAAAACCTAACGAGGAAGAACTAAAACAGGCGGTCAATATTAAGTTAGAATCCGAGATAACCGATGTTCTACCAGACAATATTGACGTCACGTTCACAGCGTCCGACACGGATCATGAGTCCGATTTGATAAAACAAGTGGTCGATCAGGTGTTGGAAAAGGATGAGGAATCTGAGTCAAAGTCCGAGTCCGAAAGTTCGTGTCAGTCAGTCAGGAGTTCAAGTTCGTCCGAAAAGAGTTTAAAATTGTCGGGAAAACGGGTTTATAGTATAGAATTTTTGTTGTCAAAATCTAATTTGAATGATGAAACGTTTGAAGTTGTGTATACTTTGAATGGTTCTGACAAATTATATTTTGATAAAGAGTTTCCAATAAGAGGTGTTAAAAATGAATTGATTAAAAAGGTTTTCAAACTAACAGAAATTAATATTTCTGAAATAAAAGATTTAAATCTTAATGGTAAACCTAAACTTTACACCTCAAGAGTTCAACAAAGGTTAAACAAGAAAAAGGGTTACAATTTTGGTTCTGGTTTTCAAAAGAAACCAAACCAAAATCGTAGTTACAAAAAGAAAGGACTTGGTTTTACTCCACAAGAAAACTACAAAAATGAAAAATTTTCTAAAACAAATACAAAATTTGTTTCAGGTACAAGCTCAGAAGAGGAAGCAAAAAGCCCATTCTGGAAACAATCTAACCAAGAATTTCTAGCCGAGAAGAGAAAGAATGGAGCTTACGTGAAGAAAGAAACCAGAACCTGTTTCCGATGCAATGAAGCTGGTCACATTGCATGGAACTGTCCGAAAGCGACAAACACAAAACAGGGAGTTTCTGGAAAACTGAAAGAAGTTGTTGTTGATAAAACCGAACCACCAACTGAACAATTTAAAGTTTTCAAAAATTCAACATTTGAAGTTGGTGAGTGTTCGAAGAGGTTTTACAGGCGAAGTGTAAAACTTGACAACCAAAAATGGGTTGTTAAGAAATCTGAGGTAAAATCTAGTGATGAATATGATTCCACAAAATCAGAGGAGCCGCAGTTTGATGAGAGTGATCAAAACTCAGTTCCTTCAATGGATGATGAGAACTTTCCACCATTGAGGACTGAGAATTTTAAAAGGAAAGTTGGAAAGTCTGAAATCTCAAATCAGGGTTATTCTGAAAAGGATAATTTTGATGTTGAAAAAGCATTTAATGGGAAAGTTAAGAAGATTTTCGGAAAAATGGTTGATGGGAAGGTGAAAGGGGTAAAAGACTTCTACGCTACAAAGAAAGCAACTTACACCCCAACAAAATCTGAACTGAAATCACCCAAGGCTGGTCAGGCTTGGGTGGACATTTTCTTTGCTTGAAAAAACCTGACTTGCCGGAGATCCCAAGTTTGTAATCGTGGATCAGGAATCGGCATCATTCATGTATTATGAGTTTGTATGAAAAATTCTTAAAATTGTTAAAACTTTACAGGTTGAATGACTACGCCGGAGCTTCCAGATTGGTAAGTGTGAAGCAGGAATCGGCATTCTGATTGGTAAAATGGTTTGTGTAGAGGTGATATACCTACAAGTGGTATTGTTTGATTATTTTTACAAGTAGTACAGGCTGCTTAATTGCTAAACGGTAAATCAGGGACATTAATTTGTACTTGATTTACTATATTTGATAACACAAAGAATAAGATGATGAACCATATCCCCATATTTTAACATGTGGTTAACCTACAAGTGCCTACAAGTGGTAAAAACAAACTTATTTTCCGGAAAAATCATTTTGATTAAAACAAACTTAAGTGTTTTGAAATCTCAATGAGAAAATGGTGTGTGAAAGGGGGAGTTCAGATTGTTTATGCCTAGTGAATGGCGAATTAAGGCGATTTGATATCGGTTGTCATGTTTCTGTACAGTTTGTTTTGAATTTTCTTCAAGTGGGTCAAGAGCTTAGATAGTTTTCAAATTTCTTTAATGTGTTTGCATTTTAGGGGGAGTAGAAATTTCAGAAAATCCAAAAACATTAGAAAATTTGAAAAAGCCAAAAACATGATAAAATTTAAAAATGAGTTTCGTTGTGAAAAGAGGAAATGATAGTACATCAGTGGACTGTCACAACATGCTAAAGAATTGGAGAGTTAAAATGTGATAAACAATCTCTCTGCGGATGTGCCAGTAGGTTTTTACACATTTAATAGATTGTGACGAGATATAAACCTAAAAATTCAAACTTGCTTATTCTGTGGGTAACAACATCTTGGATATATAGGTAACCCTTGAAATCTTGTTTGAAAGGTCCCTTATTCTGAGATACTAGGTCTTTATACTCAGTGATAACTGGGGTATTATCCCGGGACTTCTGCTGTATGGAAGTACTGACCTAGTCCCCGGATAATGCTTTCCGCAAATGTAGACCAGTTGCGGATGTTATATGCCGATGTGGAAGAGGAAAATACCACTGGTGACGGCCAAGATGGCGCGGGTACCAGTGGTACAAAGTAGGACTAGGTTGGCCTGCGTGCCCCTTTTTTGTTTTCCTCTTTGTATATGTTAGAACTTTATGTAAATCCGTTGTGCACCACGTGGGTGGATGAATTTTTTGAATATAAAGTTTAACTGTTGCTCAATTTTTACAAGTGTTTTTACTTCTTGCATGTTTGAACGTGTGTATGCGGAACTCTACCCATTGTGAATGGGGTTGAGTATACTCTATGCCTTTGTCGTATGAGTATGAGTCAATTCCATCATTTACCCTGTTAGGGTTTAGGAATTGTGTAAGTTTTGTAAAAACTTGTGTATCCGGAACTATACCCATTGTGAATGGGGTTGAGTATACTCTATACCTTTGTCGTATGAGTATGAGTCAATTCCATAGTTTGCCCTGTTAGGGTTTAGGAATTGTGTAAGTTTTGTAAAGACTTGTGTATCCGGAACTCTACCCATTGTGAATGGGGTTGAGTATACTCTATACCTTTGTCGTTGACTATGAGTCAATTCCATCGTTTGCCCTGTTAGGGTTTAGGAATTGTGTAAGTTTTGTAAAACCTTGTGTATCCGGTCGGATAGACACTTAATGTTTTGCCTTTGCTGGCCTATTACAATATTTGTATGTGGTTAGCACTTTGTGTGGGTATCGCGAATGAAGATTTTGCCAATCTGTTTTTGCGGATACCGCAAAGTGGAACACGCATTTGTAATAGCAGTAACAAACAATATTGCATTGAATTGCTCGTTTATTTATTTGCAAATGGCCTGTGGCCCGATAGGTTACATGGAAATGTAAAAAACATGGCTTACATGTAGCAGCGTCTAAGCTGTTGTGCATTCCATGTATGTGCGATAGTTTCGCCTTCTAACGTTTGTAGTTTATACGCGCCTTTGCCCAAGACCTCTTTGATGAGGTAGGGTCCTTCCCACTTGGGGGCAAGTTTTCCTGGGCGCTCAGCGTTAGATGCTTCGTTATCGCGAAGGACGTAGTCTCCCGGGTTAAATGTACAAACCCGCACGCGTGAATTGTAGTATTTTTCAAGCTTGGTTTTGTACTTGGCCTCGTTGATGGCAACGTTTTCGCGCCTTTCTTCTAGGAGGTCCAAGTCAAGTCTGCGTGCTTCATCATTGGCTATTCTGTTGATAGCCAACATTCGAGGTGAAGGAAGCCCTACTTCCGCGGGGATTACCGCTTCTGAGCCATAGACCAGGCTGAAGGGTGTCTCCCCGTTGCTTGTTTTTGGGCTTGTTCGGTGAGCCCAAAAGATGCTTGGGAGTCATCGACCCAGCCACGCCTGGCTGTTCCTAACCTTGCTCTGATGCCTTCGACTAGACTTTTATTGATACTCTCAACTTGGCCATTCCCTTGCGGGTGTGCCACGGAGGATAATATGTGTTCAATATGTAGTTCTTCTAGCCATTTTTGAAATTCGTCGGCGGCAAAGTTGGTGCCGTTATCGGTAACGATGCAAATTGTTAGGCCAAAACGGCAGATGATGTGTTCCCAAATGAATTTCCTCGTTATCATAGCAGTGGTTGAGGCAAGTGGTTTTGCCTCTACCCATTTTGTGAAATAATCGACAGCTACTATGAAAAACTTGACCGCACCTGGTGCGTCTGGGAATGGTCCGACCACGTCGATTGCCCATTTCTGAAAGGGCCATGCGGTGGTGACCGGGATCAAGTTGTTCTTGGGGCGCAAGGTCTTGGGGGCATGCCGTTGGCAATTAATACACTTGCGCAATTCTTTGACGGCATCCAGGTGCATGTCGGGCCAGTAATACCCGGCATTCATGATTTTAGCCACTACCATGCGTGGTCCTGCGTGTATGCTGCACATCCCCTCGTGTATCTCTCTGATGAGGTATGTGGCATCTTGAGGGTCGACGCAGCATAGGAGTGGGCCCAGGTATGATTTACGGTATAGGATACCGTCTCCCATTTGATAATGGCACGCTTTGTATTGCAACTTGCGTGCCTCTGATTTGCTTTCGGGAGTCACACCTGATTGCAAGTATGCAATGATTGGTGTCATCCAGGATGTTGTACCGTATTTGATGACATTGACTTGGCGCAGGGGTACTGAGGGATTCTGCAGGATTTCAATGCGTATCTCCTTTGCCAAGTGTTGGAAGCTGGTGGACGCGAGTTTTGACAGTGCGTCCGCGGATTTGTTTTCACTTCTGTTGATATGACGGATATTGAAGGAAGTGAATTTTGAATTTAGTTGCAAGGCTTGCTCGAGGTAGAGGATCATGATATCCCCTTTTGCGTTATAGTCACCGCGCACCTGACCTGCAACTAACAAGGAGTCGACGTGTGCTTCCAGATGTTGTACGCCGAGCTTAACTGCTAGACATAGCCCTGCCAATAGAGCCTCATACTCTACCTCGTTATTTGTGCTTTTGAAATCAAGGCGGATTGCATAGGTGATGTGTGTAAAATGCAACATATAAATTTCATCAAATAAGGCATAAAACTAACCCTTTTTAAGTACTAATGTTGGGAAAAGTGTGTTTTTGTCTTCCTTTTGTATTTTCAGGATTAAATGAGCTCAAATTAACAAAAGAAGCAAAAAGGCAGCTAAAACTAACATAAATACAAGAAAAGGAACAAAAGTGGATTGCCCGACCCCTCGACAGCTTCCTCCCAAGCAAAACAGAGAAGGCAGAAGACTGAACACGCCCCGTGCTCAGCGAGCACGGGGCCGTGCCCAAGAAGCAGCAGAAAAGACAAACCTGTAGAAGCTTCTATTGCTCACCACAGGGGCGTGCCCAGTGAACACGGGGGCGTGCCCAAAGTACTGCAGGCGCATTAATTGTAATTGCGAATTACAATTAATGAGGAGAGATAGTGTCAGACGGGCACGGGGCCGTGCCCAGTGGACACGGGGCCGTGCCCAGGCCTCTGTTCAGCCTATAAATAGGAGTGCTTGGCTTCATTGCAACTCATCCCTTGGCACCACCTCTCTCACACTTCACCCACCACCCACCACCACCATAACACCATCATCCATTGTCCATCATAGAGTGTGTGAGTCGTCTCGGGATCCAAGATTGATCGTAAGAGTTCTTGACAATCAAGGCCATGTTTGCCTAAGTCTCTTACATCACTTGGTGAAGACAAGTGTTTAGTATAATACTTTTTATTTTTAATCTTTTGCACTTTTTATTTGGTTTTGTATTAATGACTTTAATAACTAGTTGCTTATGTTGAAGGTGACTTTTCCTTATCGTTTGTCCGTGGTGTCTTGGCATTATTTTACTGTCTATATAAAATAAAAGATTTTCACCATTCATATCTCCACGGTCTATATGGAGGTATGTTGGCTACCTGGTCGGGGGTTAAGGGAACGGTTTGGTAAGAGTCTTGCCCTTGTTCAGCGTTTAGAGGTCCTGCAAGGGACCTGGGTCAAATTTCGTAGGATCTCCTTCAATACCCAAAGGTATTGGATGGCGGGGGTCCAAACTCTTTGATCCCCTCATAAGTTAACTACTATTAATACTACAACCCGGCTATTTAGGACTGTATCCCTGCTGACTCAGACTACTTAGTCGAGGGTAACATCACCTCCAAAAGAGGGGCCTACCATAATTTGCATTAATAACTTAATTCATTATCTTTCAATAATCCGACCCTTTAGGATTGTATCCTTGTTGACTCAAACTACTGGGTTGAGGGTAACGTCGCCTTCAAAAGAGGGGCCTACTACAATAACTAAGATAATCTCTTAAACAAGTGCAAAAGTGCGAAAATAATCAAAGGTTATACTAATACACGAGTCGGATCCAAGTGATTCATCTTGTCTATCTGTTTTTATTTTTATTTTATTTTTTAGCATTTAGTTAGTTTTATTTTCTTAGTTTAAAAATCTTTTTTCTAACATTTTGATTTGATTAGACGTTGAGGATAAACCGGTACTAAAAGCTCTTGTGTCCTTCGACGACCTCGGTATCTTACCAACACTATACTACGTCCACGTTGGGTGCACTTGCCCATATGTGTGTTTAGTGTTAGTAAATATCGTGTTTTATAAATTTAAAACTTGGCTAAAAAGTGTAAAAAGGGCTTAAAATATATATACCAAAAATATATTACACTACACGCACATTAAGTTTTTGGCGCCGTTGCCGGGGACACAAGGATTTTAAGAAGGCTTAAAATCAACGGCCTAATCAGTTTTTTTAAAAACATTTTCAAAACGCGCGCACATTTTTCTGCATTTTAGTTTAGTTTGCATTTACAGTAGCCTGAACACGGGGCCGTGCTCACTGAACACGCCCCCGTGCTGCATATTTTTAGTTAGATACCCAGATACAGAGTCTGAACACGGGGCCGTGTTCACTGAACACGCCCCCGTGTCCAACGAGACCAGTAACTTTAATTAAAACGCCCAGATACAGACCCTAAACACGGGGCCGTGTTCACCCAACACGGGGCCGTGTTCATCCTCTGTTTACGTCTTTATTTTTGTTTTCTGGTCCCGAGACTCAGTTGTGGTCTGTTGAGTGATTCCTATGGATCAATACTCAGGAGGCTATAACTACACCTATGAGGAGGATGATTATATGAGAGACTATTGCACTAATTGTGGTAACCCGCACTCGGTACAATATTGTAACTTGTTTCAACCATCCGCTTCATACAACCATTATGAGGAGCACAGGTACGAGCCATCGACTTCATACGCATCCTATGAAGACCAAAGGTATGAACCTCCTCCCTCATACTCATATTTTGTTGAACCAAGGTATGAGCCTTCATACTCATACTTTGAAGAGTCAAGATATGAGCCACCACCTTCATACGCTTATTATGAGGAACCATGGCGTGAACAACCCACCTCATATGAGTACTATGAAGAACAAAGTTTCGACCCTTATCCATCATATGCTTATCATGAAGAACAATGGTATGAACCATCTACTTCATATGGGTACTATGAGGAACCAAGGATCGAACAACCGGAATCAAGCCATGAGTATCCTGATCCTTACTCTATCACCAACATAGCCGATGGGATAATAGAAAAACTCAAATTTATCGAAAGATGCATAAAAGAATCTCGCGCAAGGGAAGAGGAGTCCCGCGCAAGAGAAGAATTAAAAAAGGAAGAAACGATAATTGAGGAATTAAAAATGGAAGAACAAATAAGTGAAAAACCGACACATGAGCTAAACAACGAGAGTGGTGAGGCCGATAATGTTAAAATTCAAGAAGAATCTAATTTTGAAGAAATTAATATCTTGTCACCGTCTTTCGAAAACCATTGTTTAGTAACCACTCATGCTAAGTTTTTAAAAGAGTTAAACACTAACACTAAAATTGAGGAAATGGTAAAAGTTAAGTTAACTAACGATCAAACTTCACTAATAAAAGAAGATCCTTTTGAAATTAACATTACACCGGTTCCATATTTCTTTCAAAATTCATTTATTAGTAATGTCACCATTGATAAAGATCTTTGTGTTAACTTAATACCTAACTACATTTTTGAAAAGTTAAGTATTAGTGATTTTTCCCCACTTCAAATACCCATTTTTCTATCTAATCGGAAAGTAATAAAATCAATCGGTGTAGTTGAGGATGTCTTAGTTCAAACAAATCAAATGGTTATTCCAACCAACTTCGTCATCCTCGATGACGCTCCTCTAGTCTTAGGAAAACCTTTTGTAAAAACTCATGAAGCTTTGAAAAACCGGAAATTTAATAATCTACCTCTTCAATTAGGGGCATTCAAAAGGAGCATAGATCTTGAGCGTTCAATGAAATATCCTTTTGGCAATAATGACCCCCTAATTGAAGATGAAGATGAGCCACCCGATACAAGTGAAGAAGTTGACCACTTTGTTGAAGAAGAGGTCGCCATAGAACAAACCTTTAAAGTTCTTGACCTAAATGAGCCACAAAATAAGGTGTCTTCTAAAGACCCACCCCTTGAGCTCAAAGAACTCCCTAAAGGTTTGGAATATGCTTTTCTAGATAAAGATGGTAATTTACCTGTAATTATTTCGTATAAATTAAGTAGCGTAGAAAAAGAAAAATTAGTTAATCTTCTTAAAAAACACAAAAATGCAATCGCTTGGAAGCTTGTAGATATCAAAGGAATAAGTCCTTCCATGTGCACGCACAAAATTTTAATGAATGATGACTACAAAACAGTAATACAACCACAACGTAGAGTAAATCCCAATGTGCAAGAAGTGGTAAAAAAATGAAGTCATCAAACTACTTGACGCCGGACTAATCTATCCTATCTCTGATAGTCCATGGGTAAGTCCCGTCCAAGTAGTCCCAAAGAAAGGAGGTATGACGGTTATAACTAATGAAAAGAATGAATTAATACCAACAAGAACCGTCACGGGATGGAGAGTTTGTATAGACTATAGGCGATTAAATGAAGCAACAAGGAAAGATCACTTTCCTTTGCCCTTCATTGATCAAATGTTAGAACGACTATCCAGTCACAAATTTTACTGTTTCTTGGATGGTTTTTCAGGTTACTTTCAAATTCCAATAGCACCTGAAGACCAAGAAAAGACGACTTTCACATGCCCCTACGGAACTTTTGCTTATCGACGCATGCTGTTCGGTCTGTGTAATGCACCTGTAACATTCCAACGTTGTATGGTGGCCATTTTCCATGACATGATAGAAAAGACAATGGAAGTCTTCATGGACGACTTTTCTATCTTTGGAGATTCATACGACCAATGCCTCGATAACCTCGAACGAATGTTATCCCGATGTGAGGAAACTAACCTCGCCCTTAACTGGGAAAAATGTCATTTCATGGTAATAGAGGGAATAGTACTCGGTCACAAAATCTCAAGCGAAGGAATGGAAGTTGATCGAGCAAAAGTAGACACTATTTCTCGATTACCTCCACCCTCCTCCGTTAGAGCAATCAGAAGTTTCCTAGGGCATGCCGGATTTTATAGAAGGTTTATCAAGGACTTTTCAAAAATTTCAAGACCTATAACAAAATTACTTGAAAAAGATGCACCTTTCATCTTTGACAAGAATTGCAATCAAGCATTTCTAACCCTCAAGGAAATGCTAGTCAATGCACCTATCATGATAGCCCCTGATTGGAAATTTCCTTTCGAAATCATGTGTGATGCAAGTGACTTTGCTGTTGGAGCAGTCTTGGGACAAAGAAAAGAAAAGCATTTCCACCCAATTTATTATGCTAGCAAAACACTTAACGATGCACAAGAAAATTACACAACTACTGAAAAAGAGTTACTAGCTGTGGTATTTGCTTTTGATAAATTCCGTTCTTACCTTGTTCTTTCTAAAACTGTAGTCTATACAGATCATGCAGCTATCCGATACCTTTTCAAGAAACAAGACGCAAAACCACGTTTGATCAGATGGATTCTACTCCTCCAAGAATTTGATATTGAAATCAAAGACAAAAGAGGAGCAGAAAACACTGCTGCAGATCATCTTTCACGCCTAGAAGACCCAGCTTTGGAGGCAACCAGGGACGAACCAATCAACGAAAAATTTCCCACGGAATCCTTGGAAATGGTGGAAAGCAGACAAGAACCATGGTATGCCGACTACGCTAATTACTTAGCTAGCGGTATAGTCACCAAAGGATGGCCACATCATCAAAGAAAAAAATTCTTTGCCGATGTAAAGCATTACTTTTGGGAAGACCCTTATCTTTTCAAAATGTGTGCTGATCAACTCATCTGGAGGTGTGTCCATGGTGGCGAAGCACGAAGAATTCTCCGCCATTGTCATGAAGGTCCATATGGAGGACATCATGGTGCTGCTAGTATCGCACGGAAGGTATTTGATTCAGGATTTCACTGGCCAACCATTTACAAAGATGTGCAAGATCTTGTAAAGACATGTGATGCTTGCCAAAGATCAGGTAATATTTCTTCCAAAAACGAAATGCCTCAAAATGGCATTCTCGTTTGTGAAATTTTTGATGTGTGGGGACTCGATTTCATGGGACCCTTCCCACCGTCAAAAGGAAACAAATATATACTTGTGGCAGTTGATTACTTGTCTAAATGGGCCGAGGCCGAAGCTCTTCCAACAAACGATGTAAGAGTAGTGGTAAAATTTTTGAAGAAATTATTCTCTCGTTTTGGAACACCAAAAGCTTTGATAAGTGATAGGGGTACCCATTTTTGCAATCATCAACTCGAAAAAATCTTAACAAGATATGGGGTCTGTCACCGGGTCTCAACAGCATATCACCCTCAAACAAATGGACAAGCCGAAGTGACTAACAGAGGTTTAAAACGAATACTTGAAAAAACCGTAGGTTTAAATAAAAAGGAATGGGCTGATAAACTAGATGATGCTTTATGGGCTTTTCGAACTGCTTATAAAACCACTATAGGCACAACCCCGTATAAACTCGTCTATGGAAAAAGTTGTCATTTGCCAGTAGAAATAGCTCACAGAGCCTACTGGGCAATAAAAAATGTAAACCTAGACTTAGAAATTGCAGGTAAAAATCGATTCTGTCAAATAAATGAATTAGACGAACTAAGGAATTTTGCATACTCTAACTCTGAAATTTATAAGGAAAGAATGAAAAATTTACACGACAAATATATTAAACCTAATGAATTTCAAGTAGGAGACCAAGTCCTGTTGTTTAATTCTCGACTTCGATTATTTCCGGGTAAACTAAAATCTAGGTGGTCAGGACCTTTTTCCATCACCCATATTTTTCCTCACGGTGCAGTAGAAATTAAAGCTCGAAATGGGATTCCATTCAAAGTCAATGGCCAACGTCTAAAACTCTATCGAGGATCCATTGAGGATGAGGAGGAAGAGATCTTGCTTCAAACGGTCAACGAATAAAAAGCGTCCACACCATACCTGGTATGTTACGAACAAGTAAGTATACATCGAAACCGGTAAGTTTTCTAACCATGTTTTCAGAGAAAAAAACGGGCACTCACACGAGCACAAAAAAAAAAGATTTTTAAAGAACATTGCTCGGCACGGGGCCGTGTCCGCTGGACACGGGGCCGTGTCGACGCAACTGTCGGGATAAAACCCTCTTTTCATAACAGTTACACCATTCCACACGCCCCGTTTCCCCGAAAACGCTCTGGTCCAAGGCGATTTTCTGCAGATTTTCGACGTTACTTCTAGATCTAACAACATCAAGGTATGATTCTATCATCATTAGCATTTAGATTAGTTACTTGCATGTGTTAAACATCAAAAATTTGGGGAAAATCTAGGGTTCTTGAAGTTCACTCGGATCGAACCTCAAATTTTTGATATAATCTGTTAGTATTAGTTTAGATTAGTGTAATGGGAAGTAGATACACTTGTATTGTTGATAGATTTGCCCGATTTCTCACAAAAACCTCAAACCCTTGTTTTTTAACCGAAAAAGATAAAATTGAAGGGGTAAACGGGTTGTTTTGGGAAAAACGGCAATTGGGGTTTCATTTTCGGGAAAAACCGCACCTACTTGGCCAAAAATTTTCAGATTTTCGAGACCGGGTCGAAAAATGAAGTTTTTGAGTAACAGACGCCTGGATACGGGGTCGTGTCCGCTGGACACGGGGCCGTGTCCAGCTAACTGTTCGCAGCTTTTCACCGAAAATTTTATCGTTTCACGCTAACTTTTTATGTATTCCTGCAGATGGCAAAGTTCACAAGATTCAATGCCACAGAACTCGATGCAAGGGCTAGATATGAGATACTCCAAACAAGGCCCGAGGAATACCCGAGGCAAGCGTGCACGGACCTATTGACCTTGGTGAACCAGCTCGACCGTTTCAACAACCTTGTTACCGGACCACTAAGGGCTGCCTTGACCACTCGGCTTAGGTCGGTACATCAATGTACTATGGAGTTCTACAGTACTTTCACCTTCACTTCAAGAAGTGACCCGTTTGACAATGAAGCGGTTGCTTTTCGATGTGGTGGAACGAGATACTCAATCTCTATGGCACAATCCGGGGCAATAGTGGGACTGGACGCGGAAGAAGAATCGGGAAATGAGGAAAACACCGGGGGATTACGAGATCTAGATGAAAATGAGCGCCAAGCCGCATGGGCCTAAATCGGTGAAAGAATCTACAACCCCAGCAGCACAAAGAGTACTAAGCTGAGGGATCCGCTCTATCGCTACATTCATAGGCTCCTCACTTACTCTCTCAGCCAAAGACATGACAGTAGCGGGGTTGTTGGGTTAAAAGATTTGGTAGTCCTTTACGGCATCCACAACCGAAGGGCCCTCGATGTTCCATATCTCCTGCTTCAAAACATGCACCTGAACCGTCTTGCTCGTACACCAACCCCTATCTTATTTGGGGGATGGGTGCACCACCTCTTCAAGCATTTCACGCGCATTCCTAAGTCCTTTGAAAGGAGCCCATGGTCGGGACGAGTTGATTATCACATTTGCCGCGCCATGAACCTACTTTATGAGGCGGAAGACGGATCAGTGAGCTTTCAAAGGATGCAAGGCTATGCATGGAACCCACATGAGGCACTAGTCCTTCACGCTCCACCTCCCCACTACCAGTATCAACCCCATGGTGATCCGGGGCAATCCTCCTCCCAAGGAGGCGGTTTTCCTAACTTTCAAAGTTTATATGATCTTTTGCAGGAAAACCACATGTGCACCAGGAACACCTACAACCTTGCCAACAATACATACCACCGGGTCGGAGCTATCGAACGAAACATCAACGATATCCAAGACGACATCGGGAACATCCGGGAGTATATGGCGGGTCATGGGGATGGAGGTGATAACAGCGATGAGGATATGGACTAGGAGGTTGCAGGAGCAGGAGCGGGTTGATGGCAAGCCCACAGGTTAAGGTTCCCCTTTATCTATCAAAACAATTTCTGGCCTGTGTGCCGAAGTGTTAGACAATTTACTTTCCTTGACTACTTTTTTATTTTCTGCTTTATTTTTCTTTTACTTTATGGTTTGGATGATTAACTATGGTAAATTAGGATGTGTGGTATTGCTTGGTATGGTATTTAGTGGTAAAACAGGTACAATTGAGGCTTAGAGTGCTAATCATTAGCACCTGTAAAGCCAGGACAGGAAAACCGGAAGAAGAAACCTGTTTTTTCAGCCTTGCAGACTTCCCACACGGGGTCGTGTCCAGCCGACATGCCCCCGTGCTCATCGCCCAGACCTACTGTTTGGCAAATTTCTGCAGATTTTTAGTCAGACACGGGGTCGTGTCCAGCGAGCACGCCCCCGTGCTCAACTTCTGTAAGTTCTCATTACTGGCACTTGAACACGGGGCCGTGTCTACTCAACACGGGGCCGTTTCCAGACTGCCAGTAACATAAATTTTTGCTTTTAACACCATTTTATACATTCAATCAACCTAAAAATCTATTTTTGGGACACATTGAGGACAATGTGTAATTTAAGTGTGGGGGGGAGGGGGGGTGCTAAAACCTTGAATTTTGCAAGTCCTATTAACAAGCCTTACACAAAACTCTATTGGAACCTCTAATCACCCCTAATTTTTTTCAAATTTTTTTTTATCTTGTCTAAGTTTAAGTTGGGAATTCTAAGACTAACAAGGTTATATTTTTATAAGTTTACAACCGATAGCATCGTGATAAAAAGAACCAACATAAGAAAATTATGAAACGGCATGACAAGCTTAGTTAAAATTCGATTATATATACTCGATCACATAAAAAACCCATTCCCACAAAAGTGAGTTTTTGAGCCTTTATTGAGCATACAAATATACATCTTTACGCTAAATGCTCATTTTTCGTTTCTTGTGTGAATAGCCGCTTGGTTCTTACGACTCTAGAACTTGCCACGACAATTCATTCCCGGTCCTTACCAACTTAAACCCAAGTAAGTAAATGATGGAGGCATTAGGACTAACCCTTTTTCTTTCAACACCATTATTTTTATTTTTCTTTACACCTACCCAAAAATTCCCCCTAGGTAACCCCTTTGAGCCTAAACCTTTTCATTTCTTAACCCAAAATCCTTTTTACCCACCAAAAAAAAAAACCCTTTTATTTTTACCCTTTATTTTAGTAACAAGTTCGGTTTTCATGTGACAAAAATAATAATAATAATAATATATATTACAATGAAGTTAGAAATAAGCAAACAAAGCTCC
This sequence comes from Helianthus annuus, assembly GCF_002127325.2. Taxonomy (NCBI): domain Eukaryota; kingdom Viridiplantae; phylum Streptophyta; class Magnoliopsida; order Asterales; family Asteraceae; genus Helianthus; species Helianthus annuus. The sequence goes on along the minus strand of NC_035447.2, from coordinate 120,357,228 downwards.
TCAAACAAAATCTTGTTTGGATAAATACTTCATTTAAAATAAAAAGTCACAAAAACAAAATGTTTTACGAAAACCGACGCTTTTTACGACTTTCGCCCTTTTCTACTAACCACTAACCCAACTACCCACCTTTAGCCCAAGCCTAACCCTTCACCCAAAAAGTCCTCTTGATATTTACAAAGGTATAGAGTTAAAAAGGAGGAGGATTGATTGCTTGGCAAGCTTATGGTAGGAATAAGTTCTATGCCGCCCTCGAGTGATTCACTAAAAATACACCTTCGGCCGAGTGTGAGTGATTTCTCCCGTAAGGTATGTGAACCTGTATATAAATGGAATTTTAGAAATGTATGTTATGCCTTAATAAATAATTTACCTTATGAAAAGTTTTTAATAAATCCTGACGAATAGGATTGTAAATAAGTAAAATAAAACCTAAACAATCTTGGAAAATCCCGACACTCTATGACAAGCCAAAACCTTCTCTTCTACCCATTCCATTTGGGAGTGTAAGCCACATATTAAGGAGTTTTGCTTGAGGACAAGCAAAAATTCAAGTGTGGGGGTATTTGATGTGTGTAAAATGCAACATACAAATTTCATCAAATAAGGCATAAAACTAACCCTTTTTAAGTACTAATGTTGGAAAAAGTGTGTTTTTGTCTTCCTTTTGTATTTTCAGGATTAAATGAGCTCAAATTAACAAAGAAGCAAAAAGGCAGCTAAAACTAACATAAATACAAGAAAAGAAACAAAAGTGGATTGCCCGACCCCTCGACAGTTTCCTCCCAAGCAAAACAGAGAAGGCAGAAGACTAAACACGCCCCGTGCTTAGCGAGCACGGGGCCGTGCCCAAGAAGCAGCAGAAAAGACAAACCTGTAGAAGCTTCTATTTGCTCACCACGGGAGCGTGCCCAGTGAACACGGGGGCGTGCCCAAAGTACTGCAAGCGCATTAATTGTAATTGCGAATTACAATTAATGAGGAGAGATAGTGTCAGACGGGCACGGGGCCGTACCCAGGCCTCTGTTCAGCCTATAAATAGGAGTGCTTGGCTTCATTGCAACTCATCCCTTGGCACCACCTCTCTCACACTTCACCCACCACCCACCACCACCATAACACCATCATCCATTGTCCATCATAGAGTATGTGAGTCGTCTCGGGATCCAAGATTGATCGTAAGAGTTCTTGACAATCAAGGCCATGTTTGCCTAAGTCTCTTACATCACTTGGTGAAGAAAAGTGTTTAGTATAATACTTTTTATTTTTAATCTTTTGCACTTTTTATTTGGTTTTGTATTAATGACTTTAATAACTAGTTGCTTATGTTGAAGGTGACTTTTCCTTATCGTTTGTCCGTGGTGTCTTGGCATTATTTTACTGTCTATATAAAATAAAAGATTTTCACCATTCATATCTCCATGGTCTATATGGAGGTATGTTGGCTACCTGGTCGGGGGTTAAGGGAACGGTTTGGTAAGAGTCTTGCCCTTGTTTAGCGTTTAGAGGTCCTGCAAGGGACCTGGGTCAAATTTAGTAGGATCTCCTTCAATACCCAAAGGTATTGGATGGCGGGGGTCCAAACTCTTTGATCCCCTCATAAGTTAACTACTATTAATACTATAACCCGGCTATTTAGGACTGTATCCCTGCTGACTCAGACTACTTAGTCGAGGGTAACGTCACCTCCAAAAGAGGGGCCTACCATAATTTGCATTAATAACTTAATTCATTATCTTTCAATAATCCGACCCTTTAGGATCGTATCCTTGCTGACTCAAACTACTGGGTTGAGGGTAACGTCGCCTTCAAAAGAGGGGCCTACTACAATAACTAAGATAATCTCTTAAACAAGTGCAAAAGTGCGAAAATAATCAAAGGTTATACTAATACACGAGTCGGATCCAAGTGATTCATCTTGTCTATCTGTTTTTATTTTTATTTTATTTTTCAGCATTTAGTTAGTTTTATTTTCTTAGTTTAAAAATCTTTTTTCTAACATTTTGATTTGATTCGACGTTGAGGATAAACCGGTACTAAAAGCTCTTGTGTCCTTGGACGACCTCGGTATCTTACCAACACTATACTACGTCCACGATGGGTGCACTTGCCCATATGTGTGTTTAGTGTTAGTAAATATCGTGTTTTATAAATTTAAAACTTGGCTAAAAAGTATAAAAAGGGCTTAAAATATATATACCAAAAATATATTACACTACACGCACATCAATAGGTAAGCTCCTGGCCATTGGGGCTGACGAGTCGCAGACCTGCGCCCGCACCTTCTTCGTTGGACGCACCATCGGTAAAAAGTGCCCATATTTCTGAAGAAGGTGGCGGTGGTGCAGGGTTTTGTTCTTGTTCGCATTCTTGGATGCGATTTGCCGGTACCTCGGCGACGAAATCTGCCAGGACCTGGCCTTTGATTGCGGGGAGAGGCTTGTAGTTTAGCGTAAGTGCGCCCAGCTCGATTGCCCATTTTGCTAACCTCCCAGAGATGTCAGGTTTGGATAGGATCGGGCCGATCCTGTAGTTGGTTAACACCGTGATGACGTGATTTGCGAAGTAGCGTCGCAACCGTCTTGATGCGTGTACTAGTGCTAGTACCAACTTTTCCATTATTGAATATCTTGTTTCTGGGTCGTTGAGCATCTTGCTGATGTAGTAGATGGGTGTTTGAACTCCCTCCCGTTCCACTATTAGTACCGCACCCACCGCATTGTCTGCGGCGGATAGGTATAATATAAGTGGTTCGTCTTTGCGTGGTGCGGTTAGGGTTGGGAGTTGTATCAAACACTCCTTCATTTCCCGGAAGGCATCTTCAGCCTCTACGGTTCATTGGAATTGTTCTTTCTTAAGACAGTTCCGCAGGGTCTTGATGAAAGGATAAGATTTAGCTGCATGGTTGGCTAAGAATCTATTTAGTGCGGCTAGCCTGCCGGCTAGTCGTTGCATCTTTTTCATCGTTGAAGGCGATGGCATGCGGTCGATCGCCTGAACTTTTTCCGGGTTTACCTTGAATCCATCTTTGGTTACGATGAATCTAAGGAATTTGCCTTCTTCCATTCCAAACGAGCATTTCCCTGGATTGAGCTTCATATTGACGCTTCGCAGAGTTTGGAATGTTCTTTCGATATCAGTGAGCATGGTATCTTCTTCCATGCTCATGACGACCAGGTCATCCATGTAGATTTCGACACTTTTGCTGATTTGCCCGCGGAAAGTGTCGTTCATCAGTTTTTGATAGGTTGCGCCCGCGTTGCGCAACCCAAACGGCATTTTTGTATAGCAGTATTTTCCGGTAGGGGTGCGGAATGTCGTTTTGTCTTCGTCCTCGATTGCCATCTGTACCTGGTGGTAGCCTTTGTAACAATCGAGGAAGCACTTCCATCGAAATGGTGCGAGGTTATCGACCTTTTCGTCGATTTCCGGAAGTGCGTAACAATCCTTAGGACAGGCTTTGTTGAGGTCTTTGTAATCGACACACATGCGCCAGCCCCCGGATGGTGTTTCTACCATGACCGGGTTGGACAACCAAGTCTGGTACTTGACTTCCCGCAGGATGCCTGCGGAGAGCAGTTCTTCGACCTGCTCACGCATCGCCTGGTTTTTTGCAGATCTAAGGTGGCGTTGGCCTTGGATTACCGGCTTGATACCTGGTAAGGTATTCAAGAAATGTTACGCAATGTCGCGTGGGACCCCAGTCATGTCTGCGGGTGCCCATGCAAAAATATCTTGGTTCCTGAAGAGCAGCTGCTTCAGGTGCGCTCTGGTGTTGGGGGACAAGGCGTGGCCCAACGTGACCTTTTGTTCTAGGTATTTTGCGTTGAGGACCCATTTTTCTGGTTGGTTGTTGGGGGTTGGCCTTGCTATCTTGGTCGGACGTAGTTCGTCCGACGTCATAACTTCCCTGCGTGCATAGATTATCGCGACCCCTGTTTCAGTTTGGAAACCGATTGCAGAGTGGGGTACGGACGTAATCATGTTGAAATCACCTTGGGATTCTCTCCCAATGAGCACGTCATATTTGGAAGTATGAGGTAAAACCATGAAGTTTACCTCTTCTGTTCGTGTGTGCCTTCCGCTGGTGAGGCGCACAGGAAACGTAATTTGGCCAAGGGGAAAAACAGTTTCCCCTGCGAATCCGGCCAACGGGTAATCCACTGCTTGCAACTGATCTTTGTCTTCCTGATCGAACTGGTTGAAGCACTGCTCGTATATGATATCAGAAGTACTGCCCGGGTCGATGAATAATCGCTCAGTGCAGTAATGAGCTAGTTGGCCGGTGATAACGACAGCGCGCCTGTCGCGCGGACCACCTCGGACTTTTGGGAAGACGACTTGCTCGTTTTTCCAGTCATTGTCCGGTCTTCTCGCCGCCTTGCGCGGCCTTCCTTTGCCTCCGTTGATCATATGGGTTGAGGCCACATACATGGTCCTCTTCCCTGAGGAGGTGCTCTCGCCATGGGGGTGATGCGTTTGGTGGCTTTGTGCTCACCGGACAACAAGTGTTGCAGCTTCCCCTCCTTTAGGGCTCGCTCAATCTCCAGCCGGAGACTGATGCAGTTATTTGTTGTGTGGCCCGAGTTCTTGTGGTACTCACAATAGAGAGTGAGATCTTGATTTTTCTTGGACTTCATTGGTTGGGCCGGTCGCAGGGTCTGCGCGTCCGTAAGGAGGACTTCGCTCGGCGACTTGGTGATCTCGGTCCAGTTGCGGTCTCGAGATTCTTTCTTTGACGCCCGGTTATCCTGTTGGGCGTTAATTGTTGCCCTTGCGTCAAACTTGTTGGTACGCGGGAAGTATGGTTTGGAATCGCTGCCGCGATTCCCTGCATCCCGGTTGCGCTTATTGTTGCGCTTGGGCTCGTAGCGGGAGGTTTGACCTTCCGCTTGGGGCAATGCCTTTGTGAGGTGTAGTTTAAGGGACCGATGAGTCTGGGCGTATGTCTTGACCGCAGTCATGACATCCTCCCATTTCTTTGGCAAGCCGTCTTTACCGGAGATGGTCATAACCATCTGTTCATCTCTGACGGCTTTGATGAAGTGGTTACGTGCCATTTGGTCGACCACGTCGCCTATCTCCAGGCATTTTTATTGTATCGGACGACGAATGCTTCGAGAGATTCGTCGTCCCTTCGCCAGATATTCATGACGTCCATCGTATCACGTACGTGACGTCGCTGCTGGCTGAAATGTGCGAGGAACTTTGCATGTAGTTCCTCAAAGGAGGCCAGTGATTCTACTGGAAAAGAATCGAAACAAGCCCTGGCCAGACCCGTCAGGGTCTGGGGGAAAAAATGACACCAGGTGGGCTCGTCTCACCTGCCGTTTCACCCTGCGCCCATAAAAATGTTCATGTGATCGTCCGGGTCGGACGAACCGTTGTATTTCCCAATGTTGAATGGGAATTTTGTGGTGGTGACATGGGCGTGTGCGATTCTTCGGGCGAATTTGGAGTTTTCGGCCGCGGCCCTTGGCCTGTAGGGTTGGTTCTCGGGGCGCTTTGCAGCGCGGAGGTATGTGTTGCGGGGGTGAGTGGGAGGAGAATAGTTGCGTCCTCCCGGTCTGCTGCAAGTGTCATGAGAATCCCCACAATACGTATGGTCGTCCGGGTCGGTGCGGCCATACCCTTCGTGTTGGGGCAGCGGTCCTAGCCGGCTTTGAATGCCAGAACCGCGGTGGACTGTGGATTGCTGCCTGTTATCGCCTTGGGGGCCCAGGCGGCTTTGTATTGGGCCTCTGGTGCGAGACCCGTATGAGGAATCGTCCTCATTTATTGTGTGGACCTCACAGTAAGAGGATCTGCGGTCTTCACGCCTGCTTCTGGAGGCTGGACGTGAGGGTGCCCTGCCGTCATATTGTAAAATACGAACCGCAGGTGTATGTGGTGCCGGGGTAGGCTCGGCTTGTATTTGCGCTTCAGCGCAAGCTCGGTTGTATGTTGCGGCCAGCAGGGCTGCCTGCTGGTCATACCTAGGGGTGTTCAAAAAACTCGTGGCTCGCAGCTCGCTCGAAACTCGCTCGAAAAAAGCTCGAAGAAAGCTCGGCTCGAAATTGGCTCGGTTGTTAACGAGCCAGCTCGGCTCGGCTCGTATTGTAAACGAGCCGAGCTCGAGCTTGGTCTGGCTCGGCTCGTGAGCTCGTGAGCTGGCTCGATAAGGTTTAGATCCTTCATTTTTTTTGTCCCACATCGCTTAGACAACAAAAACTAAGGGAGTATTTTCCCTATAAAAGAAGGTAAAGACAATGCACAAAGTGAATTAACTATTTATACTTGCATATTTAGCCATATGGTTCAATTAAATGGCAATTATGGCCCTTAGTATATGAAGAAATTCATTTTTAAGTAGTAAATTTTGTGTTTTTTGTTAGTTCGAGCTAGATCGAGCCGAGCCGAGCTAGCTCGAACTCTAATCGAGTCGAGCTCGAGCCTCAAATCTCAGCTCGATTTGAAATTCGAGCTCGAGCCGAGCCAGCTCGAATCGAGTTCGAGCCGAGCTCGAGCTGGGTCTAGCTCGGCTCGACTCGGCTCGTTTACAGCCCTAGTCATACCAGGTGTGAGGGTCCATGTCTGGAGGGATCAAAGATGCGTACTGTGATAGGTCGTGTCCGAACGTTAGGGATGGACCCCTTTGCGTTGATGTGCCAATGTGGCCAGGATTTAGGTCTGGGGGAGCGGTCCCCGCATTCCCTGGGTTGGTGGGGTTTAGGTTATCCCCGGTAGTGTTATGTATGCGATATGACATGATCTTTTGAGGGGGAGAGGGATGGTACAAAAAAAGTGCTTAAGAGTAGCGGTGGGCGCCAATGATGAAACAATGGTTAACCGGGCAGGGTTAACACACTGGTCTCGTCAAGAAGGGTTAATCTCTTCCTCTCGAGGATCGCTGGCTGGATCGCCTGCCGGTTGATCTCCTGCACAAGGAAACAAACCGTGACTCGTAACAAGGAGGATGGGGTGGGGATGCTCCTTGTTACCACTCTCCGGCGTGAGAATCAGTAGTCTGCTTGGGAGCAAAGTATGATAGTAGTAGTAGTGAGAGAGTTGTAAAGAGATACCTCAAACCTGGTTTGGGGTTGGTATTTATAGCCGAGGAGTGAAGGAGGAGGTGGATGGATAGACTGACGGCATGCTGCCCCTTTGCAGGTGTGTCAGGCATGTCGGCTGTGGAGGTGACGCCACGTCAGTCTGTCGCTTACGTAGACCTGACAGGCTGCTGCCATTGGTGCTACTTGCTCTGTGGTGTCAGTCCCACTTGCTGAGTGTACAGGATGCTGTGCGGGCCGCATCGCTGTTTGCGGTAACTGTAGACGTTCCGGCTTCTCACTCTTTGATCAAGAAATACGCGAGATGCGGTGCCAAGCCGCATCGTCGTCCGTGGTGACTGTTGCTGTTATCCAGCTCCCGTGTATTGATAGAAGTGTTCACTGGATGCGGTGCTAGGCCGCATCGCTGTGAACGCTTCCGTTTTCATACACCAGATGCGGTGCCATGCCGCATCACTATACCGTTCTCATATTCCAGGCGAGTCCTCCTCCATCATTGGGTAGATTGGATTTAACCACTGTGTCGGTGCGTTCCCGCACGGACACAGGTAGGTTGTTAGCTAGTGGGGGATTTGATAAGGGTAATGGTCACTCGCGGTCGATACTGACGCGAGATCTAGGACCATACCCCTTCATCATCCTTCTTTTTATGACTTCTTTTTTTTTTCTAGAAGAGGATTCGAGTTGGGTTTCGGGAACGGATTCGGTTTCGGTTGTGTTTTGGGTTTCGGGTATGTTTTAGGGTATGTTTGAGGGAAAAAATGGGGGTTGAGAATAATACCCGAAAAATGGGGGCATCGGTTGAGTGGTGGGATGAGGAGAAGTTGGGGTGGTTGGTGGCATTGGATAATATCCAAGCTCACCCGTACGCGGGTCTCGGCGATAGTGGTTCTCTTGCTCGTTGTTTTGCATAGTTTGCCAAAACGGATGGTTCGGGTCCCATGGGTTTGGATTGTTGGGAAACATTGTTGAGAATGTTTTAAAAAAATGTAGAGAATGGTATAAAAAGTAATGAGAAAATGAGAGGAATGAGATAAAAAATGAAAGGAATGTGGGGTATTTATAATGTTAATTTATAAAAAAAGAAATTAACTTTTTTTAAATAAATGTCCCTCGGTCCACGCACTTGGTTGCTCGTTACCATCTTGGCGAGCCCTCTATGGCGCCCCAAGTTAACATTGAGGGTGTGGTGGGATAGCGCCCCGGGGCGCTATAGCGTCTGAACTGGCGGGAGTGACGCCCTCACACCCTCCGGCCTAATAAAAGTTTTAAAAAAAATTACGTACCTTGGGTTACTTGCAAGTGAATTGGGACAATTGTGCTCGCCGATTACAAATGAATGGAAGATGGGGTCGAGGATGGCGGTGACAAAACAACACCAAGGCACAGAGCACATGGCCAAATGTTTTCCGTATATGTCGGTGAGGAAAGGAGACGATTTAACTAATAATATATAAGGCAATATTATTTTTCTATTTTCACAAATTATATATATAATTTATTAAAAACCCAAATATTAAAAAAAACACAAACAATACTTCAAAACTTTAATTTACTATATTCATCGTGGTAAATTAATATTATTATTAATATATATAAAAATAGTGTAGTGATCATGTACAAAAACAACTTTTCGTGCGAAGTCTATGCGAGAAAGAGTGAGTGACAAGTGTCAGTTCTAAGGAAGGGTTATATTGTCTTTTTCTCACTTGAAATTTTCTCCCATTGATTTTCAAACGCCTATAATCTTTTCATACGTTAATATTTAAAAAAAATTACGTTGTATTTACAAGTATTTCATTCTCTTTAATTCAAGCAGACTATTGCTATAGTTTTCTTAATGACGTAATCACCAAGTGGGGTTCTATATAGCAAATAATCTGCTCGAATTAAAGAAAATAAAATGCTCCTTAATACGGTGCAATTTAAAAAAATATTAACGTATAAAAAGTTATAGTCGTTTGAAAATCAAGGAAAACCTTAATATGGTGCAATTTAAAAAAAAAAACATTAACATACAAAAAAGTTATAATCGTTTGAAAATAAAGAGAAAATGAGTTTAATATCTTTTTTTCTGTTTGTTTTTTTAATTGTTTGAAGGTGAATAATTGAAATTTCTTCCCACCCAAGGGAGCAAGGAGATTAACAAACCCCTTGATTTTTTAGAGGCGGAGAGATAACAGGGGGGTGTTCATCAGGTGGAATTGTGGAAAGCATGGTAGGTGACTAGGTGGGACCCATCCAGATAATGTTGATATTTGTTTTGTAAATATATTTATTATTAGAGTTTACAAAATAATATCAAAACTTTTATTATTGGAATTTTAGGAAGGATCATAAAAAGTTTTTTTTTCTTTTTTAAAAAGAACTGTAGGAATAATTTTGGATTATTTGATTGATCTTAATTCAGTGATTAAGGTTGAGTGATTAATAAATATAAATTAAGTCTTACGTAAAATAAGGGTGAAAGGACAAAAAAGAAATAGTCATAACATTGTTGATCTTTTCTTTTGTTAAATCTAGTTCCACTATTTTTTTTTAAATAAAATAACTTTAATTTGCTTTGTTACTTATTTTTAATATACCATAAAATTGAGAATTTTACTATCTTTAATTTGAGGTTAGTCATGCTATAGTTTTTTTTTTAATATTTAAGATAGTACGTAGTTATCTAACCTAGTACGTGATTTTAAACAATGAATATGGGGGTACGTGGTTATATAATTTTATTATATAGTGTGACATGTGATACGTAATTATAAAATATATCGTACGTGATTATATAACCCAGTATGTGATTACGTAACACGATTATATATGAATATTTATGCCCCTCACGTAATATATATGTGTTACATAATTGCTTTCTACACTTCTTATAATAAATATAAGAAAGCCCTTTTTACATGGTCTGGACTTGAAATTTTAAGTGTTGTGTTTCTTTTAAGTATTTTATAATTCTTTTTAGGGGCTGTTTGGTAACATCTGAATAGTTAAGTGCTGAACTAATAAGAGGTCTGAACCATTAAGTGCTGAACCAGTAAGAGGTTTGAACCATTAAGAGTCTGTATAATGCTTAACCGTTCAGAGGTAAATGTCTGACCAAATCAGATTAGAGATCTTAATCATTCAGACTCTATATAATGCTTAACCATTCAGAGGAAAATGCCAGAACCATTCAGACATCTGCTCGTGAAACAAACAGTCTGAACTGTTAAGTGTTGAACCGGTAAGAGATCTGAACCATTAAGAGCCTCATTAAGAGGTAAACAAACAACCCCTTAGATAACTTTTACTGTGATATTTAACTAATGTTATACTTGAACTTTAGTGTAATATTTATTTTAATTATCTGATGAGATTGGTAGGTTTGATAATTATTCACAACATATAATCGAATTCCAAAAGTATATAAAAAAGAGTAATAATAATAACCAAATAAGGTTTTTAAATAAATATATAAATATGATACATGTAGGCCCGCCCATAGTTATTGTGTAGGAGATAATTTCTATGGGTGAAGCAGCCCAAGTTGAGAGGCGTGTGACATGATCTACATGTCCACTGGAAACAGTTTGGGTTTTATGCATACAACTTTGGGCCCTGCTATTTACACATTACCATGCGACTACATTTATTTATAGATATAGTAGGTTATAACCCCGTATATTACACGGGTCGGATAAATAAATTTTAGGCAAATTGGAAATAAATAATCCCAACTCACTTTTGTTGGCCAATAATAATCCCAACTCATTTAATCACCAATAATAATCCGAACTATTCACTTTTGTTTGTAAAATACTCCCACGTTAAAAAAACACTAACTAGGTTAAAATATTGCTGATGTGGCTTAACATGTGTGGACTGACGTGGCTGGTTAACATCTTACCTGTGTATAAAATGATTATCAGCCTCATTTGCACACACAATCGACTGAATTTGCCCAATTTGTAGAATTCTGGTTTTGAAGGAGAGTGCGATTGTGTGTGCAAATGAGGCTGATAATCATTTTATACACAGGTAAGATGTTAACCAGCCACGTCAGTCCACACATGTTAAGCCACATCAACAATATTTTAACCTAGTTAGTGTTTTTTTAACATGGGAGTATTTTACAAACAAAAGTGAATAGTTCGGATTATTATTGGTGATTACATAAGTTGAGATTATTATTGGCCAATAACAGTGAGTTGGGATTATTTATTTCCAATTTGCCTAAATTTTATATACTAAATAATGAAACAATTTAAAAACCTTCTTTATTGCACGGGTTGAATAAATATAATTTTATATATTAAAAAATAAAAAGTTAACGAAGTCTCAATAAATTTAACCATTTATTTAAAACTTGTAAATGTTGAAATGATAACATATCTTCTTGAATAACATATCTTCTTTTCAAGAACCATTTTCATAATCACCATATCCATCGCGTATCGAGTATTATCCATTAGTATATTGAAATATATGACTTTTTTTATTACTGGTATATAAAATAAGATTTATTAAACCCGTGTAATACATGTGGTTTTTTAAAGATATACCTTTTTTTATTATTTACTATACAAAATTACATTTATTCGACCCGTGTAATACATGAGGTTTTTTAAGATATGACTTTTTATTATCTGATATACAAAATTAGATTTATTCAATTCGTACAATATTAATTAATTTTATTTTAAGTTTCGTGAAATCTATTTGATACCAAACTAAACAAAACGTTCAAATTCATTTACTTTTAGGGGTCAAAATGGTTAGAAAAAAGACGTTGGGGTCCAAAAGGGTTAGAAAAAAAATACGTTGAGGGCTCAGATGTTAAAAAATTTCTTTTTGGGCTAAAAGGGTAAAAGTGATATAACCACAAGGGCAAAAATCGTAATTTACTCTAATATCAAATTAGATAACTAAGTTTGAATTTGAAGTAAATAGATAAATATAAAAGTAATAATTATACTAAATAATATTTAGTAGGAGGATTATCTATAATTAATTAAAAAATAATAAACTAAAATAATAATTATTCGTAAAACATTGCCTAATATGATGACAAGTGTCATCAAAATGGTTTCTTTTATTATATAGTATAGAATAGATAATTTATTATCATCTTTTTTTATTAACTTCGATATTTAATCCTTTTATTTTGATATATTTTTAATGGTTGATCTCATTGTGAAATTTAATCAAATTTCAAGCACATGGTTCATGAGTTCAATGTCACATACCTGTTTGAAAAGGAGATAACTTTATTAAATATAAATTAAACTTTGTGAATCCGGTAATCCGATTAGATCCATCAAACCAACAAGATGGCCGGTGACCAATAAACTCCCTAGTGCTACGTCTAATATTTCATTAGGCAAAATAATGCACATACGCACTAGGCAAAACATTAAGTAAATATGTGGCTTTAATACCCTGAACCCAAATACGGTTATTATCTAACAGATGGGATTTACCCTGAATATGTTGTGTTTGTAAAATCATTTACACGGGGTACAATGTTAGATGAAAAGAGAACGAAGTTTAATGGTGTTCAAATGGTGGCACGAAAAGATATCGAACGAGCTTTTGGTGTTTTTCAGAAAAGATTGGGCGTTTTGAGCATGTCGTGTAGGATTGTGGAAAAATTTCGAGTTAGAAATGTGATGTACGCGTACATTATCTTACATAACATGATTTTGGAGAATGAAGGATGCGCAATTTGCGAGTACTATGGGGAGCAAACGCAACCAAATATTGAAGACATCAGCGATGAAGCGAGGGAATCAAACGAACAGGAAATTTATGACAATCAGATACATCACAACCTTCGAGCGGATTTGGTTGAACACATTTGGGATTTTCCGCGAAACAACGACGATGACGAAGATGATATTTGTATTTTTATTAATGTTATTTCTGTATGTAATATTAATGTTTTTTTAAAATTATATTGATTTGTTTTATTTTTTACATAAATTAAATAAATAAATGATTGTCACATGTCGCTCCACTTTTCTCCCACCTCGTGCTTTTTAGAGCTTGAAGGAAAAATCTCTCTCTGCTGACGTGTCTGACATGTATCGCTTCATGTCCCTATACACATGAATAACTGAAAATCATAATCAATAAAATATTAAATTTCCATGGACTGTCCAATTCGTTTGTAATTAGAAAACAAAGGATATCCAACATCGACATCATGATGTGACGAGGAGAGACGATGAAAATCATCGTCTCCATGTTCATGAGACGAAGAAAAATGTGAGAGGGGAGGAGAGAGGGAGTTTCGCCTGTAAAGCGATTGACCGCTTCTTGTCAATTGTAAATGTAAATATAACATCACCTAATGATAAATCTAGGCATTACTTTACAAATTGTCTTAATGGGGTTTGATTCAGAGAATGTTTTTGAAAAAATATTCGTCAAATCAATTTACTTTAAATTTAATTCCAATGAATTTGTAATGTGATGAGGATACGTCCTTGGTCGGACCGAATGACCAACAAACATAGGACCAAACCTCATTACTTAAAGGGTCGGATCGCATCTAATGCTGTAAACAGAACAACTAAACACATTGATACACCATAACTAACTGGGACCCACAGCTTTAACTACCATGCCAGTGACTGGTCCGACCCTAACTAACTCGCCACGTCAGCATACCCAAAAACTATAAATACCCCACCAAAGCTTCCAACAAGGGGTAATCGCTACTTTCTCTCTCTAAACTCTCTCTCTCTCCCTGACTTATTCTCTCCTATCAAATACTTATTCTCACGCCCGAGCTTGGTCACAGTGAGGCCCCCCTCCTGTGACGAGGCTAACGGTATGTTTTCTTCCTTGTGATCTTGCAGGTTCTTGCTTGGTCACCTGAAGCTCTGCTCATACCAGGTCGTACCAACTGGTTTTGAGTCTTCAGTGGCGCCATCCCCTCGAATTCACATAATTCGCTTTGTTAATTATGTTCATTCGAAATTATAGAATCAACAACAGCAGCCTCCACAAGCACTTTCCCGTCCTATAGTGATGCATGCTAGTGTGTATATGTTTTAGGTATATATTTTAAGCCCTTTTTACACTTTTTAGCCAAGTTTTAAATTTATAAAACACGATATTTGCTAACACTAAACACACATATGGGCAAGTGCACCCATCGTGGGCGTAGTATAGTGTTGGTAAGATACCGAGGTCGTCCAAAGACACAGGAGCTTTTAGTACCGGTTTATCCTTAACGTCTAATCAAATCAAAATGTTAGAAAAGATTTTAAAACTAAGAAAATAAAACTAACTACATGCTGAAAAATAAAAATAAAAATAAAACAGATAGACAAGATGAATCACTTGGATCCGACTCGTGTATAGTGTAACCTTTGATTATTTTCGCACTTTTGCACTTGTTTAAGAGATTATCTTAGTTATTGTAGTAGGCCCCTCTTTTGAAGGTGACGTTACCCTCAACCCAGTGGTTTGAGTCAGCAAGGATACAATCCTAAAGGGTCGGATTATTGAAAGATAATTAATTAAGTTATTAATGCAAATTATGGTAGGCCCCTCTTTTGAAGGTGACGTTACCCTCGACTAAGTAGTCTGAGTCAGCAGGGATACAGTCCTAAGTAGCCGGGTTATAGTATTAATAGTAGTTAACTTATGAGGGGGTCAAAGAGTTTGGATCCCCGCCATCCAATACCTTTGGGTATTGAAGGAGATCCTACTAAATTTGACCCAGGTCCCTTGCAGGACCTCTAAACGCTGAACAAGGGCAAGACTCTTACCAAACCGTTCCCTTAACCCCCGACCAGGTAGCCAACATACCTCCATATAGACCGTGGAGATATGAATGGTGAAAATCTTTTATTTTATATAGACAGTAAGATAATGCCAAGACACCACGGACAAACGATAAGGAAGAATCACCTTCAACATAAGAAACTAGTTATTAAAGTCATTAATACAAAACCAAATAAAAAGTGCAAAAGATTAAAAATAAAAAGTATTACACTAGACACTTGTCTTCACCAAGTGATGTAAGAGACTTAGGCAAACATGGCCTTTGATTGTTAAGAACTCTTACGATCAATCTTGGATCCCGAGACGACTCGCACACTCTATGATGGACAATGGATGATGGTGGTGGATGATGGTGTTGTGATGGTGGTGGGTGAAGTGTGAGAGAGGTGGTGTGCCAAGGGATGAGTTGAAATGGCTCCAAGCACTCCTATTTATAGGCTGAACAGAAGCCTGGGCACGGTCCCATGTCCGTCTGACACACTCTCTCTCTCTCTTCATTAATTGGAATTCGCAATTACAATAAATGCGCCTGCAATACTCTGACCACGCCCCCGTGTCTGCTGGGCATGGCCCCATGGTGGGCAATAGAAGCTTCTATTAGTTTGTCTTTTCTGCTGCTTCTTGGGCACGGCCTCGTGCTCGCTGAGCACGGGGCGTGTTCAATCTTCTGTTTTCTTTGTTTTGCTTGGGAGGATGCTGTCGAGGGGTCGGGCAATCCACTTTTGTCCCTTTTCTTGTATTTATGTTAGATTTTGCTGTCTTTTTGCTTCTTATGTTAATTTGAGCTCATTTAATCCTGAAAATACAAAAGGAAGATAAAAGCACACTTTTTCCAACATTAGTACTAAAAAAGGGTTAGTTTTATGCCACAATTGATATAATTTATATGTTGCATTTTGCGCGTATCAAATACCCCCACACTTGAATCTTTGCTTCACCTCAAGCAAAACTCTTTATAATGTGGCTTTATTCACTCCCAAATGGAATGGGTAGAAGAGAAGGTTTTTGGGCTTGTCATAGAGTGTCGGGACTTTCCAAGATCGTTTAGGTTTTATTTTTATTTATTTACAATCCTATTCGTCATGATTTATTAAAAACATTTCATAAGATAAATTATTTATTAAGGCATAACATACCTTTTTTAAAATTCCATTTATATACAAGTTCACATACCTCATGGGGGAAATCACTCACACTCGGCCGAAGGTGTATTTTTAGTGAATCACTCGAGAGCGGCATGGAACTTATTTCTACCATAAGCTTTCCAAGCAATCAATCCTCCTCCTTTTTAACTTTATACCTTTGTAAATATCAAGAGGACTTTTTGGGTGAAGGGTTAGGCTTGGGCTAAAGGTGGGTGGTTGGGTTAGTGGTTAGTTGAAAAGGGCGAAAGGCGTAAAAAGCGTTGGTTTTCGTAAAACATTTTGTTTTTGTGACTTTTTATTTTTAATAAAGTATTTATTCAAACAAGCTTTTGTTTGAGGAGCTTTGTTTGTTTATTTCCAACTTCATCATCATTCATTCATTTTTTTTTCAAACGTCACACGAAAACCAAGCTTTGTTACTAAAAAAAATGAAAAGGGGGTTTTGGTGGGTAAAAGGGTTTTGGGTTAAGAAATGAAAAGGTTTAGGCTCAAAGGGGTTAACTAGGGAGAATTTTTGGGTAGGTGAAAAGAAAAATGAAAATAATGGTGTTGAAAGAAAAAGGGTTAGTCCTAATGCCTCCATCATTTACTTACTTGGGTTTAAGTTGGTAAGGACCGGGAATGAATTATCGTGGCAAGTTCTAGAGTCGTAAGAACCAAGCGGCTATTCACACAAGAAACGAAAAATGAGCATTTAGTGTAAAGATGTATATTTGTATGCTCTATAAAGGCTCAAAACTCACTTTTGTGGGAATGGGTTTTTACGTGATCAAGTATATATAATCAAATTTTAACTAAGTTTGTCATGCCGTTTCATAATTTTCTTATGTTGGTTCTTTTTATCACGACGCTATCGGTTGTAAATTTGTAAAAATATAACCTTATTAGAATTAGAATTCCCAACTTAAACTTAGACAAGTAAAAAAAATGAAAATTTTTGAAAAATTTTTGGGGTGATTAGCGGTTCCAGTAGAGTTTTGTGTAACGCTTGTTATTAGGACTTGCAAAATTCAAGGTTTTAGCATCCCCCCCACACTTAAATTACACACTGTCCTCAATGTGTCCCAAAAATAAGTTTTTAGGTTGATTGAATGTGTAAAATGGTGTTAAAAGCAAAATTTTTATGTTACTGGCAGTCTGGGCACGGCCCCGTGTTGATCGAACACAGCCCCGTGTTCAGGTGCCAGTAACAAAAACTTACAGAAGGTGGACACGGGGGCGTGTTGGCTGGGCACGACCCCATGTCTGGCAAAAATCTGTAGAAAAATAAACAAACAGCAGGTCTGGGAGGTGGGCACGGGGGCGTGTCGGCTGGACACGACCCCGTGTGGACTGTCTGCAAGGCCGAAAAACAGGTTTCTTTCTCTGGTTTTCCAGTCCTGGCTTTATTAGTGCTAATGTTTAGCACTATAAGCCTCATTTGTACCTGTTTTATCAGTAAATACCACACCAAGCAATACCGAACATCCTAAATTATCAAGTTAATCATCCAAACCATAAAGTAAAAAGAAAAATAAAGCAGAAAATAAAAAGAAGTCAAGGAAAGTAAATTGTCTAACACTCGGCACGTAGGCCGTCAATTGTTTTGATAGATAAAAGGGGACTTTAACCTGTGGGCTCACCATCAACCCGTTCCTACTCCTTCTTCACCCTCCTAATCCATGTCCTTATCACTGTCATCACCTCCTTCCCCATGACCCGCCATATATTCCCGGATGCTCCCGATGTCGTCTTGGATATCGGTGATGTTTCGTTTAATAGCTCCGACCCGGTGGTATGTGTTGTTGGCAAGGTTGTATGTGTTCCTGGTGCACATGAGGTTTTCCTGCAAAAGATCATGTAAACTTTGAAGGTTAGGAAAACCACCTCCTTGGGAGGAGGATTGGCCCGGATCACCCTGGGGTTGATATTGGTAGTGGGGAGGTGGAGCGTGAAGGACTAGGGCTTCCTGTGGGTTCCATGCATAGCCTTGCATCCTTTGAAAGCTCACTGATCCGTCTTCCGCCTCATAGATTAGGTTCATGGCGCGGAAAATGTGTATATCGACTTGTCCCGACCATGGGCTCCTTTCAAAGGACCTAGGAATGCGCGTGAAGTGCTTGAAGAGGCGGTACACCCATCCCCCATAGAAGATAGGGGTTGGTGCATGAGCAAGCCGGTTCAGATGCATGTTTCGAAGCAGGAGATACGGAACATCGAGGGGCCTTCGGTTGTGGATGCAGTGAAGGACTACCAAATCTCTTAACCCAACAACACCGCCACTGTCATGTCATTGACTAAGAGAGTAAGTGAGGAGCCTATGAATATAGCGATAAAGCGGGTCCCTCAGCTTAGTACTCTTTGTGCTGCTTGAGTTGTAGTATCCTTCACCAATCTGGGCCCATGCGGCTTGGCGTTCGTTTTCATCCAGATCTTGCAATCCCCCGGTGTTTTCCTCATTTCCCGAATCTTCCTCCGTATACAGTCCCACTATTGCCCCGAATTGCGCCATAGAGATCGAGTATCTCGTCCCACCACATCGAAATGCCACCCCCTCATTGTCAAACGGGTCACACCTTGAAGTGAATATGAAAGTACTGTAAAACTCCATAGTGCCTTGATGTACCGATCGAAGTCGAGTGGTCAAGGCAACCTTTAGTGGTCCTGTAACAAGGTTGTTGAACCGGTCAAGCTGGTTCACCATGGTTAATAGGTCTGGGCACGCTTGCCTTGGGTATTCCTCGGGTCTTGTTTGAAGTATCTCATATCTAGCCCTAGCATCGAGCTCACTTGCGTTGAATCTTGTGAACTTTGACATCTGAAAGAATACACCAAAAGTTAGCACGAAACAATGAGATTTTCGGAAGAAACTGCAAACAGTGAGCTGGACACGGCCCCGTGCTCAGCGGGCATGACCCCGTGTCCAGGCGTCTGTTACTCAAAAACTTCATTTTTCGACCCGGTCCCGAAAATTTGAAAATTTTTGGTCAAGTAGGAGCGGTTTCCCCCGAAAATGAAACCCCAAGTGCCGTTTTTCTCAAAACAAACCGTTTACCCCTTCAATTTTATCTTTTTTGGTTAAAAAACAAGGGTTTGAAGTTCTTGTGAGAAAGTGGGCAAATCTATCAACAATACAAGTGTATTTACTTCCCATCATACTAATCTAAACTAGTGCTAACAAATTATTTCAAAAATTTGAGGTTCGATCCGGATGAACTTCAAGAACCCTAGATTTTTCCCCAAATTTTTGATGTTTTAACTACATGCAAGTACCGAATCTAACTACTAATGATGATAGTATCATACCTTGATGTTGTTAGATCTAGAGGTAACGTCGAAAATATGCAGAAAATCGCTTCGAACCAGAGCCTTTTTCGGGGAAACGGGGCGTGTGGAATGATGTAACTGTTGTGAAAAGAGGGTTTTATCCCGACAGTTGCGCAGACACGGCCCCGTGTCGAGCGAAGTTTGGAATTTTTTTTTGTGCTCGTGTGAGTGCCCGTTTTTCCAAAAACATGGTTAGAAGACTTACCGGTTTCGATGTATACTCACTTGTTCGTAACATATCAGGTATGATGTGGGTGCCTTTTTTTATTCGTCGACCGTTTGAAACGAGATCTCTTCTTCCTCATCCTCAATGGATCCTCGATAGAGCTTTAGCCGTTGGCCATTGACTTTGAATGGAATTCCATTTCGAGATCTAATTTCTACTGCACCGTGAGGAAAAATATGGGTGATGGAAAAAGGTCCTGACCACCTAGATTTTAGTTTACCCGGAAATAATCGAAGTCGTGAATTAAACAATAGAACTTGGTCTCCTACTCGAAATTCATTAGGCTTAATGTATTTGTCGTGTAAATTTTTCATTCTTTCCTTATAAATTTCCGAGTTAGAGTATGCATAATTCCTTAGTTCGTCTAATTCATTTATTTGACAAAATCGATTTTTACCTGCAATTTCTAAATCTAGGTTTACACTTTTTATTGCCCAGTAGGTTTTGTGAGATATTTCTACTGGCAAATGACAACTTTTTCCATAGACGAGCTTATACGGGGTTGTGCCTATAGTTGTTTTATAAGCAGTCCGAAAGGCCCATAAAGCATCATCTAGTTTATCAGGCCATTCCTTTTTATTTAATCCTACGGTTTTTTCAAGTATTCGCTTTAAACCTCTGTTAGTCACTTCAGCTTGTCCGTTTGTTTGAGGGTGATATGCTGTTGAGACCCGGTGATAGACCCCATATCTTGTTAAGATTTTTTCGAGTTGGTGATTGCAAAAATGGGTACCTCTATCACTTATTAATGCTTTGGGTGTTCCGAAACGAGAGAATAATTTTTTCAGAAAAATTACCACTACTCTTCCATCGTTTGTTGGAAGTGCTTCGGCCTCGGCCCATTTAGACAAGTAATCAACTGCCACAAGTATATATTTGTTTCCTTTTGACGGTGGGAAGGGTCCCATGAAATCGAGTCCCCACACATCAAAAATTTTACAAACGAGAATGCCATTTTGAGGCATTTCGTTTTTGGAAGAAATATTACCTGATCTTTGGCAAGCATCACATGTCTTTACAAGATTTTGTACATCCTTGTAAATGGTCGGCCAATAAAATCCTGAATCAAATACCTTTCGTGCGGTACTAGCGGCACCATGATGTCCCCCATATGGACCTTCATGACAATGGCAGAGAATTCTTCGTGCTTCGCTGCCATGTACGCACCTTCGGATGAGTTGGTCAGCACACATTTTGAAAAGATAGGGGTCTTCCCAAAAGTAATGCTTCACATCGGTAAAGAACTTCTTTCTTTGGTGATGTGGCCATCCTTTGGTGACTATACCGCTAGCTAAGTAGTTAGCGTAGTCGGCATACCATGGTTCTTGTCTACTTTCCACCATTTCCAGGGATTCTGTTGGAAATTTTTCATTGATTTGCTGGTCCCTGGTTGCTTCCAAAGCTGGGTCTTCTAGGCGTGAAAGATGATCTGCCGCAGTGTTTTCTGCTCCTCTTTTGTCTTTGATTTCAATATCAAATTCTTGGAGGAGTAGAATCCATCTGATCAAACGCGGTTTGGCGTCTTGTTTCTTGAAAAGGTATCGGATAGCTGCATGATCTGTATAGACTACAGTTTTAGAAAGAACAAGGTAAGAACGAAATTTATCAAAAGCAAATACCACGGCTAGTAATTCTTTTTCAGTAGTTGTGTTATTCTCTTGTGCATCATTAAGTGTTTTACTAGCATAATAAATTGGGTGGAAATGCTTTTCTTTTCTCTGTCCCAAGATTGCTCCAACAGCAAAGTCACTTGCATCACACATGATCTCGAAAGGTAGTTTCCAATCGGGCGCTATCATGATAGGTGCATTGACTAGCATTTCCTTGAGGGTTAGAAATGCTTGATTGCAATCCTTGTCAAAGATGAAAGGCGCATCTTTTTCAAGTAATTTTGTTAGAGGTCTTTAAATTTTTGAAAAGTCCTTGATAAACCTTCTATAAAATCCGGCATGCCTTAGGAAACTTCTGATTGCTCTAACGGAGGAGGGTGGAGGTAATCGAGAAATAGTGTCTACTTTTGCTCGATCAACTTCAATTCCTTCGCTCGAGATTTTGTGACCGAGTACTATTCCCTCCGTTACCATGATATGGCATTTTTCCCAGTTAAGGGCGAGGTTAGTTTCCTCACATCGGGATAACATTCGTTCGAGGTTATCGAGGCATTGGTCATATGAATCTCCAAAGATAGAAAAGTCGTCCATGAAGACTTCCATAGTTTTTTCTATCATATCATGGAAAATGGCCACCATGCAACGTTGGAATGTTGCCGGTGCATTACATAGACCAAATGGCATGCGTCGATAAGCGAAAGTTCCGTAGGGGCATGTGAAAGTCGTCTTTTCTTGGTCTTCAGGTGCTATTGGAATTTGAAAGTAACCTGAAAAACCATCCAAGAAACAGTAAAATTTATGACCGGATAGTCGTTCTAACATTTGATCAATGAAGGGCAAAGGAAAGTGGTCTTTCCTTGTTGCTTCATTTAATCGTCTATAGTCTATACAAACACTCCATCCTGTGACGGTTCTTGTTGGTATTAATTCATTCTTTTCATTAGTTATTACCATCATACCTCCTTTCTTTGGGACTACTTGGACGGGACTTACCCATGGACTATCGGAGATAGGATAAATTAGTCCGGCATCAAGTAGTTTGATGACCTCATTTTCAACCACTTCTTGCACATTGGGATTTACTCTACGTTGTGGTTGTATTACCATTTTGTAGTCATCATTCATTAAAATTTTGTGCGTGCACATGGAAGGACTTATTCCTTTAATATCTACAAGCTTGAAGCAAGACATCCTCCACTACACCAATTGATTTTATTACTTTCCGATTAGATAGAAAAATGGGTATTTGAAGTGGTGCAAAATCACTAATACTTAATTTTTCGAAAATGTAATTAGGCATTATGTTAACACAAAGATCTTTATCAATGGTGACATTACTAATAAATGAATTTTGAAAAAAACATGGAACCGGTGAAATGTTAATTTCAAAAGGATCTTCTTTTATTAGCGAAGTTTGATCATTAGTTAACTTAACACTTACCATTTCTTCAATTTTAGTGTTAGTGTTTAACTCTTTTAAAAACTTAGCATGAGTTGGTACTAAACAATGATTTTCGAAAGAAGGTGACAAGAGATTAATTTCTTCAAAATTAGACTCTTCTTGAATTTTAACGTTATCGGCCTCACCTTTTTCGTTGTCTAACTGATGACTCGGTTTTTCACTTATTTGTTCTTCCATTTTTAACTCTTCAACTATTGTTTCTTTATTTAATTCTTCTCTTACGCTGGACTCCTCTTCCCTTGCGCGAGATTCTTTTATGCAACGTTCGATAGTTTTAAGTTTTTCTATTATCCTATCGGCTATTTCGGTGATAGAGTAGGGATCGGGATCCTCAAGGCTTGAATCCGGTTGTTCGATCCTTGGTTCCTCATAGTACCCATATGAAGTAGATGGTTCATACCATTGTTCTTCATTGTAAGTATATGATGGTTAAGGGTCGAAATTTTGTTCTTCATAGTACTCATATGAGGTGGGTTGTTCACGCCATGGTTCCTCATAATAAGTGTATGAAGGTGGTGGTTCATATCTTGACTCCTCAAAGTATGAGTATGAAGGCTCATACCTTGGTTCATCAAAGTATGAGTATGAGGGAGTAGGCTCATACCTTTGGTCTTCATAGGATGTGTATGAAGTCGATGGCTCGTACCTAGGCTCCTCATAATAGTTGTATGAAGTGGACGGTTGAAATAAGTTACAATATTGTACCGAGTGCGGGTTACCACAATTAGTGCAATATTCTCTCATGTAATCATCCTCCTCATAGGTGTAGTTGTAGCCTCCTGAGTATTGATCCATAAGAATCACTCAACAGACCACAACTGAGTCTCGGGACCAGAAAACAGAAAATAAAGACGGAAACAGAGGCTGGACACGGCCCCGTGTTCAACGGACACGGCCCCGTGTTCAGCGGACACGGTCCCGTGTTCAGGGTCTGTATCTGGGCGTTTTAATTAAAGTTACTGGTCTCGTTGAGCACGGGGGAGTGTTTAGTGAGCACCGCCCCGTGTTCAGACTATGTATCTGGGTATCTAACTAAAAATATGCAGCACGGCCCCGTGTTCAGTGAACACGGCCCCGTGTTCAGGCTACTGTAAATGCAGATTAAACTAAAATGCAGAAAAATGTGCGCGCGGTTTAAAAAAGGTTTTGAAAAAACTGATTAGGCCGTCGATTTTAAGCTTTCTTAAAATCCTTGTGTCCCCGGCAACGGCGCCAAAAACTTGATGCATGCTAGTGTGTATATGTTTTAGGTATATATTTTAAGCCCTTTTTACACTTTTTAGCCAAGTTTTAAATTTATAAAACACGATATTTACTAACACTAAACACACATATGGGCAAGTGCACCCATCGTGGGCATAATATAGTGTTGGTAAGATACCGAGGTCGTCCAAGGACACAAGAGCTTTTAGTACCGGTTTATCCTCAACGTCTAATCAAATAAAAATGTTAGAAAAGATTTTAAAACTAATAAAATAAAACTAACTAAATGCTGAAAAATAAAAATAAAAATAAAACAGATAGACAAGATGAATCACTTGGATCCGACTCATGTATAGTGTAACCTTTGATTATTTTCGCACTTTTGCACTTGTTTAAGAGATTATCTTAGTTATTGTAGTAGGCCCCTCTTTTGAAGGTGACGTTACCCTCAACCCAGTAGTTTGAGTCAGCAAGGATACAATCCTAAAGGGTCGGATTATTGAAAGATAATTAATTAAGTTATTAATGCAAATTATGGTAGACCCCTCTTTTGAAGGTGACGTTACCCTCGACTAAGTAGTCTGAGTCAGCAGGGATACAGTCCTAAGTAGCCGGGTTATAGTATTAATAGTAGTTAACTTATGAGGGGGTCAAAGAGTTTGGATCCCCGCCATCCAATACCTTTGGGTATTGAAGGAGATCCTACTAAATTTGACCCAGGTCCCTTGCAGGACCTCTAAACGCTGAACAAGGGCAAGACTCTTACCAAACCGTTCCCTTAACCCCCGACCAGGTAGCCAACATACCTCCATATAGACCGTGGAGATATGAATGGTGAAAATCTTTTATTTTATATAGACAGTAAAATAATACCAAGACACCACGGACAAACGATAAGGAAGAATCACCTTCAACATAAGAAACTAGTTATTAAAGTCATTAATAGAAAACCAAACAAAAAGTGCAAAAGATTAAAAATAAAAAGTATTACACTAGACACTTGTCTTCACCAAGTGATGTAAGAGACTTAGGCAAACATGGCCTTTGATTGTCAAGAACTCTTACGATCAATCTTGGATCCCGAGACGACTCACACACTCTATGATGGACAATGGATGATGGTGTTGTGATGGTGGTGGGTGAAGTGTGAGAGAGGTGGTGTGCCAAGGGATGAGTTGAAATGGCTCCAAGCACTCCTATTTATAGGCTGAACAGAAGCCTGGGAACGGCCCTGTGCCCGCTGGGCACGGCCCCGTGTCCGTCTAACACTCTCTCTCTTCATTAATTGTAATTCACAATTACAATAAATGTGCCTGCAGTACTCTGACCACGCCCCCGTGTCCGCTGGGCACGGCCCCATGGTGGGCAATAGAAGCTTCTATTAGTTTGTCTTTTCTGCTGCTTCTTGGGCACGGCCCCGTGCTCGCTGAGCACAGGGCGTGTTTAGTCTTCTGTCTTCTTTGTTTTGCTTGGGAGGATGCTGTCGAGGGGTCGGGCAATCCACTTTTGTCCCTTTTCTTGTATTTATGTTAGATTTTGCTGTCTTTTTGCTTCTTTTGTTAATTTGAGCTCATTTAATCCTGAAAATACAAAAGGAAGACAAAAGCACACTTTTTCCAACATTAGTACTAAAAAGGGGTTAGTTTTATGCCACAATTGATATAATTTATATGTTGCATTTTGCGCGTATCATATAGCGACATCTGGGAAGGAAGTGTTGCACCTCTAACAACTGTTCCTACAGCAGTTGCCACTTCTGCAGTTATGGCAAGATCAACAACAGTACCTCTACCCGCAAGTTCTGCAGTCGCGAGCTCTGTCACCACGTTATCTGTTACTGCTCCAGCCGCCACGTCGTTGCCTAGTTTCGACAATGCTTTCCTTCTGCCGAACGCCGACTTACTATGGCAACTACAGCAGCAGCAACAGCGAGAAGAAATGTTGCAGAGTCTCCGAATGAACTTGTTCAGCAGTGTCTATCCAGGGGCTAATCCCGTCTCCGTCGGAGCTTTCACCTCTGGATCTACGATAGTCCTATAATCTCCACTCCCATAGCATGTGTTGCAATTTTCCTCACTTACGAGTGCTTCGATAAATAACGGTCTCAATGACCTGTTTTGTCAGGGATCTATGGGTCTAAACCCTTAGGATCAGGAGCTAATCATGCCGTATCATCCTACGTCTATGACTTCTCAGTCAAAATTCATGCTAAGGATTGTTAATGCGCCGCTCCCGGCAAAATTAAAGATGCCCCCAACGTTAAAATTTTATGATGGCACGTCTGACCCGAACGATCACATGTTTGCTTTCACCGGAGCAGCTAAAGTCGAACAATGGCCCATGCCAGCATGGTGTCACATGTTTGCTCAGACTCTCACCGGGTCAGCAAGGGTGTGGTTTGACAGTTTACCAGAAGGATCGATTGATCATTTTGAAGACTTCCGGCGTATGTTTTTGCAAAATTTCTATCAGCAGCGTCGCTGCAAGAAGGACATCACTGAAGTTCACCACATAAAGTGCCGCGACGGAGAGTCCGTAGAGGATTTCATCTATCGTTTCAATCGAGAGAGCATGCAGATAAGTGGGGCAGTTGATCAGCTCCGTGTTTCCGGATTTTGTCACGGAGTCCGAAACAATCAGCTCGTAGAAAAGCTTCACGAAGATCTTCCAAAAACCATGGAGATACTTATGGAACGAGCCCGAGCCTTCGTCCGAGGAAAAAGCGCATGCGGGCAACCAAACGAAACAGCAACAAAGAATGCTAAGGCCCGAACCGCATCGTGGAGACGGAACGCATCATCACCAAAAGATAAAAGTAGCAATTGGAGTAGAAATCGTGGGCCGTACCAAAAGTCTGATCGAAGTAGCTTTTGAACCGGAAATGTACATTTCAACACCTTCTCCGAGCTAACCAAATCGCCGAGCGAGATCCTTAGTACGGAAACCACCCGGTTTCCTACACCATCAAAGCAGCGGCCTACCTCGGACAAGCATTCTAAGAAGTATTGTGAGTATCACCGAGACAAAGGGCATACGACCAACGAATGTTGGGCGCTAAAACAAGAGATCAAGAAGGCCGTACGATCCGGAAAACTCTCCCATCTCGTAAAAGAAGTAAAGGATGGGAAGAAATCTGCAGCAGCGACTGATGATCCAAACACCGAGGCCGGAATCAATATGATTCGGTCTGCCGAACCAAGAGGGGTAAAGCGGTCGAACCAACATATGGCAGCTTGGATGCACCAACCAACATACTTTCCTCCGATCAATCCCGAAGATGCTCGGGACGGACCAATCACGATATCGGCAGTAATCGCAGGACATTTAGTCCGACGTATTTACGTAGATGGAGGAAGTGCCTTTGAGATAATGTATCTGCAGCAGCTGAACCCTCAAACAAGAAAGAGATCGATCGAGGTGTCTACCCCTCTTATAAGTTTTTCGGGAGAGGTGGTCCGTCCGATAGGGCAAATCACCATTCCAACCACGTTTAAAGATAATAACAGAAGTAGAACTGCTTAATTAACTTTCCTGGTTTTTGGTACTCATTCGTCGCATAATGTAATACTTGGGCGACCCGGGTTACGAGCTCTTGGAGCGATTAGTTCAACAATACACGGCGCCATAAAATTCCCCACCGAAGCAGGGGTCGCCACTATCCTTTCGGAGTCAAATACATTCGTCGCAGAAGTAAGTCACGCAGCAGAAACAAGCTCCAAAAAATCTGAAGTACCTACAGAGCTCTGGGCGATCAATCCAGAATTCCCGGAGCAGCAAGTAGCTATCGGTGCTCAACTCCCAAAACGAACAAAGAAGCTCATATGGGAATTGTTGAGTGATGTGTGTAAAATGCAACATATAAAACACATCAATTAAGGCATAAAACTAACCCTTTTTAAGTACTAATGTTGGAAAAAGAGTGTTTTTGTCTTCCTTTTGTATTTTCAGGATGAAATGAGCTCAAAATCACAAAAGAAGCAAAAAGACCACTAATTCTACCATAAATACAAGAAAAGGAACAAAAGTGGACTGCCCGGACCCTCAACGGCACCTCCCAAAACAAAGAGAAGAAAACAGAGTCTGAACACGCCCCGTGTCCAGCGAACACGGGGGCGTGCCCAGGAAGCAGCAGAAAAGACAAACCAGTAGAAGCTTCCATTGCTCACCACGGGGCCGTGCCCAGCGGGCACGGGGGCGTGTTGAAAGTACAGCAGGCGCATTAATTGTAATTCGCAATTACAATTAATGAAGAGAGAGAGTGTCAGACGGGCACGGGGCCGTGTCCAGTGGACACGGGGCCGTGTCCAGCGTTCTGTCCAGCCTATAAATAGAGGAGCTTGGTTTCATTCTCCCTCATCCCTTGGCACACCACCTCTCTCACACCTCATCCACCACCCACCACCACCATAACACCATCATCCACCACCATCATCCATTGTCCATCGTAGAGTGTGTGAGTCGTCTCGGGATCCAAGATTGATCGTAAGAGTTCTTGACAATCAAGGCCATGTTTGCCTAAGTCTCTTACATCACTTGGTGAAGACAAGTGTTTAGTATAATACTTTTTATTTTTAATCTTTTGCACTTTTTATTTGGTTTTGTATTAATGACTTTAATAACTAGTTACTTATGTTGAAGGTGATCTTTCCTTATCGTTTGTCCGTGGTGTCTTGGCATTATTTTACTGTCTATATAAAATAAAAGATTTTCACCATTCATATCTCCACGGTCTATATGGAGGTATGTTGGCTACCTGGTCGGGGGTTAAGGGAACGGTTTGGTAAAGGTCTTGCCCTTGTTCAGCGTTTAGAGGTCCTGCTTGGGACCTGGGTCAAATTTAGTAGGATCTCCTTCAATGCCCATAGGTATTGGATGGCGGGGATCCAAACTCTTTGACCCCCTCATAAGTTAACTACTATTAATACTATAACCCGGCTATTTAGGACTGTATCCCTGCTGACTCAGACTACTTAGCCGAGGGTAACGTCACCGCCAAAAGCGGGGCCTACCATAATTTGCATTAATAACTTAATTCATTATCTTTCAATAACCCGACCCTTTAGGATTGTATCCTTGCTGACTCAAACTACTGGGTTGAGGGTAACGTCGCCTTCAAAAGAGGGGCCTACTACAATAACTAAGATAATCTCTTAAACAAGTGCAAAAGTGCGAAAATAATCAAAGGTTATACTAATACACGTGTCGGATCCAAGTGATTCATCTTGTCTATCTGTTTTTATTTTATTTTATTTTTCAGCATTTAGTTAGTTTTTATTTTTCTTAGTTTAAAACATTTTTCTAACTTTTTGATTTGGTTAGACGTTGAGGATAAACCGGTATTAAAAGCTCTTGTGTCCTTGGACGACCTCGGTATCTTACCAACACTATACTACGTCCACGATGGGTGCACTTGCCCATATGTGTGTTTAGTGTTAGTGAATATCGTGTTTTATAAATTTAAAACTTGGTTAAAAGTGTAAAAAGGGCTTAATTATTTATTAAAAACATATACACACTGACACGCATCAAGTTTTTGGCGCCGCTGCCGGGGACACAAGGATTTTAAGAAAGCTTAAAATCGACGGCCTAATCAGTTTTTCAAAACCTTTTTCAAAACGCGCGCATTTTTCTGCATTTTAGTTTAGTTTTGCATTTACAGTAGCCTGAACACGGGGCCGTGCTCGCTGAACACGCCCCCGTGCTGCATATTTTAGAGTAGATAACCAGATACAGAGTCTGAACACGGGGCCGTGCTTACTGAACACACCCCCGTGCTCAACGTGACCAGTAAATTTAATTAAAACGCCCAGATACAGTCCCTGAACACGGGGCCGTGTTCACTCAACACGGGGCCGTGTCCAGCTTCTGTTTCCGTCTTATTTTTGTTTTTCGGTCCCGAGACTCAGTTGTGGTCTGTTGATTGATTCTTATGGATCAATACTCAAGAGGTTACAACTACACCTATGATGAGGATGATTATAGAGGTAATTATTGCACTAATTGTCGTAATGCACGCTCGGTTCAATATAGTACTTCATATCAACCATCCAATTCATACAACCATTATGAGGAGCCCAGGTACGAGCCATCAACTTCATACACATCCTATGAAGACCCAAGGTATGAACCTCCTTCCTCATACTCATATTTTGATGAACCAAGGTATGAACCTTCATACTCATACTTTGAGGACTCAAGATATGAGCCACCACCTTCATATTCTTATTATGAGGAACCATGGCGTGAACAACCCACCTCATATGAGTACTATGAAGATCAAAGTTTCGACCCTTATCCATCATACACTTACAATGAAGAACAATGGTGCGAACCATCTACTTCATATGAGTACTATGAGGAACCAAGGATCGAACAACCGGATTCAAGCTTTGAGGATCCAAATTCTTTCAATCTTACCGAAGTAACTAATAGGATATTAGAACACATTAAAACTATCGAACGTTGCATGAAAGAATCTCGCGCACGGGAAAAGGAATCCCGCGCAAGAGAAGAATTAAAAAATGATAATAACGTAGAGATAGTTGAAAGTGTAAAAATGGAAGAACAAGAAAGTGAAAAACAGACACATGAGTTAAACAACGAAAATGGTGAGTCCGATAATGTTAAAATTCAAGAAGAGTCTAATTTTGAGGAAATTATTCTCTTGTCACCTACTTTCGAAAATCATTGTTTAATAACCCCTCATGCCAAGTTTTTAAAAGAGTTAAACACTAATGCTAAAATCAATGACTTAGTAAGTGTTAAGTTAACTAATGATCAAACCTCGCTAATAAAAGAAGATCCTTTTGAAATTAACATCACACCGGTTCCATGTTTCTTTCAAAATTCGTTTATTAGCAATATCACTATTGATAAAGATCTTTGTGTTAACATAATGCCTAACTACATTTTTGAAAAGCTAAGTATTAGTGATTATACTCCACTTCAAATACCCATTTTTCTATCCGACCGAAAAGTAGTGAAATCAATCGGTGTAGTTGAAGATGTTTTGGTTCAAACGAATCAAATGGTAATCCCAACCGACTTCGTCATTTTAGATGATGCCCCCCTAGTCTTGGGAAAACCTTTTGTACAAACTCACAAAGCTTTGAAAAACCGGAAATTCAACAATCTACCTCTTCAATTAGGGGCATTCAAAAGGAGCATAGATCTTGAGCGCTCAATGAAATATCCTTTTGGCAATAATGACCCCCTAATTGAAGATGAAGCTGAGCCACCCGATACAACCGACGAAGAAGACCACTTTGTCGATGAAGAGGTAGCCATAGAACAAACTTTTAAAGTTCTTGATCTAGACGAGCCACAAAATAAGGTGTCTCCTAAAGACCCACCCATTGAGCTCAAAGAACTCCCTAAAGGTTTGGAATATGCTTTTCTAGGCAAAGATGGTAGTTTACCTGTAATTATTTCGTCTAAATTAACTAGCAAAGAAAAAGAAAAATTAGTTAACCTACTTAAAAAACACAAAAATGCGATCGCTTGGAAGCTTGTAGATATTAAAGGAATAAGTCCTTCCATGTGCACGCACAAAATTTTAATGAATGATGACTACAAAACGGTGATTCAACCACAACGAAGAGTGAACCCCAATGTTCAAGAAGTGGTTAAAAATGAAGTCATCAAACTACTCGACGCCGGACTAATCTACCCTATCTCCGATAGCCCGTGGGTAAGTCCCGTCCAAGTAGTCCCAAAGAAAGGAGGTATGACGGTAATAACTAACGAGAAAAATGAATTAATACCCACGAGAACCGTCACAGGATGGAGAGTCTGTATAGATTATAGGAGATTAAATGAAGCAACAAGGAAAGACCACTTTCCTTTACCATTCATTGATCAAATGTTAGAAAGATTATCCGGTCATAAATTTTATTGTTTCTTAGATGGTTTTTCAGGTTACTTCCAAATACCGATAGCACCAGAAGACCAAGAGAAAACAACTTTCACATGCCCCTACGGAACTTTTGCATATCGACGCATGCCATTCGGTCTATGTAATGCACCTGCAACATTCCAACGTTGTATGGTCGCCATTTTCCATGATATGATTGAAAAAACCATGGAAGTCTTCATGGATGACTTTTCCATCTTTGGAGACTCATATGATCAATGCCTCGATAATCTTGAACGAATGCTATCCCGATGTGAGGAAACTAACCTCGCCCTTAACTGGGAAAAATGCCATTTCATGGTAACAGAGGGAATAGTACTCGGGCATAAAATCTCAAGCGAAGGAATGGAAGTTGATCGAGCAAAAATAGAGACTATTTCTCGATTACCTCCTCCATCCTCCGTGAGAACAATCAGAAGTTTCCTAGGGCATGCCGGATTCTATAGAAGGTTTATCAAGGACTTTTCGAAAATTTCAAGACCTCTAACAAAATTGCTTGAAAAAGATGCACCCTTCATCTTTGACAAGGAATGCAATCAAGCATTTCTAACCCTCAAGGAAATGCTAGTCAATGCACCTATCATGATAGCACCGGATTGGAAATTTCCTTTCGAAATCATGTGCGATGCAAGCGACTTTGCTGTTGGAGCAGTCTTGGGACAAAGAAAAGAAAAACATTTCCACCCAATTTATTATGCTAGTAAAACTCTAAATGATGCACAAGAAAATTATACAACTACAGAAAAAGAGTTACTAGCGGTGGTATTTGCTTTTGATAAATTTCGTTCTTATCTTGTTCTTTCTAAAACAATAGTTTATACAGACCATGCAGCCATCAGGTACCTCTTCAAGAAGCAAGACGCAAAACCCCGTTTGATAAGGTGGATTCTACTCCTCCAAGAATTCGACATTGAAATCAAGGACAAAAGAGGAGCAGAAAACACTGCTGCGGATCATCTCTCACGCTTAGAAGACCCAGCTTTGGAGACAACCAGGGACGAGCAAATCAACGAAAAATTTCCCACGGAGTCCCTGGAAATGATGGAAAGCAGACAAGAACCATGGTATGCCGACTACGCTAATTTCTTAGCCAGTGGTATAGTCACCAAAGGATGGCCACATCATCAAAGAAAAAAGTTCTTTGCTGATGTAAAGCATTACTTTTGGGAAGACCCCTATCTTTTCAAAATGTGTGCCGACCAACTCATCCGAAGGTGTGTCCATGGTAATGAAGCACGAAGAATACTCCGTCATTGTCATGAAGGTCCATACGGAGGACATCATGGTGCCGCAAGTACCGCACGAAAGGTATTTGATTCGGGATTTTACTGGCCGACCATTTACAAGGATGCACAAAACCTTGTAAAGACATGTGATGCCTGCCAAAGAACAGGTAATATTTCTTCCAAAAATGAAATGCCTCAAAATGGCATTCTCGTTTGTGAAATCTTTGATGTGTGGGGACTCGATTTCATGGGACCCTTCCCACCTTCAAAGGGAAACAAATATATACTTGTGGCAGTCGATTACTTGTCTAAATGGGCAGAGGCCGAGGCTCTTCCAACAAATGATGGAAGAGTAGTGGTAAAATTCCTGAAAAAGTTGTTCTCTCGTTTCGGGACACCAAAAGCATTAATAAGTGATAGAGGTACCCATTTTTGCAATCATCAACTCGAAAAAATATTAACAAGGTATGGGGTCTATCACCGGGTCTCAACAGCATATCATCCTCAAACAAATGGGCAAGCCGAAGTGACTAATCGAGGTTTAAAACGAATACTTGAGAAAACCGTAGGAATAAATAAAAAAGAATGGGCCGACAAACTAGACGACGCTTTATGGGCTTTTCGAACCGCTTATAAAACCACTATAGGCACAACCCCATATAAACTCGTCTATGGAAAAAGTTGTCACTTGCCAGTAGAAATCGCTCACAAAGCCTACTGGGCAATAAAAAACGTAAACTTAGACTTAGAAGTTGCCGGTAAAAATCGATTTTGTCAAATAAACGAATTAGAAGAACTTAGAAATTATGCATATTCTAACTCCGAAATTTATAAAGAAAAGATGAAAAATTTGCATGATAAATATATTAAATCTAATGAATTTCGGGTTGGAGACCAAGTTCTATTGTTTAATTCGCGACTTCGATTGTTTCCTGGTAAGTTAAAGTCTAGGTGGTCGGGACCTTTTTCAGTCACCCATGTTTTTCCACACGGTGCAGTAGAAATTAAAACTCGAAATGGGACACCATTCAAGGTCAATGGCCAACGGCTGAAACTCTACAGAGGATCCATTGAGGATGAGGAAGAGGAAATCGCACTTCAAACGGTCAACGAATAAACTCATATCCGACATGTTACAGGTAAGTATACGTTCAAAACCGGAAAAATCATCTAACCATTTTTCGGAAAAAAAGGGGCATGCACACGAACACGTAAAAAAAAAAAAAAAAAAATTTCAAAAACTTCACCCGGCACGGGGCCGTGTCCGCTGGGCACGGGGCCGTGTCGAGGCGACTGTCGGGATAAAACCCTCTTTTTCTATCAGTTACACCATTCCACACGCCCCGTTTCGCCGAAAACTCTCTGGTTAGAGGCGATTTTCTGCAGATTTCGAACGTCACCACCGAACCTAACGACATCAAGGTATGATTCTATCCTTCTTAGTAGTTAGATTAGTTACTTGCATGGAGTTAAAACATCAAAAATTGGGGGAAATCTAGGGTTCTTCATGTTCATCCGGATCGAACTCAAAATTTTTGATGAAAATTGTTAGTAGTAGTTTAGAGTAGAGTAGTAGGAAGTAAATAGACATGTATTGTTGATAGATTTGTCCGATTTCCAACTAAAAACATAAACCCTTGTTCTTGAACCGAAAAACACAAAATTGAAAGGGTAAATGGTTTGATTTTGGAAAAATGACACTTAGGGTTTCATTTTCGGGGGAAACCGCTGCTACTAGGCTAAAAATTTTCAGGTTTTCGAAACCGGGACGAAAAAATGAAAATTAGGTGTTACAGACGCCTGGACACGGGGCCGTGTCCGCTGAACACGGGGCCGTGTCTAGCCCACTGTTTGCAGTTTTCAACCTGAATTTCCATGTTTCGCACTAACTTTTGCTGTATTCTTTTCAGATGTCTAAATTCACACGGTTTAACGCCAGCGAACTTGACGCCAGGGCTCGCTACGAGGTCCTACAAACAAGGCCCGAAGAGTATCCAAGGCGGGCATGTACTGATTTGCTGACAATGGTAAACCAACTGGACCGCTTCAACAACATAGTGACGGGTCCACTGCACGTCGCATTGACTGCCCGACTTCGGTCGGTCCATCAATGCACAATGGAGTTCTATAGTACGTTCATCTTCAA
The DNA here is from genome assembly GCF_002127325.2 of Helianthus annuus. NCBI lineage: Eukaryota > Viridiplantae > Streptophyta > Magnoliopsida > Asterales > Asteraceae > Helianthus > Helianthus annuus. Next base: position 120,322,161 of record NC_035447.2, on the reverse strand, counting down.
CTCGAGATGCGAACCGTTTGATCACGAGGCGGTCGAATTTCGATGTGGAGGAACGACCTATAGAACCTCCATGGCGCAGTTCGGATCAATCATTGGGCTGTACAAAGATGAAGAAGCGGGGAATGAAGAGAATACCGGGGGATTGCGAGACTTGGACGCAACTAAACGCCAAGCCGCATGGGCTCAAATCGGTGAAGGGATCTACAACCCAAGCAGCACCAAAAGTACCAAACTGAGGGACCCGCTATACCGATATATCCACAGGCTCCTATCGTACTCGCTGAACCAATGCCACAACAGTAGTGGCGTTGTTGGGTTGAAAGATTTGGTTGTCCTTCACTGCATCCACAACCAGAAGCCTCTAGATGTTCCGTACCTCCTACTGCGAAACATGCACCTAAACCGCCTTGCCTCTGCTCCTACACCAATCTTCTTCGGAGGATGGGTGTACCGTCTCTTCAAGCACTTCACGAATATCCGAAGGTCCTTCGAAAGGAGTCCATGGTCGGGACGGGTCGATTATAACATTTGCCGATCCATGAACTTGCTTTATGAAGCGGAGGACGGGACGGTGCGCTTTCAGAGAACGCAAGGCTATGCATGGAACCCGCAGGAGGCTCTAGTTCTTCATGCACCACCTCCACATTATCAATACCCTCCCCAAGGCGATCCGGGTCAATCCTCCTCTCAAGGAGGCGGTTTTCCTAATTTCCAAAGTTTACATGATCTTTTGCAGGAAAACCTCATGTGCACCAGGAACACCTACAACCTCGCCAACAACACACACCTCCGGGTTGGAGCTATCGAACGCAGCGTCAACGATATACAAGATGATTTCGGTAGCATCCGGGAGTACATGGCGGGGCAGGGAGGCGGAGGTGGAGATAGTGATGAAGATATGGAGTAGGAAAGTGGGAGGAACAAGGGGCTAGCTGGTGATGAGCCCACAGGTTTGATTACCCTTCTTATCCATCGAACAATTCATGGCCTGCGTGCCATTTGTCAAACAATTTACTTTCCTTAACTCTTTTCTTTTTATCTTTATTTTGTTTTTACTTTATGTTTGGATAATATTTGACAATGATAAGATTAGGATGGTTTGTGCTTGGTTGGATGGTATTGAATGATTGAACAGGTGCAATGCAAGGGTTAGAGTGCTAAACATTGGCACTTGCAGCCCTAGGATGAAGAAACCGGGGGAAAAACCTATTTTTGTGGCTAACAGACTGTCCACACGGGGACGTGTCCAGCCGACACGCCCCCGTGCCCATCTCCCAGTTCTGCTATTTGGCTACTGACCTGCAGATTTTTGCCGGACACGTGGCCGTGTTCACCCAACACGCCCCCGTGTCCACCCTCTGTAAGTTTTTCGTTACTGGCAGTTCACCACGGGGCCGTGTCCAATGGACACGGGGCCGTGTCCAGAGTGCCAGTAACACAAATCTTTGTTTTTAAACACACTTTTACATATTCTAATCAACCAAAAACTTTATTTTTGGACACATTGAGGACAATGTGTAATTTAAGTGTGGGGGGGATGCTAAAACCTTGAAATTTTGCAAAATCCTAAAACAAGCCTTACACAAAACTCTATTGGAACCGCTAAACACCCCAAATTTTTTTCAAAAAACTTTTTCATTTTTTTTATTTACTTGTCTTAGTTTAAGTTGGGAATAACAAGTTATAAAAGTGTTATATATATATTTTTTATTTTACAACCGATAGCGTCGTGATAAAAAGAACTAACATAAGAAAATTATGAAACGGTATAACAAGTCTAGCTAAAATTCGATTATATATGCTTGGTCACATTAAAAACCCATTCCCACAAAAGTGAGTTTTGAGCCTTTATTGAGCATAAAAATATACATATTTAGATTAAATGCTCATTTTTCGTTTCTTGTGTGAATAGCCGCTCGGTCTTTACAAATCTAGAACTTGCCACGACGATACATTCCCGGTCCTTACCAACTTAAACCCAAGTAAGTAAATGATGGAGGCATTAGGACTAACTATTTTTCTTTCAAAACCATTATTTTTCATTTTTTTTTACCTACCCAAAATCCCCCTAGAAAAACCCCTTTGAGCCTAAACCTTTCATTTCATTACCCCCAAAACAATTTTTTTTACCCACCAAAAACCTTTTTCATTTTTTTTCACCCTTATTTTAGTAACAAGCTCGGTTTTTCATAAACATACCCTCTACGTGACGAAAAAAAAAATATATATATGAATAATGAAGTCAAAAACAAACAAAAGCTACAAAAGCTTGTTTGGAGAAATACTTCAAAAATAAATGTCACTAAAAATAAGGTATGAAAACCGACACTTGTTACGATTTTCGCCCTTTTTAACCACTAACCAACCACCCACCTTTAAACCCAAGCCTTCACCCCAAAAGTCCTCTTGATATTTACAAAGGTAAAAAGTTAAAAAGGGAGGAGGATTGATCGCTTGGCAAGCCTATGGAAAACGTAAGTCCGTGCCGCTCTCGAGCGATTCACTTAAATATACACCTTCGGCCGAGTGTTGAGTGATCTCCCGTGAGGTATGTGAACTTGTATATAAATGGAATTTTAATAAGTCATGTTATACCAAAATAAGTAGTTTATCTTATGAAAAGTTCAAAATAAATCATGACGAATAGGATTGTAAATAAAATAAAAATAAAACCTATAAAAACCTTGGATTCCCGACACTCTAGGACAAGCTAAAAAACTTCTCTTCTACCTATTCCATTTGGGAGTGTAAGCCACATTAAAAGAGTTTTGCTTGAGGACAAGCAAAAGTTCAAGTGTGGGGGTATTTGATGTGTGTAAAATGCAACATATAAAACACATCAATTAAGGCATAAAACTAACCCTTTTTAAGTACTAATGTTGGAAAAAGAGTGTTTTTGTCTTCCTTTTGTATTTTCAGGATGAAATGAGCTCAAAATCACAAAAGAAGCAAAAAGACCACTAATTCTACCATAAATACAAGAAAAGGAACAAAAGTGGACTGCCCGGACCCTCAACGGCACCTCCCAAAACAAAGAGAAGAAAACAGAGTCTGAACACGCCCCGTGTCCAGCGAACACGGGGGCGTGCCCAGGAAGCAGCAGAAAAGACAAACCAGTAGAAGCTTCCATTGCTCACCACGGGGCCGTGCCCAGCGGGCACGGGGGCGTGTTGAAAGTACAGCAGGCGCATTAATTGTAATTCGCAATTACAATTAATGAAGAGAGAGAGTGTCAGACGGGCACGGGGCCGTGTCCAGTGGACACGGGGCCGTGTCCAGCGTTCTGTCCAGCCTATAAATAGAGGAGCTTGGTTTCATTCTCCCTCATCCCTTGGCACACCACCTCTCTCACACCTCATCCACCACCCACCACCACCATAACACCATCATCCACCACCATCATCCATTGTCCATCGTAGAGTGTGTGAGTCGTCTCGGGATCCAAGATTGATCGTAAGAGTTCTTGACAATCAAGGCCATGTTTGCCTAAGTCTCTTACATCACTTGGTGAAGACAAGTGTTTAGTATAATACTTTTTATTTTTAATCTTTTGCACTTTTTATTTGGTTTTGTATTAATGACTTTAATAACTAGTTACTTATGTTGAAGGTGATCTTTCCTTATCGTTTGTCCGTGGTGTCTTGGCATTATTTTACTGTCTATATAAAATAAAAGATTTTCACCATTCATATCTCCACGGTCTATATGGAGGTATGTTGGCTACCTGGTCGGGGGTTAAGGGAACGGTTTGGTAAAGGTCTTGCCCTTGTTCAGCGTTTAGAGGTCCAGCTTGGGACCTGGGTCAAATTTAGTAGGATCTCCTTCAATGCCCATAGGTATTGGATGGCGGGGATCCAAACTCTTTGACCCCCTCATAAGTTAACTACTATTAATACTATAACCCGGCTATTTAGGACTGTATCCCTGCTGACTCAGACTACTTAGCCGAGGGTAACGTCACCGCCAAAAGCGGGGCCTACCATAATTTGCATTAATAACTTAATTCATTATCTTTCAATAATCCGACCCTTTAGGATTGTATCCTTGCTGACTCAAACTACTGGGTTGAGGGTAACGTCGCCTTCAAAAGAGGGGCCTACTACAATAACTAAGATAATCTCTTAAACAAGTGCAAAAGTGCGAAAATAATCAAAGGTTATACTAATACACGTGTCGGATCCAAGTGATTCATCTTGTCTATCTGTTTTTATTTTATTTTATTTTTCAGCATTTAGTTAGTTTTTATTTTTCTTAGTTTAAAACATTTTTCTAACTTTTTGATTTGGTTAGACGTTGAGGATAAACCGGTATTAAAAGCTCTTGTGTCCTTGGACGACCTCGGTATCTTACCAACACTATACTACGTCCACGATGGGTGCACTTGCCCATATGTGTGTTTAGTGTTAGTGAATATCGTGTTTTATAAATTTAAAACTTGGTTAAAAGTGTAAAAAGGGCTTAATTATTTATTAAAAACATATACACACTGACACGCATCATTGAGTAATTCAATTGACGTTTTTGCATGGAAGCATTCCGATATGCAAGGGGTTCCCAGGTCCATGGCACAACACCATCTGAATGTAAAGGAGTCAATCAAGCCAATAGCGCAAAGGAAAAGGCACATGGCACCGGATCGGGCCAAAGCAATTGCCAAAGATGTAAAGAGTCTCCTGGATGCTGGGATCATTCGAGAAGTCCGGTATTAAACATGGGTGTCGAACCCAGTCATGGGACGAAAGAAGGACAACTCGTGGAGAATGTGTATCGATTTCACCGATTTGAATGATGCGTGCCCGAAAGATTGTTTTCCATCACCGGAGATTGATGAGAAGATTGACTCCGTCGCCACGTTCAGGTTAAAATGTTTTCTAAACGCCTATAAAGGGTATCATTAGATACAAATGGCAGTCGAAGACGAGGACAAAATAGCCTTTGTTACTAATGAAGGAGTTTATTGCTTTACTAAGATGCCTTTCGGCTTAAAAACGCCGGTGCTACGTACCAGCGTTTAATGAAGAAAGCTTTCAAAGACCAGATCGAGCGAAATTTAGAGGTATATGTCGATGATATCGTAATCAAAAGTCACGACGAAGCTGCCATGTTGAAAGACATACTTGAAACATTTACCCGACTCCGAAGCATCAATATTAAGTTAAACCCTAAAAAATGTACGTTCGGGGTAGAAGAAGGAAAGTTCTTGGGAGTCATGGTTGGGTCAAAGGTCTTACGAGCCAACCCTGACAAGATCGATGCTGTTCTTACCATGAAGCCTCCAACATCGGTCAAAGAAATCTAGTCCTTAAATGGGCGACTGGCCGCTCTCCATTGGTTCTTGTCGAAAGACGCAGATAGATCTCTCCCGTTCATGGACGTGCTTAGAAAAAGTTTCAGATCAGAGTTTAAATGGACCGAAGAAGCTGCACGAGCCTTTGAAGAACTTAAAGTCTATCTGGGCACATTGCCAACCCTCACCGTACCGGAAGAAGACGAAGTGCTAACAGTCTACTTGGCCGCATCGCGCGGTGCCATCAGTGCGGTGTTAGTGGACCACCGAATCGGAGCACAGATCCCCATCTACTACGTAAGCCGAACATTGAAAGCTTATGAAACGAGATACCCAAATTTAGAAAAGCTAGCTCTGGCATTGGTCCATGCTTCAAGAAGGCTTCGCCGTTATTTTCAGGCTCACCCTATTGAGGTTCGAACGGATCAAAGAATCCAATACGTTCTCCGACGACCTGAAGTTTCAGGTCGCATGGCAAAATGGGCGATTGAGCTGGGTGCATTCAACATCACTTTCAAAACCAAAGGTCCGTTAAAAGGGCAGGTGATAGCTGACTTTCTAGTGGAGATGCCGGAGGATAAAGGAGTGGAAGAAACGGAGCAAGCTCCATACAAGCCCTGGTCTCTGTATACAGATGGGGCTTCGAGCGCCGAAGGTGCTGGAGCAGGTTTGATTCTCACCGATCCAGATCGCACGGATATGACGTACGCGCTCCGATTAGAATTCAAGAGTTCTAATAACGAAGCTGAATATGAGGCACTGTTAGCCGGATTACGTTTGGCAGCTAAGGTCGGAGCAAAAAATGTCATGGCCCATGTGGATTCATTGCTCGTAGCAAATCAGGTGAACGGAGAATATGAGGCAAGGGAAACCAACATGATTGAATATCTGGAACAGGTGAAGCAAGCTATGGCATTGTTCGACTCATGCAAGATCGAACACATTCCACGCAGTAAAAATAAGAATTCGATGCATTGAGTAAACTAGCATCTGTGTCGTTCAGTCATCTTGCTAAAGAGGTACGAGTGGAAGTGTTGACCACACCTTCAATTGCCATTCCTCATGTTATGCAAGTGGAAGCTCTGTCACAAACATGGATGACACCTATAATCAACTACCTAGTGCACGATGTTTTCCCAGTTGACAAAGCAGAGGCCAGAAAAATCAAGATCAACACTCTTCAGTATCAGATGCAGGAAGGGGGTTTGTACTGAAAGACTTTCCTTGGGCCTCTGTTAAAATGCCTTGATCTAGAACAGGCCAGCTATATCATCAGAGAGATACATTACGGCATTTGCGGGATCCACGTCAGGCCAAAAATGATCGTAACAAAGGTAAAAGCGCAGGATATTATTGGCCTGGGATGCATGAGAGTCCAGTTAAAGAACTCCAGCAATGTAACGAATGCCAAAAGCACGCAACAGTAAGCCTTCGAGCGAAGAATGAGATGATCCCGGTAACTGCTGCATGGCCTTTCCAGAAATCGGGCGTCGACATAGTCGGACCTTTCCCGCGATCGAGCGGAAGTGCCCAATACCTGCTAGTGGCGGTGGATTATTTCACCAAGTCGGTGGAAGCCCGACCATTCACAGTCATCTCCGGCTATAATGTAACGAGATTCTTTTGGGAGTAGATCGTGTGCCGTTTCGGTCTTCCGCTCTACATAGTGAGCGATAATGCAAAACAATATGCGGAGAACCCATTCAAGCGCTGGTGCGAAAACTTGAAGATTAACCAAGTTGTTGGTGCAGTTGTCTGTCGACTACATCTTCGTTCGAGTCTTAGAATCAACAGAATTGATTGTATATATGAGAAATAGTGATTGTATAGGTTTTAGGTTGTTTGGATCGCTCATAGGGTCATAGAGTTCTTGGACCGCTTTTATGGACATGTCTGGAACCGCTTTTGTGGACATGTCTGGAACCGCTTTTATGGACATGTCTGGAACCGCTTTTGTGGACATGTCTGGAACCGCTTTTATGGACATGTGTCACATGAGCGGACCAGAACGCCTATATATAGTCCGATGAGCGATTCCATTTGAAACAGTTGTAACAGTTAGAGAAAACGTGCCGAAGCTTTGCCGGTGCGAGATTTGAAGTGTAATCAGCGTCAAATCAATAAAACAAGTAGTTAAAGTGATCTGCGTGCTGTTTCTACCTTAGTTTCTTGTAATTCCGCACTTGAAACCAAGGAGAAAGCCTCTGAACGACTCGTTCGGGTCAGAATACGATCCTACAAGTGGTATCAGAGCTCAGGAGGAGGTTCTCTGCAGAAATTAGCCGGATTTCGTCACTTTTTCTTACTTCTACACCTTCTTTTTCTGATTCGAGAAGATTTCACGATCGGAATTTGCTCAATTTTTCACAGATTGTGCGAAATAGTATCGAGATAAACCCTAGAAAGTTTCAGACCTTAATTCGGTTTAAATTTGGTTAAAATTGAATTTTTACTTCAAAAGCGGTTTGTGTTTGCTGACGTCATTTCTGGAACCGCTCGAAAATATAGTCTGGAATCGCTCGAAAATATCGTCTGGAACCGCTCATTCGGTCGGATTACCCTGGAACCGCTCATTCGAACGATCAGGAACCGTTTATCCGGACGAATCAGGAACCGCTTATTCGGTCGGATTACCCTGGAACCGCTCATTCGAACGATCAGGAACTGCTTATCCGAACGATCAGGAACCGCTTATCCGAACGATCAGGAACCGCTTATCCAGACCATTGTGAATCGCTCATCCGGTCGAATTGTTCCTGGATCGCTTATTCGAACTGATTTGAATCGCTTATTGGATCATTTCTGGATCGCTTTTTCAGACAATTTCTGGACCGCTTATTTGTCATCCAGTTTGTGTATCTGGACCGCTTATTTGGATCAACTGCTGTTTGGTTCGCTTTTCTGTCACATTTAGATCGCGTATTCGTCAACAAACACGTGCCGTTCTGTTTTGCGAAACATGGCAATGATGTTCGATGAACAGGAGAATTATTATTTCGAAAGATTTAATAACTGGAATAACGGATTTCTAAATGAGGGGTATAGAAAAGTGAGCAAAGATGGTTGGGCAAAAAGGTTCAAATATTTCGTGTGTCTGAAAGATGAAACGTTGGATGATCTTAAAGACCGATATGATGTTTTATTGAATTATCTGAAAGATCATGAGATATATCCGTCAACTGCTGAAAAATTGGAGAAATTTGCAGATGCATTACCAATTGAATGGAGTGAATGTTTGAAAAATTTAAGAGAGGACTCAAATTTTTCAAAACTACCTCTAAATCAATTCATCAGCAAACTTAAAGCTCATGAACTTGAAGTCAGTAAGAAAAAGAAAGAGATGGTTAAGGTTTTGGAGTATAACATGCTAGATTTGGATACAGATGTGATTGAGGAAATGTACAAAAGAGTTGCTAAATGTGTCAGAGCAAAAAACGTGCTAAAATACGATTTCAAACGAGGTTGTTATATTGATAATGTTGGTAATCCTCTTGATTTCGTTAAACTCTTTTGTGCAGGTAAATTTATGGAAAATGAAGAAAAAGCTCCAAAAGCTGAAGAATCGGTGAAGAATGAAACAATGTGCTCAACATGCGATAACTTTAAGACTGATAATGACAAACTCGTGAGAGACATAGAAAGTTTGGCATCTGAAGTCAAAAAGTTGAAAGACGAGAAGCACGTTGCTGAAAAACAGATTCTTTCTTTGGAAAAAGATTGTGAGAAGTTGAAAGCCGAAAATGACAAACTGTTGATTGATTTTAACAGTTTGACTTTGAAAAATCAAGAATTTGAGGGGCAAGTGAAAATTCTTGAAGATGGGAAAAATGTGTTTAGTAAAAACAACATTGAAAAACAAAAGATGATAAATTCCTATCTTCAAAAGATTGTCGAACTTGAAAAAGAAGGTGAAAGCGCTCAAAAGAGAATCAAAGAGTTAGTAAAAGAGCTTGAAAGCAAAAAGAAATCGTCAGAAGATGAGGATTTCTGGATAAAGCTTGAAAACAAAAACCTAAAAGCGAATGAATCAAAATTTCAGGAACAGATCAAAATTTTGACAAATGAAAAGTCTGTTCTTGAAAGTTTGAAGGTTGAGAATGACAATTCCATCAAGTCTCATCTTGAGAGAATATCTCAGCTTGAAGAAGAAGCTAAGAATTCCAGGACCAAGATAGATAAACTTGAGAAGAAATTGATCAGTTTTGCGACTAAATCTGACAAGTTGAATATTCCTTGTCCAAAACCGATCAATTCATTTCCGATGAGTGAAAAGGCTACAAACGTTGACAAAGTCAAAGTCAAAGATTGTGATGATAAAACTGATGAAGAAAATGAGAATTTTTATTCAGCAGATGAGTCTGTGACAGAGTCTGATGATGAAAATGTTAAGAAAGAAAAACAAAAATTGTTTTTAAAGTTGAAAGAAAAATTTCAGAAAACTGTTCTGCAATCAACTGAAAAAGGTGAATGCTCTAAGCAAAAACCTGTGAAGAAGATTGTAAAACAGAATCAAAACTTTAAAAATGAAAGAAAAAACTCATCAGTACGATCATCCAATCAAAAGAAAAAATTACAAAAAATTGAAAATGAAAATTCAAAATTTGTTGTGTGCAGAACAAACCACAGTGCAAAAGCGTCAAAACCAGCACATTTGAGGAAGGAATATCACCAAGCCAGACAATGCTATGATCTGAGCATTTGGTGCGAAAAAGGTGGTAACTGGTATGATAACAGGGTGTGCTACAGCTGCGGATATCAGGGGCATATTGCTGTTAACTGCCAATACTGGAGTTATGAGACCAGGAGGTGCTACAATTGCAATATTAAAGGCCACATTGCCAGAGATTGCCCAAAGAGATCGCATGACAGATTGAGGGCCAATTCTCAGAAAATGGCAAAGAAGATACCAGTCGTTGTCAAGCCCAAAGAATTGAAAGCTTCGGACCAAAATGTCAAAGAACCTAAAGTTCAAGAAACAAAAGTGAAGCTGTCTCAGGGGCAGAAAGACCGACTGAGAAAGAAGAGAAAGAAAGCGAGAGAATATCTCGAAAAGATTTTGTCCTCGGGTTCATCCGTTGGAAAGAATATAAGTTCTGATGAATCAACTCCCTCGGATGCAAAGTCAAGCAAAAAGAATTCATCAGATACAAATTTGGGGACAAAAGAGGATAAGAAAAAGAAGAAAGTGAAGTTTTCACTTCCTGGCGATGAATTTGTTTCTTCAAAAACAAAGGAGCCACATGTCGGCGATGAATCTGACTCATTAAAGTCAGACAAGCCACATTCAGGCAATGATTCTGGAATGGTAAAGCCAGAGGAGCCATGTGTTGAGGTAAAGGTCGAGAATTCTAGTTTAACAATGGATGAGAAAAATTTTCCACCATTGTTGAACAAGAATTCAAAATCACCCAAGGCTGGTCAGGCTTGGGTGAAACTTTTCAAATAGAAAAAAACCTGACTTGCCGGAGCTCCCAGGTTTGTAAGCGTGGAGCATGAATCGACATCTTTTTAAATCTGTGTTTGAAGATTTTGCAGGAATTGTCGGAGATCCCAAGATGGTATCGTGGATCATGAATCGGCATCTTTCTTGAATTTTATTCGGTAACGTCAATCATGCAAACGGTAAAGAGGTTTGGTTGTATTTGTGAATGTTTTACAAGTGGTACAGAGGATTCTGGACTGCATATGGTAAATCAAGGACATTAACTTGTACTTGGATTTTCCTACTTTTGTATAGAAAACAAGATGATGAAGTAACCCCGTACCTAAATTGTTTGGTAAACAAACTTATATTTTCCGGAAAAGCCATTTTGATTAAAACAAACTTGAGTGTTTTGAAATCACAATGGGAAAATAGTTTGTTGTGAGGGGGAGTTCTGATTGTTTATGCCAGGTGGATAGAGAATTGAAGTGATTCTCATCAAGTTGTCAAGTTTGTACAGTTTGTTTCAAATTTTCCTAGAAAATCAAAATTGAAACATATTTTGATTTTAGGGGGAGAAAAATGAAAAATTTAAAAAAAATTAGAAAATTTGAAAATGTCAAAAACATTAAAAATTTAAAAATGAGTTTTGTTGTGAAAAAGAGGAAATGATAGTAAATCAGTGGACTATCACAGCATGCTAAAGAAATGTAATGTCAAATGTGATAAACGGTCTCACTGGTGATGTGACGATAGGTTTTTATACATTTAGTAGATTTATTCGGGATATAAACCTAAAATTTCAAACTTGTGAAATTCGTGGGGAACACTACTTGGATATATAGGTAACCCCTGAAATCTCGTTTGAAAGGTCTCGTATTCTGATATACTAGGTGTTTATACTCTATGATGTCTGGGGTATTATTCCGGGACTTCTGCTGAACGGTAGTTCTGACCTAGTCCTTGGCTAATACTTTCCACAAAATGCTTGAAACATAGCATAAAGCCCTCAGTTGATTAGACAATAAAATTGATAATCATCTGTTGTAGCTAAAAGATCCTCTAAAGGGGACACACTGCTAAGTCGAAGCTGATATCTCTCTGCTGAACGGAAGTTCTGACCTGAGATCCCTCAGTTCTCGCATCTTTCCCCTAATTTATGTACAGACATCATTGTAGTGTTCATACCTGTAAGACTGAATATTGGGATTCTGGATACAGGAGTATATTCAAGAGGTGGGACACATGAATTGAACTAAGTTCATAAAATACCTAAATAGTATCCTGAATAGATTGAAAATTGTATGAAAATTTAAGAGGACAATTATATCGTCAATCTACGTGAATCGTTTAGAACTTAAAACGATTAAAAGCTTAACGGTGCTTGTGTTATGTCTCAAAAACTGATATGATCCTCTTGCACAAACTCACAAAAATATGTTTGTTTTGCATTTAAATTTCTGTTTTTGCATTTATGTTTCATGTTTTCAAAAATCCAAAAAGATTTTCGACAACTGATGGTGAAGAGCTGATTTTCAAAATCTCAAAGGCTAAACTTGATGAACAGTCAGTTTGGTTTGGGAGAGAGTGTTAAATTGTGAAGATTTGAAATGCAAATTTGGTTCATTAACTTGATGAATAAGTTGAATGGTAACCTACAGTTTGATCTTCATAATTTTTCTTATATGATTTGTTGATTCATTAAGTTGAATTGCAAATTGTATTAGTTTGTAATAGTATGGTTGAGTTTTGCAGGTTTCTGATCCTGTTGCTACAGAGAGCCAGGAGATATATCAGAACCAGAGTTGATGAGCTGAACAGAGAAAGCCAGGAGATAATTTCGATGGTGGTAACAAAATCCCAGACGACTATCCTAGCAGAGTGATAGGGGGAGTCTGATGAAGGTTATAGCCAAAGAAAGTTAGATCCAGGCAGAATTCTTGAAGAAGACCGAACTATATCCTAGAATGTCTTGTTGAAGACTCTCACTGAAGATCCCGTCAACATTCAAGGGGGAGTCTGTTGGTGCAGTTGTCTGTCGACTACATCTTCGTTCGAGTCTTAGAATCAATAGAATTGATTGTATATATGAGAAATAGTGATTGTATAGGTTTTAGGTTGTTTGGATCGCTCATAGGGTCATAGAGTTCTTGGACCGCTTTTATGGACATGTCTGGAACCGCTTTTGTGGACATGTCTGGAACCGCTTTTATGGACATGTCTGGAACCGCTTTTGTGGACATGTCTGGAACCGCTTTTATGGACATGTGTCACATGAGCGGACCAGAACGCCTATATATAGTCCGATGAGCGATTCCATTTGAAACAGTTGTAACAGTTAGAGAAAACGTGCCGAAGCTTTGCCGGTGCGAGATTTGAAGTGTAATCAGCGTCAAATCAATAAAACAAGTAGTTAAAGTGATCTGCGTGCTGTTTCTACCTTAGTTTCTTGTAATTCCGCACTTGAAACCAAGGAGAAAGCCTCTGAACGACTCGTTCGGGTCAGAATACGATCCTACACAAGTCTTCTCCTCGGTTGCTCACCCTCAGGGGAACGGGCAGGTCGAGCAGATAAACCGACAGATCGTAGATGGAATAAAAAGAAGACTTGGTTACGAGGGCAAAGGGTGGGCAGACGAACTGCCGAACGTATTATGGGCCCACCGAACGCTGCACAAGACTAGTAACGGAGAAACACCGTTCAGTCTTAAGTACGACACCGAGGCCGTGATTTCCGCCGAAATCGGGCTCCCTAATCAAAGGTGTAAAAACTGGGAGGAAAACGAACAGGAGCTCCGATCCAATCTTGATCTATTGGAAGAGCGTCGGAATGTTGCTGCAATTAAAGAAGCACGGTACAAAAAGAAAATCGAGAAATACTATAATGCCCGAGCTAAACTTTACAAGTTTAAAATCGGAGACTTTGTGCTCCGAAGCAACGATGCAAGCCGCGTCGAAGCTCCTGGGAAGTTGACCCCAAAATGGGAGGGGCCATACCGCATAAAAGAAGCAAGCGATAAAGGCTCTTACGTACTGGAAAAAATCGACGGAACCCCCGTACCCAGGACATGGAACGGGGTTCATTTAAAGAAATGCTTCATGTAGACAGCAGCCCGTTACGGCAAAAAAGATCGCTATCTTTTATTTTTTAATGTTTCCTATTTCATGTACGAATCGGGAGGGTAATGCCCCGAAAATATTTCCATTTTCCTTGTAAACCGGGAGGGTCTGCCCCGGAACTATGATTAAGTAAATTATTAAATAAAGCGATCTGCATTTTTACAAGTATAAAGCGTAGCATATGTATAAGTCCGGACAATATAAAAACGTGCACAAACGGGCCTCGACCCATGCCTCGCGCCGATCGAGAAGGCTTAAATAGTTCCAAAAATAACAAAATCTATTAAGCAGAAGGTTCGTATCTGATACGGTCCGGTGACAAAAAAGCTATTAAACAAAAGAAGTCAACTTACAAGAAACCTCTTGCTATGACCCGGTCACCTAGATGGCCGAGCAATAACCCGGCCGAACAGCAAAAAGTTTGGACGCAAACTAAAAGCTGAGAAGCCAGACACGAATATTTTCACCAAAAATATGATTTCATACAAAACTAAAGAAACATGTTCATCAAAGCTATAAACGGGAAATTAAGTTGTACGGTTACATGCCACAACGAAAGTAAAATATTGTACGATTACAAAAGCCAAATATCAAGTTAAGTTTCATAATCTTCTTTTACGATGGGAAGTTCACTCTTCTATTTGATAACAGACAAGGGCTTGTCCACGAAATCCGCAACCTTGCCGAGAACAGAAATATGGAAATTGTCGAAGGCCTTTATTGCATCATTCAGTGCATCCTTGGCCTCCTGATCATACCCGGGGACCTCTTCGACAGAGCGAACTGAATCCTTGGCAGCCTGGAAGCCTTGCCTAATGCCTTCGTTCGCCCCAACCGCATTAACGCTGTTCACCAAATCAGCAACCACTTTCTCCAACTCAGGGCTCTGGTGAACCAACTTAATGACCCAGGTAACCCCATCCATCAGGAACCATTGCTTGGTAAGCATGAGTTCTGAAACAAGGGCATACAGCTCGACCATTTCACCGTCGCAACGAGTTAGCATACCTTTCGCTTCGTCAATCATTGCACGATGCGACTCGATGGCCTTGTCACGAGCCCTCTCAAGTTCGTCCTTATCTAAAAAGAAACAGGATTTAAAAAAAACAAAAAAAAACAAAAAAACAGTAAAGCACGAATTACGAACGTACCGTTAGCCAATCGATGATGATCGGCCAGAATTTGGTCGTAGGACGTTTGCATCTCCTTCAGCTCAGCCTTGCCCCTCTTTTCTACATCAGATAATTTTTTCTCCAACTCCCCAAACTTCAGCTTCATATCCTCAAGATCATGGGCAGCTTTGTCACGAGCTTCGTAGGAAGCCACAGCAGAAGCCTGCGAAGCCTTGCCAACCCTTTTCGCCTCTGATACTTGTTCTTTCAGTCGATCAACTTGAGAACGAAGAGTTGAGATCTCTTGTTTAGTCTTTGATCGGATACTCTCCTCACTCTTCAAGGAGGCAACTTCGCGTTCAAACCTGCGGCAATTGGACTCGGCTTCGACCCAGCGTTTATAGGTTTCCACTACCAGATAATTAGACTGAGCTTGATTCAGCATCAGAGCATTGCCCAGCTCCGGACTGCTCATCTTCCGGTAGTATGCATGTTCAGCAGGAGTTCCGAGGTGAAACAAAGCCATCTTCGTCGATAGGGCATCCACTATCCTATCTTTATTCGCCAACGACCACTCAGGGATATACTTTTCCAGAGCATGAGCAGAGTCCACGTCCACCGCATCTCCAGAACCTAGCTCCCGACATATAAAGACAACTTCAGTTTCATACCATAAAGGAGACGAAGAACCGCTATCCCCACCATCAATTGGTTGGGGGTTTGGTCTGGAAATATTAGAAGCAACCCCTGTTGTAGGCTTACCCGATGGAGAAGGTTCGATTTTCTTGGAAGATAGAGGATCGGGCATGTGGATATCTTCAATAGCTTTGTAGCGGGCCCCCCAAAAGATAATGGGCTCGTCGGAAGATTGACCGGACGATCCCTTGGAGTCCTGCCACCATGAAGATGGGCATCTAGGTTCTCCAACAAACCCCCAGCAGTAGAAAATCCGGTAATCTGATCGACTTCGTCGTCATCCAATGTGATTGTTTTAAAATCCAACTTCTTCTTCTTCGGTATCTTCGGATTTGGATCGGCTTTGGAAGAAGTGTCCGTCCTCTTTTCAAACTAATCTGAGGACGCGCCTCAACATCATCATCACCCTCATCACCTCCTTCGACATTCACCCCCTCATCTTCAACAGAAAGGTGTACCGAGTCGTACAAAACCACTTTGGAGTCGGACCCCTTCACTTCATGAGAAATTTTTTCCTTTCCCCTATCACCACCAACCACCGCAGCTGCTTGAGCAGGCGTAACATTCGTCGTCTGTATTGAAGGAGCCGAGCCCGAACCCCCCTGTCCAGCTGAACCTCCTTGATCGATCGGAGCAGTCGGTTCTCTAATTTGGTAAAGATTTTCTTGTACTATGCTCTAATATGGCGGATCTCCCTTCGGCGTCTTGGTCGCTCGAACATCTAATTCGGTGGAATCAAAAGACTTTAACCTCATAGCATCTTTCAAACCCATAGCTGCACAAAAACAAACAACAAATAATATCCATAGTCCGGCATGATGAAAGCATATAACGAACAATATATATATATATATATATATATATATATATATATATATATAATTAACAAGCAGTACAAGAAGCACCGCATCTAGTTAAAAGTATAACTAACCCTCTCCATTCCACCTAAGGGTAGGATACCACTCTGGTTCGGCCCAAATCGTGCTTATCCGCCCCATGACAAGAATGTGTTCCGGAAACTTTTGTACGCGCCCGGCTTCCCTGATCAAAGCCGCGTATAAATTTTTATTATACTCAAAGTCTTCAGGAAGAGGGGCTGGGAGGCGTGACTTTTTCAATCTCCATGTCATATCGGCCGGAACGCATCGATCATCAACAGGAAGAAACGGTCCTTCCAATCTTTTAAGCTGGTAGTAATCCATGTATAACAACAAGCATTCTTCTTCCTAACCTCGAAGGTATACCAACTACCGGACCGATTCAACTTGTAAAAAGCCCGGAACACATCCAAATCCGGGTCGGAGCCCAAACCACGACAGGCTAACTCAAAATGGCACACCTTGGCAAGGCTAAAGGGGTTCATTTGAGAAAGGTGAACCTCATGAAATAAAAGAACTTCGATCAAGAACTTCGTCAGAGGAAGACGATAGTTGCAGTAGTCGAATAAGCGAGTATAAACCCCTATCTTCCCCGGAACAAAAGGATAAATGGGCGTATCCTTTTTGGGGAGAACATGGTGTAAGGAGGCAGGAATCGCGAATTGGTCAACATACCACTGCAAACCGTTTTTATTCAAAATATTGAAGCAACCGGATAAGTTGCTTTTGTTCACCATATTAAAAAGAAGATACTAACCTGATCAGAGTCTCTGGTTTAGAAAAAAGAAAAGAGAGAAGAAGAAGACAACACAGGTAAAGGTGAAAAAAGAAAAGTAATTTTTTCTTTATATATAAAAGGTTTTTTTTTCTCCACCGCCATAGGGCCTCCAATAAGGAGTCGACACGTCATGATAACTGACACAAGTCAAACGTCACGTCAGATAGGAGGAATTTAAAACGACCATCAGTTAAATAACAAAAGTCACCGCCAAAAATTGAAATTCAAAAATCAACGATACAAACGACAAATCAGGGGATCAACTCGTCAAAAATTACGCCATTTTAGTTCGAAGCTTTTACCAAAGAAACGCTACGAACTAGGGGGACTTGATGAGGATACGTCCTTGGTCGGACCGAATGACCAACAAACATAGGACCGAACCTTATTACTTAAAGGGTCGGATCGCACCTAATGTCGTAAACAGAACAACTAAGCACATTGATACGCCATAACTAACTGGGACCCACAGCTTTAACTGCCATGACAGTGACTGGTCCGACCCTAACTAACCCGCCACGTCAGCATACCCAAAAACTATAAATACCCCGCCAAAGGTTCCAACAAGGGGTAATCGCTACTTTCTCTCTCTAAACTCTCTCTCTCTCTCTCCCTGACTTATTCTCCCCTATCAAATACTTATTCTCACGCCCGAGCTTGGTCACAGAGAGGCCCCCCTCCCTGTGACGAGGCTAACGGTGTGTTTTCTTCCTTGTGATCTTGCAGGTTCTTGCTTGGTCACCTGAAGCTCTGCTCATACCAGGTCGTACCAACTGGTTTTGAGTCTTCATAATGCTTAGTTTGTAAATTCGTAAAAAGATTTGTAGGTCTTGCAGTTAGGCCATGAACTCATTTATTTCTGGCGGAGCGTTTGGTGATGGTCATGGGGGGTGGCCTATAGCTCGTGAAGAAATGAATCGAGTGTTTATCTTACATAAATGTATCCACACAGTATGTTTTGATCTAATGTATTTAGTGCATCGAATAATGAACTCTTTAATACATAGTTACTGTCTTCATCCTCATAGCTCTCCTTGTTCTATGTAGAGGCAAGTGTGTGAAAGAGGGCTTCAACCTTTAATGTCGTAATTATTGGTGTGTTTGGACCCCCTCCCCCTCCCCGTCATTCATCCACATTGTAATAAGCCCTTCATCATCGCCGACACCATTCGTCTTCATCTCTCCATTGATGCAAGTGATCACTACATTTTACATACTCTCCACTGTTTATTAATTATTAGTAAAATGCAATTATTTTACATAAAATATATGGCTTTAACTTTGCTTTTTTATATGTTTTTTGGACTTCAAAGAAACCGAACTATAGCAAGAAAACAACTCGGAAAATTACGAGTAGAAATTTATAATTGTGGGTTAATTGATCTGTAAGTAGTAAGGGTGTTGAAATTATATGGGCTTCATGTGTGACAACTCGAAATTTAGAACTTTCCGGTGTAACTTGCTTGTACGTTATGTGACTAGTTAAAATGATAACGTGAACCTTTTTATGTGATAAGTGCTTTGTTATGTGTGTATTGTATATATTTGTGTACGTGTTATATGTGAACCGAGAACCCGACACGAAACAACGGACCCGACTCGAGACCAAGAGGTCTCGAGTGAATAGTGACCGAATAGGCCTTTGGGCCGAGAACCTTGTGGCCGGTTGGGCCATTGGGCCGTGAACCCCCACTCGAAACCCACTAAGGGTGCACACACTTGGAACTTGACTATATAAACTACCCTTAGTTAGTTTTTACCACTTGTTGAACATTACAACACACACACTCTCCTACTTCTCTCTCTCACCTAAACTCTAGAACACAAACACACTTCATCATTCTTGGATCTTTGGACTTGGATCGGCTCACACACACACCCGGTTGGAAGCTTTTCACACACCCTCGAAACCCATAACCGGTTAGTGTTCTTAATGCTTTGTTGAATGTTAGTGTGTTTATGTTATGTTTGTAAGATGAGATTATGTGACAATATGTTAAGATGAGTTATACATAATGTTTTGAAAAGAAATCGGTTCATGAATGTTTCTTGTTATGAGTTGAACTATACATAAATATTTGATAATGAAAATGGGTTCATTGTATGTTAAAAAGGGTGAATGATGATATTGGTTGCACTTGGATTAGATCCGAAAAGTTTGGGTGTTTATACTATGAAAATCGGCTAATGAATATGTTTGTCAAGTAGGATGCATGCTAGTAAAATTGTATCTTGATAGTTGTTCATGATTTTGGGTGAATAAGTGGTTAATATGTTATGAACTTGTTGAATATGTGTTTGAATATGTGAAGAACACTTTGAATGATAGTTAAGAATGTGAAAACCCTTGTGATTTTGATCCATCTTTGACTAGTAACCTGATTAGGAAAACTGTTAGTGGAATGCTATTGGTAGTTTCCGGATTTGGGCCTGATTATATTGTACTAATGGGACTGATACACCTGCATCAACACGTGAACTTGAAAACGACAGCTTACCGACTCGCAATCACCCGTTGCGACTCGCAACCACAGCGTGATGACTCGAGACCACGCGGTTGCGACTCGCAACCATAACAGGACAAGCCGAAACCACAGGATACGAGTCCCGTTGCGACTCGAGACCTCAGCATGATGAACCGAAACCATGGTTGCGACACCGGTTGCGACTCGCAACCATCCATGATCAACACACAGCATGACTCGAGACCATGCTTGCGAGTCCGGTTGCGACTCGAGACCACACTTTGGGCCTTAGTTAGTGGGCCGGACTTATGAACTTCTGTGCTACGGTTGATTGGTTATTTGGGCCTGTTATCACGAGCCCAACTGTTTGGACTGTGGATTGTGTTTGAATGTTAACTGTGAACTGTTACTGATTATACGTGATTTCCATGCGTGTTGAACATTTGTACACTACTTGGTTCGAATCTGATTATACGTGATATCCGTGTTAGGACGTTATTGACTACTTGCGACTTGATTGACTTTCTGTGATTAACTGCCGAGCAAACCAAGGTGAGTTCACACCCTTTACAAAGCATGGGATTCCCTGGGTTGGGAACGGGGTTAAGGAACGTGGTTCCTCGTCTACCTTGGGTAGGACGTCAGTGGTTCAGGAATGTGATTCCTCGTCCGGATGGACGGATAAACGTACTAGACTAAAACTCTATCACGAAGTCCCTCCTTTTTGTATCGACTAATCGCCGGGCCAATGGCGAGCGGGTCATTAGTTAGATAGCGCTATTTAGGTCTGACAAGCCTCACACCGTGCCGCAGAGGACGGGCGTGAACTAATGGATCTGGGGCACGTCAATGATGATAGACATTGATGTTTTCAGGGCACATAAACATGACTACAGTCAGCAATCGATACGGTAACGAGTCTAGTATACACATGGGGTAGCCCCCACGGCTGGAGAGCCAGATGATACACATGGGGTAGCCCCCACGGCTGGAGAGCCAGATGATGTACATGGGGTAGCCCCCCACGGCCGAAATGCCTGATAACTACATGGGGTAGCCCCCACGGCCGGAGTGCCGGAGTAACTGGGAACGAACATGTCACGTTTTTAAACTATGGGGTAACCCCCACGGCAGGATGCCAGATAAAGTAAACTGTTTTCGAAACAACTAAAACGAACGCCCACCCGTGAACTCACTCAACTAGTTGTTGACTCGTTACTACATGCTTTGCAGGACCATAGGTACTCAGTGGGAGCTTGCATGGAGGAGGATCGTTGTGGGACAGGGATTGCTACAAGACTATGTTAAACTTGAAACTTTTGGAACTTATGTTATAACTTTAAACTTATGCTTCCGCTTGCAACTTAAACTTATTTGTTTTGGAACACCAATCGTGATGGTTAAACTTTTATAACTACTTATATGCTTGTTCAGTATGATTGGTGGCTGGATCCTGGTCAGTCACGCCTCTAGGCGGTAGTACTCCGCAGGTGGGATTTTGGGGGTGTGACAGATTGGTATCAGAGCCATTGGTTATAGTGAACTTGGTTTTAATAAAGGAGAAACGTTTTTGTTAAAACCAGACTATAACCGGTTTAGTGCTCAACGGTCCACAACGACACTTCGCTCCTCATGCAAGGCTCGACGTTCTAGGTAATATAATGTATGTATATTGCCTACTTGTTAGTTACGTAGTACATTGCTCATGGTATGCTTGATTAGTATAGCTATTGTTGTTTGAACACGTGCGTGCTTACTCTGTCCTACTATCGTGCTTTCGCGAACCTCTCTCACACGTATTACTCTTATTATGAAGAACCATGTCTGGACGCGTTAACATGACACAAGCCCAGTTGACGGCTTTGATCAACGAACGAGTTGCCGCAGCGCTCGCAGCTGCACACGCAGGAGGTATATCCTGCAGTCCGAAATTGTCCTAGGATCATTTGGATCCTACTCTCGTGAACCAACCTTTGTGTTAAACTCTGTCTTTTCTTTCACCTACCTTAGGTCAGGCACCGGTGTGCACTTTTAAGACCTTTATGGACTGTCGACCCACAACTTTTAGCGGCACTGAAGGAGCAGTAGGTCTCCTACACTGGTTTGAGAAACTGGAGTCTGTGTTCGAAATGTGTGAATGCCCTGAAGCGCGCAGGGTGAAGTATGCTACTGGTACTCTCGAGGGTTTGGCTCTCACGTGGTGGAATGCCCAAGTGCAGATGTTAGGGTTGGTTGCTGCCAACGCCACCCCATGGGAAAACTTCAAGGAAATGATCAGGGAGGAATACTGCAGTCGTGACGACATTCACAAACTGGAAGATGAGTTTTACAATCTCAAGATGTCAGGATCAGAAATTGAGGCATACACTAAGAGATCGCATGAGCTTGCCTTGTTGTGTCCTACTATGGTGGATCCTCCGTATAAGCGAATTGAACTCTATCTCAAGGGCTTGGTGCCAGAGATCCAAAGTCATGTGACTTCAGCGAGGTTGACTACTATCCAGCAGGTTGTACAGTTGGCTCACCGTCTCACTGATCAGGCGGTGGAGCAGAACAAGTTACCGAAGCGCATAGGCGCTGCAACTACTTCTGGTGCTTCTAGTGGGGATAAACGGAAATGGGATGGAACTTCAAGCAGGGGTTCAACTTCAGTGCAAACCCAGTCTCAGCAGAGAAAGACGGACGATCACAAGAGCCCCAGTCAGCAGTCGTCTGGTGGTCAAAGTCACGGTGGATACAAGGGGAATCACCCCAAGTGCAATCGTTGTAGCCTACACCACAGTGGGCCATGCACCAGGGGCAACTGTCATCGATGCAACAAGCCTGGTCATGTTGCAAAGGATTGCAGAAGCGCATACCCCGTCAATCAGAATCGTCAGCAACCTCAGCAGAACCAGCGACAGCAGCAGGGTAACAACAAAGGATGCTTTCAGTGTGGAGCTGAAGGCCACTTCAAGAAGGATTGTCCCCAACTGAATCAGAACAACAACAACAACCAGGGGAATGGTAACAATGGGAACAACAACAATGGTGCTAGGGGACGAGTGTTCGTGATTGGTCAAGGTGAAGCAAGGAATGATCCCAACGTGGTGACGGGTAAGTTCCTTCTCGACGACTTTTATGTTACAATCTTATTTGATTCGGGTGCCGATACTAGCTATGTGTCACTAGAAGTTAGTAAGATGCTTAAGCGTATTCCTACACCCCTGAGCGACAAGCACACTGTAGAGCTAGCTAATGGTAAGAGTTTGGAAGCCTCTCACGTAGTCAAGGGTTGCCAGCTTATTCTCGCTAACCAGACCTTCTCTATCGATCTTATTCCTATTGTCTTGGGTAGTTTCGACGTTGTCATTGGGATGGATTGGTTATCCCAACACCGAGCAGAGATTCTTTGCAACGAGAAGATCGTTCGTATTCCTGGTTTTGGTAGTGAACCTCTCATGATTCGTGGCGACAAGAGAAGTGCTGTTGAGAACATTATCTCTCTTCTTAAGGCCCAGAAATGCTTACGAAAGGGCCACACTGCGATTTTGGCTCTAGTTACTGATACCACAGAGAAGGAGAAGAAGCTAGAAGATTTTCCGGTTGTACGCGACTATCCTGAGGTATTCCCTGAGGAATTACCTGGTCTTCCGCCCCATCGCCAAGTCGAGTTTCAGATTGATCTAGCTCCTGGAGCCGCGCCTGTAGCCCGTGCACCTTATCGTTTAGCGCCATCAGAGTTGGAAGAACTCTCCACGCAACTACAAGAACTCTTGGATAAGGGTTTCATTCGTCCTAGCTCATCGCCTTGGGGAGCTCCAGTGTTATTTGTGAAGAAGAAGGATGGTACCTTCAGAATGTGTATCGACTATCGCGAACTCAACAAGGTGACTGTGAAGAATCGTTATCCTCTACCGCGTATTGACGACTTGTTCGACCAGTTGCAGGGGTCGAGCTACTATTCGAAGATCGATCTGAGATCGGGATATCATCAGCTGAGAGTTCGGGAAGAGGATGTCTCTAAGACGGCCTTTAGGACTCGATATGGGCACTATGAGTTTTTGGTCATGCCGTTTGGGCTGACGAACGCACCGGCAGTTTTTATGGATTTGATGAATCGAGTGTGCAAACCGTATCTGGACAAGTTTGTTATAGTCTTCATCGACGACATCCTGATCTATTCTAAGAGCAAAGAAGAGCATGAACAACATCTACGGCTTATTCTGGAACTCCTCCGGAAGGAACAGCTTTACGCAAAATTCTCGAAATGCGACTTCTGGCTTCGTGAAGTCCATTTCCTAGGGCATGTGGTGAACAAGGATGGGATTCACGTTGATCCATCCAAAGTGGACTCTATTAAGAACTGGCCTGCGCCTCGCACACCAAAGGAGATTCGCCAATTCTTGGGATTGGCAGGTTACTACAGGAGATTCATTAAGGATTTTTCTAAGATCGCGCAGCCTCTCACTTTGTTAACACAGAAAGGCGTTGTTTATCATTGGGGAAATGCACAAGAGTTAGCTTTTCAGCATCTAAAGGATAGACTTTGTAGTGCACCTATCCTTTCATTGCCAGAGGGCACAGAAGATTTTGTGGTTTACTGTGATGCATCAATTCAAGGTCTTGGTTGTGTATTGATGCAACGAGATAAAGTCATAGCTTACGCCTCACGACAACTTAAAGTTCACGAGAAGAACTACACGACACATGATTTAGAACTGGGAGCTGTTGTTTTCGCACTTAAGTTATGGCGGCATTACCTGTACGGGACAAAGTGCGCCATCTACACCGACCACAGAAGTTTAGAACACATATTCAAGCAGAAGGAACTGAATATGCGGCAACGACGATGGGTCGAACTGCTGAATGATTACGAGTGCTCTATCAGGTATCACCCGGGCAAGGCCAATGTTGTGGCGGACGCCCTCAGTCGAAAGGACACTACGCCTAAGCGTGTAAGAGCTTTACAACTCACGATCCATTCTAGTCTACCTTCGCAAATACGAGCTGCTCAGATAGAAGCACTGAAACCAGAAAACGTTAGAGCAGAAGCTCTACGCGGGTCAAGGCAACACTTAGAACAGAAGGAAGATGGTGCTTATTATGTAACAGGGCGCATCTGGGTCCCGCACTATGGCGATTTACGAGAACTTGTGATGGATGAAGCGCACAAATCTCGCTACTCGGTACACCCTGGTTCGGACAAGATGTACCACGATATTAAAACTACGTATTGGTGGCCTAGCATGAAGGCCCACATAGCAACGTATGTCAGTAAATGTTTGACTTGCGCGCGAGTCAAGACGGAATATCAGAAACCTTCAGGCCTACTTCAGCAACCAGAGATACCACAATGGAAATGGGAGCAAATTTCCATGGATTTCGTTACTGGCCTACCTAGATCACAGCGCGGAAACGATACTATATGGGTGATCGTGGATCGACTCACAAAATCCGCACACTTTTTGGCAATCAAGGAAACGGATAAGTTCTCCACTCTAGCGGAAATATACCTCAAGGAAGTTGTTTCGAGGCACGGGGTGCCCACTTCTATTATCTCTGATCGAGATGCACGCTTTACTTCGGAACTGTGGCAGGCAATGCACAAGTCTTTTGGCTCACGTCTTGATATGAGCACAGCGTATCACCCACAGACGGACGGGCAGTCCGAGCGAACTATTCAGACTTTAGAAGACATGCTTCGCGCTTGTGTAATCGACTTTGGCAACAGCTGGGAAAGGCATCTGCCACTCGTAGAATTTTCGTATAATAACAGCTACCACACCAGCATTAAAGCTGCTCCGTTTGAGGCATTGTACGGACGTAAATGCCGGTCACCCCTCTGTTGGGCAGAGGTGGGGGATAGTCAAATCACTGGTCCAGAACATGTGGTAGACACTACTGAGCGGATTGCTCAAATACGACAACGCATGGCGGCCGCTCGTGACCGTCAGAAGGCCTACGCCGATAAGGGCAGGAAACCACTCGAGCTCCAGGTTGGGGAGCGGGTATTACTCAAAGTTTCACCCTGGAAGGGTGTGGTTCGTTTTGGTAAACGCGGCAAACTCAACCCACGATACGTTGGACCTTTTGAGATCCTTGAGAAAATAGGCAAGGTGGCCTACAGACTGAAATTACCAGCAGAACTCGGGGCAGTTCACAACGTTTTCCATGTGTCAAATCTGAAGAAGTGTCTGTCAGATGAGACGCACGTAGTTCCTCTGAAGGAACTCACGATCGACGAACAGTTGAAATTCGTCGAAGAACCTGTCGAGATCACGGACCGGGATGTTAAGGTCCTCAAGAGCACTAGAATACCTCTTGTTCGAGTTCGTTGGAAACTCACGTCGCGGCCCAGAGTTTACCTGGGAGCGCGAAGATCGGATGAAACAAAAGTATCCCCAACTGTTTGAGAACAGTACAAACGCTACTGAGGCTGAAGCTACGGAATTTCGGGACGAAATTCCAGATCAACGGGGGGTGGATGTGACACCCCAGGAAAACCAGGAAAACCATGCAACTTAACTAGCTTCCTCAGTGAGTGCCATCAAATTTCGGGACGAAATTTCTTTCAACTTGGGGATGATGTGACAACTCGAAATTTAGAACTTTCCGGTGTAACTTGCTTGTACGTTATGTGACTAGTTAAAATGATAACGTGAACCTTTTTATGTGATAAGTGCTTTGTTATGTGTGTATTGTATATATTTGTGTACGTGTTATATGTGAACCGAGAACCCGACACGAAACAACGGACCCGACTCGAGACCAAGAGGTCTCGAGTGAATAGTGACCGAATAGGCCTTTGGGCCGAGAACCTTGTGGCCGGTTGGGCCATTGGGCCGTGAACCCCCACTCGAAACCCACTAAGGGTGCACACACTTGGAACTTGACTATATAAACTACCCTTAGTTAGTTTTTACCACTTGTTGAACATTACAACACACACACTCTCCTACTTCTCTCTCTCACCTAAACTCTAGAACACAAACACACTTCATCATTCTTGGATCTTTGGACTTGGATCGGCTCACACACACACCCGGTTGGAAGCTTTTCACACACCCTCGAAACCCATAACCGGTTAGTGTTCTTAATGCTTTGTTGAATGTTAGTGTGTTTATGTTATGTTTGTAAGATGAGATTATGTGACAATATGTTAAGATGAGTTATACATAATGTTTTGAAAAGAAATCGGTTCATGAATGTTTCTTGTTATGAGTTGAACTATACATAAATATTTGATAATGAAAATGGGTTCATTGTATGTTAAAAAGGGTGAATGATGATATTGGTTGCACTTGGATTAGATCCGAAAAGTTTGGGTGTTTATACTATGAAAATCGGCTAATGAATATGTTTGTCAAGTAGGATGCATGCTAGTAAAATTGTATCTTGATAGTTGTTCATGATTTTGGGTGAATAAGTGGTTAATATGTTATGAACTTGTTGAATATGTGTTTGAATATGTGAAGAACACTTTGAATGATAGTTAAGAATGTGAAAACCCTTGTGATTTTGATCCATCTTTGACTAGTAACCTGATTAGGAAAACTGTTAGTGGAATGCTATTGGTAGTTTCCGGATTTGGGCCTGATTATATTGTACTAATGGGACTGATACACCTGCATCAACACGTGAACTTGAAAACGACAGCTTACCGACTCGCAATCACCCGTTGCGACTCGCAACCACAGCGTGATGACTCGAGACCACGCGGTTGCGACTCGCAACCATAACAGGACAAGCCGAAACCACAGGATACGAGTCCCGTTGCGACTCGAGACCTCAGCATGATGAACCGAAACCATGGTTGCGACACCGGTTGCGACTCGCAACCATCCATGATCAACACACAGCATGACTCGAGACCATGCTTGCGAGTCCGGTTGCGACTCGAGACCACACTTTGGGCCTTAGTTAGTGGGCCGGACTTATGAACTTCTGTGCTACGGTTGATTGGTTATTTGGGCCTGTTATCACGAGCCCAACTGTTTGGACTGTGGATTGTGTTTGAATGTTAACTGTGAACTGTTACTGATTATACGTGATTTCCATGCGTGTTGAACATTTGTACACTACTTGGTTCGAATCTGATTATACGTGATATCCGTGTTAGGACGTTATTGACTACTTGCGACTTGATTGACTTTCTGTGATTAACTGCCGAGCAAACCAAGGTGAGTTCACACCCTTTACAAAGCATGGGATTCCCTGGGTTGGGAACGGGGTTAAGGAACGTGGTTCCTCGTCTACCTTGGGTAGGACGTCAGTGGTTCAGGAATGTGATTCCTCGTCCGGATGGACGGATAAACGTACTAGACTAAAACTCTATCACGAAGTCCCTCCTTTTTGTATCGACTAATCGCCGGGCCAATGGCGAGCGGGTCATTAGTTAGATAGCGCTATTTAGGTCTGACAAGCCTCACACCGTGCCGCAGAGGACGGGCGTGAACTAATGGATCTGGGGCACGTCAATGATGATAGACATTGATGTTTTCAGGGCACATAAACATGACTACAGTCAGCAATCGATACGGTAACGAGTCTAGTATACACATGGGGTAGCCCCCACGGCTGGAGAGCCAGATGATACACATGGGGTAGCCCCCACGGCTGGAGAGCCAGATGATGTACATGGGGTAGCCCCCACGGCCGAAATGCCTGATAACTACATGGGGTAGCCCCCACGGCCGGAGTGCCGGAGTAACTGGGAACGAACATGTCACGTTTTTAAACTATGGGGTAACCCCCACGGCAGGATGCCAGATAAAGTAAACTGTTTTCGAAACAACTAAAACGAACGCCCACCCGTGAACTCACTCAACTAGTTGTTGACTCGTTACTACATGCTTTGCAGGACCATAGGTACTCAGTGGGAGCTTGCATGGAGGAGGATCGTTGTGGGACAGGGATTGCTACAAGACTATGTTAAACTTGAAACTTTTGGAACTTATGTTATAACTTTAAACTTATGCTTCCGCTTGCAACTTAAACTTATTTGTTTTGGAACACCAATCGTGATGGTTAAACTTTTATAACTACTTATATGCTTGTTCAGTATGATTGGTGGCTGGATCCTGGTCAGTCACGCCTCTAGGCGGTAGTACTCCGCAGGTGGGATTTTGGGGGTGTGACATCATGGAAATCTAGAGAAATATAATTGGGTTAGATTAATATAGTGACCAGTTAATTTAACTTGGATTATAGCAGCCCATGAAAGAGATTTGGCAGCAGCCCAAGTTCAGGCCCAGAAGCCCAAGAAAAAACTTTAAAAGAAGTGTATGGCAGTTCCCTTCTTGGGGGCTGTCTGAGCCCATGACTGCTGCTATGCATTTATTTGTAATTTTAAAGCATTTTGTAATCACAATAGGAATAAAGGTTTGATAATTATTTGTAAGACTTTGAATTACCATTGTCGTTTGTACTTCAAACAATTCTATTTGAATAACTAGCAAATGTCTCTGATTGTGCTTTTGTAATTTTAGTAGTGACACAACACACGAAGTGTTAAGTTTGGAGTGGTGGGAGTCAAAGTGATAGTTGAGAGTGACAGCGACCAATACCCAATAGTTAGAGTGTGATAAAATTCAATAACCCAATCATCAATATGGCATTTCTGTGCAGATCCTCATAGTGTTGTATCATGACCAATGTGTTTGATTCATTTTTGAAGGTGTATAGTTTATGTCTATGTAATTTGTCAAAGTACACTCGATCAAGTCTTTCAACTTTCTTTTATAATTATAATCAAACAAAACATGTTCTACTAACTACATGTTCCTCGTGGATATGATAACTTACTTACCCTAGCTATATAAGTTGTTTACGCTTAAGGTTCTACATCAAATTGCAACGATCATCAACAAATAAATCCTAACCCCTAGAAACAGAACCTGTGATTTCATTATCAAAGTCTTTATTCCTCGCAATTGCAAATTACAAAAATAATGAACAAAAACATATGATAAGCTAGATACCGTGTGTGATACAATGTGTTTTCAAGAGCTTATATGTAATATAAGATGACAAATTAACTGAAGAATCTATCTTGGTTGGTATGAATGTCTCCTATGATGGATGTAACATTCAGACCCTCAAACAAACCTATATGGTCCGTTTTTCCCACGAGGAACTTACGAATTTGGTTTTTATTATCCAAGTGCAGAAGTCTTTGGATGTTACACATCCTAGTAGTGGCACGATTAATTGTGAAGTTATCTTATCATCCACAACCATGGCACCCAAAACATGATGATATTTGAGGTATTCCTTATGAATCCAACATCACTTTTGTTCGCAATCGATCTCTTTTATTCACAACCGATGTGGGATTTACCTAAGGTGTTTCACTCATCCCATTATGGACTCATCGTTCTCGAAGAGGTTTGCTCCACTATTCTAAATGACACAAAAGTGACTCAAGTACCATTTGTAACATTTGACCTCTCATACCAACCATTATTGTTCGTTTTATCCACAAGGAGCTCACAAATTTGTTTTTTATTACCCAAGTGAAGTTCTGCTTTCATCCACAACCATTGCGACCAAAACACGTTGATAGTATTTAAGGTCTATATTTCTTATGAACCCAATAACTCTCACTCAAACCCTCGACCTCAAGGGGACGGACACCATTTTACACATCATGATACCGCTAGACCAAAGACCCTTTAATAGACCCTTTAATGCAACATTGCAAATGAGTAGAGGGGGCAATCTTGACCCAAAGCCTTCCAAATGGGTCGGTTTGGGTTGCTTTTAAAATTATATGGGTTGGTTTGGGTAATATATTTTAACTAAATGGGTCACAATGGGTCACTTGAAATTACATCTTGTTATTTTCGGGTCAAAGCGGGTCGACATCATTAAAGAAATGGGTCGATGTGGGTTAGTGTCTTAAAGAAACGTGGTAGGTTTCGGATCGGAATGGGTTTCGAGCCGGCACAAGTATCCGCACGAGACGGGTTACGGCACGAAACGGGTTTTGGATCCGAACGGGTTCAGTTCAAATTGAGTTTCGGGCCGAGACGGGTTTCGGCACGACACAGGTTTTGGATCGGAACGGGGTCGGTTCGGGTCGACACGAGTTTTTGCACGGGACGGGTTTCGGATCGCAACGGGTTTTGGGCCGAGACGAGTTTCTGGTCGGGACGAGTTTCGTACCGTTTCGACCAGTACCGTTTCTACGCGAACCGTTTCGACGCGTACCGTTTCGGCGCGAACCGTTTCGACGGGTACCGTTTCGGAGCGAACCGTTTCGACTCGTACCGTTTCGACGCGTACCGTTTCGAATCGAACCGTTTTGACGCGAACCGTTTCGATCGGTACCGTTTCGACGCGAACCGTTTCGACCGGTACCGTTTCGACGCGAATCGTTTCGACGCGAACCATTTAGACGCGAACCGTTTCGACCGGTACCGTTTCGACGCGAATCGTTTCGACGCGAACCGTTTCGACGCGAACCGTTTCAACGCGTATCGTTTCGACGCGAACTGTTTCGACGCGAACTGTTTCGACCCGAACCGTTTCGACCCGTACCGTTTCGATAAAAAATAACTTTATCAAAATGATAATTCTTGAAAATGACGCTGAATATGTGACAACCCTCACTAAACCAGGTATCCGTACGACTTAATTAACTATTAATTGTTGCTTAATTACTGTGCTTAACTGAGATTCCTGATGAACTGCTACTTGACTGTTGATACTCGTACATATCTGCATCATACTTTGATTTCCGTCACTACATTATTTATTTACTGAACTCTAGTGACAAACATGATGCACAAAAGCACAGTAGCATTTGAACGGATAACCTATTGAACATGCTGATATAGCCAGCATCAGGCAGACACTGCCTCTAAGGGCCTGTATGAGCCAGAAATATTTTACTACACCCATAGTGTGTGTAGGGATACAAGGGTTGTTAAACTGCGACTCTAGGAATAAGAAACAGAGATTGGATGTGCCTAAAACGTACTCTAAGCACAAAACACAGCACTTTTATTAACACACTAGCTTCTAGCTAACTAATAAAGTGCCAAAACATGAGAGAATATTCCTGACACTTTGCAGAATAAATTGTGTCGCTAAAAATATTATTTACGACGCTTAAAAGATTACTTAAGCACTTTAACGGATTACTATCCAACCGAACAACCGGACTATACCCGGAACATAAAAATATTGCCAGAAATATTATTAGTCTTTTTCTGAGCCAGTTAGGGTCCCTGATTACCCTAACACTCGCAACATAACACATCATGCAACTAACGTGGTTAATCCCTAAAGTTAACCGACTTAACATAACTAAACACTAACTGAACGATTGGAATCGAACCATAGGACCCCCCCCCCCTGGGCCGGTTTGGTTCTCTTGTAACTAGGTTAGTACAACTTTGAATATTTAAATGGTTTATGTCTAGTATCTAGTAGACATAAAAACCTTTGGATTATGGCACATGAATTTTCTATAAATACCCTCACTAACTCATGAGATTATCACACCACAAATCACCAAACACTCTCCTCTCTCTTGTCTCCCCACTCTCGGCCGAGAGCACCCCACATCCATCCATCCATTTCGATTTCCATCTTGCAAGTTCCAAGTATCTACAAGGCTTACGGGTCACGTATTAGGAAGCTTGAAGCAACCGGAAGTGGAAGGACCTCGTTTCTTAGCTTTTATCCACCACATTTTCGACTAGATTCTTCCCTAGCCCCGAGCTAGAGGTATAATGTTTAAAACTCACTCTCGATCGTATCTAAAGTGGTTAATATGAGTTATAACGGTTAAAAGTCGGAATCATGCGTTTTGAATCTCTAAAGTCTACTAAAACTTGAATTTTGTTGGTTAAAAGCTCATAACATGTGTAAAAGTTGTAGTATTTGAATATGTTGATTATTGAGGCCCGATCTACGTTGTGGTGGCTCTTATCATCGTTTAACCCGACTTTGTTAAGATCATAGATCTTGACATAAGCTTATTTCTGTCGGTACGAGGGTTAAAATGTGAAACTCCACCACACGAGAAACATGAACTTGTGTAAAAGTATTATTACTAGTAAAATGGTGTTTAAAACTAGCGGATCTACGTATCTGCAAGTGGTATTTTCGTAGAACCAAGTGTCGAGAAAAATCATGTTTTATATAAGTTGGATGACAAACTAACAAATATGATTTTACAAACCACAAGTGTATAAACACTTGTGAAATAAGAAGTTTCGACGAAATAACAATCTTTGAGAAAGATGACGGGAAGTTGTAAAGGATGATTTATTCTAAAAACGGGGTTTTTACAAGATTAAACTATTTTATACATAGATCCACCAAATATAACGAGATCTACACAATAGTTTTCGGAAAAACTACAAGTTCATGTAATAATGCGATTTACATACTAATCGACAAGTTTGAAGTGTTGAAAATTAGTTTGATGTGTTGGAAATTGATTGGTTGATTTAAAGAAGTGTTGAAGTGACTTTGTAAAAGAAAATGATACGCTTGAAAGCGTGGCCACCTCCAGTTACAGAGGAAACTCTGGCGAAATTTTTCTAAAATCTAACACTTAGAATTATTTACAAGTGTTAAACTATTTTTGAAATGTTTTCAAAATATATTTCGCCAAGACTTTATTTATTAAATAATCGGAGGTTGGATTTTCACAAAACTAAACGTAATAAATATATATTCGGTAAATATATTTTTCACCACGCTGTTTATGATTATTTTGTGAAAATATATAAATATTATTTTTAGAGTAAAAATAATATTTACAAACGTTGACGAACCCAAAATAATACAAACGCTTACACAACGAACGTATAAGTTACAACGGTAATTATTATTACCACTTAATCGTTAAAACGTAACTTACGCTTTATACGGAAATATTCATAAACGCGTATTTTGTCAACGTATTATTTTAGAAAGTATTAAGTGAAGAGAAAATATAATATTTTTGAGAAAAATATTTATATTTTGGAATGAGAAGTAAAAATATATATTAATTGGGACTTAATGAGATGATACAAATACACATGTATTAAATCCCCCATCCTTGGGAAGGAAATTAAATTACCAAGTACATACAAGGAACGGTTGTCTAACTGTTTCCCCAAAAATGTAAACTATAAAGCTAAGGCACGGCCATCCGTCTAATAGAATTAGCACATGTAGGTCGTTGCACAGCTATCGGATATTTGGAGTACTTGGTATAGCGACGCACTGACTGTGAGTTCATGTCCCCCTTTTCTCTTAACTCATTTCAGTTTTATAAACTGCGGTGGTGAAATACATGTTACTATGATTATGAATACTTGATACATGGTATGGTTAGCGTAAGGAGGGTTATTACTTAGATCATGTGAGTGGGTAGGCGGAAACTGGAGGCCATTAATCCTCATTGTAGGACCGAGGGACGTAAGCGGTAGATCTATCTGGGTGTAGCGAGCCCAACTCCAGGTCCAGCATAACGGACCTTGGGGTGACTTTGTGCCCGACGCAAAATCCGCTAGGTTTGAGTCTTCCTACTTGCACTTCACACATATCAATGGACTTGCAAACCATTGGTGATCTCTTTTTCCTTATTTGCTACATACCAGGATTTTTGATAAATACAAAGGTTTATTTACTCACTTTCACATGAACTCGCTCAACATTATTGTTGATTTTTCAACTTACATGTATTTCAGGGAATTAAAGATCTGGCACGGTATGGCATGTTTTCCGCTGCATAAGTCACCAGGGTCATCCAGGGTTCGGGGAATGTGACTCTTTCCTGGAGAAGTCATGTAACACCTCGAAAAATTTCGTCCAATAATGTCTTGACACGTGTCATAAGGTTCCGTTATGTGAAAACATACTTTAGAGGGACTAAAAGTGACAAACAGTGAAAACTATGGAACGTAAGGGTCCAAAGTGTCAACAATGGATAAATAGGCTCTATGATAACCCTACATAATGTTTATAACCTTAAACGGATGGTTCATGGATCATACGACGCGGAAATTGCACAAAAGTGAAGTATTGCAAACTATAGGGGCCAAAAGTGTCAACATGTTTAATTTATACCTCTGAGTGAACTTTTGGCAGACCCGAAGCTTTGAGAAGCTAAAATATACTCACTAGAATATGTGGTTAAAATTTCATGAAGTTTCGTCAACGTATGAGAAAGTTATGGCCAAAACCGTACTTAAGGGACTAAAAGCGTCAACGTCGAATTTCAGGGCTTTTCGGTTGAGCACAAAGTTATCCGAGGGCATTACCATGTTGGTAAAAGTCCTAAGGTTCTTAAAAACCAAGTTTGGGGGTTTACGGGTCAATTTAAGCAGCCAAAACATCGCACGCAAGCTCAGGGACCAAAGCTGCCAAAACTGAAACTTGTTTGGCTGAACAGGGGTCAGGCGACCCGCCTGGTATAACCCAAACGGGCCGCGTGGGGCTGCCAGCGACAGAAAAATCGTATTTGGGTGATTTGGGTCCGAATTTGAGTGTCATACAGCTGTATCTCGCCTCCAAAAGCTCCAATGGGATGCCATGCATGGCTACTACAAGAGTACCCTCGACATTTCAGCTTTAAATCAGATTACAAACCATTTCTTGGACATTTGCATTTGATCAAGAACTTATTTCTCTCAAGAGCTCTCAAGAACTTTCAAGGCAGGCTTTCTGGAGTTAATCTGATCATCAAGGTCGAATCCTAGTGTTCACTAAACACCTATAGGACTCTTGTAAGCTCTCAATTCAATCTTTAATCCGTTCTTGTTGTGATTATTGCTAAAAGTCAAACTATTTGTTCATGAGCTTTGACTTTCTGATTAAATAAGTTTCAATCAGTCATTTCTCGAATTGAGACCTGATTTATGTTGGTAATAGTATGGGAAACAAACCCTCAAAAGGGTACTCTCTGATTCCCACTACATGCATGCTAAATGTCGAGTCAAACCTATTTCTAAAAAGTCAACAGAAGCGATTTTTGTGAAAAATGACATGAATAATGATATAGATGACATGCAATCTGTTTGATCTTCATAGAAAGCTTTATTATGAATATAAGAATGTATTTTACCACGATCAACTCGACAATCTTTAGTGTAAACCCGGATTGGAACCGAAAGTCTTAATAAACGACTTTTTCGTAAACTATCGGTTCGGATCCGTACATGCATGTGTGAGACCTGTATTTTAGAGCATTTTTGACCATTGGCATTTTAGTTAAACTTTCTGGAAATTTTATGTCATAAGTCTATGCTTAGCCGATTCGAATGCATGTTTCCGATTTATGCATAAAGTTGACTATTTTGCCCTTTTTGATATAAAACGTGATTTTTGGAAAAGTGAAAGGATAGAAATCTTCATTTCTAATATATAAACTTGCACCGAAAATTTCGGATCAGTTGGTGGTCCAGATTGTGAGTTATGGCCATTAGCGTAAAACTATATTATAAATTTACATAAACGGTCCTTTTCGCGTAGAACCCGTTTCTGGCCACGTTTTGATACGAAACTCTTTACC
The DNA here is from genome assembly GCF_002127325.2 of Helianthus annuus. NCBI lineage: Eukaryota > Viridiplantae > Streptophyta > Magnoliopsida > Asterales > Asteraceae > Helianthus > Helianthus annuus. The sequence goes on along the minus strand of NC_035447.2, from coordinate 120,285,902 downwards.
AACAGAAGTAATATAATATTCTGGGAATTTTGATGATTTTTAATTAATTTTTGGCTGAACGGATCCTAGATCGCCTAGTCATTTCGGCTTATGTCGGTTTTGACCGTTTTAGCCATAAAATGAGTTTTACACCTCCTTTTGACCCGAAACCTTTTTCTACTGATTTTATATGATGAATAAATTATTTTAAGTGTTCTGGAAATATAAAAATCTCAGATTTAATTTGAAAACCCGAAAACGCCCTTAAATCGCATATTTAGCGTTTTAAGCGCATAGTAAGCGTTATACTTGTTTTAAACATATAAGACCTATACCTACTGATGTGTTTAGCATATTTTCATATAAAAACAGTAAGTATAAGTATATGAACTCAGACTTCCAGTTTTGGCACTTTTAGCCCATGAGAAATTACTAAAATACCCCTACGGTGCATAGTTTGGTTTTAAATGATAAATTTGATATATGGGTCATACCCTACTGATATAATATGTTATATTAAGTATATTTACTGTATGAACCAGACCCGAAAGTCAGATTTCTAATTTGACTCTTTTATAATCTTTTAAAAAGACCAAAATGCCCTTCTAAGGCATAAATTGAGTTTAAAATTATTCCGGGCAATATAGAACATAACTTACTGATATTATATCATATTTAAAGCATATTATATCAGGGAACTTGCATTTTAATCAGTTGTCTACCCGTATCGCCCTTTTTACGTTCGGTTCGGTTTACGTAACTAGTTTGCGTAAATTGACCGAAACGGGCCAAACGATATCATTTTTATTTCAAAATCCAGAATGTATTTAGTATACCCATATTATACAAGTATTCAAACTTTTCGGGTCTAAATCACATTCTATCCGGTCTTTCGCTTAATCGTGCGTAAACCGTATTATTCTTAAAACTAACCGGTCAAAGCTTAGGCTTAAATAAAAGACCCGTTAGGAATCTAATAGGTTAATTATAAACCTTTGTTCCAGATTAGGAGGCCCGGTAAAAGCTACCAACACTTATCATTTGTGACTTATACTTGCTCAGGTAAATACATTTTGACTTATTTTCCCTATACGGGCTTGGGGTACGGTATTTAAAATACCGCTTGATCGGGCGCACAAGTCCTGCGCCTTATGGGTGTACAGTCTTGAATAGCTTATGCGACTTCGTTTAAACAGTCTTGTCTTACTTAAAGGCTTTGGGGGGTTATTGACCGTGTCCCGGATATCCTTGGCATTATCTTACGAGATGGCCACGACCAGAGCACGGGGTGTAGGCGTACACCCGACGTGTATAACTCTTTAATGTGGTGTGTCATTTAATCTCTAGCCCGAACAGCAGATCCCGGGCCACCAGAGATATAAGTGCATGTAAATCGTTCACAAGTTTATATTATATAATTATCCCAAGTTAATAAAAATATTTATGCCTTGTGCATTTAAATCAATTTTCAATCATTTTCAAAATGAGTCAGTCGATTTGTATTTACCAGTGTAAACTGACGTATTTTTCCCAAAAGGTTAAGTGCAGGTACTATACGAAATAGGCTGGCTGTTTCCTAAGAGCGTCCACTATAGTCTCGCAAGCTCGGACGACAAATATCTGTTGAACTATTTTATCTTATTTGTATTTGATCCGCCCGTGGATCCGTTTCAACTACTGTGATATTTATTATTGCAAGTTATTTAAAAGTTGAAATGTATCTATTCTGCTTCCGCTGTGCATTATTTTATTGTGTTGTTTGTCTATGACGATGCCAACTACGTCACTGTACCCCACACCGGGCCCACCGGTGACACGTGGATATCGGGGTGTGACAGGTTGGTATCAGAGCCAACGCTGAGTGAATTAAACACTATCCTAATGTGTTTAATCTCAGTTACACAATTGCACATTCCTCGATTTTCGAGTCTAGACAAAGAACTTAGGAAATGTTCAACATTTCGTTTAATTTATTTTTATTATTTTGCTTTGTCTTATATATTTGTTGTGCAACTTGTTTGACTTTTTGACAGGATCACTATGCCGCCACGAATGAGAGGTCGAGGAGGATTTGCTACGTCTCACGACCATGAGGCAGGGCCCTCACATAGGCGAGCTCCATCCGCCACGCACAACACAGCCGCCAACGACCTTTGGAGGTCTTTCGCCGAGCCTGCTAGACACTCGGTATCCGCCAGCACTTCACCGTCTTTACCCCACTCATTTGGGCCCCACTCGGAGAATGGGCCCCATGGTTCGCATGGATCCTACATACCTTTGCATCAGTCACCGCACCAGTATCCAGCACCAGTCTACCAGGGTTTGTATAACCCTGATGCTTTTGTGGATGAGCCAGTGGGTCATAACCCACTTGGACCGGAGGACCACTTTTCTGGTGGTCACGAGATGGACGTCGACGAGGATACGGACCCCTCGCTACCACCGTCAGGTACGCCCAACCATCCCATTGAGATATCGGATGGGTCGCCATTTAGGGGATCACCCTACAATGGTGGGGACAGCTTTCAGGAGAGATTTAAGCAGCATGATTGGTATTACACCCCCAGCCACAACTCTCCGATGCTCCAGTCTCACCAGGTTTCGCCGGTGCACTCGCAGCACCACTCGCAGCAGCAGCTTCAGCAGCAGCCGCCTCTACCGCAGGACCTATCTGAGGCCCTATGGCGTGACGTGATCACTCCGTCACCACCGCCGCCACCAGTTTTACCTCCTCCGCCTCAGAGGCCTAGGAGGAACGCGCGCATGTCTACGCGCGGAGGGATTCGCATAGGCACCCCTCCACACGTTGGTAGCAGCCGCTACACGCCTCTTCCCGAGGAGTCCGAGACGGGGGAGTCTCAGCATCCCGTATCGGAGGTCACTTCAGTACCGATCCCGCCTCTGCCGCCGCAGAATTATGGAGAGCCGATTCCAGCTTATGCTAGTGCAGCTCAGTTTAACCCGTTCGAGCATGTTTTCCCTCAGGGTTATGATTACACAGGAGACCCTTATTGGCAAGCTGTGAACTACAGCTCACTCCCACCTAGTGGTCCATTGGGAGACACTTGGGCTGCTAGGCAGTCTACTTTTGGTTACCCTCCGGGTTACCAGCAGCCACCGCAGCCGCAGCCGTACCAGCCGCCGCAGCCGCAGCAGTACCAGCCACCGCCACCGGCGCCTATGATGTCGCCGCCGCAGGTTCAGGAAATCCTGCATGGGATTGATAGCATGCGACGTGAATTTCAACACGAGATGCGAGCTGATCGCCGTCGCACCAGTGGCATGTTCAAGAAGGTATTTGACCTGCTCAAGGGTAAGAGCAAGAGGGATCATTGAATCCTTCGATTTTTGTCTCATGTACTCATGTCCCTGCGTGGACATCCATCCTTGTACTCTACCCCTGCGTGGGTATATCTATCTTATTCTACCCCTGCGTGGGTATGTTATCCTGTTGACCCCTGCGTGGGTTTGTTTTATTTAGTTATTGTTGTTATTTGTTTAGCCCATGCGCGGGCATGTTATTCATGTTATTCATGTTATTTCGAAGTCCCGTTTAGGGCAAATATGTACTGGTACTTTATTTAAAATTTGAAATAGTTAATTTGAATTTCTCATTTTATTATGTACATGAATATAATATTAAAATAATGGAAAATATCAATTTTATTTTGATTTGCCATTTTATAAGGATCTTAGTAAGGTATAACCTAGCTTGAATGCCTTATAAACAGGCCTGGCTGTGATGGTAAAACCTGGTTGAAAAGATTCAACTCCCTGTTAACATCTGAAAACATGTTAACATTCCTGGCTAAGCGTGATCTGTAGAATCACACAAGCCACCCTTTTTAATAAATATCTACAGATTTTATCTGTACACAAGTCTGTTAACGACTTGATACCTACGGGTTATGACTATGTCATATAGTGACAGTTGTGGTTTATGACTCTCTGTCTAGTAAAGGATTATTTGTTTAATTATACAATTTATAATCCTATAAAAATCTAAATTTATAATTTAGTGATTGTCCTTGTGACTAGGCCTATGGTGCCAATATATATATTTTCATTCCTTGATTGCTAATAAGAGCCTGAATGAAATTTATTAAATTAACTGCTAAGGTTCTTGATACCATGGTTAATAAATCGTCTAGAACGATAATACTGTTAGGTTCTAAATTAGACCTTGTCCTTTATTGTAGCTTAAAGCTACAATGGCCAAATCGGAGGAGACCAACAGTCATTCTGGGGAACACTCAGATAATGCAAAGATTCACGTTACTGGTGCAGAGTTGCAAGCACTGATAGATAACGCTGTTGCCAAAGCTATGGATAGGCAATTCAGGGAATCTAGTGGTACTCGGAGTAGGACCCGAACAGAAACGCACGCAAAGCCCAAGACTCATTCTGAGGCTCACAGTAAGCCACCCTCTAAAAAGAGTGAGCCGAAGAAAGCTGAGGATGATAATCACTCCTCCAACCACAGCAGCGTCCCAAAGCAGGAGATTAAGCTGAAACATGACACGTACAGCAGGTCCTGTACGTACAAGTATTTTGTATCTTGCAAGCCCAGAGATTTCACTGGAGAAAAGGGAGCCGTCGATTGTATGACGTGGATTGATGAGATGGATACTGTGGTTGATATCAGCGGGTGTGCTGATAGGGACGTCGTGAAGTACGTGTCCCAGTCATTCAAGGGAGATGCGTTAGCATGGTGGAAGTCACTCCTACAAGCTGCCGGTAAGGCCACACTGTACGGTTTGTCATGGGAACAGTTTGTGGCACTGATCAAGGAGAACTTCTGCCCGCAGCATGAGGTTGAAAGAATTGAATCGGATTTTGTGTCTCTAGTTATGAAGAATCTTGATTGTCAAGCGTATCTTACTACGTTCAACACCTTATCCCGGTTAGTGCCTTATCTGGTGACCCCGGAGCCGCGTAGGATTGCTCGATTTATTGGGGGTCTGGCACCGGAGATAAAGGCTAGTGTCAAAGCTTCAAGGCCTACTACATTTAGATCAGTAGCTGATCTATCCCTCTCCCTCACTCAAGATGTCGTCAGACTTAGAGCTATGAAGAACTCTGAGGAGAACAAACGGAAACGTGAGGATGACACCTCACGAAGATCTGAAAAGCGACATAGAGGGAACAACGACCACAGGAAAGGGTCGGGGTCTAGGAAAAGTGATCATCAGTCGGGTGAGAAACCCAAATGCAAGGTTTGTAAGAGGCATCACTTTGGGAGATGCAGGCAAGAATCTAAGTCCCAGTCTTTTGAGAAACGTTGTGGGATCTGCAAGTCCACAGATCATAAAGCTGTGGATTGCAAGAAGATGAAGGATGCAACGTGTTTTGGTTGCAACGAGAAAGGGCATATTCGGCCCAACTGCCCAAAGAACGCGTGGAAAACAGATGATGGGAAGAAGACTAATGCGAGAGTCTTCAGAATGGACGCCAAGGAAGCAGTCCTTGACGACAACGTCATTACGGGTACGTTTCTTGTAAATGATGTTTTTGCTAGAGTCTTGTTTGATTCAGGAGCTGATAAGTCGTTTGTAGATGATAAGTTTTGTAAACTGTTGAACCTTCCTGTTAAAACCTTAAGTGTGAAATATGAGGTGGAATTAGCCGATGGAACCATAGAAACCGCCTCGACTGTTCTAGATGGATGTGTTATATCCATTAGGAATCATTCTTTCCCGCTATCCTTGCTTCCCTTTAAGCTAGCTGGATTCGACATAGTGATAGGCATGGATTGGTTGTCAAGTAACCAAGCCCAGATTCTGTGCAATAGAAAGCAAGTAATAGTGAAGACTCCGTCTGGTGAGACACTTACTATTCAAGGAGACACCCAGCATGGATTGCCGGAGCAAGTGTCCATGCTCAAGGCATCCAAGTGCATGCAGAAAGGATGTGTCATTTACATGGCACAAGTTACCATTGATGAGCCGAAGCCGAAGATTGAGGATATCCCTGTTATCTCGGAATATCCTGAAGTTTTCCCAGAAGAGCTACCTGGTTTGCCACCAGATAGGCAAGTAGAGTTTCGGATAGATATCATTCCAGGGGCAGCACCTGTAGCAAGAGCACCATACAGATTGGCACCAACGGAGATGAAGGAGTTGAGGACGCAGTTGGATGATTTGTTAGCTAAAGGTTTTATTAGACCTAGCTCATCTCCTTGGGGAGCGCCAATCTTGTTCGTTAAGAAGAAGGATGGATCGATGCGTCTGTGCATCGATTACCGTGAGCTTAATAAGGTCACTATCAAGAATAGGTATCCGTTACCCAGGATCGACGATCTGTTCGATCAACTGCAAGGAGCAAGCTACTTCTCAAAGATTGACCTCAGGTCAGGTTATCATCAGTTGAAAGTCAAAGACGAAGACGTACACAAGACCGCGTTTAGGACTCGTTATGGACATTACGAGTTCCTAGTGATGCCGTTTGGGCTCACCAACGCACCAGACGCATTCATGGATCTCATGAATCGCGTCTGCAAGCCTTATCTAGATAAGTTCGTCATCGTCTTCATTGACGACATCCTTATCTACTCGAAGAGCCAAGCTGAACATGAGAAACACCTTCGTTGTATTCTCAAACTTCTGTATCAAGAGAAGCTTTATGCCAAATTCTCGAAGTGTGAATTTTGGCTTCGAGAAGTCCAGTTCCTTGGACATGTAGTAAGCGAGCGTGGTATCCAAGTAGATCCCGCTAAAGTCGAAGCAGTCATGAATTGGCAGGAGCCGAAGACGCCTACTGAGATTCGCAGTTTCCTCGGATTGGCAGGATACTATAGGCGATTTATCGAGAACTTTTCAAGAATTGCTGCGCCCCTAACTTCGTTGACCCGTAAGAAGATTAAGTTTGATTGGGGCCCTAAGCAGCAGGAATCCTTTGACATTCTGAAGCAGAAGCTGAGCAATGCGCCAGTATTGACATTGCCCGATGGCATAGAGGAATTTGTGGTGTATTGTGATGCATCACACACTGGCATGGGTTGCGTACTCATGCAGAAAGGCAAAGTCATTGCCTACGCTTCTCGACAGTTAAAAGTACACGAGAAGAACTACACCACCCACGATTTGGAATTGGGTGCAGTTGTATTTGCATTGAAGCTATGGAGACACTACTTGTATGGAACCAAGTGTATAATCTATTCGGATCACAAGAGTCTTCAGCATCTGTTCAATCAGAAGGAATTGAACATGCGACAAAGGCGATGGATGGAAACTCTCAATGACTACGATTGCGAGATACGATACCATCCAGGCAAGGCAAATGTGGTTGCCGACGCCTTAAGTAGAAAGGAAAGGGTTAAACCGATCAGAATCAATGCCAAGCGCATTGAGATAAGAAATAATTTGAATGAAAGGGTATTAGCTGCACAGAAGGAAGCTGTGCTAGAAGCTAACTATCCTGCAGAAAAGTTGGGAGTAACTGAGGAGCAGTTATCCCACGACAAAGATGGAATGCTACGACTAAACGGACGAATATGGGTTCCAGTTTATGGAGGACTTCGGGATGTTATCCTCCAGGAAGCCCACAGCTCTAAATATTCCGTTCATCCTGGAGCTGATAAGATGTACCAGGATTTGAAAGCAAACTACTGGTGGATTGGTTTGAAAAAGTCAGTAGCTGAGCATGTAGCTAAATGTTTGACTTGTGCGCAAGTCAAAGCGGAGCATCAGAAGCCGTCAGGTTTGCTTCAACAACCTGAAATTCCCAAATGGAAATGGGAAATGGTGACAATGGATTTTATCACCAAGTTGCCGAAAACGAAAAAGGGAAATGATACCATATGGGTCATAGTAGACAGACTGACTAAGTCAGCTCATTTTCTACCCATCAAAGAGACATATAGCTCAGATATGTTAGCTCAATTATACGTCGATAAGATAGTAGCGCTACATGGTATACCTATATCTATTATCTCTGATAGAGATACTAGATATACGTCACATTTTTGGAAAAGTTTCCAACAGTCGTTGGGCACTCGTTTGAATTTTAGTACGGCTTATCATCCTCAGACCGATGGTCAGAGTGAGCGTACTATTCAAACCTTGGAAGACATGCTTCGTGCATGTGCGATCGACTTAGGTGGTAGTTGGGATAAGAACTTACCACTGATTGAATTCTCCTACAACAACAGCTACCATTCCAGCATAAAGGCTGCGCCTTTTGAGGCCCTATACGGTAGGAAGTGTAGATCGCCCATTTGTTGGGCAGAAGTTGGAGATGTCCAGTTGTCTGGACCAGATATCGTCTTTGAGACGACAGACAAGATCGTTCAGATCTGTGATCGTTTGAAAGCTGCCAGGGATAGGCAGAAAAGTTATGCGGATCCTAAGCGCAAGGATTTTCACTTCGATGTGGGTGAAAAAGTGTTGCTTAAGGTATCACCTTGGAAAGGTGTAATGCGATTTGGAAAGAAAGGCAAGCTAAGCCCGAGATATATAGGACCTTTCGAGATAATCGAACGTGTCGGGGCAGTCGCTTACAAGTTAAACTTGCCTGAAGAGCTTAGTGCTATTCATAATGTGTTCCATATCTGTAATTTGAAGAAGTGTTTCGCTGACGATTCACTGGTTATACCGCATACAGATATACACATAGACGAAAGTCTAAAATTTGTGGAAAAACCTTTGTCGATTGAGGATCGACAGGTAAAGAAGCTTCGAAGGAAGCATGTGCCTATTGTTAAGGTCAAGTGGGATGCCCGTAGAGGTCCCGAATACACGTGGGAAGTGGAATCCACGATGAAAGAAAAATATCCCCATTTGTTTGAATAAATCTCGGGGTCGAGATTTCTTTTAAGGGGGTGAGGATGTAACACCTCGAAAAATTTCGTCCAATAATGTCTTGACACGTGTCATAAGGTTCCGTTATGTGAAAACATACTTTAGAGGGACTAAAAGTGACAAACAGTGAAAACTATGGAACGTAAGGGTCCAAAGTGTCAACAATGGATAAATAGGCTCTATGATAACCCTACATAATGTTTATAACCTTAAACGGATGGTTCATGGATCATACGACGCGGAAATTGCACAAAAGTGAAGTATTGCAAACTATAGGGGCCAAAAGTGTCAACATGTTTAATTTATACCTCTGAGTGAACTTTTGGCAGACCCGAAGCTTTGAGAAGCTAAAATATACTCACTAGAATATGTGGTTAAAATTTCATGAAGTTTCGTCAACGTATGAGAAAGTTATGGCCAAAACCGTACTTAAGGGACTAAAAGAGTCAACGTCGAATTTCAGGGCTTTTCGGTTGAGCGCAAAGTTATCCGAGGGCATTACCATGTTGGTAAAAGTCCTAAGGTTCTTAAAAACCAAGTTTGGGGGTTTACGGGTCAATTTAAGCAGCCGAAACATCGCACGCAAGCTCAGGGACCAAAGCTGCCAAAACTGAAACTTGTTTGGCTGAACAGGGGTCAGGCGACCCGCCTGGTATAACCCAAACGGGCCGCGTGGGGCTGCCAGCGACAGAAAAATCGTATTTGGGTGATTTGGGTCCGAATTTGAGTGTCATACAGCTGTATCTCGCCTCCAAAAGCTCCAATGGGATGCCATGCATGGCTACTACAACAGTACCCTCGAAATTTCAGCTTTAAATCAGATTACAAACCATTTCTTGGACATTTGCATTTGATCAAGAACTTATTTCTCTCAAGAGCTCTCAAGAACTTTCAAGGCAGGCTTTCTGGAGTTAATCTGATCATCAAGGTCGAATCCTAGTGTTCACTAAACACCTATAGGACTCTTGTAAGCTCTCAATTCAATCTTTAATCCGTTCTTGTTGTGATTATTGCTAAAAGTCAAACTATTTGTTCATGAGCTTTGACTTTCTGATTAAATAAGTTTCAATCAGTCATTTCTCGAATTGAGACCTGATTTATGTTGGTAATAGTATGGGAAACAAACCCTCAAAAGGGTACTCTCTGATTCCCACTACATGCATGCTAAATGTCGAGTCAAACCTATTTCTAAAAAGTCAACAGAAGCGATTTTTGTGAAAAATGACATGAATAATGATATAGATGACATGCAATCTGTTTGATCTTCATAGAAAGCTTTATTATGAATATAAGAATGTATTTTACCACGATCAACTCGACAATCTTTAGTGTAAACCCGGATTGGAACCGAAAGTCTTAATAAACGACTTTTTCGTAAACTATCGGTTCGGATCCGTACATGCATGTGTGAGACCTGTATTTTAGAGCATTTTTGACCATTGGCATTTTAGTTAAACTTTCTGGAAATTTTATGTAATAAGTCTATGCTTAGCCGATTCGAATGCATGTTTCCGATTTATGCATAAAGTTGACTATTTTGCCCTTTTTGATATAAAACGTGATTTTTGGAAAAGTGAAAGGATAGAAATCTTCATTTCTAATATATAAACTTGCACCGAAAATTTCGGATCAGTTGGTGGTCCAGATTGTGAGTTATGGCCATTAGCGTAAAACTATATTATAAATTTACATAAACGGTCCTTTTCGCGTAGAACCCGTTTCTGGCCACGTTTTGATACGAAACTCTTTACCAACAGAAGTAATATAATATTCTGGGAATTTTGATGATTTTTAATTAATTTTTGGCTGAACGGATCCTAGATCGCCTAGTCATTTCGGCTTATGTCGGTTTTGACCGTTTTAGCCATAAAATGAGTTTTACACCTCCTTTTGACCCGAAACCTTTTTCTACTGATTTTATATGATGAATAAATTATTTTAAGTGTTCTGGAAATATAAAAATCTCAGATTTAATTTGAAAACCCGAAAACGCCCTTAAATCGCATATTTAGCGTTTTAAGCGCATAGTAAGCGTTATACTTGTTTTAAACATATAAGACCTATACCTACTGATGTGTTTAGCATATTTTCATATAAAAACAGTAAGTATAAGTATATGAACTCAGACTTCCAGTTTTGGCACTTTTAGCCCATGAGAAATTACTAAAATACCCCTACGGTGCATAGTTTGGTTTTAAATGATAAATTTGATATATGGGTCATACCCTACTGATATAATATGTTATATTAAGTATATTTACTGTATGAACCAGACCCGAAAGTCAGATTTCTAATTTGACTCTTTTATAATCTTTTAAAAAGACCAAAATGCCCTTCTAAGGCATAAATTGAGTTTAAAATTATTCCGGGCAATATAGAACATAACTTACTGATATTATATCATATTTAAAGCATATTATATCAGGGAACTTGCATTTGAATCAGTTGTCTACCCGTATCGCCCTTTTTACGTTCGGTTCGGTTTACGTAACTAGTTTGCGTAAATTGACTGAAACGGCCAAACGATATCATTTTTATTTCAAAATCCAGAATGTATTTAGTATACCCATATTATACAAGTATTCAAACTTGTCGGGTCTAAATCACATTCTATCCGGTCTTTCGCTTAATCGTGCGTAAACCGTATTATTCTTAAAACTAACCGGTCAAAGCTTAGGCTTAAATAAAAGACCCGTTAGGAATCTAATAGGTTAATTATAAACCTTTGTTCCAGATTAGGAGGCCCGGTAAAAGCTACCAACACTTATCATTTGTGACTTATACTTGCTCAGGTAAATACATTTTGACTTATTTTCCCTATACGGGCTTGGGGTACGGTATTTAAAATACCGCTTGATCGGGCGCACAAGTCCTGCGCCTTATGGGTGTACAGTCTTGAATAGCTTGTGCGACTTCGTTTAAACAGTCTTGTCTTACTTAAAGGCTTTGGGGGGTTATTGATCGTGTCCCGGATATCCTTGGCATTATCTTACGAGATGGCCACGACCAGAGCACGGGGTGTAGGCGTACACCCGACGTGTATAACTCTTTAATGTGGTGTGTCATTTAATCTCTAGCCCGGACAGCAGATCCCGGGCCACCAGAGATATAAGTGCATGTAAATCGTTCATAAGTTTATATTAAATAATTATCCCAATGTCACACCCCAACCGATGGCGGAATCATCGGGGCGCGGCACTGAGCGAAACAGATTGTTCAGAAGTTTCCACAACAACTATCATACAATTCAGTTACATAACACGTCCCATACCGTGTCCCAAATAATATCAAGTTATCATAGAAATCAACCAAACAATATGGGAACTGTTCCGACAACTCAAATCTTAATTATTACAGACCAAATTAAAATATTGTTTTAAGACTTCTAGACAGCTAACTATAGATCTTACTGACTACAGGTGCCAGTACAAGATCTACAGATAATTATGACCCTGGAGCAGGTATATGGACACTGTCCTAAGGTCACTGGCTCCTAGAAGCTTATTATTGCCTCGCTTCCCTAGCACGCTAGTAGCTTAAACACCTGTCACATACGTTAAAATAAAAGTCAATACATATAATGTAAAGGTGAGTACACAAGTTTGATATAGCATATAAAGTTCGAAAAGTTTACGCATAACCAAGCACGTACACAAGGGCAAACGATGCATGTAAATTATCAACATGGGACCATCGATACCAACGACTTCGGGTTGACTGTCCGAGACAGTTCGCAATACATGATTACCACTGTAATCCATGCAGGTAATTGTCCTTAGCAACCCCCGTGTGAACGGGTGCTGAGTCCAAACTATAGTACTACGTTGCTAAAGCAGGCAGATAGCACTCCACGTGTAAACATAATAAACAGCAATCATTTAGACAAGTAATACATGCAAGTAGGTTAGCGTTCAAATAGTTCGTGTTGTTTGTGAATTTGATAGATTACGTATGTAACACCCAAAAGTGCTGAAAGCAAAAAGGGATCGAGTATACTCACAGTGGTTGATCGTGGATTGAGGGGAGCACTGAGAATAGGTTAGCCTGAATAGTTTGATAACATAACGATGAGTAACGCGGAAAAGTAAACAATGTACTTGGATCGAGTAGGCCATTCGATCGGACAGCAGTTCGATCGAGTGGGCTGTTCGATTGGTTTGAAAGTCCGTTCGAACATCCATTCGATCGGCCGGCTGGCTCGATCGGCTGGTTCCTTCAAGTGGATTGTTTCTTCCTTTGATGTGAAGAATGTGTTTGTGTATGATGGTTTGTACTACCTTTCAAGTTGGCCGATCGAACAGCTGTTCGATCGGTTAGCCCAACCGATCGGTTAGCATTGCATTGTTTTCAAATATGTCACTCGATCGGTTGGCATGATCGATCGGGTGACATTCCAATGTTTCGAAAAGCCTAAGTGTTTTGAAGTTTAGTATCTCATGATTCGAGCAGTAATGATTACAATCGAGTGACGTAGTCGATCGAACAGTAACTCGTCAATACTACACTTCATGAGTTTGTGGGACTAAGTGCTAGTCGATCGGTTAGCCTAGTCGATCGGCTGGCATAGTCGTTCGGTTGGGCTGTTCGATCGAACAGCCTAGCCGTTCGGCCAGCTTCTCGATTCGGTTAACCTTTCACTTAACACTTGGTTATTCCCGTTAATTGTTGATGTTTTAGAGATATTTTGACTACGAGTTGAACCACAAGGCTGAAGTCCCTACTTAGTCTACTGACTCGAGCAGGAATCACCCAAACTCGGTCAGAGACGGTTTGGAACCTAAGTTTAACGTTTAACCCGAAATCGGTATATCTCTCGGTAGAACCCGAATCTTGAACCATGTGTTTGTTTAGGTTGATTTGTAAATCGGTTCAAGTCTCGTTTTCACCTTTTTGAGTGTAAAAGAGTTGAAAGATAGATGAAAACCCATCTTCCAATCCTTATCCACCGTGAAATGTTAAGATCTTTGGAAGATTTTAGGTTATTTATGTGGAAATCGGTTAGATCTAAGTTACTCATGGTGGAATGATGCCAAAACTTAGTGTTCTTGAAGAACACATGATGACATCACCCAAGAACACCTAGATCTTGGTGATTTCATGGATGAAATCCAAGTTTTGAAAGATAGAAAGATGGAGAATCGATTAATGAACAAAAACGTACAAGGATTAGAGCGAAATACTTACCGGTTTGAGAGAAATCTGAGATTTAGTGAGAAGAAGAGGCTGGTCGGTCAGAGCTTTTCCAAAAGTGGAAAGTTTGACAAGGACAGCCCTATTTATAGGCTTCCAAAAGAGGAAAGGGTCAGCTGATCGAACAGCATCCCTGATCGAGCAGCTGTCCGATCGAACAGCCTGTTCGATCGGCTAGCCTGTTCGATCAGGTTGCCCTGTTCGATCGGCTTGCCTGGTTTTTGAGTGTTTCGCGACGATTTTCGATATTCCGACTTAGAACGATGATTTGAGGATGATAGAATTTCCTAATCAAATTACTTTTAGTCTCAACTACTATATCTAACATACAAGCATCCTTACAACCATTTCGGGTTCGATTTCCATTGAGTTTGATTCACCTTGAGTCTTGATTGATTTGATTGATTCACCACACACTTTAACATAAAATAAGCATGCACAAGTAACACATAAGGCACACACACACGTATAAAAAGTACTAAAATCCCCACACTTGAGTTTGATGATTGATTTGATTAGCTTGATTATTGATTGACTAGCTTTATTGCATTGTTACTTCCTATCATTCACAGTCGGTCGTTGATTCACAGTTCGATTATCGGTCGATTAGTTTGATTATACAACACTTACTCCAAATAATATGAAAATCAAAATGAAAATAAAATGAAATTAATCTTTATTAATCTTTAATTCCAATAACAGTCAACACTTGACTTTGACTTTGACTTTTGGAAAACACGGGGTGTTACACCCAAGTTAATAAAAATATTTATGCCTTGTGCATTTAAATCAATTTTCAATCATTTTCAAAATGAGTCAGTCGATTTGTATTTACCAGTGTAAACTGACGTATTTTTCCCAAAAGGTTAAGTGCAGGTACTATACGAAATAGGCTGGCTGTTTCCTAAGAGCGTCCACTATAGTCTCGCAAGCTCGGACGACAAATATCTGTTGAACTATTTTATCTTATTTGTATTTGATCCGCCCGTGGATCCGTTTCAACTACTGTGATATTTATTATTGCAAGTTATTTAAAAGTTGAAATGTATCTATTCTGCTTCCGCTGTGCATTATTTTATTGTGTTGTTTGTCTATGACGATGCCAACTACGTCACTGTACCCCACACCGGGCCCACCGGTGACACGTGGAAATCGGGGTGTGACAAGTCACAGTCCTTGAATCATGTTTATGTTGTGTTTGGGTTTGTAATGTTTAGACAAGTTTATGGTTGTTGGGTGTTAACCCGTTAAGACATTGTTTTGATTTTATTTTAATGGATGATCTTGCATATTTTTAATTCATATAGCTTGTTATGATTAAGCTATGGTATTAAGAAGTCACACCAAATTAACCACGCTTCCGCAAAGCCAGGGTGTGACAGCTTGGTATCAGAGCTCTGATCATAGCGAACTAGGATTCCTTCTCGAGTCTAGACTATGATCACTAGGGCTCTCACGAAAACATTTTTACTTCATACCACTTAAGTCCAGATCCAAAACCTTTTTATAAACAAATGTTGAGCATATTTTATTTATTATTTTTAGGCTCAGTCTGGGAGGCTGAGGCTCGGTCTGGGAGACTGAGGCTCGGTCTGGGAGGCCGAGGCTCGATCTAATGGATCGAGGTAGATGTCTAGTGGGACTAGGGAGTCAGTCTGGGAGGCTGGGAGAATTGACTAGTGGGACTAGGGAGTCAGTCTGGGAGGCTGGGAGAATTTGCTAGTGGGACTAGGGAGTCAGTCTGGGAGGCTGGGAAAAATTGGCTAGTGGGACTAGGAAAGACAGTCTGGGAGGCTGGGAGGCTAGTGGGACTAGGAGGATTATGTGATTATTATTTGGTAACTTATGTGATTACCTGATTTACTAATTATTTGTGCATAATTGACATCATGAGTCACCCGTGCCATGCGACATGTTTATGCGTATGTGATTCGGATACCACCGGACCTTTACCCATAGTATCTGATGACATTATATCCTCCGAGCACGAGGTGCATACCTCCGATTACACGAGCACTGATGACGATGACTTTCAGCGCCATCTGGCAGAGATTCCGGCACCCATACCTTTCGCTGATGAGCCTATTGATGACCCTCCTGCTGAGTACTTACCCTTAGTTGTGATACCAGCTCCTATTCCTTTAGCTGTCTATCCCGCATATGACTTGCTACTCGACGCCGAGGCTGACGGCGATATCGATTTGTTTGAGGACGAGCCTTTTGAGGATGAGATTCCGGATGCAGCCCTTCTTCCCGCTGGCGATCTTCTGATGATCGCTGACGCCCCTGCTGAGGACTCGCCCGCACATTCACCGGTCCCAGACTCCTTTGAGTCTGTGGCATCCGCACCTTCTCACGAGGTGAGCGCACAGCATTTCGCACACGACTCGGATCCTGACCAGGCATCCTCAGCAGCACCTATTCCGAGCTTTGCATTTGAGCATGACGACATAGAGGATTCTGATCCCATTTTCCCTCCGGGATTCGACCCGGATCACGACATTGAGTTTATCCCGATGGACCAGCTCGTGGAGGACCCCGCTGATCCAGTTGACCCTATTGATCCTGAGTTCGACTTCGATATGGCTTTTGATGACCATGAGCCTGCCTTGGCTCCTGAGCAGGCAGCTGCTCTAGATCCTATGCATGAGCATGACCTGGTACATGCTGGCGTTCCTGTTGAGCCCATTATAGCTGACCCGCCTGTTGGCGACCTTCCTGTTGATGATGTTCCTTTGTTAGTTGGTGATCATGTTGTTGCTATCGATCCTGTTGTTGATCCACCTTTAGTTGCTGATATACCGGTCGACCATCCTATTGCACCAGTTGACCCTGTCGTTGTTCCTCCATTTGATCCCATTCCGCTCAAGCCTGAGCACGCACTGTTTGCAGAGCACATGGATCCACCCGATGAGGATGCTCAGCACGGTTGGATACCTGCTGACGAGGATGTTCCACTTTTGCCCCCTCAGATCCCTGTTACACGATCTGTTGATTTCACTTTTCAGGTTCCACGGTTTGTACCTCCAGCGAGGCCTGGAGAGGGTTCCTCAGCCCATCCTTTTGGGCACGTACCGATGTCTATTCCCTTCATGCCCCAGATGTCATCTGTTCCACCCTCTACTTCATCATTTCATGTGGCACCATTTGACCCCACCAGTGAGCCCTTGCTTTGGCCGACGCCATCAGCGATGCCACCTACTGATCCATATCATTCGTTTCATGTTGGACCCACTATAGAGGACGTTTTGATGTCCTTCGTTCATCAGCATGAGTCGCACACGCAGCGTCTCCAGGAGCTCGAGAGAGCTCAGATGCCACCATGTTCATGCCATGTCAGATACACTCCCCTCTTCAGCCAGGTCGATCTTTACCCCCAGATTTTGCTGCTCGTCTCTTTACACTAGAGCAGCAGGTTGCTTCTGTTATTCGCACTCAGCAGGCTATGGAGGAGGATTGGCTTCTGTTACGCCGCTTGCTTTACTCTCACTTTCCCCCTCCTCCCCCGCCATCCGCATAGAGCTCATCAGTGCTATATAGGTAGACGTTGGTGAGACGACCGCGATTGTGACTGCACAGCATTTTGGAGACCAGCTGATGATACTGACTTTTCTTGACACTTGTTTGATGTACTTGATGTATTTGACACTGACATGATATAGTTTTTGGACAGGGGTGATGTAGCCCCTGATTGATTGATGATTGTATGACACAGTGATGTATTGATACACTTACTACATTGTGGTCTCGATATATATGGCAATCGCAGTATTCTCACCATATCTGATTCACTTGATTGCTTATTTATATTTTTATGACATGGGATGTTGGGACATGGGATGTTGTGTATATAATACTTGTGACATGGGATGTTGGGACATGGGATGTTGTGTGTATAATAATCGTAACACGGGATGTTGTGTGTGATATATTGATAACAAGAGATGTTATGTGCTATTATTATTACTATATACATACGCTTTATTATGGCCTGACCGACGTATACATCTTTAGAAGATGCCGCCAAGACGTCAACCTCAGCCAATGCCTACGACTCAGGACGAACTACAGCAAGTCATTGCTGCCGCTATTGCTCAATATGCTGCCTCGCAAGGAGGAATGAGTGGAAGCAACTCCGGCAACACGGGCAACAACAACAATCCACCGCATGGGTGCACTTACAAACAATTCTTGGACTGCAAGCCCGTAAACTTCGATGGCACAGGTGGTGCTGTTGCTTTCGTCCGCTGGGCTGAGAAAACCGAGTCCGTACTTCGCATGAGCAAATGCGCGCTGGATCAACAAGTCACTTATATCTCAGGGCTATTTTTAGATGGAGCCCTATCATGGTGGAATCTACAAGTCCAGACACTTGGCGAAGCTGCTGCTTACGCGCTGACCTGGACTGAGTTGAAAGAACTCATGCGCAAGAAGTACTGTTCTCGCGCTGAAATTCAGAGATTGGAGACCGAGTTTTGGCATCTAAAAATGGAAGGTTCTAAGATAGCTGAGTATGTTCAGAGGTTCCACGACTTGTCGCATGTGGTACCCTACATGGTTACGCCTGAGTTCAAGAGGATTGAACGCTTCATTTGGGGATTGGCTCCTCAAATAATCAGCATGGTGACTTCCTCCAAACCTGCAACTATCACAGAAGCCATTGATTTGAGTGTGGCTCTCACCGAAGAGGCAATTCGGTTGAACAAGTTTGATGAAATTGAGCCCAAGAAGAAAGAGACTCATGTGGAGTCATCTGGCGGCAACAAGCGAAAGTTTTCGAATTTCAAGCAGGGCACCGGGATGGTGGTTAAGAAAGGGGAATCGAATGCGCCAGCTCAAGATTCAGCTGGTGGTAGGAAGAAAGGTAAGGGATATATGGGTGCACAACCCAAGTGCAACTCATGCCAACGCCATCACTCTGGCCGATGCGGGCCAAAAGTTTGTGAATCATGTGGAAAGACTGGTCATTCAAAGGATTCTTGTTGGGCTAATGCTGGCCGGGGAGGCCAAGGAGGATATGGGAATAGGAACAGCCGTGGTGGTGCTGGAAACCGCCCACAAGGAAACCAGGGAGGTGATGGAAACCATGTCAATCATGCTAACCAAGCGGGCGCCATGAATCGAAACCAGGGAAACAACCAAGCAGGAAACAATGGTGGGAACGGGCAGAGGCCCGGATGTTTTAACTGCGGTGATGTTGGGCACTACAAGAGGAATTGCCCAGAATTGAACCAAGCACGCGGAAGGGTTTTCAACATAGAAGCAAGGGAAGCGCGCCAGGATCCCAATGTTATCACTGGTACGTTCCCTGTAAACCAACGCTATGCATCCGTTTTGTTTGATACTGGTGCCGATTATAGCTTCGTATCGCTAGAATTTAAGAATATGCTTGGTTTAGCCGCTAGTAAATTAGATATTCCATACTCGATCGAATTAGCGAATGGGAAGTTAGTAGAGGCTAACGAGGTGATGCGAGGTTGCGTAATCGAGCTGGGAGAGCGTGAGTTTGCTCTCGATCTACTACCAGTCCAGTTGGGAAGCTTCGACGTGGTAGTAGGGATGGATTGGTTATCGAGTAACAAAACAGAGATAGTTTGTCACGAGAAGATAATTCGTATTCCGACCAATGATGGTGAGACCATTGTTGTTCATGGGGAGAAGCGTGAAACGCCGTTGAGGATGATTAGCTGCCTGAAAGCAAGGAAGTGTTTGCAGAAAGGATGTGTTGCCTTTCTGGCACACATTGTGGATAAAAAGGCTGCTGAGCCGAAGATCGAAGACATCCCTGTCGTGAGGGAATACCCAGAAGTCTTTCCAGAAGACTTGCCTGGATTGCCGCCTCAGAGACAAGTAGAGTTCCACATTGACTTAGTTCCAGGCGCCGCGCCTGTGGCTAAGGCACCTTACAGACTTGCTCCGTCTGAGATGCAGGAACTGTCGACACAACTTCAAGAGTTGTTAGACAAGGGATTTATCCGACCAAGCTTCTCGCCTTGGGGAGCTCCAGTTTTGTTTGTGAAGAAGAAGGGCGGTAGTTTCCGTATGTGCATTGACTACAGAGAGTTGAACAAGCTGACGATCAAGAATAGGTATCCCCTGCCAAGAATCGATGATCTATTTGACCAACTTCAAGGGTCAAGCTTCTATTCAAAGATCGATCTTCGATCTGGATACCATCAGCTACGGATACAGGAAGAGAGTATCCCAAAGACAGCCTTCAGAACTCGATATGGACACTACGAGTTTCTCGTTATGCCGTTTGGTCTGACAAACGCACCTGCAGTGTTCATGGATCTGATGAATCGAGTTTGTAAGCCGTACTTGGATAAGTTCGTGATCGTATTCATCGATGATATTCTGATTTATTCAAAGACGAAGGCTGAGCACGAGCAGCATCTTAGAGCCATTCTGGAGCTGCTGAAGAAAGAACAGTTGTACGCCAAGTTCTCTAAGTGTGAGTTTTGGCTACGAGAAGTGCAATTCCTTGGGCACGTGGTAAACGGTGATGGAATCCACGTGGATCCAACCAAGATCGAGGCAATCAAAGATTGGGAAACGCCAAAAACGCCAACCGAGATTCGGCAATTCTTGGGTTTGGCTGGTTATTATCGAAGGTTCATCGAGAACTTTTCAAAGATCGCTCAACCATTGACACTCCTCACGCAGAAGGATAAGAAGTTTGATTGGGGAATCAAACAGGATGAAGCGTTTCAGATATTGAAGGATAAGCTTTGTAACGCGCCAATCTTAGCTCTGCCAGAAGGTACAGATGATTTCGTGGTATACTGCGACGCTTCACGTCAAGGATTGGGTTGCGTGTTGATGCAACGCCAGAAGGTTATTGCTTACGCGTCACGCCAACTGAAAGTGCACGAAAAGAACTATACCACGCACGATTTGGAGCTTGGCGCAGTGGTTTTCGCTTTGAAGATCTGGAGACACTACCTTTATGGTACGAAGTACACAATCTTCACCGATCACAAGAGCCTCCAGCATATATTCAACCAGAAGGAGTTGAATATGAGGCAAAGACGATGGGTCGAGTTGTTGAACGACTACGACTGTGAGATAAAATATCACCCAGGGAAGGCGAATGTGGTCGCCGATGCCCTAAGTCGTAAGGAAAGAATCAAGCCCATAAGGGTTAGAGCTTTGGAGATGATCATTCAGACCGATCTTTCCTCGCGCGTTCGTGCAGCGCAACAAGAAGCTCTCAAGGAAAGAAACCTTGAAGAAGAGTATCTCCGTGGGATGGAGAAGTTATTGGTACCAAACAGGGAAGGAACGTTGTGTTTTGAGAACAGGATTTGGGTTCCTTTGTTTGGTGGTTTAAGGAAGGTTATTTTCGATGAAGCTCACAAGTCACGGTACTCTATCCACCCTGGAGCGGATAAGATGTACCAGGATCTTAAAGATTATTATTGGTGGCCTAGGATGAAAGGCGATGTTGCTGTTTATGTGAGCAAGTGCTTAACATGTGCCAAGGTTAAGGCAGAATACCAGAAGCCTTCAGGACTTCTGCAACAACCAGAGATTCCCAAGTGGAAGTGGGAACAAATCTCTATGGATTTTATTACGAAGTTGCCAAGAACGCCAAAAGGCCATGACACTATCTGGGTGATAGTGGATCGATTAACGAAGTCAGCACACTTCTTGCCTATCCGCGAAAAGGATAACACAAGCAAATTGGCCGAAATTTACATGAGAGAGATTGTTACACGCCATGGAGTACCTCTCTCGATTATCTCTGATAGAGACGGAAGGTTCATATCGAGGATATGGCAATCTTTCCAGGAAGCTTTTGGCTCAAAGTTGAATCTGAGCACTGGTTTTCACCCGCAGACCGACGGTCAAAGCGAGCGGACGATTCAGACGTTAGAAGACATGCTGAGAGCATGTGTGATGGATTTGGGCGGTAGCTGGGATAAGCATTTACCCCTGGTTGAGTTTTCATACAACAACAGCTACCACACCAGTATTGGTGCCGCGCCGTTTGAAGCTTTATATGGGCGCAAGTGCAGATCGCCGCTTTGTTGGGCTGACGCAGGTTATAGACAATTGGTTGGTCCTGAAATGGTACAGGAAACCACAGATAAGATCGCGCAAATCCGAGACCGTATCAGCGCGGCTCGTGACAGGCAGAAAGCCTACGCGGATCGAAGCAGGAAACCTCTAGAGTTTGAGGTTGGTGAGATGGTTTTGTTAAAGGTATCACCCTGGAAGGGTGTGGCACGATTTGGGAAACGTGGGAAGTTGAACCCGAGATATATTGGACCGTTCAAGATCTTGGAGAGAATCGGGTTAGTAGCTTACAAGTTGGATTTACCTGCCGAACTAAATGGTGTTCACGATACATTTCATGTATCCAATCTGAAGAGGAGTCCAACTCAAGATAACGTTGCCATTCCTACCGACGAAATTCATGTTGATGACACGCTCCACTTCGTTGAAGAACCTGTTGAGGTCACGGATTGGAAAGTAACAAGACCCGCCGGAGCAGTGTCAAGCTCGTCAAAGTTCGTTGGAATGCTAGACATGGTCCTGAATTCACCTGGGAGCGTGAGGACCGAATGAAAGAGAAATACCCCCATCTATTTCCTGAGAACCCAGCTTCTACAAGCAGAACTTAAAATTTCGGGACGAAATTTTTCTAACGGGGGGAGAATGTGACAACACTCACTAAACCAGGTATCCGTACGACTTAATTAACTATTAATTGTTGCTTAATTACTGTGCTTAACTGAGATTCCTGATGAACTGCTACTTGACTGTTGATACTTGTACATATCTGCATCATACTTTGATTTCCGTCACTACATTATTTATTTACTGAACTCTAGTGACAAACATGATGCACAAAAGCACAGTAGCATTTGAACGGATAACCTATTGAACATGCTGATATAGCCAGCATCAGGCAGACACTGCCTCTAAGGGCCTGTATGAGCCAGAAATATTTTACTACACCCATAGTGTGTGTAGGGATACAAGGGTTGTTAAACTGCGACTCTAGGAATAAGAAACAGAGATTGGATGTGCCTAAAACGTACTCTAAGCACAAAACACAGCACTTTTATTAACACACTAGCTTCTAGCTAACTAATAAAGTGCCAAAACATGAGGAAATATTCCTGACACTTTGCAGAATAAATTGTGTCGCTAAAAATATTATTTACGACGCTTAAAAGATTACTTAAGCACTTTAACAGATTACTATCCAACCGAACAACCGGACTATACCCGGAACATAAAAATATTGCCAGAAATATTATTAGTCTTTTTCTGGGCCAGTTAGGGTCCCTGATTACCCTAACACTCGCAACATAACACATCATGCAACTAACGGGGTTAATCCCTAAAGTTAACCGACTTAACATAACTAAACACTAACTGAACGATTGGAATCGAACCATAGGACCCCCCCCCTTGGGCCGGTTTGGTTCTCTTGTAACTAGGTTAGTACAACTTTGAATATTTAAATGGTTTATGTCTAGTATCTAGTAGACATAAAAACCTTTGGATTATGGCACATGAATTTTCTATAAATACCCTCACTAACTCATGAGATTATCACACCACAAATCACCAAACACTCTCCTCTCTCTTGTCTCCCCACTCTCGGCCGAGAGCACCCCACATCCATCCATCCATCCATTTCGATTTCCATCTTGCAAGTTCCAAGTATCTACAAGGCTTACGGGTCACGTATTAGGAAGCTTGAAGCAATCGGAAGTGGAAGGACCTCGTTTCTTAGCTTTTATCCACCACATTTTCGACTAGATTCTTCCCTAGCCCCGAGCTAGAGGTATAATGTTTAAAACTCACTCTCGATCGTATCTAAAGTGGTTAATATGAGTTATAACGGTTAAAATTCGGAATCATGCGTTTTGAATCTCTAAAGTCTACTAAAACTTGAATTTTGTTGGTTAAAAGCTCATAACATGTGTAAAAGTTGTAGTATTTGAATATGTTGATTATTGAGGCCCGATCTACGTTGTGGTGGCTCTTCTCATCGTTTAACCCGACTTTGTTAAAATCATAGATCTTGACATAAGCTTATTTCTGTCGGTACGAGGGTTAAAAGGTGAAACTCCACCACACGAGAAACATGAACTT
The DNA here is from genome assembly GCF_002127325.2 of Helianthus annuus. NCBI lineage: Eukaryota > Viridiplantae > Streptophyta > Magnoliopsida > Asterales > Asteraceae > Helianthus > Helianthus annuus. Next base: position 120,261,819 of record NC_035447.2, on the reverse strand, counting down.
GTGTAAAAGTATTATTACTAGTAAAATGGTGTTTAAAACTAGCGGATCTACGTATCTGCAAGTGGTATTTTCGTAGAACCAAGTGTCGAGAAAAATCATGTTTTATATAAGTTGGATGACAAACTAACAAATATGATTTTACAAACCACAAGTGTATAAACACTTGTGAAATAAGAAGTTTCGACGAAATAACAATCTTTGAGAAAGATGACGGGAAGTTGTAAAGGATGATTTATTCTAAAAACGGGGTTTTTACAAGATTAAACTATTTTATACATAGATCCACCAAATATAACGAGATCTACACAATAGTTTTCGGAAAAACTACAAGTTCATGTAATAATGCGATTTACATACTAATCGACAAGTTTGAAGTGTTGAAAATTAGTTTGATGTGTTGGAAATTGATTGGTTGATTTAAAGAAGTGTTGAAGTGACTTTGTAAAAGAAAATGATACGCTTGAAAGCGTGGCCACCTCCAGTTACAGAGGAAACTCTGGCGAATTTTTTCTAAAATCTAACACTTAGAATTATTTACAAGTGTTAAACTATTTTTGAAATGTTTTCAAAATATATTTCGCCAAGACTTTATTTATTAAATAATCGGGTGGGATTTTCACAAAACTAAACGTAATAAATATATATTCGGTAAATATATTTTTCACCACACTGTTTATGATTATTTTGTGAAAATATATAAATATTATTTTTAGAGTAAAAATAATATTTACAAACGTTGACGAACCCAAAATAATACAAACGCTTACACAACGAACGTATAAGTTACAACGGTAATTATTATTACCACTTAATCGTTAAAACGTAACTTACGCTTTATACGGAAATATTCATAAACGCGTATTTTGTCAACGTATTATTTTGGAAAGTATTAAGTGAAGAGAAAATATAATATTTTTGAGAAAAATATTTATATTTTGGAATGAGAAGTAAAAATATATATTAAGTGGGACTTAATGAGATGATACAAATACACATGTATTAAATCCCCCATCCTTGGGAAGGAAATTAAATTACTAAGTACATACAAGGAACGGTTGTCTAACTGTTTCCCCAAAAATGTAAACTATAAAGCTAAGACACGGCCATCCGTCTAATAGAATTAGCACATGTAGGTCGTTGCACAGCTATCGGATATTTGGAGTACTTGGTATAGCGACGCACTGACTGTGAGTTCATGTCCCCCTTTTCTCTTAACTCATTTCAGTTTTATAAACTGCGGGGGTGAAATACATGTTACTATGATTATGAATACTTGATACATGGTATGGTTAGCGTAAGGAGGGTTATTACTTAGATCATGTGAGTGGGTAGGCGGAAACTGGAGGCCATTAATCCTCATTGTAGGACCGAGGGACGTAAGCGGTAGATCTATCTGGGTGTAGCGAGCCCAACTCCAGGTCCAGCATAACGGACCTTGGGGTGACTTTGTGCCCGACGCAAAATCCGCTAGGTTTGAGTCTTCCTACTTGCACTTCACACATATCAATGGACTTGCAAACCATTGGTGATCTCTTTTTCCTTATTTGCTACATACCAGGATTTTTGATAAATACAAAGGTTTATTTACTCACTTTCACATGAACTCGCTCAACATTATTGTTGATTTTTCAACTTACATGTATTTCAGGGAATTAAAGATCTGGCACGGTATGGCATGTTTTCCGCTGCATAAGTCACCAGGGTCATCCAGGGTTCGGGGAATGTGACTCTTTCCTGGACAAGTCACAGTCCTTGAATCATGTTTATGTTGTGTTTGGGTTTGTAATGTTTAGACAAGTTTATGGTTGTTGGGTGTTAACCCGTTAAGACAATGTTTTGATTTTATTTTAATGGATGATCTTGCATATTTTTAATTCATATAGCTTGTTATGATTAAGCTATGGTATTAAGAAGTCACACCAAATTAACCACGCTTCCGCAAAGCCAGGGTGTGACAGAATATAAACTTTGAGTTTGTAAACCAATTAATAAAAAAGATAGATAGATACGTACTAGTGGGACTAAATTACGTCAACTATATGAATCAATGAAACTGTTACACCTAAATACACAGAACAAAATTATTTATATAAATATTCGTATAATAGCTCAGTTGATAAGGGCCCATTCTATACACACCCCCCTCCTTCCTGATTACACACCCCCTTGTGAGAGGAAAACTCTCGGTCCCACGCAGGCCCCACCTGTAAGTATGTGAGAGGAGGGGGGTGAAAAAAGTAAATAGGGGGGTGTAGAAAGTAGCACCCTAATGGGTTCTCGGTTATCGGGTCAGTACTTATACGGGCCGTATGATCACCAAAGTTATATTGCAAAAAAAAAAACCTGACCTGACCCGACTCGACCCGAAACCCGTTCCGACCCGGACCCGTTCCAACCCAGACCCGTTCCGACCCGGACCCGTTCCAACCCAGACCCGTTCCGACCCGGACCCGTTCTGATCCAGACCCGTTTTGACCCGAACCAAAAGAACCCTTTTTATAATTGACCCGTTTTGACCCGAACCCGTTTTAACCCGAACCCGTTTTGACCCATGACCCGACCCGACCCGACCCAACCCGTTTGCCAGGTCTACAAATGAGTTAAGCTTTATAAATGAAGCAACTTAAACTCGAGTCAAAGTTGACAGAGCTTGAACTTAAAAATGACTTTAAAACATGTAACAAGTGAGGTTCAAGTTTACATGACCTCAAGTTGACTACTTGTTAACTTTCTTATTAGCCATTTTTTATACCTTGCTTTTTTTTGCTTTTAATTTCATAAAACAACCAAATAATTGAAGACATGAATAACATGAGATGTCTCCAAATTATTGAAAAGAATTCCTTAAAATCCATTGGTCTTAATCAACAACCCCATTGGTTATGTGGGTCTTAAGCCCCAAAAAAGCAAAACTTGTGCGCTGAAAATAAGATCAGAAGACCCACATTCTAAAAGAAAAAGAGGCTTGTGTAAAAAGCTAAACAACACTTGCAAGCCACATGTGATGTGAAAATGTCATCATGAATGCATGCTTTTTGCTGTCTATAACCACTTGCCACCTTTTCACATCCATTACATCACAAAAAACCTGTTGGTGTTTTTTTTTTCTTTTTTTCTGAAAGTATTTTTTTTTTTTTTTGAAATTAGTGAATTATTCGTGAATGTCGGAAGGTCTAGTATACGTTGTGTTTTAACCGGGTCCGCGTCAGAGAGTCCTCTCGCACAATAGATCCCAAATTTAAATCCCTCAATAAGAAACCCCTATAACCCAAACTCAAACCCGATACCTGGAAGGGAAAACTCACTCAAACCGACTATAGGTGAAACTTAAATACCTGTGGCCACTGTAATTCATATCTTAAATCAAACTACAAAAATCTCAAACCGGCCTAACTACTTGCGTTGCTTTAATTTGGGTGACTCAGTCGGTTTCATTAGTTTATCAATACTCGTACGCCGTTTGTAGGAGTTTTTTGTCACTTTTTCCACACGGTTAAAGATAAATAGATGCAAGTCTCCAAGGCCGGCTCTTGGGCCGGTTAATCCGTGTCATCACTCGAGGCCAAGGGCCTGAAAGGTTTTTATAAGCTTTATGCATTCTACATAAGAAGTTTTATTGAAAATGATATACAGTTTGACAGTTCTAGAAAGTAGAAATAATTAGTTTGGAGGATTAAAACTTCAAATTTTAAATATAAATTGTAACATAACAAACATTGAACTAGAAAATGTGGGGGAAGGGTTGGGTTGTTAACATGGAACCAATCAATCAAACAAATGAAAGATAACCTTATACATATGACTCAAAGATTGGAGACCATTACCAAAACATGAACAATTTACTATCTTCCTTTACTAAACAATCAAACCCTTTAACCATCATATTCATATACGATGTTGTTGTAGTTGCAACAACCTAGAGTAAGCCCCATCGGGTCGGCTTACAAGCTCACCATGGCTACCCTGTTCCACGATCCGTCCGTCTTGGACCACACCAATACTATCAACCCCTCGGATGGTTGATAGACGGTGAGCCACCAGAACAGTGGTTCGACCCCTCATCAACCTTTCGAGTGCCTCTTGAAGGACGCACTCGGATTCAGCGTCTAGCGCGCTAGTGGCTTCATCTAGTAAAAGAATTGTTGGGTTTTTTAAAACGGCTCGGGCTATTGCGATTCTTTGTTTTTGTCCACCCGAAAGCTGAACTCCTCGTTCCCCGACCGGAGTTTTGTATCCGTCGGGTAAGCCGCTAACGAATGTATGCACATTTGCTGCGGTTGCGGCTGCGATAACCTCGGCCTCTGTCGCCCCGTCTTTCCCGTATGCAATGTTTTCCATAATGCTTGTAGCAAAGAGTGCGGGTTCTTGTTGGACTAACCCGATTTTCAACCGGAGAGACTTTAGATTTAAACGTCGAATATCTTTCCCATCAATCATAACCTTTCCAGCTGTCGGGTCATAGAATCTCTCGATTAATGCGATAACCGAGCTTTTCCCAGAGCCACTGGCTCCCACTAGAGCCTGGCTCTGGCCGGCCCGTATTCTAAGGCAAAAGTCCTTGAATACGGACACATCAGGTCTCGAAGGGTATGAAAAGTCAACCCGACGGAGTTCGATCTCGCCTCGGATAGTTTCAACCGGTTCAGCATCCGGGTCATCCGGGTCGATCCGTGTTGATCTATCGAGGATCGAGAATACCGACCCGATGGCTTCCCCACCCCGGATGATCTCTGGGGCGAGGCTAACGGTTTCAGCTACCGAGTTTGCTGTGATGACTAGTACTATAAACACCTTGATGACTTTGGAGAAGGTTGAGAGACCTTTGGAAACAAGGTGGACACCATACCATAGGATTAAAGCTTCGGATGCGTAAAGCGCGAGTTGGGAGATTCCAAAGAGCATGCCCGAGAACTGACTTCGGCGAAGGCTCTGGCTTTGTGGGACACGGAGTTGAGCGGAGAACAGTGAGAGGATTTTGTCTTGGGCGTTAAAGGCTGCAACGGTTCGGATGTTGCTCACTCCTTCTCCTGCAATCATGCTAGTCTTTGCATGTGCCTTTGCTGTGTCTCCAGCAAAACCTTTGAGTGACAGTTGCTGTAAAATTAAAATTTGGTCATGTTAGTTTCATACTCATACAATGTGACTATTTGGATTTGTTTAATATATTGTATGTATCAAAGAACCTTACTAGAAATTCGAAACCTGAAACATTCGAGACAGGTAACTTACATTAGTAATATACAGAGTAAGGTTTAACCACCCCATATTTATTTTTGTGTCTTATTTGTTTTATAAAGATTATTATGTAAATAAAAAATGAAAATGACATAACCAACCAAGTTACTGGTTTGGTTAAAAGTTAGTATGGGGCCATGAAATAAATGGGTATGTGACAAAAGGACACAGATATCCAGTACTAGTGTCATAGAGAACTGAGGTATTCAAAAGCCAATCAATTTGACAACACAGTCTCCCATAGAGTGTGGATGCATGATTAAACAATAAAACAAAACAACTTCTGACAACCCCAACCCAAATGGAAGAGTGAAAGTTGACTGTCAAAAAGACCATTGTTTGTTCATAGAGATTGCAACTTTCACGGGTTAAGAATCTCTGTCACTCACATCCATCACTATCTACTTCTAGTGTCTTGTTATTTGTGTTGATTTTTGTATTATTTTTTGTATTATTTTCTTCTACAAGTAAGAGAATGTATGGTCTGATATTCGGGAAAGTATGAACCGGATGCACATGCAGGATCCTAGATATTAGACATCTACCACATTGAAAGGTGCATAATTATGGGAGTTCACTTTCATGGGAGGGTGCATTATGCCCGGTCAAATGGCCATTTTCGAAATTGGCTTGGTCAAACGGCTATGCTGGTAATTTTCTCTTGAATATTTATAGGGCCCTACCAATCCTATGTCAGCCTCAAACTTTAACGCCGTTCGTCGAAAAACTCAAACGATCGTTTAAAAGTAAGAGGCGCAACTTGTTGTTCGTTTACCTGCTATTAGTCTGTAATGGTCTCTGTTTTAAATAATAAGATCCATCTATTGTTTCAAAGTAAAAGACTATGACACAAGCTCTAATTTTCAAACGGCCGTTCAGTAAAACACTAACGGTATGAGATTAGACTGTCAGTGGCGTGTTATATAGCAGACCCTATTTATATATATGTGTACAAATATAATTACCATAATCAAGGTTATGAAATTTAGCAAGTAGAGTAGTGTATGTATTTACCTGAGCAAAATGGGCCAGAACAAGAAGAGGGAAAGTGCCAAGGATGAGAAGAGAGACCCTCCATTCCACAATGAATGCAACCACAAATGAAGTCAGAAGAGATGTCATGTTTTGTAATATAACCGATATTCGCTCGGCTATCGCTGATTTCACGTCTGCTGCGTCTGTCGCTAGACGGGCCGCAACTAGACTAGAGTTATGCTCCTCTTCGTCAAACCATCCAACTTCGTTCCTCAAGATCGCTGATTAAAACAAACCATAACTTTTCACAAACTACAAATCGAGCTTTAAAATAATTAAAAATTAAGAAGGACGATAAGGGTAATTTGGTCATTTCACATGCAATGCAGATACCTGAAAACATCATCCTTCTTACTCTTGTAGTGAGGTTCTCTCCCATGATACTAAAGAAGTAATGCTGGATTAAATATGCGACAACCGCATATAAACCCGCTCCAACGTAAATGAAAACATACTCTTTGGTCTTTCGCTCCATTCGAGCCGGGTTATCAAAGTAAAAAACCTCAATCATATTGCTCATCACAATGGCAAAAGTTGGACCAATGAATCCAGACAGAATCGAACCAACCGCACCCATTAACGAATAAGGCCATTCGGGTGCATTCATTTTCAAAAGACGAAAGAAATAACCACTCGGAGCTGGATTCTTTCTATCGGTTTCAGCATTCGATATCATTTCAATACGCCCATCCGCACCAGTGCTATACTGATAACTTAAATTCCTCAAGCTTCCAGACCTGAGGCTAAGCGATTTTGTCGACAACGAATTACTCAATCGTGACGAACGCGTACGATGAGTCGACGGGTTCGAAAAGTCTCGGTTTCCCACCATTTCTTGGAACCTGATTAACGAAGCGTACGCACCCGGTTTTGAAATCAGTTCTTCATGTGTTCCTGTTTCGACAATCTGTCCTTGTTGAATAACCGCTATCGAATCAACATTTCGTATAGTGGATAACCGATGCGCAACCACAACGGTTGTCCTTCCAACCATTAACCGGTCAAGCGCTTCCTGAACAATGCTTTCAGACCCGGAATCAAGCGCGCTTGTAGCCTCATCAAGCAAGAGGATTTTCGGATCTTTTAACATCGCTCTAGCAATTGCGATTCGTTGTTTTTGACCACCGGATAGCTGAACACCGCGCTCACCCACTTGCGTGTTGTAGCCATTAGGAAGCAAGGTAATGAAGCTGTGAGCATTGGCAGCCGAGGCTGCAGCTTCGATTTCAGCTGTCGTTGCATCCGGTTTTCCGTAAAGTATGTTTTCAAGAATCGTGGTGGCGAAGAGTGCAGGCTCTTGGTTCACTAAACCGATCTGATCGCGTAACCATTTTAATTGCAGCGTCTTTATGTCCACATTGTCTAGCAATATTTGCCCTTGATTCGGGTCGTAAAACCTTTCTATCAGCGCAACAACGGTGCTTTTACCGGACCCGCTACCGCCAACAACAGCAACTGTTTTTCCAGCAGGGAAGAAAATGGAGAAATTTCTGAAGATAAAGACATCTGGCCTTGAAGGGTAACTGAAAGATACATCCTTGAACTCGATATTGCCGTTGACCTCAGTCAAACACTTGCCATCTGTAGAATCTTGAACTATTGTTGGTTTTTGCTTAATAATTTCCAACAGTTTGTATCCTGCAGCTTTGCCTTTGCTGAAAGCTCCAAGATTTGAAAATGACTGACCCAAACTCCTGTTATTATCCACTTGTTTTTATTAAACTATGAATAAATGATAGTTAATTCGGTTTGTTATAAAAAAATAATAATAATAATCTTACATGCCACCAACAATGGCAGAGAAAATGGCTGTAAATGCTTTGCCACCATCTGTTTGACCATTCCTGATAAACACACCAGCATACCAAAACACAAGTGCCCATGACATGCATGCAATACCATATGTACATCCCAGTCCCAAACCCTTAGCCATCCCCGCTTTGTACCCGAGCTTAAGCGTGTGCTGTATCGCATCTGAATACGAGTCTAGTGCCTTTGTCTCGCCCACGTATGAGTACACCGTTCGTACTTGCGCAATAGCCTATTAATTATTTAAAATTTAATTAACTTAGTAAAAAGAGTGAGTAGATGAACCATAATGTATATGATCAAATTAGTAGTAATTAATACCACACTAAGGAAACAAGAGATGTAAAGTGAAAGAGTAAAAGTAAAGCAACATATGAGACCGAGTGTTCTTACTACTGTAGCGCATGCTATATAATATATGATCACACAAACTTTGAAACTACTTTAGTAACATTGATGTCCTTAAAGTAAATAATCAATTTATTAACATAGACAAAGTTAAGTGGATACTGAAAGAAACTTGTGACAAACTTGAAAGAAATTTTGTGCCCAAAGTAGTTTATGTATTCTTTCATTTTTTTTAATAAAGTTTGTCAGGGTATATGTACTAAAAAAATGATATGGCTAGACTGGAAACGGTTAGCGAGATCACCTGTTCGGCAATGATGCCCGCATTGGCGTAGGATTCGCGGCTCTTTGAAGTGAGACCTGTGAGAGTGTAGGCATATAAGCCGCCTGCGAATGCAATTCCCGGTATAACCGCAACACTTAGAAGTGCTAGCTTCCATGCTGACACAAAACCAACCACCAATCCAGCCAAAAATGTGGATAGGTAATGGATGAAGTTTCCCACCTAATGTAAAGCACAATGAAAGTGTAAACCTTATGTATAATTTGTAGTTATATATGTATAAAAGTTACCAAAAAACACACTCCCAAAAAAAAACAAATATCTTTTAAATTTATCAAAAAACAAAGCTCTTTTATCCCAAAAAAAAAACAAATTTCTTTTAAATTTATCAAAAAACAAAGCTCTTTTAAATTTATAATTGCGGCGCAGGTTAAACTATACATGCTAACGTGCGCCACCAAAGTGCTTTGCTTTACCAATAGACAGTCTTCTTGCGGAAGTAAACCATAAAACATGTAACTGATGATGTCCGGCGCAGGCTAACTCTAGTATGCTAACTTGCGCCACTTAAATTGTATTTTTACTGGACCCCACCTCCAGGCCCGTTAATGGACCAACAAGAAACGATTATTCTTAGAACATATAATCACCAAAAACAAAATATTACCTTTCTTAGAACATATAATCACCAAAAACAAAATATTACCTTTTTAGTTTTTAACTAACATTTTTTACATCTATAAACCATAACGCCTTCTAAGGATTTGAACTCATACCAATTTTACGAAGGTCAAACACGATAGAAAAATATTACCTTTTCACTGATGGCGTCTTGAACAAGGAGTGTGTCCGTCGAGATACTAAAAACGATATCTCCTGTTCTCGCATCCGTATCATAAAACCCGACGTCTTGTTTCAAAACTGCTTCTAAGTACCTCTTCCTCAACGCGCTCACTTGTCTCTCTCCCGTATACATCCAACATCCGATCTCTAATTCAATTTCAATTTTAAACAAAATTAACCAACCAGTAATTCACTATTATCACACTTAATTTTATTTAGTTTTAATTTTAATTTTAATTTTAATAAACAAAAACTATGAAATTCCGAAAGTGACAGGAAATGAAGATATGTGTGAACATCAAAAAAAATATTCGAAATTTTGACAAGTGCGTTACGAAAAGGACAAACGATAGCAAGTATACCACGTGCACCTGATCCTTGGTGAACTGGCTTAAATAAGTATTTCCAAATAATAATCCAAGAAAGCCATAATTTTATCAAACTAGACTCAACTTCTAGTCAAACAAATATAAATATAAATATAACGGATCGAGTTTAGCTTCTCACCAGCGTACGACGAGACACACACCACCAATCCAAGATAGACGAAATACAAAGCATACTGCATTAATTTGTAAAAACAAATATTTAGATCTAAATCTGCTACAACTTTATATAATAATGATATGTGACAGGGTATTGGTATTGTAAGTGGCAGAGTGGTCTTGCGAAAAAAAAAAAAAGAAGAAGAATAACCTTGGAGACTTCATGAACCATGGTGTTGAAATCGGATTGGTTCTTTCCGAAGCCATTAACCATCTGACCGAACAAGAGGAAGAAGAATGGCATGGAAGAGCCGTGAACAATGGCGCCGATGCTACCGAGAAGCATGAGAATGTAATCGAATTTGTCGGCGAAGGAGAAGAGTTGGTAGAATGGTAGAGTTTGCTCCTTTTTCTTCTCTGCGGGTGCCGGCATTGGCTTGGTACTTGTTGTTTCTGTTGTGTCTGTCATTTTGGAAATGAGTTTTGGTTGTTGGAGAAGATTGTGTGAAAGTTTTTATGGGTTGTAGTTTAGGAGAAGAGTATGCAGGTTGATGGTCATGAATGAAGATATAAGAGTGGTGGAGCTTGTGTTTGGGTGAGAAATATTGTGTGAGTTAAGAATGACTGGACTTGTGGTCAAACGAGAGAGAGAGAGAGAGAGGTTGGAGGTGTGGGAGAGAATGTGAAGTTGGGACTTGGGATTTATAAAAACAAGAAAGGCATTTAACCCTGGTTTGCTCATGGTATCAAGTAAAGGTGGGAGAAAACAAATGTTTGTTAAAAAAATTACTTTAATAAAAAAATGGACTTCACATGATTTTTATGTGTATTAAGTGACAACTAATATATTAGATGTATCAAGTGACAACTAATATATTAGATTAAAGGTTTTGAGTTATAAAATTTTAAAATGATTGCATACAAGTGGAGTGTTTAAAATTGGGTGCAATGGATTCACATCCAAATTCACGGTATTTTTGCTAAGAAAGAGACACCTGTTAATTTCTTAACTGACCTGTTAGAAGGGAGATCTATCATTCGACCAGACGACAATCTAGTCTTTGGATGGGTAGAAGGAAAACATGCATCTGTGGATCTAACAGGGGTTTCCCCGCTTTTGGGCTTACGGGGTAGTGTTTTCACATTGGTCAAACTGTTTTAAAGGTTGCTTCAGGAAAATTGACCAAACACGAGAAAGCATGCCTTGACAACCAGCACATGTTTATCTCATTAGCTTTTGATACTTTTGGTTTCCTGACACCAGAGGTTGTGGACCTTCTTAGTCGAGTTCAAAGAGTCATGCATAATAACGTTATGATCCCGAGATCTGTGGATGTAATTTTTAAAAGACTTAGTTTTGCTATCCAAAAATGGGTAGCAACACAACTTGTTGACCGTTTACTATCTATCTCGATGTAAATTCATAACACGATAATTTACAAGGATTTAATTCAAAATTTATGAATTAGCTGGAAAATACTCATTTTCACACATACAAAATTAATACTCATATTCGGCATGCTTTGCATCTACTTGCCCACAATTGCCAAAAGCCACATACCACACCTCATGGTATGGTGCATCAGAGGATGCCACTCATGGGACATGTTGCCGATCGACACTTTCCGAGCGAGTGCATACCCTCTACCCTTAAAAGGACAATAAAGTCATTTAACCAAATTTGTTTTTTTTTAAAGTCTATAAATTTGTCGGTAATACACGTACTTGTGAAAGAAATTAAAAAAAACTAATGACTTGCTATCTCTTACATTGGTTAAAATTTAACGTACTTGTGAAAGAAATTAAAAAAAACTAATGACTTGCTATCTCTTACATTGGTTAAAATTTAGTGAAGTAACATTCAATACTTTTGAATTAAAATAATAAGTCAGCTTATCTTAACAAGTTAAAGAAGTAACAAATAAATAATTTAAACGAATTTCACAATTAGGGTTTAGATACTATAATATTCAAAACTAGTTTCTTTTTAACAAGTTCGAGGATTAATAATATACAAAATATAGGTTGAGGAAAAATATTTTTATGCAAAATAAGCTTGTTTTACTAGTGTAAACACACAATACACAATAGATTAAGCAAGGACAGAGGTATACGTAGTTTATCAAATCTTGTAATACTTAAGAAAATTAGTTATAGGGGAAGGTTCAAATTAAACCACTAGTTATCGTGAAAACTCGAAAACTAACTAAAAAACACTAAAAACATACCAAAAAATATTATTTATTTATTTTTTTTTTTGCATACCAATTTTCGTTATTTAAATTATATAAAAAAATTTGTAGTGCACATGTGTAATAGTACACATGTGTATATGTACTATACATGTGAATTATTACACATGTAAACTACAAAATTTTTTTTTTTTTGAAAAAAAAATTATATAAAAAAACTTGCGATTTAAATTTTAAAAAATGAAAAAAAAATTGTGTGTTTTTTAGGTTTTTTTAGTTAGTTTTCGAGTTTTCGCGATAAAAGTGGTTTTCATTTGAACCATCCCCATTAGTTATAATATTTGTAATTAATGAAACAATAGAGGATGATTTAAATAAGAACACCTGTCTTTTGTGAGAACCATGAGAACAGTTTCTCCTTTATCTACTATAATAAAAGAAACCAACTTTTGAACACGTGTCATTCATTGAAGGTATCCTCAAATCTATACTTATCTTATATTAACTAAATAAATAATAAATTAATATTAAATTTTATCATACTTTAATAAAATATTATCCTCAAATCTAAATTGTTAATTTAATATATTTTTTTAAATAAATACCTCTCTTTCTTACTTACCTTATATTAAATATATAAATAATAAATTAATATTAAATGTTATCCTAATTTATTAAAAATATAACTTTTTAACTATTTGGTATACAAAATTATATTTATTCAACTCGTGTAAAACGCGGAGTTTTTAAAAATATAATTTTTTTATTATTTACTATACAAATTTACATTTATATAACCCGTGTAATACACGAAGTTTTTAAAGATATAACTTTTTTATCATTTGCTATGTAAAATTAGATTTATTCAACACGTGTAATATACAAGGATTTTTAAGGATATAATTTTTTTTTATTATTGGTAGATTTTTTCAACCCGACTATACACTGTTTTTTTAATGATACAACATTTTTAGTATTTAATATACAAAATTACATTTATTTAATCTGTGTAATAAACATGGTTTTTAAAGATATAACTCTTTTTTAGATCTATTCAACACGTGTAATATACGGGGTTTTTAAGGATGTAATTTTTTATTATTTGGTAGATTTATTCAACCCGATTATACAAGGGTTTGGCGTTTTTAGTATTTAGTATACAAAATTACATTTATTTAATCTGTGTAATACACATGGTTTTTAAAGATATAACTTTTTTATTATTTGATATATAAAATTATATTTATTTTACCCGTACAATATACATACGTGGTTCATAAAGATATAACTTTTTATTATTTAATATCATGGTTGCAAAAGTCGCTAGGCGCTCCCTAGTCGGTCGACCGGGGAGTTGAGAGTACTCGGCCTAGGCGGAGAGTACACGGGGAGTACTCGGACATGCCAAATTATAAAGAAATTAGTTTTCGGAAATTAAATATGTTTCAAATAACATAAATTTACTAATATTTAGAACAAAATACGTGAAACTGATATTCATTCTTTAATATGATAGGAATATAAATTGTGTTTTATTTTATTTTAAGTCAAAATCGGCCCAAGTTGAACTATTAGATCCGATTTTGGACGATGTTGACCGCATTTGATCGATTCCAAGTAATTAGTCGGAGTTGAAGAAAGTCGCCTCGGCAGCCTACCTTGTAGCGACTACTCGGGGAGTACTCGGCCTTGGAGACCTTGTTTTACAACCATGTTTAATATATTAAATTACATATTAAATTACATTTATTCAACTCGTGTAATACACGGGATTTTAACCTACTATTATTATATGGGTAATTTAGACATATTGAACTAAGCGAATAACTACATTGAATACATAGTTTTCGAAAAGATAGTATATATATTTAAACATATAAGGAAAATGCTATACACTTCCAAAGTTCCATAAAAGGAACAAACTATATGTTTATTTATTTATTTATTTTATTTTGTGACATCTACTAATGCTCTATAATGCTGGTGTTCAAGATGATACTTGTGATCTATCTTGTAACTAGCGTATTTTATAATACTAATATATGTGAAAAATCAAAGCAAACATGAGAAATGTAGAGAACACGTGACTGGAATAATCGGGGATTGTCTCGAGAGTCGACCATGAGGAACGTGAGGCTAGAATGCTAGATAAATACACGAATCCGGATCAATGGGTTGGTGATCCATTGACAAGAGTAAAGCGTTTAGAAACACCTAGGTTTACATCTCTTAGGTTCAAGTTTTACGGACGATAGAATTAAAGAAATGGGCCCTAGATTTTACTATACACTTTGGGCTTTTATAAAGCTTCGATGGTCCTGATCTAGGATGGGATTGGATTTAAGAATTATATAACGTAACTAGTACTAAACCTCTGCGTTGTAGCGTTTATCATAAAACTGTGTTAAATAGTAGCAATACTATACCATTGTTAGCAACCACCAACACCGGAAAAGCTCGTAAAAACAAAATAAATAAAAACGGGAAAAATAACGCCGAGCGAAAAGCAGACGTAAAATCTTTGAATCACACACGCTCGTTGCTGAGAAATTAAACCGAAACGTAAAACATAGACAAAAAATAACTAAGTCCATCCAGGACCCGCGTGTTGAACGAACTTGTCAAACGCAGAAAAATAGATGTGACGTGACGGGCTAGTCAAATGGGAAAAAATATACGAAAAAATGTTGAACCCCACACGCACGTTGCAGTGCGTTAACTCACAAAATTTAGAACGAAACGAAAAACTTGGGAAAGATGAAAAGTATGGTGGACCAAAATTGAAAATAAAAAAGAGTTGGGATTAAATTGCAAAAGATGAAAAATTTTGGGTTAAAAGTAAAAAATAAAGGGTCTAAATTGCAACATTGAAATTATTTATTAATTTTTGATAAAAATAAGTGATATGTATATATTGGTTATTAATTAATATTAATCTTAATATTAATATTAAAAGAAAATTATTAAAAAATATAAATAAAATTTTAAGGTTGAAGGAGAGAATGCCATGTAGCATTATTTGGAGTCTTTTATTATAAGTTAGATTAGATTAGATATATGATATATATATATAGGGGACCGCTAGAATGAGAACCACCCCGAGTTGTAAGAACCGCGAGAACCACACCATCCGGGTCGCCGTTTACCACGATTTTTTTTTTACAACTAGATATGTGTATTATAAACACATCCGTAAAAAAAATTTTAAACGCCGCGCCCGAGGGGATAGTTTTTTACACCACAAGTTTGGTGTTTTTATTTTTTTTTCTTTTTTCTTTTTTTTTACACCAAACTTGTGGTGTAAAAAACTACCCCCTCGGGCGCGGCGTTTAAATTTTTTTTTACGGATGTGTTTATAATACACACATCTAGTTGTAAAAAAAATTGTGGTAAACGGCGACTCGGATGGTGTGGTTCTCGCGGTTCTTACAACTCGAGGTGGTTCTCATTTTAGCGCAATTCTATATATATATATATATATATATATATATATATATATATATATATATATATATATATATATTAAAAATACAAAATTATAAAGAGTACAAAAGGTTAAATGATCTATAAAAAAAATCCGGGGCAACGCCTCGGTTCAAATACTAGTTATTAACATTTTTATACAGAGTTCTCAAACTTCATATAAAGAAAAAAAAGTTTTTAGGTTTTTAAAAGTCCTTTCCCACAAACGACCAATAACCACGGCATAATGGGTGGTCTTTGGACCTCCTCGTCTATATGGACTTTTTTTTTTAATTATGGAAAAAAAATTAACTAAAATAATTTGTATATACCTTATTGTTATTATACCAATAAAATCAAGATTTTTCTTAATACAAATATAATGTGTTATATATAGGCCTCTAAATGAAACCGAACGTTCATGAACTTGTTTGGCGGGAAGTTCGTTTATGTTCGTTTATTTAATAAATGAACAAACACGAACATAAAAGTTTGTTCGTTTAATTAAATGAACGAACATGAACACACCTTGTGTTCGTTCATTTATGTTCATGAACATTCGTTTATTTATGTTCGTGAACGTTCGCTTATTTACGTTTGTTTATTTTCGTTAAATTTTTAGTAAATACATAAATAGTTATATTTATATAAATATTAGGTTTTCTAACTACTTATATAAATATAAGGCAAATTGGAAAATAATAATCCCACTATTGTGAAATTGGCCAATAATAATCCCAAGTCAGGAATTAGCTAATAATAATCCCACCTCGTCCATTTTTGGAAAATAATAATCCACAGTCACTAAACGACAAAAGTGCCACGTCAGCATTTGGAGTATTATTTTCCAAAAAATGGACGAGGTGGGATTATTATTGGTTAATTCCTGACTTGGGATTATTATTGGCCTATTTCACAATGGTGGGATTATTATTTTCCAATTTGCCTAAATATAACTCATTAGTATATCTATGAACCCTAATTTAGATGTGTTTTCAAATGAAGTGTAATATGTTAGACTTGTTGTTCAATCATGCTAATTTATGTTTGTTTCTGTTTATTCAAATACATTCATTTAAATTTTTTTGTGTATGTTCGTTTGTGTTCATTAATGTTCGTGAACTGTTCGTTTAGGTTTTAAACGAACGAACATAAACGAACACGAACATGCTCGATTTCTTAATGAACGGACACGAACAAAAAATGTGTTCGATTATATGTTCGTGTTCGTGTTCATGTTCGGTTAAAGTTAAATGAACGAACACGAACATGCCAGTGTTCGTGTTCGTTTGGTTCGTTTACAGGCCTAGTCATATATATATATATATATATATATATATATAGGGGAAGGTTCAAATGAAAACCACTAGTTAACGCGAAAACTCGAAAACTAATTAAAAAAAGCCAAAAAAACATGCAAAAAAATTTTTTTTTAAAAAATTTTTTTTTTCAATCAAATTTTCGCAGGTTTTTTTATTAAAAAAAAAAAATTTCAAAAAAAAAAAAAAAAAAAAATTTTGTGTAGTGCACATGTGTAATACTGCACATGTGTCTGTGTACTACACATGTGTATTATTACACATGTGCACTACACAAATTTTTTTTTTTTTTTTTTTTTTTTTGAAAAAAAGTTTTTTTTATATATAAAAACTAGCGATTTTTATTAAAAAAATTGAAAAAAAAAAAAAAATTTTTTGTGTGTTTTTTAGGCTTTTTTTAGTTAGTTTTCGAGTTTTCGCGTTAAAAGTGGTTTTCATTTGAACCATCCCCTATATATATATATATATATATATATATATATGTATAAACCACATTTTTTAAAAGTCTAATGCATTGGGTAATAAATTGTAGTGTTTGTTCAATTTTATGCGATGTAGATATATGTATAACACATTAAATAGTGAAAATGTGTGTCCAATTTTTGTACAGGACTATAAATACACAACGGAGATTCTATTGGCACACCCCCTTGTCTATTCGCACACTTTTCCAATTCAATACGCATCGTATAGGCCTACACGATGCGTATTGAATAAAGTAAAAGACTTGGCAGACTGACAAGTGCAGGTGTTGTCTGGCGGCGGGCTTGATACGCATCGTATAGGCCTATACGATGCGTATCAAACCACTGAATTTTTAAAGTTTATTTTTTGGTGTGTTGTGTCCAATGCAAGGATCTTTGAATGCGAGCCCGAGAAACGAAAGGGATTTCGAGCAGTTGGTCGATGACATGATAGATAAAGATCTTGACACGATCATATCCATTTTCAAGTGTTAGACTAGATAGTCCAAGATGAAATATATTAAAACCATTCAAGCCCACTAGTCTACAATGTGTTATGGTGATATTATTCAAGTTTGCACAGCGGAAGAAAAGACCAGCACCCCTGTCAGTATTGTCAGAATGCAATGAGACATAACTGAGATTTAAGCGGCGTGTTTCGATCAACTTTTATCGACATTGTTATTGGTGATGAAGAAACCCTAAAACGGAACATAATCCTAGATTGTCTAGAGAAGCGCTTTTATCATGTATCATATGATAACAACTACCAAGGGGATATGGAAGTTATTGATACAGACTCTTGATAATATCACTATATCAACAAAAGTCAACACATTTCCATTCATTACAAGAAAGTAAAATTAAATTGTTGGACATTGTGAGATAATGCATAGTTCAGATGGAGAACGGAATGCGTATGTTTAAGCACTCCAAGTGTTTGGTAGAAAGCACGATATTCAGATCTTTATTCGGTCATCTTTTCGAGCTTTTACACACGAATATGTGTTTCCCAATTTGTAAAATATTATGTCAGTGAGAAATGTTTTAAAAATCAGATGCAACTTTACGGCACACTTACCTTAATCACATCCTCCATGGAGTCACAGATCCGACAATAGGGCCCACAGATCTTCAAGCCCACCAGTCTACAATGTGTTATGGTGAGATTCTTCAAGTTTGCACAGTGGGAGAAAAGACCAGCACCCTTGTCAGTATTGTCATAATGCAATGAGACATAGCTGAGATTTAAGCGACGTGTTCCGATCAACGTTTATCGACATTGTTATAGGTGATGAATCTCGTTCCGTATTTTCTCCTTTTCTAATTCTCGAAGAATCTCGTAACGTATTCTCTGTTTCTCTAAACCTCGTTACGTGAGGTGGTCAAACCTTTCTAAAAGTAGAAAAAAATAAAACATTAACAACTAACAAAGATTGAAGAAAAAAAGAAGAAAGTGTTCCTCTTTGTTACCAAGCATGTCATCTGAAACAACTAACAGGTGCAACTTTACGGCACGCTTACCTTAATCACATTTTCCATGGAGTCACGGATCCGACAAAAGGGCCCACGGATCTTATGCCCACCGAGACCGACATTTGGATTACACGTGTTGAATGATCGAGAGAAACTTCTTCGAGCTAACTGTCGATATCTCATCCTTCTTATCTTGCTATTAAATGGGGTTGTTCTCTACAACGACGATACGTTTGTTGACTGTCACATGAATAAGTCAACGCATATTCTTGTTTGCAAATTGCAAGTATAATAGCTAATAAAATATGTTTAACTTTTGAAGTCTGTATGTTCTCTAACTTTTGAAGGTTCTTTATATGCTTCTTTCCTGATGCATGTCTGTGCCGGAGAGTAGAAGAGTCGCATTGCCGGTGCTAGAGAGATGTTTCCGCAAGGTGGACCGTTTTTGTTTGAGCCGTTTTCCTAGTTGTTGCCATTTGTAAAATATTATATCAGTGGGAAATGTTTTAAAAATCAGATGCAACTTTCCGGCACGCTTACCTTAATCACATCTTCCATGGAGTCACAGATCCGACAACAGGGCCCACATATCATATGCCCACCAAGAGCACGACACATGAAATCGAACAGTTTCTCCGTCGCTAATTTATCCACTCACCATGAAATCGAACAGTTTCTTCATAGATTTCATCCGGTTTCAAAGTCGGTTGAGGATTATGAGTGTTCTAGACTCGTTCAAGGCATGCTTGTTTGTGCAATTTACAAAAATAAGGATGCATTTCACGGTAAACGATGTAGCTGATGAAACCGAAGCTGTTATCTCGGTTGTTCAGTACTTCCGAGATGATTAAAGTGAGTCCTATGAAGAAAGTGTGTCACACCCCGATTTCCACGTGTATCACCGGTGGGCCCGGTGGGGGATTACCGTGACGTAGTTGGCAACAATATAGTCAAACCACAATATATAAATGCACAGCGGAAGCATAAAGATAAATATAATTCAACCATTTACTGTAATATCGAATGTATCACAAGTAGTTGAATAGTATCCACAGGAGGGATCAAAATAAATAAAAATGTTGTTCAACAGATAAGACATCAAGCTTGCGAGACTTCTTAAGATGCTAAGGAGCTATTGCCAGTCGATTACGTGTAGTACCTGCACTTAATCTTTTCAGGAAAATACGCCAGTTTACACTGGTAAATACATTCAACCGACACTTTTGAAAAATGTTTATTTAAAATTGATTTGAATGCACGAGGCACAAATTCTTTTATAACTTGAGAGAATTATTTAAAATTATAATCTTGTGAACGAATTACATGTTCCTTTTATGCGTTCAGTAGCCCGGATCTAGTCCGGGTTAAAGATCAATAGACACACTACATTGCGTAAAACCGAGGTGGGTAAACCATCGGCTACGTCTTTTAACAATATAGATATAACATCGGGTGTACGCCTACACCCGACTGTCAAGGTCGTGGCCATTTTTTCGAATGATGCCAAGGATATCCGGGACATGGTCATTAACCCCCCAAAGGTTTTAAGTAACAAGACTGTTTAAATGAGCCGATCAAATTATTCAATTAACCACCTAAGCGATGGAAGATTTGATGCTCAATCAAGCGGTATTTTATATACCGTAACCCAAGCCCGTATAAGGGAAAATAAGTTAAAAGTATTTTCCTTTGCAAGTATTGTCCTTAATCGGTTAAATCACAGATATCTTTTACTGGGGCTCCTATTCTGGAACGAAGGTTGAAAATAACCTATTAGAATCCTAACGGGTCTTTATATTAGCCGTAGCCTAGACCGGTTAGTTTCGAGGGATAGATACGGTTTAATCGCGTGAAAGGCGAAAACCGAGAATGGAATGTGATTCTGACCCAACAAGTTCGTAGACTTGTTTTAAACTGGTTTAATATTCACATTCTGAATCTTGGGGTCAAAATGATATGGTTTGACCCGTATCGGCTAATTTATGTAAACTAGTTACATAAGCCGAACCGTGCGCGCAATAGGCGCAACGGGTATCCGTAAGAGTCCTACACTGTTTTCCTAAGTCAATATACTTTAAAGAGGTTGTGGTATCAGTAGGATACCTTCCATAATGCCCGTAACGAGTTTTAGTTCATTATACGCCCCGTAGGGGTTTTCCGGTCATTTTAAAGACTTTTAAAGGGATTTCTGAGTTCTACAGGAAACCTGAGTTTCCTGATCAGTTTAATAAGTCTAAAATATCTTATTTATTATTTAAAATCAGTAGCAACTGGAATCGGGTCAAAAGACCTTGTAGAACTCAAGTTTTGGCCGAAAAGGACATATTCGGTATTTACCGAACCGTAGCCATAACCGCAGGTTATGAGCAGGTTAAAATTAATTAAAAATCTTTAAAAATCCCAAAATATTATTTTACTACAGTGGGTAAAAGTTTTGGTGACGAAATCTTGGTTTAGGTAGGCGTTATGCTAATTACGCCGTTTATTACAAAAGTTTCTTATAAATGCGCTATTTAGCATAACTCTCATTCTAGACCTCGGATTGGCGTGAAACTTTAGGGACATGCTTAGAATTTAGTAAGCAAGGTTATGGTCCTTTCACGTGTCCGAAATACTTGTTTTATTTTAAAGAGGGCGTTACGGTCAACATTTAAGTAATTAACGGAAATGCGTAAAAGACTCGGACAAACAACGAACCGGTCACAGAGGGTGATACCATCACGTGACCTGGTCCTAAGAGAGTCCTAAAGCATATCTACATTGCACTAAAACGGGTCAGAACTGAAGTCAAAGCAAAAGTCAAACTTTTACGACATTTGGCTCCGAACCGGGTCAATATAGCAAATGGCCGAATCAAACGAGCTTAGACACGTTTATATACTTAATATTATGTTTTGTGAGTATTCAAACAGGTTTCATATCATTTATATTACAGCTTATGCAAGAATCGCAAAAATAGCTTTCTGTTGACTTTTTAAGTATACGTTTGACTCGACATTTGAACTAGTTAGAGTGGTGATCAGTGGGAACCCTTTTAGGGTTACCCACATAAATACCAACACATAGCTACTTTTGATTCGAGCTAGGACTGAGCCAATGAGAACTTATCTCGAAGTCAAACCGTGGTTACGACGGTTTGATTTTTAGCTATTTTACTAAGCAAAACTAAACCATAAATGTTCTAAACAACTTACAGAAGCTTGAGCACGATTTGGAATGCTAGAAGAAGACTTGGGAGCTTCAGAAATGATCAAGAGAATGTGTTTTGAAGTGTGATGAACTTATGCATACAATAGGCCTATTTATAGTACACAACTTGCCTCTAGATCATTACAACACATACCACAAATGAGTATGGATGAATGGCAGGTGTCCTAAGGTGCTATGGGTCGAGTAGGGGACGCCCATACCTCTGGGAAACCCATTCTTAAATGTTTTACCGCTTTAAACAGCCAACAGCCAACTTTCTGTCGCTGGGCATCGCTTACGGACCGTATGGCTTGGGCCTTGCGGTCCGTAAGCCTGTGGCGGAGACAAGCTTAATCATTCACCCCTTTACGGTCCGTAAGGCAGGACCCTTGCGGTCCGTAAAGGTTGTTTTTAAATCTTTTTCAATCTTTTTGTAATGATTAACAAAATCCTGTATTTAGTAACGAAATCTTTGGTAATTAATAACCTGACCTTTCGGGTTTGAAGGGGTAACTTTGCGATTTGGCCCTCGATTATTTACAACTAAGGGCCTCGTGTTATTTACCCGTACTTTTAATGTAACAACTCTCACCAAAACTATTATTTCTTATTATATTTTGTCCAATAGGAAACCCTAATTGAGACCCCCAAGTGATACTGCATGACCCCTAAAAATTTCAGAACAATCGGAATCAGGATCAGGGCCCCTAAAACTCAGGGGGGGTATTTCCTAGTTAGTATTATCCAAACTGTTTTTGATAGAAATTGAATTTTAACGAACCGTCGACTCACCCAAGCTACTGAGACGCGTGGCTACCTCATATTAAAAGTGACCTCTCGCGCCACGCGCCAGGACCAGGTTTCTCTTTCGTGACACGCGAGGGAGGACATTTTTCAGCTATAAATAGGGGGCAGTGGCACTTGAAGTTTGCCGTTAATTCGACGTAAAAACTCAAAATATACACAAAGATATCGTTCGTTTACCACACAACACACACCGATCACGAAACGCTGTCGCAATCAGGGTAATAACTCGATCGCTATTACGATTCATTTCCAGGATCAATATATCCAAAGAATGTCTAAGTGCCGCCCATATTGGGTTATGCTTTGTCGTTTGTCGATAATTCAATAAATGAGTTGAAGCATTATACTTTGTCGTTTGTCGATAATTCGATAAATGAGTTGAAGTATTATACTTTGTCGTTTGTCGTTAATACGATAAATGAGTTGAAGTATTGCACTTTGTCATTCATTGTGAGAATTTGATTCCGTAAGTTATCGTAAAAGCTGTATTGATCATTAACCCGGTTTTGTGTGCATCCTTTCCTAAATTAGGATTATTAGTCTTAATACACTTACAATCAAAGTAGATGCTAATTCTCAGAAGAATCTGAACCATGAAGCTTAATACTACATGCTGATTAGTGAGTTATTCTTCTTTTATAAACTCTTTTCTCACAGTTTGTGAGCTGTTAACTGTTTACAATACTCAAACTTATTTTCAGAATTATAACTTACAGTGATTAAGTTTATGTAATCACCAAATTACAGCCGGTATGTGGGGTATTGTATACATTACTTGATAATCTTCACCATTGGGGCAGCCATTGGATGATATGACCATAATCACAGACACCACTGGACATATGGGCCAATGGGTCGAGTGGTAAAGTACTGTGGGTAGATTGGTTGATATCAGAAACATTGTAAAAGATCTTAACACTGTGAATTATAACAAATGTGTCGTTTTCAGTAAAATGAATAATTCACTCAGTATTTCCCGCTGACAAAACCTTTTTAAAACGCGTTTCAGGTAATTACAATAGATTGGAGTAAGGATTGGATCCGACACTGAAGGACTTCAAGAAGTGGCTTATTTTCAAATTAAGAAATATTGTTTTTATTAAAAGCTACCTTTGTAAAACATGGAATTTATTCCATCTTTTTAAATAAAATCCGGTGTTTCTAAACTCTGATATTTTTCCTAACTCACGGTCCTGATGAAATTTCCGCTGCAATGTTTTTCAAAATAATCACCGGTACCACTGGACTGCTCACGGCACCGATTCCGGCCAGGATGGGGTCAGGGGTCGTGACAGAAGGTGGTATCAGAGCTAAGCCACTACTTTAAGCTTATAAGTGTTGTGATAACAATACTTAAGCTTAAATAAAAGAGTTAGGAGATTGCTATTAACTTAACTAGTAGCACATCTGATAGCATTTAGACTTGCACATAAGAAAAGATGCCTTAGTATAAGCTAAGCCACTTGTTTACGCAAATAGGTGTTATAATAATACCTAAGCTTAAACAGAAAGTTAGGAACTTAAAAAAAAATTATCTGATAACATTCTGAATGATATTTAGACTTGAACTTAAGAATTTTGCCTTAAAATAAACTTTAAGGTAAATTACTTATATAAGTATAATGTAATGGATACTGGTATGTCATAAGAATGACGGTTAGCAGGCAATAGCACTTAATTGCTATTTATTCTTGCTTATTGATATTGTTTGGTCTAGAATAAGATATGTTATGGGAATACAAATTTCCTTGATTCTGGATAAAAGTCCTAATAAAAGAGACACTTTTAAAATCTTGAAAAGATACTATTTATGGGAAATAGAAAATTTTCTCCGGCAAAACTGGGTATAGAGTAGCAGACTCTCCAGCTTGTCCGGATATACTGAGGTTACCTCTCCGGCGCGAACCGGGTAAGATGGGGTATATAAAATGTCAAACAAGTGACAAGATTTCCCTAAATAAGTATCATGGCCTGATATCAGACTTGTTTTTGAAAATAAGAATCTGTTAAATACATTAACCTTATAAAGGGTATGTATATTACAGCATGTATATAGATATGTATATCTATAAGAAATTTCAAAAGCCATAACAATTGATAATTAGGGATAAAGCACAAATATATGTGTCAATAATAAATTTAGATTCCTTTATCAAGAATCTCTTACCTATATCGATATCAAACATTATTTTGTTTGATCATCTACCTCGTAACTCGAGCAACAATAATAAATGGAAACCCATTAAGTTGGGACACCATCAAAAATATAAGAATTACCAAAACGTTACCATAAATTATTAACGCCATAAATTATGAACGCAAGTAAGAAGCATGTCAAAGTTGTGCTGGTGCATAAGAAAAACACATGAAACTTAAAATTTTACGTCCACAAAGGTCAAAGTTTATCACAAACAACTTCCAAGGCAAGACCTTTGAAAAATATAAATTAGGCACGATGACACCAATATTAATTCCGTCGGTAAAAGTATTACTAATCAAAAAGCGGTATTTTGCCACATGATCTTACAAAACAATCAAAATCTCGCTGAGGTACGTTGGAACAATATTTCACAAACATCGGTACATAGTTTAACCTGAGTCATAATTATTAGTACTACAAAAGAAGTCATATAGTTTTGCACATTCCCTATTTCATTTCACTTCATTCGACATTCTCTGATAATGTCATTAAACAAATAAGCTATCACACAAAATTCCAGATAAAGCTCTTATATTTCTTTCGTTGCAATTCTGACTTCTGCCTATAAAGAATTGACTTTCGTGTTTTTACTTCCTCTAATAGTCATCATACCATGAGAATTTCTTTCATAGTAGCAAATATTGATCCATTTCATTTCTTGGTAAATCCACACGTTACACATGCACTCTTTGTTGCGCATATGGTTCATTTGAGTTATAAAAACCATAGGAGGGCAACATTCCAATTTGTTGTTTTATCAAAAGTTCAAATATCATTTCACTATACTTGATCTTTGCATTGTAAACCGCGTTTTTACAAAGCAATGACTCTCTAATATCGAAGCAATGAGTTTCTCGAAAAACTCGAGTTTCTTTTGAAAGGTATACATGGTTTGGTTGTAATCATGTCGAACTTTCTTATTTAACTCGGTTTATTCAAAATCAGTTAACTTGCTCGCAATACATATTCCATTCAAAGTCCCATATGATGAATTGAAGCCATCATATTCAAAATAATCCCAACAAGCACCTCAATTTTCTTGAACTATAACATGCTTGTTGGTCTTCAACTTCATTGAATCATTTTCTTTAAATCACGATCACCTTGTGGTGACGTTTTCACAAAATCAGAAGCTTGCGCTAATCTCGGATTAATTATTTAGTTATTTACTTATTTTGAATCCGCTTTGTTCTATACAAACAATCTTAAACACAATTACGTGCTAAGATAAGGATACCCCATTTCATGTCCTATTTCCGTGTATCTCTTAAATAGTTCTTACAGCATCAATCGAGCCTTTCGTGATATTTATTATCATCATTGATCGAAAAACATTATATAAATTTAAAATATAAATTTTATTTATTTTATATGGAAACTTACATAAGTAATTACCTAATTTATAATATAGTATTACTATATTTAAAATTCTTGTTAAAACCATTGAGGTGCAGAATTTATATTTTACATATAAAATTATGTTGAAGGTATACTCTCATTTAGTTATTTATTATTGGTAATTCCTATTAATTTTATTATTAGTAATAATATTAATAGTGATAATGTTAGTATTATTTTAAAATACTAGGGTTATTGTCAAAGACGGGTATTGGATAGCCTAGCCTTAGTTAGGCATGGACTGATCACCTATGCTTAAACAAGGCAGTACTAACCAATATCCAACCATGATAATAACTATTTACTATATATAAATTAAGTCATCATACTTAGTTAGTAAATTTCAATTACATATTTTTATATTATATATAGAAATATATATACTTCGTACTGTAAAGAGAAAATATATTTTCATAAAAATAATTAAAGGGACGAACAAAATTATCTAAATAATTGTCTAAGCATTCATGAACAAAACATATTATAAATAAATGATTATCTTAATTAATATTTCACAACTATTACCTACTTATAGAAATATTCTTTTATAATATATACATATTAAAATATCAAATGTCATTTACGAAAGCCAATATTTAAGTATGCTCGATATTAAAATAAACATTTATTATTCTACTTTCATGATACCCTAATCTTATAGTAAACATACTTGATTTTAAAAATAATAATCATGAGTTCTACAATATTGGGTAAACCTATTTATAAAACATATATTATTATTATTACAGGTTTTGATATTTTAAACCTATCTATATTTATGTATTATTCTACGTTATGATAACATAAAAGGAAAAGGTATTTAGTAAATCAAAATATCACCTATCTTTAAATCAAATATTTTAATTAAAATCATCTGAATACAATTGTGTATTAAGACAAAAATACTCTAACTTCATTATCTTTTCATGTATTCTTACAAATCACCCATCTCAGCACATTGATTTTCTCATATCATAATTCAATATTTGACGAATCATTTTCATGTTTTCATTTCATTTTGAACCGGTCAATCTTAAATTTTCCTTAGGTACCAATCAAGGTAAGTTTTCTTCTGACAAAGAATTTTACTAATTCCAAAAAGTTCTTCACATTCATTTTAAGAATCTATAGATCATATATCTTTTGGCTTGAACCCAATCACCTTGAAAAACTATACCATTTCATCTCATTCATTTGAACATTTCATCTTTTGAAATATCTAGATTCGCTTCCTTGAAACTCACAATTTCAAAAACGGTGAATTTATTCGGTCATCATTATTGAATTCTTTCAATCATTACAAACACTTTGTAGCATCCGAATAGAGCTGTAACCTGTGTTAAACCCTATTCATGAGTCATTCGTTTGATTTGTCATATTCTTGGTACAATTATGTACTCAGATTACAATACACTAAATCCAATTGTTTCTATAAATCATTTTTATTTTTAAAAATACTCATACCCCTCAAAATATCATTTGATTCCATTCCACGCTACATTATTCCTCTTAATTAAAAGAAGAAACATAACCCCAAGAAAATATCATAGTTCAAATCTCGAGGACGAGATTTTTATTAAGGTGGGGAGAATGTAACAACTCTCACCAAAACTATTATTTCTTATTATATTTTGTCCAATAGGAAACCCTAATTGAGACCCCCAAGTGATACTGCATGACCCCTAAAAATTTCAGAACAATCGGAATCAGGATCAGGGCTCCTAAAACTCAGGGGGGGTATTTCCTAGTTAGTATTATCCAAACTGTTTTCGATAGAAATTGAATTTTAACGAACCGTCGACTCACCCAAGCTACTGAGACGCGTGGCTACCTCATATTAAAAGTGACCTCTCGCGCCACGCGCCAGGACCAGGTTTCCCTGTCGTGACACGCGAGGGAGGACATTTTTCAGCTATAAATAGGGGGCAGTGGCACTTGAAGTTTGCCGTTAATTCGACGTAAAAACTCAAAATATACACAGAGATATCGTTCGTTTACCACACAACACACACCGATCATGAAACGCTGTCGCAATCAGGGTAATAACTCGATCGCTATTACGATTCATTTCCAGGATCAATATATCCAAAGAATGTCTAAGTGCCGCCCATATTGGGTTATGCTTTGTCGTTTGTCGATAATTCGATAAATGAGTTGAAGCATTATACTTTGTCGTTTGTCGATAATTCGATAAATGAGTTGAAGTATTATACTTTGTCGTTTGTCGTTAATACGATAAATGAGTTGAAGTATTGCACTTTGTCATTCATTGTGAGAATTTGATTCCGTAAGTTATCGTAAAAGCTGTATTGATCATTAACCCGGTTTTGTGTGCATCCTTTCCTAAATTAGGATTATTAGTCTTAATACACTTACAATCAAAGTAGATGCTAATTCTCAGACGAATCTGAACCATGAAGCTTAATACTACATGCTGATTAGTGAGTTATTCTTCTTTTATAAACTCTTTTCTCACAGTTTGTGAGCTGTTAACTGTTTACAATACTCAAACTTATTTTCAGAATTATAACTTACAGTGATTAAGTTTATGTAATCACCAAATTACAACCGGTATGTGGGGTATTGTATACATTACTTGATAATCTTCACCATTGGGGCAGCCATTGGGTGATATGATCATAATCACAGACACCATTGGACATATGGGCCAATGGGTCGAGTGGTAAAGTACTGTGGGTAGATTGGTTGATATCAGAAACATTGTAAAAGATCTTAACACTGTGAATTATAACAAATGTGTCGTTTTCAGTAAAATGAATAATTCACTCAGTATTTCCCGCTGACAAAACCTTTTTAAAACGCGTTTCAGGTAATTACAATAGATTGGAGTAAGGATTGGATCCGACACTAAAGGACTTCAAGAAGTGGCTTATTTTCAAATTAAGAAATATTGTTTTTATTAAAAGCTACCTTTGTAAAACATGGAATTTATTCCATCTTTTTAAATAAAATCCGGTGTTTCTAAACTCTGATATTTTTCCTAACTCACGGTCCTGATGAAATTTCCGCTGCAATGTTTTTCAAAATAATCACCGGTACCACTGGACTGCTCACGGCACCGATTCCGGCCAGGATGGGGTCGGGGGTCGTGACAGTTAAGTCCCCGGTTATCTTGTTAATTATTCGGAAAGCCGTAACTTTCATTGTTGACGCTTTTAACCCTTCCCGTACGAATTTGATCATAACTTTCTCGTTTTAAAACGGAACTTCGCGAAATTTATATAGTACATTCTAGTGAGTGTATTTTACTGTTACAAAGTCTCGGGTACGTCAAAGGGTCACTCAGAGGTATAATTAAACATGTTGACACAGTTAACCCCTGCAGCTTGTAATCTCACACTTTCTTCCGCGTTTCGCTTTCGTACGATCCATGATTTATTTATTTGAAGGTTCAAGCATCGTTTAGGGTTACTATACAGTATACTTACCCTTGTTTGACATTTATAACCCTCGACTTTACATACTTTCAAGGTTTGTCAACTTTAGTCCTTTATTTAATATTAAATGCCACGTGTAAACTCAAGACACGTGTCAATACATTATTGGACGCAAAATTTCGAGGTGTTACAAAGTGTCTGTCTATTCAATTGAGAGGAGTCATTGCATTACATCCCCGTTGAAAACAAGTGGTTGTAATGATGGGACCCTTCATTTGAAACGCATAATGTGAAACCGGAGCTGTTATCTCGGTTGTTCAGTACTTCCGAGATGATTCAACTAATGAAACCAGAGCTGTTATCTCGGTTATTCAGTACTTCTGAGACGGTTCTCCAATTCTAGAAACTTATTCAGATCTCTATTCGGTCATCTTTCCAAACCGCAACACACGAAGTACTGAACAAATTAATTTGACACCTTCAATTGAGAAATTCATAGTTTAATACGCATCGTAGAGGCCTATACGATGCGTATTAATCGACGAAATTACTGAAGTACCCCTGCTTTTTTGATAAATTCAGGGGTATTTTTGAGAAAATTCAAAGTTTAATATGAATCAAATACGCCTATACGATGCGTAGTAAACCGATATACGATACAACATAGGCCTATACGATCGTATATGGCATATTTGGAAATTTAATTTTATATTGTTTTCCTCGGTTCGACGTGTATACGTGTCGTTTTTAACGAACTTTCGCATATTTTTTCATTTTATGAAGTATACATTCAACCTACGTCGTTTTGGTGACGTTCGGTTGCGTGCGATTATCATATTCTATGATTACGTACAATTTTGTTTGAAATCCACTTGTATTGTATAGTGTCGTGTTATATGTATACGCATGTGGAAATGTCATTAGTCGCGTATTCTGACGTATTTTTGCCTATTTTAACGTATTCTAACATATTGTTGCGTATTTTATAGTATTTTGACGTATTTGAGCGTATTCTAACGTATTTTAGCTTATTTTAACCAATTTTTAGGTTATTTTTACGTATTTCGGCGTATTTTAACGTATTTCGATGTATTTTAGCGTATTTTATCATAATATGACGTATTTTAACATATTGCAGCGTATTTTAGCATATTTTCATGTATTTTAGCATATTTTTGCGTTTTTTAGCGTATTTTGGGGTATTTTTCGTATTTTTGCGTATTTCAAAGTATTTAAGATTTTTTTTCGTATTTTAGAGTATTTTAGCGTATGTTGAAGGATAACGCAAACAAGTTCTCAACAGCTTGTTATTCAGATCTCTATTCGGTCATCTTTCCAAACTACAGCACACGAGAAGATTCAAGTGAGTCCTATGAAGCAAGTGTGTGTCTCTTCAATTGAGAGGAATCATTGCATTACATCCCCGTTGAAAAAACAGAATCGATAAATTTAAGGAAAATGGGGTCGAAAGATGATAACCCAACATTGGAGATTTGGAGGATCTCATTCTACAACTTCGATAAATTAAGGGGTATTCTCAAATAATGTTTCCTAGATGTTTGAAGACCAACAAATGTCCAAAGTGCTGCTTCTTCGTTCGCGTGACAGAAAGCTACCGCGTAACAGAAAGCTACCTTGCAAAATTAAAAAATTAAATCGACACCTTCAATACGCATCGTATAGGCCTATATGATGCGTATTACTTTTTGATAAGGGGACATTGTCAGCCTTTGACTGACCTATAAGTTTGAACCAACCTTAATACGCATCGTATAGGCCTATACGATGCGTATTGAAGGTGTCGATTTAATTTCCCAATGTGTGCCAATAATACGACCCATACACAATACATTGTACATTTACTCCATTTTATTTGGTGCAAGCAGGTGCGTACCAACTTAGGCTTGGACCTAAAGCCTTTAATAAATAGGTCCTCCAATTAAAAGAAAATTTATATGCTAAGTATTAATATTAGTGTAAATTTATTGTTTTACATTTGTTTGATATCTTATACAAGCAAACCACTTTGTGTTGTAGTTGTGTTAGATTTTTGTTTGGTTTCAAACACGAATAAAGGAGTACAGTTTATAATTATCAAAAAAGGAAAAAGGACATCAAAATTTCATTTTCTTAGACCTCCAAAGATGTTGAAACGGCCCTGTGTGCAAGAGTGTGTGCGAGAAACATGCATAGATATTCGAATGTAATTACGTAATACCTCATGTCTATAAAACTCACGTGTATATATATATATATATATATATATATATATATATATATATTTGTATGTGTGTGTGTGTGTGTGTTTGTGTGTTTCCTTCTCACAACTTTCAGGGTCTGTTTGGTATGGGGTAATGGAATGAACTACAGAATGTAATAAACAAAGTAATGGAATGGACAATGGAATGAAATGGATCATTCCATTCCATTGTAATGTTTAGTTACTCGTATGTAAATAGAATGAATTATTACTTTGTACAGTTTGATACACGCAAAAGACGAAGTAACGAATCACAGTTTATTAAAAACGATAAAATATAATTGCCTCAATATTAATATTAATATTAATAATGGCAACAATTAATAACTAAAATACAAATAAAAATAAAAATATTAATATAATAATAGTAATAATAATAATAATAATAATAATAATAATAATAATAATAATTTTCTTTCCTTTCCTTGAAGGAATGAAAAAAAAAACACACCACCTTACCAAGGAATGGAAATTCTTATATTTGAAAGAAGTTACATTCCTTATGGAATGCTACATTCCATAATCAATGACAACCAAATATGTTTTCTTTTTCATTTCATTATAATGATCCATTACAACCCGCCTTCAATTCCTTCATACCAAACGATACCTCAATGTTTTTTAATTAGTTTTAGAACCACCCCTATAATATCATTGCACATGTTAATAGATTATAATTTGAAGTATACAAACATTTTATTAATATATGAACTTAGAAAACAAGTCAACAATAGCAATTGGGGTTCTAGCATTTTGGGTATATATTGTGACACCCATGCTTAGAGTATATTATAGTCCACAATTTAAGGCAAATGCTAGTGTTTAAAATGATGCTTTTTGACGCTAACCTTATACATCTTTTACATGTCTTCACAATGATTAAAAGATAAATATGTTTAAAACAAAATAATATATAATATATATATATATATATATATATATATATATTCTTTCTATAGATGGATATGTTTTTTGTGAATTAAAGAAAGTGGTTATGGTTGTGGTGTTAGGACTTTTGGGGACAAACGATTAGTTTTAGAAAATAATTTACACCTTGGAATATTTGTGGTACCACATAAAAAGGTTTGGTATAAAGGGGCATGTGATGTGCTTTTTAGGGTTTTGGACAACTTCAAGTTCAATGTCAAATCCATTTCTTAATTTAAAAAGAATGGAAATGACGACTTTGTTATTAGTGTTTTTTTTATTTGCTATTTTTATCCGGCTTTGTTTATTCTATGTTTTAAATATGTATGTTAAAAATTGATTTAGTACTGTTTATAAATCGTGGTGGATATTTTTTATCCGGCTTTGTTTATCCTATGT
This sequence comes from Helianthus annuus, assembly GCF_002127325.2. Classification (NCBI taxonomy): domain Eukaryota; kingdom Viridiplantae; phylum Streptophyta; class Magnoliopsida; order Asterales; family Asteraceae; genus Helianthus; species Helianthus annuus. Next base: position 120,228,290 of record NC_035447.2, on the reverse strand, counting down.
TTTTTTAATGCGTATATTGCAATCGCATTTTATAAATCGTAGTTGATATTAGAAATGTCTTGGTCATATATGTTCCATCTAAGTTATCCTTGGTTGGGCCTTGATATTCATTCACGGACATCGGTTGGGGATCTGTTATTAGATGGCGCTAAAAACCCAAGTTCTCTGGTAGGTAAGAACAAAGTCGACCCTGGGGTGGGTGGAGAGAACCCACGGCTAGGGCACATTTTATCCCGAGGGAACTTTTAAAAAGTTATATGTGTGTGTGTATATATATATATAAATATATATTTAAAACAGAAAACCCATATAAAACCTAAACTTATATCTTAGGCCCATTAAAACTATTAATTTCAAAATTGATAACTTAAATTCATAAGATATTAGCCCACTACCCATTTTGGTTTAATAATAATAATAACAATAACAACAATGTGCGGCAAAAGAAAATAGTTTACATTATCTATGTCATTAAGGTTTATGGGAAACGTTTTTCCGGGCTTAAACAGGGTACCTAAATTATGCTTAAGTTTTTATTAAAAGAATACTTCTAACTTTATTCAACTTTTTTAACTATTTTTTAACGGTAGTTATCTATAAATTTAAAAAATTAAATGAATAATTATGCTTAAGTTTTTTCATATGATCTATAATTTTCATATTCCACATGTTAGTTGTGGTTTCTAATTTATTTTTATATTTCACAATAATTTACGCTTAATGTGAATGATTTATGCTTAATGTGAATATTATGAACTACTCAGGTCGATCACATATTTGTAATAGGATTTTTGTTTCTTTTTTAATGGGAAGTGTTTGAATCTTATTTATCCTTCTTTTCAGTTTGTAACGGGTTCATGTCAAAACGGGTGATTTTTTTGCGGGTCAAAAGGATTTGAGTCATGTTAGGCAACGTTTCAGTACCTTTTGTGCATTCTATTTTATATATATATACATTTTGTAATGTTTGATGTATATTTTATGAGTAGCGAAAACATATTATCAAAAAGTATGATATAAGATTTCTTTTTAATAAAACGATTTTTGACACATTTGATCATTTCACTTTTTTATTTTTTTTTAAATGAAACATGTTACTCAGTTGAATCTTTCCGACAAAATACGACTCTAATTGATTGTTTCCATTATCATATGTAAAAACCTAATTTCAGCCCTATGATGTATTAGAGATTTATAAGTTATATATATATATATATATATATATATATATATATATATATATATATATATATATAGGAGACCGCTAAAATGAAAACTACTTCCAGTTTAAAACCATGAGAACTTTTTGATCCGGGGCGAGTTTCACCAAATTTTTTTTCATAAACGTAGATGCGTGTATTATAAACACATTTGTAAAAAAATTCAAAAAAAAAAAAATTGTCGTGTGTGTAGTTTTGAGCACCACAAGTTTGTGTTTACGAAATTTTATTTAAAATTTACGGTACCCGTAAACACAAACTTGTGGTGCTCAAAACTACACACACGACATTTTTTTTTTTGAATTTTTTTACAAATGTGTTTATAATACACGCATCTACGTTTATGAAAAAAAATTTGGTCCAACTCGCCCCGTACGATGTAGTTCTCATGGTTCTTACAACTGGAGGTGGTATTCATTTTAGCGGTCCCCTATATATATATAGGGTAGGGATAATGTACATTAATTCAGAAGTGTGAGAAGTGTATTATAACACCATATAAACACCGCATAACACTATGTAACACCATGTAACACTATGTAACACTATATAACAATGTATAACACTATACATCTATCATAGACATGCTATCAGACAAAATATAGTGTTATATTTGTTATATAATGTTATATAGCGTTACATAGTGTTATATGGTGTTATATGGTGTTACATAGTGTTATACGGTGTTTATATGGTGTTATATATAGTGTTATAATACACTTCTCACACGTCTCACACTTCTGGATCAATGTACAGGATCCTCTACCTATATATATATATATATATATATATATATATATAGTGTAAAATACAATATCACTTAACGTACAATACGTACGATATTGTGAAATCGCACGTTATAAAAAAGCATGTTCGAAATCGCATGTTGGTATTTTTATGAAATCGCATCGCATGTTGGTTTTTTTGTAGCAATTCCGCATGTTGTTAAATATGATGAAATCACATGTTGGTATATAAAGCAATTTCACATGTTGGTTTTTCAGTATAAATCGCATGTTCAAAAGTGAATTTGCAACAGATCGGACGACTGAGATGATCGCGTACATATTGTACGATAAGGGCATTTGTACGTTAACCTAACCATATATATATATATATATACATACATACATATATAGTCTTAGGATCCTGTAAAAAGGACATTTTTCGTGAGAAGGCATAAAAACTCATATATATATATATATATATATATATATATATATATATATATATATAGGGCTGGGCTCTATAGAAAACTCTATCTTTTTAAGAAAACTATGCAAACCCATTGTCATCCATTGATTATATTTCATCTAACTTGATCAATGGCTCTCTTAATTTTGGTAAGAATTATATTTAAAGGAAATCTTATAATACACATTAGTACAACTGGAAGGGCATTTTCGGTAGTGCAAATTGAACTTTGGAAAACCAAATCCCTGCCATGCAGTAGGCGTCTAATCAAAACTTCAAAGCATTTCAAAATCTTTTCGTCTTTATCTTTCCCACTAGATACTGACTGTTCATATTTTTCTTTCGCCAAACAACATCGCTCGGTACTTTCTAACCCTAAGACAGAAGCCGATAGTGGCGATCGTGGAGAATGAGGAAATCGTTCATAATCTTGTCGTCGTCGGTTAAAATGAAACGATTAAGGAAGATGAAGAGTTCAAGTAAAAGGTTAGTTCTTGTAATCGGACCTGTAAAAGGGGGTTTTGTTCAATCGATTTCCCCCAAAATGGCAACTGATTTTGTTTTGTTTTCTATATATAGCACTACGAGACCTATATTAGGGCAGAAAAGGTCTGAAAGCCGTAGTGTTGTTATTATCTCCGATGATTCCAAGGAAGGTCCTTCCAATCAACAATCTGGCTTCGGGCCGACCCAAAGGGCGTTAGGTTAGTATTGATGTGTGTATGAACCGTGAACACAGTTGAAGGTGATGTATATATGTATAGTGTGTTGGATTAGTCCCTGTTCATAACATACTTTTGTTGGCTGCGTTGCAGTGTATGATGATACTGATAGTGGGTCACCAGGCCCTGGGAAACGACGGAAAACCCTTAAAGGTTAACCAGTAATATTGTGTATAGTTTGTATCGTTTCTGGGTGAAGTAATCGTTTTTGTTACTAATTTCTCAGGGCGTAAAGAAGCTTATGTGGAAGGCAAAGAGGGACAGACCAAAGATCATAAAGGTAAGTTCCTTTGGTTACAATAGTTGGTATTTGCGTATCAAAGTGAATTTGACTAACATGTGTTAAATGGCAGGGAAAAAAACATTGTCGTGGATAGTTCAGGCTATGGAAGTAAAAGAAAACGTGGTTAGTTAAATATTATTGGCTTTGATTTGTTTGTTTGCCAAATAATTAATGGTCTGAGTTTGAAGTTTGCCTAACATGTATTAATTGGCAGGGAAAAAAACCATCGCGGAGGATAATTCTGGCAACGGAATGCAAAGAAACCGTGGTTAGTTAATTTTTATTGACTTTCATTTGTTTGATGTTCAATTGATTAATTGTTGGATGTTTGATCGTATAATGATGCGTGTAAGTGTGTATATGTTTTAGGTATATATTTTAAGCCCTTTTTACACTTTAGCCAAGTTTTAAATTTATGAAACACGATATTTACTAACACTAAACACACATATGGGCAAGTGCACCCATCGTGGACGTAGTATAGTGTTGGTAAGATACCGAGGTCGTCCAAGGACACAAGAGCTTTTAGTACCAGTTTATCCTCAACGTCTAATCAAATCAAAATGTTAGAAAAAGATTTTTTTTTAAACTAAGAAAAATAAAACTAACTAAATGCTGAAAAATAAAATAAAAATAAAAACAGATAGACAAGATGAATCACTTGGATCCGACTCGTGTGTTAGTATAACCTTTGATTATTTTCGCACTTTTGCACTTGTTTAAGAGATTATCTTAGTTATTGTAGTAGGCCCCTCTTTTGAAGGCGACGTGACCTCAACCAAGTAGTTTGAGTCAGCAAGGATACAATCCTAAAGGGTCGGATTATTGAAAGATAATTAATTAAGTTATTAATGCAAATTATGGTAGGCCCCTCTTTTGGAGGTGACGTTACCCTCGACTAAGTAGTCTGAGTCAGCAGGGATACAGTCCTAAATAGCCGGGTTATAGTATTAATAGTAGTTAGCTTATGAGGGGATCAAAGAGTTTGGACCCCCGCCATCCAATACCTTTGGGTATTGAAGGAGATCCTACTAAATTTGACCCAGGTCCCTTGCAGGACCTCTAAACGCTGAACAAGGGCAAGACCCTTACCAAACCGTTCCCTTAACCCCCGACCAGGTAGCCAACATACCTCCATATAGACCGTGGAGATATGAATGGTGAAAATCTTTTATTTTATATAGACAGTAAAATAATGCCAAGACACCACGGACAAACGATAAGGAAGAATCACCTTCAACATAAGAAACTAGTTATTAAAGTCATTAATACAAAACCAATTAAGAAGTGCAAAAGATTAAAAATAAAAAGTATTATACTAGACACTTGTCTTCACCAAGTGATGTAAGAGACTTAGGCAAACATGGCCTTGATTGTCAAGAACTCTTACGATCAATCTTGGATCCCGAGACGACTCACACACTCTATGATGGACAATGGATGATGGTGGTGGATGATGGTGTTGTGATGGTGGTGGGTGGTGAATGAAGTGTGAGAGAGGTGGTGTGCCAAGGGATGAGTTGCAATGGATCCAAGCACTCCTATTTATAGGCTGAACAGAAGCCTGGGCACGGCCCCGTGTCCGCTGGGCACGGCCCCCTGCCCGTCTGACACTATCTCTCCTCATTAATTGTAATTCGCAATTACAATTAATCCGCCTGCAGTACTTTGGCTTCTTGGGCACGGCCCCGTGCTCGCTGAGCACGGGGCGTGTTCAGTCTTCTGTCTTCTTTGTTTTGCTTGGGAGGATGCTGTCGAGGGGTCGGGCAGTCCATTTTTGTTCCCTTTCTTGTATTTATGTTAGATTTAGCTGTCTTTTTGCTTCTTTTGTTAATTTGAGCTCATTTAATCCTGAAAATACAAAAGGAAGACAAAAATACACTTTTTCCAACATTAGTACTTAAAAAGGGTTAGTTTTATGCCTTATTTGATGTAATTTATATGTTGCATTTTACACACATCAAATATCCCCACACTTGAATTTTTGCTTGTCCTCAAGCAAAACTCTTTAATATGTGGCTTACACTCCCAAATGGAATGGATAGAAGAGAAGGTTTTGGGCTTGTCATAGAGTGTCGGGAATTTCCAAGATTGTTTAGGTTTTAGTTTTACTTATTTACAATTCTATTCGTCATGATTTATTAAAAATTTTTCATAAGGTAAATTATTTATTAAGGCATAACATTCCTTTTTAAAATTTCATTTATATACAGGTTCACATACCTCACCGGGGAAATCACTCACACTCGGCCGAAGGTGTATTTTTAGTGAATCACTCGAGAGCGGCATGGAACTTATTCCTACCATAAGCTTGCCAAGCAATCAATCCTCCTCCTTTTTAACTTTATACATTTGTAAATATCAAGAGGACTTTTTGTGTGAAGAGTTAGGCTTGGGCTAAAGGTGGGTAGTTGGGTTAGTGGTTAGTGGAAAAGGGCGAAAGGCATAAGAAGCGTCGGTTTTCGTAAAACATTTTGTTTTTGTGACTTTTTATTTTTTTAATGAAGTATTTATTCAAACAAGCTTTTGTTTTGAGGAGCTTTGTTTGTTTATTTCCAACTTCATTGTAAAATATCATTTTTTTCGATAGTCACACGAAAACCGAGCTTGTTACTAAAATAAAAGGTAAAAAATAAAAAGGGTTTTTGGTGGGTAAAAAGGGTTTTGGATTAAGAAATGAAAAGGTTTAGGCTCAAAGGGGTTAACTAGGGGGAATTTTTGGGTAGGTGAGAAGAAAAATAAAAATAATGGTGTTGAAAGAAAAAGGGTTAGTCCTAATGCCTCCATCATTTACTTACTTGGGTTTAAGTTGGGAAGGACCGGGAATGTATTGTCGTGGCAAGTTCTAGAGTCGTAAGAACCAGGCGGCTATTCACACAAGAAACGAAAAATGAGCATTTAGCGTAAAGATGTATATTTGTATGCTCAATAAAGGCTCAAAACTCACTTTTGTGGGAATGGGTTTTTATGTGGTCAAGTATATATAATCAATTTTAACTAAGCTTGTCATGCCGTTTCATAATTTTCTTATGTTGGTTCTTTTTATCACGACGCTATCGGTTGTAAACTTATAAAAATATAACCTTGTTAGACTTAGAATTCCCAACTTAAACTTAGACAAGTAAAAAAAATGAAAATTTTTGAAAAAAAAATTGCGGTGATTAGCGATTCCAATAGAGTTTTGTGTAAGGCTTGTATTAGGACTTGCAAAATTCAAGGTTTTAGCATCCCCCCCACACTTAAATTACACATTGTCCTCAATGTGTCCCAAAAATAATTTTTTTAGGTTGATTGAATGTGTAAAATGGTATTAAAAGCAAAATTTTAGGTTACTGGCAGTCTGGACACGGCCTCGTGGTGACCGGGCACGGCCCCGTGTTCAGGTGCCAGTAACAATAATTAAAGAAAAGAAACAGAAGCCTGGACACGGGGGCGTGTTTGGTGAACACGGCCCGTGTCCAGTTACCTGAACTGGGCGTTTGTCTGCAGGATGTTCAGCACGGGGCCGTGTTGGCTGGGCACGGCCCGTGCTGAGCTTACTATAATGGAGAAATTGTTGTCGGATGACCCTGTTTTCATGCATGGGCCCATGTTTCTCGTTTCCCTTGTTATCCTTGACCATCCTGAGTGTGTTTTATTTATTTCAACATCATCCAAACCTTTAAACCATCATTTCATTAAATTTATAGAGAGAATTACATAGTCCTAAAATACTAGTAAATTAGATAAGTAAGCACAAGAAGCTTTTTAACCCAAGGAGCCCTAGCCTACAACTTATTCTAATTAGCAAAATTTCCGAGAAGATAGTAGTCTCAGTTGAATGTGGCTTCATAGAACTCCTTTCTCCGGTTATAGACCCCTCATATGTCGGCGAGCCATTCCTCTATCTCTCTTGGGAGGAGAAAGGAGGGCTCGTTGGCATCGGTTTGAGGAGGTGCGACTTCCACCGGGACTTCTTGCAGATCTTCAAGAGGAGGCTCCGCTGGAATATCATCCCATCCGGTAGGGTTATTGACTCCAAGTGCTAGGTTCCAATCCTCTTGAGGGAGGATGGGGTCCACGGGAGGTGTTACAAGAATATTTAACCTCTGGTGCAAGAGGTTAATTTCTTGAAAACTATTTTCCAGCCCCACCGTAAGATAATTTATACGTTCTATTAGGACCTCCTCTACCGAAGTCATTTCATCGATTGCTTCCCTTAGCGCCATGACGTAATGTACAAGGGTAGCTTCAATGGAAGGCCTTCTTCCACTTCTATTGTTTCTTGAATGCACTGACGATGTTTCACTGTTTTCACTTGACATTCTGTGAAAATAAACCGAAAACAGCTTATTTTAATGAAACAGTATCTTGGACACGGCCCCGTGCTCAGTGAGCACGGCCCCGTGTTCACCTTTCTGCAGAATTTTGAAACAAGGAATCTTGAAGTTTTAAGTTATTTTTCTAACTTGTGAAGCCTTTTTTATCAATAGTAACTTAAAACAATGTTATACAACTTATTTTTAACAAGATTCCTTGAACAAAACTCAAATATCTCTTGCCATAAAGCTTGAATTCTCAAACTTTAATGGAGGTTTTTGGAGAAAGATGAAGAAGAGGAAATGGATAAAAGAGGAAAGGACAAGAGGGTTGTTGGAAACTTCTTTTAGAACATACCTAGGATAGTTGAGAGAAGATTCCTTCAAATCTCTGTTCCTAGATGGTCCAAATGTGCAGAATTCTTGGCTTCATTTATAGAAAACGACAGCGTGCTGGACACGGCCCCGTGTGCAGATAGAATCCTGACACAGTTTGTCCGTATTCTGACGTAAAAGCCAGAAGGGAATCTTTTGGTGGACACGGGGCGTGTTGGCTGGACACAACCCCGTGTCGAGGGGCTGATTATGAAGTTAGTCTATTTCTAAGGAATCTATCCGGATCAGGCGGTTCCTTACTGGATGGAACAACCCCAAAGTGCCGAAGATACCTTAATTGTCCTAGACTAAGACGAGAAGGCAAGAGGTTGTCGGTGAGGGTGATTCCTATGCTATGTGTAGGTGGACAAGTCCAACCCTTTCCCGGGCTCTCGTTAAAGAAGGTATATGCCGAATCGCTCAGGTCTATGTATGCACCGAACGAAGTCGATGGAGAGTCCTTCACGGCACAATCGGCACAGGGACGACTATCGTCCATGTCTTTGCTACGTACAAAGGTGGGATTGGGAACAACGAGGTTGTTTTCATGCGACCCCAACATTTCTTCTTGGTCATCGTCTTGGGATGGATCAATGAAATCCTTCCTAAGCTCTCTTAACCAAGTTAGAACTAGATTTTCTAGTTGAAATAACTCGTCAAGGAGCATTTCTCCTAGAATATCTGGTTGGGCGCATTTGAGGGAGAGATAGTGATTATTTTTACTTTCGCCCCTCTTAAGGTTATAGGGAGATGGTGGGTCGATATAGTGGGGCTTATAATTTAGAAAATAACATTCTAATTCTTTATGTTTGCCTCCACATAATTGACACCACGTACCATAAGAGTGCCGAAAGTAAAAAAAATCATTATCACTCATTTTTGTGTCAGAAATTACCAACCGTCGGGATCTTACGGTCTTGTTTTCAGTAACTGAATCTTGGGCACGGGGGCGTGTTGAGCGAACACGGCCCCGTGTTCAGCTTACTGTCTGACTTAAAACAAGATTGCCAGTTCCAATGATTGGGCACGGGGCGTGTTCAGCAGGCACGGCTCGTGCTGAATTCTGCAGAAGCTGAAAATTTAAGAAAATCCTAAAAAAAAAGAAAAAAAAAAAGATTAGGCCGTTGATTACTAACTTTCTAAAAATCCTTGTGTCCCCGGCAGCGGCGCCAAAAACTTGATGCGTGTAAGTGTGTATATGTTTTAGATATATATTTTAAGCCCTTTTTACACTTTAGCCAAGTTTTAAATTTATAAAACACGATATTTACTAACACTAAACACACATATGGGCAAGTGCACCCATCGTGGACGTAGTATAGTGTTGGTAAGATACCGAGGTTTTCCAAGGACACGAGAGCTTTTAGTACCGGTTTATCCTCAACGTCTAATCAAATCAAAATGTTAGAAAAAGATTTTTTTTAAACTAAGAAAAATATAACTAACTAAACGCTGAAAAATAAAATAAAAATAAAAACAGATAGACAAGATGAATCACTTGGATCTGACTCGTGTGTTAGTATAACCTTTGATTATTTTCGCACTTTTGCACTTGTTTAAGAGATTATCTTAGTTATTGTAGTAGGCCCCTCTTTTGAAGGCGACGTTACCCTAATCCAGTAGTTTGAGTCAGCAAGGTTACAATCCTAAAGGGTCGGATTATTGAAAGATAATTAATTAAGTTATTAATGCAAATTATGGTAGGCCCCTCTTTTGGAGGTGACGTTACCCTCGACTAAGTAGTCTGAGTCAGCAGGGATACAGTCCTAAATAGCCGGGTTATAGTATTAATAGTAGTTAACTTATGAGGGGATCAAAGAGTTTGGACCCCCGCCATCCAATACCTTTGGGTATTGAAGGAGGTCCTACTAAATTTGACCCAGGTCCCTTGCAGGACCTCTAAACGCTGAACAAGGGCAAGACCTTACCAAACCGTTCCCTTAACCCCCGACCAGCTAGCCAACATACCTCCATATAGACCGTGGAGATATGAATGGTGAAAATCTTTTATTTTATATAGACAGTAAAATAATGCCAAGACACCACGGACAAACGATAAGGAAGAATCACCTTCAACACAAGAAACTAGTTATTAAAGTCATTAATACAAAACCAATTAAGAAGTGCAAAAGATTAAAACTAAAAAGTATTATACTAAACACTGTCTTCACCAAGTGATGTAAGAGACTTAGGCAAACATGGCCTTGATTGTCAAGAACTCTTACGATCAATCTTGGATCCCGAGATGACTCACACACTCTATGATGGACAATGGATGATGGTGGTGGATGATGGTGTTGTGATGGTGGTGGGTGGTGGATGAAGTGTGAGAGAGGTGGTGTGCCAAGGAATGAGTTGCAATGGATCCAAGCACTCCTATTTATAGGCTGAACAGAAGCCTGGGCACGGCCCCGTGTCCGCTGGGCACGTCCCCGTGCCCGTCTAACACTATTTCTCCTCATTAATTGTAATTCGCAATTACAATTAATGCGCCTGCAGTACTTTGGGCACGCCCCTGTGTTCACTGGGCACGGCCCCGTGGTGAGCAATAGAAGCTTCTACAGGTTTGTCTTTTCTGCTGCTTCTTGGGCACGGCCCCGTGCTCGCTGAGCACGGGGCGTGTTCAGTCTTCTGTCTTCTCTGTTTTGCTTGGGAGGATGCTGTCGAGGGGTCGGGCAGTCCACTTTTGTTCCCTTTCTTGTATTTATGTTAGATTTAGCTGTCTTTTTCCTTATTTTGTTAATTTGAGCTCATTTAATCCTGAAAATACAAAAGGAAGACAAAAATACACTTTTTCCAACATTAGTACTTAAAAAGGGTTAGTTTTATGCCTTATTTGATGTAATTTATATGTTGCATTTTACACACATCATATAACTATAATGTTACCGTTTGTGTTAGAAAGAATTGACATAAATGGTTGTAAAGTAGACTAATTTTTTTGGGTGTTTTGGTTGCGTATAAAACGTTATACCAGTACGTAGGGCAGATGTAACAGCTACATCAAGCGGGAGAACGTTACGGACAGGGAAGGAGAAAGTTTCAGAGGAGAGTGTGAAAGGTGAAGCACGGAAGCAAAAGGAAGTTGGTAATGAACAGGCAAAAGTTCCCAAAGCCCGTAAGCGAGCCAAGAAGGATGAATTTCCGGGAATAAGGACGAGATCCGCACCACTACAATTTTATAAGTGCGTACGAGCATTGACAAACCAACAACGTGAGGCGGTCAGGGAAATGAGCTTTGGTCATTTACTTACTTTCAGCGTTGATGGGTTACCAACTAAGTTAGGTTATTTTGTTGTCGACAATTTTAATCCCGATAAGATGGTGATATGTACGTCTGCTGGTAATATCAAGGTAAACAGGAAAGTGATACATCAGTTATTAGGGATTCTGACCGGTGGGAAAAAGTTTAGTTCGATTGATAAGCTGCCCATCTTGGTTGATGCCATTACGATTGGAGGGCGAGATACTCGGGTGTACATGTACCTCCAACAAAGACGGTGAAAATGATAGATGAGTCCAACAGCGAAGACAGTTTTGATTTCCGTATGGATTTTGTAATGTGTTTTGTGGCAGTGCTCGTTGACTGTCATAAACAAAGTTGTTTACGAGAAGAAATCTTAGAGTATCTAGATGACGAAATGGATTTTGCAAAGGTAGACTGGTGTGACCTGGTGGTAGATAAGTTGAAAACTTACAAAGATACCTGGGATCGGCTTGACCCACAAAGCATTTTCGTTGGGCCTCTCACGATTCTGATAGTAAGTGAAATTTATTTATTTGGGAGAATTAACATGTGTTAAGATACTGGCTTGTTTTCGGACTAAACTGATCGCTGTTTCTTGTAGCTGTTGTACGTTGATAGCATTGAGTGCACAGGTATGAAGGTTGACAAGGCGGTGTGTCCTTTGGCTTTCTGGAACTTGAAGAGATTTCGAGAGAGAGAAAGGCTGGAAATACTTGATGGTGGGTTTGGTCTGGGACGGTTTAAAGGGTTAACACTTCCAAGTAACTATAACGTGGAACACTGGGCAAGTAAGGAGGTATAGTTATATGCACTAACATGTGTTTTTTACTATTAGTATATAATTTCGGTATGTAACTGTTGAAAAAAAAATTGAAACAGGAGAGGCTGTTGATGGTACGACAGCTAATTAATGTGACAAACAAGAACAAAATCAAAATAGAGGGTATGTTAGAATCTATGTGTGTGGAGAGCCCTGATGACGAGGAAGTACAAACGTTGAAGGCAATGTATGAAAGTTTGTTTGAACAGAAAGCCTATGCAAGTACAGATCACGATAAAGCGGTAGATTTATCGTCGCACCGTATCAATGAGGTGTTGGAAGATTTGAAAAATGATGAAAGTATTCACATTAACGAGGGAGAGAACGCTGGTTAGTCACAGTTATTCTTTGTAATATTGTGCTTATTAATATTCTTTGTAATATTGAGTTTATTAATGTGGCACGCATTTATTGATGTGCAACGTTTTCGCAGGGAATGGCGTGGATGACGAATGCTCGGATGGTTCGCCAATAGCTATTTTGTACAGGAAGTCACTTAATCGGCTTAACAAAAGGATCAGTAAAAGGAGATTGAAAGAAGTAGGATCTTCAGCCATAGACTTTGATGCCCTGGAAGGTGCGATGATTATATTTCTGAAATGTACACTGTAACACATGTTAATATGTTACCGATCGTATTGATTAACATCTGTTGTGGTTGCAGCTGATGTTGCGGGGCAATCAAGCTTACCTGATGATGGAAAAGAGTATGCTGAAACGATGGAAGATGGTGGGAAGTCGTTACAGGTGAGGAGATCTGCTCGACTGGAGAGGTTAAAGGATGTTCGTGAGAAAGAAGAAGGTTGTGTGACCCCAAAAAGGCGTAAGACAAATATAAATTTTGATGGGCCAAACACGGATGGTGGTAACGAAACAGGTAAAGTGTTACATGAGTTACCATTTTCAGTGTACGTTTATAGTTAAGTGTATAGATGGCAGCCTAGGAAGAAAACATAAGTGCACATTGATGGCGACGCGTTGTTTATTGCTCGAGAAAGTTTATGTACCTGTAATATGCGTACGGGACTGAAATGTATAGTGTAACACATGTTAATGTCTTACCGATCGTATTGTTTAACATCTGTTGTGGTTGCAGCTGATGTTGCGGGGCAATCAAGCGTACCTGATGATAGAAAAGCGTGTGCTGAAACGCTGCAAGATGGTGGGAAGTCGTTGCGGGTGAGGAGATCTCCTCGACTTAAGAACTTAAAGGATGCTCCTGAAAAAGTAGGTTGTATGACCCCAAAAAGGCGTAAGACAAATATAAAGTTTGATGGGCCAAACACGGATGGTGGTAACGAAACAGGTGAAGTGTTACATGTGTTACCAGTTACATTGTACGTTTACAGTTAAGTGTATAGATGGCAACCTAGGAAGAAAACATAAGTACACATTGATGGTGACGCGTTGTTTGTTGCTCGAAAAAGTTTATGTCCCTGTAATATGCGTACGTGTCTGAACCCATTTAATATTAATGTGATGTTATAGGGTGCAACGAGACTGAGAAGCAACACGACGAAAGTAAAGCGGGGTGTAGTGAAGTTGGGGACGAAGCAAATGAAGGCGTCAACAGTGATAAGATTGTTCATGAGGCTGGTAATTCAACTGGAGGTGACTGTAGTATGGGTGGGGCGGAACATATTGAAGGACAATGGAGCGGGGATAAAAGTGATGTTGAACAAGTCCATAAGCCGTTGGGTTTAATGCGTGCAATACGGCGTTTTAAAGCAGTAGCGATCCAGGGTGTACCTGGTAGTGCTCCGTACCATTTCAGATTGTTTGTTTTTTATAGTGTGCTTTATTAGTTTATTCTGTTTTAACATGTGTCATGTTTCTTTGATAATTAACGGTGGCTCTGGCATGCAGTTGGTTGGTCAAGATGCATATAGTGTGGAGGCAGCAGGACATGTACCTCCACCTGTCAATAATGTGGATGAGAAGGACGTTGATCAGCAGATCACAGATTTAGAAGCGACTGACGCAAAAAAGGATAAGATTTCTGAACCGGGGTTTAGTTGTGCTGAAGAGGTAGCCAAAATTGCTGAGATGGATGTTAAGCTTACTGACCAGGTTGAAGGGAATGACAATGAAGGTAATCTTCAGAAAACATTTTATTTGTAGGGTCGTAAAAACTCTAGACGCACCATGTTTAGCCATGTCTAATTTATTCGAGAATGTTTATGCAACTTCAAATAGTAAGACTGAGCATGAAGTTGTGGATGCAACTGATGCAAGTAAGGAAGAATGTGGTGGCGTCGTGTTTGCCTCTGTGGAAGGTGATGTTATCGATAAGGATGAACAGGTGGTTTTGGATGGCAAAGGCAAGGCGGCTGTAGAGAACTGTACCATGATTGTAACGGTAAATTTTTTATGCAGCTTCAAATAGTAACCTATGCATGAGATGTGATAAGAATGTTTTATGCAGCTTCAAATAGTAAGACTGAGCATGACGTAGTAGATTCAAATGTTGTAAATAAGGAAGAGTGTGTTGGCGTGGTGGTTGGCTCTGTGGAAGGAGATGCTTTCGATAAAGCTGAGGAGGTGGTTATGGATGGTAAAGGCAAAGCGGCGGAAGAGGAGTGGCAGCCTTATTTTAACGGTAAAGCTTTTCATTCTATAACATGTGTTAAATAGTTCCCTATTAGGAACATTTAGTGGGTTAACATGTGTTAATCATACGAACAGTGGACGGAGGCGATACGTTTATTGATGAACGTAGTTTCGATGGGCCTAATTGGAGTCTTGGAATGACACAAATTGGTGGTGAATTTGACGAGTCACAGCAAACCGGTACGTAAGAGCATTAAAATGATTAGGATTGCTGGCTTAGTGGGAGTCATTTAAATATACTTATTTGCATCGAACATGCAGGTTGCACAAGTGCAAAGGTGGATGAGATGGCTGGGACAGAAACAGCGCCCGAACGTTCCGGTAAGCTTTACTATTTTTGTTTACTGTGAAAGTGTTATATTGGTTACAGAGTAACGTGAATTATTATTTTATACGTGTTTAGGCGATGTGGAGACTACCCCAAACTTGAGTATGGTTATAATGGTAGAACCGGTTAGCTCATATAACTCCGCAATTGCAATCCACAAGGGGAAAGCTGGGCTGGAATTATTTGGTGGTGATGCGAATGAGGTGGAGGACAATTTGTCGCTAGCACACCGTGTACGTATGTTAGCTGAATTGGGGGCCCAAAAAAGGAAGCTCCCTTTTAGAGAGAAAGTGGCAACGGAACCAAATAGATCACCTTACTATATAAGGTTTGTTGACATGGGACAACCAATCACTAAGAAGGAGGCGAATCTGTGGAATTACATATACGCTGATGAATCCCCGACGCACTTTCTAAATGGGCATTCTCGTAGGAAGCGGGCAATGGAGGCAAACAAGTAAGTAGAACTACTACGGGGTTTATTGTTGTATAATAGCATGTAAACCATGAACCCAATGGATCTAGTTAATTGGTTATTTTTTGATTTTTGCCGCAGGAATGAACAGGGTACGTCGTCAGTTGATGATGTTGATAGCCCGATACACATGGCTGTGTAAGTAGGGGGGATATTGTTAAAAAATGAGTTAAATTACAGTAACGTGTGTTAAGATATGGAAGTTAATTTTTTATATGTACATATGAAACCAGGGAGTTGCTGTTTCGAAGCCCTGCCCATGTAGAAGCGTCCCGGGCTATGTTCAAGAGTTTAAACGTTGGCAAGGAGGTGTCGTATGGTATTATCGACTGTTGGGCGGAGGTGCTAAACTTCCAAGAGAAACGAAAATCAAGGGAAGCTTACAGTAGGCTATTCTTTGGTACTAAAGTTGTGGTGAGTGTTTTGTATATAGACATGATTTGTGTAGATTGATGTTTTTTGTGGAAAAGTAGTTAGGGTGTGGCGAGTGGTTATCCATATTAATTTCTCTTTTGTGAAAGTTTCCGTGGATGTTAACAACTGAGGAAGGTGGAGTCGAGGTGCGGATGCACAAGTTTCGGGTTGGTATAAAAGGTGCGGTTAACAGCGCTGAAATGGTTCCTGATTTTAGAAAGCACGACATTGTTTTGTTCCCGATCTTGGAGCAAAAACATTTTTACTTGCTAGTGTTTGAGTTACGGTACCCCGGAATTTATGTTGTTGATAATGACAAAGCCAGACAAGCTTAGCCTATAGAAGGTAGTGTATACTACCTCCACAAGGACACACCGTATAAGTTTGTAAGTTACTAAAATGACCCATGTTGTACCGTAAGTGTGATTGTATTCAAGATGTGTTTTTTAATTGAGCATGGCTTGTATCTGTATATGCAGAAAGATATGTTTGTGCAATACCTTTGGGAGGTTGGGAATCCGCGAGCCGATGACATTGACGACTGCAACATCCAGCGTATGCCGGTTAGTTGGGCGATGACAACAAACACAACTGATTGTGGGGTCTTCTTAATGCGGCACATGGAGTGCTACATGGGGAAAAACAAAAGTTTTAATTGTGGGTTCAGCATGAGTGGGGCGAAGAAGATTGCCGAGGTGCGGAAGTTGAGAAAGAGGTATGCTGCGCACATCTTATGTTCGGAGGGGAATGTGCTGCTTCCTCAAATCCAGCAGGGTTGCCGGTTAGAGTAACGTGTGTTAGGGGGTGAATGGTATTTACTGTGGGATAGGTGTAGCGTTAAGTGTGCCAGCTCTTTTGGGGACACCTATTATATGTATATGTAGACTTTGTTTTGGGTGTGGCATGTATTTTGTTTTGTGGATGTTGCTTTAAACTTATTGTGGGATAGGTGTTGCGTTAGGTGTACCAGCTCTTTTGGGGACAGACTGTCTGTGTGAAATCTGTATGTTTAAAACTGATGTTTATTAACTTGGTAATTTTATACTCTGAAGAATATTGACAACATACAAATCTTGCATGTGTTTGAATGTTATTGATGTAGTTGATAATGTTTTAAATTATATATTGGCAGGTGTAACATTTATGGAAATGAAAATGCTCCTTCCTGTTGTCAAGGGGCCCACTGTTATAAATGTAGTAGGATTCTTGGAAGTTGGGGATAGTAGGTGGCAGAAGTCTAGTAACATAGGGGTTGGTGGCTAGAAAACAACTTTATTGGAAAAGGAACTATTGTTTTTTTGCCCCTTATGGTCACATCAAAGTCAAGTCACAACAACTATATTAAATGTATCCATGATATACCTCTATAAGTAGTGTAATGAAGAACCAAGTCATATTCTGTAATATTTCAGTAAACCAAAAACTTTTAGTGGTTCCAAAGTGTGCTAATGTGATGGACACTTATAAAAATAAGGTCACGGCTACACCACCAGGCATGGAGAAGCTGAAGCAAAAGGGGAAGGAAGCATGTGAGGGTCGGTACGGTGTGTGCTACGAAAGAAAAGTGTTTCACAAGAAGCGCCAGGACGTGAAAACTGGAGGCCCGGGTGGTGACGATGCTTCAGAAAGCGGAACAAACAATGTAGCTGATGTTAGCAGACGCCGTATGGAACACGTTTTACCAGAAGCTGAAATTTTGAAGGGGCTACCAGAGGAGTTGGTTAGGTTGCTGACGGATCCAGACCATGAATTATGTGGTTGCCCGTTGTGTCCATACTCACCCGAAACAATCAGGTCCTGGTGTTACCATGACCCATGGGAGAGTGAGCGTAGCCCGTCTCCTCTGTACTTTCATGATGAAGATGTTGAAACACCATGATGAAAAGTTTCATAGAGATGAGGATAAGAAAGGGTAGTTAGGATGTCGTAAGTGGTTAAGTTGTGTTAACCTGTTGACCCTATGTTTGTAGATGACATACTAGCGTCGTTTTTTTGTTCTTTTATTATTATTTTTTTTGTGGGGATGTGTTGATGTGACGGCTCGGTAGCCGATCCATTGTTTTTTCTGCGGTTGTAACCTAGTAGTAGTATGTGTGGTTAAGTTGGCTAGTTGTGAAGTTTAATTCTATAACATGATGTGTCTTTATATATAAGCTATTGGTGTGGTTAACACCTTTTGTCTTTTACTGATCCTTTACAGTTACAAAAACCCCAAGTACGGGGCTAACATGTGTTAAGCATCTGTTGTAATGCTGTTGTAAAATATAAACCAAAACCACAATTATCCATGCATAAGATAATAATAAAAACAAGTTAATAGCAAACAGAGGTCCACAAAAGGTGGCCTACAAACACAAAGTGCCAAAGGCCATAAAGTTTTTACAAGACTAGAAATGATAAATGGGATAAAAATAGTTCCACCTTCTTACACACGTAACAGAAAAAAGCAGGAGGATGTTAAAAGACTATTACATGTGTGTAAGAAGGCCAAAATGAAGAGAGTCTCCCATTACATAGTACTAGTAAACAAAAAGAAAGATTTGAATCAGAGGGGGAGGCACCGGTGGCGGTCTGCCTTAGTTGTTCAGCAGCAGCCTTTGCTGCTTTCATTGCGGCCACCTTAACGCAGTTGCGTGAGTCATGGTCGTCGACATACAGGCCACAACGCTTGCGTAGACGAAGCTGCTTTGGACGTTTTGGTGGTTTTGTCTTTGCCTTCTCACCAGGACCGGAAATGCAAGTATGTGTACCACATCCCTTATTGCGTACAACATCTGGATTAGCAACTTCGACTGGAATGTTGATTGGTTGCCCAACTATTTCTTCCATTTCACACTCGTTTGTTTCATTTTGAGTTGTACCCAATGGTTGCTTGGAAAGCACATTGATCTTGAAATCCCGGAGTTGGGCAACCAATTTTGACAATGAATCCTCATCGGTTCTGGCCACATCAACGCATTCAGTAACGAGGTCGGGGATTTCATTCCGCATAACGGACGGTGCGTGTGCGTTGACGCCGTATCGGCTGGAAAGTGAAAAAACCTCTTTTGGGAGGGCATCTCGGCGCCACCTATCGTTTATGTATTGGGGTGGTATCTTTGCAACATTTTTCAATCGATATACGCAAAAGACATGGCGACACAGATATCCGATACGTGTGAAATTCTTGCATGAGCAACTGGCGGAGTGGTCTACAGTGTTATATGTAACCTGTTGGGGACATATTGAGCAAAAAAAGGCATTTATATCTAACGTATGTTAGTGGAGTGGTAATAATGAACTTGCCTAACATGTGTTACCTGATAGACGTTTGTGATGTTGTTCCTTTTGTCCAAATGAGTGACGTCTAGCAAAAGAGTGGTATTGCTGGACTCGGTTTGGTTTGTGATGTAGCATAAAAACTTCCCTTTAATTATCTCCTTTTGAACTTGCATGAAAACAGCGTTTGTGTAAATGGCGAACGCGTGCTGTTCTATCGCTAAATCAGTATTGCCCTTGAACACCGTGGATGAGGTTTTGTACTCCGATACGCGTTGCCGATATCGTTGGCTGTCTACCCTATTTTCAAAGCACATCATAAATTGTACAAGGGTGTTTGCGCTTGTTGAGTTGACATTGAAGGCAGCGTTCGAGCTTTCGCAGCGTGAAATGGTCTTCATCAAGCAACACATTGGCAGTTCCCTAAAGTAGGCTGGTACCCAAAGATGTTTGATGTTGTACATGTCGTTCAACCAAGTGTGGTCTTGTAGGCCAAATGTTTCTAGGAGGTCATGCCAGCAGGACTCAAACGTTTCTGGTTTGATATAAACATTCCAAACCAACCGGTGAATGCAGGCCCAAACATCAGTGTTATCAAAAAGTTCCGCAGAGATCTGGTAAATTTTAAGAGTTACTAACACATGTTAGATTAAACAGTTTAAAAATGCATATAAGTCTGTGATGTTGAATAACACATGTTAAAGGCTAACGATTTAACCTAACCTTGGAGGGTAGTTTTTTCATTATATGCCACATGCATAGCCGGTGGCGTGATTCGGTAAAGACCATAGGAACAGCTTGAAGCATAGATGGGTCTTGATCACTCAACACGAGAGTTGGTTGAGTACTGTGTGCCTTCAAGAAAGCCTTAAGCAACCACACATTAGATTTAATGGACTCGGTTGATATCAAACCCGCACCAAATGTAACACATTGGAAATGATGATCCACACCCGTGAATGGCACAAAAACCATCTTGTACCTATTAATAAAAATGGATTTGAAGTTAACAAAATGTAACACTTTTTTGGTTAGGTTTGTATACTTTGATATCAGGCCTAACACATGTTAAGGGGAAACTCACCTGTTAGTGCTGTAAGTCGCGTCGAAGGTGAGGACATCGCCAAAAGCTTTGTAGTTTAGCTTTGAAATCTCATCAGCCCAGAATACAGAAGACAACTTTCCATTTGAAACCGTGTAATCAAAATAGAAGTTGGGTAGGTTGTCAAAGCGCTCACGCAAGCGTTCAAGGAAAACTTGTGTGTCGCGTTCACCAATAAAAATTCGCAACTGGTGGCTAAAATTTTTAAAATCCACCGGAGTCCCGTTGACATTGTGATGCCCGCCTTTTAAAGCTACAAGACATCTATAAGCTCTCATGGGTCCGATACGGTTTAGACTCATATTGTGAATGAATTATTTGGTGGTGAATGACAGCTTCCGTGATATCTTGCTAAGATCACGGTTGTAATTCTCAACAAGTTCATGATTATGAATATCATTGAAACTCAGAACTGTGTATGTATCATTATAGATTGAGACTAGAATGCTTGCCTTACAGTCACACAATGTGAAGTTGGTTCTCTTTGGCCTTACAGAAGATTCATCTAGTGTGTCAAAAGTCCTCTTTGGTTGTGGTTTCCCGTATTTTGAGCAGCGAAGATACTTGTGTGTGGGAATTCCATTCCAGACTTTAGTTTGGCCTTTTTTTAACAGAAAAACCAGCTTCAAACGCATAAAGTTCATACATGGAGAGAACAGCCTCAAATGTCGGATAAGATTTCCCACACACTGGTATGAACTTATCAGCGACTGTAGGAATCCAGTAGCGGGTTCCCTGAGGCGTATCAAAAACGAAGTATGGATGCGCTGGCCCTGCATCAGAAAACGACAGGTTAGAAATCTGGTATATGAGAGCACAAAAGGTTAGAAATCTGGTATATGAGTATAAAGTGTGCTCCCATGGAAAATAAACAACCATCTAACGGCCCGCGAGATGATTCAGCAAACACAGAAGGGCCCTGAGATGATCCAGAACCAGCACCCGGCATGTTAGCGTAGCCAGAATCTTCAGATGCTACATGTGAACATTATGTCATATGTTTGCATTATGCCATATCCGGGGAAGAAAAAAAATAAAACGAGTGTAACATGTATATAGAAAAACAAACCTTGATCATTATCCATAACCTCGTCAGTAGGAATATCGCTGCTAATGAACTTGTTGGAGATCAGAAAATTCGGTGATCTAACAGGGACTTGAGATGATCCAGCACCATCAACCGGCATGTTAGTGTATCCAGAAGCTTCGAATGGTACAGGTGAACATTGCCATGCAGTATATTTGGATTATTCCATTAAAAATGTCAAATAAAAAAAACATATATACGAGGGAGTTAAGTTAGATAGAGAGACAAACCTTGAGCATTTAATTCCTCGTCAGTATGGAAGTCACTGGTAATGAACCTGTTGGGGAGCAAATGAACCAGCAACATTAACTCGTAGGTTGGTGGATTTGTCTCCATGGACATTAATGGAGAAATGATGATATGCAGGAGAAGAGGGTAAAAGAAGCTATGAGGCACATTAATGGAGAAGAGATCTTGAAATTTTTCCTTTTAAAAATGAAATAATCTAAAAGAAATGGGGGTTTGGTGATTTGTACAATGAGATGATGGGCATTAATGATAATGTCAAATCAAATGGGGAAGAGATCTTGGGTTGGGTGGATAGATGTATAATTACATATATACCCTTAGAGACAAAAAGGATAATCAGTTGACTATGGATACGTGGAAGGATGTAGGCCACATGTTGAGTTTGCAAGGTTTTCTCAAAATCTAAGGTCTTCTATGGAGCATTACACTATATATATATATATATATATATATATATATAGGACAAAGATCCGTTAGGAACCACCCCTTATTGCGAGAACCGCGAGAACCAGTGTGAACACAAACAGTAATTCCTAAAAAAATCTAAAAAACACCCAAAAATTTTTTTTTTATTTTTTTACTATTTTTTTTGAAAAAAATCGCTATATTTTGTTAATAAAAAAATAAAAAAAGTTTCAAAAAAAAAAAAAATTTCGAGTAACAGTTATCCATGCACATGTGCATATGTGTCGTTTCTTTGTCAAATTCCGTAATTCATTACAAATAATAGTCAATTGCACTTTCATTTACACTACTACGTATAATACACTATCTTTTACATTACCAATGTTAGAAATGCACATGTGCATCTATATGTATCAATAGGAAATAAGGTGTTTTGGTACACTACTTTCTCTTTCATCTATCATTCCATCCATAATACACAAGCATGCACATGTGCATTTCTGTCATTTCTTTGACAAATTCCGTAATTCATTACATATATTAGACAATTGCACTTTCATTTACACTACCATATGTAATACACTACTTTTTACATTACCAATATTAGAAATGCACATGTGCATTATATGTATCAACATGAAATAAGGTGTTTTGGTACACCACTTTGAATACACTTTCCCTTTCATCTATCATACCATCCATAATACACTACCATTACCTCCTACCATCCATAATACAATACCATTACCTCCGACCATCCATAATACAATACCATTAACAATATTTTCACTTTATTACATGTATGTAAACACCATTTATACCATCCAATCAACATATTACATAAAAAATTGACAACTATAACCAAACCATCAACCACTAGATATAACTAACCAAAAAACATGTATATGGGTCTACTTCTCCATTCAAAATCACAAACTTTTTGTATCAAAACACGTTAAATCATGGTTATACCTAATTATGCACATGTGCATTTTGAATATTGGTAATGTAAAAAGTAGTGTATTACTAATGGTATTGTAAATTAAAGTGCAATTGTCTATTCCTGATAATGTATTACCGAATTTGTTGAAGTAATGTTACATATGCACATGTGCATGGATAACTGTTACTCGAAAAAAAAAGTTTTTTTTTTTTTTTTTTTTTTTTTTTTTTTTTTTTTTATGGAACGAAATATAGCGATTTTTTGTTAAAAAATATTAAAAAAATAAAAAAAATTTTTGAGTGCTTTTTTGATTTTTTTTAGATTTTATTTTGTGTTCACATTGGTTCTCGCGGTTCTCACAATAAGGGTGGTTCTCGCATGAACCTTACCCTATATATATATATATATATATATATATATATATATATATATATATATAACCCGTGTAATACGCGGGTCTATAACCTAGTAAACAAAAAAATAAATAAATCAGATTTAATTGAAAATGATTTACATTTGATTTAATTGAAAACGATTTTTTGTTAGGAACAAAAATTAAGAAATTAAGGGCAGAATTAGTATTAAAAATATAAAATTATTTTAATATACTTATACTAAAGGGTCTTAACATAAAACCCGTCGTAAATCTTAAACAAAACACTATGGGTCTGTTTGGTATGGGGTAATGGAATAGACAAAAGAATGGAATGGACGAGGTAATGGAATGGACGAGGGAATACAATGGATCATTACCATTCCATGTCTTGTTTGGTTACCATGTGTGAATGGAATGAACTATTATTGTGTAATGTTAGGTAGGCAAGAAAAAACGAAGTAATAAAATCAGCGGTGAGTGGTGGTGGTGGCCGGTGGTAGTGATTGTGGGTGGTTATAGGTGGCGGTGGTGGCGGCGAGTGGCGGTGGCGATGGGTGGTGGTGGTGGCGGCAAGTGGCGGTGCAGCGGCGACGACGAGTGGTGGTTGCAGCAAGGTGGTCGTTGGTGGTGGGTGGCGGTGGAGGTGCGGTGGGTGGCGGTGGAGGCAGCGGTTGGTGGTGGCGCCAGCGATGGTCGTGGGCGGCGGCAGCGAGTGGCGTTGGTGGTTGGTCACGACTGTTGGTGATAACGGTGGTGGCGGCGGCGAAGACGATGGCTGTCGGGGTGAGGTGGTGGCGGGTGGCGGTGATGGTGGGTGGTGGTGGGTGGTGGTGGTGGGTTGTGGCGAATGTGGTGGGTTGTGGTGTTGTTGATGAATGGTGCAAGAGGAGAAGGAATGAAAAAAAACATGGGGAGTGGATGGAATGATTTTGAGGGAATGGTATAAGGTAATGGAATGGACGAGTTAATAGAATAGACACATGAATGAAATGGATTATTACTATTTCATGTCTTGTTTGCTAACCATGTAAGATGGAATGAATCAATACTTTGTTCTTTGGTAGGAAAGAAAATACGAAGGAATAAAATCGGTGGTGCATAGCGGTGGTGGTGGCAGCGACGGTGATCGCGGTGGTGGGTTGTGGCAAGCAGCGGCGGTGATGATGGCGGTGGTTGGCATTAGTGGTGGTGGGTGGTGACAGTGGCAATGATGGGTGGTGGCGGTGTTGGTGTTACGAAGGATAAAAAGGGAATGAAAAGGAAAAAAACAAGTGGATAGGTGGAATAATTTTGAGGGGTTTAGAGGAAATGGAGTTCCTTGCGTAATGAAAGATTTTATTCCATTGAGCAACTATACAATTTTTTTTTTTCGTTCCCTCACAATTATCAATTTCATTTCACCATTCATTTTGTAAAACACTACCCATAAACTGTTTATGAAAACGGTAAACAATTCTTAATTAGGATATTGGATGTAAGCGCAGATGTGAGGTTATCCATTAGTAACTTTAATATAATTATTTGTTTATATCACACTAGATTAGAAATCATAAGACATATTGCATTCATTTTCACTTTTTTATCCAATACGATTACAAACGAATGGTAGGTAGACGAGCAACAAGCTGCGCCGCTACCCCTTTCTGAATAGCAAATCCTACCCTGCTAAACACAAAGTTCTGCCCCTTAACATGTGCGGTGTTACTGCTTACCACCTGTTGAACCCGCTTTAGGAACCGCACCGCGTCAGGGGCGAGAGCGCCGAATGTATCGAAAGCGAACGGGACGAACACGTGCTGATTCTCGATGCAAGCTTTTTCGTGTTTAGCTACTTTGCCCGCCTCTGCCTTGGTTATCGCCTGTCCCGCCACAAACCCGTGGTCCCTTAGCCCAACGAGGGGGGACACACCTGTCAAATCGACACACGCGTGTTTCCCTCCTTCCCATCCAAAAACAAGAATGTCAGCGGGCCGTAGCGTAGATCTCCCTTCTAATGGATCACTCAAGAAGTTCACCGGAGCTTCCTTTTTTGCCGAGATCCCTGCTCGCTTAAGGACATCATACAGCACATCTCGAACTAAATCATATCGATACTTAAAGCCCGGTAATTCTTTGCAATGTACTGCATGCTCCCCAAAAGAATCCAAGCAACACTTCCGACATACAGGACACGGGTCATCATCCGGGAAAAGGGGTATCATTAAACGGTACTTGAGGATAGCCCGGTATTCCACAGCCGACATACATTGCCCTAAACCTTCGATGGGAACAACAGACAGGAAATCCTGAGCATGGGGGGCTCGCAAGCACTCAAACACGGCTCGCTGGCGAGGGGAAAAGGCAAACTTCTCTTCAACTGTCTTGACGATTTCGCCATATAAGGCATTCGCCAGAATTTTCTGAGCTTTAATGGGGGCGGTGTCTTTAATGTAGAAACCGCCAAGATCAAGATCGGGAAGAGAACTATGCAGATTGTCCAACGCACCCTTGTAATCAGAGTCCAACAGCTCTCCCCCACATTCGCGAAGGATATCAAAATACTATATAGTTTGAATAAAAAATATTAAAATATTGTTACAAATGACTATTTAGAAATAGTAAAATAATATTATAAAATATGATATGATTTAAGCTATACGTACAGATAACTACTCAAAGTAAGAAAACAATAATACGAAGGGAAGGGGTGAAATAAGATATTATGAGACAAGATATGTTTTATTACCATTGCTTTTAATAACCAACTTTTTTAAACTAAAAATATGCGAAGGGTGTATTAAGAAAGCTGGAAAAAATCATAGTATAACAAAATTATGACATGTGTCGCAACCATATTTATCAACTTAAAGATGATCATTATGTTTACTTAATTGGAAGTTTGGAAAATGCAATTTTCTTAATGGCACTTAAACACTCTTTAATCCTAGTATGAAACTATTATGTTCTTGTAAATCACATGGGTTGAATCATCACCGCTTGAAAACACAAAGTTTTATCCAACCTCTTGACACTACTAGGCTAATTATATAGAAAACTCAATGCTCTTATTTAACTATCTTTATTATTTTGTTACAAAAATAAAAATTATAAAAGTAGATTGTTTTTTTTAGTTTATATATGTGTGTCTATAATCTTATATATATATATATATATATATATATATATATATATATATAGGGTGGGGTTCTAGAGTGAACAAGGGTTAAGTTGTGAACAAAGTGAACAAATCATAGCCATTGATTTTGTTAGATCTTGAGATTGGATTTTAATCCAATTTATTAATTATTTATTATAATAAAATAGGTGTAATTTAATGTTAGGGATAGTTATGTAAAATCACAATCTTTTAAATATGGAAACAATAAACAAATTGTGAGGATTTGATTGAGAGATATCTTTTCCCCCGTAATCATAGCTAGCTATTCTAACTAAAATGCCTTGAAACTTGTTAATATTCATAATCAAAAAACCAGACCCCCAAAATCGAAGATATCTTTTTTCCCCCAAATCAGCGATTAAAAGGAAGACGATGGTTAACCAAGCAGGCGACGCAAGAGAAGCTAAGGTTGAAGACGGTAAGTTTATACTTCAGTGGACTGATTATTCATGTATATTAGTCTTATTTTCTGTTTTTATGAGAATCAAAAATTTAGGGTTGTTCAATCGGCTGTTTTGTAATGAATAAGTTGTTGTGTTTTAGGTTTAGTAGAGCGATTGACGATTTGGATTGTATTTTTTTCCCATGTTTTCATTCGTTGTGATGAGCACTCTGTGCCATCGGAAGGTGGGTTCGGAATGGGATGATTGTCGGTGCACTATGTCGCCGGAAAATCTTTAGTGTAGCGTTGGGTTAGGGGATGCATGTGTTCTACCTAAGTTTTAGTTAATATTGTTGTGTACACTTGTGTTTATCGTAGATACAGAAAGTTTATCTATGTTGTTCAGAAAAGTAAGTATAAGTAGAAGTACACCAGTGTATTTCATGAGTTTATTGTGTACAACAGATTGTTTTGTGTGTAAAAAATCTGATTTTTTTTTTCATATAAATATTTGATAAAAAAAGGCTATAGTTGGAGTACACAAGTGTATCCTTTGGATGTGGGTACACTTGTGTTTATGGTGGATACAGAAAGTTTAGCTATGTTGTTCAGAAAATAAGTATAACGAGAAGTACACAAGTGAATTTAATGAGTTTATTGTGTACATCAGTTTGTTGTGTTTGTAAAAAAGTCTGATGTTTTTCATATAAATATTAGATAAAAAAGGATATAGTTGGAGTACACAAGTGTATCTTTTGGTTGTGGGATGATTTTTATCTCCTAATGGTGATGTAATGGTGGTGATGTACACCTATGTACTGTATTTAAAAAGGATATAGATTGGTAGTTTTAAACTGAAGTACATACTGTTGGTCCAAATAATAACGAATTTGTCGTATGCACCTATGTTTAAACAAGTTTTAACACGAAGAACGTTAAAAGGAATGAAGGAGCTAATGTGGGTGTTACTAATAGCACAGGTAGATTGGATGGGCGACTATAGGAAATAGTGTGGACTGTGGTGTTTTTGCTATGCGTCACATGGAGACCTGGTTTGGTGAAACCAATGTAAAATGGGACAGTGGATTTCCTCGCGCGCATACCCAAAAAAAGTCTAGTCTAACTAGATTACGGAAAAAGTATGCTTGCAAGATTATTTCTTCCGATGCAACAAACTGCGTAATGAAGTAATGGGTGCAGCCGTTGCATGGAACATAGCACAAGGGTTTGAGGTTGAAAAGGGATTGAATGGGAAAGATAAGTGAATGAACTTAGTATGGAAACAAATTTTGAATTAAGGTTGAATTGAACTTTATATCTGGTGTAAGTTGACAGTGTTGGGACACCTTTTGTTTTAAGTATACACATGGTGTTTTTGTTTTGGGTTTATTTCATTGTTTATGAGATGGAGACAATAAAAATATATTGTAAAAGAAAAAGTTATTAGAACAATACACCGGTTGAAAAAGTTAAATACACCTATGTAACATAATTAAAAAACACTCGTGTATATGCAGTGTTAGACAAAGTTCGTTGTAGTTAATGAGTGGATATCAGTTGTCTATATTGGGTTCCTAAACGTGAATGAAAGGGACTGAAGGGATTAATGCATTGTTAGGAGGTGGGCAAAATGAAGATGTACTTCAAAATAAAAATTTATTAGAACAATACACCAGTGTAAGAAGTTAAATACACACATGTAACATGAGTAAAAAACACTTGTGTATATGCAGTGTTACGTAAGCTTCCTTGTAGGTAATGATTGGATATCAGTTACGTTTATATTGGGTTCCCAAAAGTAAATGAAAGGGTCTAAATATTGTTCGTAAGTTACAAAAAAAAAAAAAAACTGATGATGGTATGAATCTCGATCAATAATGGATAGAGATATGAACGAATCTTTGAAATCATCTTATGAAATCTTCTAGTTTCCACAAATATAGGACATGTAACTGCTACTAATAATAGAAAATGAAATTTAAAAAATAAATAAATGTTAAATTACAATCATAACCTTTTCATCAACTAATCAAATGAAGGGTCAAGATCTGTTCACTCTGTTCACAACCAATGATGTTGTTCACTCATGATCCTAACCATATATATATATATATATATATATATATATATATATATATATATATATATATATATATATATATATATATATATATATATATATATACTAGGTTATAACCCGAAAACTTTCCGGGTAGGAAAATTTAATTTACAATAAATAAAAGTATATAAATAACATTTTTAACCTCTAAAATATCTTCTTTCCCTTATCTCCACCACAAATTTTTAATTCGGTTTCTTAAAGTTTTTCTAGTTATAAAGAGCCATAAAAACATACAAAAGCAAGATGAGTATAACTTAATCGTTTGGTTTCAAGTATAACTTAAGGGTACTTGGATCTTGTATGTTAACTTGAAATTACAAAAATACATTTTCAGTTAACATACAATATGGATGGAGTTAAAGCCGGGGATCAAATTGACGATTAAGTGGTGACCTTCGTTTAAGAACTCGTGAAGCTTTAAATAACTTTGAATTATACTTATACATTTTGGTATTAGTAATATGTAATGCATCTTTTATAAAACAATTGTCGTTTATTTAACACGGGTCTTACAATGTTATACACAAACTTGTGATGTATTTTGTATCTATACTATATATAGGTATAAATGTATCTGAATTATAATGAAAAAATATTTTGTAAACGTATGCAACAATTAAGAATTAAATGTTAACATATGTTTAGGAAATAATTATCGTAATATCATTAAACTAAAAATAAATTAGATATCGCATTTCCGGTATAGCATTTACTGCTCGATATTTCCGGTATGTAATTGACTCGTAATAAGACATTAAACATTATTATATTCATTCTTCACAACAATCGAATCTCATCATCACATGTTAAACCAATACAAAATATAAAATCATAATTTTGATATTTGAATTTAGTCAAACCGTAATACACATAAAATATAGTCAATTCGGAAAGTATTGAATCACAATTAACTACTAAAATATAATGTAATTTACATTTTTGAAATTCGAATTGAATCAAACCGTAATAAACATAAAATTTAAAATACGGAAAGTATTAAATGGTAATTAACTACTAAAATAATAAATAAATCATCATTCTGAAATTCAAAATGACTCTAACCGTAATAGAGATAAAATAAAATATAAGGAAAGTATTTCATGGTAATTGAGCACTAAAAATATAATATAAGGAAAATATTTAATGGTAATTGAGTACTAAAAATAAAAAGTAAATTATCATTTTGAAATTGAAATTGAGTCTAACCGTAATAGACATAAAATCTAATATATGGTACATTACATAACTATTTGTTACAAAAGTAGGTGTTAAAAATAAAACTATATAGCTTGAAACTTTTAACTTACACCTTAAATGTATGATTAGAGACATGGATACTGTCAGCTCTTCTTCGGCACTATTGTCATTGATAGAGGTGCTATGAAGATGTAATATGTAGGATCGTTTTCGGCCCTGAATGAGTCAATCAGAAGAATTCCTATCCAAAACAAGAGGCGGAAACTAATGCTTTGGTGCAATCGCAGCCGTATTCACTTTTAACTGTTGTTGTATTGATTACTGAAGCAATTACAAACTCTGACAACACTTCGGCAGCACTTCGTGGCTTACCGGAAGACAACACCTAGAACTATGTGTTTGATTTCGCTCATGATACCCTTTATATAGGGTTCTGATTTCGCTCTTACATACCAGGTCACTATAAGCGAAATCACAAGTTACCATATGAGCGAAATCAGCATTACAAGGACATATGGGCGAAATCAGGTTTATGAGATTTTGCTCCAAATGACAACATGTCATTTGGGGCGAAATCACTTCTAATACAAGTTTCTTGATTTTCGTGCCCTGTTCAATCCTATACAACGTAAGACTCGGTACAAGACGTAGGCGACAGACGGATGCACCAACAAACTCCCCCTCGGATGTTGACGGAGTCTTCA
Organism: Helianthus annuus; assembly: GCF_002127325.2. Classification (NCBI taxonomy): domain Eukaryota; kingdom Viridiplantae; phylum Streptophyta; class Magnoliopsida; order Asterales; family Asteraceae; genus Helianthus; species Helianthus annuus. Next base: position 120,197,322 of record NC_035447.2, on the reverse strand, counting down.
GTGTCGAGTCTTCGGTAGTCAACCTTTAGTCTTTATCAGTCTTCAATCTTCCTCCTCTGAAGTATTTGTCATTGCAAGAATCCTCATTCTCTATCACTATCATCAACAAACTCCTCTCTCTCGGATGTTAAATCTTTAAACTTCATCAGCATCAGCACATCCAGAATCAATACTGGCTTTCCCTGCTTTGTCACGGTGTCTTCAGACTCTCCCTCTCAATCTGATGGGATCGTAGTCTGGAATTCTCTCATTCATTTTAAGTTCGTTACCAGGCTCTCTTTCAGCTCAGGATTGTCACTTGGCTCAAATTTACCTGCACAATCTCTACCCAACACATAAGTTTCTTTTAAGATTTAACCTTTAAACTTTTAGAAACTATTTTAAAAAGCATTTAATAATTTTACATTCAGGATCTTTTCCTAGCTCTTATTATGCAAACTTAACATCTTCACATACTCTCTCCCAAACCTGTTCTTCATGTTTAGCACTTGGAATTTTGAAAATTAGCTTTTCAACACCAGTTGTCGAAAATTTTTTTGACTTTTTCAAAATTTATGCTAAAACATACTAAAATCTTTTTGGGTTTTCTGAAAGAAAGTAAATGCAGAAACGAAATATTTACAAACAATATTTTTGTGAGTTCGTGCAAGAGGATCATATCAGTTTTTGAAACATATCACTAACACCGTTAAACTAGATTTCATTTTAAGTTCTAAACAATTCACCTAGATTGTCAGTATGTTTGTCCACTTAAATTTTCACACAAATTTCAACTGTTTCGAGATATGCGATTAATGTCTTAATGACTTAAACTTATTCGTGTGTCCCATCACTTGAATATACTCCCGTATCCAGATCCCAATATTCAGTCTTACAGGTGAGCATACCACAGATGATATCTGTAAAGGGGTAAATTGCGAGGGCCGTGAGAGCTCAGGTCGATACTTCCGTATACGCAAAGAGATGACGGCTTTGACTTTTCGGTGTGTCCCCTTTAGAGGATCTTTTGTTACAACAGCAAAGATTATCAATTTTATTGTTTAATCAGATTGCTGAGGGCGAGCTTATATTTCAAAGCTTTTTGCAGAAAGCATTATCCGGGGACTAGGTCAGAACTTCCATTCAGCAGAAGTCCCGGGATAATACCCCAGATATCACTGAGCATAAAGACCTAGTATCTCAGAATAAGGGACCTTTCAAACAAGATTTCAAGGGTTACCTATATATCCAAGAAGTTGTTAACCCACAGAACAAGCAAGTTTGTATTTAGGTTTATATCTCGTTAAAGTGTACTAAATGTGTAAAAACCTACTGACACATCCACAGTGAGATTGTTTATCATATTTTGACTTTACATTTCTTTAGCGTGTTGTGATAGTCCACTGCTGTACTATCATTTCCTCTTTTATGCAACAAAAACTCATTTTCAATTTTATCATGTTTTTGGCTTTTTCAAATTTTCTGATGTTTTTGGATTTTCTGAAAATTTCTTACTCCCCCTAAAATTCAAATACATCTAATGAAAATAGAAAAGCAAACTGTACAAAACATGACAACTGATATCGAATTGCCTCAAATCTCCATCCGCTTGGCATAAACAATCAGAACTCCCCCTCACAACAAACTATTTTCCCATTAAGATTTCAAAACACTTAACTTTGTTTTAATCAGAATGGTTTTTCCGGAAAATAAGTTCGTTTATCAACCATTTGTAGGTTTTTGGGTCATTTCATCACATTGTTAACCAATCTTATGAATGATAGTTAACTCAAGTTCAATTTAATGACCTTGATTAACCACTTGTAGGATCGATCTGGTTCAAATTCTGAACCACTTGTATCAATCACAAACATACAACTCAACCTGTTTTTCAACCAATTACCATCTGTTGGTTGAATTCTCAAGGTGCCGATTCCTACTCCTCGCTTACAAACCTGGGAGTTCCGGCAATTCCTGTTTTTCAAACAAAATTTATAAGCATTTTAAAGAATAATGCCGATTCATGATCCGCGATTACCAACTTGGGATCTCCGGCAAGTCAGGTTTTTATTCTTTGAAAAATATATCCACCCAAGCCTGACCTTCCTTGGGTGTAACAACATCTTCTTCTTCATCTTTTCTTTCAACAGACTTGTGAACATGTCTTTTAGAAGCATAAAATTCTTTGACACTTTTGGCCTTACCATTGACCATTTGTCCAAAGATACGTTTCACATTTCCATTGAAAGTCTTTTCAACATCAAATTTCTTCTTGTCAGAATAAAATTGATTTGAAATTTCTGTTTTTCCAACTTTCTTCATAAAATTTTCAGCACGCAAAGGTGGAAAATTTTCATCATTCATAGTTGGAACAGATTTTTCAACCTTTTTCTCAACACGTGGCTTCTCTGATTTTGTGGAATCAGATTCATCACCAGAACTGTTACCTGAACCTTTCACAACCCATTTTTGATTTTTCAAATTTCCTTTGCTTTTCAAAGTACTCTTTGAACATTCTCCCTTTTCAAATGTCGAGTTTTCAAAACCTGTAAATTTTGGGTTGAAAGTTCGGTTTTCTCGACAACTTTCTCTTTCAGTTTACCAGAGACTTCCTGTTTAGGTTTGAATGTCTTCGGACAATTCCTAGGAACATGACCAACCGTTTTACACTGAAAACAGGTTCTCTTTTCAATCTTCTCTTGAGAAACATTCTTCTTCAACTCTTCTTGCTTCTTGGCAAGGAATTCCTGATTTGTCTGCTTTCTGAATGCTTGTTCTTTTTCAGCTTCTGATGTTTTTCCTGAAACAAACATAGTTTTTGGTTTATAAGCTTTTTTATTTTTATAATTTTTTGGTTGATTAAATCCTAATCCTTTCTTTTTGAAATTACGATTATGGTTTGGTTTCTTTTGGAAACTATAACCACAATTGTAACCCATTTTCTTGTTTAATCTTTGTTGTTCTCTTGAAGTGTATTGCTTAGGTTTTCCAAAAAGATTTAAATCTTTTATTTCAGAAATATTGATTTCTGTGATTTTGAAAACCTTTTGAATCATTTCAAATCTGACACTTCTTATTGGAAAAGCTTCATCAGAATATAATTTGTCAGAATCTTTCAAAGTACATGCTACTTTGAATGATTCATCATTCAAATTAGATTTTGATAGCAAAAACTCTTTATCATAAACCCGTTTGTCCTTTTTGATTGTTGAGTTAGACGCACCGGACTCAGACTTTGACTTGGATTTGAATTCCGGTTTTGACTCCTCACAATCATCTTTATCTAACACCTGATCGATCACGCTTTTTATCAACTTTGACTCATGATCAGTGTCAGACGATGTGTATGTGACATCAATATTTTCTGGCAAGTTATCCGACGGCCTAGACTCCCATTGTAAGTTTATTGCCTTTTTGACTCTTTCAGAATTTGGATTTCGAGGTGAATATCCATTTTCGACCGGGGGCGGACATCTGTGATAGATAACACTCGGTTTCTTACCAGAAATCTCCACTTTATCTCCCTCTTCTGTCACGGATTTCTTCTCTTCTGACGTCTTTACTCCTTTAAACGTCTTCAATTCCTCCACGATTGGATAAATCCTGTCAACAACAAAAGTAGAACATGAGTAACTTTCTAATAACTTGTTGACTCTTTCAGTTTCGATTCTTTGTGTTTCCAGCTTTAATTCCAGCTCAGCACACTTCTTTATGTGAAAGTTGACATTATCAAGTTGTCCGATATATGCTCCTTTGAGTGTATTCATAGCTACAGCTTGTTCGCAGTTTGAATCAGTGTACTTGTTAATTTCTCTGTTCATTGTATCATATGATTCTTTTAATCTGTTTATGTTGTGCAACAATTCATTGTTCTGTTTGATTAAAGAATCACAGTTTAAACACTTTTCTGGAACTTTGACTGGTTCAGCATCAACTTTGATCTCAAATTCTGGAACTTCTTTGACTGTTCTGTTTGATTGGAAAAATTCATTTCTTCTCTTTCTCTCAGCTTCAGCCTCAGCTTTTAGTCTTTCTTCTTCTTCTTCCGCTTCTTCAATCTTTCTCTGTCTTTCTTCAGCAGCTTCCATTACTTTTCTGCACTTTTCAGCCCATTTCAAATCGTAGGCATTTGCAATGAAAGCTTTAACATTTGAAGTGTCTTTGGTCATCTCTTTGGCCATGAATTCTTGATCTGGGCAAAAATTGTCCCAACAGAAACCTTCAGCCAATTTTTCATCATCTGGTTCTGCCAAACATACTTTGCTGTTCGTTGGAAGATATTTATCCCAGCTAAAATTGTCATATTTTCCCTGATTAACTAGACATGCTCTTTTTGAATCTTCAATACTTCTTCCATGAGCAGTTTGTGCCTGATGCGGTGCTGGTGGTGTGATTTGATGATAAATCGCCTTTTTGTGATAGTCGTTGTTTCCGAAAGGGTTTTGAGCTCCACTTGCTTCTCGATTTGTGCACTCTCTCTTGAAATGCCCCTTTTCCCTGCAACGAAAACAAGTAACTTTAGTCTTATCAAAACCTAAAGGTGAAACATGAGCTTCACGAAAATCATCTCGGCCTGTAATTTGTTTAAACTTTTCGGCTCGTCTCAACACACTGGCCATGCACCATTTAATATCCATCAATTCCATTTCTTCGGCATCGATTTGATCGTAATCCTCTTTCGTGAGCATTGGATTACCGATCTTTCCAGCCACAAAACTACTATAGGATTCCAACACCATTCCCAACAAAGACATTTTATTTTTAGCAACTTCTTTAGAATAATCTTGATTACTCTCAAGATTTAATACAATATTGCATTGAAGATTTCTTCCGTTCTTCGTTGCAGAAATGTTTGGATCGAATGATGAAAATCTTGTGCTGCTTGATCCCTGAGATTGCTTTTCAGAAGAGTCTTTAACACTGAAAGCAGTTTCAACTTTTGGAGAAAGATTTGTCGTTCCAGTAACACCACTCTTGTAATACAAGCTGATGTCCTGTTCTCCATCATAATTCTTCATCCTGACAATCTTCCTCTGCTCCATCTCTTGAGCTTCCAGGTGTTTGATGAAGTCTCCCAGTGTCATCTTTTTATAATCCTTTTTGTTGGATCTCAGCATCATCAGAAAAGTTCCCCAGATTTCATGAGGTAGCGCATCTGCAAGTTTTTCAATCAATTCATCAGTATCCTTTTTAATACCAAGTTTTGACATATTTCTCACCAAGTTACAATATCTCTCGATAATTTGCTTGGTGTTCTCAGATTTCAAACCACGAAACAAATCAAATTCTTTCTTCATGAGAGACATTTTGTTTTTGAGCATATCATCACTTCCAACAAATTTTGCTTCTAATTCTGTCCAAATTGAATAAGCAGTTCCATCATGTTGAAGTAGTATCAAAATATCTTCTTTTTATCGCTTGCTGAAGGAGACTCACCATTAATTTTTCATCTCTATATTTCTTTTTATCTTCAGTACTCATTTCTCTAATTGTTAACTGATTATTATTTCTTGTGGGCCTAACATACGGCTCTTCAGTGTGTTCCCAGGCATCAAAATGATATGCCTCAACCCAGTTTCCAAACCGTTCAGACCACGCATTGTAATAATCAATATCCATGAGCTTGGGTGGTTTTTGAGACGTCCCGGTTTCATTTTCAAGCAAGGCACTCTGAGTTATGTTCATTGGACTAGCAAAGGCGTTGTAAAATTCGTTGTCCATCGTTCAAAGTTCACAAGTTCACAAATTTCCAAGTTTCGACAAAATTAGGGTTTGGAGCTAAATCCCAAGTACTGTTTGAGCGAAATCAGCAATTGATCTTAAAGCGAAATCAGCAAGTTCTGTTCGAGCGAAATCCTAAAGTGACACTAGAGTGAAATCCCAAACTGTTGTTTATGAGCGAAATCACACTTAAATTGTCCACAAGAGCAAAATCAGATTATACCGTTCGAGCGAAATCACTGGAATGTGATTTTGGAGCGAAATCTGCTTGACCTTTGGAGCAAAATATTGACTAACTTGTGATTTTGAACGAAATCTGTTCTAAAGTGATGCTGACATCATCATGTTCACGAGTCACCACGAGCGAAACCTCAAAATTACTAAGATTTACTTTGATTTTAGCTATGAAACTTTCAAGGGTTTATTAATACATGATTACGAGTGCTGTGTGTGAAATTGAACTGGTTTTACCGAGAAAAAATTTCAAAAATGAGAAAGAAGGTGTAGAAAATCAGAATATGCAGCTGAAATGGCAAGAACTCTTCCTCCTGAGCTCTGATACCACTTGTAGGATCGTTTTCGGACCTGAATGAGTCGATTAGAAGAATTCCTATCCAAAACAAGAGGCGGAAACTAATGCTTTGGTGCAATCTCAGCCGTATTCACTTTTAACTGTTGTTGTATTGATTACTGAAGCAATTACAAACTCTGACAACACTTCGGCAGCACTTCGTGGCTTACCGGAAGACAAGACCTAGAACTATGTGTTTGATTTCGCTCATGATACCCTTTATATAGGGTTCTGATTTCGCTCTTACATACCAGGTCACTATAAGCGAAATCACAAGTTACCATATGAGCGAAATCAGCATTACAAGGACATATGGGCGAAATCAGGTTTATGAGATTTCGCTCCAAATGACAACATGTCATTTGGGGCGAAATCACTTCTAATACAAGTTTCTTGATTTTCGTGCCATGTTCAATCCTATACAACGTAAGACCCGATACAAGACGTAGGCGACAGACGGATGCACCAACATAATAGCTTATCGTAATCACCAAGATTTAGATAGATAGGTGAAATACGCACATGAGGACAGTGACAATGAAGTTTAACAGATATGCCAAATTTTTTTTATTTTTAACCATAATACTTCTGGTTGCTAATTTGAAGGTTAAAAGTAAGATGTTTGGTTTTTAAAAACAACATATCATTTAACTATCAAATACGTTAAAATAGCAATAAATACCAATTAAGACATGGAGTCATACAACAGTTATAATTTACTTTTAAGACTAAAATTTACTCCCAGCCCATTGCTATCATCCACCAAAATGTATTTGTAGAAATTTAAGAAGGAAAAAATGTTGTAATTTCAAAATAACATCAACAACTATATTGGTACCAGCTTGCAGTTACCGACACTAGAGCTTGTTCTCAGATAGGAGTGGTCTTAGCTGCAAAATGGTATCTTTAACTGTAGCAAAAAAAATTTACAATAAATACTCAATTCAAAAGAGAGCAATCTATTAAAAGGCCGAGAATTGTAATATATTTCACTAAGTTTGAGATTAGCATAAGGGTTCATATTGTCTCGTATGCTTCAAAGCAAACGGGTAATCGGCTTATTACACTTGCAAGTAAAAAAATGCTTCACCTGAATGAAGTGGGTCAAATCACCAAAGAATGTATGGCTTTGTGTGTAATCAACATTACTCTCTTGTTATGAGTCCAACTGATAACATCACCACAATTAATAAAACAATCATGATATGGCCTTATATAACCTAGATATGGTAAAAAAAATTATTAAAAGATGAAAAAAATATCAAATGATTACCGGTAGACTTACCATCCTCTCTCTCGACAAAACGCAAATCATCAAAGTTTGTGATTGTGGCCAAAGATTAAACTTTCTTACCATCCTGCAGGTAACACAACAATTTAAGTTAAAATTGATAAAAACTGCATAGTTGTTGATGCACAATGTCTAAAGCCTGCGTCTTTGTAATACTAGTTTAATGTATAGGGTCCAGATAGGTTATTTTGTGTTAGTACAGGGGGTAAAAGTGTAATTTTATGACTTTCATGTTGTAGGTCCGCTTTTGTGGCATGTGTCCACAAAAGCGAACCAGCTTAGTAGTCTGGACCGCTCTTGTGGACATGTCACATGAGCGGACCAAGAACTCTATAAATACCCCCAATGTGTTCTTCATTTGTAACGTCTTCGGGAACTCAACGTCGAACTGCTGTCCGTACGACAAGCGTTATAAAGTGAAGAAAAAGTGTTTTAAGTGTGAATCTTCTGTTTCTATTCCATTCTGTTACGTTTTTCTTTGTATCATGCTGAAAATGTGTTTCCGCCACATTTTCAGTAAGCACTAGCTCTGATTGACTCACTCGAGAGGTCAAAACTGATCCTACAATTGGTATCAGAGCCAGTTGCGAGTTAGTTTGCTAGATACGAAGCGTTTTACACGGACTTTTGTAGATTTGGACTGTTTGAACGATGGAAATGGACTGAAACTTGGACAACAGGTGTAAAACATACTAATAACAAACCCTTGAAAGATTCAGATCAAAATACGGCCTAAAAGTGACCCAAAAACCCTCGTGAAAATGGTTCGCGCTTACGTCATGCTTCTGGTTTGCTTTTCTGGACCGCTCCAACGTACATTTTAAGCTGTTTCTGGTCCGCTCATTTGTCAGTTGTGGTTCGCTCATTTGTCAGTTGTGGTTCGCTCATTTGTCAGTTGTGGTTCGCTCATTTGTCATTTGCGGTTCGCTCGATAGTCAGCTGTCTGGTCCGCTTTTAGTGCAACATTCCGGTTCGCTCGAAGTGTTAATCTCTGGTTCGCTCTTAGGGAAATTTCTGGTCCGCTCTTAGTTACAGTTGTGGTTCGCTCATTCAGACTGTTTGAAAAATTTTTCCGTTACGACTGAAAATGGAAAGCCAAGATTTTTACAACATGTTTGCGGGTAGTGGAGGAGTTACTCAGAGTCCTGCTAGCATCATTCAGAATGTGAATCTGGAAAACGAGCTTGGAACGATGCAGAAACCTCCTAAGTTGATGAGTTTGGATGAATATTCAGGATGGTCCGGGAGATTCAAAAACTGGGTGCAGGCAAACCATCTAGAGTGCTGGATAAAAATCGAAAGAAAGTATGTTCCTCCGGTAGACGGGTTGAATATGTTGAAGACCATCGCAAGTCTTACAGAGGCGGAACAGGTCGAGTTCAAAGCAGAAAAGAAGATGGTTAGTATTCTGCAGCAAGCGATAAAAGAGGATATTCTAGTTCTGCTACAGCATGATGATAGTGCACAGTCGATATGGCAAGCTTTGGAACAGAAATTCAAAGGCAGTGCGTCGATGATCAAGAGTAAGAAAGCATTGATAAAGAAAGAATTTGATATATTCACGGGAATTAAAGGTGAATCGACAAAGCAACTTATCGAGAGGTATTGTCACTTGGTGGTAGAAATGAGAAGGCTGAATATCGAAAAGACGAATGAGGAGTGGATAGACAAATTGTGTGATGCACTTCCCTATGAGGAATGGGGAACGTATTTGATGATGTTGAAAAATAGTTCAGATTTCGTGAACTATAATTTGAGCGTGTTTATAGAGAAAATTGAGGCTCATGAGTTGGAGTTAGTGAAAATCAAGAAGATGAATTCAGCGAATATGCCACAGGACGTGTCTTTGTATTACAAGAATAGTCCGGCAGCTACTAATGTTCAGAGTCCGAAGATTCAAACCGGTTTTAGTGCAGACAACACTTCATCTGCTGCTCCAAATGCCTATCAGTCGAGTCAGTCGACTCCATTTGCCAACTACGAGCCAAATGTTAAAGTCTTAGAGCAGAATTCTCCTCAAAGCTCTACAGGGTCAAATCAACAGACGTTTATGTCCGGTGTGCAGTGTAATATTGCAGTTAACATCAAGAATGGGAATGAAATCACCGAAAATGCAGCCAAGCAGCACATCGCATTACTGGCATCAGTTTTGGAAGCTTATGAAGGTTTGGTCGCAGGTAGGATCGGAAATCCAGATGTGACTAAAGAGGATTACGATCAGATCGATCCGGAAGAACTGGAACTGATAGATATAAAGTGGTGCATGGCGAGTCTGGTTAGAAGAGCTCAACGCTTTATGGAGATCACGGGTAGAAGCAGTTTGTCAGGTCCTGATCAGAAATTAGGGTTCGACAAGTCAAAGGTGACTTGTTTTAAGTGCAAAGAACGAGGTCATTTCAAGCGCGAGTGTCCGAATCGTGAAGTGCAGAATCATCAGAACCCGTTCACGAATGATTATTACAGACAGGCTATATATCACCGCCCAAATCAACAATCTACTGTTCAGGGACCTCAGATTGAGAATAAACCAGAGAAGGCACTTATCGTAAACCAAGATGATGAAAAAGTTGCGTCTGGGTTTAGTTGGGATAAGTATGTTCCAGGAAAGGATGATCGAGCAATGATGGCTGAGGTAGTTGAAATCACCGAGACAGTTGCAGAATCGAAGGTTAGCAATGAAGTGGTTACTAAGAATGTCAGTGAAGTAGTTTCTGAGAGTGTAGTTGAGTCTGATTCTGAGGTGGTTCAGGAAGTAGTTACTAAAATGGTTGATTCTGTTTCTGAAATTGTGATTAAAAAGGTTATGGAAGTTGCTGATCAGGTGGTTCCGGAGGTTGGTGAAAAGGTTTCTACAGATAGTTCTGCAAAAGCTGGAGAATCAGTGACTGAATTTCTCAACTTTCAATCACGACAGGAGGAATTTGTTTATACAATGAAATCTATTTTGCCCCCTAACGTTTTTTATTCTTTTGCAGATTATTTTGAAGAACCAAGAACTGGAATGTGTTCGAGATTTGAAGCAGAGAAAGAAACAGTTGAGGAGGTGATCGATGTTTCGAAGGAAATGACTGAAGAAGCTCTAAAGGAGATTGCAGATACGACACATTGTCTAGGTCAATAAAAATGATCCAAAAAGAGAGTCTTGAAAACGATAAAGCAACCAAGCTAGCACAATCAACTTTATTTGATAAATAGAGAGAAGTCAATTTTCATTTAGATACAATCGCTTCTTTGAGAAAAGAGCTTGAGTTGATTAAAATTGAAAATGATAGAATTGATCAGAAACTGATGAGTTATGTGGCGTCATCATATGTGTTAGAGCAAATTGTGCCACAATAGCCACATGCTTCACCTGCCTTTAACAGTGTTCCACCCCCAATGTGGAATCATTATACACAGAAATATCCAGATGGGGTGGAAGCTGCATTAAACATCAAACTGAAAACACTTGAAAATGATTTACCTGATAACATTGATATCACTTTCACTGCGTCTGACTCTAACAACGAATCCCAGGTAATCAAAAATGTTATTGATCAGGTGTTGGATGATGATAGTGAGAAATCTGAGAAGGCAAAATCAGGGGAGTCCTGTAGTGATTCTGAGGAGGACGGAAACTTTTAAATCGTTATTTGACAAAAACGGATAAAAGTGCGGATGATGATTCAATTATGGTGGCTTACACTATGGTTGGATCTGACAAACTTTACTCCAACACCGAGTTTCCGCTTCAGAATGTTAAATTTGAGACTGTTCAGAAAGTGTTTAAGCTGATTGAGCTGAGCGTAAATGAGTTAAAGAAAAATGATTTCTTTTCAAAACTGAATAAGTCAGTTGGTTCGTCACGCCCTACTAGTCCAGAAAAGGTAGAGGGGGTGGGTAAAAACCAAAACAAGAAAAATCAGTTAAAGAATAAAGGTATTGGTTTTGAGAAGAAAATGACTAAGCAGGTGGTCAAGCCAAAAGATAGGATTGATGAAGTGTTTGTCGCTGGTCCTAGCACTGAAATTGAAAAAGATTATATCTTTAGTCAAAAGGCCGTGGACGACTTCAATGCAGCGCAAAAGCTAAAAGTGGAAACTGTCACAACCACTTTTGTAGAATATGATAAGCGTGTGTGTTATCGCTGCAATGAAGTTGGCCACATGGCGAAGCAGTGTAAGAAAGTGATTGAAAAACCGGTTGTGGAAAAAGCTGTTAAAAATCAAGTGGTTGAGAAGCCAAAGGTTGAAAAACCTAAGGTTCAAAACAAAAATGTTTCAAAACAAATCATTCAAAAACCACGACCAAAATCACCGGTTGTTGCAAAAGATAAACAAGTGTTGGTTTCGCCGATTCGAATTCTTAAACGGGGTGAAAAGTTGAAGTCGGAGGATAAGCCAGAATCGACTTCCGAGATTGGCGAGTCTTCTAAGTCTCCTAAGACTTCGAAATTTTACCCTAAAGTTAAAACTTTTGAAAATCAGTCATGGGTCGCTAAATCTAAACCATCTGGTGAGATCAAAAATATGGAAAGTGTGTTGAAAAATAAGTCACAGTATGTGAAAGATGATGTTGCTGTGTTTGAGTCTGAAATTGATCAGTTTTTGTCGGAATTTCCCAAACTTCATAACAAAGTGAAACAAGATAAAAAGGAAATTGAGTCAAATGTCACATTTAACTTTCCAAAAACAAGTGAGAAATGCAATGTAGTTTTTGGTACAGTGTCAGAAGCTAAAAAGTCATGGGCATCATTGTTTAACTGATGTGTTTGTGTGCTGATTGCAGGAGCTGCCCAAGTCTGTGCTATCCAGGTGGATAATGGACAGCGGAGCGTCGAGACATATGATGGGATCATTAGCTCTATTATATGATGTCAAATCAATTAATGGAAGCTACGTTGGATTTGCTGGTAACCAAGGTGGCAGGATTGTTGGTCAGGGAAAGCTCACAAACGGCATCATATCTTTTGACAAAGTGAATTATATTGTTGAATTGACGAACAATTTGTTAAGTATTTCACAAATTTGCGACAAAGATTTTAGCATACATTTTACAAAAACAGAATGTTTGGTTTTAAAGCCAGGGTTTAAAGTCCCTGATGAGTTAGTGTTGTTGCGTGCTCCTAGGGTTAATGATCTTTACATTTTAGACATGAGCACTGCAACGCCAACAACTCTTCAAAAACAATGTTTTGTAACAAAATCTAAAGCAACTGAGAAAGAGTCAATTATGTGGCACAGAAAAATGGGTCATATACATGTTCGTAAAATGAATTTTCTTGTGCACAACGATTTGGTAGAAGGTGTGAATGTTAAGAATTTTCATTTATCTGACGACTGTGTTGCTTGTAAGAAAGGTAAACAGGTACGAAAGTCTCATCCGCTAAAGATGCTCAACACTATCCGGTTACCTCTTGAGAGACTGCATATGGATCTCTTCGGGCCGGTCAACGTCAAAAGCATCAGTGGAGATTCTTACTGTTTGGTGGTTACGGATGATTATACAAGGTTTTCATGGGTTGTTTGTTTGGAGAAGAAGGACGAAACATTCGATGCTTTGATGGTTTTATTCAAAAAGATGGAAACAGTGTACAAGCTGCCGATCAGAAGAATTCAGAGTGATAACGGAACAGAGTTCAAGAATAACAAAATGTACGAGTTCTGCAACGAGAAAGGGATACTACATGAATTCAGTGCGCCGTACACACCGCAGCAAAACGGTGTGGCTGAACGAAAGAATAGAACCCTGATCGAGACTGCACGTACTATGTTGGCAGATTCAAAACTTCCGATTTTCTTCTGGAGCAGTGTCAGCAGCTTGCTATACATTGAATAGAGTCCTGACAGTGAAGAAATATAAAAAGACTTGTTTCGAGCTGCTACATCGCTATAAGCCGAATCTTGAGTTCTTGGAACCTTTTGGCTCTCCGTGTACTTTCATAGATGCTGATGGTAAATTCGGAGCGAAAGCGAATGAAGGATTTTTCGTAGGTTACGCCAGCCCATTAAAAAGGGTATTTGTACCGTGTCTGGGGAAAGTGATTCAGGTCCATCATGTGGATTGTCAGAAGCACACGCCGTCGCAACAACTTCCCAGACAAAGATTCTTATTTGACTATGACAAACTTTGGGAATCGTTTCATCTGCCGTCCGAGCCGAGTGAGAAGGAACTCGCTCTCATGTACTCGTATCAGCAAAGTCAGTTGCAAGAGCCGGAATCTAGTCTGCTAGATGTTCCTACGCCCATCGTGGGTACTCACGATGATGAAGCTGGACCGAGTGGAACCGTTCATATACCGCCAGAGGAACCAGAGGAACCAGCTCCGTCATTTGACGTTTCTGACGACTCAGAGGAGGAACCCGCTCCTACCTTTGACGAGGAACCAAATGAGACATCAGAGGAGGCTGTTGATCAAATTGTTGATCTCGACATTTCAAATCTGGAATCGGAAGTTTTAGTGCCTGATACTGTGATGCCACGGACACTGTCTTACCACCCTTCAGAACAAATTATCGGTGATTTACAGAGTGGTGTCAAAACGAGACATCAGATAGACCAAGCCTTTACATGTTTTTATTCAGATATTGCTGATATGCAGAAAGAAGTCTCATTCAAATGTTTTATTTCGCAGATAGAGCCTAGGACTTACAAAGAAGCATTGACCGAAGACAGTTGGGTGAATGCTATGCAGGAGGAACTGCAACAGTTTGAAAAATTGGGCGTCTGGAGACTTGTTGATCTACCCAAGAATCAGAAGTTGATAAAGACAAAATGGGTGTTTAAATGTAAACGTGACGATAGAGGAGTCGTGGTGAGGAACAAAGCACGTCTAGTGGTTCAAGGCTTCAGCCAACAGGAGGGTATAGACTATGAAGAGGTTTACGCGCCGGTCGCAAGGCTTGAAGCTATTCGTATCTTTCCTGCCTTTGCATCCTGGAAAGATTTCAAAGTCTATCAACTCGATGTTAAATCTGCATTCCTGTATGGCAAGATTCGAGAAGAAGTTTACGTGGGGCAACCACCGGGGTTTGCAGATCCACTAAACAGAGACAAGGTGTACTTACTGGATAAAGCATTATACGGTCTACACCAGGCCCCGAGAGCCTGGTACGAGACTCTTTCAACCTACTTGCTGGACAACGGGTTCACAAGAAGAACAGTACTTGTTCACAAAAGAAGAAGCAGACCATTTACTGATCGTGCAGATCTACGTTGATGACATCATTTTTGGTTCCACCAACGACGAATTGTGTAAAGAATTTGAGATAGTAATGAAGAAGAAATTCGAAATGAGTTCAATGGGGGAGATGAAGTACTTCCTCGGGCTGCAGGTAGAACAAATGCCCGACGGAATCTTCATTCACCAATCAAAATATGTAAAGGACGTCCTCGATAAGTTTGATATGACAGATTGCAGTCCTGCATCAACCCCCCTCACACAGAACCATGGTATTTGTCCGGATGAACAGGGAGTGAAGATGGATGAAACGTTATACCGATCGATCATTGGGTCTTTAATGTATCTCACAGCTTCCCGTCCCGACATCATGTACCCGACATGTCTGTGTGCACGATATCAGTCGAATCCAAAGCAATCACACCTGACGATCGTCAAACGCATCTTACGGTATTTGAAGGGTTGCCCAAGCATCGGCTTGTGGTACCCTCGTTCGGGTGATTTTACCTTATCCGGTTTCGCTGATTCAGATTTTGGTAGCTGTAAGCAGAACGCAAAGTCCACCACTGCTGGGTGCCAGTTCTTCGGAACTCGGCTTGTTACCTGGCAGTGCAAGAAGCAAACTGCAGTTGCGCTCTCCACGTGCGAGGCTGAGTACGTCTCAGCCTCTAGCTGTTGCTCGCAGATCCTCTGGATCCAACAGCAAATGCGCGACTTCGGTATGCAATTCTTGGATACGCCGATATTTGTGGACAATGAAGCGGCCATAAATGTTACTAAAAATCCGGTTCATCATTCGAAAACAAAACACATTGAAATCCGTCACCATTTTATTCGAGATTGTCACGAAAAGAAATTAATACGGATTGAACATGTGGGCACCGATGATCAGAAAGCTGATTTTTACACAAAACCGTTTGATAAAAAGAGATTTTATTATCTTTTAAGGTTAAATGGGTTAAAAAATCTGCAATCTGGGAGGGTTATCGAGTGTGAAGCCGAATTGGGCGGCGATCTGACTTGAACCGTATCGAGTTGTCAATTTTTGTTTGTACAGTTGTATTTCCTGCTTTTCTTTAAAAAACAAAAACACAAAAATATGTTTTAGTTTTAGGGGGAGATATTCGCAGAAAAATACAAAAACATGATAAAACCATAAAAATTCAAAAACATTAAAAATGCAAAAAGAGCTGTGTAGTATAGGGGAAATGATAGTACATCAGCTAGACGGGCACAGTACGCTAAAGATATGTAATGTAAAAAATGCAATTAAGTAGTCTCGCTAAAGATGTGCCGGTAGGTTCTTACAGAATTAGTAGATCAGTTTGGGATATAAACTAAATTTAACTTGCGTTTTCGTGGGGAACACCTCCAGGATATATAGGTAACCCCTGAAATCCTGTTTAAAAGGTCCCGTATTCTGAGATACTAGGTCTTTATACTCGGTGATATCTGGGGTATTATCCCGGGACTTCTGCTGTATGGAAATACTGACCTAGTCCCCGGATAATACTTTTCGAAAAAAGCTTTGAAACATAAGCTTCACCCTCAGCATGCTGATGAAACAATAAAATTGATAGTCGCTGCTGTTGAAATGCAAAAGATCCTCTATAGGGGACCCACCGAAAAGTCGAGCCGCCATCTCTCTGCTGAACGGAAGTTCTGACCTGAGCTCTCACGGTTTCGCATCTACCCCCAACAGATATCAGCCGTGGTATATTCACCTGTAAGACTGAATACTGGGATCCGGATACGGGAGTATATACTGAGGTGGGAACACACGTTAACGTTTAAGTCTCTAAAACACTAATAATGTATCCCGAACAGGTTGAAAATTCTGTGAGAATTTAAAGTGGATTAATATACCGACAATCAACACGAATTGCTTAAATGTTTAAAATGAAATAAGCTTAACGGTGCTTGTGTTCTGTCGGCAGCTGATATGATCCCCTAACACGCTCGAAAAAATATTGTGTGTATATATTTCAGTTTGTACAGCTTTAAACCCAAAAGATTTTCTTTTCTCATTTTAGTTTCGATAACTGATACTGGGGATTGAAAGTTCAAAGCCTGTGTGCAGATCATGTTAGTGCCTGGTGAGGGTTGGGTAAGCTGTGATTGCAAACAAAGATTTGGTATGATGTTTGAAAGATAAAATGTGCAAATGTTTGAAACGTTGAAAAGTTCATTAATTTGAACTGTTTTTTTGAAACAAAACGACAAAGTACTTCATAAATCTGATCAACCAGGGCCATTAATTTGGACTTGGTAGGTCAAACAGTTGTCCAGGGTCATTAACTTGGACTTGGTCAATTGGGTATCAGCGTGTGAAATCGAAAAAGTTGAAAAATGTTTAAAAAAATGAATTTTTGAAATATTAGAGACAGGTTCGCTCTTTTGTCACCATCGGTTCGCTTTTCTGTCATAGTAACACTTTGGTCCGCTCATGAGGACATGTCGAATAAGCGGTCCAGACCTTATATAAATAGAACAGGGGTCCGCTTTTGTTGCCATTTCCAGACCGCTTATACGTCTTCTTCTCCGAGCGATTCAAGCGATTCTCTGTGCTCTTCGTGATTTCTTGCTGATTGAACCTTGTTTTCACTTGATTTTGATAGATTTCTACTGATTACATCATGGGCAAGGCATCGCCAAACGTGTTATTTGATCCAGTACACAACAGTTGTATTGATTTAGATGTGGAGAAGTGTCCTTTATTGTCAGAGTTCAGCAGCATTTTGGATTATATGAACCGTATTCCGGTGAAGAAAGCAATGATTGATCAAAGACCGTTGTATAGATCACATATTAGTCGATTTTGGATAAACGCAAAGTATGATGAGGAAAGCAAGGTGATATCATCAGTGGTGGAAGTGGATGGAAAGTTGGAGACTATTCTGGTGACTGAAGCGTTAGTTCGCGAAGTGATGAACTTTCCTGATGAGGCCAATTACCCCACAAGATTTCCGGAACGAATGGTGAAGGGTTGTATGCTGCGTTTGGGATACAGAAATACTTTGAACACTGGAAACTACTTGAAGTCAAAGTTTCAAAAATCTTTCAAGTTTTTGATCCATTGTATTCTGATTTCATTAAGCCACACAAAGGGCAGTTTTGATCAGATGAGAGATTACCAAATGAACATGTTAACAGCGTTGGTGTTGAATAAAAAATACAACTTTTCACACATAGTCTTTCATTATATGGTGGAGAATCTCACGTCGGATGTTAGAACCTGGAGATGTCCGCGGTTTGTACAAATGATGATTGATCGTGCATACCCTGGAATTGATAGAAACATTAAGGGTGATCTTCTTGTTCAAGCTCACATGTCTAACAATACTTTGAAGAATCTGGTCAAATATCATCCTAATCATCCAGAGCCTGATCTAGTGATTGAAAACTTTGGATTGCTTAGAGATGCGAACTATGTGGATCCTGATCCGGAAAATCATCAGAATTGGAGAAATCAAGAGGAAATGAAAGAGGCGTTGTATGCTGTAGAGTTGAAGATACTTCAGGGTTTCAAACCAACCAAGAACGAGTGGTATGTAAAGGAGTCGGGGCGTAGACGTAGATTTGCAACTCCTGTAGCTGAAGGTGAAGGTTCTTCGTCAAAACCGAAGAAAATACAAAGGAAGAAAAAGCAAACAATGTTAATTGATGAATCTGATGAAGAAATTCCTGAGATGAATGTTGAAAATGAACAAGAGACGACTGGTGCTGAAAACATTGTAATTGAGACAGATTTGTTTACAACAGAAGCGTATTTTGTTGATAATGTTGTGGAAACGGGTACTTCTGATGTTCAACAGGAAAAAGAGATAGAGTTAGATGATGTTGAAGGTGACGATGTTGATAAAGACACTACTAGTTCTTCTAGTTTGTCTGACTATGAAGTGATAGATGCTAAAGAACGGGAAAGACGAATGAGAGAAGAATTAGAACAAGAGAAGTTGATTAGAAAGAGAAAGAGGGAAGAGAAAGAAGATGCACTTTATGAACCGTCTCCAGAGCATGTTTCAGTGTCACAATCTTCTCCGAAGGGTAAAAAGAAAGCTGCTAGTCGAAAGAGAACTACACCAAAGATCAAAGTGTCGAAGCGCCCTCAGAAGATCAGGCAAACACACTCTACACCTCCACGTCAACCAACACCTCCACAATCTCCAATACATCAATCTCCTCCCAGACAACCAACACCACAACAATCACCCAAACAACCTACTCCTCCATCACACTCAACACCACCCAGACAACCTACTCCACAACGACAACCATCTCCTCTGTTTCAATCAACACCACCTCCACATCAACCATATTATTCTTCACAAGATCTTTTCGGCACACCTCCACTCACCCAAGCACAACCTGGTTCTTCAAGTAGAGGTCTTCCGATACCGCAAGATAATCTGCTAGACGTTGATTTCGACTTTGCAAACAATTCTCAAGTATTGAAGTTGGAAAAGAGAATTGATGATGTGATAGCAGAAAATAAAAAGTTGGCGGCTGAATGCAAAAAGATTGCTGAGAGAGAAAAGACTCTTGCTGGTAAGGTGCAGAGGTTGGAGGGTGAAAACAAAGTGTTGACACTGAAAATTGAAGTTGATCAGACAGAAATTGACGTTCTGAAAGTTCGAGTGTCTGAATTAGAAGAAGAGAAGAATCGTCGAGAGAGTGAAAATGAATACTATAAGTTGAAGAATAAAGAGCTTATGGCTGCTAAAGCGTTGCATGAACACAAATTCTACATGCTGAATAAAGTTGTGGAAAGCATGTTAGAAACATCAGTGGAACAAAAATATGAAGAGTTGAAGTTAGAAGATCTTCGTGCTGAACGTAAAGCAGAATTAGAAAGGCAGATGAAAGATAAGGGTAAAGGGGTGGAAGGAAGTTCTGTAATGTCTATTGTACCTTCGATGGTGATAGATAATCCTGAGCCTATATCTGCAGTTCCTGGTATAGTCGAAGAAGAATCACCAACGCCTAAGCTAATTGGTGGCGAAGATGAAGAGGATGATGAAGATGATGATGAGGATGAGTTTGTTTATTCTGCGAGCAGTCACAGTTCTAAAGGTGAGGATGATGATGACGCTACAGGAGGTTCAGGTGTTAGAGTAACTGAAGCTTCAAAAGAAAAAGTCATTGAAGATCTGTTAAACGACACAGTCAATGAAGAAAGTGGTGAAGCTGAGAGAAAGGGGGAGTCGAGTAAGACTCAGATTGTAGAACATCATGAACCTTTGTTCTTATGTTTAGATGTGTATAGGGAGATGTTAAAAGATGTAAACCCCGAGATTCCAATTGATCTTGAAGCAGATCTGGAATCGTTTGATATCAATAAACAGCAAGATTATAAGTATGATTATGTTGAAGATGCTGATATATACGATAGATTTGAGATTGAAGAAGGTTCGGATAATGAAGAGGCTCCTGAAGATACCTCGAAACTTCCAACATTAATGGAGTTCTTTGCTGCTGAAAATAGAGATGAATTACGTCAGAAAGTGACTGAAGCAGTGAATGATAATGTGTTTGAATGTTTGAGGAAAGAAGCTGAGCAGAAAGATCAATCAAATGCTGATAAAGAAGATCAATCGAAAGTTGAAGAAATTGATCGTTCTAAATGGTTTAAAGATTCTCATGAAAGAAAATTCAAGAGGCCGCTGAAGTTCTTCCAACGTGATAGAAATGTTTCGCTTGGCGATATTATTAGTTGGGGTTTTCTTCCACAAGTAAACGCTTATGCTATTCGAAGAGAATATGGCGTCCAGTACTTCGCACGTTTATATGATATAATGTCATTACCGTGGTGGGACGTTGATGAATTAGCAAAAGTAAGGGTCTTGGAGTACAAGGTGAGACAGAATGATACTGCGATGTGGGGCTACATCAAGTATGAACAACTGAAGTCGTTTCGAAAGTGGAAGCCTCATCGTCCAAGACGTGTTCAGAGAATTGATCCGGAAACTGGAGCTGTAGAAGTTATTCTGAATGTGAAACCTCCACGTACAATGAAGACAATTCCGATGCCAGAAATGGAACAGGATTTTTATAAAGGCTTTATTGACTGGGTTTACAGCTGCAGAACGACTGAAGCAATAATCACATACAGAGCTGGTGGAGAGCTGAGGGATATTCATGTTTACGACCCGATGTGGTTAGTTAATTGTTCAGCGAAAGACATTGAATGTCTATTCATTCACAAGATTCGCTATTCTCTTTGAAATGAATGGAAAGATAATCTACTTTCATTAAGTGATTTATTAGATAATCGAAAACAGAGAATCTTGAATACTATTAGAAATTCAGAAGAATTGCGCGAAGGGGCCATCGAACAGCTGGAAAAAGCCCGGGCTCGATTACGGAAAATAGAAATAGAAGCAGATGAGTTTCGCGTGAATGGATACTCTGAGATAGAGCGAGAAAAATTGAATTTGATTGATTCAACTTATAAGACTTTCTTTCCGGCTAAGGAATGGGAAATCCTTCTCCTGTTCCATGAATCCAATTTGCATTTCATCCGGGAAAAGCCATCTTTTTCTCAACAATGCCTTTGTCATTTGATCCAATAGTGTTCCGTTAGATAGGAACAGATTTGATAAATACTGATAACTCTCGGATAGAGTATTAGAACGGAAACAAGATGATACGGATCAACCCCTTTTTTTGCGCCAAAGATCTGACCATTTCCGAAGGAACTGGAGTTCCATCTCTTTTCCATTTCCGCAGATAAAGAGCTAGCTCTTCAGTTTCAACGTGTTGTATCATTGTGTATTCAGAAAGGAATCAACTCTGAAAACAAGTGGAAATCCTCGTGGTGGTCTTTAGAAGAGAAGAAGAGGAAGAAATCAAAGCGTGAACGTGAACGTGAGAATCAAAAGATGGAAGAAAATAGAGGAAAGTTTATGAAGGAACAAGAAAAAGAAGAGAAAGCGAGGAAGAAGGCAAATGAGAAGATCAGGGTTGCTCTGAGAAGAAAGCCAAAACCAAAGGAAGAGAAATTCAAAGCTATCTGAAGACCTACATTCAAGACAAAGACTGCGGCTTCATCCAAGGGGGAGTTTGTTGATGCACAATGTCTAAAGCCTGCGTCTTTGTAATACTAGTTTAATGTATAGGGTCCAGATAGGTTATTTTGTGTTAGTACAGGGGGTAAAAGTGTAATTTTATGACTTTCATGTTGTAGGTCCGCTTTTGTGGCATGTGTCCACAAAAGCGAACCAGCTTAGTAGTCTGGACCGCTCTTGTGGACATGTCACATGAGCGGACCAAGAACTCTATAAATACCCCCAATGTGTTCTTCATTTGTAACGTCTTCGGGAACTCAACGTCGAACTGTTGTCCGTACGACAAGCGTTATAAAGTGAAGAAAAAGTGTTTTAAGTGTGAATCTTCTGTTTCTACTCCATTCTGTTACGTTTTTCTTTGTATCATGCTGAAAATGTGTTTCCGCCACATTTTCAGTAAGCACTAGCTCTGATTGACTCACTCAAGAGGTCAAAACTGATCCTACAATAGTCATTTAAATAATGCTTTCAGTTACATCCAAAGTGGATCCAGGATGGGTCCAGTGTAGAAACCTGCCATTATAACTCTTTAACGGACGGTCAACAACAGGGCAAGCTTACCGTTGACAACGACGGCTCATGGTTAATGATGCCCAACCACCAAAGATGGTGATTAACTTTGGCCCACACCAGATCTCCCTCATGAAATTGGTTCTCCATTGATGGATCTTTCTATGATTCGCTTTGATCGATCTTTCCTAATCTGAAAATCACAAATTTCAAACCTTTATTTTCTCTCAATGCCCAAATCTCTCAGCCTCGAGATATCTGTCTCGCTGTGTTGCTCTATGCTCTACTCATATATTATTTGGCACCAAATATCATGCTTTATAGGAGGAAAAATTCATGTCAATAACTACAATAAATGAATAAAAAATCAGTGAATTAACCAACTGAAAAGAAAAACTTCAGTTTAAATACAATACAAAAAAGAAAAACATCAATTTAAATACAATATGTTTAGTAATCATAAAACCAATAAACATACCAAAAATATACGATCATCGTCCTCAATCACCTTTAAGAATGAAGGACTGTTATTACTCGCATCCATACCTGCAAATTAATTATGAATGGTTTTAAACACGTAAAACGATAAACTATTTATAGAAATGAACTCATAAGAGCGGGAAAAATATAAAACAAAAAAAGCAACGGTTTCAAAAAATGTAAAACAATTTATTTATAGAAACACAATCAGTATTCCGGAAAAACATATCAGACCATAAATTAAATAAAATATGCAAAATTTTTAATGGATTGGTAATTAATACAATACAAAATTTATTACTAACAAAAAAATACAGTCAAAATAAATCAGCATAATCGATGAAACCTAACATTATACCGGATCAAAAACTAGCAAAAAAAAAAAAAATAAATAAAACTAAAATTACCTGTAAAATTGATCAGCCATGACTTGCAAAGGTAGTGATAGTTATAAATTTAAAAACGAAAATACAGATAGAAAACATTATTCAACATACTGATTCTATAATATATACTACTTACAATAACGTCTTCCTCAGGTGTGATTTTAGATATAAAGCTGTTTTCATGAACAAATGATTTAAACACCGAAAGAAAGAATGATGATGGTCCAAATGACTGAAACATAAGATAGTCATTTTTACTTATACAACTATCCCGAACAACTTTGGTGAAGCCATCACCAAGTACAGGGCCCAATTCAGTTTTTTTCAGTCTTACAAACCATAACTTGTTGCCATCAACAATCTTAACAGATTCTTTGTAACGTGGTTGCTCTCCCCACATCATTGAAGCAAAGTAATTAGGTATTTGCTATGAGATTAAGACAAAAAATGAGAAAAAGATAAACATCAGTTTACTTTAAATTTGATTAGTAATTATAAAACAAATAAACATACCAAAAATAATGGGTCATCTTCCTCAATAAGCTTTAAAAATGAAGGACTGTTGTTACACCGATCCATATCTGGAAATAAATTATGAAGACTTTTTAAAAAATATAACGGTAAACTACTTATAGAAACAAACTTATAATATCGGGAGAAACTTCTAAAACAAAAGGTAAAAACAAACGGTTTCAAAAAAAATTTAAAAAAATTTTATTTTTAGAAACACAATCAATATTCCGAAAAAACATATGAAACACTAAAAATTTACATAATCTTTAATGGATTTAAAATTAATACAATATAAAATTTATTGATTGTGTAAAAAATGACTGTAAAAACAAAACGGAGCATAAACAATGAAACCTAACATTATAAGAGATGAGCATAAACGATGAAACAAAACATTATACAGGATCAAAATAGCAAAACAACAATAAAATTATACTTACCTATAACATGTTCGACGAAGATTCAGAGTCCGCCAGTGGTATAAAATTTAGGGTTAATCATGAAAAAAGAAAAAACGAAATAAAAAAATCAGTAACATCATCAATCCATGAATACATCAACAAAAGATCCTTTCATAAGATTCGAATCGGATTATGTAAATTATCATCAACAAAAAAAAACAGAAAAATCATCAAAAATTGACATTAACAACAAACAATCTAATATTGTTTACATATCTTCTTTATATGTCTAATGATCTACAAAAAAAAAATAAGAACAACAACAAACATTAGCAACTGCCGAAACTGTTTTCAACATCAACAACAAATAAAAAACAAAATAAAAAAAAATCAGTAAAAGCATCACTCTTTCAAAGACATCAAGAATAGATCCATTAATAAGATTAGATTCGAAAATTTTAAATCATCATCACCAACACAAAAAATACAGAAAAATGATTAAAAAAAGTGCGATTAAAGATTTAAAATACATCACATTCTAATCTAGTTTACATACCTGCAGAATAAGTGGAATGATCTACAAAAAAAAAGAAGAAGAACAAAAATCATTAGCATCCGCGAAAAGGGTTTGAACAAAAAATAAGTTCCCACAGTATCGAAGAAAATAAACAAAGAGTATTTCGCTTGGATCATGATCATCCTAAGAATAATATAACTATTTAAAACAGATGCTATATATCTTTCCAAATGCTGAGAAACTTGAAAAATAATGTGATTGTCGAAAATTATGGAAACTAACACAAAATTTGGAAGCAATTAAAACTTTAATATAAGTTATCTTGATAAATTTGGAAATACGTTACAATTTAGACAGCTTTGATAAGTATCCATAATTGATATAAATTTCAAAAATTCAAATTTTGAAATAATCAGTCAAAACAATTTACTTAAATAGTTAAATATTATTCAAACTTAAATTCAAAACCAATGAGCTTAATATATTCATAATATAATCAATATCTAAATGATTGTGAAAAAAGATCAATCACAATCATGGACCTGAGAAGAAGCTCGAGACCATGATTCAATTCATACCTTAGTTGTCGAATGAAGAATGTTGTCTGGAAAAAAACTCACCACAAAATCATCAAATCAACTGGAATTTGATCTTCTTCTCCACTTATGAGGAATTGATAAACCCTAACAGATCATAAGACCGATTTAATGAAAAATGAGAAATCAAAGAATGTAAAAATAAAGAACACAATCAATTCTTTAATCTGAATGGTAACGGATCATTATGTGATTATTAAGTTTTCTCATTGATAAGATGTTGATGATAAAATCGATTAGATCAAAGATGATACCTGATTAAGACTTCAAAACAAAACATTGTAGGAATCGGTCTTGATCATATTAAAAAACAAAATGCAACCATCATTAATAACATCAAAATCAACGATTTAAGATAAAATATATGAACAATATTAAAAGGAAAAACATTAACATCGGCGGAAAGAATCTTATAAGATCTGACAACATAAATAAAAATGATTTAGGTCTGATCAAGTACATTTACCTGTAATTTTTGAAAGGTCCGTCACCTAAGATGATGATCGGCTATGGTATTTTGATGATCGGAGATAGTATGTTGATTTAGGGTTTGTAATCGAAGATGGTGGGTAGAAGAGAGAGAACAGAGAGAGAAAGAAGATCACATATGAAGAAATGTTATGCGAAATAATTGAGTGAAATCAATTATATGATCCGAATTCTAAATGGGTAATTTGGATAACCCGAAAACCGGCCCAGACAATTCCGGATCCCGCGTCTCTTTGGGTTTTTGGTTTGTGTTTTGTGAAAGTTCTTTTGTTTATAGAGAAATTCCATCATTTCCCTCCCAAAATCAAAGTCCACTAAACAAATGGATGCCACATCATCAAAATGGCTTCATCATTCAAGGACACATAGCCCACATCATCTCATTTGTTAATATATATATATATATATATATATATATATATATATGGAGAGAGAGAGGGGGGGAGAGAGAAAGGGAGAGGTAAGTTAACGTACAATAGGGCTTATCGTACAATACGTATGCGATCATCCCAGTCGTACGATCTGGTGCGAATTCAATCTCCCCCATGTGATTTTGTCCATCTACACACCCCATGCCATTTTTCACATTACACCATGCTAGCCATTTTTCACATGCGATATTCAATCTTCCACATGCGATTTTGTCCATCTACACACCCCATGCCATTTTTCACATTACCCCATGCTAGCCATTTTTTCACATGCGATTTCATTTGCATGGGATTTCAAAACATGCGATTTCATTGCATTTTCAAGCCATGCGATTTAATTGGCCTTTTTATAACATGCGAAGATTGAATTCGCACCAGATCGTATGGCTGGGATGATCATGTACGTATCGTACGATAAGCCCTATTGTACGTTACACTTTTTCTATATATATAGGATTAGGTTCAAGAGTGAACACTAGTGTATTTGTGAACTGAGTGAACTAATCCTGGCCATACACGTGTGTAAATCAATGGCCAGGATTTGATGATGAAATACACTAGTGTATTTTACGATTTGACAATAAATTCCAAGCCATACACGTGTGTAAATCAATGGTCGAAGCTGTTCACCCAGTTCGCAAATACACTAGTGTTTACTCTAGAATCCCACCCTATACATATATACATCTGGGAGGGTTATTTAAGAATACTAAATATTGCGAGAAACGTGAAACGATGGAAAAAACCAATCAAAACCAATTTTTTTAATACGAACCTTATTATAATTAAAATACAACATTAAAAAAAGAATTTACAACATCAAATAATTTATTTATCCTCTCAAAATCACTCTTATTAGATTTTTTACACATGTGTAAAAAACAAACTTACACATGTGTAAATTTTCATTATACACGAATTCACGTAAATTTAAACGTGTAAATTAAATTTCTAACATTGTATTCGAATAATAATGATAAGTGTAACTTTTTTTTTAATTCGAATTGTTTTTGATTAAGTTCTCATGGTTTTTTTTTTCATTCGTTCTCACGGTTCTCACAATATTTAGCGTTCTCACTTAAACCTTCCATTATATATATATATATACCGCTAAAATGAAAACCACCTCTAGTTGTAAGAACCATGAGAACTACACCGTACGGGGCGAGTTGGACCAATT
This sequence comes from Helianthus annuus, assembly GCF_002127325.2. Taxonomy (NCBI): domain Eukaryota; kingdom Viridiplantae; phylum Streptophyta; class Magnoliopsida; order Asterales; family Asteraceae; genus Helianthus; species Helianthus annuus. The sequence goes on along the minus strand of NC_035447.2, from coordinate 120,170,031 downwards.
TTTTTTTTCATAAACGTAGATACGTGTATTATAAACACATTTGTAAAAAAAAATGCAAAAAAAAAAATGTCGTGTGTGTAGTTTTGAGCACCACAAGTTTGTGTTTACGGGTACCGTAAATTTTAAAATTTATGGTACCCATAAAAACAAACTTGTGGTGCTCAAAACTACACACACGACATTTTTTTTTGAAACTTTTTTTTACAAATGTTTTTATAATACACACATCTACGTTTATGAAAAAAATTGTGGTCCAACTCACCCCGGATCAAAAAGTACTCATGGTTCTTACAACGGAGGTGGTTTTCATTTTAGCGGTCCCTCTATATATATATATATATATATAGGGGACCGCTAAAATGAAAACCACCTATATCTATACTACTTTATAAAGCATATTAGAAGGATGGAATGGTCTTTTGCCACTTTACAAGTCTTTAAAGCCCAATGTACACACCTGTTAAGCACAAGTGTTGAAAACTTGTTTTCCATGTTGAAAACTGGTTTTCCACCTGGTACCCACGCGGATCATATAATGATTACCTTGACCCGTTTTTAGTTTATGGATCCTATATAAAGTTTCATTCAATCTATCTATCCACATATTTCGTTTCATCCATCCAGACACTCACGTTTCTCTACAAACCCTAACCCTAACCTTCATTTCCTCCACCGCTCCTCCACAACTCCTCCATCGTTGACGACATCAGATCCGACACCAGATCCGACACAACATCGATTTCTATGGCTTCTTTCCCGGTAGCTTTACAAGATCCAACACTATCTCAAGAGATCCGACACTATTTCAGGGTAATGTTTCAGATCTTTCTTTATTGTTACCATATCTTATTTATTTTTTTGTTATTTGAATCTTCAATGGGTAATGTTTCAGATCTTTCTTTTGGTTGTGGGTTCGTCAACGATGGTGCTTGTGGTAGATCTGTTATTTGTAGTAGATCTGTTCTTTGTAGTAGATCTGTTCTCGGTTAACGAATTTGACTGTGGTTAACGAGGTTTAACGAGGGTTATTTGTAGTAGATCTGTTATTTGTAGTAGATCTGTTCTTTGTAGTAGATCTGTTATTTGTAGTAGATCTGTTATTTGTAGTAGATCTGTTTTTTGTGGTAGATCTGTTCTTTGTAGTAGATCTGTTCTTTGTAGTAGATCTGTTCTTTGTAAGTAGATCTGTTCTTGATTTTTTGTTTAAATTTATAGAATTTGACTGTGGTTAACGAGGGTTTATTTTTTTGTTTAATTGTTTAAATTTTTTGTAGTAGATCTGTTCTTTGTAGTAGATCTGTTGTTTGTAGTAGATCTGTTCTTTGTAAGTAGATCTGTTCTTGATTTTTTGTTTAAATTTATAGAATTTGACTGTGGTTAACGAGGGTTTATTTTTTTTGTTTAAATTTTTTGTTTATTAACCAGGGTTTATTTTTTTTGTTTAAATTTTTTGTTTATTTACTAGGGTTTATTTGACTGTGGTTTAATTTTTTTGGTTACTGGTTTGGATATTTTGTCTGTGATTGTTAGGGAGTTCATTAAAAATGTTTTTTAGTTGGATAAGTCCAAACTAGGGTTACTGGTTTAGTTGTTGAAAAAATTATTTGAATGTTATTTAAATTTTTTATTAATATTTATATTTATTTGAATGTTGTCTATGAGGGACATGGTGGACCGGAGACGTCAAGATTCGTTAACGAGAATCTGTTTGCTAATCTCAAGAGTAAGTTCGGTTAAACGGTTTCAAGAATTCGATTCGATTGTGCAAGTGTGAAACTTTATAAAGTATTTGTTTATTTTGGTTCAGGATTTGCGTCTGAGGATCAAGATATGTCTGCGAATGTTATCAAGATATAGCGTAACCGGTCTGACATTCAAGAGGTAGGGTTTAAATGCACTTATAATATTAGTTCACTTGAATGTGTTTTGATGATAATTTTTAATTGGATTTCCAGGTGTATTACAGTGAAGAGACACATAAGTTTTCAGTGTCAGCAATAGAGGAAAGTGTGAAGTTAGAAGGAAGAATGACCTTTCCTCTTTGGACAGCACTTACATAGTTGATCATGTGTTTTTCTGTGAACGGTTTTATGATCCCGATAAGGGATCTCTCAAGCAGGTAGTTTCACCTGTCCATTCTATGTCCATTCTGAAAGTGTTTGAGGCTGTGATGCAAAAGCTGAGCTTGTGTTCTTAATCTGTCTGAACTGAAAGTGTCGACTCTATGATGCATAAGCTGAGCTTGTGTTCTTAATATGTCTGAACTGAAACTGTTAAGGCTATGATGCATAAGCTGAGCCTGTGAGGTTACATATGTGTTTCTTGTGCTTAAAACACTTTTACATCATGCTTTAAAGGTTGTTTAAGTTTAGTGGAAAATTACTCTTGTACATCATGCTTTAAAGCGGGGTTACATAACACAATAGACTGTGATGATGATTGTATTTTGAGGGTACATAGAAGATCCGAGTAGCATCTTGGCGGGGCAATATCCAGGTTGCATAGTTCTCACTTTGCAACCGTGTGTTGCAGCCATGGCTTTACCCGTAGTTGTGTTCATCTCTCAATTACATGTCTGAGTCTTCCAGTTGTAAAAGTATTATCACAGATTCACAGATCTAAAAGTATTCTTCCAGATCTATCTATACTTACTACTTTATAAAGCAGATCTACTACAAATAACAGATCTACTTGTTTTCCACCTGGTACCCACGCGGATCATGTAATGGTTAACTTGGCCCGTTTTTAGTTTAATGGATCCTATATAAAGTTTCATTCAATCTATCTATCCACAATTTCGTTTCATCCATCCAGACACTCCACGTTTCTCTACAAACCCTAACCCTAACCTTCATTTCATCCACCGCTCCTCCACCGCTCCTCCACGACTCCTCCATCGTTGACGACATCAGATCCGACACCAGATCCGACACCAGATCCGACACCAGATCCGACACAACATCGATTTCTTTGGCTTCTTTTCCGGTGGCTTTACAAGATCCAACACTATCTCAAGAGATCCGACACTATTTCAGGGTAATGTTTCAGATCTTTCTTTATTGTTACCATATCTTATTTATTTTTTGTTATTTGAATCTTCAATGGGTAATGTTTCAGATCTTTCTTTTGGTTGTGGGTTCGTCAACGATGGTGCTTGTGGTAGATCTGTTATTTGTAGTAGATTTGTTCTTTGTAGTAGATCTGTTCTCGGTTAACGAATTTGACTGTGGTTAACGAGGGTTAACGAGGGTTATTTGTAGTAGATCTGTTCTTTGTAGTAGATCTGTTCTTTGTAGTAGATCTGTTATTTGTAGTAGATCTGTTCTTTGTAGTAGATCTGTTCTCGGTTAACGAATTTGACTGTGGTTAACGAGTGTTAACGAGGGTTTATTTTTTTTGTTTAAATTTTTTGTAGTAGATCTGTTCTTTGTTGTAGATCTGTTCTTTGTAGTAGATCTGTTCTTTGTAAGTAGATCTGTTCTTGATTTTTTGTTTAAATTTATAGAATTTGACTGTGGTTAACGGGGGTTTATTTTTTTTGTTTAAATTTTTTGTTTATTAACCAGTGTTTATTTTTTTTGTTTAAATTTTTTGTTTATTTACTAGGGTTTATTTGACTGTGGTTTAATTTTTTTGGTTACTGGTTTGGATATTTTGTCTGTGATTGTTAGGGAGTTCATTAAAAATGTTTTTTAGTTGAATAAGTCCAAACTAGGGTTAATGGTTTAGTTGTTGAAAAAATTATTTGAATGTTATTTAAATTTTTTATTAATATTTATATTTATTTGAATGTTGTCTATGAGGGACATGGTGGACCGGAGACGTCAAGATTCGTTAACGAGAATCTTTTTGCTAATCTCAAGAGTAAGTTCGGTTAAACGGTTTCAAGAATTCGATTCGATTGTGCAAGTGTGAAACTTTATAAAGTATTTGTTTATTTTGGTTCAGGATTTGCGTCTGAGGATCAAGCAGGTAGTTTCACCTGTCCATTCTATGTCCATTCTGAAAGTGTTTGAGGCTGTGATGCAAAAGCTGAGCTTGTGTTCTTAATCTGTCTGAACTGAAAGTGTCGACTCTATGATGCATAAGCTGAGCTTGTGTTCTTAATATGTCTGAACTGAAACTGTTAAGGCTATGATGCATAAGCTGAGCCTGTGAGGTTACATATGTGTTTCTTGTACTTAAAACACTTTTACATCATGCTTTAAAGGTTGTTTAAGTTTAGTGGAAAATTACTCTTGTACATCATGCTTTAAAGCGGGGTTACATAACACAATAGACTGTGATGATGATTGTATTTTGAGGGTACATAGAAGATCCGAGTAGCATCTTGGCGGGGCAATATCCAGGTTGCATAGTTCTCACTTTGCAACCGTGTGTTGCAGCCATGGCTTTACCCGTAGTTGTGTTCACACTTTCCTCAATTACATGTCTGAGTCTTCAGGTGTTGATAGATAGATTGAATGAAACTTTATATAGGATCCATTAAACTAAAAACGGGTCAAGTTAACCATTATATGATCCGCGTGGGTACCAGGTGGAAAACAAGTTTTCAACATGGAAAACAAGTTTTCAACACTTGTGCTTAACAGGTTTGTACAATGGGCTTTAAAGACTTGTAAGTTTATCTCTTTTGAACTAAATCCTACTTTCAAAACATGAACCTAACAACTATTTTACTTCGATTTCAGAATATATCGACTCTTTGCATCTGGATCTTGCGTTGTTTCTCGTATTGCTTTTACGTCTACAGCTGTAAAAGCAACATTTTACTGTTGTCTGAAAGACAGCTTGCTTGCTGCAGTCTCTATAAACATAAGCTGAGCTTGTGTTCTTAATATGTCTGAACTGAAAGTGTTTGAGGCTATGATGCATAAGCTGAGCCTGTGAGGTTACATATTTGTTTCTTGTGCTTAAAACACGTGTACATCATGCTTTAAAGGTTGTTTAAGTTTAGTGGCAAATTACTCTTGTTGTGTACTCCGGATTTTGTGTTCTTAATCTGTCTGAACTGAAAGTGTTTGAGGCTGTGATGCAAAAGCTGAGCTTGTGTTCTTAATCTGTCTGAACTAAAAGTGTTGAGTCTATTATGCATAAGCTGAGCTTGTGTTCTTAATCTGTCTGAACTAAAAGTGTTTTGAGGATGTGATGCAAAAACTGAGCCTGTGTAATCTATCTGAACTGAAAGTGTTTGAGGCTGTGATGCAAAAACTGAGCCTGTGTGATCTATCCAACAACTCAAGCAAATGTTTTCTTTGCATTTTAGGGGGAACATGGGTGCTTCTCTCCCAGGGCATACAAAACATAGGTTATTGGCGGCAGCTCGCCATATTTAACATATAAAAAAAATTTTATATGTTAAATTTGGCGGGCTTCCGCCAATGACCTGTGTCTTGTATGCCCTGTGGAGAGATCCACCCATTTTCCCCCTAAAAAACATAGAAAACATTTGCTTGAGTTGTTGGACCGAGCGAACCTTGCATAATGCGTCAAGGGAAACTATTGGTCGAGCGAGACATTTGTTCAGGTATCCTTATTTCATGATAAAATGATTATGAATAGCTGTGCATAAACTAATCGCAAGTTTGTTTGGTATATGCAGGGTAATAGGGAACAGAGGTTGAACCTGTGGTTTGACGCAACAAAGAACTTCCGATACATAATTCTAATATCTTAATAAGTCTATGTATTTTGATTAGGTGTAGCCAAATGGTGCTGGTGTACACTTTAATGATTAATGTTTATTCCATTTGTTTTTTTTTTTTTTTTGAACAAGATAGTTCTCTGTAAAGAAATGAGTGGCGCAATCTTATCTAATCAAATGCATCATCAAGCTGTTGCGAGTATCAAAAGGGTTTTGGGTGTTTGGGCATTTAAATTAATTTTTTGTTGTTTTTTTATCAATTAGATGATAGGGTATTCGTATTAGAAAGTTTTGGGTATATACATTTTCACCCCCCACCCCCCATAAAAAAACGTCAAGCTTCGCCACTGCCGAAGGCCTCACACAATTTTCTTTGTTTTTTTCTGAAGCCGGTAACCGGCCGTCACATAATAACCACCAAACGCCATCACAAAACCACCAATCGCCGTACACTGCTGTTTCTCCGCCGCTGAAGAAGGCCGCAACCGACCCTCACGTTCTGCTACACTGCCACCGTCGTCGTCGAACAGCACAACGGAAACTACATCCTCGTATAGGCCTAAACTCACCAACCTAAGTTATATGTTTCCCGCCGCATCGCGCGGGTAAACGACTAGTATATATATATATATATATATATATATATATATATAGAGAGAGAGAGAGAGAGAAAAATGCCCGGATAGTCCTGGTGGTTTTGCATTTTTTCACCTATAGTCCCCAACTTTCTAAAATTACCCGAATAGTCCCCAACTTTTCATTTTTTGTTCCCGGATAGTCCCTGGGTCTAACTTCAGTTTGTTTTTTCTGTTAAGTGGGTGTGAAATGACAAAAATACCATTTCCTTTAAAAGGCCAAACCATAGGGACTATCCGGGCATCTTCTTCATTTTTAGAGAAAAACCCCACCACACTTCAACCTCCACCCACCATCACCCTCCTCCACCCTCCACCATCACCACACCTGCTGACCGAGCTGCTACCGCCGTTCTTGTCGCCGACGTCGACTCCTCCGGTGAGACTCTCCGGCGACGAACCGGACTCCAGCGACTCCAACCGACATATCTCACTCCTCCCTCTCCGATGAGACTCTCCGGCAACGAACCGGACTCCAGCGACTCCAACCGACACTTCCCCTCCCAAATCTCTGCTACTCTCGTTCTCCTCTCTCTGATCGATGAAGATTTTGGCGTCACACCGATGGCTGCACAGTGGCTCCGGTCACACACACCCACCTGCAAACCCCCACCCCTCACTTAAAACCCTACCTACAAACACACCAGTCGCACAACACCCTCATCCTCCCTCTCGATCTCTCTCGGCTCCGGCCGTTTATCTGTTGGAGATGATGATGATGATGATTATTACTGAAGATGATCGTGCTTGCCATTGATTGGAGATGATGATTGATACTTATGAAGGAGAACCGGCGGCAGTAGCGGTGACGGTGGTTCTGGGTTCGAGATGCGGGTCAGCGGTTCGGAACCAGTGTGTTTCAGGTGGAGCTCTGGTTCACGATCATAGCAGCAGCAGCAGCAGATGAGGAAACGGAGTGATGGTGGTCCTCTTCGAATTCGAGTTTTGGCTTCGGGTTATGATGCAAGGAACAGTGACTCATACATAGCACCGGCCGGAGGAGTCGACGTCGGCGACAAGAACAACGGCGGCAGCAGCTCGGTCAGCAGGTGTGGTGATGGTGGAGGGTGGCAGGAGGGTGATGGTGGGTGGAGGTTGAAGATGAAGTGTGGTGGGGTTTTTCTCTAAAAATGAAGAAGATGCCTGGATAGTCCTTGTGGTTTGGCCTTTTAAAGGAAAAAGTATTTTTGTCATTTCATACCCACTTAACAGAGAAAACAAACTGAAGTTAGACCCAGGGACTATCCGGGAACAAAAAATGAAAAGTTGGGGACTATTCAGGTAATTTTAGAAAGTTGGGGACTATAGGTGAAAAATACGAAACCACAGGGACTATCCGGGTATTTTTCTCATATATATATAGTGGGGATCCTACGGAAAGTGTGTTTTTCCTAGAAAGTCTAGGAAGCGATCTGGGCAATCCAGTGGGTGTGTTTAATGGTTGAGATCATCTTGGTGGCATTTTGGTAATATGTGTTTCTTAAAAATAGGATTATTTAATTAATCAGGGGTAGATATGTCATTTAGCTTGTTTTAAATATGGAAATAATTGTCATTCCATAACCACCCCACATTTCTTGCGATTTTTTCTCTCTTTCTCTCTCTCTCTCTCTCTCTCTCTCTCTTTCTTCCTTCTATCCTTCATGAAGAAACACATCAAGAAAACACATCGTATTAATCTTCTTGCTGTTAAAACACAGCATCAAGAAATCCTCCAGCATTACCAGCATGGATGGTAAAACACAGCGCATGAATCTGCTTGTTGTTAAAACACAACTGTATGAATCTGAATGCTAAAACACAACTGTATAAATCTGCTTGCTGTTAAAACACAACTGTATGAATCTGCTTGCTGTTAAAACACAACTGTATGAATCTGAATGCTAAAACACAACTGTATCAATCTGCTTGCTGTTAAAACACAACTATATGAATCTGAATGCTAAAACACAACTGTATGAATCTGCTTGCTGTTAAAACACAACTGTATGAATCTGAATGCTAAAACACAACTGTGTGAATCTGCTTGCTGTATATGAATGCTAAAACACAACTGTATGAATCTACTTGCTGTTAAAACACAACTGTATGAATCTACTTGCTGTTAAAACACAACTGTATGAATCTGAATGCTAAAACACAACTGTATGAATCTGCTTACAGTTAAAACACAACGTCAAGAACATTCTGGTGGTTTCCAAACATAATTAAAAATCGATACAGACCAGATAATAGTAAACAGAAAAAGAAGTGTATTTGTCATATCCACAATCAAGAATTGTGTTTGAAGCTATAACTATCTCTCACGTAAAAAATGATTTACGAATAAAGTTGATCAAGATTGTGAAAGGAACGAATGAGAATTTGATTGATATTTACATCTAGTAGTAATTCGCAAATCATGGAGAATCAGTTACCATAAAATCGTGCATGGTTAGTTAATGAGATATAAATTCCAAAATTAAAATAAAATGTCAAATTACACAATTGCCCTTTTAGTTAAAATCCTTCAATGCCACATGTCACGTTCTGATTGCTTCCTAGACTTTCTAGGAAAATAAGGCTTTCTACACAACTCCTACTCTATATATATAGGGGAGTGCTAAAATGAAAACACCCCCAGTTGTAAGAATCATGAGAACCACTCTCAACCAATCAGATTATGCCAACCTAAAAGATATTTTAGTCATTTACCCCAAATGTCAAATCTTCTCTCTCTCTTCATTAAAGTCAGCTAACTTTAAATACCACTCTCCTCTCTCATCTACTTCTATCTTCAACTCTCTCTCTTTAATTAGAATCACAGATCTTCTTTCCACCATTTTTGAATCCCCTGCTCTTCTTCTTTTCCACATTTTGGATCTATGTTGATGCCACCTCCACCGTCACAGCTTCCGCCGCCACACACCCCACCTCTGTCGTTACTCTGCCACACAGAATACCGCCGCCACACACCCCATCTCCATCGTCACACGCACACAGAACTCATATATGCTCTCTCTCTCTCTCTCTCTCTCTCTCTCTCTCTCTCTCTCTCTCTCGCTGGTTGTGTTTTTTGCGGCGGTGTGGTGGTTTAGTGTAGAGGGTTTAGTGTAGAGTAGAGAGAGATTAATAAATTTTTTGGTGTAGAGTAGCGAATTGTCGGAGTTATGTTGGTTGTTTGGGTTGTTTATAATCCATTGTGGTAGAGGGTTTAGTGTAGAGTAGAGAGATTAATAAATTTTTTGGTGTGAGAATTATGGATTATATGAGTTGTTTATATAGTGAAAAGATATTTAAATTAATTTTTCACATCCTCTATGGTAATATTTAATGGTAGAAAAAGATTAACATTTAAAAGTAAGCCGGGAAGATTGGGGTCCCAGCCACCGGAGGCCAGTAAATTCATGGGACCAGTGAGGTGGCGCGAAAATTCACTGGCCAGTGAGGCGGCACAATGTTCCTCGCTCTCTCGTCTCTTACCCTCAACATCCTGGGGCCTCTCCTGGAGGTATAACACAAGCCCTTAAGAGTGAGATTATTAATATTTAGTATGGATTACTACGGTCGACAAGTCATAGTTTGAATTATTAATCTTTAGGTTATAATTTAATTGTTTAAACATATAAAACAATAAGTTCAAAGCTCATTTATCTATTCATCCAACAATAAAACACAGCATAATTATAAAAATGTGAGTGGAATTGGCCAGGAAGGACTATACTTTTGAATAAGCATTATGTGGACCATCTGGTTTACTCTTTCCATGCTTGTACCATTCTTTATTTGGTTGGACAGGAAGTCTTGCATGATGTGTGCTACCTTTCCCTGTTTTCATACAAAAGTTTGTGTATGTAATAACTAATTGTACTTCGTTATTAGCTTCTTAATCTCTTCCAAGATTCACTAATCATCAAGATTGTCATTTTATATTAAAATGTTGATCTTTTTAATTATATTCTTGGTTAGTTTACATATAAACTACAAGTCTACAACACAACATATAGACTTTGTGGTTGAGGCCAAGGGTGTCTAAACGTGCATTTTCAAAAAAGGTACCAGAGACTGTAAAACAATGAAAACTATGTATGGTATCAACAAAGTATAAATTAGCAACTTTTTGTTGCATCATGTGTTTGCTCCAAGCTTGAGCAATTTTTCAAAAAAAAAAAAAAAAAAAAAAAAAAAAAAAAACTTTGATTTTCACTTTTAACACAAATATTTTCATATTTTGTATTTTAACCCTTTTTAATTTTTTTACTTTTAACCCAAAGTTTTCTATCTTTTATAATTTAACACAACACTTTATTATTTAGCGTTATTAGATTTTAATAATCCTAAGTTTCACCAGTTGGCCGATAATAATCCCAACTTTAAAATTTCCCACCAATAATCCAAACTTGTAAAAATTTGGAGGCCATTGATCATTTTCTAACATAGGTGCACTTAAATCAATTAAGGAGTCTTTACGTGTAATTGAATCTCTTGAGGTGACCAAATTCTTATATGTTTGAAAAAGATCAATGGCGGCCAAACTTATAGAAGTTGGGATTATTGGAGGGAATTTTTAAAGTTTGAATTATTATCGGCCAACTAGTGAAACTTAGAATTATTAAAATCTAATATCCCTATTATTTACAACTTTGGTCACCCATACTTTTTATATTCCGTAAGTTTTACGTTTCGTTCTAAATTTTGCGAGTTAACACGTCGTAGCGTGCATGTGAGGTTCAACGTTTTTTGCTCTATTTTTCATATTTGACAGACTTGTCGCAACGTGTCCATTTTTTCCCTTTTAACAAGTTCGCCGCAACGGGCGGGTCCTAGATAGACTAATTTATTATTTTCTACGTTTTACGTTTCTAGTTAATTTCTTCGCATTAACACACTGTAACGGGTGTGCGTGGTTCAACGATTTTAAATCTACTTTTCGTTCGGTTTAAATTTTCCCATTTTACCTATTTTATTTTTACGATGTTGAGAGTCGATGCCGTTGCGGCATTGGTGCTACTTGGCACTATTTTACGAACGTTTTTAACATATTAAATTTTTTACTAATATTTTGTTTCGGTTTACCCCTATACTTCCTTTACTTAAAACCTATTTTTACGTGCATATTTTATGTATAGGTAGGTATAAATATGATTTGTTCTACATTCCGACGTAAACTTTTTTTATAGACGAGTCAGATCAAATATAATACGTTTTCGTTTAAAGAAACCATTTTTACGTGCATATTTTTATGTACATTTTGGTATAAAATCAAGTTGTTCTACGTTTCGACGTAAACTTTTTTAGGAAATGATTCAGATCAAATATAATGTTTTTCGTGTTTATTTTATATATATTTCGTAAAGTTTGTTTCGAACCGGGTGGAGTCAAATTACGATTTCTTCTTCTCCCCTTTTTTCGAAAACTCTAATTAATCCCTTACGATTACATGTGCAGATTTTCCTTCATACCCGTTATGTTTTCTATGTATGAGTTGGGTCACATATAATACGCTATGATTGTTCGATATGAATTTGATTTACTTTACGTTTGATCCAATCACAATACTTATACATGTTACATTGATTTCAACTGGATACGTCGAAATGTGTGTTTTCATATGGTTAATGCATCATATAACGTTTGGACCAATACATTCAATGTTTACGATTTCCCCGCGCCGCAACGCGGGCGGGCGGGTCTTAATCCTAGTTATTTTTATTAATCATACATATATATATATATATATGTATATGTATATGTGACCGTTAAAATAGAAACCACCTCTAGTTGCGAAAACGATGAGAACCACTTTCTAACCGTCAGATCTTTGAGATGGATGAATGAAATTAAAAGTAATTAAACCATTAAAAAATTATTTTCTTTTATTATGTTTTTAATATTTTAATGTCAAAAGGGTATTTAAGTAAATTTGTTTTTTGTCTTATTATATTTATTGTTTTTATTACCTTTTTTTGTCTCATTACATTAATTGTTTTTTTATTAAAAATCAGATTTTTTTATTAAACAAAATTTTAAAATCATATTTTTTTCAAGATTTTTTTTACAAAAAAAAACGTTTTGACGAGCCTTTTTTTACGCCACGTTTTTACTCGTTGTTGTTTTACGGGCCGTTATACGCCCCGTTTTTTGCATGCGTTTTTTCGCCTGCTTTTTTAGGCGCCGTTTTTTTACGCCTGGTTTTACACGCCGTTTTTCTAACGCACCGTTTTTATGCCCCGTTTCTCCCCGTTTTATAACCAAGTTTTTTTACGAGCTGTTTTTTACGCCCCATTTTTTTACGCACGGTTTTTTATACGCGTCGTTTTTTACGCCCCGTATTTACGCGTCGTTTTTTACACACGCGTTTTTAAACTTTTTTACGGTCTTAAACTTTTTTTTTACGAAAACTTTTTTTACGGTTTTATTTTTTTTATAAAAAAACTTTTTTACAAATTTTTTTTACAAAGAACAAAAATTTATATGAAAATTTTTTACGGTTTTAACCCTTTTTTAAACTTTTTTTTACATATACGTTTTTAAAGTGTTTTACGAAAACTTTTTTTACAAAAACTTTTTACAAAATTTTTTTTTTTACAAAAACTTTTTTGCAAAGAACAAAAATTTATACGAAAACTTTTTTTACGGTTTTAAACTTTTTTTTTTATAAAAAATTTTTTACAAATTGTTTTTACCAAAAACTATTTTACAAAGAACAAAAATTTATACGAAAACTTTTTTACGGTTTTAACCTTTTTTTTACAAAAACTTTTTTACACAAAACAAACTCACCCAAATATCACAACTTAATAGGTGTCTCAGAAAGATTGAACTTATCATCATCGACTGCAAAAAAAAATATAAAAAACAACAAAAAAACTCAAATTCATGTGTGGATCTTCAAATAACCATGGCTGCAAAAGTGGGGTTGCAGGTTCAAAAACCTAACCTCCACCATCCTTGCCACGCCATCGTCATCACTTGCAATAAATCGATCGGCACCACGGGGCACCACCGGGAACCGCTTGCAAAATCGGTCACCTGTAATCACAAAACCTATCAAAAAAATCAACAGAGCCAGCCGACAGAAGCACTCATCACCATCTCTAATAATCACAAACCCATCAAAAAAATCAACAGAAGCCAGCCAAGAAGCACACAAAACCCATCAAAAAAATAAAAAACATACCCAAAAATCGAAAATAACCCAACAAAAAAATCAAAAAGCATACCCAAACCACCGGGATCATAGCTCTTTTCAGGTAAGGCCGGACAACTCCGTCGGACCTACCCTCCACCATCACCCACCTCTGCCCCACACCACCAAAAAACCCCCACCGCCACCAACCCCACCGCCGCTGCCACCACCACATCGCCAGAATCAGCCATCCCAACAACATCGCCTTTCCCGACAACGAAATCGCCGGAAATTTTTTGAGCAACTTCTCTGGCTTGTTGGGATCTTACGCACCTTCACCGGAAATGGGTTTTGCTTTGGGTTTGTTTCCTTACGCACAACTTCACCGGGCTTGGTAGTTTTTGGAGGTTATTGTCTTGTCAGAAAAATCCCCACCCCCACAGCCACCACGACATGGTGGTTGAGGGGCAGTTTACCGAAGTTGGAGTCTGCTTCTTCGGCGGTGGTGGCGACGAAGGGGGCGGCGGTGATGGTTTTGGTCGGCGTAGTCGCCAGACAGGAAATAAGATGGGAATAAGAAAGGGGTGTCAGCTTGGTGAAAACCTGCAACCCCCCCCCCCCACACTGTTCATTACACCGTCATCGGCCGAAGATATAAAACCACCGGTGGTTGAGGTGGGGATGTTGAATATCGCCGGAGGTGGAAGACGTTTTAGGGTTGGGGTGGAGGTGGGAGACGTCTGCATATGTAGAGGTCTCTAGAATGAAGATGGTGTTGAATGAATTTGAGAGAGAGAAAGATGAAAAGGAGGTGAATTAAATTTGAGAGAGAGAAATGATTTGATGGTTAGTAAGGTGCTGTTTGTTTTTTCAGAGGTAAAACGTCTGCAGTCTGCGGACCACATCTGCAGACATCTGTAGCTGAAGAGGTGGACCAAACCTCTGCAGTCTGCAAGATGAAGACTGTTAGTTTTTTAACTTCTGCAAGTTGCTAAAGTAACATAACAGGCATGAATTTTAATCAAAAATTCAGTAAACTACCAGCAAATTTATGAAATTTAACACCAAAATTCAGCAACAAATCACAAAATTTCTGAAATTTAACACCAAAATTTAGCAACAAACCACAAAATTTATAAAATTAACACCAAAAAACTCAAAAGAAATAGTTTGTTAAGACTATTAAATCCAATTTGGTACCAAATCAATCATCCACCGGACGTTTTATACACATTATTCCAACAAAGTAAATAAATAATTAAAAAAACTTAATTATATACATATGAAGAAAAGGTTTATTCATTTAAATAATATAGCATCTAAAAGAAGTTACCTGATCTCTTCCTCGAATTCTAGAAAACCAGAGCAGAAGACACCGGAACAAATACTTCAACCCGTTTTCTCCGTCATCTTATCATCATCCATTACTGTTTCAAAATCTACAGCTATAGCTCAACAAATCGATCAAAACTCACCGAATTTCAACAAATTTCTTCTCCAAAACCTCAGGAACACGGTGAGATCGAGGTGGGGGAGGTGACGTCGGGTCAACCGGAGGTGAGGGATGTGACGGAGATGTGGTGGTGGCGGAGGGGAGACGTGGTATCGGCTGGGAGGAACTAGGGTTTGTTGTGTTTTGAAAGAGCAGAGAGAGGAGGAGAAGAGGTTGAGAAGAACTTTGAAGAGGTGAGTCCAAGTGTGCTTGGAGAAGAGGTCTGGAAGACCTTTTTTAATGAAATCACTTTCAGAAAACAAACACCCTGCCGACTCAAACGTCTGCGCGTGGTCTGCGTGGGGCAGACATAAGAGGTTTAGAAGTGCTTTTCACAAAAAAACAAACACCCCCTAAGACTTTAAGAGGAGAGAGAGAGAGATGATTTGATGGTTTTATTAAATGACTATGTTACCCTTTTAGTTGTCATTATCTGATTGGTGGAGAGTGGTTTTTATGGTTCTGCAACTAGGGATGGTTTTCATTTTAACGCTCCCCTATATATATATATATATATATATATATATATATATATATATATATATATATATATATATATATATATATATATATATATATATATATATATATATATAGGGGAAGGATAAATCGAAAACCCACTTGAGTTGAGAAAACTTAGAAAACCTTTGTAAAAAAACCATGTAAACTCAAGATACATTTCTAAAAAAAAAAATAGGAAATGTAATATACATATATTTGAACATTTTAAAAAAGAAACACAAAAAAACACCAAGTAGTTTTTTTAAAAAAAATGTTACAAAATTTCAGGTTACATAATATGTATGTCCAAAAAAAATGTAACATATAAATTTTCAACATTTTTTTTAAAAAAAATAAAATAAGCGTTTTTTTCATTTTTTTTCATAAATAGGTCCGTGTACATTTATATTACATTTCCTATTTTTTTTAGAAAAAAATAAAAATGTTACATAGGGTTTATTTGGGTTTTCTCAACTCACATGGGTTTTCGATTTATCTTTCCCCTATATATATATATATATATATATATATATATATATAGAGAGAGAGAGAGAGAGATTATAGGAAGAAATATATTAGTTAAGAAAACTAAGAAACTCAAATGAATATATCTTCTTTTGCTACGTGTTTCACCATTTTGCAGACGTATTACGTGTAACAACCAAAGGCTGCCACGTGTTACGTAGCAACTTTTACTTTTTCCGAAAATTAGCGATTTTTAATTAAAAAAAATTTAGCATTTAGTTGTGGGGTTTAAATTTATAGTTTAGTTTTTAGCATTTTGCTTGGGTGGGGTGGGTAGGGGTTTTAGGTTTTGGGGGTGGGGGTGGGGGTTAGGTTTTTTTAGGTTTTTGTGGGTGGGAGGTGGGGGGGGTAGGTTTTTTTAGGTTGTGTGTGTTTGTGTGGGGAGGGAGGTTAGGTTTTTGGGGTTTGGGGCGGGGGGGGGAGGGTTATGTTTTTTGGTGAGGTATAGTTTTTTATTATTATTTTATTTTTCAGGGGGGGTGTTTAGGTTTTGGGTGGTGGTGGGATGAGTGGTTCTTAAATGAACCCCCCTACACACACACATACATATATATATATATATATATATATATACAGGATTAGGTTCAAGAGTGAACACTAGTGTAGTTTTCGAACTGAGCGAACTAATCCTGACCATACATGTGTGTAGATCAATGGCCAGGATTTGATGATGAAATACACTAGTGTATTTTACGATTTGATGATGAAATCCTAGCCATCCACGTATGTAAATCAATGGCCAAGATTTGTTCATTTAGTTCGCAAATACATTAGTGTTCCCTACAACCCCACTATATATATATATATATATATATATATATATATATATATATATATATATATATATATATATATATATATATATATAGTAGGAGTTCTGCGGAAAGTGTGGTTTTCCTAGAAAGTCTAGGAAGCGATCTGGGCCATCCGATTGGTGTTTTTAATGGCTTAGATCAAATGGATGGCATTTTCGTAATATCTGAGTTATATAATTAGAGACTTTTAATATAGAGAGGGTATTTTGGTAATTGGAAGTGTTTTAAATCAATCAAGAAACTGCCATATGAATAACCAATCCCTAAAATCATGGGATTTCCCCTCTTTCTCTCTCTCTCTCTCTCTCTCCCTCCCTAACCGAACCAAAGAAGAACACTATCTACGGAAGATATTCAAACTGGTTGCCCTAATATTAATCGAAAGACTGTTAACTCAGGGAAACATTTGAGAGCACATTTACAGCTAGATGAAGGAGACGTAAGTTATTTTCATACACCACTTTTTTTCGTATTAAATTAGTTTACACATTAAAAAAACATGTATTTGATTTTGGTTTATCTACATTTTTGAGTGTAGGTATGTGGTACATGTGGTTTCCAAGGATCATGTGACAGGGCCTTGCTGTTAAAACACAACGTCAAGAAATCTGCTTGCTGTTAAAACACAGTGTCAAGGAAATCTGCTTGCTGTTAAAACACAATATCAAGAAATCTGCTTGCTGTTAAAACACAGTGTCAAGAAACACAGCGTCTTGTACGATTTAAAGAAATCTGCTTGCTGTTAAAACACAATATCAAGAAATCTGCTTGCTGTTAAAACACAATATCAAGAAATATGCTTGCTGTTAAAACACAGTGTCAAGAAATCCTCCAGCAATCTGCTTGCTGTTAAAACACAGCGTCAAGAAATCTGTTTGCTATTAAAACACATTGTCAAGAAATCTGCTTGCTATTAAAACACAGTGTCAAGAATCCTTCAGCAATTGGTTTGCTGTTAAAACACAGCGTCCAGCAATCTGTTTGCTGTTAAAACACAGCGTCAAGAAATCTGCTTACTGTTAAAACACAGCGTCAAGAAATCTGCTTGCTGTTAAAACACATTGTCAAGAAACACAGCGTCTTGTACGATTTAAATTGAAACTGTCAATTTGATTTAAATGGAATATTTAGTTTCCATAATTTTCTGGTTAGTTAGTTATCCTAATAAAATAATCCATAATTAAAATAATATTCAAATTACATAATTGCCCTTTTAGTTAAAATCCTTCAATGCCACATGTCGCGTTCTTATTGCTTCCTAGACTTTCTAGGAAAAACAAACTTTCCGCAAGAACCCTACTCTATATATATATATATATATATATGGGGACCGCTAAAATGAAAACCACCTCCAGTTGTAAGAACTATGAGAACTTTTTGATCCGGGGCGAGTTGGACCAAATTTTTTTTCATAAACGTAGATGCGTGTATTATAAACACATTTGTAAAAAAAATTCAAAAAAAAAAATGTCGTGTGTGTAGTTTTGAGCACCACAAGTTTGTGTTTACGGGTACCGTAAATTTTAAATAAAATTTACGGTAGCCGTAAACACAAACCTGTGATGCTCAAAACTACACACACGACATTTTTTTTTGATTTTTTTTTTTTACAAATGTGTTTATAATACACGCATCTACGTTTATGAAAAAAATTTTGGTCCAACTCGCCCCGTACGGTGTAGTTATCATGGTTCTTACAACTGGAGGTGGTTTTCATTTTAGCGCTCCCCTATATATATATATATATATATATATATATATATATGAGGACCGCTAAAATGAAAACCACCCCAGTTGTAAGAACTGGGAGAACTACTTTCTAGCAATTAGATCTTCAAGATGGATGAATGAGATTAAAAGTAGTTAAAAGTAATATTAAATATTTTTTGTCTTATTATGTTTTTAATATTTTAATCTAAAAGGGTAGTTAAGTAAAATTACACTATTTTCTCTTTTTGTCTTTTTTGTTTTTTTATTACTTTTTTGTATTATTATATTAGTTTTTATTTTTTAAACGTATTTTTTATTAAAAGCATTTTCAAATACATATTTTTTTTACAGATTTTTTAAACTTTTTACGTTTTACGTTAAACTTTTTACGTTTTATGTAAAACATTTTACGTTTTACATTAAACTTTTTACGTTTTATGTAAAACTTTTTACGTTTTACATTTTTACGTTTTATGTTAAAAAGTTTACGGTTTAACTTTTTTTTCCACAAAAACTTTTTCACAAAAACTTTTTTACGCAAAACAAACGCACCCAGAAATCGCAAACTCGGTAGGTGTCAGATAGATTGTTATCGTCATCGGCTAGGGAAAAGAATATAAAAAACCAACAACATCAAAACAAAAGTGTATCTCGAAAAAAAACGAGGTTTGGCTCAGATTTTTCGATAATTAAAAGGCTACAAAGTGGGGTTGCGGGTTCTAAAACCTACCCTCCACCATCGTTGTCGTGCCATCGTCATCAAAATCAAGTTTTTTTTTTTTTTGCATCATCGCCACCCAAAACCCACAGTTCAAAAAATTCAAAATCAAAAACATTATACAGGATCCAAATCAAGTTGTATGAAACCCCCATCATAGATTGTATGCAAAACCCCATCACAGATTATATAAAACCCCACCCATCAAAACAACCACCAAAAATCCTGCAAAAATCCATACCAAACATAAAAAAAAATCACTGTTCAAACTTCCAAAAAAACACCCAGAAACCTCCAAACAAATGCAGCAACATCATCAGCAAGAAACTCAAAACAATTTATACAAAATTCAAGATTCTCACCAACACCATCACCGCCACCACCGGGGGTTCCACGCAGAAACATCATCAGCAAGAAACTCAAAACAATCGAGTTCCCCCTTCATTCCCGGCAGTTCCACACCGCCGCTCACAAAGCCAACGCCTCCAACGCCAGCACCGCCACTTTATCGGCATCCCACCGGCCACCCCCATTACCTCAGCCGTTCAGTCCCACTGGCCACCGTCGCCGTCCTCTTTCTCTCTCCTCAAATGAAGTGAGAAAATACCTATAAGTATCTCCGGCCGTCACCGGTTTCGACACCCCCTTCACCCGTTTTTCAGATGGTGGTAAAACAGCTGGTGTCGGTGGTGGTCAGATGGTGGTGAACAACTGGTCTTGTCGCCGGAGAAGAAGGGGGTACAAGGGGACGGGGTGCGGCTGGAACTGGGGTGGGGAGTACAGGGGGTACGGCTGCACATTAGGAGTATTTGGGGTGATGAAAATGGTGGTGGGTAATGGGTTGGGATGAAGAAGATGAATCTCTGCTATTTGAAGAAGTGAAGAGAGAGACAGATTAAAGGAAATAAAAAAGAGGAGAGAGACAATCTCTGGTGGCATTAAATGGAGAGGGGGGGGGGGATTTGACATTTGGGGTAAAAGACCAAAATACCCTTTTAGTTGGCATAATCTGATTGGTTGAGAGTGGTTCTTGTGGTTCTTACAACTGGAGGTGGTTTTCATTTTAGCGCTCCCCTATATATATATATAGAGGCCGGTTAACGTACAATACCAGTTATCCTACATTACGTACGCGATATTCTCAGCCGTAGGATCTTCAATCCATCAAACCAATTTAAATCATTAAATTAATCATATTAATGTATTCAAATCTTAAAAAAGAGGTTAAAATCGTCATTACGATATCTTAATCTCTGTAACTGACGAAGATTGGAATCTTATATTCAAAAATCGTATTCGAAAATCCAACCATTAATAAAAAATCGAACCCTAAATCAAATACAAAAACGTAAGATTCTTGTTCACAAACCTCCTTCTCTCTTCTACGATTTCATATCTGCTGATTTTGAAAGTACTGAACTGAAACAACATCGATAGACCGTCTATCGAAGAAGATGATCCAGGATGAAAATTATAATATGCGAAATACATATTGAACATGAGATAAACAATTGAAAAACAAAAAGAAAGGTTGTGTTTTGTTATAGTGTGCGAATTCTTGTTTTAGACACATGCGATTTAAAAAAAAGGCGATATTGTTTGAGGTTTGTTGTCGTGTGCGAATTCTTGTTTTAAACAAATGCGATTTTAAAAAAGGTAATAATGTTTGAGATTTCTTATAGTGTGCGAATTCTTGTTTTATACACATGCGATTTAAAAAAAAGGTAATGATGTTTGAGATTTCTTATAGTGTGCGAATTCTTGTTTTAGACACATGCGATTCTACAAAAAGGTGATATTGTTTGTGGTTTGTTATAGTGTACGAAACCTTTATCGAATCACATGCGATTTAAAAAAAATAATTAAAATAAATATAAATGCAGTAATAAGAAATTATGAATTAATAAATAAAATAGACTAATTTGCCCTCAGCTGATTGAATTGATTGAATGAATTGTCTGATTTAACCTTATGAGAGAAAAACGAATCAGGACACGTGTGCGGCCAATAAACTCGCGTATGTAATGTTAATTAGGGGATTTGTATCCTACACTTCCTCTAATATATATATAGGGGACCGCTAAAATGAAAACCACCTCTAGTTGTAAGGAACTACACCGTACGGGGCGAGTTGGACCAAAATTTTTTTTCATAAACGTAGATGCGTGTATTATAAACACTTTGTAAAAAAAATTCCAAAAAAAATGTCGTGTGTGTAGTTTTGAGCACCACAAGTTTGTGTTTACGGTACTCGTAAACACAAACTTGTGGTGCTTAAAACTACACTCGTGACATTTTTTTTTTATTTTTTTTTACAAATGTGTTTATAATACACGCATCTACGTTTATGAAAAAAAAAAATTTGTCCAACTCGCCCCGGATCAAAAAGTTCTCATGGTTCTTACAACTGAAGGTGGTTTTCATTTTAGCGGTCCCCTATATATATATATACACATACATACGTGTACTTGCATAATAATTAAATACAAATTTAAGATGAAAATAACCAAATATTATTAAATATAAGTTTGAAAAACTTTTCACGTGCCGAGTTCAAACATTAGAAATAGAGCTCAAGATAATTCTAGCTCAAACTTAAGCTCTATTAAATTAAGTAGACTGAGCTCACACAAGCTTGATTGGGCTCAGATCGAGTTATTTACACCCTTATTCCTCGATATGATATACATTACCTAAATAAATCATATCTTGAAAATTAATTGTCCAAACTTGCTATTACAAAAGCTATCATCACTAATGGTTTAATTAATAAATCCAACTAAACGCAGAATATGTCCATCCGCAATCCGAGTCATTATCTAAGTAGGGCGATGTCGAGAACCCAAACCTTGGCATGCTTTAAGAAACTCTCAAGCCAAGTTGCGATTGACCCTAGCTCTTCATGACATTTAAGCTCAAGAAGTGTGCCTAAATCAAAGTATCTACTCTATGTAAGGGCAATCGATTTTACGGACGTATACATGTGATACAGATGTTAAATATAACTATTCATATCTTCATGTCTATCATTCTCCAATCACTAGTAAGGATGTACAAAAGATCAACAGCTTGAAGCAAAATTAATCGAAAAATATTAGACATAAGCTTCACGATTGATACACGCGCGCTATACCACCTTTTAGCAATATAGACTTGTGAGTCGTATTAAAAACACATTGGTTCTTCCCCCTTCAATTGTGGAGCTAATAAGGTGCTCATTGATTTTAATGTCTTTGGTAAGTTTGGTTGACTATGATGGGTTGACAAAATACAATCCATTCAATGATTCAACATAATTAACACTTTATGTAACAAGATTTTATTACCTCAACCACCAACTTAAATGATACTTTTATCTCATGCGGTCATGTCCATGTGCATGTCTTCAATATATCAATCAAGTAATCCAAAAAAAAAAAAAAAAAAAAAGAAATAACAATCCGCTTAACTTTGGGCCCAAATAGACTGGGCAAAATAGGCCAACAGTTAGGGCCTAGTCAACGCCCAAGATATGTTTAAATTTCACAACATTTTAAAAAGATTGCAACAGCCATGAAAGCCAACATTTATAAATAACATCAAACACGAATGTGGGGTCAACTCATTTGATAGAGACTTATGTCTCTTAATGGGAAGATCCTAAGTTCAAACATAGGCAAGGGTATAATACAGATTTGATGTAATTTATAGTAGAAGTAACATTTGCTATTAAAAAAATAACATCAAACCTTATTGTTCACTTCTCATTTATTATGTTTTTCACCATTTTTCTGACCGTCAAATCTTAGCCAAAATGAGAGAGTGCATTTCTGTTCACATTGGTCAGGCCCAGTCGTGGAGCTCCATCTTCCCAGGCTCACTGTCAAGAAGGGTAAAATAAACACTACTAGCTGCAAAAGAGCGACTGTGTCAACATTAAATAAGAAAACTCATAAAAGAAGCAAGGAAGTCATAAACATAAAAACGCCATCCGTAGCGTAGATCGGTGACTGCCTCTCCATGCTTCCTACTCGACTTATCCCTGCCTCCACCCGAGCGTACTCCTTGATCTGCCACAGGGGTAGGTGGTGGGCACTTAAAGTAAGATACCACTATGCCTGCTCAAATGGGATCACCTTGTACTCGGGGATCTTTAGTTGAACTTTTCAGTGATCTTCATGGGTCACCCCCTCGCGAACGTAGAAGAACTTATTCTTCCAATTGTGCAGGCTACTATTAGGTCTTAAGTGGCGTGGTAGAATAAACGATTTACAACGAACACGCAAACATAAAATATAAAGCACGACACAAACTCGGGAATTTTACGTGGTTTAGTTCCAGTGGAGAACCTACGTCCACGAGCTACAACTAGGAATGCTTTATTTAGCCGTGACAATTTTTACAATACATAGATAAGATTTATATAGAGACTATCTAGGGTTATAGGCCTGGTGAATAAGAAAATCATGCAGGCTTTCTAAACATCCAATAGACAAGCCCAATATCTCACCCAAGGACTTCACACCCAATAATCTCCCACTTGAAGGCCTTGCAAATAACACTAAGTCCGCCAACAAGCACAAAGCAATCCATGTCTTCCCTAATTCGTAAAACTTCAAACACACACAGGAACGTAAGTCTTTCAGGTCCAATCCCAAGAACAAACCAAACTTCAAACCATGTATCTCCAATCAACCTAGTTGCAACCGAACCAATAATCATAAGTAGACAGAAGGGCTCATTGAAGCCCCAAAGAGATTCAACTCGGTCTCAAAAGACCTCTTCTTCACATCCTTAATCCAAACTGATTCTCATAGTCTTGAACCATCAGATATAACGATTCATAGAGGAACACTCTCCACTAGCAGAAACTTGTAAAGAGAAATTTCATTTGGAAACCTAGTCTTCCGAACCTAATGTCGATTTCCTAACGGTGTCAGAACACTCACTGTGCTCCCATTGCTACAAAAATCCCGTACACGTTCAGACCCCTAAATATGTGCAACTGGATTACCTGAAGTCCCTGAGTCATTTTCTGCAAACTGGACTCATTTAACTGTCGAATCGGTGAGCGGGAATTTAGCATTCGTCTTACCAGGATAGGTCACTTCCCCAGACGGGGCAAGCGCCATATACAATTGTCACGGCCCCCAACCCGTTTTGCCCGGTTCGGAAGCCGCGGGACAGAAACCCATGGTATCAGTATTTAATTTGGCAGTGGAAATTACAACAGGACCGTTTGTTAGAAAAATAATATCAGAGTTTTAAAAACATCGATTTATTTTATTATTAATTTTGGGACAAACCCCACATTTACAGGAAAGGAAATTCACTGGGAATTCCTTGGATTACAGAAAACATGTTTATTTCTATTTACTGAGCCACTTTATTTAAGCTAGAGTGTTACGCGGCACTTTTCCTTTTCTTCATAGTAAATTACCTGAAACATGTTTTGAAAAAAATTGACCAGCGAAAAATACTGGCGAGTGCATTCAATTTATACAAAAGACACATTGTTATAAGATACAGTATTAAGAGCTATTACAATGTTTATATCAACCAATTACCCTAAATCGGTATTTGTCACTCGATCGGATCTGTGACTATGGTTATATCACACATTGGCTAACCCGTTGTCCAATGGTGAAGCTTATCAAGTGATGTACACAAAACCCCACATACCGGCAGTAATTGTAGATTACAAAGACTTAATCACTGTAATTATAACTTTGAAAACAAGTAGGGTTTTGAATAGGGGTGCAAACGAGCCGAGGCGCTCGCGAGCTACTCGAGATCGGCTCGAGAAAAAGCTCGAAACGAGCCGAGCCTTATCGAGCCCGAGCCGAGCTTGAGCCTCAAAACAAAGCTCGTTTGTTTATCGAGCCCGAGCTCGAGCCTCGCATGTGAAGCTCGTTAGGCTCGTTGAGCCTTATCGGGCCTTAGTGTAAACGAGCCGAGTCGAGCGGAGCTTATTTAAACTTGTTTACAAGCTGACCTCGAACCTAAAAATAAGGTTATTTAGTAAACGAGCCCGAGCTTCATTTATCGAGCTCGCGAGCCTAAAAAGTCTATTATTTATATTATTTTTATTTAATATACTAATTAATAGATAATAAACGGCCGAGCCCGAGCTGAGCTCGAGCTTGAGAAAATACAAACGAGCCGAGCTCGAGTTTTGTTTTCAAAGCTTGAATCGAGCCGAGCTCGAGCTCGAGCCTGGTCGAGCTCGGGCTCAGCTCGGCTCGTTTGCACCCCTAGTTTTGAAAACAATTTGGTAAAAAGAGAATGGCTCACATTGCAAGTTTAAACGGTCAGAGCTTGCCTACTGGTTAAGCTGGTAAACCTAGTTAAATATACAATGCAAACGAGACGAGGTTAGTAACTTAATACAACGTTTACGATAATTGCGAGATCGAAACCCTCATGATAAATGACAAAGTATAGCCCAAATTTAGGCAGCACTTTAACATCCATCAGATCGGTTTTAATCGATCAGATATAGTACCGTAGCAGTGATCGAGTTATTACCCTGTTATCGTAGCAGAGGGTTGGTACTTCGCTATATTAATTTGAGCAGATTTATAAAGAAACAGAAGTAAATTCGAGCAATTTTGAATGATCCCTGCATGGCTCTATTTATAGCAGATTCGTAGCGCTCTCGCGCCCTGCGACTTCCTTAGCGAAGTCCCTCGCGGCCCGCGAGGGACACCCTAGCTACGGCTAGGGCCGCCGTATCACCACTTAGCCTCGACACGTGGACGACACGTGTCGGTCATCATTATCCGGAAACCCTAGGTCTGTCGCGCCCCGCGAAGACATCTTCTAAATCTGTCGCGCCCGTGATAGAGTAAAAAATTTTGTTTTCTTGGAATTTTATAGAAAAATAAAGTTATGTGGGTTCGGGTTTTTACTTACGGAGCATTTTAGGGCGTTTTTGTGAGTTGTTACATCCTCCCCACCTTGTTTAAAATCTCGTCCTCGAGATTTACTGGAACAAGTAAGGATATTTTCTTTTCATCTCTGATTCTAGCTCCCACGTGTATTCAGGTCCTCTTTTGAATCCCATTTTACTTTGACCAGAACCAATCTCTTGTATTTGAGATTCTTGACCTTTCTGTCTTCTATTTGCAGAAGTTTCTCAACAAATTTTAACTTTTCATTTACCTCTATATCTTGAAGAGGTACTACCAATGATTCATCAGATAAGCATTTCTTCAGATTGCATACTTGAAATACATCATGTACACCGGCTAATTATTCTGGTAGTTGTAATTGATAGGAAACTGGTCCTATCCGTTGGATGATTTTAAAAGCTCCGACATATCTTGGACTTAACTTACCTTTCTTACCGAATCGGACTACTCCTTTCCAAGGAGAAACTTTTAATAGTACTTTATCTCCAACTTGAAATTCTAACGGCTTTCAGCAATGGTCGGCATAGCTCTCCTGGCGATCTCGTGTTGTTTTCAATCTTTCTTTAATTTGGGTTATCTTGTCGATGGTTTCCTGTACAATTTCGGGACCTGATAACTGACTTTCTCCTATTTCCGCCCAACATACTGGAGTTCGACACTTTCGTCCATAAAGTGCTTCGAATGGGGCGGCATTGATGCTTGTGTGATAACTGTTGTTATAGGAGAATTCTATTAATGGCAAATGGTCGTCCCAATTTCCACCGAAATCTATAACACATGCTCTTAGCATGTCTTCCAGGGTTTGGATCGTCCTTTCACTTTGTCCATCTGTTTGGGGATGGTATGTTGTACTTAAGTTTAATCTTGTTCCCATTGCTTGTTGGAAAGTTTTCCAAAAATGTGAAGTGAAACGACTATCTCTGTCAGATACAATGGAGAGTGGAACTGCATGTAATGATACTACCTCGTCCACATATAACTTAGCTAGTCTTTCCATGCTAAAGGTTTCCTTCATTGGTAGGAAATGAGCTTATTTGGTTAATCGATCTACAATCACCCAGATTGCATCGTTACCTTTTCTGGTTTTGGATAGCTTAATAACAAAATCCATTGTTATTAATTCCCATTTCCATACATGCATTTCTAACTGTTGAAGTAAACCTGAAGGTTTCTGGCGTTCTGCTTTAACTTGTGAACAAGTTAAACACTTAGAAACGTAACTAGCTATGTCCTTTTTCATTCCTATCCACTAAAAATTATTCCTCAAGTCTTGATATATCTTGTTGTTACCAGGATGCATCGTATACCTAGATTTATGGGCTTCTTCTAATATTCTATCTCGTAGATTTCCTTGTCTAGGTACCCAAATTCTTTTCTTATGGAATCTCCAAATTCCATCAGTTCCTTGTTCTAATTCCTTTATTCTTCCTTTCATTCCTTTAGCATTATCCTTGATTGCTGTTTCTTGAATATTTTTCAGTTGTTCCATTAAATCTAACTACAGATTTAATCTACGAGCAAGAACTCGTCTTTGTTTCTCATGGTACTTTCGACTTAAGGCATCTGCTACTACATTTGCTTTTCTTTCGTGATATTGAATATCACAGTCGTAATCACTTAAGATTTCAATCCACCTTCTTTGCCTCATGTTCAATTCTTTTTGCCCAAAAATATATCTTAAACTCTTATGATCTGTAAAGACAGTAAACTTACTACCATAGAGATAATGTCTCCAAATCTTAAGGGCAAAATATATTGCTCCTAATTCTAAGTCATGAGTTGTGTAATTTTCCTCGTGCTTTTTCAATTGCCTTGACGCATAAGCGATCACTTTCTTACGTTGCATTAACACACACCCTAATCCTAGCTTAGAAGCATCACAGTAAACTACGAAAGCTTCTGTTCCTTTGAGTAAGGCAAGAATTGGGGCATTTATTAATCTTTGCTTTAGAATTCTAAAGGCTTCTTCCTGCTTAGGTCCCCATTCAAACTTAACAGTTTTACACATTAACTTAGTTAATGGAACAACTATCTTAGAAAAGTCTTAAATAAAACGCCTATAGTATCCAGCTAATCCTAGAAAACTCCTGACTTCTGTAGCTGACTTCGGGACGTTCCAATTTATGATAGCTTCTATCTTGGAAGGATCTACGTGAATGCCTTCATGATTGACCATGTGTCCTAGAAATTGCATCTCTTGTAACCAAAACTCACACTTAGAAAATTTAGCATAAAGTTTTTCTTTTCTTAACAGGGTTAAGAGTGCATGCAAGTGTTCACAGTGTTCTTCCTTGCTTTTGGAGTAAATAAGTATATCGTTGATGAAGACAATTACAAATTTATCCAAGTACGGTTTACAGATCCTATTCATCATATCCATAAATGCTGCAGGAGCATTTGTTAATCCAAACGGCATGACTGTAAACTCGTAGTGACTGTACCTAGTTCTGAAAGTAGTTTTAGGAATATCCTCTTCCTATACTTTCAGTTGATGGTATCCGGAGTGCAAATCAATCTTAGAGAAATACCTAGCTCCCTGAAGTTGATCAAAAAGATCATCAATTCTAGGTAACGGGTATCGATTCTTAATGGTAACCTTATTTAATTCTCTATAATCGATACACATTCGCATTGACCCATCCTTCTTTTTCACGAACAACACCGGTGCTCCCCAAGGGGATGAACTGGGTTGTATGAATCATTTTCCTAACAATTCATTTAATTGCTTTTTTAGTTCTAACATCCCCGTTGGTGCTAAACGATAAGGTGCCTTAACTATTGGAGTAGTTCCAGGTATTAGGTGAATTCTAAATTCTACATCTCTATCTGGTGGTAATCCGGGTAAATCTTCTGGGAATACATCTGGGTATACTGATATTATTGGAATTTCCTTAAGTTCCTTGCTCTTAGTGTTAATGATTACTGGAATCATATACACTATGCCTTGCTTTCGTTCGTAGCTAGCCGCTTTCATTACTAAAATGAATTTCATTGGCTTGCTTGGCTTATCTCCTGTAATCAGAATCATCTCTCCTGTTGGCGCACGAACTTCTACGGAATTTTGATCACATAGGATTCGAGCATGGTTGGCTACTAACCAATCCATTCCTAACACGACGTCGAATCCTGCTAAATTCATAGGTAGAAGGTTTGCCGAGAACTTATGTCCTAATAGCTCTATTTTTCCTTCTTAAAGTACCTCATCTATACTGATAGGGTTTCCTTCGGCCGTTTCTACCATATAAACTTGATTAAGTTTGGTTAATGGTTGCTTAAGAGCTTGGCAGAATGAAGTATTTATAAAACTTTGGTTTGCACCAGAGTCAAATAATACTTTTGCATAAACGTCATGGATAAGGAACGTACCAGCTATCACGTCAGGAATCAGATCAGCCTCTTGTGTTGCCAGCTGAAAAGCTCTTACGTTCTTCTTGTTAGTTCCGTCGGCCGCTTTCGCTTTGTTGTCAGCTGTCATGACAAGTTTAGGGCAATTTGGTTTAACATGCCCTGCCTCCCCACAGTTGTAGCAAATCGTAGATTTCTTCATGCAATCTTCCTCTCGGTGCCTTGGTATTTTGCAGAAATTGCAGTATTCTTTACATTTTCCAAAATGCTTTCTTTTACAGTTTCTGCAAAATGGCGGTGCGGAAGACTGCCCGGTTCCCTTTTTATTAGAATTACTATTATTACCCGAACGAAAACCTTGGGTAATCTTCTGAGCCAATTCCTTCTTCCTATTCTCCTCTCTCGTACGAACCAATCCGTCAGTCAAGGTATTGGCTAATTCGACTGCGTCGTCGATAGTCCGAGGTCTAGCAGCCTTGACTATATCGCGGATTTTGCTAATCAATCCCTAGATGTAGCGAGAAATAAGTACAGGTTCTGGCGAGGCCAGAGTCGGTACTATTCTTGGATACTTGAAGAATTTCGATGTATACCCACGACATTTAACATCCACCATCCGGTGGTTCAAGAATTGGTTTGCCATTTGATCCTTTTCGTAGGAAGGACAGAACTTCCTTTCTACCAGTTCCTTAAACTCTTCCCAACTCATGGCATAAGCCATGTCACTTCCTTTAGCTTGTAGTACCGTATTCCACCATTCTAATGCTTCTTCCTTGAAGTGGTGGGAGGCGAACATTACCCTATCTTCTGCGCATTTACTTATTTTGATAACAGCTTCTGTCTTTTCTAGCCATTGTAGTGCTGCTGTAGAGCCTTCGCTACCCGCGAATTCAGTTGGTTTACAGGCGAGGAATTCCTTATAAGTGCAACCAGATGTCACAACTTTCGTCTTTTTAGGTAATGGGGCTTGAATTATATTATTATTGCCTCCATTCACACTATAACTGAAATTATCGTCACGGGAGCGTTTGCTATTAATGGCTTGGGAAGGTTCCACTGGATTTTTAACAGCTACTATGATTGTTGGGATAACATTGGCTATACCCTGAGCAATTATATTTTCTATTTCTTCTCTATTTAGAGAGTTATTCTGTTCCGAGTGATTTACGTCGTTTGCCGATTGATTTACTGCGTTTTCCATCTGAATTATAGATATAACACACCAATTAATATCACAAAATAGATAGCAAATAAACAAGGCATTTCAAACACAACACAAACTGAGTCAATCACATATAGCCAAAATTGTCGATCATTGCGACGTTTATATTTTTATATATATGCATCCGTACAAACCACATATTTACCGATGTTTTATTTTATTTTATTGGGTGATATTTATATTATTATTATTACTATACATTATTTTATTATATATATATATAGGTAAAGAGTACGGTACAAATGCCCTTATCGTACATTACGTACGCTATAATCTCAGCCGTCAGATCATCTCCCCGCATTGAAAATCGCATGTTGTTTTTTTTGTTACATTTTCGCATGTGATAAATTTTGATGAAATCGCATGTTGTTTTTTGGTAAGAATTTCGCATGTGATAATTTTGATGAAATAACATGTTGGTTTTTTTGTAACATTTTCGCATATGGTCACATGCGAATTTGATAATATCATGCGAAATCCAAAGCAAATGAGAATTCCAACATGAATTCCAAATGCAGTCACATGCGAATTTAATAATGAATTTGATAATATCATGCGAAAATCCAAATAAAATGAATTCATGTATCATGCGAAAATGATAATTCTATTATATTGAATTCATAATGCAGTCACATGCGAATAACTTAATAATGAATTTAATAATATCAATCCAAAACAAAATGAATTCGCACGTACGTCTTAATATTTTTTTTCAAGAAAACAAATCGCATGTGTATAATCTGTGTGTGTTACTGTTCATCTTCTTCCCCAAATCAGTAGTTCTTATTATCGATATCGCACCAAAAGGAATGAAAGGAGGTTGGGGAAGAAGATTTTTCAGGTTTTGAATTTGATTTAGGGTTTGATTTTGAACTATCATCGGTCAATTACATGGGAAGTACAGTACAAAGGTGATGTGGTTCCAAAAGACGTGGATGTTACTGTCGGTATCTTCAAGATCAAGACATGGGAAGTACAGTACAAAGGTGATGTGGTTCCAAAAGACATGAATGTTGCTGTCGGTATCTTCAAGATCAAGAGGAGCATCCGGTTTGTCGATTGGTGCCCGATTGGATTCAAATACAAGATTAATTAACAACCACCCATGGTGGTTCCGGGTGGCAATATATATAGGTAAGGTTCAATGAGCAGTTGCATCTTCTCGAATTATATATATTATAGACAGCATGGTCTGTAACTGCAATTTGGGTAAATCCTGACCCTTCAAACTCTCTAACTTTTAATCTGGACCATTTAAACTCTGAAAAAAAAACTGAAAACATGGCGGTTGGTGGAAGTTTTACATTATCTCTCCTAAAAACATGGCAGTTGGTATTATCTCTCCTAATCAATTGCACTTTATAACAACGTGGGCTAAAAAATGGGATTAGTTACAATATTCATATATAAATTTCGCTCCCTAATTATTATTCGACAACCTTCACGGGTTCTTATCTTCATCTCAATTTCCTTCTATAATTCTTCATAGGTTTGTCTAATTCTACTTTAATTAGTTCAAATTTCCGTTTTCTGCAATCTAACGGAATTCAGTTTTGGGTCTTCATCGATGAATCTTCTATTCATTAAATATGTTATCCTCACGTTTCTTTTTCTTGACAATGGAAATAGCGGACTGAGGCCTTATTGTACAGAAAGATGGCATCTTTACGTACGAACAGGGGCGCATGATTGAAGGGGCGGGGAGGGGCGGTCGACCCCCCGAACTTTCCGCGCAGTAGTGTTACGTATGTACTTTTCGTATAGAATTTTTTAGGTATATACGTTTTCGACCCCCCAGTTTTAAAAAAAATTAGGTATATACGTTTTTGATCCCCGGTTTTATAAAAAAATGTTTAGGTATATACGTTTTCGACCCTCCGGTTTTATAAAAAAAATTATTTATATAGCCCAAATTAGATTGTTATGTTTATTATAGCCCAAATTATTATATAAAGCCCGAATTAAAATCCCACCTAACACTCTATCAAAAAAAAAACGGAAATCGTTGGATTTGGGGGGGGGGATTACTAACAGATCAACAGAACACTCAAAAAAACAAAAAAAAAACAACGCTTTTGTGGTCTTGTTCGCTGGAATCGCTGACTGCTGAGGAGACGAGGCCAGAAGAACAGAAAGGCTACGCTACTTGTGGTCTTGTTTGAGTTCGACTTCTTCAATCTTCAAGGTATGTGATTTTATCTTTAGGTTTAATTTAGGGCTTCAATTTATGTGATTTAGGTTGAAATTAGGGGTGAAATTGGTCCATTTTTTGCCCTAAACTTGTTGAATCTTTCGGTAAATATTAGAGTATGCAATTTAGGTGATTTGTTTTGTTAACTTGTGTTATTAGATTATGCTATGGGGAAGAATAAAATCATAACTACGTGATAAAATTGGTCCGATTTTAATATTTGAGAACGCCTTTTATTTGATACTAATTTTTGACCCGACCCGACCCGAATCGAATCACCGACGTTCGACCCTAACATACACTTCGAAACTACGCGATAAAATTTTTTTTTAGGTCTGTTACTTTCCGGCCCCCCGAACTTTTTATTCAAGCTTCGCCACTGCGTACGAAGACGAGGAGTGGCAGCAAGGCAAGGGAAACGATTGTGGTGTGATTAAACCTTCAAGGCGAAGATACCACAATTATAGATCCTTCAAGTTTGCAAGGTCAGTTCTTAGTTTAATTGTCGAGGTACCAGGTTTGTACGATTTGAGGTGCAATCGAGAGGCTAAGGTCATAATTTTCTGCTTTTTTTTTTCTGCAAACCGCGTTCCAATTTCGATTTTTATTTAGGTTTCAAAGCTTTAAAATACTTAATGATTGATTTCTTATGAAGTTGTATGCTTAACATGTACTAGGTTTCCTCATCGATGATTTGGGTATAATTTTATGATTTGAAGATGCAAGGTCAAAGAATGGATACAGTTCCGATGTCCTTGTAAGTGATATCTTTGTTTTTTTATCAAGTGATTCTCATGAATTCATATGGTATATTGTTGAAACACGGAATCACCGCCGGGATGATTAGACCGCTTTCTCCATGAGGGTGAAGAATCACACCTTGTTCTTCCTCTTGAACCTAGATCTGCAATGGAGAAGACAAGAAAGTGGAGCTGTAGAGATGACCGGTAGGGGAAAGAATCCCCTGTTTCCAGTAATAAAAGTGTGGCGGCTCCATATCTTGTGCCCTAATAATGAGGTGAACACCTCTTTATATAGGATATATGGGCCTCCCCTAACCTCAATGGGCCAGGCCCAGTTAGGGGTTATCTCTACAAGCCCACAACCTAGTGTAGTGTAAACTACAATGCGCTAGGCTTCGCGGGTTAGTACGCAATAATAATAAATATTATAATAAAAGGCGATAAGTAACGGATATGTCCGGTCGTTCGGGTTGGGTCTAATACCATACCTCATCATGTCCCCCAGTCTAGTGCTGCTCCCGCGTGCAAGCATGGGAGGAGTACTAGACTTGTTAGGAGTGCGCGGAAGTAAAGATTAAGTTTTAGGCTTACCTGTCGCCCGGGTGCGGGAAAGTTGCTGGCCATGCTTGTTGCGTCTGTCTTCAGCTGTGAGTAGAGATAATGGAACAATGAATGTCCCACGATTGTTCATCGTGGAAATTGGTTGGGCAAACCTGGCGCATGCTGATTGGTTGCAGTCAGTTGCCATTTGTACTGGCGCATTACCATGAGCTTGTTAAGGTTGCGCGTACGTGGTTAGGTCTTGTGCACGAGTCTTGGAACTGGCTGAGTTTTGACGGTTGAGTGTGGTCAGGGCCCAACGTGCGTATGACTGATGCAGCATTTGGGACCATACAACTTCAGGTCCCCCTAGTCCAGTGTTGCTCCCATGCGCGAATGGCAAGTGGGTGGAATTCTGGACTAGATGAGTGTCTTCCCTTTGGATGATTTTCGAGTGTGGCCCAGCTTTAGCGGTCCGTGCACAGTCGTGTGGCTTCTGTAAAATATTCACCCTTTGGTGTGACTTCTGTTAGTTGATGCAAGGCGCGCGCGTGTTTGACCTTATGGGATACATATACTTGGTGTTTAAATCTTTGTAAACTGTTGTCTACAATATTTGCACGTGTTAATCCACTTTGAGTCAGGTTATCGCGAATGAGAATTGGCATAAAGTTGCGTCAGGATAATGAAGTGGAAACCCGAGCCTGTGCTAATCCTTCGCTGTGCCACAGCAACAATGTGGCATGAAGCAAGGAGATGTGGCTTGTCTTGAAGATTGTAGGTGTAAAGGAAACTTTATTTTAGCCAATGCGTTTTTGCGTATACCCAAAATGGTGCGTGCATTTGTAGCACAGTTTACGTTTTGTAAGCGTTTTCATATATGGCTAAGCATGCGCGCGCGGGAGACAGACACACTCGTATGTAAAGGCAGCGAGGCCGCATGGAGATTAGCATGCTTGCATGTGTAGCAGCAAGCTCGCCTGGAGACTTACGTGCTCATAAGTAATGGAGCATGCGCGCGTGGCGACTTATGTGCTCGTATGTAGAGGAGCATGCGCGTATGGCGCATGTGTGCTCGCTCGTAGGTAAAGGAGCATGCGCGTATGGTGCACGTGTGCTCGTTCGTAAGTAAAAGAGCATGCGCGCGTGGCGACTTACGTGCTTGTATGTAGAGGAGCATGCGCGTATGGCGCATGTGTGCTCGCTCGTAAGTAAAGGAGCATGTGCGTATGGCGACTTACGTGCTCGTATGTAGAGGAGCATGCGCGTATGGCGCATGTGTGCTCGCTCGTACGTAAAGGAGCATGCGCGTATGGCGCATGTGTGCTCGTTCGTAAGTAAAAGAGCATGCGCGTATGGCGACTTACGTGCTCGTATGTAGAGGAGCATGCGTGTATGGCGACTTACGTGCTCGTATGTAGAGGAGCATGCGCGTATGGCGCATGTGTGCTCGCTCGTAAGTAAAGGAGCATGCGCGCGTGGCGACTTACGTGCTCGTATGTAGAGGAGCATGCGCGTATGGCGCATGTGTGCTCGCTCGTAAGTAAAGGAGCATGCGCGCGTGGCGACTTACGTGCTCGTATGTAGAGGAGCATGCGCGTATGGCGACTTACGTGCTCGTATGTAGAGGAGCATGCGCGTATGGCGCATGTGTGCTCGCTCGTATGTAAAAGAGCATGCGCGCGTGGTGACTTACGTGCTCGTATGTAATGCGTCACCAAACCTGCAAAATTCATTATCAAATGCTGGTGTATCGTGAGCCTCCCAGTCGTATATTAGTATTTCTCGAACTTAAGATAAGTTGACAAGACATATTGTAATAAAGAGTGACATATGGAACACACTGTACCGAAACTTTGTCCTTAGGAGGAGTGCGTATTATGCATCCATACTTCACAATATGTGAAAGCAACTTCGAAGTTCCGAATGGTGTTGGACTATGCTAACCCTTTTGCTTATTGCAGCTGCTAAAAAATGTCAGTAGCATTGAAGTTGAATAATAATAAGCAATGATACTAGTGTGCACCGGAAATATCGTAAGGTTAATACTCGTTAAAACGATGAACTACTAGCCATGTCGTTGAATAATTTCATTTGCTAGACGTTAGCCGGTTTATGTTATCGGGGAAAGAGTGTAACAATGCCTTACTAAATAATTCAAGTGTTCACAGCCGATTACATATGAACATTGTCCATATATTAGCTAAAATGATATGTGCCCAAAAGCATATTTAAAAGTCGTACACCGACTCTTGTAGCACGTAATAATGTGTTTGAGCCATAAATTGAAGGTTATGGTGCAAACTTAAGATTAAAAAGCAGAAATGTGAACTAAATAAAAAGAAGTTCAAATTAGCCTTTTTAGAACTCCACAAACGAATGGTAGAGCTGACTCGCGCGGCGGAGACGCGGCCACGCAGAAGTGGTTATTTGTCGGTCGTGCGCGACGGTTTTCTTAATCACACCCCTTTTAGGGTGGAAGTAAGACGCTGCTAAATAATGCTAGTCGTAATGCACTAAAAAGTATATGCAATTTAGCAACGAATATGACAATTATATAAAGTATATCGTACATAATACGTATATCTCATGGTTGCTTGATCATGACGGTCGTACGCATGCGCGATCTGCAATGAAGTCTTGTGTTCATGCTTTTTATTGTTTAAGAGGTTGACCGACATTTGTAAATATAATCTTAGTTGAGATAATTGTCAAATTGTTTTTGCAAACCATGACATCATGGCGTGTCGGTGTTTTGTTAACTGAATAATTTATTTTTAAAAACCACTTATAAGCATGTGGCTTAATAAAAATAACCGTGATGTAATGTATACTGAATAACAAATCCAGTCACACTTGCCAAAAATCAATTAATTCATTAGAAATTTTGGTTCCAACCGATATAGATAGCTCCTAAACACAAGCATGTAGTGTGTATGTCGTGTTAAGAATCCTAGGGACATAGGGTCAAAAGAATCTTTTAGAGGTAATTTATGTTGCAGTTAACTCAAAGCTTAAGGACCAAACTTGCAATATATGAAATTGTGTAGGCTAAACTGCTAAAACATGTGGATGATAACAAAGTTTTAAATATGAAAAGTAATCATCTTTGTCCCATTCGAATAAAGTAGTCTGTAGTAGTCTTAAAAGCTGTAATCTTCCTTTCACAATATCAACTTCTAAATACCAACCACTAAATGGGCTGCGTGGCGACGGGCAAGCACTCCGGCGAACCATGCTTCACACCCCGGCGACCTCTGTGGCGAACGGTGGTTGCGCGCCAACCGGAGTAGCATGTCGGTGGCAGAGCTTGTTCACCGGGCACGTGGTGTAAGGCACTCGTGCGGCGGCGGAGTGTGACTTGCAGTCGGGGGTGCACTCGCGCGGCGGCGGAGTGGGACCAGCAGGCGGGGGTGCACTCGCACACGGCGGGGTTGGACCAGCAGGCAGGGGTGCACTCGCGCGCGGCAGGGTTGGACCAGCGCGGCGGGGTTGGACCAGCAGGCGGGGTGCACTCACGTGCGAGGGGGCTGGACCACCAGGCGAAGGTGCACTCGCGTGCGGCGGGGCTGGACCAGCAGGCGGAAGTGCACTCGCGCGCGGCAGGGCTGGACCAGCAGGCGGGGGTGCACTCGCGTGCGACGGGGTTGTTCTGTCATACACAAATCTGACTCGCGCGGCAGAGACACTGACACGCATGTACAACTTATCTTGCCATGCGCGGGTGACGTAGTGAGTGTCGGTCGTGTGCCGGCTGAATAGAAACTTCTGCCGAAGGTGGTTAATCATGTCAGCCAAAGCATCGGTGTCGGGTCGTGGTGGCCGGATGCAGGATAAAACATGGTCGTTGAAACATATGAGGAATTGTGAAAAATTCTAACCAACACTTTTTATAATGAAAAAGAACCATATGTGATCAGCTCATTTTAAAAGGAAGTCGGCTTATGCCTGACAACTTTATTAAATGCATACAGCTGTAAAGGTTTTGGAAAAGAGAATATCGTACGTTTTGACAGCTGTAAAGGCTTTGAAAGTGGTGCTGGCATCTTTTTTGTTTTATTTATTTTTTATAAATAATATAACAATAAAACTGAAGAGAGTAATTGTCCTGATCTTCATTTTACTTCACAAAATCAAAGATACCATTAATATTCCTCATGAACTCTTAAATGTCCATGATAATAATTAAAAAGCTATCATAGGAATCTAGGCCTTTTATTTGACGTAAGAGAGAATTTTTCCAATTAGTTTTCCTTTGTAAAATCTCTTTGCCAGCCATTAAAATTGTTATGTAAAACTTTTTCATATTTTGACTTGTCAAAATTTTGCATCAAATACAAGGAAATAGTTTACCTGACATGAAGTATCCATGGTGGCCTCATTAATGGAGGTTTAGGGGCCCATCAAACCTGAATCTCGAAATTATTGTTCTGAGAATCTTGTACGGCAATAGATCTGAGCTCCCTTGTACATGAGGTTGTGAACCCCCTTT
Source organism: Helianthus annuus (assembly GCF_002127325.2). Classification (NCBI taxonomy): domain Eukaryota; kingdom Viridiplantae; phylum Streptophyta; class Magnoliopsida; order Asterales; family Asteraceae; genus Helianthus; species Helianthus annuus. The sequence continues at coordinate 120,131,457 of NC_035447.2, read as the reverse complement.
GAAACAAATGTAGATCCGAAGATTTTTGAGCACTAAAATTAGAGAAAAACCACAGATCTAGAAGTTTTGGGAAGATCTAGAAGTTTTGGAAAGAGTAACACAGATTTGTGGGGTTTATCCATTCAAAGATCAAGAGTGTGGCTCTAAGAACACAGATCTAGAGATCTGAGGATAAAACAAGATGTGATCAACAGGTGTATAACATAAACTCGGATGGCGCCAAATGTTGAAACACGGAATCACCGCCGGGATGATTAGACCGCTTTCTCCATGAGGGTGAAGAATCACACCTTGTTCTTCCTCTTGAACCTAGATCTGCAATGGAGAAGACAAGAAAGTGGAGCTGTAGAGATGACCGGTAGGGGAAAGAATCCTCTGTTTCCAGTAACTAAAGTGTGGCGGCTCCATATCTTGTGCCCTAATAATGAGGTGAACACCTCTTTATATAGGATATATGGGCCTCCCCTAACCTCAATGGGCCAGGCCCAGTTAGGGGTTATCTCTACAAGCCCACAACCTAGTGTAGTGTAAACTACAATGCGCTAGGCTTTGCGGGTTAGTACGCAATAATAATAAATATTATAATAAAAGGCGATAAGTAACGGATATGTCCGGTCATTCGGGTTGGGTCTAATACCATACCTCATCAGAACTTGAGGAAGTGGGTGAGATAGTTTTGTATTCTACAAAGTCAAAGATTCATAGCTATTAAATTATTCATGTGGTAAGGTCTCTATATTTTGAAATACTTGATTCTAATTTCTACATGGTCAATTTTGGTTCGAAGAGTTCTATCTGTTATTCAATTTTGGTTATACACTTGATTAATTTTGCTCAAATCTAGCATGAGGTTGGCAGATCCATCATTTAATTGTAGCAATTGAATGTTGAAAAGCTAAAGAAGATGGCAGGTGATGCTTGCACGAGCGTGAAGGGTAGCATGAGAAGGAATGTTCTTTATAATAAATATAGTTTTAAGTGAAAGGTGAAAGAAGAGAGATTTGGTTATGAACAGCGTGTGAAGTCAATTGTTGTTAAAGTCGAGATGATAAAATTTCACCAGACATCAGCTTTCTTCTGAATTTGCTTAACAAGAGGACCCAAATATTAAATTCCCTATTGTTGTATCGGTAACAACTTTACTGGAGTGTTGTTACTTCTAGTAGCAATGGTCAATAAGCCGGTTTACCAGCAAGTCAAATGGGTCAATATGGGATCAATGTGGTGGTTCAAGGCATGGTGTTAGCTGCAACAGTTATGGTGGTATGGGTCATGGATCTATGAATTGTCTATGTGCTGTAAATGGCCTAGAGTGAATAATGTCTATAGCTTATGGTGGTGGAGATTTGCCACATGGAAGATATGGGAGTGCATCCGATCATTATGTTGGTGGTTGTTGACTATGAGGTTTAAACTCACACACCTCACATACACACACTAATAATGTAAACACTGCTTTACTGGTGAACTTGTACTCATATAATTGCAGGTTTATTTAAATTTGATGTGTAAGTTCGTCGAGATGAATATTACATATTCTTGTAGCAATAGAAGACAAGCTGTCTTAATTTGGTTTGACTTTCATGTTTTTGATTGGTTTAGTGTAGAACGATACAATTGATTTGGTGGATTTATCAATTTACCAAACGATTCTGTTTACGAATCACTTTTATTGTGTGCCAAAGGTTGGGTTGGCATTTGCTTTATATAGTTGAGATAAGTCACAATCTAAAAGTACTAATAATTAGTTGTTATATCTACTTTTATACCAAACACTACCTTAAACAAATAATATATTCGTTTAAATGCAAAGAACCCGTCCACCGGACGGGTACACTACTAGTTCTACTAGTGTTGTTGAAGTGTTCTCAAGGATTGATCATAAGTTTGATTCGATGTATGCGAAAAGGCCGTTTGTGCATTGGTATGTTGGTTAGGGCTGGGCTGGAGAAGGATTACGAGGAAGTGGGACTCGAGTCAGGTAATGGGGAGGATGATGAATCCGCAATTGCATCATGTGAGTTATTTGTTCCTCAAAATCACTGATGTGATTGCATTTGTAGAATCCATATGTTAAAAGTTATGTTCATCTTTATTTTTAATTTGTTTATTATTAAGTACCTCAATCAAACAAATAAATGAATAATATATACATAGTTGTGTTTCAACATATGAAATCAACTATATTGGATTCATATTTCGTATTTTATAAAAATAATATTGCTATTCCTTCTTATTATTAAATTAAATAAAACATATCTAATTTTCTGGTATGATTCGAGTGAAGCCTGACCCGTCACAATATATTCACCTTCTGTATATAAAAAAATCTAATCCACGTGGCACATAATAGTACACTTGTTCAAAAATCGCTATCCCTACGTCCAGTTGTACAAATTTTGAATTTGAATTTGAATAACATAATAGAAAAAAAAAACACACACACAACTCAATTGGCATCGTAGACTGTAGATATTAAAAAAAAAAAAAAAAAAGCTATAGTAGATTCAACTTCGATAACGAAAACAGTAACACGAAATTCAAACACGAAACACTGATCTCATCTCAACCCTTAATTACACCAGATGCACCGGCACACGCATCCGCATGCTCAGACGCACAAAATCGAAAATACTTACACTATAGCAAAACAAATTCACTCCTTACACCCAAACGACATCGTTTTACCACCAAGAGGCGAAACCGGCCTCGTAAACATCATCATACCATCCCTTCCATCACCACCTGCATAAACAAACTTCGTTACATAACCTTCACCAACCTGATCTTCAGATCTGATCCTTGCAATCGGATTATGAATCCGAACACGCGAACCGTTATCCTTTTTCATTTTCACCGGAAACTTCTTCACGACGACCGATTTCGGAGAGTAATACTCCACATCTGACGATGAGGAGTTACTTTCCAGATCTGTTTCGATCTCCTTCAAGACCTTCAATGACGTCATCGTTTTCCGATTGCGTAGATCTCCGGCTACCTCTGCGTTGGCGGTAACGGCGTCAGTAACAGACTTTTTCATAGCAGTCATGGCGATCGATTATTATTGTATAATGTATAATGAAACGGAGAAAGTTAACCGATTGCAACAATTCTTCAGGTTCTTTGAGTACGTATGCGTGTGTATAGATGGAATTATATATATGAGAGGACAGATGGAATGTAGGTAGGGTGGAGATATGGTTATGAGGGAGGTGAGCTTGAGAGGATGACAGGTGTCTGTAGGGATGTGTGGATGAGGTGACGGTTTGATTGGGTAAAAGTGACATGTGGGTGATATTCAAATCGGCTGACAAGGACTGGTCAAGAAAATGCCGTTTGAGTAGGCTTCTTACGTGGAATATTTCTTGCCACGTTTTTGAAATGTTGGTGATGATCTTTTATTGAGGGTTTTTTTTTTTTTTTTTTTTTTTTTTTTTTTTTTTACGGAAATGTTTATAAAACGTGATTGTTTAAGCGCTGCGACGAGGGTGAGATGAGAATTCGATTGTCGGTTTGCTTTGTTATGGTACTGGCAATGTCTTATGTCTAAAATAACGTTTTGGTGAGTATTGGTTTGTTCGTTATGACATTGGTACGTTACTTACGTTTGGTATGACAACCGAACGAGAAAACAAAAAAAAATCATGATGTACCCGAAAAGATACCTAAATATTTTTTTACATTATTGAGAGCTATGAAAATGAGTATTGGTAAGCGTTTTGATGGTACTGATACATGTACCAATGTTCGGTCGGAACTGATGTTGTACCGGTATTGTTTTAATTATAAAAAATAAGAACTACACCAATGGTTATAATGGTTTGTATAACGTAATATCCACTTTTTAAAAAAAAAAAATCAAAATATGCTTGCATAAATTTGAGAGGCTTAATGTGATGAACAAAAGCTTAAGGAATTATTATTGTCAATGTAGTAATTTTAAAAGGTTAAAATATTATCTATTTGAAAGTTAAAAAAAGGGAAAATCACCATAATAGTCATATTGATCAATATAATTATGAAAATACTCTTGACTTTTTTAAATTGTCAATAAAGCCTTGACTTTCTATCTGCGGCGCAACACATTATTCTCGTGCGCCAACACTTCATCTCCTACGCCAACTCTTCACTTCCTGCGCCGCGCCATATTCTCCTGCGTCGTGCCATCTTCTCCTCCACCAATACCATTCTCTCGAGTGCCACCAATTCTAATGCGCCATTTTTTGTCCACCTACGCCAATAGGACACGTGTCTGTCTATGGTTAAGTGGTATTTTAACAATTTTCATGACTATTTTGATAATTTTTTAAGTTAACATGGCCATTTGGGTGATTTTCCCTAAAAAAGGGGTAAATTACACTTTTCGTCCTTTATGTTTGTATCGAATTGCAATGGATACCCTTTAACTTCAATAATTACAGTCACAGTCCTTTATTTGACAAACTTGTTACACCTTTCGTCCTTTACCACTAATCATGTTAAAATTTTCAGTTAAATATGGCATATGTCTTGCACTTGAGGGCATTTATGTCTTTTTACCCAATCTATTTAAATTATATTTATAAACAAATAAACTCTCTCCTCTCCACCAAATCTGCAACCAAGATAACACCCACCGTCCTGATGCTTTTCCTCTTTTCCAGCCTCCATGCATACAACCTATTGGCCCATAAATACTTACCAAAACTGCTTGCTAAGTTGTCGGAAAAGCTACTGATGTGCAGATCTCCATTCAGATGTTGTACCTAGGGTTTCGGGAGAGAAGAAGCCGGCGGAGACGGTGGTCGTCGGAGCAACACGAGGGCCGACGGCCTAAGATCTGTACATCGAAGCGAAAGTAATGTCATTATCGTTGATTGACGGCGTTCATTGACGGGGATGATGATGTTAATCACTCCGTCAAGATTTGATATTGTGAAAATTGAAATTGTTTTGTGGAGATTACATGAGATTCAAGATGTTGGTGTTGTTAACGGCATCATGGAGCTTTGGCTACTGCTATTTGTGTTTTATGAAGTTGTAGGCCGCATATGTTGCTGTTGTCGTAGGGGTGGACAAAGAGGGTTTGGGGGTTTGAGATTGGGAGGATGGCTGGTGATGATGATGATGATGAATGGAGTAGTAACGTCTCCTGTTTGGATTATAAAGGTTTATTCTAAATTTTAATTTAATTAAATTGGTAAAAAGACAAAACCACCCTTGAGTCAATAGACTTAGCTGAAAATTTTAACTTGTTAGTGCTAAAGGACGAAAGATGTACTGAGTTTTCCAAATAAAGGATTGTGACTATAATTATTGAAGTTAAAGGCTATCAATTGCAATCCAATGCAAAGATTAATTTACCCTAAAAAAATCTCATTGAGTGACCAACTTAGTCTTTTTATCATTATATAATTACCTTTTTCCCTACACATTTGAAATTTCCGATTTTCAACAAGCGTGTTTTCTAACTCTAAAAGATTTGTTATTGAAAATTTTGTAAGACTTGTGGTTAAGCAATGGGATTATAAAGAATTTGTACCTTGGGTTGAGTAGATGATCTTCAAGATTATTTTTGTGTATTGGTTATGGATATTGGGATCAGTAGCTTCGGTTATCAAAAACCAGTTTGTGCTTGTAAACCTAAAAACTCATTTTCAAATAAATTATTTTACTTATTCTTAAATAAACTAATAAAAACTAGGCTGAAAATTTCTCTTGATAAATGATCCACACATTAATTCAGTCTTTGTCATTTAAAGTCATTAGCAAATAGCAACTACCGTTAGATGTCTATTATATGTTTGACTTTAGATCAACCGTACGTTTTATGTAAAATAAGTTCATTATGATGGATATCGTTTTCCCTACAGGAAAACACACATAACCATAACCATAAACATACAAGTCATTGATAAAGAGACGTTTAAAGGAAGTTGGAGGAAGGGCACAAGAGGTTGCTTGAAAACAACTTATTCCTTGTTATATCTTATGTTTAATTAGTAGCTTTTAATTTAGGCTTTTCATTACCTTTTATGCACCGCCTGCGGTGTGCACATATATAGTATAAATATGTGTGGACGCTCGAGAGGCAAAAGTAAAATGGTACTAACTTTAACGTTATTTTAATAATTTTGTGAAAATAACGTTAAAAGCGGCGGATGGTTAATCATGCATCATATGGTGACGTTGATATATGGTGACGTTGATAGCTGAAAGACACGGGGGTACATGCGCAAATCAGTCTTTGTCCCGATTGTTTGAGTGTTATGTGTCTTAGGTCCAAGGCTTGATACAAAACTACAATCAAGCCGGGGGTCTCACTGGAAGCAGTCTCTCTATTTCTACGGGGTAGAGGTAAGACTTTCTACATATACACTTCTCAGACCCTACCTTAGTTTTGTTATTGTTGAGATTTACTGAATATGAGTATGATGATGATGATGATTAGTATAGAGAAAACAAAAAATTATAAGGAGATTTTTAGTTCCATCACATGTTTAGAAATAGTTGATGACAAACACTCAATAAATGTAAAATCATTTTTATAGGATCCACACACTAATATTCATTCACCAATGTAGAAATTAGTTATTTTTTTAAGTGGTTTGCACTCATTTAAAGGTCATTTGTTAGGTAATTTATACACTCGTCCAACAATAGACCAATGAATTGAAAACTTGTGAACTCATGTAAGTATTTGTACACCGACTCATGATAAGGTATATGTATGCTTGACCACTTCTAAAATTATGTAACGTCTTAAAATTTCGGATTTATAAGTACATAGTTAAAACCATTATTTCAAATTTGATCCAAAAACATGTTAGACTTTCAAAATCTTGATCAACATATAAATTAAAAACAAACTTGTTTTACATCCTAGGTTTACAAAGTAAACAACTATAAATATGTAAACAGCATACTTTAATCAAATACAAGTTTCCTTACATAATATACACAGGGTTTTAAAGAATCTAAACTCTCTTCACTAACTATACCAAAGTCTTAATCATTTCAGTAAATATCAATAATCGAATTGAAGGATGTTGCATATAGATTGTCCGCGGTTCATTGTATAGACTTAGAGTGTATACTTCAACAATCCTTATGTGTAACGCCCTGCTTTTTTGTACTTTTCATAATTGAAAAGCGTCGTTTGTATTTCTATTTTTTGAAGTCTTGTACTCTTGTATTCGTCCTTTCGTTGTAATCATTGTAAAATCCGAGACTTTGATTATAATAAAAATTCGTATTTCTTTACATTCATGTTATACACATTTCATACATGTTCATACGTGCAAATTATTTAAAACATGTGATACTTTATCCTTGATTCATGCAAAACACGTTAAACTTACAAACACGTGACTTATATGCTCAAATTATGCGAATTCGATACTCAATCTCGACAAACATACTTAGTTATACTTGTTTATATGAATTAAATAAATTCCACACCTTTACATATGGTCCTTGATACTTAAAAGACCTTAAAACAACTAAAAACATTAAACTATGAAAGTATAGGGGTTGATCTTGCCAAAAAAAAAAACAAACAAAATCACGTTTGGGGGCGGCTCACCGGCCGCGACCCCCTCCCCCCTACTTGCTCGCGGCCCGCGAGGCGGTTCCATCCGCAGAAACCCAACAGCAGCTACGGGATTGGGCAGAATGTTGTGTTTTGTTGAGTTTTAATTGTGTTTCTTGCATTTAATGGCCAACTACACTTAACCTAATTCATCCCCTATAAAACCCAAGCCTCCTCCTCACTTTTTCCACTTTGTAACTCACTTAAACACTCTGTCACACCCCAACCGATGGCGGAATCATCGGGGCATGGCATTGAGCGAAACAGATTGTCCAGAAGTTCCACAACAACTACTAATACTATTCAGTTAAATGATACGTCCCATACCATATCCCAAATAATACAATAAGTTATTACAGATAACAACCAGTCAAGTAATTCTGTTCCGACAACTCAGATTTAAATGAAATAAAATAAATATTGTTTCTGCTTCTAAAGACCCCTAGATTGACTGCTACAGACAACTATTTGTTAGGGGCTCTAGACGTTTTATTCTAGCCTCGCTTCCCTAGCAAGAATGCATCTTAAACACCTGTCACATACGTTAAAATAAAGTCAATACATATAATGTAAAGGTGAGCATACAAGTTTGATAATAGCATATAGAGTTCGAATAGTTTACGCATAACCAGCACGTACATAGAGGAAAACGAAGCATGTTAATTATCGACATGGATCTATCGATACCAATGACTGCGGGTTGACTGTCCGAGACAGTTCGCAATACATGATTACCACCGTAATCCATGCAAGTAATTGTCCTTAACAACCCCCGTGTGAACGAGTGCTGAGTCCAAACTATAGTACTATGTCGTTAAGGCAGGTAGACAGCATTTCACGTGTAAACATAACAACAAGCATTCATTTAGTCATGTAATACATGCATATTGGTTAGCGTATAAAATAATTGAGTAGTGTGATCGATTGTGATTTTGATATGTAACGTATGTAACACCCAAAAGTGCTAAAGCAAAAAGGGTTCGAGTATACTCACAACGATTGATTGATGGATTGAAGGGAGCGCTTGAGAGTAGGGTTAGCCTGAATAGTTCGATAGCATAACGATGAGCAATGCGTAAAATGGAAACAAGTGTAAGTGGGTCGAACAACCTGGTCGATCGAACTGTTGGTTCGATCGAACGGGTTATTCGTTTGGTTGGACAGTCCGTTCGGACAACCTATTCGATCGGTCGGTAGGCTCGATCGGTTGGACTGTTCGAGTGGATTGTTTCTTCCTTTGAGTAGGATGTGTTTGTGTATGATGGCTTGACCTTTTGAAGTTTTCGTTGTAGTATTTGAGAGCACTGAAGTGTTCTTACCTTTCAGGTCGATCGATCGAACGGTCTGTTCGATCGGCCGGCTTAACCGATCGGTTAGACACTTCGATAGTGAGTCCTCAGCTGGATGTCACCTGATCGGACAGCATGTTCGATCGGGTGGCACTCCATACTACGAACGAGTTGTAAATTGGTTAAGTGTTGAAGCATAGTATCTCATGATCCGATGAGTAATGTTATCAAACAGCTCGTTCGATCGAACATCACCTCGTTCAATACTATACTTCATGAAATTGTCAAAGTGTGGGGCCACTTGCTAGCCGATCGGCTGACATGTCCGATCGGTTGGGTTGTTCGTTCGAACAGCCTGTTCGATCGGTCAGCATCCTGACCTGGTCGGCCTGTTCGTCTAACACTTGGCTGTTCTGATTGTTTGACGTTATGTCGAGGTATTTTGACAACGAGCCGAACCATGACACTTTCGTTCTTACTTGTTTCCCCTGCTCGGACAGGAATCACCCAAGTCCGGCCGGTGAATGGTTCGGAACGGTAGTTTAACGTTTAACCCGAAGCCGGTGAACCTCGTAGATAGAATCCGAATCTTGAACCACACAACCATTATAATGATTAGTGGGTTGGCTCAAGTTTCGTTTCTACCGGTTTGAAGGCATTGAGTGTAAAAGAGTTGAAAGAAAGTTGAAAATCATTCTTTCAATCCTTCACATCATGTAAATGTTTAGATCTGTGATAGATCTTAGTTTGTTTATGTGGAAATCGGCTAGATCCAAGTGATTCTTGGTGGATTAAGGCCAAAACATGATGTTCTTGAAGAACACCATGATGACATCATCCTAGAATGCTTAGATCTTGATGATTTCACGGTTAGAAATCAAGATTTGAAAGATAGAAAGGTGTAGGAGCATGTATTGATCAAGAAAGTACAAGATTTAGGATGAAAACTTACCGAAATCGGAAGAAATCTGAGAAAAGAAAGGGAGCACGAGCTGGTCGGTCAGAGAGTTTCCAAAAGTGGAAAGAATGATAATGACAAGCCTATTTATAGGCTTCCAAAAGGGGAAAGGGTTGGCCGATCGGCCAGGCATCCCGATCGGACAGCCTGTTCGATCGGCTAAGAGCCTGATCGATCCACAGCCTACTTCGAGTGTTCGGTGCGATGATTTCTGATATTTCGATTTCGATTGAAGACGATACGAGTACGATAGAGTTTCCTATTCAAATTACTTTTAATCCCAACCACTATATCTACATACAAGCATCTATATTCCATATTCGATTTCGATTTCGATTGAGTTCGATTGAGTTTCGAGTTTTGATTCGATTGATCACGACACATAACATAAACTATACACGCACAAGTAACACATAAGGCGCACACACACGTATAATAACACTAATTTCGCATAATTCGAGTTTCGAGTTCAATTGATGATTCGATTAGCTTGATTATTGATGGGTTAACTTTAACGCATTGTTACTTCCTACTATTCACAGTCGTAAATTGTTTCGCATCGATTAATCATTCGATTACTTCGATTCCTTTTGATAGACAACACTTACTCCACATTATACAAAACATAAAATAGACTATTTACAGTCAAAGAAGTCAAACTTGACTAGGACTTTGACTTTGACTTTGACATTCGAAAACACGGGGTGTTACAGCCTCCCCTTGTTTAGGGAATTTCGTCCCGAAATTAGGCTCGAAGCTGCACAGCACAAAAAAATATTAACAATTTCTCGCTTTAGATCTTCATTTAAACAATTGCGGGTACTTGACCTTCATGTCGCTTTCGAGTTCCCAAGTGAACTCCGCGCCTCGTTTGCCTTCCAATCGGACTTTCACGATAGCGATGCGCGAGCGTCTAAGTTGCTTGGTTTGGCGATTCATGATTTCGACAGGCTTTTCCACGAAATGCAGCGTTTCATTGACTTGAAGATCGTTGAGAGGTACAATGAGATCATGATCAGCTAGGCATTTTCGGAGGTTTGACACCTAGAAAGTTGGGTGGACGTTACTAAGTTCCTCCGGTAGTTTGAGTCTGTAGGCGACTTTTCCGATCCTTTCCAGAATCTTAAAAGGTCCAACATATCGAGGCGCTAGTTTCCCTTTCTTGCCGAATCTGACCACACCCTTCCAAGGTGATACCTTTAGGAGTACGTAGTCGCCAACGTCAAATTCGAGGGGCTTGCGTCTTCTATCGGCGTAACTTTTCTGTCTATCCCTGGCTTTCGACAAGTTGTCTCGAATCTGGAGGATTTTGTCAGTCGTTTCTTGTAGTAACTCGGGACCGGTTAATTGCGAATGACCGATCTCGTGCCACACAATAGGCGAACGACATTTTCTTCCATATAAGGCCTCGAATGGTGCCATTTGTATACTGTCATGATAGCTGTTGTTGTACGAAAATTCGACTAACGGTAGGTATTTGTTCCAACTACCACCGAAGTCTATGACACACGCACGAAGCATGTCTTCAAGAGTACGGATCGTTCTTTCAGTTTGTCCGTCGGTTTGAGGATGAAATGCGGTACTTAAGTTAAGCGACGTACCGAGAGCTGCTTGAAACGTTTCCCACAATCGCGAAGTAAACCGAGTGTCACGGTCTGAAATGATGTCATGAGGCATACCATGATTACAAATCATCTCGTCGGTGTAGATTCGGGCTAGTCGTTCTACCTTGTAGTCTTCCCGTATTGGCAAAAAGTGGGCTGATTTGGTCAGACGATCAACTATAACCCAAATGCTGTCATGACCTGATGGCGTGGGCGGAAGTTTGGTTATGAAATCCATAGCTATACTCTCCCACTTCCATATAGGGATTGGAGGTTGTTCGAGTAAGCCAGAAGGTCGTTGATGTTCAGCCTTAACTCTCGCACAAGTCAGGTAACTTCCAACATAGAGGGCGATATCTCGCTTCATTCCCGGCCACAAGTACGTGTAACGAAGGTCCTGGTACATTTTGTCGGCACCGGGATGAATGGAGTATCGGGATTTGTGGGCGTCGTTCATTATAATCTTTCGTAAATCGGTCTGCTTAGGGATCCAGATTCGGTCCAGATAATAGAAGATCCCATCTGCTTTGCTCACAAGCTGAGCTCCATCGTGATAGATTCTCTCCTTCTTCAAGGTGCGCTCGTTAAAACAAGCATGTTGGGCTTCGCGGATGAGGGTTTCGAGATCATGCTGGGCTTGGGTGTTGCGTATACTGAGCAAATAACTCCGTCTGCTGAGCGCGTCGGCAACAACATTTGCCTTGCCTGGGTGATAACGAATCTCACAGTCGTAATTGTTAAGAAGTTCTACCCATCGGCGTTGACGCATATTAAGTTCTTTCTGATTAAAGATGTGTTGTAAACTCCTGTGATCGGTGAAGATCGTACACTTGGTACCATACAGGTAGTGTCGCCAAATCTTCAATGCAAAAATAACTGCGCCTAGCTCGAGGTCATGGGTTGTATAGTTCTTCTCGTGGATTTTGAGCTGACGAGATGCGTAAGCTATAACCTTGTCCCGTTGCATGAAAACACAGCCAAGACCAAGGTTGGAAGCATCACAATAGACAATAAAATCGTTGTTTCCATCGGGCAATTTGAGAATGGGAGCATTGCAAAGCATATGTTTGAGGGTTTGAAAGGCAGACTCTTGTTCGGTTCCCTAAACGAAATACTTGTCTTTATGGGTAAGGGCGGTAAGCGGCACAGCGATTTTTGAGAATCCTTCGATAAATCGTCGATAATAGCCCGCTAGTCCGAGAAAAGAGCGAACTTCAGACAGGTTCTTAGGCGTAATCCAGCTCTTAACTGCTTCAATCTTCGCAGGATCGACATGAATACCTTGACTATTAACGATGTGACCCAGAAACTGAACCTCCTCAAGCCAGAATTCACACTTGGAGAACTTGGCATATAGTTGATTCCCCTGGAGTAGCTCGAGAACCAAACGTAGATATTGCGCGTGTTCGGCTTTCGATTTAGAATAGATCAAGACATGGTCGATGAACACGATGACGAAACGGTCTAGAAATGGCTTACACACACGATTCATCAGATCCATGAAAACCGCGGATGCGTTAGTTAAACCAAAAGGCATAACAACGAATTCGTAATGGCCATATTGAGTTCGAAAAGCGGTTTTGGGGATGTCTTCCTCTTGAATGCGCAATTGATGATAGCCTGAACGTAGATCGATCTTCGAGAAACACTTAGCACCTTGCAGCCGATCAAATAAGTCATCGATTCGAGGTAAAAGGTATCGGTTCTTGATGGTCAGTTTATTCAATTCCTGATAATCGATGCACATCCTGAACGACCCATCCTTCTTTTTGACGAAAAGGACTGGTGCGCCCTAAGGAGAGGTGCTTGGGCGAATAAAGCCTTTTTCAAGTAACTCCTGGAGTTGGTTCGAAAGTTTCCGCATTTCGGATGGCGCGAGTCGATAAGGAGCTTTGGCTACGGGATTAGCTCCAGGAATGAGGTCGATACGAAAGTCGATATCACGACTTGGCGGTAGTCCAGGAAGATCGTCAGGGAACACCTGAGGAAATTCACGGACCACTGGGACGTCTTTGACTTCAACCTTATTTTTCTTTTCCTTCTCCGCTACTACAATGTTGGCCAAGAAAGCTCTGTATTCCTTGCGGAGATACTTGCTAGCTTGGATACACGACATGAGCTTGAGACCTTTCGAAGCAGTTTCACCGTACACACATAAAAGATCACCATTCGCGAGCGAGAATCAAATCATCTTATCAAAACACACAACTTCAGCATGGTTTTCGCGAAGAAAGTCCATGCCTACTATGATGTCGAAACTTTCGAGTTGCATCGGAATGAGGTCGATTGGGAAGATGTGATTATTGAGCTCGAGAGTACAATCACGGAGAACAGAGTTAACGGCAACAGTTCTTCCAGTAGCGACTTCAACTTCGAATGACGAGGGGAGATAAGAGCGCTTACGACTAAGGAGCTTCTCGAATTCAAACGACACAAAGCAGTTATCGGCTCCAGTATCAAACAAACATGATTTATAAATACCATTCACAAGGAACGTACCATTAACCACGTTGTTGTCAGCCTGGGCTTGACGAGCATTGATGTTGAAGGTTCTGGCACGGGCTGCTTGTTGCTGCTGCTGCTGCTGCTGGGTGATTCCTGTCCGAGCAGGAGAAACAAGTAAGAACGACAGTGACATAGTTCAACTCGTTGTCAAACTACCTCAACATAACGTCAATTAAGCGGAACAGCCAAGTGTTAGACGAATAGGCCAACCAGGTCAGGATGCTGACCGAACGGTTAGGCTGTTCGAAAGAACAGCCCAACCGATCGGACATGTCAGCCGATCGACCAGGCCAGCCGATCGGCTAGCATGTGGCCCCACACCTTGACAAATTCATGAGGAATGGTATTGAACGAAGTAATGACCGATCGAAAACTTAATCGATTGTTATACATTACTCTTCGGATCATGAGATACTATGCTTCAACACTTAAACGATTTTCAACATGTTCGACGCTTTGGGGTGCCACCCGATCGAACATGCTATCAGAACGAATAGGCTGCTCGATCGGATATGCTGCTCGATCGAGTGACAACCTAATGAGGGCTACTACTGAAGTTCCTAACCGGTCGGATAAGCCGACCGATCGAACAGACCGTTCGATCGATCGACCTGAAAGGTAAGAACACTTCAGTGTTCTCAAATGCTACAACGAAAACTTCAAAAGTTCAAATCCTCACACACAAACACATCAAAGGAAGAAACAATCCACTCGAACAGTCCAACCAATCGAGCCTACCGGCCGATCGAGTAGGCTGTCCGAACGGATTGTCCAGCCGAACGAACAACCCACCCGATCGAACCTGCCGTTCGATCGACTAGGCTGCTCGACCCGTTACACTTGTTCTCATTCTATGTGTATTCATCACTATGCTATCGAACTGTTCAGGCTAACCCTACTCTCAAGCGCTCCCTTCAATCCATCAAGCAAACGCTGTGAGTATACTCGATCCCTTTTTGCTTTTAGCACTTTTGGGTGTTATATACGTTACTTATCAAAATCACTATCGAACACACTACTCAATTATTTGAGCGCTAACCGATTCGCATGTATTACGTGATTGAATGAATGCTTGTTGATTGTGTTTACACGTGGAATGCTGTCTACCTGCCTTAACGACGTAGTACTATAGTTTGGACTCAGCACCCGTTCACACGGGGGTTGTTAAGGACAATTACTTGCATGGATTACGGTGGTAATCATGTATTGCGAACCGTCTCGGACGGTCAACCCGCAGTCATTGGTATCGATAGATCCATGTCGATAATTAACATGCTTCGTTTTCCTCTGTGTACGTGCTGGTTATGCGTAAACTATTCGAACTCTATATGCTATATCAAACTTGTATGCTCACCTTTACATTTATGTATTGACTATATTTTAACGTATGTGACAGGTGTTTAAGATGTTTGCTTGCTAGGAAAGCGAGGCTAGAATAAAGCTCTAGAGGCCCCCAACAAATAGTTTTCTGTCAGGAAAGAATAACTAGAGCATAGTTGTCTGTAGATCTTGTCAAGCTGGGTCTTTAGGAGCATTTAAACAATATTTATGTTTTGTATTAAACTAAATCTGAGTTGTCGAAACAGAATTACTTGTTTGGATGTTATCTGTAATAATGTGTTTGTTTATTCGGGATACGGTATGGGACGTATCTTTAACTGGATTATATAAATAGTTGTTATGGAAACTTCTAGACAATCTGTTTCGCTCAGTGCCATGCCCCGATGATTCCGCCGTCGGTTGGGGTGTGACAGATTGATATCAGAGCCATAACTATAGGGAGTTAGGCAAGACACGACCTAGTCCGGGTCGCTGTCTTAGAGACCTAGACTATAGTTAGGAACCAGCAAGACTCAGTTAGGTGTTGTAACTAGGTACCCTCGCTAGCACTGCACTCGAATTTATGACTAAGTTTGAGCGATTTAGTCAGGAATAGGTGTGAAAGCCGCAAAATCCCGGCTAGATTACTGGACTAATGTCGATTTCATCGATTTACCTATGATTTTCTCGCAATTTACAACAAACGAGGAGAATTATACCAAATCAGGAGTGAAATCCATATTTTGATGCATAATCTCCTCAAATTTTACTAAAACAAGGAAGAAATTGCTAAGCCAGGGGTGAAATCCGAACCTTGGCAACTTATTTAAACTCTTACTCATCTCACCAAAGCCTCGACGGACTCCAACGACCTGAACTCACAAGTATGACTTAAAGGAAATGTGTTGAATGCCCAAGAATCGAGGCAGAAACACGGTCCCGAAAGTCAAAAGGTGACAACAAGTCCATTGTGAATAGTCGAATCGCTTTAGGTAGTCAATGTCTAGTAGCCGCAGACAATCTATTACCTCGATTTTTATGTGTATTTGCCTGTTTATGTGTTTAATTTTGATGTTCGTTCGATTTTTACTATCACTTCGATCAACACACACGACTCGTATTGCTATCCTACCTCAAAACACTAACAAGTCGTTGCAATTCTAGACGACGCTATAATACGATATACGCTATACTATACTCGACATGCTATACGATTATACGAAAACTACTCGATGTGCCATATACGAACGACACACGAGCTTTGAATGATAGGTTTCTGTATCCTGACTGCTTCTGTGTTTAAATGTATGTGTGCTTCCGTGTTTATGTGACTCTGTGCTCTACGTGCCTATATGTTTCTGTGATTACATGAATCGGTGGTTATGTGCCTACGTGTTTGTGTAATGCATGTTTCAGCGTGTTTCTAAGCTTTAGCAAGTAGTAGACGTGTGAGGTGAGATTCAATTACGTTGTGTTGAGTCCTGTGATGATGCCTGTTGCAGACCATGTCGTCGTCTGGATCCTGACACCATCTGACCCGCCAAGAGAAGAGAGACAAGCGCCTCGCTACTCTCATCGCAAAGAGTGTGGCAAAAGTTGTAAGCGACGCATATGAAAACGCTAGCAAGTTGTCTGAAGAGTCGTGAACCAACGTTCCCAAAGATGCCAGCAAGACTGGTTTCAGCTTCAAACAGTTTAAAGCATGCGGACCCAAGGAATTCACCGGAGAGGATGGCCCCACCGCCATGTTTCAATGGTTCGATTCAGTTGAAGTCACTCTGTGCCAAAGCGGTTGTCCTGAGAATCTCCGCACCCTCAATGCTACAGGCGTCTTCCAGTCCCGAGCTCTAGACTGGTGGACGGCCGAACAAAACAAGCGCGGAAATGATGCAGCTTATGAGCTGACTTGGGAGGAGTTAAAGGCAATTATGATGGACGAATTTTGCCCTCCCCATGAACGCCAAAAGCTGGAGGACGAGTTTTGGAATATCAAGCAGAAGGACGGAGACAACACTGCTTTAACTGCACGCTTTAAGCAGCTCAGCATCATCTGTCCCGATCAGGTCAAGACTCCAGACATGGCCATCAAGAAGTATATTCGAGCTCTATCCGACTGTGTAGCCGACTTTGTTCACACCGCCAAGACATCGTCAATTGAGGAGACCTACTTGCTTGTCGCCGAGATCAATGACAAGCGAGTAAAATCTGGTTTCTGGGATAAGCCATCCAAGTCTCTGCACCAAGCCACCGCCATGTCAACCGCCGTCACCACCACTGCTCAACCCTCCAAATCGTCAAGAAGAAGGAAGAAGCACAACAACAACAGCTCCAGCAACAAGAACTGTGCTGTGACAGCAACTGCTGCCCCTCTGCAAGCCGTACCGCCTCAGCAGCAGTCTCACCACCGACAAGCTCCAGTGATCAATGCGCCGCCAGCTAAGCGCGCTTACACAGGCCCCCACCCGCTCTGCCCGACATGCTCATACCATCATCCGGTGGGAGTCGCCTGTCGTTTCTGCGCTCACTGCAACCTCTACGGCCATTTCACTGCAAACTGCCGCTATGGTCCCCGTCAAGCCCCAGTTCAAGTCGCCGCTCATCAAGCTCTACTTCCAGCCCCTCAAGGCCAACCTGCAGCTCAAGCACCCGCGGTCAATGCTCGAGTCTGTTTTGCATGTGGTGACCCTAACCACTTTGCAAATATGTGCCCGAACCGGGTTGTGAAGCAGGAACCCCAGCAGCAGCAGCAACAGCCTCAGCAGCAACAGCAAGCAGCCCGTGCAAGAACCTTTAACATCAATGCCCGTCAAGCCCAGGCTGAAAACAACGTGGTTAATGGTACGTTCCTTGTGAATGGTATTTATGCATCGTGTTTGTTTGATACTGGAGCTGATAACTGCTTTGTGTCGTTTGACTTCGAGAAGCTCCTTAGTCGTAAGTGTTCTTATCTCCCCTCGTCTTTCAAAGTCGAAGTCGCTACTGGAAGAACTGTCGCCGTTAACTCTGTTCTTCGTGATTATACTCTCGAGCTCAACAATCACCTCTTTCCAATTGACCTTATTCCAATGCAACTCGGAAGTTTTGACATCATAGTAGGCATGGACTTTCTTCGCGAAAACCATGCTGAAGTTGTATGCTTCGAAAAGATGATTCGATTCTCGCTCGCGAATGGAGATTTATTGTGTGTGTATGGTGAGACAGCTTCGAAAGGTCTTAAACTTATGTCGTGTGTCCAAGCTAGCAAGTATCTCCGCAAGGAATACAGCGCTTTCTTGGCCAACATTGTAGTAGCGGAGAAGGAAAAGAAAAAGAAGGTTGAAGTCAAAGACGTTCCAGTGGTTCGCGAATTTCCTCAGGTGTTCCCTGATGATCTTCCTGGACTACCGCTAAGTCGTGATATCGACTTTCGTATCGACCTCATTCCTGGAGCTAACCCTGTTGCCAAAGCCCCTTACCGACTCGCGCCATCCGAAATGAGGGAACTCTCGAACCAACTCCAGGAGTTACTTGAAAAAGGCTTTATTCGCCCGAGCACCTCTCCTTGGGGCGCGCCAGTCCTTTTCGTCAAAAAGAAGGACGGGTCGTTCAGGATGTGCATCGACTATCGGGAGTTGAATAAGCTGACCATCAAGAACCGTTACCCTTTGCCCCGAATCGATGACTTATTTAATCAGCTGCAAGGTGCCAAGTGTTTCTCTAAGATCGATTTACGTTCAGGCTATCATCAGTTGCGCATTCAGGAAGAAGACGTACATAAAATAGCCTTTCGCACTCGCTACGGCCACTATGAGTTCGTTGTTATGCCTTTTGGTCTAACCAACGCACCCGCGGTTTTTATGGATCTGATGAATCGCGTGTGTAAGCCTTATCTTGACCTTTTCGTCATTGTGTTCATCGACGATGTCCTGATTTATTCCAAATCGAAGGCCGAACACGCGCAACATCTACGTTTAGTCCTCGAGTTACTCTAGGGGAACCAACTCTATGCCAAATTCTCCAAGTGCGAATTCTGGTTGGAGGAGGTTCAGTTCCTGGGACACATCGTGAATAGTCAGGGTATCCATGTCGATCCCGCGAAGATTGAAGCAGTTAAAAGTTGGATTAAGCCAAAGAACTCGTCTGAAGTCCGATCATTTCTCGGATTAGCGGGTTATTACCGACGGTTTATCGAAGGATTCTCTAAGATCGTTGTGCCGCTTACTGCTCTTACCCATAAACACAGGTCTTTTGTTTGGGGAACTGAACAAGAGTCTGCTTTTCAAACCCTTAAGCGCAAGCTCTGCAATGCTCCCGTTCTCACGTTGCTGGACGGAAACGACGATTTCATTGTCTACTGTGATGCTTCTAACCTAGGTCTCGGCTATGTCCTCATGCAACGAGACAAGGTTATAGCTTACGCATCTCGTCAGCTCAAAATCCACGAGAAGAACTATACAACCCACGATCTCGAGCTAGGCGTAGTTGTTTTTGCGTTGAAGATTTGGCGACACTACCTGTATGGTACTAAGTGGACGATCTTCACCGATCACAGGAGTTTACAACACATCTTCAATCAGAAAGAACTTAACATGCATCAACGCCGATGGGTAGAACTTCTTAACGATTATGACTGTGAGATTCGTTATCACCCAGGCAAGGCAAATGTTGTTGCCGACGCACTCAGCAGACGGAGTTATTTGCTTAGTATTCGCAATACCCAAGCCCAGCACAACCTCGAAGCTCTTATCCGCGAAGCTCAGCATGCGTGTTTTAACGAACGCACTTTGAAGAAGGAAAGAATATATCACGATGGAGCTCAGCTTGTAAGCAAAGCAGATGGGATTTTCTATTACCTGGACCGAATCTGGATCCCCAAGCGGACCGATTTACGAAAGATTATAATGAATGAAACCCACAAGTCCCGATACTCCATTCATCTCGGTGCCGATAAAATGTACCAGGATCTTCGTTACAAGTACTGGCGGCCGGGAATGAAACGGGATATCGCTCTCTATGTTGGAAGTTGCCTGACTTGTGCAAAAGTCAAGGCTGAACATCAACGACCTTCCGGCTTACTCGAACAACCTCCAATCCCTATATGGAAGTGGGAGAGTATAGCTATGGATTTCATAACCAAACTTCCGCCCACGCCATCAGGTCATGACAGCATTTGGGTTATAGTAGATCGTCTGACCAAATCAACCCATTTTCTGCCGATACGGGAAGACTACAAGGTAGAACGACTAACCTAAATCTACACCGACGAGATCATTTGTAATCATGGTACGCCTCGTGACATCATTTCAGACCGTGACGCTCGGTTTACTTCACGACTATGGGAAACGTTTCAAGCGACCCTTGGTACGTCGCTTAACCTGAGTACTGCATTCCATCCTCAAACTGACGGGCAGACTGAAAGAACGATCCGTACTCTTGAAGACATGCTCCGCGCGTGTGTCATAGATTTCGGTGGTTGTTGGAACAAACACCTACCGCTAGTCGAATTCTCGTACAACAACAGCTATAATGCCAGCATACAAATGGTACCATTCGAGGCCCTGTATGGAAGAAGATGTCGTTTGCCTATTGTGTGGCAAGAGATCGGTCATTCACAATTAACCGGTCCCGAGATACTACAAGAAACGACTGACAAAATCCTCCAGATCCGCGACAACTTGGCAAAGGCCAGGGATAGACAGAAAAGTTACGCCGATTGAAGACGCAAGCCCCTTGAATTTGACGTTGGCGACTACGTATGTTGGACCTTTTAAGATTCTGGAAAGGATCAGAAAAGTCGCCTACAAACTCGAGCTACCGGAGGAACTCAGTAACGTCCACCCGACTTTCCATGTGTCAAACCTCCGAAAGTGCCTAGCTGATCATGATTTGATTGTACCTCTCGACGATCTTCAGGTCAACGAAACGCTACACTTCGTGGAAAAGCCTGTCGAAATCATGGATCGCCAAACCAAGCAACTCAGGCGCTCTCGCATCCCTATCGTGAAAGTTCGATGGGAAGGCAAACGAGGCGCGGAGTTCACTTGGGAACTCGAAAGCGACATGAAGGCCAAGTACCCGCAATTGTTCAAATAAAGATCTGAAGCGTCAAATTGGTAATTCACGGTGCTGTGCAGCTTCGAGCCAAATTTCGGGACGAAATTCCCTAAACAAGGGGAGGCTGTAACACCCCGTGTTTTTGAATGTCAAAGTCAAAGTCAAAGTCCAAGTCAACTTTGACTTTCTTTGACTATAGATAGTCTATTTTCAGTTCTATTTGTATTATGTGGAGTAAGTGTTGTAATCAGGAAGAATCGAAGTAATCGAATGTTTTATCGACACAAACCGATTTACGACTGTGATTAGTAGGAAGTAGCAATGCGATAAAGTTAACTAATCAGTAATCAAACCGATCTAACTATCATCGAACTCGAATCTCGAATTATGCGAACCTTGGTTGTTGTATACGTGTGTGTGCCTTATGTGTTACCTGTGCGTGCTTACTTTATGATTTGTGTGGTATTCAATCAAATCAATCGAAACTCGGATCGAAACTCGAAACTCAAATCGAATGCAATCTAAATCGAACTACGACGAATGGTAACGTAAGGATAGGGTGAATCATAGGAGATTGTATGTTAGATATAGTAGTTGGGACTGAAAGTAATTTGAATAGGAAACTCTATCGTGCTCGTCTCGTCTTCAATCGAAATCGAAATATCGAAAATCGTCGCACCGAACACTCGAACCAGGCTGTTGATCGATCAGGCTGTCAGCCGATCGAACAGCCTAGCCGATCGGACGGACTGTCCGATCGAGCAGGCTGTCCGATCGGGATGCCTGGCCGATCGGCCAGCCCTTTCCTCTTTTGGAGCCTATAAATAGGGCTGTCATTGTCATCCTTTCCACTTTTCGAAAGCTCTGACCGACCAGCTCGTGCTCCTCCTCTTTTCCTTAGATTTCTTCCAATTTCGGTAAGTTTCCAACCTAAATCTTGTACTTTCTTGATCAATGCACACTTCTACACCTTTCTATCTTTCAAATCTTGATTTCTGACCGTGAAATCATCAAGATCTAAGCATTCTAGGATGATGTCATCATTGTGTTCTTCAAGAACATCGTGGTTTGGCCTCAATCCACCATGAATAGCTCGGATCTAACCGATTTCCACATAAACAAGTCAAGATCTATCAGAGATCTAAACATTTACACGATGTAAAGGATTGAAAAGAGGATTTCCAAATTCCTTTCAACTCTTTTACACTCAATGCTTTCAAACCGGTATAAACGGAGCTTGAGCCGACTCACCGATCATTCCAATGGTTGGGTGGTTCAAGATTCGGGTTCTATCTACGAGGTTCACCGACTACGGGTTAAACGTTAAACTGACGATCCGAACCGTTCACCGGCCGGACTTGGGTGATTCCTGTCCGAGCAGGAGAAACAAGTAAGAACGACAGTGACATAGTTTAACTCGTTGTCAAACTACCGCAACATAACGTCAATTAAGCGGAACAGCCAAGTGTTAGACGAATAGGCCAACCAGGTCAGGATGATGACCGAACGGTTAGGCTGTTCGAAAGAACAGCCCAACCGATCGGACATGTCAGCCGATCGACCAGGCCAGCCGATCGGCTAGCATGTGGCCCCATACCTTGACAAATTCATGAGGAATGGTATTGAACGAAGTAATGACTGATCGAAAACTTAATCGATTGGTAAACATTACTCTTCGGATCATGAGATACTATGCTTCAACACTTAAACGATTTTCAACTTGTTCGACGCATTGGGGTGCCACCCGATCGAACATGCTATCAGAACGAACAGGCTGCTCGATCGAATATACTGCTCGATCGAGTGACAACCTAATGAGGGCTACTACTGAAGTTCCTAACCGGTCGGATAAGCCGACCGATCGAACAGACCGTTCGATCGTTCGACCTGAAAGGTAAGAACACTTCAGTGTTCTCAAATGCTACAACGAAAACTTCAAAAGTTCAAATCCTCACACACAAACACATCAAAGGAAGAAACAATCCACTCGAACAGTCCAACCGATCGAGCCTACCGGCCGATCGGGTAGGCTGTCCGAACGGATTGTCCAGCCGAACGAACAACCCACCCGATCGAACCTGCCGTTCGATCGACTAGGTTGTTCGACCCGTTACACTTGTTCTCATTCTATGTGTATTCATCACTATGCTATCGAACTGTTCAGGCTAACCCTACTCTCAAGCGATCCCTTCAATCCATCAACCAAACGCTGTGAGTATACTCGATCCCTTTTAGCTTTTAGCACTTTTGGGTGTTACATACGTTACTTATCAAAATCACTATCGAACACACTACTCAATTATTTGAACGCTAACCGATTCGCATGTATTACGTGATTGAATGAATGCTTGTTGATTATGTTTACACGTGGAATGCTGTCTACCTGCCTTAACGACGTAGTACTGTAGTTTGGACTCAGCACCCGTTCACACGGGGGTTGTTAAGGACAATTACTTGCATGGATTAAGGTGGTAATCATGTATTGCGAACCGTCTCGGACGGTCAACCCGCAGTCATTGGTATCGATAGATTCATGTCGATAATTAACATGCTTCGTTTTCCTCTGTGTACGTGCTGGTTATGCGTAAACTATTCGAACTCTATATGCTATATCAAACTTGTTTGCTCACCTTTACATTTATGTATTGACTGTATTTTAACGTATGTGACAGGTGTTTAAGATGTTTGCTTGCTAGGAAAGCGAGGCTAGAATAAAGCTCTAGAGGCCCCCAACAAATAGTTGTCTGTCAGGAAAGAACAACTAGAGCATAGTTGTCTGTAGATCTTGTCAGGCTGGGTCTTTAGGAGCATTTGAACAATATTTATGTTTTGTATTAAATTAAATCTGAGTTGTCGGAACAGAATTACTTGTTTGGATGTTATCTGTAATAATGTTTTTGTTTATTCGGGATACGGTATGGGACGTATCTTTAACTGGATTATATAAATAGTTGTTTTGGAAACTTCTGGACAAACTGTTTCGCTCAGTGCCATGCCCCGATGATTCCGCTATCGGTTGGGGTGTGACATGTCGGGCAGAGCAGGTGGGGACCTGTGTAAGCACGCTTCGCTGGCGGTGCATTGGTCACTGGAGCTGGACGGTGATGAGACTGCTGCTGAGCCGGTACGGCTTGCAGAGGGGCAGCAGTTGTTGTGACAGCACAGTTCTTGTTGCTGGAGCTGCTGTTGTTGTGCTTCTTCTTGCGGCGTGATGACTTGGAGGGTTGAGCAGTGGAGTCGGTGGTTGGTGCAGTAGTAGCTTGATGCAGAGACTTGGATGGCTTATCCCAGAAACCAGCTTTTACTCGCTTGTCATTGATCTCGGCGGCAAGCAAGTAGGTCTCTTCAATTGATGATGTCTTGGAGGCGTGAACAAAGTCGGCAACACAATCAGGTAGAGCTCGAATGTACTTCTTGATGGCCATGTCTAGAGTCTTGACTTGATCGGGACAGATAATGCTAAGCTGCTTGAAGCGAGCAGTTAAAGCATCGTTGTCTCCGTCCTTCTGCTTGATGTTCCAAAACTCGTCCTCCAGCTTTTGGCGTTCATGGGGAGGGCAGAATTCGTCCATCATGATGGCCTTCAGCTCTTCCCAAGTCAGCTCATAAGCTGCATCATTTCCGCGTTTGTTTCGTTCGGCCATCCACCAGTCGAGAGCTCGGGACTGGAAAACGCCGGTTGCATTTAGGGTACGGAGATTCTCAGGACAGCCGCTTTGGCGCAGAGTGACTTCGACCGAATCAAACCATTGAAACATGGTGGTAGGGCCATCTTCTCCGGTAAACTCTTTTGGTCCGCATGCCTTAAACTGTTTGATACTGAAAACGGTCTTGTTGGCATCTTTAGGAGCATCAGTTCGCGACTCCTTAGACGATTTGCTGACGTTTTCATACACCTCGCTCACAGCTTTTGCCACTTGCTTGGCGATGATAGCAGCGAGACGCTTGTCTCTCTTCTCTTGGCGGGTAAGAGGGGTTCGGTGTCCAGATGACGACATGGTCTGCAACAAACATCGTCGTAGGTCTCAGACACAACAAATCGAATCTCACCTCACACGTCTACTACTTACTAAAGCTTAGGAACACGTCGAAACAGGTATCGCATAAACACACAGGCACATAAACACAGATTCACGTAGTCACAGAAGCACATAAGCACGTAGGTACGTAGATCACAGAAACATCGAAGCACAGAAACACAGAAGCATAGAAGCACATTCTTATTTAATCACATAGGTAGTCAGAATACAGAAACCTATCATTCAAAGCTCGCGTGTTGTTCGTATATATTGGTCGCGTATAGCATATCGAGTAGCATCGTATAGTCGTATAGCGTGTCGAATAGTATAGTACAATCGTATATCGTATTATGATGTCGTCTAGATTTGCAGCGACTTGTTAGCGTCTTGAGATAGAATAGCAATGCGAATCGTGTGTGATGATCGAAGTGGTAGCAAAAATCGAGCGAATCATGAAAATTAAACACATAAAACAGGCAAACACACTTAAATCACATAAAATCGACGAATTGGATTGTCTGCGGCTACTAGACATCGACTACCCAAAGTGATTCGACTATTCACATTAGACTTGTCGTCACATTTCGACTTTCAGGTTCGTGCTTCTACCTCGATTCTTGGGCATTCAACACGCGTTCCTTAGGTCATACTCGTGAGTTCAGGTCGTTGGAGTCCGTCAAGGCTTTGGTGAGATAGATAAAATCCGGAATAAGTTGTCAGGGTTAAGGTTTCACCCCTAGCTTAGCAACTTCTTCCTTGTTTTAGAAAAATTGAGGAGATTATTCATCAAAATATGGATTTCACTCCTGATTTGGTATAATTCTCCTCGTTGGTTCTGAAAAATTAATGAGGAATTCATTGATGGATTGATAAAATCAGCATTGATCAAGCAATTTAGTCGAGAGTTTGCGGTTTTTACACCTATTCTTGACTAAATCGCTTGACCCTATTGGTAAATTCGAGTGCAGTGACAGCGAAGAGTAACAAGATATAGCACATACGGTTGGTCTGTTGGTTCCTAACTATAGTCTAGGTCTCTAAGACAGCGACCCGGACTAGGTCGTGTCTAGCCTAATTCCCTATAGTTATGGTTCTGATACCAATCTGTCACACCCTAACCGATGGCAGAATCATCGGGGCATGGCACTGAGCGAAACAGATTGTCCAGAAGTTTCTACAACAACTACTAATACTATTCAGTTAAATGATACGTCCCATACCGTATCCCAAATAATACAATAAATTATTACAGATAACAACCAGTCAAGTAATTCTATTCCGACAACTCAGATTTAAATGAAATAAAATAAATATTGTTTCTGCTTCTAAAGACCCCTAGATTGACTGCTACAGACAACTATTTGTTGGGGGGGCTCTAGACGCTCTATTCTAGCCTCGCTTCCCTAGCAAGAATGCATCTTAAACACCTGTCACATACGTTAAAATAAAGTCAATACATATAATGTAAAGGTGAGCATACAAGTTTGATAATAGCATATAGAGTTCGAATAGTTTACGCATAACCAGCACGTACACAGAGGAAAACGAAGCATGTTAATTATCGACATGGATCTATCGATACCAATGACTGCGGGTTGACTGTCCGAGACGGTTCGCAATACATGATTACCACCGTAATCCATGCAAGTAATTGTCCTTAACAACCCCCGTGTGAACGGGTGCTGAGTCCAAACTATAGTACTACGTCGTTAAGGCAGGTAGACAGCATTCCACGTGTAAACATAACAACAAGCATTCATTTAGTCACGTAATACATGCATATCGGTTAGCGTATAAAATAATTGAGTCATGTTATCGATTGTGATTTTGATATGTAACGTATGTAACACCCAAAAGTGCTAAAGCAAAAAGGGTTCGAGTATACTCACAGCGATTTATTGATGGATTGAAGGGAGCGCTTGAGAGTAGGGTTAGCCTGAATAGTTCGATAGCATAACGATGAGCAATGCATAAAATGGAAACAAGTGTAAGTGGGTCGAACAGCCTGGTCGATCGAACTGTTGGTTCGAGCGAATGGGTTATTCGTTCGGTTGGACAGTCCGTTCGGACAGCCTATTCGATCGGCCGGTAGGCTCGATCGGTTGGACTGTTCGAGTGGATTGTTTCTTCCTTTGAGTAGGATGTGTTTGTGTATGATGGTTTGACCTTTTGAAGTTTTCGTTGTAGTATTTAAGAACACTGAAGTGTTCTTACCTTTCAGGTCGATCGATCGAACGGTCTGTTCAATCGGCCGGCTTAACCGATCGGTTAGACACTTCGATAGTGAGTCCTCAGCTGGATGTCACCTGATCGGACAGCATGTTCAATCGGGTGGCACTCCATACTACGAACGAGTTGTAAATTGGTTAAGTGTTGAAGCATAGTATCTCATGATCCGATGAGTAATGTTATCAAACAGCTCGTTCGATCGAACATCACCTCGTTCAATACTATACTTCATGAAATTGTCAAAGTGTGGGGCCACTTGCTAGCCGATCGGCTGGCCTGGTCGATCAGCTGACATGTCCGATCGGTTAGGCTGTTCGTTCGAACAGCCTGTTCGTTCGAACAGCCTGTTCGATCGGTCAGCATCCTGACCTGGTCGGCCTGTTCGTCTAACACTTGGCTGTTCTGATTGTTTGACGTTATATCAAGGTATTTTGACAATGAGCTAAACCATGACACTTTTGTTCTTACTTGTTTCCCCTGCTCGGACAGGAATCACCCAAGTCCGGCCGGTGAATGGTTCGGAATGGTAGTTTAACGTTTAACCCGAAGCCGGTGAACCTCGTAGATAGAATCCGAATCTTGAACCACACAACCATTAGAATGATTAGTGGGTTGGCTCAAGCTCCGTTTCTACCGGTTTGAAGGCATTGAGAAAAGAAGGGGAGCACGAGCTGGTCGGTCAGAGAGTTTCCAAAAGTGGAAAGAATGATAATGACAGGCCTATTTATAGGCTTCCAAAAGGGGAAAGGGCTGGCCGATCGGCCAGGCATCCCGATCGGACAGCCTGCTCGATCGAACAGCCTGTTCGATCGGCTGGGCTGTTCGATCGGCTAAGAGCCTGATTGATCCATAGCCTATTTCGAGTGTTCGGTACGACGATTTTTGATATTTCGATTTCGATTGAAGACGATACGAGTACAATAGAGTGTCCTATTCAAATTACTTTTAATCCCAACCACTATATCTACATAAAAGCATCTATATTCCATATTCGATTTTGATTGAGTTCGATTGAGTTTCGAGTTTCGATTCGATTGATCACCACACATAACATAAAGTAAACACGCACAAGTAACACATAAGGCACACACACACGTATAATAACACCAATTTCGCATAATTCGAGTTTCGAGTTCGATTGATGATTCGATTAGCTTGATTATTGATGGGTTAACTTTATCGCATTGTTACTTCCTACTATTCACAGTCGTAAATCGTTTCGCGTCGATTAATCATTCGATTACTTCGATTCCTTTTGATAGACAACACTTACTCCACATAATACACAACATAAAATAGACTATTTACAGTCAAAGAAGTCAAACTTGACTTGGACTTTGACTTTGACATTCGAAAACACGGGGTGTTACACACTCCCTAATCACTCTTATACCAGCTGAAAAACAGAAGCAAAGGACAGATTCGATACAAGTTACTAAAGTGAGCATAACCTCACTTCTACTTCATCTTTTTCATTGATTCTTCCTTCTTTGAACTTGGAACAACCTTAGGTGTGTTTCCACAGGTTTTCCATAGAAAACAAAGGTTGGAACATCAACTAAATAAGGTCCAAAGTGCAAGAAAACTTCCTGTTTTGATTAAACACTTGTTAAACTCACCTGAACTTGAGATTTCTCAACACATTCCTATGTCCTTATGCCACTAATCAATACCATGATTATGTGAGCTTAAAAACAAGGTTGTTACATGTAAATCCAGAGGTTTAATCCTCAAAATAATTATGTTTTAATACAGTTTTAACTCACAAGTGATGAACAAGTCTTGTACTAGAAGTGGTGTGATTATAAGGTTAGCTTAGGCTATCCTACCTTCAAATCCACACATCACTTGATGTTTTCTTAGTTAGATAGTATGTATTTCATTCCTTAATGTATGTTCATGACCCTGCTTGTTGTCTATGACAACATGTGTAGTGGCGAATACCAAAGAGGTTCCTAAATGGAAGATTTATCTTCCTACCTCATGCATGACTTATATGATATTCTTGTTGAATTATTGGACTAGTAATCTATGATTTATACTATATAACATATTATATAAGTAACCAAACCTTTGATGATGACCTAGTGGTCATTTGTCAAGTGTTAAGTTACATCATCTAAAGACCTTAATAACTTGTTATGATTCTAATGGGTATTGTAACCCATGAAAATATTCAAACCCTTTGGGTTTCATAGTGTCAAAACAAGTATTTTGTGATAGATGATTATTTTCTCATATGTCTACTTTCATGTACTTTAAACTCTGAATCTTTACTCCTCCGTTAAACATCCAATACTGATACACCTATGTTTCTTCGTGTAGAAGGACTTGGTGCTCCACTCTAATCAACCAACAGACACTCGTGGAATTACCAAGTGGAAAGCTTGCAAAACCGTAAGTATACTCGATCCCATTTTACTTTTAAACACTTTGGATGCAACATGTATCTTATACAAAACACAACACTTGAAACTGTTTTAATCACACTCTATCCATGCTTAAACATGAAACTATATGATGTTTGTTAATCTCGTATGCTATGTAAACTTTTTGTGTCAAGATATGTTCATTAACTTTGCTAGCCTACCTTAACAATTATAGCGCTATAGGATTAACGCACCGCCCATTAGTCTTGGGGTATTGTTAAGTTAAACATGTTAACCTCCCGCTAATCTCTTGGGATAGGCAAATTTGCGTTGTATACTTGGGTTTGAACATATAGTACGCCGTTTCAGCATATTAGTAACTTGTATCTATGTTATTCATGTTGGATATGAGCTCGTTAAACTTTTAATCTATTTTATGATATGTATGAAAACTTGTATACTCGCCAACTTTTGTTGATCATATTTTAATACATGTTGCAGGTTGATAGACGAGATGATGCTAAGTGAAGAAACAATATTTAGGTGGACTTAGATACACACCTAGATTAAACTATTATTTTAATGTTATGTTTGAAACAATGTTGTTCTTATTTGAATTTTGTATGACATTTTTAGTATTGCTATGAAATGGAATTTAAATTATATTGCCACATAGTGTTATGATGTTTTGAGCAATTTGTTCGTCTCATACTAATGTTTCCGCCATCGGTTGGGGTGTGACATGAGATTTGAATATATATCTCATAGAATATTTTCTACAACGAAGAAGATTCATAAGATGTTTCTATCAAGATATCAAGAATAAAGATTAAATTAAATAAACATATTCACATATCTATATAGGAAGAATCAAATCGGGTTCATATAAGCCTATATAAGATAGTTTCTTAGACTACTTGGTGTGGAGGTGTTTGAAAGGAGCATGAAACGCCACATGGCAACCACGTCAGCAGAGTAGGACTTCTCCGTCAAGCCTCAAAAAACGTGAGGTGGAAGATTAATAAAAATAAACATTACTTAAACTTAAAATAAAAATATTACATAAACTTAAAAAAAACATTACATAAACATAAAAAAACCAAAACTAACTATGATATTTCTTCTTTATATCTCTTTTCAATGCCTCGTATATTTCTCTTTCTTCGTCATCAAGGTGATCATTGTTATAGGAAAGAATTTCTTATCATCCCTATTTTCTTTCACCAAGGCCTTCTCATTTTTCAAACGTACATTTGTCAAAGTGTTTTTTTTTTTTTTCCAGAAACAGTCTGCAAAAAGTTGTAACAAACTGCAAAAAAGATGTTACCAGCTTTTACAATTTCTCTCCTCTCTGACAAAAAGTTGTAATAGCTGTAATCGTTACCCAAAAGGTCTCCCTGTAAAAAAATATAACATATTTTTTACGTACACTACAAAAAAGAAATAAAACTTTGTAAATTCTAAGTTCTAAAATCTATACACTTCGTAATTTCCGTAAAATAACTATCAGAACCCATAAAAAGTATAAACATGTGATACAAAAAATGAGTGGTGAAAAATGTAACACATGCACTTTTCTCTTCTCTTCTCTTCTCTGACACAAAAGTGTGTTACAATGTTAGAAAATGTGTTGCATCAGAAAATGTAAAGCGTGGTATATTTGTGTCCAACCATTTTTGAGTTTGTTTGGTTTTCTTGACTCAATAGAAATTTATCTCATCTCATATATATATATATATATATATATCACCGCTAAAATGAAAACCACATCCAGTTGTAAGAACCGCGAGAACCAATTCCTAACCACTAGATCAACAAGATGGATGGATGAGATTAAAAGTAACTAAAATTAATATTAAATACATTTTGTCTTATTATGTCTTTAATATTTTAATCCAAAAGGGTAATTTAGTAAAATTACACTTTTTTGCCTTTTTATCTTTATTATTTTTTATTACTTTTTTTGTTTTATTATTTTACTTTTTATTTTTTAATAAGAATTTTTTTATTAAAAGCATTTTTGAATTCAAATTTTTTTAACAAAAACAATTTTTTTGCGCGCCGGTTTTTGCACTTCGTTTTTATGCCCCGGCTTTTTCACGCATCGTTTTTTAACGGGTCGTTTTTACATGCCGTTTTTTACGCTCGGCTTTTTTGAGCGTCGTTTTTTTAACGCGCCGTTTTTACGTCCCGTTTTAACGCTGCGTTTTTACGCCCCGTTTTTTTTGCGGCGTTTGTATGCGCCGTATTCACGCCCCTTGTTTAGGCGCCATTTTATCACACGGTTTTTTACGTTTTACAACTTACGTAGAAAAAGTTTTGCGTTTTACCTTTTACGTTAAAATTTTTACGTTTTACGTTAAACTTTTTACGTTTTACGTTAAACTTTTTACGTTGTACGTTAAACTTTTTATATTAAAATCTTTACCTTTTACGTTTTTACGTTTTATGTTAAACTTTTTACGCTTTACGTTTTATGTTAAACTTTTTACGTTTTACGTTTCTACATTTTACGTTAAACTTTTTACGTTTCACGTTAAAATTTTTACGTTTTACGTTTTTACGTTTTATGTTAAACTTTTTACGTTTTACGTTAAACTGTTTAAACTTTTTAAACTTTTTACGTTTTACGTTAAAATTTTTACGTTTTACGTTAAAATTTTTACGTTTTACGTTTTATGTTAAACTTTTTACGTTTTACGTTTTTACGTTTTACGTTATATGTTAAACTTTTTACGTTTTACGTTAAACTTTTTACGTTTTACGTTTTAGGTTAAAATTTTTACGTTTTACGTTAAACTTTTTAAACGTTTTACGTTTTACGTTTTACGTAAAACTTTTTACGTTTTACGTTAAAATTTTTACGATTTACGTTTTACGTTTTACGTTTTTACGTTTTATGTTAAACTTTTTACGTTTTACGTTAAACTTTTTACGTTTTACGTTAAACTTTTTACGTTTTATGTTCAAACCCACAAAATTTCAAAGAAACCCACATTTTTTTACAACAGATCAATCCCACAAAAATCAAAAAACCCCCCAAGAAATACCAACATAATTAAAGAATCCCAAAACTCAAACCAAAATTCACCTGGAAGTAGCAACAAAGAAATATAGAGATCAAAATGGCAGTAGCAACAAAATGGCAGTAGCAACAAACCCAAAAGAAATAGCATTCACATACTTATCAAAATGCCTCCAGTAATCACTTAATTTATCAAGAAATAAATAAGTTTAAGAGATGATGTGAACTGATGATACCAACATCAACCACAACAGGCCCATGAATAAGAAAGAAAAAAATAAAAAGTAAAAGGATTTATAAAAAGCAGACAGATCTTGAAACCAGACCCACCTTCTCTTCGTTCAAATCTTTACCAAAATCACTCCCACAAAAAACCCTAATCCAAAAAAGATCAAGAACTCAAGAAAAGTAAAACCCACTTGAGATGTAGTGACCACCGCCCATCTACCATGTCCGCCCGCCGCCGGAAACACCCACCGCCCCTCCACCATGTCCGCCGATAACCATGTTCAACCCCTAGACAAACCCCATCAACATCTAAACCATCACCATCTTCGACCACCGAGTTCCACCACCCCTCCACCACCGCAATCACAGGTGTGGGTGACCCACCACCACTGTCGCCGGAGGTCCGCCGTCACCGGTGATCAGGAACCCAAGGATTTTCGTAACCTCTTTCTCGATATTTGTAACCACACTTGTTTCAATTCTTGATTTTAAGAGAGATGTGAGATTTTCTTTGTTACTGGTAAAAAAAAGAGAGAGGTGAGAGATGATGGTAGTTATGATTTGATATTAGGAGAGAGGTGAGAGATGGGGGTATTAAAGACAGACAGAGAAAATAAATGGATTTGACATTTGGGGTAAAAGACTAAAATACCCTTTTAGTTGGCAAAGTATGATTGGTGGAGAGTGGTTCTCACGGTTCTTACAACTAGGAGTGGTTTTTATTTTAGCGGCTCCTTATATATATATATATATATATATATATATATATATATATATATATATATATAGGGGAGGGTTTAAATGAAAACGCTAAATATCACGAGAACCGTCAGAACGAATGAAAAAACCACGAGAACTTGGTCAAAAACAATTCAAATTCAATTTTTTTACACTTATCGTTATTATTCGAATACAATGTTAGAAATTAAATTTACACGTTTAAATTTACGTGAATTCGTAAAAACGAAAATTTACACATGTGTAAGTTTGTCATTTACACATGTGTAAATTTGTTATATTTACACATGTGTAAAAAATCTAGTAAGAGTGATTTTGAGAGGAGAAATGAATTATTTGATGTTGTGAATTCTTTTTTGATGTTGTATTTTAATTAGAATGAGGTTTGTATTAAAAAAATTCGGTTTTGATTGCTTTATATATATATATATAAGGGAGGGTTATCTTGAGAACGCTAAATATTGCGAGAACCGTGAGAACGAATCAGAAAATCAATCAACACCAATTTTTTTAATACAAACCTCATTATAATTAAGATACAACATTAAAAAAATATTTTACGACATCAAATAATTCATACTCTTATTAGATATTTTACACATGTGTAAACTTGTTAAATACAACAAATTTACACATGTGTAAATGAGAAAACTTGTACATGTGTAAATTTTCTTTATTTACGAATTCACCTAAATTTAAACGTGTTAATTAAATTTCTAACATTGTATTCAAATAATAATGATAAGTGTAAAAATAAATTTTGAATTCGAAATGTTTTTGACCAAGTTATTGTGCTTTTTTCATTCGTTCTCACAGTTCTCACGATATTTAGCGTTCTCATTTAAACCTCTCCTATATATATATAGGGGGCCGCTAGAATGAGAACCCTCACGAGTTGTAAGAACCGCGAGAACTACTTGATCCCGGGCGAGGTGGACCAATTTTTTTTTTTTCAAAAACGTAGATGCATGTATTATAAACACATTCGTAAAAAAAATTTAAAAAAAAATGTCGTGCGTGTAGTTTTTTACACCACAAGTTTGTGGTTTACGAGTTCCGTATTACGGAACTCGTAAACCACAAACTTGTGGTGTAAAAAACTACACCCACGGCATTTTTTTTAAAATTTTTTTTATGAATGTGTTTATAATACATGCATCTACGTTTTTGAAAAAACAAATTGGTCCACCTCGCCCCGTACGGTGTGGTTCTCGCGGTTCTTACAACTCGAGGTGGTTCTCATTCTAGCGGTCCCCTATATATATATATAACCCTAACTAGGATCTCTTAACCCTAAACCCTAAATCATAACTCCTAAACTCTAAACCCTAAAGCTAAAAATAAGGCTAAAACCTAAGCTAAACCGTAAAATCTAAACTATAAACCCTAAAAGCTAAACCCTAAAGGCTAAACCTAAAGCTAAACCCCAAACCCTAAAGCTAAACCCTTAATCCTTAAGCTAAACCCTAAAGCTAAACACTAAAAGACAAACCCTACAAGCCAAACCCTAATATATTTAGGGTTTAGGGGTTATGATTTAGGGCTTAGGGTTAAGAGATCTTAGTTAGGGTTCGACGTGCCGGTTCCAACGCCGTTTGAATGAGTCCAACCGGAGTTCGTTTGAGTCGGTTCCCCACTTTTTTAGTGTTCCTCAATTAACCTCACACTATATATATATATATATATATATATATATATATATATATATATATATATATATATATAGGGGGCTACTAGAATGAGAACCACCCCGAGTTGTAAGAACCGCGAGAACTACACCCCACGGAGCGCCGTTCGCCATGATTTTTTTTTTACAAGTAGATGTTTGTATTATAAACACAGCCGTAAAAAATCATGGCGAACGGCGCTCCGTGGGGTGTAGTTTTTTACACCACAAGTTTGGTGTTTTTTAATTTTTTTTGTTTTTTCTTTTTTTTTTCACCAAACTTGTGGTGTAAAAAACTACACCCCACGGAGCGCCGTTCGCCATGATTTTTTACGGCTGTGTTTATAATATACACATCTAATTGTAAAAAAAAATCATGGCGAACGGCGCTCCGTGAGTTGTAGTTCTCGCGGTTCTTACAACTCGGGGTGGTTCTCATTCTAGCGGCTCCCTATATATATATATATATATATATATATATATATATATGGCTGCTAAAATAAAAACCACCCACAAGTTAAGAGAACCACGAGAACCACTTTCCAACCATTGATATTTGAAGATAGATGGATGAGAATAAAAGTTATAAAAACAATATTAAATTATTTTTGTCTTATTTTTTTTAATATTTTAATGTCAAAAGGGTAGTTTAGTAAATTTTCTTGTTTTGTCTTTTTGTATATATTGTTTTTTATTACTTTTTTTGTCTTATTAAATTTATTGTTTTTTTATTAAAATCAGATTTTTTAATTAAAAAACATTTTAAAATCCGATTTATTTTACAAAAAACAATTTTTGTCAGGATTTTTTTTACAATAACGTTTTTACGAGCTGTTTTTTACACGCCGTTTTTACGCCCGGTTTTACGCGCCGTTTTTTACGCCCGGTTTTACGCGCCGTTTTTACGCGTCATTTTACGCTCTCGTATTTACGCGTCGTTTTATCACCCTGTTTTTTTACGAGCCGTTTTTACGCCTCGTTTTTTACGCACCTTTTTTACACCCCGTTTTTTACGTGCTATTTGTTTTATGCACCATTTTTTTCGCACCTTTTTTTACACCCCGTTTTTTACGTGCTATTTTAAAATGTTTTTTTAATTAAAAAATCTGATTTTAATAAAAAAAATAATTAATTTAATAAGACAAAAAAGTAATAAAAAACAATATATACAATAAGACAAAACAAACAAATTTACTAAACTGCCCTTTTAACATTAAAATATTAAAAAACCAACTGGGGTAGCCCAGTTGGCCACCGACACCCACCTCTTCCCAGAGGTACCGGGTTCGAGTCTTGGGAGTGGCGTATGCCGCCCAGGGTAAGAACTCGGCATGGGGAAGTCACCGCGGAGCTAGCTTGGTCGGGTAGCGGCTCCCGGAGTGAGATCACTCCGGCGGTTGGGAGGACCGTGTACTATCCCCCCCCCCAATTAAAATATTAGAAACATAATAAGACAAAAAGAATTTAATATTGTTTTTATAACTTTTAATCTTATCCATCCATCTCAAAGATCAATGGTTGAAAAGTGATTTTCGTGATTCTCGTGGTTCTCTTAACTAGATATATATATATATATATATATATATATATATATATATATATATATGGGAAGGTTCAAATGAAAACCACTAGTTATTGTGAAAACTCGAAAACTAATTAAAAAAGCCAAAAAACATACAATTTTTTTTTTCAAACCAAATTTCGCTGGTTTTTATATATAAAAAAAATTTCAAAAAAAAATTGTGTAGTGCACATGTGTAATACTACACATGTGTATTATTACACATGTCTACTACATTTTTTTTTTTTTTTGAAAAAAAGTTTTTTTATATATAAAAACCAGCGATTTTTCTAAAAAAAATTGAAATTTTTTTTTGTGTGTTTTTATGCTTTTTTTTAGTTAGTTTTCGAGTTTTCACAATAAAAGTGGTTTTCATTTGAACCATCCACTATATATATATATATATATATATATATATATATATATATATATATATATATATATATATATACCTACAAAAACCAAATTTTTTAAAAAGTGTAAAAAGTTATAAAACACTATAACGTTAATCATAAAGCACACCTAAAATACACAAATAACATAACAAAGGTTACTAAAACATCATATTTGTGGGTTTTATTTTGTGTTTGGATGATAAGGTTTTGATTATCCAATGACTAACATTATGTGTTTAATGTTGGGGGGAGGGGGGGGGGATATTTCACGGTCCTCCCAACCGCCGAGGTGATCCCACCTCGCAGACCACCACCCAGCAAGCCTGAGTCTGGGGGTAAATCCGCTACCGTAGGGGCATTGGGAACGAGCAAGACTCGAACCCGCCACCTCTGGGTTAGAATGCGGGCTGGTGGCCATTGGGCTGACACCCAATGGTTGTTTAATGTTGATTATCATGTTGAACTTTTCATGGATTACTAGTGTTTGAATATGATGTTTTAGTAATTTTTACTTTGTTTAAGTGGTGATTACTCTAGGAGACCGAGAAACGACCTGAGCAAATCGTACATCATCATTCAGGCAATCGGGTTTAATGGGATGGGAGCGATGCTGAAGGGTGGCAATTGCAAATTGCCCAATTGGAATTTGACTTTTGAAAAATTAAACAAGTATTCATGTGTTCTTGTCGTAATCTATTGAATAATTGTTAATTGATTGACAAAGTAAATTCGAGTAATTTGTATTGATTACTGAATATTTAAACATATTAGTACTTTTTTTTATAAATACGCTCTTATATTTTAGAGTTAATTACATAGTTAGTCCATGTGGTTTGCACAAAGTAACATAATTAGGTATTAATAGTTTAAAATCACATTCTAGGGTATTAACTTTTCATTTTGTAATGTTTGAAGATATTAACGTTAAGTGTTAATTAAACTATTAGCACCTAAGTATATTATTTTGTGCAAATCATAGGGACTAACTATGTTAATACCATAGAAATTAATACCTCCAAACGTTACAAAATGAACAGTTAATACCCTAAAAGAGATGATTCTAAACTATTAGTATCTAAGTATGTTAATTTGTGAAAACAAGAGGGACTAACTATGTAGTTAACTCTATATTTTATTTAGGTGCTATTTTTTTAATCACACAAGACAATCGAATTTGAGAAACACCCCTACTCACAGACGTCTGACTTGTTGATAATAATTGCTATTAAGCAAATATGCATAGATTTAAAAAGAAAGTGTATGTGGAAAACAGGTGGCGTAGGTAATTTGAAGCTTTCCGCCCGTCAGTTCGATATTACTTTATCATGATGGGTTGTTAAATTGACTCCATAGTCATACCATGCGTACCGTGTTGAACTTCAATTGGGTCGTCAACATTATTAAAAGGAGTAAATTACAAGTTTTGTCCTTTATGTATGTCCCAAATTGCAGGCTCTGTCCTTTGTCTTTAAAATTGATGAGTTTTGTCCTTAATGTTTGCAAATCTTGCACGTTATGTCCTTTAGGCCAAACCCAGTTAGATTTTTTGGTTAAAACTGATCATTTGCAAGGCACATGAGGGTATAATAGTCTTTTTATCTCTATTATTTAAAAAAAAATCTGAAAATCAAAATATATATTAAAACCTGCACTCTCTCTTCATCCCTCACTCTGTCTCGCTCTCTTCTCTCTCTCTCCTCTCTCCATCTGCGGAGGAGATGCATCACCACCGCCGCCATACCCTTCACCTCCACCACCGCCGCCATACCCTTCACCTCCACCTTCACTCCCCACCACAACCGCCGCCATCCCCTTCAACTCCACCTCCACCAACATCACTCCCACAATCATCACCACCATCCCCTTCACACCACCACCATCACCGCCACAACCGCTGTAACACCCCGTGTTTTCCCAAAAGTCAAAGTCAAAGTCAAGAGTTGACTGTTATTGGAATTAAAGATCAATAAAGATTAATTTCATTTTAGTTTCATTTTGATTTTCATATTATTTGGAGTAAGTGTTGTATAATCAAACTAATCGGCCGATAATCGAACTGTGAATCAACGACCGACTGTGAATGATAGGAAGTAACAATGCAATAAAGCTAGTCAATCAATAATCAAGCTAATCAAATCAATCATCGAACTCAAGTGTGGATAATTTTAATGCTTTTATACGCGTGTGTGTGCCTTACGTGTTACTTGTGCATGCTTACTTTATGTTAAAGTGTGTGGTGAATCAATCAAAATCAATCAAGAATCGAAGGATAATCAAACTCAATCGAAACCGACTTGAAAATAGGTTGTAAGGATGCTTGTATGTTAGATATAGTAGTTGGGACTGAAAGTAATTTGAATAGAAACTCTATCCTACTTTACTCCTCAACTATCGAACTCGAAATATCAAAAATCGTCGCGAAACACTCAAAACCAGGCAAGCCGATCGAACAGGGCAACCTGATCGAACAGGCTAGCCGATCGAACAGGCTGTTCGATCGGGCAGCCGCTCGATCAGGGATGCTGTTCGATCAGCCAACCCTTTCCACTTTTGGAAGCCTATAAATAGGGCTGTCCTTGTCAAGCTTTCCACTTTTGGAAAAGCTCCGACCGACCAGCCTTCTATTCTCGCCATTTCTCAGATTTCCCTCAAACCGGTAAGTATTTCACTCCAATCTTTGTACGTTTTTGATCCTTGATCGATTCTCCATCTTTCTATCTTTCAAAATCTGAATTCCAACCGTGAAATCACCAAGATCTAGGTGTTCTTGGGTGATGTCATCATGGTGTTCTTCAAGAACACTAAGTTTGGCATCATTCCACCATGAATAACTTAGATCTAACCGATTTCCACATGAACAACCTAAAATCTACCAAAGATCTTAACATTTCACGGTGGAAAAGGATTGAAAGACGGGTTTTCATCTATCTTTCAACTCTTTTACACTCAAACCGGCGAAAACGAAGCTTGAACCGACCTATAAATCATTCTAAACAAACACATGGTTCAAGATTCGGACTTCACCACGAGATTACCGATTACGAGTTAAACGTTAAACTTAGGTCCTTGAACGCTCCCTGACCGAGCTTGGGTGATTCCAGCCGAGTCAGTGAGTCAAGTAGAGGCTGAGGTTTTATGGTTCAACTTGTAGTCAAACTATCTCTAAAACATCACCAAGTAACGGGAAATAACCAAGTGTTAGGTTATAGGCTAACCAGGTCAGAAGCTGGCCGAACGGTTAGGCTGTTCGATCGAACAGCCCAACCGAACGACTATGCCAGCCGATCGACTAGGCTAACCGATCGACTAGCACCTGGGCCCACAAACTCACAAAGTGTAATATTGACAGAGTTCTGTTCGATCGATCGAGCCACTCGATTGTAAACATTACTCATCGAATCATGGGATACTACACTTCAACGCTAAACCTCTTCGAAACATTTGGATGTCACCCGATCGAGCATGCCACCCGATCGAGTGACAATTTGCCAAGTGTGCAATGCTAACCGATCGGTTGGACCAACCGATCGAACGGACTGTTCGATCGGCCAACTTGAAAGGTAATACAAACCATCATACACAAACACATCCTTCACATCAAAGGAAGAAACAATCCACTTGAAAGAACCAGCCGATCGAGCCAGCCGGTCGATCGAACGGGACGTTCGAACGGACTTTAACCCAATCGAACAGCCCACTCGATCGAACAGCCGTCCGATCGAATGGTCTATCCGATTCAGTTTCCACTGTTCACTTTTTCCCGCATTACTCATTGTATTGTTATCGAACTATTCAGGCTAACCTATTCTCAGTGCTCCTTTCAATCCACAACCAACCACTGTGAGTATACTCGATCCCTTTTTGCTTTCAGCACTTTTGGGTGTTACATACGTAATCTATCAAATTCACAAACAACACAAACTATCTGAACGCTAACCTACTTGCATGTATTACTTGACTAAATGATTGCTGTTTATTATGTTTACACGTGGAGTGCTATCTGCCTGCTTTAGCAACGTAGTACTATAGTTTGGACTCAGCACCCGTTCACACGGGGGTTGCTAAGGACAATTACTTGCATGGATTACAGTGGTAATCATGTATTGCGAACTGTCTCGGACAGTCAACTCGAAGTCGTTGGTATCGATGGTCCCATGTTGATAATTTACATGCATCGTTTGCCCTTGTGTACGTGCTTGGTTATGCGTAAACTTTTCGAACTTTATATGCTATATCAAACTTGTGTACTCACCTTTACATTATATGTATTGACTTTTATTTTAACGTATGTGACAGGTGTTTAAGCTACTAGCGTGCTAGGGAAGCGAGGCAATAATAAGCTTCTAGGAGCCTGTGACCTTAGGACAGTGTCCACATACCTGCTCCAGGGCCATAATTATCTGTAGATCTTGTACTGGCACCTGTAGTCAGTAAGATCTACAGTTAGCCGTCTAGAAGTCTTAAAACAATATTTAATTCGGTCTGTAATAATTAAGAACTTGAGTTGTCGGAACAGTTCCCATATTGTTTAGTT
Organism: Helianthus annuus; assembly: GCF_002127325.2. NCBI lineage: Eukaryota > Viridiplantae > Streptophyta > Magnoliopsida > Asterales > Asteraceae > Helianthus > Helianthus annuus. Next base: position 120,089,414 of record NC_035447.2, on the reverse strand, counting down.
GATTTCTATGATAACTTGTTATTATTTGGGACACGGTATGGGACGTGTTATATAACTGAATTGTATGATAGTTGTTGTGGAAACTTCTGAACAATCTGTTTCGCTCAGTGCCGCGCCTCGATGATTCCGCCATCGGTTGGGGTGTGACAGATTGGTATCAGAGCTGTAACTATAGGGAATTAGGTTAGACACGATCTAGTCCGGATCGCTGTCTTAGAGACCTAGACTATAGCTAGGAACCAAGAGACCAAGTTTATGTGCTTATTTTATGTTGTTTTCCTTCTATTCTATCATTACATCCGAACTCCGAGCCAAATTTTGTAGTTTGGACGGGATTAGGAGTGAAACCCGCGAATTCCTGCCTAAATTACAAATTTTGCCAATTACTTTGTGCAAATTTCTATCAACAAACGGGGGAGAATTATACCAAATCAGGGCTGAAACCCGTAATTTGATGAAAACTTTCCTCTAAATTTTTCTTAAAACAAGGAAGAAATTGCTGAGCTAGGGGTGAAACCCTAACCTTGACAGTTATTCCAACTTTATTTTATCTCGCCAAGGCAATTGACGGACTCCAACGACCTGAACTCACGAGTATGGCCTAGAATGCGCATGCATAATGCCCAAGAATCGAGGCAGAAACATGTCCCCTAGAGTCGAAAGTGACGACAAGTCAACTGTGAATAGTTAAATTGCCATGGTTAGTCAAAGTCTAGTAGCCGCAGACAATCCATTTTCCGATTTTGAGTGTTGCCTCGTTGATTTTATATGATATACCTGTTTACGTGTTTCAAGATTCGTTGATTGCTTCATTTGTTATCAATCTGCGTGACTTTTTGTTGCTATCCTATCTCGATTCAAATCCCTGTTGATGTGACCTAAACGAAACCAGTGTGCTATGCTACGCTATACGACTAAGTTAGACGATACAATGTGATGCTATCCGATATGCAAAACGAACGACACTCGACTTGTGGTTATAGGTTTCTGTTTTCTGACAGCCTCTGTGAAAAAAAAAAAAAGTGCGTACGTGTTTAGGAAATTAAGTGCTCTATTTGCTTAATTGCTTATGTGCTCTAATTGCTTCTGTGCTTATGTGCCTCTATGATTATGTGCTTATGTGTTTATATGTGTTACGTGACGTGAGATGCGACGTGATTCTAAGCTTTAGTAAACTAAGACGTGCGAGATTCGAATTCGTTGTGTTGAGCCCTATGGCGATGTCTATTGCAGACCATGTCGTCATCATCAAGAACTCGCCAAAACCTTTCCCGTCAGGAAAAGAGAGACCGACGTCTCGCCAAGCTCATCTCAAAGTCTGTAGCGAAAGCTGTCAGTGAGGTGTACGAAAACACCAGCAAGTCGTCGGAAGAATCCCGAACCCTCACTGAGTCCAGCAAAGCTCCGTTCAGTTTCAAGCAATTTAAGGCGTGTGGACCGAAGGAGTTCACCGGTGAAGAGGGCCCTACAGGCTTATTTCACTGGTTTGACTCTGTGGAAGTTACCCTTCGTCAAAGCGGATGCCCGGATCATCTTCGAACTCTCAATGCTACCGGTGTCTTCCAGTCGCGGGCATTGGACTGGTGGACAGCCGAAAGGAATAAGCGCGGGAACGACGCTGCCTACGAGCTGACGTGGGAGGAACTGAAGGCTATCATGCTGGACGAGTTCTGTCCTCCCCATGAACGCCAAAAGTTGGAGGATGAGTTCTGGACCATCAAGCAGAAGGAGGGCGACAACGCTGGTCTCACCGCCCGTTTCAAACAACTGAGCATTATCTGTCCAGACCAGGTCAAGACTCCCGAGATGACCATCAAGAAATACATCCGTGCTCTTCCGGATTGTGTTGCAGATTTCGTGTTCGCCGCCAAACCCGCATCAATCGAGGAAACCTACCTACTCGCTGCCGAGATTAACGACAAGCGAGTTAAGGCTGGTGTCTGGGATAAGCCATCCAAGTCGTTGCATCAAGTTACTGCCGCATCAACCGACAACCCTACTGCTCAAGCCTCCAAGTCCTCGAGAAGAAGAAAGAAGAACAAGAGTTGCGCCGCCGCAACCAATGCTGCTCCTCTTCAGTCAGTACCGCCACAACAGCAACAACCACAGCGCACTGCGCCAGTGATCAATGCGCCTCCGGCTAAGCGTGCGTACACCGGCCCCCACCCACTCTGTGCTACATGTTCTTATCATCACCCGGTGGGTGTGGCCTGCCGTTACTGTGCCCACTGCAACGTTTACGGGCATTTCACTGCGAATTGCCGCTATGGTCCTCGTCAAACGCAAGCTCAAGCCGCTGTTAACCAAGCCCTGCTACCTGCTCCTCAAGCTCCTCAAGCTGCACAGGCCCCGGCAAACAATGTTCGGACCTGCTTTGCATGTGGTGACCCTAACCACTTCGCAAACCGGTGCCCGAACAGAGTGGTGAAACAAGAAGCCCAACAACCCCAGCAACAACAACAGCAGCCTCAACAACAAGCCGCTCACGCCAGAACTTTCAACATCAACGCACGCCAGGCTCAAGCTGACAACAACGTGGTCAATGGTACGTTCCTTGTGAATGGTATATATGCATCATGTTTGTTTGATACTGGAGCCGATAACTGCTTTGTGTCATTTGAATTTGAGAAGCTTCTTAGACGTAAGCGCTCTTATCTTTCGTCACCCTTCGAAGTAGAAGTCGCTACCGGAAGAACCATTGCTGTCAATTCTGTGCTCCGTGATTGTACTCTCGAGCTCAACAGTCATATATTCCCGATTAATCTCATTCCAATGCAGCTCGGAAGTTTCGATGTCATAGTAGGCATGGACTTTCTTCGTGAAAACCATGCTGAAGTTGTGTGTTCCGATAAGATGATTCGTTTTGTGCTAGCTAGTGGTGATATTCTATGTGTTTATGGTGAAACTGCTGCAAAAGATCTCAAGCTCATGTCATGTCTTCAAGCTCGCAAATATCTCCGCAAGGAATATCGAGCCTTCTTGGCCAACATTGTTGTAGCAGAAACGGACAAGAAAAGGAAAGTTGAAGTCAAGGATGTTCCCGTTGTCCGAGAATTTCCTCAGGTGTTCCCTGATGATCTTCCTGGATTACCTCCAAGTCGTGATATCGACTTTCGAATCGACCTTATTCCAGGAGCCAACCCAGTGGCCAAAGCTCCGTATCGACTCGCTCCATCTGAGATGCGAGAACTCTCAAACCAACTCCAAGAGTTACTTGAAAAAGGCTTCATTCGCCCGAGCACTTCTCCATGGGGCGCACCAGTCCTTTTCGTCAAAAAGAAGGACGGGTCGTTCCGAATGTGCATCGATTACCGGGAATTGAACAAGCTGACCATCAAGAACCGATACCCCTTACCAAGAATCGATGATCTGTTTGACCAATTACAAGGTGCTCAGTGTTTCTCCAAGATTGATCTACGTTCAGGCTACCATCAGTTGCGGATTCAAGAGGAAGACATACCCAAAACCGCTTTTCGAACCCGGTACGGCCACTACGAATTTGTTGTCATGCCTTTTGGTTTGACCAACGCACCCGCGGTCTTTATGGATCTGATGAATCGCGTGTGTAAACCGTTCTTAGACCGTTTCGTCATTGTATTTATCGACGATGTCCTGATTTATTCCAGATCGAGGGCCGAACATGCGCAGCATTTGCGATTGGTTCTCGAGTTGCTTCAGGGAAACCAACTCTACGCCAAGTTCTCCAAGTGTGAGTTCTGGTTGGAGGAGGTTCAATTTCTGGGTCACATTGTGAATAGTCGGGGTATACACGTTGATCCCGCAAAGATTGAGGCAGTCAAGGGATGGGTTACGCCAAAGAATCCGTCAGAAGTTCGCTCTTTTCTCGGATTAGCTGGTTACTACCGGCGATTCATCGAAGGGTTCTCAAAGATTGCTGTACCGCTTACCTCCCTTACTCATAAAGACAAGCCTTTTGTGTGGGGAACCGCGCAGGAGACTGCTTTCCAAACCCTCAAACACATGCTGTGCCATGCACCGGTTCTTACACTGCCGAACGGAAGCGATGACTTCGTTGTCTATTGTGATGCTTCAAACCTTGGACTTGGCTGTGTTCTCATGCAACGAGACAAGGTTATAGCTTACGCATCTCGACAGCTCAAAATCCACGAGAAGAACTATACAACCCATGACCTTGAGCTAGGCGCAGTTGTCTTTGCCTTAAAGATTTGGCGACACTACCTGTATGGTACAAAGTGTACGATCTTCACCGATCACAAGAGCCTACAACATATCTTTAACCAGAGAGAACTCAATATGCGTCAACGCCGATGGGTAGAACTTCTCAACGATTACGACTGTGAGATCCGTTATCACCCAGGCAAGGCGAATGTAGTTGCAGACGCCCTCAGCAGAAAGAATTACGTGATAGGTGTTCGAAACATCCAGGCTCAGTATAACCTCGAAGCTCTCATCCGCGAATCACAACACGCTTGCTTTAACGAGCGTACGCTGAAGAAAGAACGAATCTATCACGATGGAACTCAGCTCGTGAGCAAAGCCAACGGGATATTCTATTATCTGGACCGAATCTGGGTTCCGAGGAGGACAGATTTGCGAAAGATCATCATGAACGAAGCCCACAAATCCCGATATTCCATTCATCCCGGTGCGGACAAAATGTACCAGGACCTTCGCTACAAGTACTGGTGGCCTGGGATGAAAAGGGATATTGCTCTATATGTTGGTAGCTGTTTAACTTGTGCAAGAGTCAAGGCTGAACACCAAAGACCTTCAGGCTTACTCGAACAACCGCCGATACCCGTATGGAAGTGGGAAAGCCTATCTATGGATTTCATAACTAAGCTTCCGACCACGCCATCAGGTCACGACAGTATTTGGGTTATAGTCGACCGTCTAACCAAATCAGCCCACTTTCTGCCAATACGAGAAGACTATAAGGTGGCCAAGTTAGCCCAAATCTACACCGACGAGATCATTAAGAATCATGGTACGCCTCGAGACATCATTTCTGATCGCGATGCTCGGTTTACATCGAGACTGTGGGAAACTTTTCAAGCAGCTCTTGGTACGACGCTGAATTTGAGTACCGCATTCCACCCGCAAACCGACGGGCAGACTGAAAGAACGATTCGTACTATTGAAGACATGCTCCGTGCGTGTGTTATCGATTTTGGTGGTAGTTGGAGCAAACACCTACCGTTGGTCGAATTTTCGTACAATAATAGCTATCACTCCAGCATCGAAATGGCACCTTTCGAAGCCTTGTATGGTAGGAGATGTCGCTCGCCTATTGTATGGCACGAGGTCGGTCATTCACAATTGACTGGGCCCGAGATTCTGCAAGAAACGACTGACAAGATCCACCAGATAAGGGAAAATTTGGTGAAGGCCCGGGACAGACAAAAGATGTACGCCGATAAACGACGCAAGCCCCGCGAATTTGCAGTTGGCGACTACGTACTCCTAAAGGTATCACCTTGGAAGGGAGTAGTCCGATTCGGCAAAAGAGGGAAACTTGCGCCTCGATTTGTTGGACCTTTTAAGATTCTGGAAAGGATCGGTAAAGTTGCCTACAAACTCGAATTACCGGAGGAACTCAGCAATGTCCACCCGACTTTCCATATTTCAAACCTTCGAAAATGCGTAGCCGACCCCGACGCAATAATACCACTCGACGATCTTCAGGTCAATGAGACGCTACACTTCGTGGAAAAGCCTGTCGAAATCATGGACCGACAGACCAAGCAACTCAGACGCTCTCGCATTCCTATTGTAAAAGTACGATGGGAAGGCAAACGAGGCGCGGAGTTCACTTGGGAACTCGAAAGTGACATGAAGGCCAAGTACCCGCAGTTGTTCAGATAGATCTGAAGCATCAAATTGGTAAAATCACACGGCGATGTACGGTTCTCGGCCTAATTTCGGGACGAAATTCCCTAAAGGAGGGGAGACTGTAACACCCCGTGTTTTCCCAAAAGTCAAAGTCAAAGTCAAGAGTTGACTGTTATTGGAATTAAAGATCAATAAAGATTAATTTCATTTTAGTTTCATTTTGATTTTCATATTATTTGGAGTAAGTGTTGTATAATCAAACTAATCGGCCGATAATCGAACTGTGAATCAACGACCGACTGTGAATGATAGGAAGTAACAATGCAATAAAGCTAGTCAATCAATAATCAAGCTAATCAAATCAATCATCGAACTCAAGTGTGGATAATTTTAATGCTTTTATACGCGTGTGTGTGCCTTACGTGTTACTTGTGCATGCTTACTTTATGTTAAAGTGTGTGGTGAATCAATCAAAATCAATCAAGAATCGAAGGATAATCAAACTCAATCGAAACCGACTTGAAAATAGGTTGTAAGGATGCTTGTATGTTAGATATAGTAGTTGGGACTGAAAGTAATTTGAATAGAAACTCTATCCTACTTTACTCCTCAACTATCGAACTCGAAATATCAAAAATCGTCGCGAAACACTCAAAACCAGGCAAGCCGATCGAACAGGGCAACCTGATCGAACAGGCTAGCCGATCGAACAGGCTGTTCGATCGGGCAGCCGCTCGATCAGGGATGCTGTTCGATCAGCCAACCCTTTCCACTTTTGGAAGCCTATAAATAGGGCTGTCCTTGTCAAGCTTTCCACTTTTGGAAAAGCTCCGACCGACCAGCCTTCTATTCTCGCCATTTCTCAGATTTCCCTCAAACCGGTAAGTATTTCACTCCAATCTTTGTACGTTTTTGATCCTTGATCGATTCTCCATCTTTCTATCTTTCAAAATCTGAATTCCAACCGTGAAATCACCAAGATCTAGGTGTTCTTGGGTGATGTCATCATGGTGTTCTTCAAGAACACTAAGTTTGGCATCATTCCACCATGAATAACTTAGATCTAACCGATTTCCACATGAACAACCTAAAATCTACCAAAGATCTTAACATTTCACGGTGGAAAAGGATTGAAAGACGGGTTTTCATCTATCTTTCAACTCTTTTACACTCAAACCGGCGAAAACGAAGCTTGAACCGACCTATAAATCATTCTAAACAAACACATGGTTCAAGATTCGGACTTCACCACGAGATTACCGATTACGAGTTAAACGTTAAACTTAGGTCCTTGAACGCTCCCTGACCGAGCTTGGGTGATTCCAGCCGAGTCAGTGAGTCAAGTAGAGGCTGAGGTTTTATGGTTCAACTTGTAGTCAAACTATCTCTAAAACATCACCAAGTAACGGGAAATAACCAAGTGTTAGGTTATAGGCTAACCAGGTCAGAAGCTGGCCGAACGGTTAGGCTGTTCGATCGAACAGCCCAACCGAACGACTATGCCAGCCGATCGACTAGGCTAACCGATCGACTAGCACCTGGGCCCACAAACTCACAAAGTGTAATATTGACAGAGTTCTGTTCGATCGATCGAGCCACTCGATTGTAAACATTACTCATCGAATCATGGGATACTACACTTCAACGCTAAACCTCTTCGAAACATTTGGATGTCACCCGATCGAGCATGCCACCCGATCGAGTGACAATTTGCCAAGTGTGCAATGCTAACCGATCGGTTGGACCAACCGATCGAACGGACTGTTCGATCGGCCAACTTGAAAGGTAATACAAACCATCATACACAAACACATCCTTCACATCAAAGGAAGAAACAATCCACTTGAAAGAACCAGCCGATCGAGCCAGCCGGTCGATCGAACGGGACGTTCGAACGGACTTTAACCCAATCGAACAGCCCACTCGATCGAACAGCCGTCCGATCGAATGGTCTATCCGATTCAGTTTCCACTGTTCACTTTTTCCCGCATTACTCATTGTATTGTTATCGAACTATTCAGGCTAACCTATTCTCAGTGCTCCTTTCAATCCACAACCAACCACTGTGAGTATACTCGATCCCTTTTTGCTTTCAGCACTTTTGGGTGTTACATACGTAATCTATCAAATTCACAAACAACACAAACTATCTGAACGCTAACCTACTTGCATGTATTACTTGACTAAATGATTGCTGTTTATTATGTTTACACGTGGAGTGCTATCTGCCTGCTTTAGCAACGTAGTACTATAGTTTGGACTCAGCACCCGTTCACACGGGGGTTGCTAAGGACAATTACTTGCATGGATTACAGTGGTAATCATGTATTGCGAACTGTCTCGGACAGTCAACTCGAAGTCGTTGGTATCGATGGTCCCATGTTGATAATTTACATGCATCGTTTGCCCTTGTGTACGTGCTTGGTTATGCGTAAACTTTTCGAACTTTATATGCTATATCAAACTTGTGTACTCACCTTTACATTATATGTATTGACTTTTATTTTAACGTATGTGACAGGTGTTTAAGCTACTAGCGTGCTAGGGAAGCGAGGCAATAATAAGCTTCTAGGAGCCTGTGACCTTAGGACAGTGTCCACATACCTGCTCCAGGGCCATAATTATCTGTAGATCTTGTACTGGCACCTGTAGTCAGTAAGATCTACAGTTAGCCGTCTAGAAGTCTTAAAACAATATTTAATTCGGTCTGTAATAATTAAGAACTTGAGTTGTCGGAACAGTTCCCATATTGTTTAGTTGATTTCTATGATAACTTGTTATTATTTGGGACACGGTATGGGACGTGTTATATAACTGAATTGTATGATAGTTGTTGTGGAAACTTCTGAACAATCTGTTTCGCTCAGTGCCGCGCCTCGATGATTCCGCCATCGGTTGGGGTGTGACAACCGCCGCCGTGCTCCTCCGCCGCTGCAGACCAAAATCCACCACAACCTCCTTCGCAGATCTAAACCCTAGGCGGCGGCTAGGGTTGTTTGGTGCTTTGAGATTCTAAAGCTTCTTTCTCTCTCTTCTAGTGCTTCACGATAAGCGGCGGCCACGATTGTTTGGTGCTTTGAGATTCTAAAGCTTCTTTCTCTCTCTTCTAGTGCTTCTTGATTTTTTCCTTTAAGTGTAACTCTTTCTTTCTACACATTTGAATACATATGCTTTGTCATGGTGGTGACCGGTGGGGTAGGCAAGATGTTGACATTTGTTTTGTTAAAAAATGTTAATACATCTCCCTGATCCACTTTCGTTATAAATGTTTGATATTTATAAATGTTTGATACTGATTGGTGGTGGTATCACAGTGGCCGGAATCATATTTTTGTTGAGTTGGTTTTTTGGGGATTTTTTATTTTGGGGGTGTTTGAGTTGATTTGGAGATTGTGGTAAAGGGTGGTGGTTGTAGATGATTATGGGTGGCGGTGGTGGCGGCGGTTGTTGATTTAGAGATGATGGTTTTGGTGGCTGTGGTTGTTGATTTGGTGATTTCAGTCCACGTGGCAGAAGCTTTCGATGGAGGTGTCTTGGGGTGGTGGTGGAGGTGGTTGTGGGGGTTGAAAGGATTGTTAAATCTGAGCGGCGATGGGGGTTTGGGTGGTGTCTAACAGGTGGTGGTGGGTGTTTTTGGTGGCGGATAGTGGTGGTTAGGTGTTTCCGAGTTGGGGGTTCAGTTTTGTGAGGTGGTGGTGATGGTAGAGATGGAGTAGAGAGGGAAAATGGAGCTTTTTAGAGAGAGAGAGAAAGACATGGAGTCATGGACCGAGTTATATATATATATATATATATTGATTTTCAGATTTTTTTTAAATAATAGAGACAAAAAGACTATTATACCCTCATGTGCCTTGCACATGATCAGTTTTAACCAAAAAATCTAACTGGGTTTGGCCTAAAGGACATAACGTGCAAGATTTGCAAACATTAAGGACAAAACTCATCAATTTTAAAGACAAAGGACAGCGCCTGCAATTTGGGACATACATAAATGACAAAACTTGTAATTTACTCTTATTAAAAGTGAAGTAAATTCTGTAAATTAGTTTGTTAAAAGTGATAGAAGCCGATTTAAGATGGCTAATCTCTCAAGAGACCCGTAGAGTGGGTTAGGCTCCAAAGAACATAAATGAGAGTACAAGACAATAATAATTTTGATCTAATTTTTCCTCTCCTTACAAAATGCAACGTACATGACTTTAAATATGCAAAACTAATCTAACAACTACCTAGTACAGTGAGAACATGCATGCAGTAAACAAAGAAACATGGGAAACATGGAACATATAAAGGAAACATGGGTGTCATGCAAGTGAACGTGGGTTTGGGTTGCTAATGTGTTATGCATGTATCAAAAAGCTTGAGCTGGTTTGACTGAGCTGATTTGGGTCAATCTTGCAATGTTGAGCCAAACTTAGCTCCCTTCATATAAACACTAAAGTTAATATGGTTTATACTTTATTAGAGACTTGCATAAATTGAAATTGTTCCTCACTAGCAATTTGAGCATTTTTATTTTATAAATAGAACATATAAAATGATTTAACACGTCAAGCCATGAGTTGGCCGGAGTGGGAGGTGAGTAGACTAGGGGTGTTTTTCGGGTTTCGGGTCGGGTTGTTTGGGTTTTCACCATTAAAAATAATATCCGATAACCGTACCATTCTAGGCTTGGGTTCTTTGGTGTTCGGGTTTTATCTGGTCATCTGGTCGGGTTTTAGGTTAGTATAGTTTTATTGGCTCTAGAGCGTTTAACTTAAATTTGAATAAGTTAAACATAGTAAAATGAATGTAGAACACATTCTGATTTTAAACAAATTGTAAAAAATTAAATATTCAGGAGATGTGAAAAATAGATTGAAACTTGAAAGTCGTATAGAATTCGATTACAAAACTTGATTGCAAGGTTGGAATAGGTTTTGGATGTCATACTCTTATCATTGATGTAATTTTAGGAGAAGTCGAGACATATAAATATAATATAGTAGATGATCATTATCAACGTATATTATGGAAGGATATCTATTATCTAAGTATCTAAATTGGGATTTTACTACGATTTTGAATATATACAAATATTCATAATATAATTGGGTGGGATTTGAATATAATGGATAATACAATTGGTATATAACTTAAACTTGGTAGTGCATGTAAAGTAAATTATATTGCTTAGAAAACAGACAAAAACCTTAAGAGCACACACAAAATAAAAACCCATAAAACAAAGGTCCAAGAGATGCACTATCAAGTATTTCAAGGTAGAATTTATCGGGATTTTGATATGAGCTTGAAAGTTGTTCGAGTTAACCCGAATCATCGGAACTATATCCATCAACCAAACCGTTTAAGGTCAAGCGGGTTCGCGTTTGCTATACACCGGGTTCGGGTAATTCAGATATGATAGTTTCTCGGGTCGGGTGGCATCGGGTTGGGTTCCGGTTTCGGATAAAATGAACACGCCTGGAGTAGACTTGCTTATTTTTGGAGCCGGAGATCTCATTGGAAGGAGCCTCTCTATCCCCTGGAATAGAGGTAAGGCTTGTCTACATCCTACCCTTCCAAGACCATATCAATAGCTTCGCTATAGGCGAGATTATACTGGGTATGGTTGTTGATATTGAATTGAGTTGGCTGAACTTGTGTTAATATTGGCTCGAGACCAAGTTGGTGCCGCAAATTCTCTTGTTGAACAACACAACCCTATCTATTAATAGTGCCAATTATAACAGAAGCAAAATCAAACTTCGAACCTTGTAAACCAGTATCCTAAATCATACACACCAGGCAGAATAATTTGGTCACTAATCGAACCGTTGCTTCTAACTAACCATGGAGCCGCAACTCGTATGCAAACGACGTACACTTCAATATCACCTTTCGAAAAAAAAAAAATTGTTCAATACCACCAAGACCAAGAAAATGGACCATCAAATATGAACGTGCCATAACGTGTGGATATTAGGGCCTCGTATTTATTTAGGTAGGTAATAAAGATTTATAGCTACCTATTCCACAAAACCTAATTGCCTTAGCAGATTAATGAGTTAACATAACTACCTTAACGACAATGATGTTTGCAAAGGAACGTGGAGACCACCAAAAATGATGTATAGATTGACACTTGGAGTTCCACAAAAACGAACTTAAGTAACACTAATATATACTTTGAAAAGTAGTGTTATATCCTATGCTCAATTTATTATTTTAAAATCGATCTTGTGTGTTGGTTCAACATTAGGAGAACTTGAATGAATCAAGCATACGACATCTTTATTTTTATCCTGAACACAAATTTATAAATTGAAGTATTTCGATGGGTTATATGAAATCTCAATTGAATGATTCAGAAAGGCTCAAACTATCTATACACCAAGTGTGTAGATAGCCAAACCAAAAAGATGTTTTTTGTCCTATGTGCATACCCTGCAGTGTCGAGTTGTGGCCAAAATGCGACGTTTTGGTCTGATCAACCAGACAAAGACTGACGGGTGTCTGACGGGTCTGTTGACCGGACAAAAACGCCGAGCTTTGGCCGCGTTTTGGTCCTGTCAACCAGACCGGGTGTCAGTCTTTTGTCTGGTTGACAGGACCAAAACGCGGCCAAAGCTCGGCGTTTTGGTCCGGTCAACAGACCCGTCAGACACCCGTCAGTCTTTGTCTGGTTGACCAGACCATAACGCCGCGCTTTGGCCACAGCTCGACACTGCAGGGTGTGCATATAAGACAAAAAACACCTTTTTGGTGTGCCAATAGGCAGGTGTGCAAATAGGTACACCCAGGAGAAAATAAAGAATGAATGTGTACATCTATTAAGTGTTTAACACGAAATAGACAAAAAAAAAAAAAAAAACAACAGCGGTGTTCCTATAAGTAGCTGACGACGGGGGTAGCCCAAAGACAAATAAAATTATTAATATGCAAAGGGCTTAAAAGGTTGAAAGGTTCATCGGATGAAAAGCTGTATAATGAGTGAATCGAGGAACAGTAACTAGTCATGTCCACCAACTCATCTCACCAACTCACGCTCACCAACTCACAAAGTCAGAGCAGGTCTGTACAGGCACACCCTATTAACCAGGGGTCCAAAGCCTTGAACCCCAAAAGGGGAAACCCTCCATAAGCAAACAGGTTCCGCTAGTATGGTCCATACCATTTCGAGAGGTGTCTTCCACTATAAGAAGACAGCTCGAAGACACTTCCTGGACATTCCGAAAAGCAGAGATTCCTTAATCTCTTGTCATTCAAGAGTTCTTTGTCACCTCCAAATAACTCTTCGTCAGATTCATCTCATTTGCTTTCTTTTCTGAATTCGAGCTTGTCTCGAAGAAAGAACTTCAAAGCAAATATCTCAATCATACTAGTGAACCTCCTTCCACGTTTTGCAAACGTGGAGGGACCCCGCGACCTGCGTTAGGCAAAACTGAACCTTTCAGCCCTTTTGCCTGACCAGCTAAGCTACCATCCTTGGTCCCGTGTTTGTTGCATCAACAAGTTGGCGCCCACCGTGGGGCTACGCCGCTATTTCTCCTCAAAAGAGACCTGGTACGTGTAGCTCCTTTCATTCAAAATCACCATGTCAGAAAGTGGATCTCCGGGGGAGGTGAACCAGGTTCCTAACACCTCTACCCCGGGAAGTGGTCAAGCTCACACAGCAATAACAACGCCTTTTTCAACTCCGGGGAGTACACCCGAGTTCCTTACCTTTAACACACCGACCCCGTCCAGATCCGGAGCTCCGTCTCCCAACGTCGGTGTGTCCGACACTCCTACACGCGTTGAACTCACCCCCGAGGGGGTCGCTAATAACTTCCTTGAGTTAAGATCACTTCTTAACCAACATGTGAACAGAGAAAGGGAAAAAGGTATAAGGATTCGTCTAGACTATGACGAGCCTGAGCCGACGTTGTCTCCTGGACCACCTCTACCACCCTTCGTTACAAGAGGGGAAGCTGGTCCCAGCAACCGTTCAAACTTTCATCCTTATTTGTCTACTATGACAAACCCCACTGTTCATCCTGTTCTTTCTTCCCAACCAACCGCTAGTGGTACTCCTCTGGGACACGAGTTAACCCTCGACCAACTCCTACAATCCCTAGTGACTAGTTGTCCCACTTCTCTGAATACCACATGGGAGCAAGCCCTGTCCGTGCTCCCTTTAGCACGAAGTGCTGTTGCCAGCACCCCTCTTGGGGTAAGTTGCTCGGTTGGTCCTGGAAGCCTTCAAGGTTTCAATTTCGTGCCCAATGTGATGTCTCAGATGATGGCCCACTTCCCTTGGCAGCACTTCATCAATCAAGTGCTGGCCACCCAGGGAAACCAAGGCAATAATAACAACGGAGGCACGAGACCTGAAGAGGACTTGGCTAAACCTTACAAGCCAAGCAACCTTTCATGCTTTTCAAGACAGATAGCTGATTATGACTTCCAGTCAAAAATCAAAATGCCTGCCCACATCAAAACGTATGATGGGACCGAAGATCCAGAAGATCATCTTCAAATCTTTACTGGTGCTGCTCGAATAGAAAAATGGTCGAATGCTGAATGTTGCCTAATGTTCATGCAAACCCTCATTGGGTCCGCTAGAATTTGGTTCAACGACCTTCCTGCTCAAAGCATTCGAAGCTTTGATGATCTCAGCAGAGGCTTCCTGGCAAACTTCTCCCAACAAAGGAGATACGTCAAAGACGCGACTGTAATCTTCCAAATAAAACAACGAGATGACGAAAGCCTACGAGCATTCATTGAACGGTACAAAAAAGAAGGGCTAACCTACGTGGGGGCTGATGAGAAAATGAGGGTTGCCGGTTTTATGAACGCCATAACCTCTAAGTATCTCACACGAGATTTCAACAAATCTCTACCCAAAACCTTGGAAGAAGCCCTTGAAAGAGCTGAGGCTCACATCCGAGGAGAAGAAGCTGTTGATATCAAGGAACAAAGGAAAAGGGGTTCTGGTTGGCGAAGTAGCAGCCCAGCTAGAAAAAGAGGCAACTTCAACTCTTGCGACAGACGCCCAAAGGGTTCAGACCCTCGAAGGGTTGAAGGGCGTAACCCTTCAAGCAGAGATAAAAACATGAGTTTCACTCCTCTCACCAAAACCCCTCAGGAGATCCTGGCAACGGAAGAGGTCAAGCAAAACTTCAGACCTCCCAGGCCTCTTCCCAAAAGTCGGAAAAACGAGAACTCCACTCAGTTCTGTGAATTCCATGAAGAAAAGGGACATCACACCAATGATTGCTTCCAACTGAAAAAGAGAATTGAAGAGGCTGTCAAGTCGGGAGAACTTGCCCACTTGGTAAAAGGAGTCCGAGACAAGATGGCTGAAAGCAAAGGAAAGGAAGTAAACATGGTGTGCTCTGATGACAAGGCCCCTTACAAGAAACAACGCCTGGAAGCTTGGGAGCTTCAGTGTGTCTGCTTCCCCCCAACGAAGAAGGACCCACTACCTGGCCCTCTTGTGGTCGAAGCCCTCGTGGGGACCTTACAAACATGCAAAGCATACATAGACACGGGAGCAGCCACTGAAATCATGTTCGAAAAGTTCTTTAACCAATTAAGCAATGAGGAGCGTTCAAGGCTTCAACCCTCCGGGACTTCCATAAAAGGTATCGCTGATATAACCTTGAAACCTTTGGGGCAAATAACTCTTAACGTATGTTTCAGGGAAGGTTTAAAGGAAAGGACTCGATCACTAACCTTCGTGGTTATCAATATCCCTTCCAACTATGATGTGATCATAGGGAGGCCCGGACAGTGTGCATTTTACATGGCTGTATCCGTTGGCCATGGCACTGTCAAGTTCCCCACCGAGAGAGGGATTGCAACCCTTCAACCCTCACAGGAAGCTTATCTAATCGAAGGAGAAAGCTCCAATGACGAGAAAGACAAGCAAGGGTTAGTCATCAACCCCAAGTACCCTGAACAACGAATAAGGGTCAACCCCAACCTTTCTCAAGAGACTCTTTCATACCTTGAGAAGCTGCTAAAACATCACAGCGATGTATTCGCTTGGTCCCCAGAGGATATGACCGGAATCCCTCGAAACATTGCTGAACATGAGTTAAGAATACCACCAAATATCAAGCCAGTGGTGCAGAAGAAAAGAAGCCTGGCACCCGAAAGAAGCCTAGCAGCTTGCCAAGAGGTTGAAAAACTTGTATCAGCTGGCATTCTTCGAGAAGTTAAGTACCAGTCATGGATTGCTAATCCTGTTATGGTTCGAAAACCTGATAACTCTTGGAGAATGTGTATAGATTTCAAAGATCTTAACAAGGCTTGTCCTAAAGATTGTTACCCACTCCCAGAAATTGATCTCAAGGTTGATTCACTCACGGGATACCCGTTCAAATGCTTTCTCGATGCATACAAAGGCTATCATCAGATCCTCATGAAAAAAGAAGACGAAGAAAAGACAGCTTTCCACACCGACAAGGGCATTTTCTGTTATCAAAAAATGCCTTTTGGCCTCAAGAACGCAGGAGCCACTTACCAACGGCTCGTCGATAAAGCCTTCGAAAGCCAAATTGGAAGAAACATGGAAGCATATGTCGATGACCTGGTGATCAAAAGCAAAACGGAATACCAGATGCTTGATGACATCCAAGAAACCTTCAAGAATCTTAGAAAAATCAACATGAAGCTTAACCCTGAAAAATGTTCGTTTGGGTTTGATGAAGGAAAATTCTTGGGTCATATTGTGGGAAAGCAAAGCATCAAGGCCAACCCCAACAAAGTAAAGGCTGTTCTCGAAGCTAAACCGCCAAGAACCAAGAAGGAGGTTGAAAGCTTGAATGGGAAGCTTGCAGCCTTGAAACGTTTTACATCAAAACTGGCCGAAAGATCTCTACCATTCTACAAAACGCTCAAGAATTGTTCAGATAAGAAAGATTTCAGATGGACCGATGAGGCTGAGGAAGCTTTTAATCAAATGAAGCAGCACCTTGCTTCACTGCCAGATATCGCAGCACCGGAAACCGGGGAGCTCATATCGGTGTACCTCTCAGTCGCCGATGAAGCCATCAGTGCCGTCCTAACCATTGAAAGGGATAAGGCTCAGGTACCCGTCTATTTTTTCAGCAAAACCTTAAAACTGGCTGAAACCAAATATCCTCCCCTTGAAAAATTAGCCCTAGCCTTGGTCCAAACAGCCAGAAGGCTTAGAAGGTACTTCCAAGCACATCCTATACAAGTGGTCACTGACCAACCTGTTAAGAACGTGCTTGAAAAACCTGAAAACTCGGGAAGATTGGCAAAATGGGCAGTGGAACTAGGTGAACATAACATCACCTATGTCCCACGAAAAGCAATCAAAGCTCAGGTTTTGGCTGACTTCCTAGTAGAAATCCCAAGCCAAAAGACTGAGGAAGTAAACACCACAACCACTGAACCCTCCAACCCTGAAGCCTGGAAACTATTCACAGACGGGGCTTCAAGCGTTGAAGGGTCAGGAGCTGGTATAATCTTAATCAACCCTGAAGGGCTAGAATTCACATATGCTCTTCGTTTCAACTTTCAGACCACCAATAACGAGGCTGAATATGAAGCACTGATTGCTGGTCTCCGGCTAGCCAAAGAAATGAAAGTCAACAAGCTTGAAGTGTTCACTGATTCACTATTGGTATCAAGCCAAGTCAATGACAGCTATGTTGCCAAAGAGCCCAACATGAGAAGATACAAAGAAAAATCCAAGGAATTAATGAACACCTTTCAAGCATGCAACATCAAACAAATTCCAAGATCCCAAAACAAAAGGGCAGATGCCTTAAGCAAATTAGCGTCCCTCACATTCGCCCACCTCACAAAAAAGGTGTTGGTTGAAGTGTTGAAGGCTCGTTCAATTGATGAATTGGAAGTACAAGATGTGGTCACCGAGGAAGATCCAAATTGGATGACTCCCATAAAGAAGTTCCTTCAAAACAATGAACTACCCAACGACCAAATGGAAGCTGAAAGGGTAAAGATCAAAGCAAGACAATATGTGTTGCAAGGAGAAATCCTCTATAAAAAAGGATACCTTGCACCATTACTAAGGTGTGTGGGCCCTGAACAAAGCAAATATTTGGTCAAAGAAGTGCATGAAGGAATATGTGGAGCTCATTTTGGAGCTAGATCGGTGGTTGCAAAGCTCATGAATTTGGGATATTTCTGGCCTTCAATGCATCGTGACACCGCTGAGCAACTAAAGAAATGCGATGCCTGCCAAATCCACTCACCGATACCAAAAAGTCCCAAACACGACTTGGTCCCCATAACCTCAGCATGGCCATTCCATAAATGGGGAATGGACATTGTCGGTCCATTCCCTCCAAGTAAAGGGGGAGTAAAATTCCTATTGGTAGCAATCGACTACTTCAGCAAATGGCCAGAGGTTAAACCCCTTGCCAAAATTACAGGAAAACAAGTCATCGACTTTTTTGGGAGAATATCATATGTCGCTATGGGTTACCAGGGGTAATTGTCACCGATAATGGGAAACAATTCGCCGAGAAACCCTTCAGCCTTTGGTGCAAGGAGTACAGAATCAATCAAATCTTCAGCTCAGTGGCCTACCCACAATCAAATGGCCAGGTTGAAAGAACCAACAGAAGTATTGTAGAAGGCATCAAGACAAGATTGGGGAGATATGAAAGTAATTGGCTGGAGGAATTGCCTAGCGTTTTATGGGCAATCAGAACGACGGAAAAAACAAGTCACAAAAAGACACCTTATAGCTTGGTATTCGGATCCGAAGCCGTAATCCCAGCTGAAATAGGAGTTGTAACCCAACGAGTTGTCAACATGGATCCCAATGTAAACACACAAGAGACCATGTTGAACTTGCAACTCCTAGAAGAAGCCCGGGATCAAGCAGCAATACAAGAAGCCAAGTACAAACAAAGGATGGAGGCCTATTACAACAAAAAGGTCAAGAACGAAAGATTCAAGCCAGGGGACCTAGTCCTCAGAAACAATGAAGCCAGCAAAAAGGAAAACCAAGGGAAACTAGGCCCAAAATGGGAAGGTCCTTACACCATCCTCGAAGCACACAAGGGCGGATCCTATAAGCTGGCAGATTCAGAAGGCAAAAGGCTTCCAAGGCACTGGAACGGAAAAACCCTTAGAAGGTTTTATGTTTAGAAAGTTTGGTTTGTAGCAAAACAAAAACCTTTTGTAAAAGCAAATGTTGCTTGAATGAATGAAGTTACTTTATCAAACTTGTCTTTCTATCCTAATATCAGGTTGAGAACCTAGCAAAAAACTCCATGGCAAGGGCCATGTAAGGGGATGAGCTCCCAGGCCATATCGCTCAATAGGTTCAAGGGTTGAATGGACCTATATAAGGGGTGAGTTCCTAAATCAATACAACTCCATGAGACTTATCAAAGAAAAACAATAGTGTCTCATAGACAGGTTTGAACAGCCTACACCAATCGTTCCTTAAGTCTAAAAAAAAAAAAAAAAAAAATGTACCAATAGACAGACTTACGAAATCAAACAAATCGCAACGAAATAAAAGAAAAGGATAGATACTACGTCTTGATGATAAACACTAAGGCAAAGTGACTGCAGCACTGAACCCTTTAAAGTGTAAAAAACATAAAGACAAAGTAAACAAAGACAAGGCAAGAAAATAAATACACAAGCCTACCAACCAAACACACAAACCAAAACAGAAGCTACCCAGCGTTCAGCCAACGGATACTTAGCTTGAAAGGTTAAAGGCTTCAACCCGGCAGCAATCATACAAAAAAAGCTTGAAGGGTTGAAACCCCACAAAACAAACCAAGCAAGTAAAACAAACAAAAACATCAACGACAAACATCATGCCATAAGTTAAGAAAGGCCATAAAAGACCTTCATAAGACAGTTAAAGCAAGCCCTAGTAACTTGCAAATAAAACTAGTGTTCAACGGCCATGAAGGCCTAGCCAACCATAGGAACCTTAAGGGTTCCCAAAATCTAAACATTGTTTAAAATATTACAAAACATTAAAGTGTTTGCTAAGAAAGCTACGAATAAATGTCAGTTATCAGAGGGCTTGGAACCTTCACCCTTAGACTTCTTAGCTTTCTTTGTCTTCTTCACCTTCACAACTTCTTCACCACCAACTGCAGAGGTTTCCAAACCAGCGTCTTTCGAGGTTTCAGGCAGACTCGAAAGGGTATCATCACTGTCCCCGGAGTAAGACCTCTTCTTTGACAAGGAACCCAAAACCTCAGCACAAACCTTCTCATTCAACCCTTCAGGCTTCAATCCCTGTAAAACAGACAAAGGCTTACCAAAGCAGGAGGATACCTCATGAATATAAGGGTAAGTTAGCCTCTCCATCTGCTCAACAGAAGCCTTGAAAACATCAGAAGCCTCGGGGCGATACATGGGTGACTTCTCCAAAGGTTGCCCAGATTCATGAAGTTTATAGCCAGCAGTAAGGCCTTGATGCTTCCCCAGGTTCAGCAGCTTTGTGTAAACATCACCAAGGGCAGAGTTAAACTCCTTGGAATGCAAAAGGTAAGTCACAACCTGCTGGAACCCATGCTCGATCAACCATTGATTATCCGCAGTTACCTGACCAACCGAAGCTTTCAACCCCTCCTTTTCTTCACGAAAAGCCTTCTGCTGGACAGACAAGGCCTCTCGATCAGCCTTCAACTTCAGCAAATTAGCTTCAAAGCTTTTCTTCAGGTCACCCATCTCAATGGCATGCATCTTCTTCAAATCCTCAATCTCCTTCTTCCAAGCTGCCTCCTTCTCTGCAAACCCAGCCACTTCCTTCTTCATCGATGCAAGGGAGGATTTCATTTTGTCTTTCTTTTTAGAAAAATCCTCATACTCCCGCATCCTTTGGCGAAAGCGTGTAATCCCTTGGGGAAGCATGGCTGCAAGGTTGCAAGTAGTTAAAACCATGCGAGATAACATAGTGTCATCATCCATCTCAGCAATAGCTTCACGAACGGAAGGAGGAGCAAGATGACTAAGAGCATCTTCACAAACAGCAGCATCCTTAAAAGTGTCATCATTCTTAACCAACCAAGAAGGCACATAAGTGCCCTCAGGGTTCAACCCTTCAACGTCTCTGCTCGACGATTCTTGAACAGGGATAGCAACACCCTTCTTCCCTCAAACCTTTGCTCAGAGGTTCTCACCACAACATTTTCACCCGGAACAGTCGAAGCATCTTCAAACACAACATCGGACGTATCGTCACTCTTGATAAAGTCCAAAGCAGACATAACTGCCAAAAAGCAAACAAAGAAAAAATAAGCCACAATCAAGGTAAAATAAAAAGGCATAGGGAAAAAATGCATACCAAAGCCATTTCTCATTAACACCGGATCCCGATCGACTTTTGCCCAAATTTTACTAACCCCTAAAAGCACTAACAAATGTTCGGGAAAGGAACGAACCCTCGAAGGGCAACCCCGAATAGCAGAAAGAAAGGCATCGTTTAATTCAGACTCAGCAGGCTCCGGATCATTGAGAACAGCATCCGGACGCCTCCACACCATTTTGAATGGAACAATCGATTCAGAAACCCAGAAAAAGGTATCCTTCCAGGATCCAAGGGTTGTAACCATGGACGAAACAAGACAAGTATCAATCTTTGTTGTTTCAAATGTGAACCAATCGCCATTTTTGGCTAAACGAAAAAACCTCCGGAAAAGCAACAGGGAGGGATCATAACCAAGAGCACGACAAAGCACTTCAAAATGTAAAACCCTAGCCATCCCTTTTGGATGAACTTGCCCAAAGGATACTCGGTAATATTCAAGCAAGTTCAGAACGAAAAACGAAAAAGGGTAACGAAGGTTGGACCATTGAAAATGGCGACAATACAAAGCAATAAAACCAGGAATCGGTTTGTCAATAGAAACATCGCAAGCAGGGGCGGTCGGATTAAACTGTTTATCAATGCCATATTCAAGGCAAAACAGGTCTACTTCCTCTTGTGTCATCCGAGAGAATGACCTCGCTAAATCCTTAAGGGCACCCATGATAAGAACAAAGTAAAAGCGATAATGGAAGAGAGAAACTAACCTGAGAAGAGGAAAACGGTGAATGATTGCAAAGAAAGTGAAGAAACTTTACAATAGTTAAAACAAATAAGAGAGTAAAGTAGGGGCATTAAAGGTAAATAAGTAACTTCTGCCAATCCGCCGCCTGACACATGTCAAATCAACTGTCAAATCGATTAAAATTCAAAATTCAAAAAGTAACCGCCTCAAACCCTTCAAGCCTCCAAACAACGAACCCTTGAAGCCTTTACAAGACATGCATAAAAGTCAGAAGTCTTTGAGCATAATACCCCAAAAACCTCTGACTTGGGGGGCTGACGACGGGGGTAGCCCAAAGACAAATAAAATTATTAATATGCAAAGGGCTTAAAAGGTTGAAAGGTTCATCGGATGAAAAGCTGTATAATGAGTGAATCGAGGAACAGTAACTAGTCATGTCCACCAACTCATCTCACCAACTCACGCTCACCAACTCACAAAGTCAGAGCAGGTCTGTACAGGCACACCCTATTAACCAGGGGTCCAAAGCCTTGAACCCCAAAAGGGGAAACCCTCCATAAGCAAACAGGTTCCGCTAGTATGGTCCATACCATTTCGAGAGGTGTCTTCCACTATAAGAAGACAGCTCGAAGACACTTCCTGGACATTCCGAAAAGCAGAGATTCCTTAATCTCTTGTCATTCAAGAGTTCTTTGTCACCTCCAAATAACTCTTCGTCAGATTCATCTCATTTGCTTTCTTTTCTGAATTCGAGCTTGTCTCGAAGAAAGAACTTCAAAGCAAATATCTCAATCATACTAGTGAACCTCCTTCCACGTTTTGCAAACGTGGAGGGATCCCGCGACCTGCGTTAGGCAAAACTGAACCTTTCAGCCCTTTTGCCTGACCAGCTAAGCTACCATCCTTGGTCCCGTGTTTGTTGCATCAACAGTAGCCGAAACCTAATATCGTTTTGATGAAACGAACAAAGTTGCATAAAATAATTCATTACTTCAGCAAGTAAGTCGGTTTGGGTGAATTGATTCGTCGGTGACCTTGATGGATAATTTTGGAAGTCATTCAATTCAATGGTTTACTTGGGGCAATGCCTAGACTATCAAAAGGCTCTCCACTTGAGGGTCGTCTGAAAAAAAAAAAAGCTCGCTGAGCCGAGCCTAAGACAAAGTAAGTTGGATCGTTGGCTCGTTTAAAATAAAGCCTAAGTTTTAATATGTGTGTGTATACATACTATTATAATACATTTGAGGAGGACATGATTCTCTTTTCATTTAAATTTTTAAGCGTTTAAGGGGGTAAAATTGTTTTTAGTTTATTTTATTACGTTAATTATCTTTTACAGACACATGCCAATTATGTGATTATATACAAGAGGTATCGGGTTCGAGTCTTGAGAGTGACATATGTCATCCAGGGTAAGAACTCGGCATGGGGAAGTCACCGCGGAGCTAGCTTGGTCGGGTAACGGCTCCTGGAGTGAGATCACTCCGGCGGTTAGAAGGACCGTGCACTATCCCCGCCCCCCTACAAGAAAAGAAACTGGATAATATTGGATATAAATATTATAAATTAGTTTGGCTACAACTTCAGTTTTGTAGTTTTTAAGGTTATTAACGAATTTCTTTTAGAAATCTAATTATGTAAACAATCAACTTCCTGTTTAACGAAATTCTCAAAAATTGTTTTTAGTTATATTATTTCATATTTACTTTATATTATAAACTTTTATCACACCTTCAAATCTATATGATACTTCACTTCACTAATTAATTATTCAAGCACTTTACCAGTGCCTATATATGCTAGTGTTTTGTGTTTTCCGTTACATCATATGAACATCACCAAAGTGTGTATATATATACTAGTCTAAGAACCCAGTGCCGTTCTTACGTTTTCGGAGGTCCTAATCGAACTACAAAGTGGTGGCTCTTTTGCAAAAAAAAATTCAAGCATTGTATTTGAATATTTATTCAGTGTTCCAATGTAAGT
This sequence comes from Helianthus annuus, assembly GCF_002127325.2. NCBI lineage: Eukaryota > Viridiplantae > Streptophyta > Magnoliopsida > Asterales > Asteraceae > Helianthus > Helianthus annuus. Next base: position 120,065,616 of record NC_035447.2, on the reverse strand, counting down.
TGTTGTATCACATTTGTGTCTACTTTCTCCACCTGTGTTTTTAAATAATTTTTTTTGTATGATGTGTTACTCTTGGTTAAGGGTTATGTAGATTTATCTTTTAATTTCTGTATGGAACAAAACAAATATGTCGAGATGGCCGAGTTAGTCTAAGGCGCCAGATTAAGGTTCTAGTCCGAAAGGGCGTGGGTTCAAATCCCACTCTCGACAATATAAGATCTTTTTTTAAATATTTTCTTTAGAATGCAATTGACTTTAGGAGACCCAAAATACAAAATCTTGAGGCCCTTAAAATTTGGAGGCCCTAGGCCTTTGCCTAGATCCACAAGCCCATTGGGCCGGCTCTGTAAGAACCCGCAATTTCGCGGGTGGCTTAATACAAACATTTTATTATTTAATAGTGTTACATAAACTATTAAAAGATTATTTTTTTATTTCTTGTTTGTAATTTCTTTTTTATTCTAGTTTTATGGTAATTTTTGTCTTAATTGTTTTTTTTAATTATATTTTTTTTGTTATAAATTTATTATGTTTATAATCTAATAAACAAAATTAAATTAAAATAACTGATTTATTAATTATGACATGGGTTTTATATATCCCACAATGGGCCCCTTGTGCAATTGGCGTTAATGTGGCGTGCTAAAGCCCATAGGGGCTTTATTCCACACTACCCATCCTAAATGAAAGACGCTACTGAATGGCACAACAGTTGACAAATGTAGCGGCAATTAACTAACTAAAAATAGTTATCTACAGTTGAACTAATATATTATATTACCAAACAGTGTTGACATAGTCTTTTGAATGAAAGACACGTCCCACTACTTATGTTAATATAAAATCACAATAAAGAGTAAAGAAAGAACAACAAAACATCACAAGTCATTAATGATTTCTTTATACACCACATTTGTAATCGCGTATTTTATATACGTGTCAACTTCGATAAGTTCATCATGAGTAAACGGGCCGATATGTTATATATGTGTAGCTTCTTGCTAATTTGAATAAAATTAAAGAACAAAAACTACATATGCAATATTGGAAAGAGACTTATTCCATCAATAATCAGAATGTGTCCTCTATTCCAAAAATCATGTATACTTTGAACTTTTTGGGTCAATCTTCTTACCTATTCTGATCTAAGAGAATCTGGATTTCTTCATGAAACTAAAATTAGAGATTTAGATTTTGTAGTGCTTACTCATGTATAATTCAACCTAGAGTATATCCATTAAAAAAATAACCACATGTTTTTTTATTAGTGAGACAACTTTTCAGAAATTGTTTGAAAACTAAAGTAATTAACTTTCTTAGCTACTCAAATAATTGAAACATATGAACTAAATAAATAAATACTAAAACAATTTGTAGTGCTAAATTACCAACTGAACACATTAACCAAATAAAACCAGTGATGCAAATGCTAGGAAGTCAATGCTACCTTCTAGCGAGCTACCATAGACGTGTCAGTATGATCATAAACTTCCGGCGGCGAATAGATGGTTGGATACGGAACTCGAGCTCCATATGGTGGCAACATAGATTGTAAAAATAAGTTACATAAGCATGCATCAGTATATCTATTAATCTCAAAATCTAACAAACAACTAACTAACTAACTCTGATTGATGATGATAAATGAGGAGTTGAAGACGCAACAATCGAGGGAAAGAATGGTGGAGGAGCTCCACCACCATAATATACCTAACAAAAAATGCGGAAACCTCCATAAGAATCAATGTCAATAATCATAAACTCAAGAACTATAAACAAACTCATTACATCACATCATACTATAAGTTCTTAGAAAATTATGGTAATCACCAAAATCTTACAGTTCTTAATCATCAAAAAGATTAATATATTAAAAGATTGATTATTTATGTCTTTTAAAGACAAACCATTTATTAAAATCTAACTCTTAAAATAAATTATGCGTTTAGTTTATCTTTAATGTGAATATACTTTTAGTTGCATCTAATCAATGATCAGGAAAGAGGTTGGCGTAATATATCACAGCAGATGAAAGTCTGATGCCTATTATTTCATGCATTTCATCCACATCGCCTATCCTATATACCGATTCTATACAAAATACAGCCTTCCGATGGGCATAAAACGCAGAAAAAAAACCATTATACAAATCATTGAAGCATATTCACATTTGTAACCTTTATTTTGGTATGAATCAAGATGTTATTGACTGCAAATCTAATGTTAATGGCTGCAAATCTGATGTTAATGGCTGCAGTTATGTCTTCAAATATCATGTTAAATGTTTTTTTTTGTATTCCAAACAAATCATACTGCAATATATGTACACATATAGCACACCGTAAAATACCAGCAGCTTGAGTCTTGTGGGAACGTCCAACTTGTCGTACAACAATTGAAATGAATGGAACAACAACCAAAGCCAATACTAAAAATAGCAAAAAATGCAAGTTATAAGAAACATGTTGGAACCGCTAGAATCATGAAAGTTTATTTTTTAATTGCAATGTCTGTATTACATGTTAGCTTCCACGACGTAGCAAACATGAACTCGAGACCGATGAACGCAGTAGAAAGATTCCGGAGAATCTCGGAAACATTTGAAGTTGCAGCTCTGTTTTTAATGATTTGGGTATCTTCAGAAAGCCTGCTAAGAAGCTCTCCTGTTCGTGTAACATCGAAGAAGGCTATTTCCTACGATCACGTTAAAAAATATCAAAAAAGGAAGAAAAATACATCTTTTTGCTAAGAGGTGTGTGAATAGGTTCTTTTGCAATGTAGCAACGATTCTTTCACTTGCAGAAGAAAATAACCATGCTCGAAGTGCTGTGCAGATGGAACTGAAAACAGCAAATGAGTCAAAATTATTAACAGAAGATACTATTAAAGATCAAGGTACTAAGGTATAAAATGTCGATACCCGATAATGACAATCAAGAAGATTCCAAGAATGGTTCTATTGACTTTGCTTACAGCTTCACTCTTCTATTCAGGTGTTTGGAGATCACCCGAAACGATATCGATTATCGTCCTGCCAAACCGTGGCTGCAATGTAAATAACAAAAGTTGCTTAACCATATAATCATATCCTAAAATTACGCATAATTCATGCATTTTGATACACTCATGGTTCATATGCACATTTCAAATTTTAGAGAGGAAAAGATGTAGACATACAATCAGTATACTCGATGTAGACGCAATCAACAACGTTATAGTACCAATAATCAATTTCCCCGCCTCGAGTTTTGCCTGTATAATAATAATTTCTTAACATCTAAATAAATTCACAAACACAACATAGTTACATATTTAAAAGCCGTTTCAACGACACAATCGTAAAGTAATATAGCATCCACTTACCAGAGCAAGCACTCTAACATAGCTCACATTAGCAGCCTGTTTAATTTCCAGCAACCAAATTAGAATTATGTTTCTCTCAGGCATTTCATCAAACACCTAGTATGCGTAAACTAAAACTCAAAAAATAAAAAAATAATAAATAAATAAATAAATAATTACTGGCACTGCATCTCCATCTCTAAGTTCAAGATCCCCCTGATCATCATTTTTCCTTAAACCCTGTAAAATTCAAGATTACACATCTTCATGTTGGTCTAAACATACCCAAAATTTAAAAAATGTATATATACATAAACATATATTATAACTCAATAATTTAATAACTCATCCGCATTACAGTTCAAATTAGTGAGAAAATAGAAGTGGAACATTCAATTTAACAGTTGTATGATACTTACATTCCTGTTAAGAAGTGGAGTTCTTTCACCTCTCATACCATGCATATCACCACCATGGAATCTCTCCATTACTGTGAGAAATTAGAATTGTCAATATTGTCAACAGTTTTGATAGTGAATCATCTGAAAACAGAAAAGCTAATAACTGCAAATCTAATGTTAATGGCTGCAAATCTGATGCTAATGGCTGCAATTATGTCTTCAAATATCATGTTAAATGTTTTTTTTTTGTATTCCAAACAAATCATACTGCAATATATGTACACATATAGCACACTATAAAATACCACTTTAGTCATAGCATTTAAAATGCAACAAACTTGAATCTCATATGACCCGTTACCCGACAAAATAAGTTAGAACCCGTTTTGACCCGAACCAAATTGAATCTTTTTTTAACAGCCCACTTGACCAGAACCTGTCTGACCTGAACCCTGGTATGACCCGTTACACATTTTTATTTAAACATATAACATCATAATCATGCAATTAAGAAGCGACCAAGAAATTTCAAGTATTTAAGAGAAACCATGATCATTAATTCATTACCTTGGGACTTTACATCCAAATGGTTGCCACCTCCATTTTACAAAGTCATCAAAAACTTTGTGTACATAATGGCACGAACCAACTGGATTCCATCCAGGTTCGACTTAGGCGTATAAAAAGATGTTATCCAACACACCTTACTTAACATGTGTTTCGATGTGTGACTTTCAAAACTGTAGGTGCTGAGAAACAATTTCAAGCCTTCTAAAAGCTAGAACCTTTCAGAGGTGCCAAAAGTTCCGTATGAAAAGAGATGAGGGTGAAATGATAAAATTAGCGGGTCATATAGTTTTACTTTTAGATAACTAAGGCTAGAATAGAGTCAAAGAGATAGTACCATATCCAATGGACCCTCATAATGAGTCATAAAGATAAGAAATCAACAGGCTACATACTTCAACATGTCCAACATGAAAAAGATCAAACCCTCCATCAATGTACACCAATGTACACGACACGAGCATTTGGTCGTAGCCCCTCACATGCAAAAAAAAAAAAAAAAAGACAACATCAAATACATATACGAACCAAATCATGACTACATAAATTGAATCATCAAACAAAAACACACCTTCCCATTTGAAAACTGCACAATTCTTCTTGTTGTAGGCAAAAAAATTAGAAGCATGTTTGGATTTCAGATAGCTATCTAAATTCGTACCAACTCCATTAAAATCTCCATTTACTTGTCTATCCTCGATTAATAACTCGCCGAAATACCAGCAAAACCACTTAAATAACTCGTCTAAAAACCAACCAATGTAGCTGTTAGCATAATAACACCGAATAGATGTGGATGTTAGTATACTACATCCTAATTTGAATAATTAGCATGATAATCCATGTTAATACAAACAGGGCCATATAGAACCCTAATTTATATTGCATAAGAAGACACAAACCCTGCAAAAACATATAATGACCAAATTTACATAAAAAAACTAAAATAACCGGTGAATTCTTCTAATCTGTTTAAGAAAATTCTTTTTATATAAACTATATGAAACTAACTGATTGTCTATTTACCAGAATTATTCATACATTCACACAATCATACAAATTTCAAATCAAGATCGGTTTTAAAATCTGCAACCGAATTGAAGCGGAAACCTTAACATCTAGCTAAATTGATACAATCACAAAAACAACCTAACAACATCAGATTGAAATTCTACCAGATCACAATGTAATGCATGGATAAAATTTTAAAAGCAAAAAACCCCAAATTGTAACGATCGCAAGCTAAAAACATAAAAAGTCTCACTCAACAAAATCAAGAAATTAAACTTGTAATCACCAGATATAAAACCAATTTTAGAAGAAAAAAACTGAAACACACACACATATTCGTTCATCAATGGGTGATGTTGAGTTCGGATAATAAAAAACATAATTGATGAAGATTATAACCGGAGAAATAAGCAAAAGAGAAAACCTACGACATGAAAACGAAAGTAGCTTAAGTCGACCACCATCACCGCATCCTCGGCAACCAAGATGAACAACACTTTAACCCTTGTAATCAGCGATAAAACCTACAATCGTACCATCTCTAATTCCCCATTTGTGGTTTGGATTTTAGATGAAGGCTGAGGGAACGGGAGAGAAAAAGAGGCGTAGATGAAGAATGAAATTAGGGTTTCTATATCTCAATTCTACAGAAACTTTGATAAACAATGACTTACATATCGTATGCTTCGCCTCCAACCATTTGATGTCTTGTTCGAAATGCTATAAAATCCAATTAAACAAACAATACAGAATCAAAAATCAAGCAAATTCAACATAAATTTAAAGACATTCATTTCAATTAACTTAATAACAAAACTCCCATGCTTAATGATACTGTTTTTGTTGTCTTAAGTATACAATAAATCATACCTGAAACTCCGCAAACTTCTTCTCAAGTTGGTCGATAATGGCATCATCATCACATAACTTATAAATAGCATACCCATTAATCTTTTGATCAACATTAAACTTGCCAACCCATATTCTAAAAGCAAACTTTTTCTTAACCAAACATTCAAACTCGGTTGGGTTGATTTTCTCGTCATCACCCTCTTTTTTTCCTTATAAATATGTCAAATATTAAAAATATTGATGACAGAATCAAAATTAGTTTTTACAACACATTACATGCTGATATGTGTTGATGGCAAAGATAAATAATATTGATTAAAAAAACCATACTTGCTGATATTGTTGAAGAAGCTGTGTTGCCGAAACTCCTAAAATCTTAGCAGCCTCCCTGTCAAATGAAGTAAAACCTTTTGTCCCAGAACAATCCTGCACCGGTATGAGAATCCTGAATCTACAAAGATTTAAAAATGATTATTAAAACACAAAACTTCCTAATAAGAATTATAATAAATCATCTAAATTTATATATGAAATATAAAATCATCACCACATACATCGCAACTGCACTAACTTCCTCAAATTTACAGTCTTCATTGTTACAAATCAACACTTGTTTCAAATCACCATCAACACTTCCATTAGTATCTTCAAGCGTTACAAAAGAGAAAGTTTGAACTTCCTATCACCCAAATATTGAAACACAACAAACGAAGCAAATTTGATCGATATCTCCTCTACAACTTTCACCCAGACACGACATACGGAAAATGTATTCCTGGACCTCCCAAAGTATGATTCGCCGCGTATAACCTTCATCAACCACAACATTGTACACCCTATTGTAACATTTCAAACCAAGATGATGCCTTACTATCGCAGATAATCCAGATAATCCAGAATCGTACAAAAATATCCAATCGTTCTTGTCTTCTAAAACCACACAAATTGAACAAAACAAAAATGGTAAGTGCTTAAATCAACAAAAAATCAAAACCCTAACCCTAGTTTTTGCAATCAAATAAGAAGCAAGAGAGATGAACTCACGGGACTAATCCAACCCGCTCCTGAGGAATCCGTATTTATGCTTGAATCAACAAAAAAAAATACAATTTGTATTTGCTTCAACAAAAAAAAAAGATATTTATATGGTAGAATATAAAAAGAATTCATTACACACATACCTGTAATTAAGTGAAGAACATTGGTCATGAATATGAAGAACGAACGCATCATCAGATATCATTTAAAAACTCTTGATGCATCATCATATATCATAATCTTGATGTTAATATTGGGATTTATGAAACCCAAATCTAAAAAAAATGGTTTTATTCAATATCATGGTGAAAAAGAAATGCAAAATCGAAACAGCAACCAGATCTAAAATAAAACACAAATGAGAAATCAAATTAACCTAAAATTGAAATCAAACCTGAGAGCTTTAACGAAGTTGATACTCGGCTCCATTCACGGCTCGTTAAACGTCATTGCTTGATTTGACTGGAATCAGGGATCCTCTCGTGTAGCCGCTATTGAAAGGATTGTTGAGAGCACAGCGGCGTGGAATCAAAATAATGTTTTTGAGAAGGCATGTGAAGAATCCGGACTTCATCATCCAAGGGGAAGGCAAGAAGAAAAATAGAGCGTGGTAGAGGCAGTGATGAAAGTGAAATTAGGGTTTTAAGGATTGATTGAAGAGACGACGTGTTGGAGAAGATTTCAGCTGATTGAGAATTGATGAGGGTTTCCATATAGAAGATCATATTTAGGCGGTTTCACAAATGGTGGAGGAATGAGGAAAAAGGATTTGCCGTTCATCACTGAATTCTCTGGCCAAAGACATATGCCACATCAAGGTCAAATGGTCAACACTATTTTGCTTTAGTATAAGAGATAGATATAACTCAAAATTATCGGCCCAAGTATAAATCAACCCAATATTCAAATAAATGAATGATCCATATAGTCCTTGTTTTATGTTAAAAATATTATTTTTTTTTGTTTTTTACATGTACCAAATTGTGTCACAAATGCATGATTTTAAATTTGTTTTATTAATAGAAAAAATGAGTTGGCCTGAGGTCATCATTATAGCTTGTCAATTTAAAGAAGTAAAGCCGAGTTTGCTTGTTGGCTTTGAGCTTGAGGCAACTGGGCTTGGCTTGGCTCCTTTATAACCTTGCCCTAGAACCCGCCAAAGCCTAGGGTGTTACAAAACTGAGTTTTGCATTAATCACAATAAAAACAGGCTGTCTTCAAACATGAATTTAAGAATACTAGCGTACTTGGTGCAACCAAGAGATGAAGGTCTCCTTGGGCTGTAGGCCTCATCAAAGACGGACACAGAAAGTCGCAAAACAGCAAAACCCAAAATTAGTCAAGAAAAAAAGTACAATAATTGTCATCAACTAGGATATTGCAAGTTATTGTTGTGAATCGGGGCATTTCCACGAGCAAAAGCGGCTAAGATCGAAAGACTCCTGATAAAATAAGACACAAAAGTAACATTTGCCGTTAAAAAACATAAAGAGTGATAATTAGTAATTACTTTAATTGTTGATATTTTAATTCTATTATTTTATTAATAATTCTATATTTCAAAAAAATATCGGTATCCTGATTTCACTGTCGCATAATAATATTTTAAAATTTGTTCGAAGATTATGTTTTAATGTTTTGTAAAGAAACTAAAACGGACTATATTAAAAATACATAAGAAGAAATAAACTTTTTTAGTTTATATACCATTTTTTTCTTTTACATAAGGGAGTCGGGGCGCTCGGTGATCAAGCTTTCATCACGTTATAATGCGTTATACACCGCCGCCTCCAACATTGAAAACGCGTGGACTTCAACACGCGTGCTACCTATTACGCGTTGATTTTTGAATATTTGTTACTGGATTTAGTGGAAGAATTAGTGGAGGATTGTTAGATAATGATTTAGTGGAGGAATTAAAAGGATTGTGTACCATTTGATCGTGTTGGAGCGACGACGGTGTGCTAAAGAGGGTAGGTAGGTGGTGACGGAACCGGTTGTAGTAAACCCTAGGAGCTTTTTGTATGGAAAGTGATGGGCTTTATTTGGTCCATTTGTTCAAAAATAATTTGTGATCGCTTAAACCGCCATTGAAGATGCAAATCATTTTGACAAAAACAAATTTGAGGTCGCTTAAACCGAACATTGAACTCGTCTTCATCCTCATTTAAGCCCAACCGGTTTAAATGAAATTGTTATTATTAATTTAATAATTTAAAAAATAAAAAAACCATCACTAGTGATTGGCAGCCCTAGTAAAATCCATCACTAGTGATGGAATCAAGCTTAATGACGTGGCGGGCAATTAGAGGTGTACAAATCGGTTTTTTTTTTCAAAAACCGGTTTCGGTTATTAACCGAACCGGTTTTTTCACCCAAAACGAAAACCGGTTTTTTTATAACCGGTTTCGGTTACTAACCAGTTTTTCAAGTCCAAAACAATAACCGGCGTAACCGGTTGGGACCGGTTTTTAATCGGTTTTTGCCAAAAAAAAAAAAACCGGTTTCGGTTATTAACCGGTTTTTTCATATTAAAATTAATAACCGGTCACAAACCGGCGGTTCGGTTATAAAACCGGTTCGGTTATAAAAAAACCGGTTAAAAAAACCGGTTTCGGTTCTAAAACTGGTTTTTTTTGTACACCTCTACGGACAATGATTGGGCGTGGTGAGTGATGGAAAGTGGAGCACCCCTACCCTCTAATTATATTCAAGACAACTGAACCTTTTGTTCATGTGTTTTATAATTATCTTGTAGACAAAAGATCAAATACAAATAACTTTAACATACAAAACGTACGAATTAAAGGTTTTGCTGAAAAAACGCGGTGGCATTTTCACAATTATTTACTCGTAGAGTAAGTATTAAAATTACTCTACAAATGATCTTGTCAGGTAATTTTGATCTTGTAGAGTAATTTTTTAAAATGTTCTTGTAGAGTAATTTTGATCTTGTAGCTTAATTATCAAAACTACTCTACAAGTGTTGTAGAGTAATTTTGATCTTGTATGGTAATTATCAAAATTACTCTACAAGTGTATCAAACTTACTCTGCATCAAAATTACTCTACAAGTGTATTAAAATTACTTTGCAAGTTTATCAAACAACATACAATTCAAAATTACTCTACAAAATCGTTTGTCGAGTAATTATGATACTCTACAAAATTACCCTACAAAGATCAAAACTAACATACAAGATAATTTGTAGAGTAATTATGAGCCCCTACAAAATTACCCCACAAGATCAAAATTATGCTACAAGAACATTTTATAAAATTACTTTATAAGATCAAAATTACCCTACAAGATCATTTGTAGAATAATTTTGATAATTACTCTACAAGTAAATAATAACGATCCATGTTTTTTCGTACGTTTTGTACGATAAGACACTTTGTACGTGAACTTAACTCTTATCTTGTATAATTGTTTCATACCATATGGTTTTAAATTTTAGAGTTAATTACTGTTTTCGTCCATGTGGTTGTCAAAAATCACTATTTTAGTCCATTAGTTTAAAAACTGCAATTTCAGTCCTCGTGGTTTCACTTTCGTGACCATTTCAGTCTCTATACTAACAGAATAAATGGATTGAAATGGTTACGAAAGTGAAACTACAGGGACTGAAATGGTTACAAAAGTGAAACCACAGGGACTGAAATCACAATTTTTAAACTAATGGACTGAAATAGTGATTTTTGACAAACCACAGGGATGAAAACAATAATTAACTCTAAATTTAACATATTTATGATTATTTCATATTAATTTTCAAATTTTATTTTTAAATTAAAGAGAAGGAGGTGTGATCAAAACATGCATTTTTTTTTCTCAATATGTTTTGTTTATTTTTTATTTTTACATAAAGTTTTAAAAAAATAAATTATAATTCCATACACTGATACATGTTCTCCAATTAACTCCATAATCCATATTAACTCTTTTTTTTGTCACGTAACACAAATTTCAGTGATTACTTTTTTGAAGTGGATAATCGGTTTTCTAAAATATTATAAAAGGTGTTGCTAAATGTATTCCTTTTTTTTTTTCAATTTTAACTGGTTGCCCCGTTTAACTGAACTAAGTCAGAATTCGGAATATATAATCATCATTAGCTAAGTTATGGCAAGAAATTGACCGGATTAAAGTGTAAGACATCAATTGAAGTAAGAAGTGTAAGACACTATGGAAGTAAGAAGACGAAGAAAAGCTGTAGGCGCCATTAAAGTGTAAGACATCAATTGAAGGTTTCTTGTTTAACAGAAAACTAAAACACTAAATCTCACAAATCAATGAATGCATTTAGCAACTTGTATTGGTGATGGTCTAATTCATCATCTTTGTTGAAATAATAAAATGTTTAGTTGCATGTATTGTTATATATATGTTGCATATTATAAATAAGTTTCAAAAGATGTATTGTTTGTGTTTTATATTTCATGTATTGATGGGTTGGATGAGTTGGGCTTGGGCTGCTTGATGACAAAAAAGCAAATGGGCTAGATGGGCGGGACGTTGCTTTTAGGAAAAGAAGTTGATGGGCACGAGTTGCAGACGGATTATAAATATAAGTTTGTTAAATAACAAACTAATGATTCACTTCATAATCAGTTTACATTTTTAGATATTCACTTTTCTTTCTTTTCAAAAACTCTCTAAAGAGTCTGTAGATCTAGGATTTTCCTGTCTTAATTCCGTTAGATCGTGTTGAGTTTGATGATCAAGTCATCGTGTTGATGATCTGATTAACAGAGTTTGTTGAGTGTTCTTCTTCTAAGAATTTGTAAGTTGGTTCAAATTGTTTTGTTCAAGAAGTTTAATAAGATCCAAGTTGGTTTTCTTGTTATTAAAGACTCTGAGATACCAAATTTGACATGGTATTAGAGCTCAATGTCTCTTGATTTGTAGTCCTCTTTGTTACTTCATTGATCTTGGGTTGTTCTTCGGTTCTAGGGTTTCCAATAGTAAATTATTCCGTTGTCAAGAAAGGTTTATGTTTAATATGTAAGATTGGAGTTATAAAAAACCTAGATCTATGATTTAGATTCAGTCTATAAGGTCCGCTTCCACGATTTCATCTATATTGAATCTCTTAAGAATAACTTATATAGTCATGATTCAATTCAGATCCACTATCATAGGTAATTATTTATCATGATTATCCAAATTTCCCCAAATCATCTCCCCCATCTATTAACTCTAAAAAACGCTAATTCCTGCCAAATCAACCAAAATTGGGGCTCAATAATCTCTCTCTCTCGAGCACAAATCCATACATCATGGGTCGAATTTCAGTAGAATCCGCAAAGACGGTGTTAGAGGTGGCAGGGGTGGAAGTACTGGAATTCAAAGTGGTCGAATTCTCCAACAATCATCCAATCCACTACAAGAATGGGAATCAGGATAGCTTGGATCACGAGAAGGAAGACACGACATTGTTGGATGTGAAAGCGAAGGAATTGGAGGGTTTGAGTTTGGAGAATCAACGGCTTAGAGATTTACTTGAACATAATTGTAAATTTATTTAGAATATTTTGGAGTCGCCATGCTTGTTGGAAGATTGTCCTCCTCATCTGCGTACACGTATTATGGATACTATTTAATCTCCAAGGTTCTTGAATCAACTTAGGACTCTCCATAAAGATTCAGTTGATGGAATACCTGGTGTTGATCTTCAAGTGGATGAAATATTAATTAATGTTGGGCGTGAAGAACCAAGCTTATGGATTTGGGTAATTGATGAGATGGTACACGGTAATGTTAAAGAGAAGAGTGGGATTGATAGTGATAATTACGTAGTTATTAATTAGGAACAAGTCGTAGGTGGCCCTTATTTTTTCGCTGGTGACTTTTAGGTTCACATATGGGAGATTTGAGATCACTTGGGAAATTTAGGGTTTCGATTCGGATCGGCTGTGGTGTTTTTTTATCCTGAAAAACAGTGGACTACATTTTGAAGTCACTGGTGTTCCAGATTGTGATCAAGATATGTGATTCATGGTTTGGAACAAAACTTATTAGGGTTTATGTATTTCTTTGGGGATCTGAGGTTTGAGTTTTAAAAATAAATTTATGGTTTCAAGTTTCCTGAACGTATGTTCGATAAATCGGTGCCTGTTTTTTTGAACCTAAGGTGTGAAGCTTTGCAAGGAATCTAAAGAACGATTGGAAGTTGTTGTGCTTTATTCTTGAGTTGCAACCCTAAGTGAATGTTGCGACTACTAGAATAAGAACGGAGAAACCCTTGGTAGGGTTTTGAAAACGGGTGAAATTGTTTCATACTCGTTTCTTTGCTGTTATTTTATAATCCATTAGGAATCTTTGACCGGGTTAGGGGGACCGGTTTGGTGATTAGGACATAGGGAAAGCCACACCCTGATGCATTTGTGTGTTGCATTGATTATGTGAATCTGTTTGTATAGTATCTGTGAATCTATTTTGATTCTGTGTTGGTATCTTGTTATTGTGGTTGTGTTAAGTTTTTGGTTTATTATATGTGTTCCATTCTTCTTGTTTAAGTAGTGTTGTGTCTAGGTCTAGCAGGCTCCCACAATAAGACCTGCGGGGGTACCCTTGGGTGATGAACCCCTGTTCGTGCCGTTGTTGTGGTTTCACCATTGTGTGCTTGGATTTGTTTAGAGTCCTATTGACTTAGCATTAATTCTGTGTTCTATCATTTTCTTGATTATTCTGTGTATTATCTGTGATTCTTGTTTGGTATTTTCTGTGTGTTATCAATAATAAAGACACTTCAAGGTTTTTTTCTTGCAACCTTTAAAGTGGTTTAAAAACATAGTTTTTTTTAAATGTTCATGAATTAAGATTTCTTTTTCACACACAAATAATTTAAAAAATTCGTTGTTATTTTCCAAAGTATAAATTTTTAGAAAGTGGTTGTTTTAGCAAGCTGATACTCATGATGTGTTGTTTAATTGTTTTAGGGAGTATTTTCTCTCTAGGTTTTCATCTCGATATCTTTGTTGGTGTGCGTTTGGATCTAGGGTTCTTGCGTATATGGAATCTGTTAGATTTAGCGTAGTCTGATACAGATCATCTTATTGATAACTTGTTTTGTGAGCTAGAGTGTTTAGAGAGTACGTTATTCGTGTTTATTCCAAAATTGATTATTTGAAGGCATTGTTTGGATCATTTTGTATTGCTGATAAATTGGTAAAAGTTTGTGTTAAGAATATAGATTCTTTTTATTAACATGGTGGTTGTTTTTACTCTCGTCAAGATTTGGGGGGGGGGAGGGATGACATCGTCAATCTTGTGTTTGATAAAAGTTGTGTGTTCTCCGTTGTTCTCTTGAGCATATTCACTATTCTTGACCTAAGTTATTGATTTCTATTGAATCTGTTGTAATCATTAGCTTAAAAGTTTGATCATCATAGTGATAAAACGGTGTTTGTTCGTGAGAACTGAATTCTTTTTTATGAGACTTTTGTGTATGTTATTTGAAAATACAGAATACAATCTTGTAGAGTTTTGTACTCATATTGTCTTACTTTCAACTTGTGTCATATGTTTGTATGTCCTGAACTAACGAGTTTGTTTTTTTACTATTGAATGTGTCATGATCGTATGATTTTAATTAGTTTTTGTTAGTAGAAATTTTGTCTTGTTGGTTTCTTTCATACTCTTTTTAATTGTTCAATAAAACTATACATGTGGTATTTTATTGTTGTTTGATCATCATGCATATATGTTATGATTATAGAATCTTGTATTTCTCATATTTTGACTGAAATTCAAGTTTCTGATGTATCAAATGATGTGATTCTAGAATTCAGCCAGTTGTGTTCATTTGTCAAAATTATTTGTGATGTTATGAGTCTATCTAACGTGAACTTTTTATCTTGGATCATGAGATTCGTTTGTGTCTTAAACATTGTTAAACTGTCTACCTTGTAACACCCCACCCGGAAAGGTTGACGTGTCACAATAACATTGGTATCATAAACAAAAGTCATAATTCCATTTATTTATTTAACAGGGATACAACCATGACCACTAAACTTGAGGTTAATTTACAAGCTGACACATTCGACTAGATTAACTAACATCTTTCAAATTTAGTCCTAGGTTTTATTCTTCTCTCTTTGTCTCGCCCGAAGTAACCTGTGAACCAGTATATACAAAAAAGTTTACGAAATGAGCAAAATGCCTAGTACGGAATAATAGGCTCAAATAACAAATGATGCTTAATTTGAAATGTTATCCAGATAGAACTTACGGTAAAATGATACGATTCAAAGTAATGAAATTTCATAAATTAAATCATATGATACAGATGTACCCATGAGTTAAACTTAAAACGTGACAATACACAGGTAGTTACTCCTGCATAATTATCACGTGAGATGGCGAGTTGGCATACTTGGTATCCACCTCCTTAACTTAAATCCTAGGATCGACCCATACCCCTCCTAGTAGGTTTGTACCACACTTGTACCTAGGGATGCGTGAACTGATCTCTCCATCAGGGGAGGATCACATGATGTCGAGGCCGCAACAACATGCCCGTGGGACACTCCATGAGAAGCGACACTCAAAGTATCAGAGTACAAATGGTCTTATTCACATAACTTATAGCAAATATATTATCATAACAATACGTAACATGTATTGGAACATGCGATAATGAGTACAGCTAAACATTATTAGAAAAGGAATCCAACAGACGTTCAAATGAATCAATAATCCAAAGACGTGAGGTGTTTTAAAAGATATATGAACTCAACGGGTTATAACAATTGAATATGAAGCAACAAAGAGAGGATCTGTACATTTAATGTTCCAAGCTAGTGTAAACTTGTTCACAAGCTTTTGTAGTTATCTACACATGAGTTATATATATATATATATATATATATATATATATATATATATATATTTGTTAAAATTATTTCAATGTGTTTGGTTGAAGTATATTTTCAGACAAGCAAAGTTTTCATATTAGCTAATTACTTACAAATTTATGTTTTAATAAGCTTCCAATAATGTATATACATATGCTTATAAACGTTTCATAAATTTGTATATATATTATTAATATTTAGTAATTTACTTTTATCTAATCACTAATCTTATTAATATTAAGACTTAGTAATTATATTAGTATTATGAGTTATGAGAGGTAAATAACAAAAGAACTCGACCGTGACACATCTTTAAATCAATTATTTAAAACTTATTTGGACTTCAAAGGATGTTAATCAAACATAAAGTCTATAACAGGTGGTTGTTAGTTCTTAGGGGGAAGACTTGTGTCGTGGCAGTGTAAGAAACAAGCTTCTGTGTCTACGTCTTTGTGTGAAGTTGAATATATTGCAGCTGGAAGCTGTCGCTCTCAGGTTTTGTGTATAGAACATCAGATGCGCGATTACGGTTTGAATTTCACTCTCACCCTATCATGATAGAAAATAATGACACAATCTCAATAACAAACAATCCTGTGAAGCACAGTCGACAAAACATATTGACTTTCGTAATCATTTTATACGGGATTGTGTTGAAAAGAAATTAATTGAACTACATAGAGTCGACACATTAGACAATCTGACAGATCTTTACACTAAAGCGTATGATAGGGCTTGTTTTGAGAAGTTAGTCAAACTTAACGGGATGAGGAATCCTGAGTAACCAGTTTTTCATAAGAATTTTGAAAGTTTGTAAATATTTAGAAAAATAGAAAACCATAAAGAATAAAAAAATAGAAAATCAAAAACGAGTAGTCACTGTGTGAAAAAAAAAGAAATGATAGTACATCAGCGGGTTAGATCGTCACACTAAAACTTAACTTAAAATTGCTTAAGTGTGATAGTAGCTTCATTATATGATGTACTAGTAGGCAAAAAGCATGAAATAATCAACTTACCAAGGTGTATAAACATAACGAACTGTGTACTAAGACGGTAACACATCAGAGGCATATGGTTTTATAACCTTAAGTCTTGTGTTGATAGATTGTCAAAATCCGAGGTTTTGGGTCTTTATAATGTTATTTCATCCAGTGATATGAGGGTTGTCCTTTTGCTGATCCAGATATATGCTAGCCTAGGCACAACCAATACATCTTAAAAGAACTTAAATGCCAAAAACCTTAACGGAAGATAAACTCAAATTGAGGGAATTCCATTGAGCTACAATGCTTAATTCGTACCTAAATGGTATTTTCCTAACCCTCGTTGGGTATACCATCGCTCTATTTGTTGTACGAAAGTATTGACCTCATCATTAATGGTTTGTGGTTGTAATTAAAAAGGATTAACTCGGTATACTCACCTACTATGAGGAAACTTTGTGCGTACCTTGATCGTGGGGGTATGTCTTGAAGTGGGACACGCTAGTCATACAGTATAACAATACACTTAATCATATCAAAAGGTAATGATACTTGAAATGTTCATGTTATTTGCTTAAGTGGATAAACAATACCGGTAATCGTCTTGGAATGCCTTCATGGAAAATTAAAATAAATAATTAACTACTAGTGTGAAAACAATTAGACTTGGCTGATATGATCTTTTTAACCAGTGATTCTCACAAAACAGAGTGTTTATTTTGTTTGTTCATTTCTTTTTGTTTGTTATTTGCTTTCATAAAAATATAAAAATCCAAAAAGATATTCTTATTCTTTCAAATTCTTAACGTACGAAAAATGGTTATTCGTGGAGGAATTCTTAGTGTAAGGGGTTGACAATGTTGCATCATTGAGTCCTAAATTTTTAAACATGCAGGTTCTAGTGTGTTGGACATACTTAAAAGTCAAATGGACTTAGAAGTCATTTTTCCAATGAACTTAAAACAAATGGATTTTTGTTTAAATTGGCACATTTGTCATACTTTTTGACATCTCTAGATAAGATAATGGTTTATCTACCATTTTTTGGAACAAGTCTGATGGGTTTTTTAGAATGGTTTATCTACCATTTGTTGGAGATGGCTCCTTTGAAGTTTAGGATGTGCAGTGACGCAGAGTAGCTGTGAAGTGATGAATTGCTGTGAAGTTTAAGTGAAGATGAGTCTGATTGGATGATGGTTGAAACCTCCTTTCTACATTGCAGACAGAGTTTGAAGATTGCTATGCAAATGCTGAACTAGAGTTTACTTAAGTGCTAAGGTTTTTGAAGATTTGGTGATTGGATGCATCAACTTAGGGGGGGGGGGGGTTGTTGCTGACACAAGCTATTGAAGCTGAAGTTTCCAAATAACAAAGAATACATGAAGACCACAAGTTGACTAAGACAAAGTTGCCTTGCAAAGCTATTATCGGGGGGGGGGGGGGTTGTTGGTGCATATTTGTGGCAACAGATTATAGTTTTTGGGTCTTTAGATATCTTGTAACTAGTAAAACAATAAGCAGTTAGCGGGTTTAGCTTTGTCTAGTTAGTTAACAATGATTGGGCCAAACAAACCCACATTGGTGGTGTCGTAGGCGAATTGGGCCTGTCCAATTAGCAGGCCTGTGTGAAACCAAGCCCAACATTCATGCTTTGTGTTACATAAACATTGCTATTCATTAGGGTTAGAGTTAAGCACTTCAAAATAGTTTACAGAGAGTTTAGAGAGAGAATTCGTATAGACAGAGGGTAGGACGAATTTATGAAGTGTTTAGGATCTAGGTTGATTGTAAACTACGAGTTTGATAATCAATGAGATCAGTTTAGTAGTGAATCTGTATCTACACGTTTTCTGTTATAATCGGTTAAGATAGACAATTCTGTTAAGATCCATTGATGTTAAAAGGACCTACACGAGTCGAGAAAAGCTCGAAAATGCTCATCTCAGTCTGTAAATGAGCCGAGCTCGAGCTAGGCCTGGCTCGGCTCGTGAAGTTTACGGTTTTCAGTTTTCATAGTAAACGTTGACTTTCGTTCTACACCTTGATACAAGGATTGAAGTGTTTTGCTACATTTATTATGTAAAAAATGTCACACCCCTTTCTGCGGCGGAAGCACGAGGTGTGATCATGAAAGGTTCTCATTGCATACGAAAGGTAAACACACTATATGCTCGAGAATAACTTCAAACATTACATTACCGAAAACATAAGTCAAGTGTTTACAACACATGATAGCATATTGTCTTAAAAGTTACAACTTTATTTAATGATAAACAAAGCGACATCCACGAGCATAAGTAAGACCACGCGCACATCCATCCTAGTTACCTGAAATACATGTGAGTTTTGGAAAAAAACGTCAACATAAAGTTGGTGTGAATTCATGCAGTTTTTGTATTTCACGTTTGTATACTTTATATGAAAACGTAGTTTGTGTCATGAATAAATCAAGTTTTCATAAATAGATCAAGTATTCATGTGTACACCACGTACTCATGTATAATTCACGTTTCTCTTGAGTACCCCATGTACTCAAGTATAATTTCCCATTCTCTTGAGTACCCCACATACTCAAGTATAAATCAAGTTTTAGTATGGTATGAGTCTTTAAGTATACAAAGTATTCTTGTAAGTTACCAGGATTGTTAATGGGTTGCAAGGCCATTAACATGTGACACGACATAGGAAGTCACCAAACCTTAGGCATTTAATTGGTATATTCTGAGACACAAAAGCACTACTCGATTCTCGCCCTCACCGAGAGTGTGGCTGCCCGGCACCCGTTAGATCTAACCTTTTGTTCTGCGGTCTAGGTATATTGTTGATTAATGGTGCTTATGTACCCTATTCGTGACACGATTTCTCGTATCATTTCTCATAACGCATCATACTTGGTTCTCGTTCTCACCAAGTGCGCTTCTCGTATTCTTATATCACATCACACTTGGTACTCGTTCTCACCAAGTGTGTTTCTTGTATTCTTATATCACAACACACTTGGTACTCGTTCTCACCAAGTGTGCTTTTTGTTATCATACCATTTGTTAAACATAAATTAATTGTAACATGTATTTCACCCCCGAAGTTATAAAACTGAAAACAGTTAAGAGAAAAGGGGGAGAATGAACTCACAACTTTGTGTTCCTTGCGTCGTAAACTTCACCGGGTTTGCTTTACCTAGCGTCGTGACCTAAACGTGTTTTCTTAACGTTAGTCACTAGACTTGTATCGCACAAGTACAATCACTCTCTTTGGTGTATATATTCTTGTGTTAAAGATATTTTATATTTTTAACTAAGTATCTTACTTATATTATTTTCTCTAAAATTAATATAAGTATCTCGTGTTTTGCACTTTGCACCCGAATTATGTATCTTGTATGTTGTATGTGTATTTTTATGTTTATACTCCTCATGAGTACTTGGTGTATTTTTAAGTTTTAATACACTAGCACGTATAACACATACTATATACACTTAGCACAAAAGTTGGTGATAAAATAATATATATTTTGCTCTCAAAAATATACATACTTATATCTATTTTTATTGTTAAAGAAATCCTCATTTCTTATCACCAAAAAATAGGGAAACCTTGGCAATACCCTTAAATACATTTTTAGGGAATAAGTTTATCAAAAACTTATATTTTCTAGGTGTCAAAATTTATAAAAATTTTGACAGAGTTTCCCCTAAAAATGGAGGTTTCCCATGTTTTCAAAACATGTGTTTATTTTCTTTTAAATTGTCAACAATCATCAACAATAATCACTAATTTCTCCATTTCATGAACTTGAATATTTACAAAAATGTGTAGTAACTTACTAGCACATTTTGTAAGTCTTTCCATTTCTAAAAATAAAATCATTATCTTGAAAACTTTATTTTTAAAGAATATGAAGTTTTACAACTTCTAGTCGGTATTTACGAAAATTATTTCTTTGTTAAAACTTTTGTTACACAAGTGTCCACGCACTTGTTTGTTCACAAAAACACCTCTAGTTCATGAAAGATCCGGTTTCAAAACATGCTTTTGTCTTATAGTTGGTTTTTCGAAAATACCACTTGTAGATCTTTAGATCTACTAGTTTAGAACTCCATTTGATAAGAAAAATTGTTTTTACACAAGTTCATGTTTAATAGTAGTAGTGTTCATCATCTAGTCCTTTTCATACTTTAACATACTCTAGCTCATGTTCTATGAACATAACCTAGCCGGGTTAGATGACGATCCGAACTACTACTAGCTTTAAACAACACAAAATAATCATCACAAAACAAGTTTAACAAGTTTTACACCATTACTTTCCTTTTATCCATCAAGTTCATCATTTTACAAGACTTTTAGTTGGTGATCTCTAGTGTTCATGATTTTTAGCCATTAAATCATCTATTAACCATCATAAACAAGAACAAGAAGATGTTTAGAAGCACTTACTACTAGCACAAGGCTAGGGGAGTTCAAGAGGACAAAAGAGGTGAATAAAAGCAAATGGAGAAGGTCCTTCAAGATCTGTTGCTTGCAACCTTCCTAAATAGGCTCGAGGCACCTTTGAATCACCTTGGAATGCATTAGAATGGATTGAAGATGAAGGTGTAGGGAGGAGGTGCTTGGGCTGTGAGCTAAGGGAGGGTGAAGGAGAAGGTGTGGTGTGTTGTTATGAATGAGAAATGATCCACAAGGCTTACTTATAATCCATGTCTTGGGTTTTTCCATTGGTTTTTGTGTTCTCTACAAGGGAACAAGGTCTTTTAATTTAATCAAAAGAAATCACAAGGTGGATTCCTTGTCTATAATCGGTCATGGGGGGAGGGAGCATCTAGTTGCATTTCAATTCCAAGTTACACAATTTAGTTACAAGTTAAGCATTAGATTTAGGGGTTTGAGTATGTCAAATAATATATAGTGCGTTAGGGTGTTCGTGGACCCCATCTAGCTTAGAAAAATAAAAACAATGCTTCTAGCATTATTTTGGTGTTCCGGGTAATATCCGGTTGTTCGGTTAGGTATCGATTCGTTAAAGTGCTAAATTACACTTTTTAGTGTCTTTTAAGTATCTTTCTTGTACCCTAACAATTCCCAACACCTAGGGAAGTATTCTGGATAATTAAACGACATTTTTGCATAATATTTCAGTGCCAAAATGCTGATTATAACTGAATTATGTAAATTTCTGCACTTAAAGTGCGTTTCGGGTGCTTTTTAGTGCTTATTTTTGCTTTCGTAATGTATATATATTAACCCTTGTATGTACTCTTGGGTTTTAATGTATTTTTGTTATTGGACCTACACCTAGGCTCCAATTTTATTGTCTGACTGTTTTCTGCAGTTCCCTTGACACAGTGGGTCTTACCGGTGAGTTTATTAATATTTCTGACGCAACGCTCTCGTTTTTGCATAAAGCAATATTTTGTAGTATACAACGTGCATGAATTCACTTGTTTAGCATCTAATCAGTCAATGTTAGCATTTAGGCACATAATTGCAGTCATTAAATAATAATTAAAGTGTACGGAAGTTACCGATTTTGTGCCAGTTGTCACAACAAACACTTTCTAGAATATTTGAACGGGAACTGACTTTTGGAGATTTATACAAATGTAATCTGAAAACTAAGTTGTAACGCTGCATGTGTTTTTAGTGAAACATAGAAGAGAAACTTTTCAAAGGATTTGTTTTTACGCATAATATATATTTACATATGAGCGCTTTTGATTAAAAATCTCACAAATAATGTTTTGTGTCTAATATAAACAATGAAATACTTGTATTATTATACCGTTAATATACCTGTCCAACGGACGAGTATAGAACTAATTGGTAGTATATACTAAAATAAATTTAATAATTCTTTTGAGATTTAGCTAGTTTGAATATTTTAACTTTTTTATAAACATTTTAGTTTTTACACATATTTGACATCTTATTATGGAATAAAGTTTAGAATTATTAACGCCGGTAACTTTAAAAAAATCTTATACTTATTACCAAAGTCATATAACAGAATGAAAATTATTCAAAAAAAAAAAAAAAAAATACATCAAAGAAAAGTCTTTTAAAACTCCAAAAATAAGTCTCTATAATTCACCAAATTCACATATGTCTAATTGTCTATGATTATCCAAATCACTTGAAAGCAACCAAAATATTTTTATTATGATTTAGCTTAAAGTTCTGCCTAACCCAAAATCTCATCACTCAAGTGTGGTTTGCGTATATTTCCATTTAAGTTTAATAATTGGCCATTTTCTTCGATTTTACCCATTAATTATTCTTTCAACTTTTTACGTGTTACGAACAGTTTTATTTTTAATACATGACCTTATGATAATTGATACTTAATTAAAAAACAAGTTAATTACATAGTTAGTCCCTGTAGTTTACAAAAACTAACAATCTAAGGTACTAATAATTTAAAATCACTTCCTGGGGTATAATTTTTTCATTTTCTAACATGTGGGGGTATTAATTACATAGAAAATTACATAGTTAGTCCTTGTGTTTTACATAAATTAACAATTTAAGGTACTAATAGTTAACCAGGGAATTAACGTTAATACCCCCACATGTTAAAAAATGGAAAGTTAGTACCCTAAGATGTGATTTTAAATTATTAGTACCTTAAATTGTTAGTTTATGTAAATCATAAAAATTAACTATGTAATTAACTATTAAAAAACACAGAAAACAGTATCATATTCATTTATAATTTATTCAATAAACCAAGTCCACTAAGGCTATGAACTTCTCAAACACAACGTAGATATGATACATATTTATTCTAAAGGAGTTCGGTCCCCACTTCATTTGTAACTCGCATACCATTGAACACTCTGCACAATCAAAACAAAATATAAATTATCATCACAAGATAGTTAAGAAATATTGAATAAAAGAGATAATAATATTTTAAAATTTTACTATATTATTTAAGTGATATGATTATGTGCTCACGTGGAACAGTCGACAGTGGAACTAATTGGTACGCTGATAGTAATTCCACATTTATCAGGAAGGGCCTTAGCAGTATCCTCCCTAACTTGATACTCAATTGCTGCTTTTTTTGCGCAATTGCACGCGGTTTGCCTATCGGACCTGGTTGAGACCTTGGCTTGGAGAGCCGTCAACCCGATGCAACAATCGGGTAATGGGGTTCCACCTGTTTTTAGGTAGCTTAAACATGGTGCAAGCAAACGGTCAACTTCTTCACAAGTAATGGCTTCGTTTGGCTGCACCATGAACCCCACTATGGCTAGCATTGCCAACACAACTACCACGACTCCTTTCATCTTTGATGGTATGTGCTAAAAGTACGAGTTAGCAAGACGAATTTATAGCGTGAAAGAATGCAACACCCGATCGAAGATAAGAGTTTGATAAGCGGTGGCATTACTTTTATTTTAAGTGTTTTAGTCAAGGAAACGTGACAAGATTGAGATGAATTTATTCGTAGTTTGTCTTTTTATCGTTTTAAGTTGTATATATATCGCTTGCGTGACATATGACGCTCGTCTATTTTAAGTCACACGTCTAAAAATAGTCAGCTTAGTGATACATTTTTGATGTTTTGAAACACTTTTTTTCTGTTTGAAATGTTATTGTTGCATCATCATGGACGGTCGCTACATTGCCATTAATTACTAGCTTAATAGTTAGTTTTTTGCTTGATGTAAAAGTTATTAACTTTGACAAAGGTTTAATTATTATATTTGATTTTCTTAGCAAGATTTATTTATTCATAATTTCCGTGTAAGCCTGAACATGGAATTACCGATCTATCTTAATTGAAGAGTTCCTGTATAAGACACAATTCCTGTATGAACGATAGGAGACACTAAGAATCATTGATCTCCTAAGATTAATGCTACAAATAAAGTAGTGACATTTTCATAAATACGAGGTTAAAATAATTGAAGAAAAAAAATAAAGAAAAGGTATTCTAGTCTTTTCTCACTTGAATTCCTTCCCCCATTTATTTTCAAATGGCTATAACTTTTTCATACGTAAATATTTTTTTTTTAAATTACACCTTATTAATGAACATTTCGTTCTCTTTAATTCAAGCAGTCTATTGCTATAATTTTTCTTAAAAAAATTACAGGATTTTAAATACTCATTATGAGATAAACACAAAGTTATTTGAGAGTACCACTATCATCCAAACAAAAATTTCTAACGAGCTACATATTCATTTTACATATATAATTTTTTATTTAATTTATGTAAAGATAAGTAACATATAAAAAGTAAATAAAATAAAAAAAATGATTGGTTACATTATATATCTAACGAGTTGACGCTAACCCGTGTGTTGTGGCGGGATATTGGTTATAATCTTTCATTTTCGTCAAGCCTTGGGGACAACTAGGTATAAACCACATGACCCATTTGTGTAATTAACTCTTTTTTTTAACATTTAATAAGTTATTGAGTAAACTGCAATTTTACCCCCTGTGGTTATATGTGATTGGCACTCTTACCCCCTCCCAGGAAAATTTTGCTGTCTTACCCCTCAACTATTGAAAAACTCTGCAATATTACCCCCCGATGTTAAAATTTGTTTAAAGTCAAGCTCACTTATTAACGGTCAAAGGGTATTATTGTCTTTTCCACTTGTTTTTTATAGCTTCCTCAACAAAACACCCTACATAATAACTTTCATTTCAACCTTACCCCCTAAGTATTCCCCCTATCCCATATCTTTTCTCCGGCGACAACAGCTCAGGCGAACACACCACCGGCGGCGACATCTCGGGCGATCACACCACAGCTCATCGAAATGCCGATCTCCTCGACGATCAGATAAATGTTGAGCCACATGTCAGGTATAATCGAACAAGGGTTTACTGTTCATTTAGTTTTTTATATGAATGATTGAAACACGGGAATCACAGTGTTTGATATGAAACAGGGGTTTGATATGAATGATTGAAACATGGGTTTGACAGGTATAGTCGAACAAGGGTTAGTTCATTTTGATTTTGATATGAACGATTGAAACAGGGGAATCACAATGTTTGATATGGAACAAGGGTTTTTATATGAATGATTGAAACAAGGGTTTGACAAGTATAATCGAACAAGGGTTTAATGTATCACAGGGGTTTAATGGATCACGGGGTTTAATGTATCACAGGGGTTTTATTACAGTTGTATTTTTGTAATCTGTGTTTGCAGTTAACATGAGGATGCATGTATGTCACGGCCCCCGACCCGGTTTAACCCGTTTCAGGAGCCGCGGGACAGAAATCCCGTGATATTTATTTAATTGAGTTTAGCAGCGGAATTTTTTAACATCAGGATCGTTTTAAAGCTAAAAACTTTTTCCGATTATTTCATTTCATAATTCGGGACAAAACCCCGATAATTTACAATAATAAGATTTTTCTGACAATCTTTATTTCAAAACATATTTCTTTATTTTATATTGAGCCACTATCGTAAGCTTGAAATGCTCCTCGGCACTTTTCCTGAATTACAGTAGATCACCCGAAACATGTTTTAAAAAGGTTTTGTCAGCGAGGAAATACTGAGTGAATCATTCATTTTACTGAAAATGACACATTTATTATTATTCACAGTGTTAAGATCTTTTACGCATGTTTCTGATATCAACCAACTACCCACAGTATTTGTCACTCGATCGGATCTGTGACAGTGGTCATATCACCATTGGCTGCCCCAATGAATGACGTAAATCAATTAAAATTAGGTTCGCCCACCTAAAATGATTTAAACTGTAGTAATGTGCACAATACCCCACATACTGGCTGTAATTTGGTGATTACATCAACTTAATCACTGTAATTATAATTCTGAAAATAATTTGGAGTATTGTAAAATAGTTGATAAAAAGAGAATGACTCACATTGCAGATTTAATACGGACAGAATATGATTTAGCCTCGTTAACCTAATAGTAATAATAATGCACACAAAACTGGGTTAGTGATCAATACAGCAGTCACGATAACTCACGAGATCAAATTCTCACAATGAACGACAAAGTGCAATATTTAAACATTCATCGATTTAACGACGAACGACAAAGTATAACCCTGATGTGGGCGGCACTTAAACATTCTTTGGATATATTGATCTCGGAAAATGAATCGTAATAGCGATCGAGTAATTACCCTGTTTTGCGGCAGCGATTCGAGTGCAGTGTGTGTGTTTAATAGTAGTATTTTGGTGTTAATTCGACGTACAGACAACAATTGAACGTCGTTGTCATTTCTAATTTCAAGTCCCAAGGTCGGCTATTTATAGCCAGAAAATAGCCCCGCTTACGGACCGCATGCTTCAACCCTTACGGTCCGTAAGGGAAGCACATATGCTTACGGTCCCTAAGGCATTTTCCTTTACGGTCCGTAAAGGGTGCAGTCTATTTACCTAGACTAGCTGGAAACGGGACTAGCTTGCATGAATAATCAAAAATTCGATTTGCAATTGTGACAACGGATTTTATTGATAATTATCAATTAGGTTTTACCCCCCCTGAGTTTTAGGGGCCCTGATCCTAATTCTGATTGTTCTGAAAATTTTAGGGTTAGTGCGGAATTACTTGGGTGTCTCAATTAGGGTTTCCTTATTGATTAATTATCATTCTAATTATGAATTTTAATGAGAGTTGTTACAATGTAACAGTAAGAACGATTGTGTTCTCCATGGTGGTCAAAATGCGTGGCCGCCCTTTCCTGCACTTCCAATTTCCCCCTCAGCAGGAAATGGTTGCCCAGTTATGTTGTTCCTTGTGTTTTGATATCATGTGTATGATAACTGTATGCAGACTAATATATAATGTATTTATGTAGGCTAACTGTAGGTATGTAGACTCTATTCATGTTGTTTGATATGCATTATGTTATCCAACTAGCTATGTTGTTCCTGTTTGATTGTGTTTTGATATTATGTTTGTTGTTTGTTGTTTGATTTGCATTATAACTGGTATGCAACTGTGTTAAATTTTGATGATCAGAGTTAAATTATTAAATTTAGATGATCACATGCAGCATGTTAGACTTCTTTATAAGGTCAAAATGACCATTTATATCATGCGCAACACTACAGCAGGTTAGACTTATTTATAAGGTCAAAATGACCATTTATTTCATTGGCAGCATGTTTGACTAATTTATAAGGTCAAAAATGACCATTTAACTGTGGATCAGAGTTGATCACAGTGGATCACAGGCATGTAACTATGATATAAGGTCAAATATGACCATTTAACTATGCATATAGTGGATCAAAAGCATGCAACTATGTTATAAGGTCAAAATGACCGTTTAATTTTGGTTGATATTATGTGTATTATAACTGTGAATCACAGTTATAAAAAAGGATCAATTTAGATGATCACAGTGGATCGCATCAATTGAAGTATGTTAAATTTAGATGCTCACAGTGTTAAATTGCTAAATATAGGCGGGAATGGATTCGTTTCTACAGGCTTTGACTTTGCCTGGTCAAACATTTTAGGCGGGAATGGTTTCGTTTTCTGCACTCTTACCATTAATATAAAAAAACAAACCTTACATAACTTAAAAAAAAAACTAGTTTGGGAAAAATAAAAAAATCCAAAGAATTCCATTTTTAGCGATCTTTTCTTTTATTTGACACAAAACTGGACGGTCTTCTTCCGGATACAAGTTGATATCGCCTGTCATTTTCTCTCTTTCCTTTAGTTCTACCACCTCTTGCTTCAACCGAACCCGTTCGTCAACTTCACGTTGCTTCGCTTGTACCTTTTGGGTTGTGACCTCGGTATATGCTTTGAACTGGGCCATCAAGCCGTCCATTTTCGAACCGCCCCCCACTGTGGCTTGTTTTTTTGCAGTCGATGCCTTTTTGGCTTTGTCCCTGCCCGGGGGACGTGTATCCTCTTGAACTATGTGTTCTTCTTCATCAAATTCCGACTCTTCGTTTATATTTATCTGACATCATGCGTCCGAGCCCCCTGCACTATAACTTCCGATCTCCGAGGTTTTTGTTCGTTTAGCGATTACAACCTCGTTTGGAACCAGCGCCCACTTCTTATTGGTTCGCATAACCTCCCATGCCCTAACGTGTAGGAAAAACAATCTGATGCTCATCTTCATATCTACGCATCGCCTATTTAAAAACATCTTCGTCACTCCACCCACTAGGACGATTAACATATAAATTATTATATGCCCCGGCAAATCGGTTCACGACCGGATGCACCTTTCGCCACTTCAAAGCAACGGAATTGGGATCGCGATACGGATCTTGTTCCATAATCGTAAGGAACTTTGCTAATATTTCTTTCCAAAAACCGTCGCCGGTTTGGTTGTTACCTATATTTTTAGAATGTAACAAAAGCTATATATTAAGAAATGTAAAGTTTATATATTTTTAGTATAAAATTTATATATTTTTACATACCAACAATGGGCATTTTGACGTGCTAATCCACACCTTAGCTAACGCCTCCTCCTCGATCTATGGCCCAGGTTCTGGCTTGGCTCTCGAAGGTTGATCATTGGCTAGACGAACCACTTGCTTCCCTTTTTTTCCGTTTCGAGGTTTGGGGTTGTGTCTCCCGAACAAATGTCACACCTGCTCATTAGCGGAAGCGCGCGGTGTGAACTTGATTAGTTCTCATTGCATACGATATAAGTAAACAGCTACATGAATAAAAACATACGATGTTCATCCATTGATATAATAAAAATATTACACATCATAAGTTTGTTTAAAATGCCAAACGACATAAGTTATAAGTTTTACAAAAGACGAGTTAAACACCAGTTTAAAACATGAGGCTTTGCATCCTATATCTCATTGAAGATGAGATATATGGACCAAACCCTCCAAAAGGGATGACATCGATGACTTGTACTCCAAAAGCTTCATAGTAAACACCAACACCCAAGTTTCATTAGTTTCCTGAAATACATGTGAGTTTGAAAACATCAACAAAAGTTGAGCGAGTTCATGTGTTTTATGTGTAATGCGCATCAAATGAATCTCAAAAACATTTGAAAGTTTAGTTTATAAGTAGGTATGTAAAGCGTCTATGAACATGTTGATCATTAATGTTTTGCAAGGACATTAATATATGTGACGACATAGGAGGTACTCAACCCGCGTAGGCAATTTAAGTGTCGAACTCTCGACGATGGACACAACAGCACTCTAGTGGTCACCCTTGGACCGTGAGTGGGGCTCGCCCGTACCCATTAGATCTAACCTTTGTTCCTTGGTCCTCAAAAGGATTAATGGCACCTCAGTTTCAGCCTATGCTCACATGATCTAAGAGTTCATTCCATAACTTAATCATACCTATGTTTGACATGTATTTCCCCCCCGAAAGTTGTAAACCAAAACGTTAAAAGAAAAGGGGGACATGAACTCACAGTATTGCGTCCAGCAATAAGCTCTAGCAACCGTGTTCCGTAAGCGTGAGTCAACCTACAAGGGTTCTAACTCATTAGACACGTCGGTCTTTCCTAGACCTTGTACTCGTTGTTCATCTTGAACGTTTATTGTTTTCATTTTGTTTTTGGAACGCTTGCGTATTTTTAGTAATATGTTGGCATTCGTTTCAGGTGTATGCTTTGGTTCAAGACTTTATATTTGTTACACAAATATAAGTGTATGTCTTTATTCGACAAAAGTGTTGAAAATATTTATTTTTAGTGTCGAAATACGTTGTCGTATGTATACAACCTTAGTGAGAGAGTACACTTCAACAAGTGTATGTGAGTATATCATCGTATACTAGAGTCTTTTATACATATACATATACCGTATGTATACTTGTATTTGTGTGCTTTAAACGTGTACGTATACCGTATTTATACGGGTAGGTATACCGTATTTATACGGGTAGGTATACCGTATTTATACGCGTAGGGATATCGTATAATACGTGTAGGTATACCGTATTTATAATGTATTTTTATAATATATATTTATAAAAATTATACATGTATTTTACTTTGGGCTTAGCCCACCATTTAGGGCTTGGTTCATACCTTTAGCCATTGGGCCTCAGTCCATGACGTTAGTGGGCTTAGTCCATTTTAATATTGTATTTGGGCTTAGCCCATTTTATTTATTAGAGTGGGCTTATTTAGTGTTTATGGAATGGGCCTTTGCCCATGTATTCAAGATGTTAGGCCTAGCCCAATATGTATGTTATTTTAAGCCCATATTAGTTGTTTAGCCCAATATTTATGTTTATGCATTTTTGGTAAACTTTTACTAATTATACTAGGACTTTTATAACTATACTTAGTGTTATTTGCATTAAACTTTCCGGCTTTTCGTTGTTGGTATTGTATGTTAAGTGCCTAAAATATTTTATTTTAGACTTGTCATAACGTTTGGTTTATATAATCTTTTGTGTTGAAATTGATCATTTCATCGAT
This sequence comes from Helianthus annuus, assembly GCF_002127325.2. Classification (NCBI taxonomy): domain Eukaryota; kingdom Viridiplantae; phylum Streptophyta; class Magnoliopsida; order Asterales; family Asteraceae; genus Helianthus; species Helianthus annuus. Next base: position 120,034,156 of record NC_035447.2, on the reverse strand, counting down.
AAAGCAAAAGGTGTCACCGGATGTCCGTTGTTTGAGATTCGTCGTCCGATGTTCGTGCCTTGAGTTTTGGTATCACACAAGTGTATATTTTTAGTAAGCGTGAAGGTTCGCGACCGTTGTTATATTCGCAAGTATTCGTGAGGTTTTCGTCGTGGTGTAAGTGTATATTTTGCAAGGATTCTATGTATTATTTTTGGTATGTATTTCTCCTACTACTAATACATACATACATTACACAAGTAATATACACCAATAGAGTATTTAGCATATGTATATATAATTTTCCAAAAATTATATTTATTGTTTTATTTAAAAACTTTACCCACTTTTATGTTAAAAAAATATCTTTTTGTGTTTATATAAACTCTTGGATGGTTAAGACTTAACCATTGTCATTAGGGTTCGTCTAATCACGATTAAGGTCGTTAATCGAAATTAAAGTTACTAATCACGATTAACCATGCTAATTACCCCGTTAATCTCATTTTAATCGCGATTAGATATTTATAAAATTTCGTCATAGTTTCCCTAAACTATGGCATCTTTCCCATGTATTCAAAACATGTTTAATAACCATTTTTAAATTTCCAAATCATCATCAATGTATTAATCTCCTCAAAATACAACTTTAAGTAAACAAATTTCTACTACTATTTTCTTAAATCATGAGCACTTATATATATAAAGTTTATAAAAAAAATCCAACACTTTTATGTCTTGAAATCCAAGACTTTTAAGTGTAGTTTTCATAACCATTTATTAAATCACTTGTTTTTAGTAAAAATTCACACTTATTAGTCCTTAATCATCAAGTTTAGTCCTTTAAATCTTTAATCTTTCAAGTTTAAGCACATATATATATGTAAAGCTCATGAGTTTAAGGGTGATGATCTTTCTTGATTTAAACATCTAGTTGTTTAAATCATATTTTTAAGCCAAATATAACAAGATCATCACTTACTTAAGTTACTACACTAAATAAACAACATGCTCAACTTAAATTATAAGTTTAAACAACTTATTTTAACCAAGATAAACAAGATCATACAACTCATACAACTCTATAACACATAATAATCACATAATACTTCACATTTAGTAAGTTGTTAAGTTTTGGTTTAGGGTTTTAAGTGGAATTTTTCTTTGATTTCAAGATGATCAACAAGTACTTTAATAATCTACATATGATAACAAGCTTAAAAATGATAAGTAAGAGGCTTACCACTTTGCAAGTGTCCTAAGATGATTATTTAGAAAAGATTAAGCTCCAAACAAAGCCCTAAGCGTGCTCCATGTGTTCTCGATGCTTAGAAGGTCTTAAAAGGACTTGATTTATATGAAATTATGGTGTCTTTTAGTTGAAAATGGTGGGTTAATGTGGAGTGTAGTGAGCCGACATCTAGGGGAGGTGGAGGAAGGGATGTTGGTGATTGGTTTTTGGTAAGAAAGATAGGTGAAGAAGTGAGATGGATGGTATGGTGTGTATGGTTTTAAAATCTTGTAAATTCATTTGTAATCTTCACCACCATACTCTTCTTAGATTTTCAACATGTTGGTTACTTGTGGGGGTCCACCATGACCGATTGGGGGGAGGGGGTTATAAGTTTATATTATTTTTTTTTTAAAAAAGGTTTACATAATAAAAGTTGTAAAGTTTGTAAGTTATTTAGGGGTTTAAAAGTTTAAGGTAGTTTTTGCACCGTTAGCGTAACGGCAATAATTTTGACGTCAAAATGTGGTTAACTAGTTCACTAGATGATTCGTTTAGTTGTTTTGGTGGCGAAAAAGTGGTTAACTAGCTCGTTGGCGCAAAAATGGCGAAGTTGTGATTCTTATGACGTAGTACCGGAAAGTTGTGATTTGAATATCCCATTGGTATCCATAAGCCTTTTTAAGGTGTATACATTAGTTATAATCCTCACGGACACTAAAATGCTAGATTCTACTGTCGCGGACATTTTATTTTGGTTATAATATGGCGCAGAGCGAACAACTTAAAAAAAATATACATTTTTTTTTTGTTTGCATGTTTTATCGTTTGGTACCTCTAGTTAGGTTTTTTTTTTTTTTTGTTATATTCCAACTATAGTATTTTTTTTTATGTCATTCGTTGCTTGTTCGGACAGTTTCAGAACTGGCTGGCATGAATAGTGTGCTCAGGTGAATAGTATTTTCAGCATTATGCCAACATATTAGGACATAGTTTGCGGTTTTCTCGCGACCTGGCGATTGTGTTAATATTGTTTAGCATTTTTAACCATGTCCTATGATTGCTAGAACTTATACGATCTAATCATGCAATAATTAAATCGTAAAGAGAGAAATTAATGTTAAATCAAGTGTTTAAGTTGTACGGAATTACCATTATTTTTGCCAGTTGTCACAACAAATTCTTCAACTTCATCTTCTACGGGTTCAGACGATTCTACCGGTGGTGGTGAAGGTTGTGGTTGCGATTGAAATTGTGAGTTGAACGGGTTTCGCATTAGCATTTGTTGCTAGGTTTTTGATGTGCTAAAAGTAGTTTAATAAAAACAAACTAAATTAATCTAATCTAGACACTAAGTAATACTCTAGACTCTCTAAAACTCGTTAAGCTACTAACCGGCAAATGAATCGATCGACTTTAGTAAAGCTAAGTAAGTTTGGATATCGAACCCACGAGACTCTATTTAACTACGTTAACTACTATATCTAGACTGACACTGACGCGACAATAACCATTTTTATGTTTAGGGGGGGTCTAAATTTCCTAAAATTGCAATTAAATTAAATTAACTAAATATATTAATCACGAACTAACTTGGGTTTTACTCAGATGGTGGAAGCCACTACCTAGACTGGAATCCTGGTTTGCATTAGTAGTGATATTATTAGGATATTAGTTATTTTGGAACCGTGATCTTCTAATACTAAACATGTTGAAATACCGAACAAGACCCCCGACCCTTCTCAGGAAGACACTTATGGCACTCTAAAGGCTGTTATGAACACCGGTTGGTCTAGACTCCCTCACAGGACATCTAAGGGGTTTACGAAAGTACCCTAATTCGATTTACCCCCTCACAGGCTATAAACCTAGGATAGACTCGAGTTCTCAATTTGACTTGTTAGACAAAGATCAATAGGGAAACTAGTTCAGACTCCTCATGAAGCTCCTACCTAGCAATTTAATGACTTAGACCTAACAATAACATCGCACCTCACAGCTATTGAGATTAGTAAAACACTTAAATTTATTTGATTACCGAATATCAGTTCTAAGCTATATTGGCCAATTAACCCTGAAGATCACAATTAAAAATCATAATCTAGGATGAACCTATTCCATAAAGACATGTACCATAATTCACACGAAGCAATAAACAATATTCAAACAATTTTTAAGCATGCATATACATCAAAACAATAACCGAGTCGACTACTTTCGCAAACAATCCATAAATAACCAAATATCCATAATAAAAATCATAACTTTACAAAACCGATCAACCAATCATAGACATTGAACAAATAAAAAACAAAGTATTTTCAATAATAAGAAACATAATCAAAGTAGAAACGAAGAATAAAGACACACGAATAGCAGAACAACGACCCAGATGACTTCTTAAGCTTCAAGACTTCAATCGGTTGCTTCTGGCTCTTGAAAACGCTCCAAAATATGTCTAAAATTCGCCCAAGATGATGCTAATTCGTAATTAGGTTAAAGTTGAAGTTAATGATCTATTTAAACTTAACCTTTGACACAATTCTGTTCGAATGCCAGAGAATTGCCAACATTTAACCTCGTCGCGCTACGCGACAGTTATTCACCTTAGGCTTCGTATAGCGCCAAGCCTCAAATATCCATTAATTATTATTTTAATGCTCGCGCTTTGATGTGTGTTGGTGTATATATAATTTAGATGTATAATTAAGCCCTTTTTACACCTTTAGCCAAGTTTTAAATTTATAAAATACGATATTCACTAACAGTAAACACACATATGGGCAAGTGCACCCATCGTGGACGTAGTATAGTGTTGGTAAGATACCGAGGTCGTCCAAGGACACAAGAGCTGTCTTGTGGACCTTCCAGTCCGTAACTTCAACAGGTTCTTCAGTAAATTGAAGTTTGTCGTTGACGTGTATCTCATCTGCTGGAATGGCAAGCGTCTCTTGTGTAGGACTTTTCTTGAGATTTGACACGTGAAACGTGTCGTGTACACTGCTCAGTTCTTCTGGTAGTTCTAACTTGTATGCAACAGTTCCGATCCTTTCCAGGACTTTGAAGGGTCCAATGTAACGTGGGTTCAACTTTCCACGTTTACCAAATCTTACTACACCCTTCCAAGGCGAGACTTTTAGCAATACCATGTCTCCGACCTCGAAATCTAATGGTTTGCGACCTTTGTCGGCGTAGCTATTTTGTCTATCGCGAGCCATCTTGATACGGTCTCGTATCTGCATGATCTTGTCTGAGGTTTCTTGGACCAAATCTGGACCAATGAGTTGTTTATCCCCGGTCTCCGCCCAACATAGCGGGGACCGACATTTTCGCCCATATAATGCTTCAAACGGGGCGGCCTGGATGCTAGTGTGATAACTATTATTGTACGAGAACTCCACTAAGGGCAAGTGAGTATCCCAGTTTCCACCCAAATCCATCACACAAGCACGTAACATGTCCTCCAAAGTTTGTATCGTTCGTTCACTTTGGCCGTCCGTTTGAGGGTGAAAGGCCGTACTAAGGTTCAGTTGGGATCCAAAGGCCTTTTGGAATGATTGCCATATCCTAGACACAAATCGACCATCTCGGTCTGATATAATAGAAACAGGCACTCCATGTCGTGCCACAATCTCCTTGAGATATATTTCGGCCAGTTTCTTGGTGCTATCCTTCTCACTGATCGGTAGAAAATGTGCGGACTTTGTAAGTCGATCTACAATTACCCAAATCATATCATGGCCTTTTGAGGTTCGAGGTAGCTTAGTAATGAAGTCCATCGAGATTTGTTCCCATTTCCATACGGGAATTTCAGGTTGTTGGAGCAACCCTGAAGGCTTTTGATATTCCGCCTTGACCTTGGCGCAGGTAAGGCAGTTACCGACATAAGCAGCAATGTCGTTTTTAAGCTTAGGCCACCAATAAAATTCTTTTAAATCTCGGTACATCTTATCCGAACCCGGATGTATAGAGTACCTTGACTTGTGTGCCTCGTCCAAGATAATTGTTCGCAGTTCGCCAAAGAACGGGACCCAAATTCGTTCCATAAAGTACAGTGTTCCATCCTCCTTTGGCACCAATTGTGCCTCCATTCCTTGTAAGGATTCGGCTGGTATATTTTCTGGTTTAAGCGCCTCTTGTTGAGCATCGTGAATCCGAGAAGTGAGATCATTATGTATGGTCATCTCCAAGGCTCGCACCCTTAGAGGTTTAATACGTTCCTTGCGGCTCAGGGCATCCGCCACAACGTTCGCTTTGCCCGGATGATACTTTATCTCACAATCATAATCGTTCAATAACTCGACCCATCGTCGTTGCCGCATATTTAAATCTTTCTGATCGAATATGTGCTGCAAACTCTTGTGGTCTGTGAAGATTGTACAACGAGTACCATATAAGTAGTGACGCCAGATCTTTAACGCGAATACCACCGCACCTAGCTCCAGATCGTGCGTGGTATAATTTTTCTCATGCACCTTTAATTGACGAGACGCGTACGCAATGACTTTGTCCCGTTGCATCAACACGCAACCAAGACCTTGATGCGATGCATCACAATAAACCATGAAGTCATCGGTACCGTCGGGTAAGGCCAAAATAGGCGCGTCACAAAGTTTATCCTTCAGCAGTTGAAACGCCGCCTGTTGTTTCTCGCCCCAATCAAATTTCTTGTCTTTTTGCGTTAGGGATGTTAGCGGTTGAGCAACTTTTGAAAAGTTCTCTATGAATCGTCTATAATAGCCCGCTAATCCCAGAAACTGTCGTATCTCAGTAGGGGTTCTAGGCGCTTCCCAATTCTTAATTGCCTCAATCTTTGCTGGGTCGACGTGAATTCCCTTCTCATTTACCACATGACCTAGGAATTGAACCTCGCGAATCCAAAATTCGCACTTCGAAAACTTTGCATACAGTTGTTCCTTTCTCAAGAGTTCCAAAATAGCTCGCAAATGTTGCTCGTGTTCCTCCTTGGTTCGCGAGTATATTAGGATATCATCGATAAACACAATCACAAACTTGTCCAAATATGGCTTACACACACGGTTCATGAGGTCCATGAACACCGCTGGTGCATTGGTTAAGCCGAACGGCATAACAAGAAACTCGTAATGTCCGTAACGAGTCCTAAAAGCCGTTTTGGGGATACTTTCTTCCTGTATTCTCAACTGATGGTAACCCGATCTCAGATCGATCTTGGAGTAGTAGCTGGAACCTTGTAGTTGATCGAATAAGTCGTCGATTCTCGGTAAGGGATATCGGTTCTTGATGGTCAGCTTGTTTAACTCCCTATAATCAATGCACATGCGAAAGCTGCCGTCTTTCTTTTTAACAAATAATACCGGAGCTCCCCAAGGTGAGAAACTCGGTCTAATAAATCCTTTATCTAGCAGCTCTTGCAGCTGAGTAGATAACTCCTGCATTTCAGACGGAGCTAACCGATATGGTGATTTCGCCACTGGTGCCGCTCCTGGCACCAAATCAATTCGAAACTCCACTTGACGTTGCGGAGGTAGTCCAGGCAAGTCTTCTGAAAAGACTTCTGGAAATTCTTTCACGACAGGGATGTCTTCTAACCTCGGCTCTTTGGTTTCTTTGTCAACTACGTGGGCGAGGAAGGCTATACAACCTTTTCGAAGACACTTTTGCGCCTTCATGCAATTTATGATCCGTAGAGGTGTCTCGCGTTTCTCCCCATGGATTATAAGTGTTTCTTCATTCGGCAGTGGGATGCGGATGCTCTTTTCGTGACAAACCACTTCTGCCCGATTGTCGGATAACCAATCCATTCCAACAACCGCGTCAAAGCTGCCCAGCTCAACGGGTAAGAAGTCGATAGAAAAATTTCGCTCTCCAAGCTCGAGTGTACAGCCCTTGATAACCTCATCCGCTTCGACTAATTTTCCATTCGCCAATTCTATAGAATACGGGACGTCTAGTTTACTCGACTCTAGACTAAGTATGTTCTTAAATTCTATAGATATAAAACTAAAGTCGGCGCCAGTGTCAAACAGAATGGATGCAAAGTGTTGGTTTATAGGGAACGTACCCGTAACTACGTTCGGGTCCTGACGCGCTTCACGTGCTCCAATCGTGAAGACTCTCCCACGGGCTTGATTTTCTTTAGGACAATCCTTCAAAAAGTGCCCTAAGTCTCCACAGCCAAAACAACCTTGGCCTCGTCCATTACCATTTCTACCTTGGTTGTTGTTGTTATTGTTTCCGCCCTGATTGTTGTTGTTGTTTCCTCCTCGGTTTGTATTTCTTCCTCCAGTTCCTACCCAACATGTTTCTTTGTTGTGCCCCTCCTTTCCACATTTGTCACACTTAGCTCTCGGACATCGACCATTGTGGTGAAACTTGCACTTATCACACTTAGGCTTGGAACCCAAATACCCTTTACCACTAGCCTCATTAGTGGCTCCGTAAGCTTTAGTACCACGAGTTGGGTTCACTTCCCTTCGTTTGTTCGCATTCCAGTTGTCGTTGTTTGCTTGAGTGCCTTTCTTCAAGTTTGAAAACTTTCTCTTGTTGCCGCTTGAAGACTCCACATGAGTCTCCTTTTTGTTAGAGCCTGGCTTTGAAAACTTGTCTAAACGAAGAGCCTCCTCGGTGAGGGCGACAGCCAAGTCGATTGCCTCGCTGATTGTAGGGGGCTTGGAAGAAGTAACCATGCTCAGAATCTCAGGAGCAAGTCCCCAGATGAACCTCTCAATCCGCTTAAACTCAGGTTCCACCAAGTAGGGAACAACCCTTGACAAGTCGTGGAAGCGTTGTATGTATCCAGCGATATCAGATCCGATCATTCTTAAATTCCAAAACTCGGTCTCAAGTTTCTGAATCTCCGCCCTAGAACAGTACTTCTTTCTCATTAGATCCTTGAGCTCGTCCCAGCTCATAGCATACGCATCAGTTTCTCCTTTAGTCTGAACCTGAAGGTTCCACCATGAGAGTGCTCCGTCCAAGAACAACCCGGAAATGTAGGTGACCCTTTGTTCAGGAAGACATTTGCTCATTCTCAGAACTGAGTCAGTCTTCTCGGCCCAACGTACAAATGCTACGGCACCTCCTGTGCCGTCGAAGTTCAGAGGTTTGCAGTCCAAAAACTGCTTGTACGTGCAACCTGAAACATTTACAACCACAAACCGTGAATGAGCATGGACATAGTACAAATAGAATATACGAGAGTATTGTAATGTTTCATAGATGATTTAACATTACCGGCAGGGGGATTATTTCATGATGTACCACCGCTTTGCTCGGAGCGGTTGGCTTCGTACTGCGCAATAGCCTGAGAGATGCGCTCATTCAGTTCAGCTTCTGTTCTCGGTAGGGGGTTTGTGTTGATACTTCGCCTCGGCGGCATTGTCTTCTAATAAGAAACGTCAAGGAAGATTAGACAAATACTTTTGACTAAATATGTGTCTACTAAGGTGTATATGCGTATAAATAATAGATAAATAATCATCGCATCATCCAAACATGCAATCACATAAACAATACATGCACATGTGTAAGCAACAGTGCATAATAAAGAAATAAACTACTGAGCTTTCATATATTAGACAACTTGATACATCGTTTTGTAGAAGAAAACAAAAGGACTCGAGGCTACACAACCCCGGTCGTACAAGTTCATAATACACAAAAGTAGTAAGTCTTTTTCTTCTACATTGGTCTTCCAAAAATCTTCAAGTGTCTTCGGCTCATACTAGGTCTTCATATGTACATAAAAGTGGGTCTGCAACTCCCAAACAAAAGTATCTGCAATAATCACCTAAGGAGTAAGAGGGTTGGGGTGTGGTGAAGGATAGATCAAGCGGAGAAGATGGGCACACTCATCCTCCTGCTCGTAGACACTGTGAGAGAGGGCACTGACTTACTGTTGGAGCACTAAGTCAAGCGCTCGAACAGAAAAGTCAGGGTCGGCAGGTGCAGTATGGTGTGGTGGTGGAGGGTAGGCTGGTGATGGCGGTGGCTAACATTTTTTGTTTGTTTAGTTGACTAGTCTCAACCGACTCGTGATATAAATCGAATGCTAGGTGTGAACAAATACGTGTGACCTTCCGGTGTCGTAGGGTGTTATAGTACCACCCCGGCTAGTGTTCTACCAGATAGAACTTAAGATTTTTGAATAGATAGTGATCATTAGCTTGACCCACAGAGCCCATCAGGATTTCCATGCACTACAAGTTGTTATTACGTGGGCCCCCGAAATAATAAATTGCCTTGCATGGTCACCCTAATGTTCTCTCGTTCAGAGCAGATGATCAGATCGAGGGGGGGGACACTACTGTTTTCATACCTTCAACATAGAAGGGACCTTCATGATGGTCTACGTGCTAACATCCGTTGTCATTACTCGCGAAATGGCACAACGTTAGACGAAGTATAAATAAAGACAATTTGTAGCAATAGTAGCTGGAGGGGCACCTTCAAGATGAGTACTTCACCTTCCTGGTCTGGACAAGAGTGTCGTTAATCATGATTCGTAAAAGCCACAGGGACCTCGCCCCACAAATAGAGTTGTTGTCCGAGGTTGCCTCCTCCGCCTCGTCATCATCACTATCGAAGTCTGGCATTTTCCACATTCAATGGAAGAACAACCATCTTCTACGACATCAAGCTTAAGGTCTCACTTAGTAACTACATTCGCCATAAGCTCCGAATAAATGCGAGGTCGATATTCTCACCGCGCGAGTCAAGAACAACAATAGAATTTGAAGTCGAAGGTATTTCATTTTCGGCAAAATATTCCGTACAACATGCATATATATATATATATATATATATATCAATAAATAATAACATTACTTATTATATATGTATGGGGAAAGTAAATGTAGCATATCACATGTGATCACATTGTCCTTGTGCGTTTCAGTTCTAATTCGGCAAGTCTATCCCGTATAGACTATGCCCCAATTAATGTCCTCGCATTGTTCTCTTGAGAAGAGTTTTGTTATCGGAGCTTGGTGCTTTTGTATATGCAATGAAAAACATTTTACAAAAACAAAATGTTTTCGTGAGAGGATCCTAGTGATTGTAGACTAGACTCGAGAAGGAATCCTAGTTCACTACAATCGAAGCTCTGATACCAATCTGTCACACCTGCTCATTAGCGGAAGCGCGCGGTGTGAACTTGATTAGTTCTCATTGCATACGATATAAGTAAACAGCTACATGAATAAAAACATACGATGTTCATCCATTGATATAATAAAAATATTACACATCATAAGTTTGTTTAAAATGCCAAACGACATAAGTTATAAGTTTTACAAAAGACGAGTTAAACACCAGTTTAAAACATGAGGCTTTGCATCCTATATCTCATTGAAGATGAGATATATGGACCAAACCCTCCAAAAGGGATGACATCGATGACTTGTACTCCAAAAGCTTCATAGTAAACACCAACACCCAAGTTTCATTAGTTTCCTGAAATACATGTGAGTTTGAAAACATCAACAAAAGTTGAGCGAGTTCATGTGTTTTATGTGTAATGCGCATCAAATGAATCTCAAAAACATTTGAAAGTTTAGTTTATAAGTAGGTATGTAAAGCGTCTATGAACATGTTGATCATTAATGTTTTGCAAGGACATTAATATATGTGACGACATAGGAGGTACTCAACCCGCGTAGGCAATTTAAGTGTCGAACTCTCGACGATGGACACAACAGCACTCTAGTGGTCACCCTTGGACCGTGAGTGGGGCTCGCCCGTACCCATTAGATCTAACCTTTGTTCCTTGGTCCTCAAAAGGATTAATGGCACCTCAGTTTCAGCCTATGCTCACATGATCTAAGAGTTCATTCCATAACTTAATCATACCTATGTTTGACATGTATTTCCCCCCCGAAAGTTGTAAACCAAAACGTTAAAAGAAAAGGGGGACATGAACTCACAGTATTGCGTCCAGCAATAAGCTCTAGCAACCGTGTTCCGTAAGCGTGAGTCAACCTACAAGGGTTCTAACTCATTAGACACGTCGGTCTTTCCTAGACCTTGTACTCGTTGTTCATCTTGAACGTTTATTGTTTTCATTTTGTTTTTGGAACGCTTGCGTATTTTTAGTAATATGTTGGCATTCGTTTCAGGTGTATGCTTTGGTTCAAGACTTTATATTTGTTACACAAATATAAGTGTATGTCTTTATTCGACAAAAGTGTTGAAAATATTTATTTTTAGTGTCGAAATACGTTGTCGTATGTATACAACCTTAGTGAGAGAGTACACTTCAACAAGTGTATGTGAGTATATCATCGTATACTAGAGTCTTTTATACATATACATATACCGTATGTATACTTGTATTTGTGTGCTTTAAACGTGTACGTATACCGTATTTATACGGGTAGGTATACCGTATTTATACGGGTAGGTATACCGTATTTATACGCGTAGGGATATCGTATAATACGTGTAGGTATACCGTATTTATAATGTATTTTTATAATATATATTTATAAAAATTATACATGTATTTTACTTTGGGCTTAGCCCACCATTTAGGGCTTGGTTCATACCTTTAGCCATTGGGCCTCAGTCCATGACGTTAGTGGGCTTAGTCCATTTTAATATTGTATTTGGGCTTAGCCCATTTTATTTATTAGAGTGGGCTTATTTAGTGTTTATGGAATGGGCCTTTGCCCATGTATTCAAGATGTTAGGCCTAGCCCAATATGTATGTTATTTTAAGCCCATATTAGTTGTTTAGCCCAATATTTATGTTTATGCATTTTTGGTAAACTTTTACTAATTATACTAGGACTTTTATAACTATACTTAGTGTTATTTGCATTAAACTTTCCGGCTTTTCGTTGTTGGTATTGTATGTTAAGTGCCTAAAATATTTTATTTTAGACTTGTCATAACGTTTGGTTTATATAATCTTTTGTGTTGAAATTGATCATTTCATCGATAAAGCAAAAGGTGTCACCGGATGTCCGTTGTTTGAGATTCGTCGTCCGATGTTCGTGCCTTGAGTTTTGGTATCACACAAGTGTATATTTTTAGTAAGCGTGAAGGTTCGCGACCGTTGTTATATTCGCAAGTATTCGTGAGGTTTTCGTCGTGGTGTAAGTGTATATTTTGCAAGGATTCTATGTATTATTTTTGGTATGTATTTCTCCTACTACTAATACATACATACATTACACAAGTAATATACACCAATAGAGTATTTAGCATATGTATATATAATTTTCCAAAAATTATATTTATTGTTTTATTTAAAAACTTTACCCACTTTTATGTTAAAAAAATATCTTTTTGTGTTTATATAAACTCTTGGATGGTTAAGACTTAACCATTGTCATTAGGGTTCGTCTAATCACGATTAAGGTCGTTAATCGAAATTAAAGTTACTAATCACGATTAACCATGCTAATTACCCCGTTAATCTCATTTTAATCGCGATTAGATATTTATAAAATTTCGTCATAGTTTCCCTAAACTATGGCATCTTTCCCATGTATTCAAAACATGTTTAATAACCATTTTTAAATTTCCAAATCATCATCAATGTATTAATCTCCTCAAAATACAACTTTAAGTAAACAAATTTCTACTACTATTTTCTTAAATCATGAGCACTTATATATATAAAGTTTATAAAAAAAAATCCAACACTTTTATGTCTTGAAATCCAAGACTTTTAAGTGTAGTTTTCATAACCATTTATTAAATCACTTGTTTTTAGTAAAAATTCACACTTATTAGTCCTTAATCATCAAGTTTAGTCCTTTAAATCTTTAATCTTTCAAGTTTAAGCACACATATATATGTAAAGCTCATGAGTTTAAGGGTGATGATCTTTCTTGATTTAAACATCTAGTTGTTTAAATCATATTTTTAAGCCAAATATAACAAGATCATCACTTACTTAAGTTACTACACTAAATAAACAACATGCTCAACTTAAATTATAAGTTTAAACAACTTATTTTAACCAAGATAAACAAGATCATACAACTCATACAACTCTATAACACATAATAATCACATAATACTTCACATTTAGTAAGTTGTTAAGTTTTGGTTTAGGGTTTTAAGTGGAATTTTTCTTTGATTTCAAGATGATCAACAAGTACTTTAATAATCTACATATGATAACAAGCTTAAAAATGATAAGTAAGAGGCTTACCACTTTGCAAGTGTCCTAAGATGATTATTTAGAAAAGATTAAGCTCCAAACAAAGCCCTAAGCGTGCTCCATGTGTTCTCGATGCTTAGAAGGTCTTAAAAGGACTTGATTTATATGAAATTATGGTGTCTTTTAGTTGAAAATGGTGGGTTAATGTGGAGTGTAGTGAGCCGACATCTAGGGGAGGTGGAGGAAGGGATGTTGGTGATTGGTTTTTGGTAAGAAAGATAGGTGAAGAAGTGAGATGGATGGTATGGTGTGTATGGTTTTAAAATCTTGTAAATTCATTTGTAATCTTCACCACCATACTCTTCTTAGATTTTCAACATGTTGGTTACTTGTGGGGGTCCACCATGACCGATTGGGGGGAGGGGGTTATAAGTTTATATTATTTTTTTTTTAAAAAAGGTTTACATAATAAAAGTTGTAAAGTTTGTAAGTTATTTAGGGGTTTAAAAGTTTAAGGTAGTTTTTGCACCGTTAGCGTAACGGCAATAATTTTGACGTCAAAATGTGGTTAACTAGTTCACTAGATGATTCGTTTAGTTGTTTTGGTGGCGAAAAAGTGGTTAACTAGCTCGTTGGCGCAAAAATGGCGAAGTTGTGATTCTTATGACGTAGTACCGGAAAGTTGTGATTTGAATATCCCATTGGTATCCATAAGCCTTTTTAAGGTGTATACATTAGTTATAATCCTCACGGACACTAAAATGCTAGATTCTACTGTCGCGGACATTTTATTTTGGTTATAATATGGCGCAGAGCGAACAACTTAAAAAAAATATACATTTTTTTTTGTTTGCATGTTTTATCGTTTGGTACCTCTAGTTAGGTTTTTTTTTTTTTTGTTATATTCCAACTATAGTATTTTTTTTTATGTCATTCGTTGCTCGTTCGGACAGTTTCAGAACTGGCTGGCATGAATAGTGTGCTCAGGTGAATAGTATTTTCAGCATTATGCCAACATATTAGGACATAGTTTGCGGTTTTCTCGCGACCTGGCGATTGTGTTAATATTGTTTAGCATTTTTAACCATGTCCTATGATTGCTAGAACTTATACGATCTAATCATGCAATAATTAAATCGTAAAGAGAGAAATTAATGTTAAATCAAGTGTTTAAGTTGTACGGAATTACCATTATTTTTGCCAGTTGTCACAACAAATTCTTCAACTTCATCTTCTACGGGTTCAGACGATTCTACCGGTGGTGGTGAAGGTTGTGGTTGCGATTGAAATTGTGAGTTGAACGGGTTTCGCATTAGCATTTGTTGCTAGGTTTTTGATGTGCTAAAAGTAGTTTAATAAAAACAAACTAAATTAATCTAATCTAGACACTAAGTAATACTCTAGACTCTCTAAAACTCGTTAAGCTACTAACCGGCAAATGAATCGATCGACTTTAGTAAAGCTAAGTAAGTTTGGATATCGAACCCACGAGACTCTATTTAACTACGTTAACTACTATATCTAGACTGACACTGACGCGACAATAACCATTTTTATGTTTAGGGGGGGTCTAAATTTCCTAAAATTGCAATTAAATTAAATTAACTAAATATATTAATCACGAACTAACTTGGGTTTTACTCAGATGGTGGAAGCCACTACCTAGACTGGAATCCTGGTTTGCATTAGTAGTGATATTATTAGGATATTAGTTATTTTGGAACCGTGATCTTCTAATACTAAACATGTTGAAATACCGAACAAGACCCCCGACCCTTCTCAGGAAGACACTTATGGCACTCTAAAGGCTGTTATGAACACCGGTTGGTCTAGACTCCCTCACAGGACATCTAAGGGGTTTACGAAAGTACCCTAATTCGATTTACCCCCTCATAGGCTATAAACCTAGGATAGACTCGAGTTCTCAATTTGACTTGTTAGACAAAGATCAATAGGGAAACTAGTTCAGACTCCTCATGAAGCTCCTACCTAGCAATTTAATGACTTAGACCTAACAATAACATCGCACCTCACAGCTATTGAGATTAGTAAAACACTTAAATTTATTTGATTACCGAATATCAGTTCTAAGCTATATTGGCCAATTAACCCTGAAGATCACAATTAAAAATCATAATCTAGGATGAACCTATTCCATAAAGACATGTACCATAATTCACACGAAGCAATAAACAATATTCAAACAATTTTTAAGCATGCATATACATCAAAACAATAACCGAGTCGACTACTTTCGCAAACAATCCATAAATAACCAAATATCCATAATAAAAATCATAACTTTACAAAACCGATCAACCAATCATAGACATTGAACAAATAAAAAACAAAGTATTTTCAATAATAAGAAACATAATCAAAGTAGAAACGAAGAATAAAGACACACGAATAGCAGAACAACGACCCAGATGACTTCTTAAGCTTCAAGACTTCAATCGGTTGCTTCTGGCTCTTGAAAACGCTCCAAAATATGTCTAAAATTCGCCCAAGATGATGCTAATTCGTAATTAGGTTAAAGTTGAAGTTAATGATCTATTTAAACTTAACCTTTGACACAATTCTGTTCGAATGCCAGAGAATTGCCAACATTTAACCTCGTCGCGCTACGCGACAGTTATTCACCTTAGGCTTCGTATAGCGCCAAGCCTCAAATATCCATTAATTATTATTTTAATGCTCGCGCTTTGATGTGTGTTGGTGTATATATAATTTAGATGTATAATTAAGCCCTTTTTACACCTTTAGCCAAGTTTTAAATTTATAAAATACGATATTCACTAACAGTAAACACACATATGGGCAAGTGCACCCATCGTGGACGTAGTATAGTGTTGGTAAGATACCGAGGTCGTCCAAGGACACAAGAGCTTTTAATACCGGTTTATCCTCAACGTCTAATCAAATCAAAAAGTGAGAAAAATGTTTTTAAACTAAGAAAATAAAAACTAACTAAATGCTGAAAAATAAAATAAAAATAAAAACAGATAGACAAGATGAATCACTTGGATCCGACTCGTGTATTAGTATAACCTTTGATTATTTTCGCACTTTTGCACTTGTTTAAGAGATTATCTTAGTTATTGTAGTAGGCCCCTCTTTTGAAGGCGACGTTACCCTCAACCCAGTAGTTTGAGTCAGCAAGGATACAATCCTAAAGGGTCGGATTATTGGAAGATAATGAATTAAGTTATTAATGCAAATTATGGTAGGCCCCGCTTTTGGCGGTGACGTTACCCTCGACTAAGTAGTCTGAGTCAGCAGGGATACAGTCCTAAATAGCCGGGTTATAGTATTAATAGTAGTTAACTTATGAGGGGGTCAAAGAGTTTGGATCCCCGCCATCCAATACCTATGGGCATTGAAGGAGATCCTACTAAATTTGACCCAAGTCCCTTGCAGGACCTCTAAACGCCGAACAAGGGCAAGACCCTTACCAAACCGTTCCCTTAACCCCCGACCAGGTAGCCAACATACCTCCATATAGACCGTGGAGATATGAATGGTGAAAATCTTTTATTTTATATAGACAGTAAAATAATGCCAAGACACCACAGACAAACGATAAGGAAAGATCACCTTCAACATAAGCAACTAGTTATTAAAGTCATTAATACAAAACCAAATAAAAAGTGCAAAAGATTAAAAATAAAAAGTATTATACTAAACACTTGTCTTCACCAAGTGATGTAAGAGACTTAGGCAAACATGGCCTTGATTGTCAAGAACTCTTACGATCAATCTTGGATCCCGAGACGACTCACACACTCTACGATGGACAATGGATGATGGTGGTGGATGATGGTGTTATGGTGGTGGTGGGTGGTGGATGAAGTGTGAGAGAGGTGGTGTGCCAAGGGATGAGATGGAATGAAACCAAGCACCCCTATTTATAGGCTGAACAGAAGGCTGGGCACGGCCCCGTGTCCGCTGGACACGCCCCCGTGCCCGTCTGACACTCTCTCTCCTCATTAATTGTAATTCACAATTACAATTAATGCGCCTGCTGTACTTTCACCACGCCCCCGTGCTCACTGGACACGGCCCCGTGGTGGGCAATGGAAGCTTCTACCAGTTTGTCTTTTATGCTGCTTCTTGGGCACGGCCCTGTGCTGGCTGAGCACGGGGCGTGTTCAGGCTTCTGTTTTCTCTTTTTTGCTTTGGAGGATGTCGTTGAGGGTCCGGGCAGTCTTCTTTTATTCCTTTCCTTGTATTTATGCTAGAATTAGTTGTCTTTTTGCTTCTTTTGTGAATTTGAGCTCATTTCATCCTGAAAATACAAAAGGAAGACAAAAACACTCTTTTTCCAACATTAGTACTTAAAAAGGGTTAGTTTTATGCCTTAATTGATGTGATTTATATGTTGCATTTTATACACATCACGCTTGTCCAGGCCAAAACTGTGACAACTCGAGTTTCCAAGATTCCACCTTCGCATTTGTTACACGTTAATGGTTTAGTTGTTTGTTTACACGACTTGTTTGCCTTGTAATTGTACACATTGAATTATATGTTGAGATGTTGATTTGATATGTTATCTATGTAATGTGATTAAGGTATTTATCATGTATACTGTTTGAAAAACTTAAACTGTTAAACTTGAATGTGATCGACGAAACAGGAGTGTTTCGCCACAACCCACACCCGACGAAACACAAGTGTTTCGCCATAACCCATAGCGACGAAAAAGATGTTGATTCGTCACAAGCACCTCGACGAAACAGGGTGTTTCGCCGGCCCAGAGATTCGCCAAAGCCCATTAAGACCCAGTACGCTTATGTGCGTATAAATTACACGGAACAACTTCATTCGTCACACCTTTGGCAGAATTGAAAACCCTAGAACCCGTCCTTAGCGTGACGGCAGCTCTGTGTTCTCCCAAGCCCTCTCTAGCGATTAAACCATCATCACTGATATCTCGGTTAGTTACACGTTTGTTAAATCGGCTTCATGATTCTTCGATTGCTTGGTACATGTTCGTATATATATGCGTGATTGATGAAAAAGCTGTGAATATAGGTTTTCACTATAGAATCATAAGTTACGTTTATTAGGGTTTCATGAAGTTCTACATAATATTATTGATTGTTTATGGTAATGAATGCTAGCGTAAAGTCCGATTTCACTATTCAGATCGTGAACTTATAATGATTCGTTTTAATAGAGAATCGACAGACTTAAGTGATTATTAATCGTATATATGTATTGATTGTGTGGATCCTATGATTGACTAGCAAACTGTCATGCATAGGGTATCGATTGCAGAAGTGATATGATTAGTGATCTTGGTGTTTGATGTTAATTGCTGGTTTGATGTTAGCATGTAACGGATGTTATGATGATTAGGGTTTCTGTGATATTTTTTGTAACTGTTATGATATGCGACGTAACTGAAAATACAAAAGGAAGACAAAAACACTCTTTTTCCAACATTAGTACTTAAAAAGGGTTAGTTTTATGCCTTAATTGATGTGATTTATATGTTGCATTTTATACACATCAAATACCCCCACACTTGAATTTTTGCTTGTCCTCAAGCAAAACTCTTTAAAATGTGGCTTACACTCCCAAATGGAATAGGTAGAAGAGAAAGTTTTTGGCTTGTCATAGAGTGTCGGGAATCCAAGATCTTTTTAGATTTTATTTTTAATTATTCACAATTCTATTCGTTATGATTTATTGAGAACGTCTCATAGGATAAATTACTTATTTGGGCATAACATGCCTTTTTTTAAAATTCTATTTATATACAAGTTCACATACCTCACGGGATAAATCACTCAACACTCGGCCGTAGGTGTATTTTTAGTGAATCACTCGAGAGCGGCATAGAACTCACACCTTCCATAGGCTTGCCAAGCAATCAATCCTCCTCCTTTTTAACTTTTTACCTTTGTAAATATCAAGAGGAATTTTTGGGTGAAGGGTTAGGCTTGGGCTAAAGGTGGGTGGTTGGGTTAGTGGTTAGTAAAAGGGCGAAAAGCGTAAAAAGCGTCGGTTTTCGAAAATATTTTTTTTAGTGACTTTTTATTTCGAAAATATATATATATATTTTTTTAGAAACCGTAAAAGAACGAGCTTGCGAAAAACCGAGCGTTGTTACTAAAATAAGGGGTGAAAAATAAAAAGGTTTTTGGTGGGTAAAAAGGGTTTTTTAGGGTAATGAAATGAAAGGTTTAGGCTCAAAGGGGTTAACTAGGGGGGATTTTGGGTAGGTGGTAAAAAAAAATTGAAAAATAATGGTGTAGAAAGAAAAATGGTTAGTCCTAATGCCTCCATCATTTACTTACTTGGGTTTAAGTTGGTAAGGACCGGGAATGAATCGTCGTGGCAAGTTCTAGAGTTGTAAGAACCAAGCGGCTATTCACACAAGAAACGAAAAATGAGCATTTAGTCTAAAGATGTAAATTTGTATGCTCAATAAAGGCTCAAAACTCACTTTTGTGGGAATGGGTTTTTAATGTGATCAAATATATATAATTAAATTTTAACTAGACTTGTTATGCCGTTTCGTAATTTTCTTATGTTGGTTCTTGTATCACGACGCTTTCGGTTGTAAATTTTATAAAAATATAACCTTATTGATCTTGTGATTCCTAACTTAAACTTTAGACAAGTAAAAATGAAAGGATTTTTGAAAAAAATTTGGGTGTTTAGCGGTTCCAATAGAGTTTTGTGTAAGGCTTGTTGTTAGGACTTGCGAAATTTCAAAGGGTTAGCTTCCCCCCCATACTTAAATTACAGATTGTCCTCAATGTGTCCCAAAAATACATTTTTAGGTTGATTGGATGTGTGGTATGGTGTTAAAAAGCAAAGATTTATGTTACTGGCAGCCTGAACACGGCCCCGTGGTGACCGGGCACGGCCCCGTGGTCAGGTGCCAGTAACAGAAATTAAAGAAATGAGACAGAAGCCTGGACACGGGGGCGTGTCCGTTGAACACGGCCCGTGTCCAGTTACCTGAACTGGGCATTTTTCTGCAGGTGGTTCAGCACGGGGCCGTGTTGGTTGGGCACGACCCGTGTTGAGCCTTCTGTGATGGAGATTTGTGTCGGGTTGCTCTGTTCTTTGTGCATGGGGCCATTTTTCTCATTCCCTTTTTCATCCATTACCACCATGAGTGTGTTTTATTCCTGCAAATTAAAACTAAAAGATTAAACTAAACTAAGGATAGTTCCGCGGAATGCCTCCGTGGTGCGCCATGTTTATAAGGGTCCTTGGCTAGACCCAATGCGAGGTTATATGTTTTTTGAGTGGGATGCTTGGCGTCCCATGTTACACCGTCGGAGAGCAGCATCCAAGCTCGAATCAATAACCTTCGTGTAGTTGACCGGGTCATCGTCCTCTATTCTTTTCCCGACTCCGAATTTTACTTCATCATCCCCATATCTCAAAGTGAGTGTTCCATCATTCATATCTACCACCGCTTGGGTGGTGGCAAGAAAGGGTCTTCCTAGTATGAGGGGAACCTCGGTGTCTTCTTCCATATCTAGTATGACAAAGTCGGCTGGATAGACGAATCTGCTTACCTTTACCAAAACGTTTTCGATGACACCCTGTGGAAATTTGACGGAGCGATCAGCGAGTTGTATGCTCATTTTTGTGGGACTCGTGGTTCCCAAGCCGAGTCTTTTAAACATAGATGAGGGCATGAGGTTAATGCTTGCCCCAAGGTCGGCTAGAGCATTACGAACGGGGGATTCCCCTATTGAACAGGGACTCGTGAAGCTTCTGGGGTCGATTTTCTTTTGGGGAAGTTTATTGAGTACGAGTGCAGAGCATTCTTCGCCTAAATTGACTAACTGCAAATTTTCAATTTTCTTTTTATGCGTAAGGAAGTCCCTCATGAATTTAGAGTATTTGGGCATTTGTGTTAGGACCTCGATAAAAGGAATATTGACATGCATTTGTTTTAACAGACTTTCGAACTTTGCGAATTGCTCATTGGTCTTTTGACGAATTAACCTACCGGGGTATGGAACTCGAGGAGCCTTGGTAGGCTCTGGTGACGGAGGGGAGTTCTTCTCTTGCAGAGGTGTGGGTATTGTTTCTTCAGTTGGCGGTGGCGCTTCTGCAGGCCCTACGGTGCGGTTTCGTAGCGTGATGAGGTGAACTTGCGCTTTTGGGTTTGTTTCGGTATTACTAGGTAATGCGCCTTGCGGTCTCTCGGCAAAATTTTGAGCTATTTGATTTAATTGTTTTTCTATGTTTTGAATGCTAGCTTGTTGATTTCTAAAATTTGATTCTAATTGTAGAAATCTTTCCGAGTTTTTCTTTTCAGTGTCGGAGATGAGGCGAGATATAGTATCTTCAAGCCTTTCTCGTCCACTTTGTTGTTGAGTGAAATTTTGTGACTCATTTCTTGGTTGTTGAAAGTTTGTTCGTTGGGTTTGTTGGTTACTACTATTGCCGGGTTCCCTCCAACCAAGGTTTGGGTGGTTTCGCCATCCTTGGTTGTAAGTTCCCGTTGGGGGACCCGACGACCTAGGTCTATTATCAATGTAGTTTATCATTTCTTGTTGATCGTCCGTTTCTTTCATACAACTCCAATTTTCATGTGACCCACCACACCCTTCACAAGCCATAACCGAGACTGTTTTTGTCATTTCCAATTTTTTATCTTTGAAGAAAGGGCCTCGATTTGGGCTTGTAAAGAAGTGCTTTCATCAAACTTATGGGCGCTCGGGGCAATAGATTTATTTCCCCGGGGGGTGTGCCATTGAAAATTGATTTGAGCAATTTCCTCAATTTGATTATATATTTCGTGTGGGCGTCGATTACCTAAAAGTCCCCCGGAGCTAGAATCAAGTGTCTGCCTTGTGTGTGGCAACAATCCATTATAGAAAGTGGATACTTGTTGCCATATCGCAAGGCCGTGATGCGGACACTTGCGTAATAACTCCTTGAACCTTTCCCAAGTTTCATATAAGGATTCCCCGTCCTCTTGTGAATATGTATTAATTTCAGTCATTAATTTAGCAGTTTTAGCGGGAGGGAAATACTTATATAGAAATTTTTGGGCTAGTTCATCCCAGGTGTTTACCGATCCAGCTGGGAGGGCGTTGAGCCAAGCTTTCGCTCGGTCTTTCAGTGAGAAAGGAAACATACGGAGGCGGATGGCGTCATTTGATGCTCCGTTGATCCGAAAGGTATCACATATTTCTAAGAAATTGGTGATATGTATATGGGGATCCTCGTCCGCAAGCCCGTGGAAGGTTGCGGAGTTTTGGAGCATTTGTATCAAATGCGGCCGAAGTTCGAAGTTATTAGCTTCGACATTCGGAGCATTGATAGCGGCGCCTAGGTTACCTACGGTAGGTCGTAGATAATCCATAAGGGTACTTTGGTCCGCCATTGGAGGTGGATCACCCGAAACCTTCTCTTGGTTTTTAGCTTTTAACCTTTTTCTGAGAAAGCGTTCGGGTTCTTCTAGTGGTTCTTTTATGTCCTTATTGGAACTGGAGCTCATACACTACGTAAGGTTGACGTCGGGTTCCAAGTCCTGCAATAAAAACAGAAAAGAATGCTGGTCAGAAGGTTCACCACGGCCCCGTGTTCAGCGAACACGGCCCGTGGTCGGAGTTTCAGTTAATATTTTCCAGACCCCAGTTACTGGAAGTTGGACACGGCCCCGTGTTGCACCGACACGGCCCCGTGGTCAGCCTTCTGTAACTTGGAAAACTAAAAACTGCCAGTAACGACGCTGGGCACGGCCCGTGTCCGACCAGGCACGACCCGTGCTGAGCTCTGCAGAAGCTGAAAAACTAAGAAAAATCCTAAAAATTAAAAAGAAAAATAAAAATATGATTAGGCCGTTGATTCCTAACTTTCTTAAAATCCTTGTGTCCCCGGCAACGGCGCCAAAAACTTGATGTGTGTTGGTGTATATATAATTTAGATGTATAATTAAGCCCTTTTTACACCTTTAGCCAAGTTTTAAATTTATAAAAACACGATATTCACTAACACTAAACACACATATGGGCAAGTGCACCCATCGTGGACGTAGTATAGTGTTGGTAAGATACCGAGATCGTCCAAGGACACAAGAGCTTTTAATACCGGTTTATCCTCAACGTCTAATCAAATCAAAAAGTGAGAAAAATGTTTTTAAACTAAGAAAATAAAGACTAACTAAATGCTGAAAAATAAAATAAAAATAAAAACAGATAGACAAGATGAATCTGTAACGCTTCGTATTTTCGTATTTCTACGTTAGAAAGTTCATATTTGTATTCTATTTTCGAGGTGTTATTTGTAATAAAATTTGTATTTTATACATAATTATTGTTCGCGCAACTAATCGTTTATATACGTATTTATACTCAAACCAGTACATTTTGGTTTGTAATTACGCGGTAACAAACCGATAAACAAACGTGCCAATGTCAACTACCTACACTATCTTAAATATTCTTTTGAATTTAAAATTATAATTTATGGCATTACGGAAAGTTCGATTGTGATAACGGGTCTCGTAGGAGGTTACGGACCACCTAAAACACGGGGATAGGGTTTGTGGGCCTCGGGCCCAAGCCCAAAGCCCATTAATTAAAACCTAATTATATATCACTAGTTAAACCTAAATCGTTTTCACTTGAACCAGCCGACACAAGTATTTCCCTCCCATATCCCCTTTCTCTGCAATCTAACTACACACCCACACAAATGAAGAACAGCCATCATACTCACACATCTCCTACCCTTCCTCTCGGTCTCTCTCTCCCCATCAAGCACTGGTCTCCGGCTACGAGACCGGCCGTCACCGTGGTTCGGTTCTTCGGGCCAGACACCACCCCCCCCTCCGGTGAACACCTAACAGCGTCGGTTAACCGGCGATCACACTCCCACATCTCGACACCCTGAAGAACGAGGAGAGAAGATAGAGGGCCACGGCGACGGAGGTCACGGCGTCGGTCAGATTTGTGCCGACAGCCACATCTTTTTTTTGTGCGAGACAAAACGACGACAAAAGAGGTGGTTTCGAGTCAAAATGGCAGACACGGAGGTGATGGTGGTGCCGACAACTGCAGCGCCGCCGCCGGAGCAATCATCGTCGCCGGAGAAGACGGTCCTTCTGTTTCGTACACCCTTACCTTGATCCATTTGTTTTGTTTTCTTATCACATCTTACACATATGTATCGATCGTAATTGAAACAAGAAAAAGAACGAGAATTGAATCTTTTACATGTAACAGTTTTGATTCGAGTTGGGTTTAAAACGTTTCGTCACATTTCGATATATGCTTCTTATCTCTTTGATTAATGTTCTGTAAACATGACATTTATGCCTTGGTCATAAGAGAACTGAATATGTTTATATATAACAGTCATGTTCTTAATGTTCTTTATTGAAGAAGACGACAACCGAAGACAACATTGAAATGAATTAAAAACCTGATTTTCTCTCAAAAAAAAAAAAAAAAAAAAAAAAAAAAAAAACTATGACGTGTACCAGTGGACGATAAGTGTTAAACCCAACCGGAGGTCGCGGGTTCGAGTCCCCGACCCCTACCATGTAAATTCACACCTATCAATTAAATCTTTAATGGTCAACTCATTCCCTGTTTAAATAACTTAAAACTTTTTGATTCAATTTCTTTTTAAAGAAACACTTGTAAATGTAACAATAAAATCATATAGGATTGATTACAAGATCCATTTATAATACGAGAATATATATAAAAAAAAAAAGAATACTTAATATTTTAATTAACTAGCGATGGGAGTAAATTGTAAACAATAAACATTAAGATTCTATCTATAAATGATAACGAGTTCATTATATGCCATTTTATATATCTAGGATAATCACTCTCGTGCATTTGGATTCTCCATCTTTACTCGTGCGTTATTACATGAAATCGCAACGCAAAACTGTGAGCATACTCGATCCCTTTTTACGCCTTTTTACCTTTGGGATGCAATACATGTACTTTGAATCAAATGCACAAACATACTAGAATTTTTTGTACAAATAATCTTTATATATATGCTCATACGTGTTATACTTGTAATCATACGTGTTGTACTCGCATTCATACCTGTTAAACTCATATGTTCATACTTAGTTATTGCCATGAAAAATCTGTTTAAAACATTTTATACTTATCTCAAACTTGTGTGCTCGCCAATACTATTTGTATTGATCTATGCTTTAACATGTATTGCAGGATTTGGATGATGCAAGGAATCTGGTAGGGTTGCCTAGAAACGCGATTAAACTCTAATACTTGTTGTCCTATATTTTATTTTAGAACATGTTGTAATTTGTTTCCAATCTTTGTATGAGACCAGTAATCAATGAAATGAAACCCAATTACTTGAATACTTGTTGTATTTTATTTATTTCAAACCTGTGTATTTCTAGTTCAAGCAATGTAAAAGTAACTATTAAATACTTGTCACAATTAGCGTTATGAAGTCTCTTGCAATCTAGTTTCCGTCTCACTCCGATGTTTCCGCCATCGGTTGGGGTGTGACAGATTGGTATCAGAGCCATAACTATAGGGAATTAGGAAAATTGCTATGCTTTTGACCTAGTCTATAGTTTAGGTTCCTATACTTGACCATTCTTGTTTCATGCTTTTAAGACACTCAAATTCTTCCTACTTTGCTTCTTTCTATTTTTTTCGTCATAATTAAACTATTCGTTCATCCTAAGGCATTATACGCAAATTACACGCAAAGGACTTGAAGATACTCATATTCCACAATCGAAACGACTCACTAGAATAGGGGTGATTCCCGCCTTTGGTGACGAATTTCAATCCACCTTACATGTTATTTTGCACGAAACTTCACCGTCAAGTCAGGAGTGATATCCGCATCTTGATGGGAAGTTCCATTTTATACTCTAGTGGTTCCTTATTGACGAGTCGAGATTTTATCTTGTTTCGTTCAATAAACCACGTTTTAGGGACGAAATTGTCAAGCTAGGATTGATATCCTCACCTTGGTGACTGGTTCCGCTCTACGATTTTCAATCTCGCCAATGTTTCGTATTTTCGATCAAATTAGGGACATGTACTAACTGCAAGGGTAAAATACCGTTAATCGCCTGTCGACGAGAGTATTTTACATATTAGGCCAAAGCATGTCTCCGTAATTCGAAAGGACTTACGGGTCATTTTGGAATGGTCGAAGTTTCTAAACCCGAAACGTTCCAATATTTTATCAAACCCCTCTTTTATGCTATCTCGGTATCTATGTGACTTAATACTTGTTATCTCGTTCATTTCAAAACCAATGTTATACTAGAATCGATTTATCATCCAACCATTCAATACATACATACTAATAGTTATACTTGGTTCGGGATTACTGGGTGATTCTTATGTGATAACTTGTCATTAACTTTGATCAAAGCCACAACTTAACATGTATAGCGCTTGTGTAGCGCTATAGGAGTAGCGCCCGCCCGTATTCTTGAGGTCATGTTAAGACATTTTGCGGTACACGATGGGTTGACAATTAGTCATTAACTTTGATCAAAGCCACAACTTAACATGTATAGCGCTTGTGTAGCGCTATAGGAGTAGCGCCCACCCGTATTCTTGAGGTCATGTTAAGACATTTTGCGGTACACGATGGTTTGACATGTTTACTCACATGCCAGTAATACGTTAATCTTGGTTAACTAAGTATATCATGTGATTGTTTTGGTTAACTAAGTATATCATGTGATTGTTCAAAGATTTCACTCCTACTTTATACTCTCTCATACTTAAACACAATCATGCTTACATACAATCATAGTTACATACTTAAACTTCTATACGTTATCATTCTCACTCGTAATACATTAATAAACCCTACCCATACACTACTAGTACAAACTACGCAGATCATGCACAAACCAAAATAATCACGGATGCATACATGATTATATTGGTATGTGCATGAAAACCATAGTAGGTTCTACTGTGTATTGTAACACTGTAAGTAACATGACACCGAATAGCGAAACAGATATAACATGGTATGAACATGGTGGATACGCCGCTGGTACTTCCTATATATAAGTGTTCCTATCATGTTACCAAACTTTCGTAAAAAAAAGTGCCATGAGAAATTCAGTGTTTCCCCATAACATATTGAATACAAACTTTGATCGCTCACAACCTATTTCTCGTTTATACCCAAACACATTTCAAGAATGTCATCCTTCCCAAGGTCTTCCTCTTGAATAAATTTCGGGACGAAATTTCCTAAAGTAGGGGAGACTGTAACGCTTCGTATTTTCGTATTTCTACGTTAGAAAGTTCATATTTGTATTCTATTTTCGAGGTGTTATTTGTAATAAAATTTGTATTTTATACATAATTATTGTTCGCGCAACTAATCGTTTATATACGTATTTATACTCAAACCAGTACATTTTGGTTTGTAATTACGCGGTAACAAACCGATAAACAAACGTGCCAATGTCAACTACCTACACTATCTTAAATATTCTTTTGAATTTAAAATTATAATTTATGGCATTACGGAAAGTTCGATTGTGATAACGGGTCTCGTAGGAGGTTACGGACCACCTAAAACACGGGGATAGGGTTTGTGGGCCTCGGGCCCAAGCCCAAAGCCCATTAATTAAAACCTAATTATATATCACTAGTTAAACCTAAATCGTTTTCACTTGAACCAGCCGACACAAGTATTTCCCTCCCATATCCCCTTTCTCTGCAATCTAACTACACACCCACACAAATGAAGAACAGCCATCATACTCACACATCTCCTACCCTTCCTCTCGGTCTCTCTCTCCCCATCAAGCACTGGTCTCCGGCTACGAGACCGGCCGTCACCGTGGTTCGGTTCTTCGGGCCAGACACCACCCCCCCCTCCGGTGAACACCTAACAGCGTCGGTTAACCGGCGATCACACTCCCACATCTCGACACCCTGAAGAACGAGGAGAGAAGATAGAGGGCCACGGCGACGGAGGTCACGGCGTCGGTCAGATTTGTGCCGACAGCCACATCTTTTTTTTGTGCGAGACAAAACGACGACAAAAGAGGTGGTTTCGAGTCAAAATGGCAGACACGGAGGTGATGGTGGTGCCGACAACTGCAGCGCCGCCGCCGGAGCAATCATCGTCGCCGGAGAAGACGGTCCTTCTGTTTCGGTACACCCTTACCTTGATCCATTTGTTTTGTTTTCTTATCACATCTTACACATATGTATCGATCGTAATTGAAACAAGAAAAAGAACGAGAATTGAATCTTTTACATGTAACAGTTTTGATTCGAGTTGGGTTTAAAACGTTTCGTCACATTTCGATATATGCTTCTTATCTCTTTGATTAATGTTCTGTAAACATGACATTTATGCCTTGGTCATAAGAGAACTGAATATGTTTATATATAACAGTCATGTTCTTAATGTTCTTTATTGAAGAAGACGACAACCGAAGACAACATTGAAATGAATTAAAAACCTGATTTTCTCTCAAAAAAAAAAAAAAAAAAAAAAAAAAAAAAAAAAACTATGACGTGTACCAGTGGACGATAAGTGTTAAACCCAACCGGAGGTCGCGGGTTCGAGTCCCCGACCCCTACCATGTGGCGACATTCTTTTAACTAATAAAACCAATATATGGTTCATATCAGTTATTACATAAAACAGTTAAATTATTATTCCGTTTTAAACTTTAACTTATTCTGTTTCTTTTTAATGTAAATTCACACCTATCAATTAAATCTTTAATGGTCAACTCATTCCCTGTTTAAATAACTTAAAACTTTTTGATTCAATTTCTTTTTAATTGATAAAGTCCGATTTCACTATTCAGATCGTGAACTTATAATGATTCGTTTTAATAGAGAATCGACAGACTTAAGTGATTATTAATCGTATATATGTATTGATTGTGTGGATCCTATGATTGACTAGCAAACTGTCATGCATAGGGTATCTATTGCAGAAGCGATATGATTAGTGATCATGGTGTTTGATGTTAATTGCTGGTTTGATGTTAGCATGTAACGGATGTTATGATGATTAGGGTTTCTGTGATATTTTTGTAACTGCTATGATATGCGACGTAACTGAATAGACGAAACGCCAGTCACGACGAAACGAGTATGACGAAACGGGTGTGTTTCGTCATGGGCAAACACGACGAAACAAGGGTGTTTCGCCAAGTGAAATCACGACGAAACCAGGCTGTTTCGTCGAAGGGGATTCACGACGAAACAAGGGTGTTTCGTCGAGTGGGTAAACTGCACAGTAACTTGGTTAGATCCGTTAAGAGTTAACTGGATTAATTAACTGTTGTTAATGATAAGTATGACTTGCATGAACTCGTGTAACTGGTAAATGCTATGTGCTATGTTGTTACTTGTATAAACATGGTGATCTTGACAGTTAGTTAAACTTTGTGAATACAAACTGATTATGTATACGTGCATACTCTAGGCCTTGACTGATTAACTGTGAGCACATACCTTAGCATACCGAGCAAACCAAGGTGAGTTCACACTCTTTCCAAGGCATGGGATTCCCAAGGGTTGGGAATGGGTAAATGAACTAAACAGTAATTACGACCATACTCC
Organism: Helianthus annuus; assembly: GCF_002127325.2. Taxonomy (NCBI): domain Eukaryota; kingdom Viridiplantae; phylum Streptophyta; class Magnoliopsida; order Asterales; family Asteraceae; genus Helianthus; species Helianthus annuus. Next base: position 120,004,278 of record NC_035447.2, on the reverse strand, counting down.
GTGGGTAGGATGCCAAGAATACACACTGGACCAAACCTCTATCATGAAGTCCCTCATTTATATCGACTTAATCGCCGAGGCCTATGGCGAGCGGGTCATTAGTTAATAGCAATATTAGGTTTAACAAACCTCACACCGTGCCAGTCGGACGGGCGTGTACTAATGGACTATGGGCAAAGGGTCAATGCTGATAGACATTGACTTAGGGCACCTCTTACATTTTCGTAGCAGTCGATACACACGGTCTAGTAACACATGGGAAGCCTCCACTAATCTTCGCAAACATGTCTGGGAGACCGCGATACGAATTAGTACAAAACATGGTTTACGAAATAAACATACGATTTACGAACACTATAACTAAACAACCAACTGTGAACTCGCTCAACTTTGTTGTTGACTCGTTGTTACATGCCTTGCAGGTCGTTAGGTACTCATGGAGCTTGCACAGGAAGGCGTGGTCGTTGTGGGACATGGCAGTGTGTGCCATGTTATAAACATTACACTATTTCGTACTTAATACTTATGTTGGGTTTTACATTTATGCTTCCGCTAAACACCTAATTATGCTTTTGTTTTGAACACCTTTCATATTGTTTGGTTGAATTACATTTACTACTTATATTGTTCAATATGATTGGTGGCTTGATCCTGGTCAGTCACGCCTTCAAGCGGTGATACTCCGCGTGTGGATTTTGGGGTGTGACAAAAACCTTGTGGCCGTTGCATAGCGCCAAGGCCTCATTTTCCGAATTTCTTCGATTTTCGTTCCCGTTCAGCTACGTGATGATTCGACTCCTATTTCAGCTTCATAATCAGCAAGTTATTTGACGTTTTCTTCGAATTTCAGCAACAACGACCTGAAAAACACACAAACTAACTAAAGTAACGAATTCTAACTAAAAACTGAAACAAACTAAGCGAAATATGTACAAACTATACACGAATAAAGGATGTATTTTACAATACATCGGTTTTCATTTGTTGCATGGATTACATTATTTGGCTCATTTGAGAGAAAGTGTTGGGGGTTTGTTGGAAACCCGAGAAAGAAAATTGCGATGCCGACCAACTCGGATCCATCTTAGGATAGTAGTCGGGTATCGAGAAAACGTTTGGGTTTGGGTTTGGGTTCGGATTCGGGTTCGGGTTTGGGTTTGTGTTCGCGTTCGGGTTCGGGTTCGGGTTCGGGTTGTTTGTATTGTATGGATCCATGGGAAAATTTATAAAAAAGTGAAGAATTTTATAAAATTGAGAGAGAGTTTGGGTTGAAATGGTCAAAAAATGGAGTGAAAGATGTGTATTTAAAGATAAAATAATTAATTATTTTTTTTAAATCTAGCCGTTTGAGGCATTAATTTTGATTTTTTTTTTTTTTGTAAAAAACTAGCCGTTAAACGGCATGATTTGAAAAAGTGGAGGCCCGGTTTGAACGTCTTCCACAAGACAGTGACGATGGGGACGGGGCTAGGGGCCCGGCTTCAATTGTTTTTTACCAAGTTCTCGTGTTTTTTTCATTCATTCTCACGGTTCTCACAATATTTAGCATTCTCATTTAAAACTTCCCCCATTGAACGACTAATTTTTTTAATCCCATGTCGACTGTGGGACTTGAATCCAAGACCTTCCCCTTTCCAACCCAGGTGTTTTAAAGGCTTAGTCTTTGCTAATGAACCGCCACCCCATTGGTGTTTCTAACGGATTTTTATCCTGTATAATATGTGTGTGTGTGTAACATATGGTGAGTTATGAGATAATACCCATTCCCTTTCTAGAGTTCATGATTTAACCAATTATCATGAGGCATTTGGTAAATTGCCATCAAATTAATCATGCTGAATCAAGGCACAGGCACTCTCACCACTGAGTGTTACTAGTTAGCGAAGAGGTTCGTTTTTCTTTTCTGGTCGAAACTGTGGCATGCGAGTCACTTACTCGCGAAGGTTTTGATTTCGGCAAATGGTCGTTGTCTAGTGTTGGGATTGAACCCTATCAAAGGAACAGATAATTAAAGCCAAAACTGGGCCAGAGCAGTGGATCCAGAATAAGCCAAAGTTATGTAATCAAGTCTCTCCCCTTGAAAGTGGTTTCAACATCTGCTGACTTCCAATCTACTGATCATTACAAATTGCTGACCTACAACTGCTGATCAAGTCAAAGACTGATAGAAGACTAAAGCTCTGCAGTTCAATCTACTGCTATGGGTCAAGCTATGCTAGACATATCAAGTACTGCTGGGTTCACATCAGTGGAAGGATGCAGCAGTAGTTTAGTATATGTTATGAAATGTAATGTATATCAGTAGTTAGCATAGCAGTACTTGTATATATCAGATGTTAGAGTTTGTTAGGAGGTTAGATGTCACTTTCATGGTGACGTCAGCAAAGATGCTTCAGTGGTTTATCCGTGCCTATAAATAGAACAGTACCCTGTACTGTTCTATTAACTCTTCACCATCTTTCTTCCTGGATGAACAAAATCATTGTGAGCTCAGACTGAGGGGGAGTTTGTTACATACTTGCAATTGTAATTGAATCTTGTAATAAATTCAAGCATTCGATTCAATGTTAAACTTGTATGTTGAAAGCATTTCTCCTGTTTGATTGTGTGCAAAGTTTGTTTCCATTTATATTCCGCTGCACTACTCTTTCATTGTTCATCTTATATCAAACGTAAAACACAATCAATCCAAACTCAGATCCTAACAATTGGTATCAGAGCTCGGACAGTCAAATTTGATTTAACAATCATTTTGACATAAATAGTTCAGCTCAAAATCATTGATACTGATAGTTTGTTCGTTTTGTTGAAAAACAGTGTAAGGTTTAATCACCATCAAAGTTGATTAATCAGTGCCTGTAAAATAACCAGGATGACGTCACAATCACAAGATGATAAGAATAACATTGGCTCTCTTTTCAAACCACCCATGCTTAAACGTAATGAATACAACATCTGGGAGAGAAGGATGGGTCACATCCTTGCTCAATAGAATACTGGATGTTGGAGATCTGTTGTTTTTGGACCACATGTTCCCATGGTGCCAAGTGTTGAGGATTCAAAGAAGTTCGAACCTAAAAAACCTGAAAATTGTACTGAAACTGATTTCCAAAAGTTCGAACTTGATGCCAAAGCATTTAGCATCATTGCATCTGCATTACCCAATGAAATCTATGCTGGACTGTTACATTATAACAATGCCAAAGAGCTATGGGATGCACTGAAGGAACAATTTGAGGGAACAGAGGAAGTTATTGAAAATAATAGGGAAATTCTGAATCAACAGTATGAAACCTTTTGTCACATCAAGGGTGAATCACTGACCCAACAGTTTGAGTGATTTAGCTGTCTCATTAGTGAGCTAAGACTTGTTAAAGTTACATTTCCTTATTCAACACAAAATAGCAGGTTTCTTAGATCACTACCTGAAAAATGGGATACAGTTGCTTTTGTAATGAAAAATTTAGCTGAGTTCAAAGATTTGACCCTGACCCAACTTCATGGTAGACTCCTGACCTATGAAAGAGAGTTAAACCAGAAAAAGAAGTTACACGAGTCTGGCAAAGTTGCTAATGATTATTCATTTGGCAGCACAGCTCTTTTTGGTCAGGAAGAATCTGGTAGCAGTAGTAAGGATCAGAGTTTTGATCACTTTATTGATATAACAGCTGGTGGAAATTTTAACAACTCTGATTCTCACTCTACAAATTATGCTTTTGCTATAAATTATGAAAACCAGATGTCAGATAATTTGTGTTTTGTACTAAATGATTTGCAACACTTTGATCCCACTGACTTAGAAGAAATGGACATTTTGCATCAATTGGCTTTGCTTAGTGTAAGAACAAGCAAATTCTATAAAAGAACAGGGAGAAAATTCCCAGGGTTACATGGGAATTTAAGGGTGGGGTTGGATAAATCAAAACTGAAGTGCTACAAGTGCAATATGCTAGGTCATTTTGCTAGGGAGTGCAGGAGTCAAACCACTGGTCCAATAATAACTCATCCTAGCTCAAACCCTAGACCACAACATCAAAGCACTGTGCAATATACCCAATATACCCCTGCAGCACATGTTAACACTACTCACTATGCTGCAACCCCTGTGCCTGTGCATTATGTTCAAACCACTGTTCCACAAATTCAGTATGTTCAAGCCCCTGTCACTCAGGCACAAGTGCAACCTGTTGCACCTCAACAAGCTGCTCCAACAGTAGTACAACCAGATCAGCAAAGCTTTTTCACCCATGGCTTTGTTGACTGGAGCAGCATGCCTGATGAGCTTGGTGATGAAAATTTTGCACTCTATGCTTCTAATGATAATCTTAATGATGAATTTTGTTTGATGGCATTAGAGTCAATACCAGAAGGGGTAGAAACTGAAGGTGAACAGCTAAGTGCTGAAACAGTGGATGGAGTGGCTGAAGCAGTGGTTACTGCAGTTGCTGGTGAACTACTGCTGGGAGAAAATTCAGAAACCCTGATTGAACCACTGTCTGATCCCTGGTCCAAAGAAGACAAAGAAGAAGAGGAAGAGAAGAGAGCTGATGAAGAAGGTGATCATCAATATGATTGTGCCATGATGGCTGCTGCTAAGGTATCACCTCAAGTTCTTGAAAAGCTGTGTTCAGACAAATGTATTATTGCATTTGCTAACATTAAAGAGGTAAATGAAAACCTTAGGGATAAAGTCTTATCTGTTGAAGTTAAATTTGAAAAGTCATTGAAAGAACTTAAAAACATATTGGCTGAAAAAGACAAAGAAATCAGCAGTCTCAAAGAAGAGCAAAGCATAACCAAGACTCAACTCCAAACTATGGTAGAAAAATACCAAGTTTGTAAAAAGGATTTGGAATCCACCCAAATCACTTGTGAAAAATGGGTGGAGTCTAGAAAGGTTATGAGGTCATGCTTGAAAAACAGATTAAAAGCAATGTGAAATTTGGTATTGGCTTTAGAAAACAAGATGAAATTGAAAACAATGCTCCTAAAGAATCTGTTCAAACCATTGTTGAAGTTATTCCCACAAACAAGGATGGCCAAGAGGTTAAAATAACTGACAAACTTGGTAACAAAATTACTCTGGAAAGATCTGTGGGGTCCTCAACTTTTGAAGAAATTGATAAATACCAATTTAAACCCACATGGTCTGATGACTGTGATATCCTTGAAAACGTCAAACCAATGGATTTCACAACCACTGATTGTGTAAAAGCTCCAAAAGCAAAGGTCATTCCTATCAAAGACATCCTAATAGTGGTTCAAAACTCTGTTGGTAAGGAGTCTGAGAAAAGGAAGAAAAGAGAAAAAAATCAAAACCTGTTTTGTGATTTTTGTGAAAAGAGGAATCATCTAACAAAAGACTGTTTTCATCTAAACAAAACAAGTGTCATTGTACCTGCTGAAAGCTGCACCATCTGTGATAAAACAAAACACAAAACTCAAGAATGTGTGTATCTCAAAAACTTTGATGTAAAAAAGAATGAGTACACTGCAAAAACATCCTTAAGTTCATCAACATCATCTGTCAAGTTCACAAAGAACCAACCACTGTTTGTGCCAGTCCAAACAGCTGTTACAAAACAGCTGAACCAAACATCTGTCCAAACAGATGTTCAAATGACTGATGCACCCCTTGTCAATCAATTCAGAAGAGGTAAGGGACAACCATCATACCAAAGGATCCCACATGTTTATGAGGCTTACAAAAGGCCTCCTAAACCAAGAGTGAACAGGCATCCTTTTGGTTATTAACAAGTGATTGGTCAAGACCCACAACAGTGGTTAGAGAAAACAGTCCTAAAACTATCCAAACCCCTGACCTAACCACTGTCCATCCATCTAAACTCATCCCAGACACTGTTGAGACTCCATCCAAAGCCTTATTGGCTTTGGAGACCCTAATGAACTAATCCTTTTACTTCATGTGCAGGGAGCTTCTGCATGCTTAGATAGCCTTTGGTATGTAGATAGTGGAGGCTCCAGGCACATGACAGGATGTAAAGCCCTTCTCAAAGATTTCAAAATCCATGGAGGGGGTGATATATCCTTTGGTAATAATAGTAAAGGGAAAGTTTTGGGGTCTGGTACAGTACAATCTGGTAATGTAATATTTGAAAATGTCATTCTAATAGACAATCTAAAATTCAACCTCCTGAGTGTTTCACAAATGAGTGATAAGGGGTATGGATCATTCTTCACAAAGAAGTGTTGTAGGATTGTTGGAACAGAAATGGTTGAAAAGATTGAAGAAATAATAAAAACTGGAAAAACTAAACTTGTTGCTCAAAGAAGTGGCAATGTTTATGTGGTGGATATGTCAAAAGAGAGCCCCAGAACTGATGCCTGCCTGTTCTCAGCTGCATCAAACAAAGAGACAGAATTATGGCACAGGAGATTGGGGCACACAAATCTCAAGACAATCACTGCCATTTCAAAACAGGGGTTAGTAAGAGGTTTACCTCAAAAACCGTTCACCTGTCCTGAGCATTGTGTTCCTTGTCTAAAAGGAAAACAACATAAAAGCTCCTACAAATCCATTAATGAGTCCAAAACAACCAAATGTTTGCAAATGCTTCATATGGATTTGTTTGGCCTAGTTAAAGTCATGACTCTTAAGAAAAAGAGATATTGTCTGGTTATAGTTGATGACTTTTCTAGGTTTACATGGACTTACTTTTTACACTCAAAACATGAGACTGCAGGCACTCTGCAAGACTTTGTGAAACAGGTTGAAAAGCAGTTTGACCTTCCAGTAAAAATCTTCAGAAGTGTTAATGGCACAGAGTTCAGGAACAAGGAGTTAGATGATTTCTATGTGTCAAAAGGAATTGTGAGGCAATACAACATTCCAAGAACACCAGAACAAAATGGGGTAGTTGAAAGAAAGAACAGAACTTTGATTAAGGCTGCCAGAACCATGCTTGCTGATTCAGGTTTGCCATTAACTTTTTGGGTAGAGGCAGTAAACACTGCTTGCTATGTCCAAAATAGAGTTTTAATCAACCCCGGGCATCAAAAGACTGCCTATGAACTGCTGTATAAAATAAAGCCATTGATCTCATATTTCAAAGTTTTTGGCTGCCCATGCTTCATTTTAAACTTAAAAGATTCTATCTCAAAGTTTGCAGCCAAAATTGATTGTGGTTATCATCTGGGATACTCAACCACTGCTAAGGCCTACAAAGTGTTTAACACAAGGACCAAAACAGTGGAGGAGACTTTGAATGTAAAGTTCAATGAACTTTCATAAATGAAAATCCCAGCAAACCCTGCAGAATTGTTTGATCTTGATAAATTTACTTTTGAAAATACTGCTGTCAAGACTAATAATGCAGCTCCATCAAAAGAATCCTCAACAGACTATGGGTATGAAATCATCATTCCTCAACAAAAGTCTGTCACAATAAGAAGAGCAGCAGATGGTCAAAACAGCTGTCAAAGCTCAACCACTGCTACCTCAACAGTTGTTAACCAAAGTAGCCCCTTAACCCATGCTTCCACCTCATCAAACACTGTTGATAAAAGTCCCCAAATAGTGGATCAAAGTCAGCATGTGTCCACTCCATTACCTCCTATTCCACCACCTTTTGAAACCACTGCTGGATCATCAAAGTCACCAGCAGTGGTTAGCTCAGATGATTCACATCTTCAGCCATCCCCATTCAATGCCATTGTTCCATACCAAGGAGAGCTTATCTTCTTGAAATCTCATCCACCAGACCAAATCATTGGCAACATCAATGAAGGGGTGCTCACAAGAAGTCAATCCCAAAACATTTGTCTTTTTGCTGGTTTTCTATCTCTTCATCAGCCAGTCAAGTACCAAGAGGCACTGAAAGACAACAGATGGGTAGAAGCCATGCAAGAGGAGCTCCAACAGTTTAGAAGACAACAAGTTTGGGAGCTTGTGCCATTGCTAGAGGGTGTAAGTCCTATTGGTACAAAATGGGTCTTCAAAAATAAAACTGATGAAAGGGGTATTGTTGTCAAGAATAAAGCCAGGCTTGTGGTTTAAGGGTTCAGACAAGAAGAGGGCATTGATTATGATGAAACATTTGCCCCTGTAGCAAGACTTGAAGCTATCAGATTATTTCTGGCCTTTGCTGTCAACCACAACATCAAGGTGTACCAAATGGATATCAAATGTGCATTCCTCTATGGTAAGATTCAAGAGGAGGTTTATGTTTGTCAACCTCCAGGCTTTGAGGATCCATTTAATCCAAATCATGTCTACAAGCTAAATAAAGCTTTGTATGGCTTGAAACAAGCACCAAGGGCCGGGAATGAAACTCTTTCCACCTTTCTACTTTCCATTGGTTTCACAAGAGGTAAGATAGACAAAACTTTGTTTCTAAAATGGAGAGGAAATGATTTGATGATTGTCCAGATTTATGTGGATGATATCATCTTTGGAAGCACATGTAATAAAATGTGTGAAGAGTTCAGAAAACTCATGACAGCTGAGTTTGAAATGAGTGCAATGGGTGAACTCCAGTGCTTTCTTGGTCTCCAAGTAAGGCAACTGCAAAATGGGACTTTTATCCATCAAGGCAAATATGCCAAAGAAATTTTAAAGAAATTTGAGATGGATGATTGTAAGCCATGTAGTACACCCATTGCAACCAATAAATTAGTCATGTCTGATGAGAAGGATGATTTGGTTGATCAGACTTTATATAGAAGCATGATTGGGTCTTTATTGTACCTAACTGCATCTAGGCCAGACATCATGTTTGCAACATGTGTTTGTGCAAGATCCCAATCAGCCCCTAGAAAGTCAAACGTTATTGCTGTAAAAAGGATATTCAGATACCTCAAAGGTGCTCCCACACTTGGTATCTGGTATCCAGCTGATGGTAAAATTGAGCTTTCAGGTTTCTCAGATAGTGACTTTGCTGGATGTGACAAGACAAGGAAGTCCACTTCAGGAGGGTGTCAATTCCTAGGGAATTGCTTAGTGTCTTGGCAAAGCAAAAAGCAAGCAGCTGTTTCCACATCCACTGCTGAGGCAGAGTATATAGCTGTTGCAAGCTGTACAGCCCAACTGCTTTGGCTTCAAAATCAGTTGCCGGATTTTGGTATCACTGCCTTAAAGACACCACTCATGTTAGATAGTCAGGCAGCAGAAAATATCATCAAAAATCCAGTTTCCCACTCAACCACCAAGCACATTGACATCAGACATCACTTTGTGAGGGATTGCTATGAAAAAGGTTTGATTTCTCTGCACCATGTTCCAACTAAAGATCAGCTGGCAGATGTGCTAACCAAAGCATTAGACACATCCACCTTTGAAAGCTTGATCTCTAGGATTGGCATGCTAAACATGGAATAACAGGCAAAATCCTGTTTTTCTATGAATAAAAGCATTAAAATGTTTTCAGAAAATCAAAAATCCATCCTTAAAAATAGCTAAAAATGAAGTCTTCATTAAAATCCGTAAAAGTCTGCCATAACCATTGCTTTGTTCAGAAGTCTGCTTTACTTTAAAGTCTGTCCACTGCTGAAAGTCAACCCCTGTTCTCTCATTTTCTTGATAAACACTGTTGTTCAAAATCAGTGTTTTATCCACTGATGTGCTATCCACTGATAGTAAAAATCACCCACTGCCTTCATTTGTTACCGTTGCAACCACTGATCATCTTTCATCAGTGGTCTTCATAAAAGTACTTGTCCTTCATTTCATTAGGGGTTGACACGTGGACAGTACATAGTGGTCAGACCTTTTGTAACCGCTGCTACGTCAGCTTTCACTTTTTCCTCTATAAAACCCTTTTCCAAAACCCCAAACAGGGTTTTACTGTCGAATTGAATTCTTAAAAATTCCTTTCTCAAAGCAGTTTTCATCTCATTTTCTCGAATTTCTTCACAACCTGCTTCGATCATCTTCTCAAAAATGACAAAATCGAAGTCATCTGCAAAATCCACTTCAAAATCACCGACACCCATTGAAATCCCACACAAAGCTTCTCACAACATTTTGGGTCTTCTTACAAAAGCCGGCACCACCGATGCTTTCGATTCCATCATCGACATCATCTCTGCGTCAAAGTACAAAACTTTGCTAACAGCAGATGCTCCAATTTACTTGAAAACCCAAAGAGAGTTTTGGAAAAATTGTACCCTTGACAAACAAGGCGCGGATGTCATAGCCATTAACTCTTCTCTAATGGGTAAAGCAGTCAAAATCACATCACAATCCATCTCGGAAGTCTTTCAACTCGATGATCAGCAAGGTAAAACTTCTTTTCCTAAAAACGAGTTAAAAATTGATTTCCTTGAAAGAGGGTATGCAGATTCAATGATGAAGAGGGATACCTTACAAAAAGGTTACTTCCCTCCTGCAACAAGATTTTTATTTCATACCCTGTTAATGTGTGTTTCAAACAAAACCACTTCTTTTAATGAAATATCATTAAAGATTCAAAACCTGGGGTATGCTATTCTTCAAGATGAAAATTTCAATTATTCCCAGGAAGTCTTTAATGATTTGGTTAAAAATGCTGATAAAAAGCCATTCTTACCATTTCCAAGATTTTTGAGCTATTATCTTGAAAAGAAATTTGATAAGGATGATGCTTCTGTAATAAAACAAGGTGAATCTTTTCAAATAAACAGCTTAACTGCTGAAACTTTCACAAGAATGTCAACACCTTGCAAAACACAAGCAGAGGTGCCTGAGCAGAATTTAGCAGCAACCACTGCTCCTCAGGTATCTGCTGCTGAGCCTACTGCTCAAGGTGATCATAGCAGCAAAACAACTGCTTTGAAACCCACACCTACAATCCACAAAAAGCCAAAACAAAAGAAAACTCAAAAGCCCCCCAAACCTACCAAAAAGGCAACTCTGGAGGATGAGATACGAGAGCAACTGCCTGTGACAGCACAAAAGTCACAAGAAACCACTGCTGCTCCTTCCTCACAGCAGTTGGTAGAAATATCTCAACCCATGGCTGAAACTCCTCCTACTTCTTCTAAAAATGAACAGGTTGTACAAAATAGGGACACCACAATATGATGCTCTGGAATCACTTGCTTCCATCATCCACAGCCCAATGCCCGGGGCCAATTCTCTTTCTACACCCAACCTCACCTCCACAATTCCCCCACAAACAAAAATATTGTTGGATGCTCTTGATTTGAACTAGGCACAAACCAGTCCTTCTCAATCACCTATCAACGAGAATATGCCTCAACAAATGACTGGGCCTGATGTATCAATCATTGCTAACCCACCAACACAACCTGAGGAGGTTACACCCCTTGAGTTACAAGTAACTACTGGTGGTAGTCCAAGTGAAGCAGCCACTACAAGTGTTGAACCCACTAGTTTACATTTGGACAGTGGTTACATCAATAAGACTTCCTTGGAGGCAATTCCTTCTATAGCACCTCTGATAACCACTAGTGAGTTTATTTTGACGACATGTACCATCGAAAGGTTATCAAGTGTTGAGGGAAGAAGTCCCTAGAACCAAGAAAAAGGGGCATCAGTGGATAATGTTTGGAGTACACTCCCTGCATCAACCACTATTACAACCACTGCTAGTGGGAAATCAGATGATCCCATTAAATTGGGTGATGGTTTAAAGTACCTCGAATTGACGGATAGAGTTGAAAAACTGGATAACTCTGTTGCAGAAATCAAAGAAACGCTGCATCAGTTGTTGAATGTTCAAAAGGTGTAACCCACTGCTGTTCCAACTCAAGCACCTGCTCCACCACAAGCACCTGCTGCAAATGAGTTATGGAGTCTATTTCAACCCCTGCTCCAACAACAAAGACAAATGGCTGATCAGCAACATGCAATACATGTACAAGAGCTGAGAAACATAATGGAGTCCAGGTTTAGAAACACCCAAGCAGATATCAAGGCTATAAAGGCCCACATCTTGAAAACCGCTGGCACTGCTCCTCCCACTGTTCTCTTCATTGATCAACTACCCCCAGATAATGCCAAAAAGGGGGAGAAAATCAAGGAGTGGAAGAAGAAGGGAATAAATGATGGTATTTATGTTGAACCAGAAAAAGATGCCATGACTAAAAAGATTCCCATGCCAGATGGTAACAAAAAGATTGATGTTACCACAAATGCACTTGCTGAAACACTAGCAAGTGTAAAAAGGGACAGAGCGGCAAAGGACTTGTCCAGGTGGAATGAGGAGAAAAGAGCTTATATGGAGCTGAATGCGCAGGGTTGTTCTGAGCCAAAGGATGTTCAAAATCCTGAGCCAAAAAGAAAGAATCCCACTAGAAAAGTGAGGGAACCCAAATCCACACCATCCAGTGTCACACCCCAACCAATGGCGGAAACATCGGGATGAGACGAAGTGTGAAGATTGCTAGAGACATCATAACGCTATTTGTGACAATATTTAGAAATTCCAAATTTCATTTCATTTCATAACTTCAAATAGTCAACATTACAAGAAATTCAAATACAACAAGTTTAACATAACTACATGATAACATAACAAAATTTGATACAACATATTAAACCCTAACGTCTATATGCGTATCTAGGCATCAACGCTACTTCTTTTCTTAGCATCGTCCTCATCAACCTGTAACATGTTTAAAATAATTCAATGCAAAAGCAAAGGCGAGTATACAAGTTTGGTACATACATAGCATAAGATAAAAGTGTGAACAATTCCTCATAGCAAGCATGCGATTCAAGATAAACATTAAATATGGCATGTGCATAACATATCAAACCAAGAAAACGCAACTTGCTCATGACATAACCAAAGTTTCAGTGGAGGCGGGTCTTTAATCCTATAGCGCTACATATGTCAAGGTTTGGCTCGTACGAAGTTAATGATAAGTTCAACACATAAGAATCACCCAAATTTAAAGTATCAAGTCATCACATATACAAGCATGTTATAGGAATGTTCATGTGTTTAGACAAAAGTTCATGTGTAAGTTTCAATAGGTAAACATGTTACACCCCAAAAGTAGTAAAAGTAAAAAGGGGAAAAGTACGAGTATACTCACAAAGTTTGCATATGTTTTCCGATTATCCAATTGTTGACGAGTAGAGATTTAGAGTCCGAATGTATAAGGGATAAAGTTCAAGTATGTTTAGAGTCGAGATTCGGTGTTTAAAACAACATAAAAATAAGATATGAGAATAACATGGAAAATAATCATTTAGTACATATGATGCTTGTTCTTGACACTAGGAAACTCGAAGGAGTTTAGATGTTTTCATGGAACAAGGTTCCATTAGAATCGTGACAAGTTATCATAGTCTAGGATGATGTAATCTAGTACCCCGACATATGAACACTAGTTCATCATCAAAGATTCGATTATTCGAATAATATATTTAGGTTATATAATATATGTCCAATAGTTCAAGCATGAGGTAGAAGATTAAAATCTTCATTTTGGTACCTCTAAATGTCATAGAAGTCATGTAGGAGGTAGGAAAATCAAGTCTTCCATTTAGGCACCTCTATGTGTTCACCACTACACTTGATGTAAAAAAAACAACCAAGGAGGGTCATGAACATACAATAAAGAATAAGAAATATACATACTAACTAAGAGAAATCATCAAATCATGTGAGGATTGTATGTTTGGACAACCCAAGTTGTTCCATAATCACTCATGTATCAAAGACAAAGTTTGACATGACTTGTGGGTTAAAAACCCTAAACAAAACACCAAGTTTATGAGGTTTAATCCTCTGATTTTAAATGTCTCAACCTTTTTTTTAAGCTTAACCAACCATGGGATAAGTTGTAAGCATTAGGACATAGGTATGAGATGTGTTGGACACAAGTTGCATAGGTTTAAACAAGTTTTTGATGAACATAAAAACAAACAGAAAGTTTATGGACTATTTCGGGGCATTTCCAGGTCTGATTTCTCCAAGGAGAAGTCTAGGAATCGAACCCCATGATTATACAAGCAAGTAGGAAAAAGAATCGAGTGAATCGGATAAGAATTGAGTGAGTTATGCTCATTTTCGTGAAGGGGTGTCAATCTACTCGAACCCTTGCTTTCAGCTACGGTTTGGTGGATGTTTTGTGAGTTTTGAGGGTTGCAAAAGTGGTAGGGAGGCTGGTTATAAGTGGTATTTATAGGGGGAAGGATTAGGGTTTCAATGGGTTGGGCTTTGGAAGTGTTTAGAAGGGGTTACACCTTGAAACTAGCCCACAAAACCCAACTATATGGGGCTGAATTTTGTTGAATTGGGGCTGCCATATTTCTTTATTTTTTTTTTTAATTTTTAGAACATTATAATGAGTGATTTTGTTAATTAAGTTGTGTAATAATATGCAACAATGTTTCCCCTAACTTGTAACAAGGTGAAATATGAAATAAAACATGATTTAACTAGGTAAAAAGTGTAATGTACAAGTTTTATTTACGAAGCAAGTTCCGTATTTTACAATGATTACGATGAAAGAATGGTTATAAGAACACAAGCTTTCCAAAGATAGAATTTCACGTAAGGTTTCTAAATGTAGGAAGTTTGAAAACGCAGGGCGTTACAGTCTCCCATCCTTTAGGAAATTTCGTCCCGAAATTTATTCAAGAGGAAGGCTTGAAAGAGTTTTTGGCATAAAGGTGATCATTAAGAATTGAAACTTGGGAAGTTTGAAAGTTTTGAAAAGTACCAAATTTTGGAGAACGTCAAGGTAGATTTGCAAGGGGAAGTTTTTAAGGATAGTGTAAAAAAAAATCATACTTTCGTAAAACCTGTTTATTGAGAGGAACGAAAAGGTTTGTTACTTTAAATAAAGCAATAGAGGTATACTAAGTATAGTTTCACAAGAATCAAGAATAGGGAGGCTATTTTATAGGTAACGAGGTAAGTTAGGACTCAAATGTTTAAACAAGCTGGATTGCGAACGAGTTTTGTATAAAATAATACGAGTATAGAATGAACGAATGACTCTTAAAGAGTACAAGTATGTGAATAGCATAAGTGTTGGATAGATGAACATAGTGTGTTAAGGATGAAGTCTCGTCATGAATAATCGGATATAATGCGTTTGTGAGTTGCGTGAAGTTGTATTAGGTCCAAAAGGTCTGCAACACACTGAATTTCTCATGGCACGTTTTACGAAAGTTTGGTAACATGGTGAAAACACTTATATATAGGAAGTACCAGCGGCGTATCCACCATGTTTTAACCACATTACGTACGTTTCGTTACTCGGGGTCATGTTACGTTCCGTGTCTTACCATACACAGTAGTACACTCTATGGTTCTCATACGCCTATCACTATAATCCCGTGTGCACCCGCGATTATACTGATCGTCGCATGATCCACATAGCTTGTACTATTTATGTATGAATCAAGGTATACATGAATTTGAAAATAAGAATGTGTACGTAGAAGAATGTCGTATGTAAGCATGTTTATGTTTAAGCATCTATGGGACCCACGTAAGCGAATCCCTCGGATTACGCTCGCGTATAGGTACGAATGTACGAATCATGAGTAAGGATGAAAGTATGAGCATAAGTTTAAGTATGAATACGCATGTATGTATGAGCATAAACATAAAACGTGTAAGTAGTATGTGTACAAGTAGAAGCGTAAAACGTATAAGTAGTATGTGTATGAGTACAAGCATAAAACGTATGAACATAGGTGTAGGTATTAAAAATAAATATTGCGTATATGGTGTACGTTGAGACATTGCGGAGAAAAAAAAAAGTTAAGTATGTAGATACGAACGATATAAATGATGTTATCGCGAGATATCGTCTAAAATGTGTATGATGATGTGCATGTATAGTTGTTTAAACAAAACGTTGAGTTTGTCGAATCAAAATTAGATTGAGCTTGGTTTGAAAGGTAGAATATAGTTTGTATATGTAAAGGAACATAAAGTACTCATTGGTCATGCTTAACGTATTTTGTAATGATTGAAATGCTACTTTTGTTTAAAAAGAAAAAGAAGTTCACGTATGTTGAAAATTGTCGGTCCCCATGAAGTCTTCTAGCCCACGTGTTTTGAAATTTGGATGACGAGTTAAGCGTTGTAGAGAAGGTTTTTTTTTTTTTTTTTTTTTTTTTTTTTTTTTTTTTATAACGGGTTTGTTTCATTTGCATCAAAACATGAAAATTTTGGACTTTGAAAGTTCTTGTGAAAACGTCGACCCTTAGAAAAGAAATTTAGTAAAAGAACTTAGTGATTGTTTAAAAATAATTTTAACAAAGGATTTATTGATGTTGGAAAGAGTATTTGGTAAACGGTCATATAACATCTATGAGGTCTTATAAGTAATTGAGAAAGGTTAGTTTGATTTCGATTAAGAGTGGAAGTCTCTAGTATGATGATATAATGTGAACGTGTTTCAGTTAATAAATCAGATGTGAAGTTCATGGGCAAGAGATTCATTAGATCGATTAAATTGATAGGTAGCATTTCGTAAGGTTTGGAAATTCGTGTAGTAAAGCGGTAAAGACATGATTAAGAATCTCGTGTATATGATTTGAGTGAAAATGGATGGTAGAATAAGAAGTACGTTTGATAAACAATGTATTTTGAAATCGGTATAAGTAGGTATTTTGAATAATGATAAATGATTTAGGTATAAAACATGATCGGGTTTGCATAATAAAATATTTTGAAAGATAAGTTTTGGGTAACAGTCACCTAAGTAAGGGAATCACCCCTAACTCGTTGGTGAAGTCGTTTTAAGGGAAGAGGGGTGGAGTCAATCGTCAAGGTAAGGAAGTCACTCCAATCTCGATGATACATCTCCACTAGTTGTTACAAGGAATATGAATTTAAATTATATGAAAATCATGCGTATATAAGTGCATCGAAAAGGTTCGATATGTTGTGCGTGTGAAAAGAGAAATCAAAGGTAAACTCGAGGTTGAAAGATTGCATCGTATAAAATGAACAATAGAAACACATGTTTGACCAAAGTTTGGAGTGTTCCAAAAAGGAACTTTGACTAACCAAAGTGGTCGAAAAGTCTTTTGAATTTGAGGAGCATGTTTTGGCCTAATAGGTAAAATACTCTCGCCGACAAGTCGGTTAACGGTATTTACCCTTCCGGTTACTACATGTCCCAAATCAATCGAAATTTCGAGACTTGGCGGGATTTATGAAAAAAATGCCAAGGAGTGGAACTAGTCGACAAGGTGCGGGTTTCACCCCTAACTTGACGATTTCGTATCCTAAGTGTGGTTGGTACTCGTCGGGTCAAAATTTAATTTCGACGTGTTGACGAGGGTCCACTAGAACTTGAAATTTGAGATTTACCATTAAGATGTGGATTTCACTCCTAGCTTAATCGCGATATCTCGTGTAAAAAAAAGAATAGGTAGATTGAGAGTCGTTCACTAAATTGTGGGTTTCACGCCTATTTTGGTGAATTTGTCTCATTTGTACAATATGAGTGTTGTCGGATTTAGAATAATCAAGTAAAATGCATGAGGGAAGTGTGTGTTGAAGGAAATACACAAGCAAGTATAAACACATAAGAAAGCATATCAAGAATGGTACTTAAATAATGAAATGATAAAACAAGTGTTAACACATAATAGAACAAGCTTTAATGCGTACGAATAACATGTCAAATATTACACATGAGTAACATACATGTTTAAAAGAGCATAAATAAGTAACAAATAAGGTATCATGTAGTAGTCCAAGCAAAGCATACGAATAAGGCTCTAAAACTATAGACCAGGTGAAAGCATTCCTACTTTTCCTAATTCCCTATAGTTATGGCTCTGATACCAATCTGTCACACCCAACCAATGGCGGAAACATCGGGATGAGACGAAGTGTGAAGATTGCTAGAGACATCATAACGCTATTTGTGACAATATTTAGAAATTCCAAATTTCATTTCATCTCATAACTTCAAATAGTCAACATTACAAGAAATTCAAATACAACAAGTTTAACATAACTACATGATAACATAACAAAATTTGATACAACATATTAAACCCTAACGTCTATATGTGTATCTAGGCATCAACGTTACTTCTTTTCTTAGCATCGTCCTCATCAACCTGTAACATGTTTAAAATAATTCAATGCAAAAGCAAAGGCGAGTATACAAGTTTGGTACATACATAGCATAAGATAAAAGTGTGAACAATTCCTCATAGCAAGCATGCGATTCAAGATAAACATTAAATATGGCATGTGCATAACATATCAAACCAAGAAAACGCAACTTGCTCATGACATAACCAAAGTTTCAGTGGAGGCGGGTCGTTAATCCTATAGCGCTACATATGTCAAGGTTTGGCTCGTACGAAGTTAATGATAAGTTCAACACATAAGAATCACCCAAATTTAAAGTATCAAGTCATCACATATACAAGCATGTTATAGGAATGTTCATGTGTTTAGACAAAAGTTCATGTGTAAGTTTCAATAGGTAAACATGTTACACCCCAAAAGTAGTAAAAGTAAAAAGGGGAAAAGTACGAGTATACTCACAAAGTTTGCATATGTTTTCCGATTATCCAATTGTTGACGAGTAGAGATTTAGAGTCCGAATGTATAAGGGATAAAGTTCAAGTATGTTTAGAGTCGAGATTCGGTGTTTAAAACAACATAAAAATAAGATATGAGAATAACATGGAAAATAATCATTTAGTACATATGATGCTTGTTCTTGACACTAGGAAACTCGAAGGAGTTTAGATGTTTTCATGGAACAAGGTTCCATTAGAATCGTGACAAGTTATCATAGTCTAGGATGATGTAATCTAGTACCCCGACATATGAACACTAGTTCATCATCAAAGATTCGATTATTCGAATAATATATTTAGGTTATATAATATATGTCCAATAGTTCAAGCATGAGGTAGAAGATTAAAATCTTCATTTTGGTACCTCTAAATGTCATAGAAGTCATGTAGGAGGTAGGAAAATCAAGTCTTCCATTTAGGCACCTCTATGTGTTCACCACTACACTTGATGTAAAAAAAACAACCAAGGAGGGTCATGAACATACAATAAAGAATAAGAAATATACATACTAACTAAGAGAAATCATCAAATCATGTGAGGATTGTATGTTTGGACAACCCAAGTTGTTCCATAATCACTCATGTATCAAAGACAAAGTTTGACATGACTTGTGGGTTAAAAACCCTAAACAAAACACCAAGTTTATGAGGTTTAATCCTCTGATTTTAAATGTCTCAACCTTTTTTTTAAGCTTAACCAACCATGGGATAAGTTGTAAGCATTAGGACATAGGTATGAGATGTGTTGGACACAAGTTGCATAGGTTTAAACAAGTTTTTGATGAACATAAAAACAAACAGAAAGTTTATGGACTATTTCGGGGCATTTCCAGGTCTGATTTCTCCAAGGAGAAGTCTAGGAATCGAACCCCATGATTATACAAGCAAGTAGGAAAAAGAATCGAGTGAATCGGATAAGAATTGAGTGAGTTATGCTCATTTTAGTGAAGGGGTGTCAATCTACTCGAACCCTTGCTTTCAGCTACGGTTTGGTGGATGTTTTGTGAGTTTTGAGGGTTGCAAAAGTGGTAGGGAGGCTGGTTATAAGTGGTATTTATAGGGGGAAGGATTAGGGTTTCAATGGGTTGGGCTTTGGAAGTGTTTAGAAGGGGTTACACCTTGAAACTAGCCCACAAAACCCAACTATATGGGGCTGAATTTTGTTGAATTGGGGCTGCCATATTTCTTTATTTTTTTTATTTTTAGAACATTATAATGAGTGATTTTGTTAATTAAGTTGTGTAATAATATGCAACAATGTTTCCCCTAACTTGTAACAAGGTGAAATATGAAATAAAACATGATTTAACTAGGTAAAAAGTGTAATGTACAAGTTTTATTTACGAAGCAAGTTCCGTATTTTACAATGATTACGATGAAAGAATGGTTATAAGAACACAAGCTTTCCAAAGATAGAATTTCACGTAAGGTTTCTAAATGTAGGAAGTTTGAAAACGCAGGGCGTTACATCCAGTCTCTCAAAGCATACTCCTAAACCATCTTCCAAAAGCCTCCAACTTCAATCTTCCATCCAAACAGTTGTTGTAACACCTGCTGTATTAACAACTGCTGATACTTCAGTAGTTTCAACAACTGTTAACCAAACACCTGTCATCACTTTAACACACACCACAACCACTGCCTTACCACCACCACCAAATATCACTTCACCACAAGAAACATTATTAAATCCACCCTCATCTCCTGCCAAAAAGCAGAAGACAACAAATGTTACAACATCTGTTGTAATGGCAACAGTGGTTGAAACACCTGTTGTTTCAACAACTGTTAGTCAGCCACCTTCTACCACTCAAATCACCACCACTGATCCACCCAAAACATCATCAGCCTCTCCTCAACCAAAAAGGAGAAGGTTAATTCTGAAAGATGATGTTACTTCACCACCACCAAAATCTTCAAAATCTCTATCACTTGTTACCATACCAAACCCTGTTCCTCTCTCATCAGCTCAGATTCAAAAGCTATTAGCACCTACAGGTGTTCAATTTCCTCTTGAGCTTATAGCAGTCAAAGAAGAAATCAAGTCCTTCTATTATGAGGATGATCCTGCTAAAAGGAGTTTGCCATCAATTGGAGGATATCCCAGGCCTAACAATATTGAAGAATATTTGAAAATTAAGGCTCAACAAGCAGAGGATATCTCCAAAAGAAATTCCCAAGGGAAATCTGACAAAGAAATTCAACAGACCTACCAATTTTTACTCACACAAGTCAGATCCTTGGAGCAATTTGCAAAGAATGTATGTCAGCAAATCTCAGAAAGGGCAGATGAGACCCTGAGAAAAGATTATGTTGATAACATCATGGCTTACAAGAAATACAAAGGAGAGAAATACATGTATAGAGACTGGACCATTCCTGAGCTTGAAAGTGAAGCAGCCAGGATTCAAGAAATGATTAAGAATAAGGTCAAGCACACTCCTCCAGATTGGTCAAAGTACAAAAAGAATGTACCTGATAAAAAGGTAGAGCTGAGGAGAATGAAAGAAGAACTAATTGCTGCTGATTATGGGTCTGAAAATCAAGTGATGAGATGGAGAAAAGATAAAGTCAGGGCCACCTACAAAAGGTTGGAGGAACTAAGGAAGAAAAATCCAAAGGTTCCACAAAAACCTGATTATTCCAAAGCAGAGGTCTCAACAAGACTACCAAAGCTGCAAGTCAAGAGAGCCACTGCTCCAGCTGGTGCTGCCATCTATAAAAGGAGGCAACAAAATCAGTTGGATGCTGAAACAGTGCAAGAGTTAATGGCAGGTGATGAACTTGTAAAAGAGGGCATTAAGAAGATGATTGAAGAAACTCTTGGATTAAATCAATCTGCAAATACTGCTCAGTCAGTCATCAATAGGCCAGCATCACCAAACACCTCATCTAATAAAAATCTCCCAAGAAACCCACCAGACACAAAAGTAGGGCTGTAAACGAACCGAACGAACACGAACAAGGCCAACGAACACGAACAAGGCCTTGTTCGTGTTCGTTCGTTAAGGAATAAATGTGTTCACGAACGGTTCATGAACATTTACCGAACGAGATTTTAAGTTCGTGTTCGTTCATTAAGGAAATGAGCGTGTTCGCGAACGGTTCACGAACACAAACGAACACAAATAAATTTGACGAACGCGACGAAGGATAAAGATAGATGGCCCAAAGAGTAGCACTCGAACTTGAATCCTTTATTGTGGAATGGAGGTCGATTGTATTCATGGATGTAAATAATGAGAAATGAAAGGGAAATGATGCATAAACAAGGTGAAAGTGGGTTTCCTAGTTTAATTGTTAAGGAAATAAAAAAAATAAAAGTTTAATAATATAAAAAGTACAAATAAAATATAAGAAAGTACCAAGATTTTCAATTAAAACACAAACATACAAACATAAACGAACGCAAATCAACGAATATTTACGAACACGTTCACGAACACCTTACCCAACGTTCACGAACACAATCGAACGAACAAGACCTCTGTTCATATTCGTTCATTTAACTAATCGAACGAAATTTCTTGTTCATGTTCGTTCGTTTATTAAACGAACGAACATAAACGAACTTCCAGCCGAACGGTTCACGAACTATTCGCTGAACGTTCGGTTCATTTACAGCCCTACTCAAAAGTACTAAAGTGGAAAACTGACAAACAGACTCATGTATTGACAGTGATTAATTCTAGTGGAGAAGTGAAGAAAATAACAAGGGAACAAACACTTGGCCTAAGTCTTGAAGATTTGCAGGATCTCCTTGATCTTCCACTTAGCAGGGATGATGATGACACAGATGCCTTAGCCTTTTGAGTTACAACTCAAAGGGCAAATAAGGGAACTGTTGATGAGGCAATAAAGATCTACCAATAATGAAGAGTTTTGGCATTATCTGTTCCAGGTGGAGATTGTTGGGATTGAACCCTATCAAAGGAACAGATAATTAAAGTCAAAACTGGGTCAAAGCAGTGGATCCAGAATAAGCCAAAGTTATGTAATCAAGCCTCTCCCCTTGAAAGTGGTTTCAACATCTGCTGACCTCCAATCTACTGATCATTACAAACTGCTGACCTACAACTGCTGATCAAGTCAAAGACTGATAGAAGACTAAAGCTCTGCTGTTCAATCTACTGCTATGGGTCAAGCTCTGCTAGACATATCAAATACTGCTGGTTCATATTAGTGGAAGGATGCAGCAGTAGTTTAGTTTATGTTGTGAAATGTAATGTATATCAGTAGTTAGCATAGCAGTACTTGTATAGATCAGATGTTAGAGTTTGTTAGGAGGTTAGATGTCACTTTCATGGTGACATCAGCAAAGATGCTTCAGTGGTTTGCCCGTGCCTATAAATAGAACAGTATCTTGTACTGTTTTATTAGCTCTTCACCATCTTTCTTCCTGCACGAACAAAATCACTGTGAGCTCAGGCTGAGGGGGAGTTTGTTACATACTTGCAATTGTAATTGAATCTTGTAATAAATTCAAGCATTCGGTTCAATGTTAAACTTGTATGTTGAAAGCATTTCTCCTGTTTAATTGTGTGCAAAGTTTGTTTCCATTTATATTCCGCTGCACTACTCTTTCATTGTTCATCTTATATCAAACGTAAAACACAATCAATCCAAACTCAGATCCTAACATCTAGTATTGTAAGTGGTGTCCTATTTTTCTTGTGAATTATAATGAACATCTATACCATTCTGGAAACGAAACAATCTTCTTTCTTGTTTCAATCAAGTGCGACAAGAAAAACATAAATTTTAAGAGTGACAGTGGATGATTTCGGCAAATCACTAATCGAATCCAATTCAAACCACACCACACACATTTCATTATGGTGCATTATTCATATAGTGGCCTTCCCTGTTCTTCTATAACATAAGTGTCGTATCCTAAATCCATTACAATAAGAAATCAATCATTCAACCCTTACACATGAAACACGTTGAGACTAGGCTAAATTGTTCACTAAGCTATGGATACTTTATAGACAAAGGAGTAAACACACTATTATCTGAATTGGTATGGAGTTAGTGAGTTACATGAACCACACACAACCTACGAAGTGGTCTTTGACTTCACTTGACCCCAGAGTTAAAAGTCAAATTACAAAGTCAGGTTCAACTTTGTACCCAACTTGCAAAAACTATTTTTATGAAAAAAAATATATATACTTTTAACAAATGTTTGTTAAAGGACCAAGTGGACCTAATGAAACTTATTGTAGTAAAGTAAGTCTTGTTTTCTTGTTCCTTCATTACTTGTAGTCGAGAAAACATTTACTTAACGTGCTTAATTCGTCCTACTTTGAAAACGGTTTGACCAGTTTCGACGAAAATTTTGGGCCAAACCTATAACTACGATTTAAACAACCGCCTCTTTACAAGACCACTTCTATGTTGTAAACCGTAAACCATCAAACCGTTAGAACCGAATTGTGAACTGGACGGCGCATATTTCAAACATAAGGCTGACTATCTTTTGCGAGCGATTCAGAGCTTTTCGACGGATCATGAACACCCCTACAAAAACCACGTACGGCCTAGGTCAAAGCACTTCTGGGCAGTCAAATCATAGAAAACCAGTCTTGCTCTAGACTTCTGAAACCAGGTAAAAACATTGTTTACTTATTAGGGTAACATACTAACATATAGTAGTTTTTTTTTTTTGAACGGCCAACGAATCCTCCAAATGGGCTACTGGCGAAATTCACCACATCGGGATACACTCGCCTTCCGAACCGGGGAAAACCCTCACCTAGGGCCGAAGCCCGTGAACACTCGCCCGAAGGCACGACAGTGCGGTGAGGTAAAACCCGCTCAGTTCAAGGATCGAACTAGCGATCGCCGCCTACTCGCCTAGTCTCCCATCATCACCAGGTGCCGCAGAAACTAAATGCTAGGGGTAGGAATTGAACTTGGGTCACTTGGAACACAAGGTCTCTCCCTTACCACTCCACCACTAGCTCATTGGCACATATAGTAGTAAAAAGGTTTAGAAAAAAGGTGAACATGGTCTTTAATTTTTATTGCAGAGTCCAAAAAATAAAAGAAAAAAAGAAAGCCACATTGAATGCACAACGCGGTTTTAGAGACGATAATGATGACCATAATAGCACAATACACAGTAAGTAACAAGTGAGGGGTGGGGGTGGGCTGACTTTAGCTTGAAGCTACTGTTACTTCCAGAGTACTACCCTATCTGTGCCAGTATGCATGAGCTTTGAGTAAATGCGCTCTTTGGGTCTTTGCTGTCACACCCCACCCCACCCCTACCCCCATTGTTCCTTTCTTTCTATATATTCATAACCTTACCCTCTTACTACTTCTGTGTTAAGTCTCATCACTTCTCAGTTCTCAACAAAACACAACAATACATCAATTCTTCAAATATATAGAGAAGAAAAGGAGAGCTTTAAAATCATAAAGAAGTAAGTTTTTGCAAGATTGGATCAAGAAAATGGGAAGGCCTCCGTGTTGTGATAAACTTGGTGTCAAGAAGGGTCCATGGACACCTGAGGAAGATATCATGCTTGTTTCTTATGTTCAACAACATGGACCTGGTAACTGGCGTCAAGTACCTACTAATACGGGTATGTTTAACATTATTTATATAAGATAAATTGGTTACGTTTTTTTTCGGTGGTGGACAAAGGTGTAGATTTAGGAGTAGGGTTTTGAGGGTGTGTGTTATCCGTTAAAAAAAGATTTTGTGCCGAAATTGTGAAATATATGTACTTTTTTTTGACATTTCAATTGTTTCATCGTAATCACCAGAACAAATTACATAAGGATAGCAGGTAGACGAGCAACAAAATGCGCCGTCATCCCCTTCTGAATATATGTACTAACTTGTTTGTTTTGTGTTGACTCAGGACTGCGAAGATGCAGTAAGAGTTGTAGATTAAGATGGACGAATTATCTGAGGCCTGGAATCAAAAGGGGAGATTTCACTGATGATGAGGAGAAAATGATCATTCAGCTTCAAACTCTTCTGGGCAACAAGTAAGTTTCCTAGGACAGTTTATCTAACGAAATTTGTTTCGTCGAAAAGTGTGGCTAAAGGCCGTGTCGTATGCATTTTCGATGAATTTTTGCGGTCGGAAACGATGTTGTTGTCTAGTAGTGACATGAAGCCTTGAATCCTATGGAAGTGTACTAAGATTTATACAAATTTATGTTGAGAAATTATTTTAATTAGGATTTGTAGTATAAATTCCATGTACTTTATTAAGAGTACAATGTACTCAAGAACTATATACACAACAAAAGTTTTGACTTTTTGGTCCAAGAATCATGGGGAATTGAAGTGCATTATTATGGTTGCAGATGGGCAGCTATAGCTTCATATCTTCCTGAAAGAACAGATAATGACATCAAGAACTACTGGAATACTCATTTGAAAAAGAAGCTGATCAGAAAGCATCAGAGAGGATTTGAGGATCAAGATCTAATTCACAATAACAAAGATCATTTCGCGTGTTCAACAACTTCATCCTCTTCTCCACACTGTATCTCCAGAGGCCAGTGGGAGAAGAGGCTTCAAACCGATATTCATATGGCGAAACAAGCGCTGAATGATGCTTTATCTATTGATCATAAGCCCATTTTGGTACCCCAAGCTATAAAAACATGCACACAAACACCTGTTTACCCTTCTAGCACTGATAACATTGCTAAATTGCTTAAAGGGTTTATGAAAAACTCACCCAACAATAACAAAACGTGCTCGAATTCGAGCACTAACGAGTCAAGTGATGAAGTTAATGCTCTTAGCAGTGAAAGCAAGACATCTTCTGGAACTAATTTGTCTGAAGCATTTGAATCCCTTTTTGAGTTTCATCCATCTTTCCCATCTCCGAATAATTCTGAGTTTTCGCAAACAAACACGTCTACGGAGGGAAGTATCTTCCAAGGGGAAAGCATCCAAGATCTGCGATTTTCGATGTCCGAGAATTGGTTGCTTGATCAAACAACTGGGGACGTGTTTGATCAAGGAAAAGAAGATTTATCTAACTTTTCCTTTGATGAAAACACTAACTTTTTTGATGATTGATTCATTGCTTATATCAATCAATCAATTAATCTTGTTTCTTTGTAATTTTGTGGAGGGTTAAATTAATTAATTGACATTAGAGATGTAGAACTCAATTTGTTTTGAAGTTGGCATGTGACTTCTACAAACCATTTTCTGTATTTTGTTTAGAATTTAAGTTTTGGGTTCTAAGATTTGTAGCTTTTTCTCATTTCTTGTTGTACTCATGCACACTTTCTTGTGCAGCATGTGAATACACATTAAATTATGATTATTGAGTTGTGATTAACTAGTCCTTTGGTAGTTTGGTCCATATATACAATGGCCGACAGTCCTATTAAAGGTGTATCCAAATAACAATCAAGCTTCATAATCTTGATGTTGAAAGTTTCAATAACATATGATAATAACATTCTAAGGGTTATTGATGATCTAAACATGCCTTAATACCGAACCACGTTTTGAAGACTGATGGCTTGTAAATTTACATGATCAATGCTCTATATCTAGACACGCCTTTGGGGTATGGTCTAGATATTGTGTCACGTCAGTATTAAATATCACTCTAAGGGTATACGGTGTGGTGCGGCAAAGGGAAGTGGCAAACTGGTTTGCCGCGCGGCAACACCGCCGCCAACCCCTTTGCCGCGTCGGTTTGGTTGTCGCTCGGTGACGTATTGCCGATCGGGAAAATAAGAGAGAGAGGGTAGTGAGAGAGAGAGAGGGGGTATTGTGGGTGGGGTTCATTCCTATCTCAACCAATCACAACTTTTTCCTTTTTTTAAAAAAAAATAGTTTACCACTTTACCAAGTGTTTAAACCATTGCCAACACTTTTCACCAAAGTTTAAACACTTTTGACTGATTGACATGACGCGCTCTAATTGGTCGGTTTTTTGGTTTGCCGCTTCAAAGTGTTTAAACGCTCCTTACTGTTGGATATAATGTTCAATTGTCGATTATAATTCAATGTTACCGTAAAGGTACGACCCAAAGAGTTACACTTTGGGCAACGAACATGTAACGGTGTTTTAATCATTAATCACCGGATCACGAAATAATAAGCGTAACAAAAGAAACGTGTAATTATTTAGAATAATTACGTAGAGCTGGATAAATATTATAATTAATTTGTTAATTATAATTAATATCAGATAATTAAATATGTATATCCATATTGTTAGTTATTAGATAATTAATAAAATAAGGAGAGTTATTGTTTAATTATGAGATAGTTATGGAGGAGTTGTGATTAGATTACAATTCTTAATCCTTGTTATAAAATAAAAGATATTTGTATATCTTTGAACCATATATATATATATAAAAAAAAAGGATCTCTACGCATGACTTTGATGGAATTGCTTCTGCTCGTTGCTTTTCAAGAGTGACAAAAATTAAAGGCAAAAAGGAACTCTTATTAAAATCAAGAGATAGAGATTTTGTTTTGGTTTTTTCCACTCACGCAACAAGAACTTTCTGCTTGCAATTTTTCAAGGGTCGCAACAAGTGGAGCTATTGTTTCTTCGGTTAGGCATACGCATACGGTAAAGTTTTGAACTTTTCTTTATAGATTAAGGCTTCGTTTGAAATCGTTTCAAACGAACAAATATGATTTCGTGGTCAACGATCATCTAGCGAGATCGTTCGTTGAACCAAGGTGTCTTTCTTGGATGTCACGATTCTTTAATTTTATTATAACCTATTTTGATTGTAACGAGATCACTGGTGGAATCGGTTTAGAACCGAACCTCGTGTACATGTTTTCCGCTGCGTTCAATTTGTTTGACAAATTGACTAAAATTATTTTCTAAAAGTTACACGAAATTCCAACAGTGGTATCAGAGCCACCTTACAAATCAAAGTAGGTTTATTTTTGATAAAATAGTTTATAGGATTGCATGCTTAAAATCGAGTAGATTTGGCATAGGAACTTGTCGCGTACAATAGTTATAGGCAAGTTTGTATTAAGGCCAAAACTAACACTTGTCAAAGTCTTCTTTGAAATAATTTTTGGTCTTAACCTATTTCGTTTAGCTTAATGATCGTAGTATGCAAATCCGGGTCTAGAATCGTTTTTCATAACACGTGTACTAAATTAGTTTTTGGAGCTACACGCGTTAAATTAGTTTAAAGAAAACCGAATATATTAAAATAATTATTTTTAATATATACCAAACTAAAATATTAAAAAAAAAAACGTAACTAAACACTTTATTTTAAAAATAAAGTTAAAATTTTGTTAAGTCTTTTCGTTACAATATCTAAAGGAAATTTAATTTTTCTTTATATTAAAGTTTTTCTTTTGGATTGGATCTAAGATTAAGTGGGAGCACAAAAGGGTTTGTGCTACACTTAATGGGCTCGGTTAACGTTCTTGGGCTCGAACGAACCGAACATATTATGAACCCGGAATTGCATATTTATTTATTTATTTTGCGTTTTGCCATGAGATGTTTATTACGCCATAAAATTAATAACTAATACACGATCATTAAAACGACAATTTTAATAAAAGGTTTATTAAGTATTGGATAGGTAATTAAAATAAACAGTTTATTTTAAAATACAAAAATCAAAAATTGGTTTTTCAAAAAATTAAAAGTTAATTTGAAAACCATAATTAATAAAAGTTATTGATTAAAATAAATTTGCGACACGACCAACTTAGATTAAATAGGGTATTTAAAATTAATCGGTCGAGTGATTGAAAGGTGTTTCAAGTCGTCACAAATTAAAACGTAAAATTGATTTTTACAAAGGAATTGTATAGCCTATGTTCATGCCATAGGCCGTACAAGTATTTTAAAACGACCCGAACTGGTAATTTTAAAATATAACCCAAATTAAAATCGATATTCTACGCCACCCTAAATTATGAACACCCGAACTGATCTATCCGAACCCCTGGTGCTAGTGTTTACCCTGCATCCAGGCCTACGGTTTTGGTTAGGGGTAGTTTCGCGATTTCCATGCTTCCATGGGCCGGGCTACAGTTCTGATTTGAGGACAAATATCACTTTTGCGACACGAGAGCGAATGTTAGTGTTTACCCTGCATTCGTCTTCTACGGTTGTGAAAGTGGGCGTAGTTGGGGTTAACGTACCAATGCTTGACAACACTCGTCATGCGACCCCAAACCGAGAATTGTGTAGTTGACACAATTGGTGATCGTCACCTACCCTTCAATCTATGCCAGTGAAGAGTGCTAAGTCCATTCACTGAGTTATGGGGAGATGGGATCTCTTCCTAATTCCTAAAATTTTGTATATCTTGGGTCAAAATTGAATTAGGTTAATGCATGAAAATTACTAATAAAATTTTCTTCTAAATTCTACAGATGTCTACAAACAATTCTGATAACACCAAATTCTCGCTTAAGTCCATCCTTGAAAATGCTAAACTTGATAATTCTAACTTCATGGATTGGTACCGCAACTTGAAAATTGTTCTCAGGGCGGAGAAAAAGGCTTATGTCCTTGAAGGACCAATTCCCGAAGTACCTGCTGCTAATACGGGTGCAGCCCGTAGGACATGGGAAAAACATGTTGATGATTCCGAAGA
Organism: Helianthus annuus; assembly: GCF_002127325.2. NCBI lineage: Eukaryota > Viridiplantae > Streptophyta > Magnoliopsida > Asterales > Asteraceae > Helianthus > Helianthus annuus. The sequence goes on along the minus strand of NC_035447.2, from coordinate 119,974,193 downwards.
TGTGACATGTCTTATGCTTGCTATGATGATTCCAGAACTTCAGAAGAATCTGGAAAACTTAGGGGCATATGAGATGAGTGAGCAGCTGAAAAACATGTTTCAGCAGCAAGCTCGTCATGAGCGTTTTGAGGTGATGAGATCTCTCATTACATGTCGCATGCAGGAAGGTACTTTGGTTAGTTCTCATGTACTGAAAATGAAGTCTTTCGTTGATCAACTGGAGCGTCTGAACGCACCCCTTAGTAATGAGTTAGCCACGGATGTGATCCTTAACTCGCTACCCAATTCATATCATCAGTTCGTTTTGAACTATAACATGAATGGGTGGGAAAGAACGATCCCAGAGTTGCATCAGATGCTTAAAACTGCTGAGACAAACATCCCAACTAAGGGCAATCCAGTGCTGGCGATCAGGGAAGGAAGAATTACCAAGAAGAAGCAATCCAAGGGAAAAGGCAAGGCGAGTAAGCAAGACAAGGGCAAAGGCAAAAAGGTTGCCACTCCGAAGGCAAAGCCTCATAAAGATGCCAAGTGTTTTCACTGTGATGAGATCGGGCATTGGAAGAGGAATTGTCCCAAGTACCTGGCTGAGCTGAAGCTTAAGAAGCTGCAGATAGGAGAATCCTCAGGTATACATGTTATTGATCTATTTTCCTTTTCGAGCAAATCTTGGGTGTTTGACACTGGATGTGGTTTTCACATTTGTAATGATTTGCAGGGACTAAAAAGGATTAGAACGCTGAAGCAGGGTGACTTAGAGCTGCACGTTGGGAACGGGCAGAATGTTGCTGTGAAGGCAGTTGGAGAATTTATTCTTGAATTACCTTCTGGATTGTTTATTTCTTTAGACAATGTTTTTTATGTTCCTAGTTTGACTAAGAATATTATTTCTGTTTCTGCTTTAAGAGAACAAGGTTTTAATTATGCTTTTGATATTGTTAATGGTAACATTTCTGCATTTTTAAATGGTGTGTTCTATTTTGAGGCTAAGCCTCACAATGGTGTCTATGAAATAGATACTTCTAACAATAGATCAAATAATATGGTATGCTCTCTTTCCTCTAAACGTGTTAAAACTAGCTTTAATCAAACATATCGTTGGCATTGTCGTCTTGGCCATATTAACATCAATCGCATGAGGAAGCTCCAGACTGCAGGGATTCTAGAATCCACGGGCCAGGAGACTTATGATTTATGCGAATGTTGTCTAAGTGGCAAGATGACTAAGGCCCCTTTTACCGGAACTAGTGAAAGGGCCAAAGACCTGTTAGAACTCATACATACTGATGTATGTGGTCCATTCAGGACTATGTCAAGGAACGGGGAAAGATACTTCGTTACATTTGCTGATGATTATAGTAGATATGGATATGTTTATCTTATGAAGTTTAAACATGAAACCTTTGAAAAGTTCAAGGAATTCCAAAATGAAGTACATAATCAACTAGGGAAAACGATTAAGGCACTTCGATCCGATCGAGGTGGTGAATACATTAATCAAGAGTTTGATGAACATCTCAAGAAGTGTGGGATTATATCCCAACTAACTCCACCCGGAACACCACAACTTAATGGTGTGTCTGAGAGGAGAAATCGAACCTTATTAGATATGGTTCGATCAATGATGTGTCGTACAAACTTACCACACTCCTTTTGGAGTTATGCTCTTGAAACTGCTACACGTCTTGTAAATATTGCTCCTACTAAAAAGGTAGAAAAGACACCATATGAGATGTGGCATGGTAAACGACCTAAAGTCTCTTACCTTCGCATATGGGGATGTAACGCTTATGTTACCAGTGAGTCTTCGGACAAACTTGATCCTCGCGGTGAAAAAGTTGTTTTCATTGGATATGCATATCCGGTTGGTTATTATTTCTATAATCCTGCTGAAAATAGAGTTTTCACTAAGCGTCGAGGAACATTCCTAGAGGATGAGCTTATGGCGCGAGGAATTGGAGATAATCTTGTGGATCTTGAGGAAATTCGAGAACCACAAATTGATCAACCAATAGTCGAATCTACCTCTCAACAAAATATTGTTGAACCTGGACCTGAGAGGATTCAGGAATCTGCTGTAACACTAGGCATCCGCAGAAGTACGAGGGATCGTCATGAACCTAATCGGTATTCACCTGATAGGTACGTCTTGATAATAGATCAAGAAGAGCCCTCAACCTACAAAGCTGCGATTTCAGGTAACGAATCTGAAAAATGGCTCGAAGCCATGGGCGTCGAGATGCAATCCATGTATGACAACCAAGTCTGGGATTTGGTTGAACTTCCTCCCGAATGTCGGACTGTAGGAAGTAAATGGGTTTTCAAGTTGAAAACAGACATGGATGGAAATTTGCAAACCTATAAGGCTCGGTTGGTTGCTAAAGGTTTTACTCAGACTCAAGGAGTTGATTATGAGGAAACCTTCTCGCCAGTAGCCATGCTTAAGTCTATTAGGATTTTACTTGCTATAGCCGCGTATTATGACTATGAGATATGGCAAATGGATGTTAAAACCGCGTTCCTAAATGGACACCTTACAGAAGATGTCTATATGGAGCAGCCTGAAGGTTTTGTAGATCCTATGAATCCTAAGAAAGTTTGCAAGTTGAATAAATCCATTTATGGATTGAAACAAGCATCTCGAAGCTGGAATCTTCGTTTTGATCAGAAAATCAAACAATTTGGTTTTATCAAAAACGAAGATGAGCCATGTGTTTACAAGAAGGCAAGTGGGAGTTCTATTACTTTTCTGATCCTGTATGTAGATGACATACTTCTCATTGGAAACGATATCCCAATGCTGCAGGATGTTAAATCCTGGCTTGGTAAATGTTTCTCAATGAAGGATCTTGGAGAAGCTGCTTATATTCTAGGAATAAAGATTTAGAGATAGATCTAAGCGGCTACTTGGACTTAGTCAAAGTACGTATATCGATAAGGTCATTCGGCGCTTTTCGATGCAAGATTCCAAGAAGGGTCTCTTGCCAATGGCAAGTGGAACCGTACTGAATAGTCATCAGTGTCCCAAATTGGACAAAGATAAAGAGGATATGAAAAAGGTTCCATATGCCTCTGCTATCGGTTCCATCATGTATGCCATGTTATGTACTAGACCGGACGTATCGTTTGCTCTGAGCTTGACTAGCAGATATCAACAGAATCCTGGTAAAAGTCACTGGATTGCTGTGAAAAATATCCTAAAGTACTTAAAAAGAACTAAGGATATGTTTCTGATATTTGGCGGTTTGGAAGAAGAGCTGAAAGTAAAATGTTACACTGACGCAAGCTTCCAAACGGATCGTGACGATTCACGATCTCAGACAGGCTATGTTTTTACTTTAAATGGTGGTGCTATAACTTGGAAGAGTTCTAAGCAAAGCGTGGTGGCCCAGTCGACCACTGAATCAGAATATATAGCGGCTTCAGAAGCTGCTAAGGAGGCTGTTTGGATGAAAAAGTTCATTGCTGATCTCGAAGTTATACCAAGCATACAGAAGCCTATCGAGATATTTTGCGACAATACAGGTGCAATTGCTCAGGCAAAGGAACCAAGGTCGCATCACAGCACGAAGCATATTCTCAGAAAATTCCACTACATACGGGAAGTTTTGGAAAGAGGAGACATCGTAGTAGAGAAAATTGATACTGATCAGAATCTAGCGGACCCGTTTACTAAGCCTATACCTCAAGTGAAACACGAGAAGCATGCAAATAGTATAGGTCTTAGATATGCTAGACAGTGGATCTGATTTTGTTATTTAGTAATTTGGTGCATTTTGAACTGTAAACAGTATTTTATGTTTATTTGAATTTAATGGTTGAATGTCTTTTAAACTATTATATCTGTGTTCAAATATTAGTACGTTAAGTATCTATGAATATTGTATTCTAAAATGTCCATAGTCTATCAGATTCGTGAGAACCAATCTGGTAAAAGACTATTGTGAATTAGATGGTTGATCCATATAATGGATACTCAAAGTGTTGAGAACCATATTCACTGATATGATTAGTTGAATCATATTGGGCGTAACTCGTTTCAAAATGATCTTCATGGATCTTAGTCATAAGACGTTTTGAATAGGTACGATCATTGTATCCTTAGACCTGCGGTACATACTAGAACTACCTTAAATGAATGGTTGCTCTTTGATTCTATCTAACGCTGTACGTAACTGGCAGTAATAAGGATAGTTTTGGGAATGATCTGAAGTTTAGTGGGAGTTGTTTGTAGCCAAAGGGATCTGTGCTTCTATACTTAGGAGAGGAACACTCTGGCGCCTTTCGTTGATTTGAACTGGTGTTAAACGCGTGGCCACGCTCGAACTAGTAATAGTTTGATAAACCACTTAAAATCAGGAATGAAATTAGAAATGGTTGAATAATATATGAGAATGAATTGGATCCATGTCTCATGTTCAACAAGTGTTCAATACAGAGGGATAAATGAGTCGATAACCCGGGCTATAGTATTTGCATAACCAAAGGTTTGATTAGTGCAAAGAATTAGTTGACATAAATTTGTCATACCTTGACGGGGGCAATATGATGCAGCTAGGCACCCACTATTGTCTACATTGAAACTTAATCGGCCAATCGACCAAGTGGGAGATTGTTAGATATAATGTTCAATTGTCGATTATAATTCAATGTTACCGTAAAGGTACGACCCAAAGAGTTACACTTTGGGCAACGAACATGTAACGGTGTTTTAATCATTAATCACCGGATCACGAAATAATAAGCGTAACAAAAGAAACGTGTAATTATTTAGAATAATTACGTAGAGCTGGATAAATATTATAATTAATTTGTTAATTATAATTAATATCAGATAATTAAATATGTATATCCATATTGTTAGTTATTAGATAATTAATAAAATAAGGAGAGTTATTGTTTAATTATGAGATAGTTATGGAGGAGTTGTGATTAGATTACAATTCTTAATCCTTGTTATAAAATAAAAGATATTTGTATATCTTTGAACCATATATATATATAAAAAAAAAGGATCTCTACGCATGACTTTGATGGAATTGCTTCTGCTCGTTGCTTTTCAAGAGTGACAAAAATTAAAGGCAAAAAGGAACTCTTATTAAAATCAAGAGATAGAGATTTTGTTTTGGTTTTTTCCACTCACGCAACAAGAACTTTCTGCTTGCAATTTTTCAAGGGTCGCAACAAGTGGAGCTATTGTTTCTTCGGTTAGGCATACGCATACGGTAAAGTTTTGAACTTTTCTTTATAGATTAAGGCTTCGTTTGAAATCGTTTCAAACGAACAAATATGATTTCGTGGTCAACGATCATCTAGCGAGATCGTTCGTTGAACCAAGGTGTCTTTCTTGGATGTCACGATTCTTTAATTTTATTATAACCTATTTTGATTGTAACGAGATCACTGGTGGAATCGGTTTAGAACCGAACCTCGTGTACATGTTTTCCGCTGCGTTCAATTTGTTTGACAAATTGACTAAAATTATTTTCTAAAAGTTACACGAAATTCCAACACTTACACCCTAAAGTCTAAACCCCTTAATCTTTTATATTCAAAGATGTGGTGCCTTTTTCAGATCAGGAAAGTGTATTACTTCCTTTGAAACTTAAAAGAGTAAAAAAAAAAAAGAAAAAACTACAATAAAATCACATCTAAAAAATGAAATTAGAATTACACTGAAGCATTAGATCTAGTGAATGAAAATGAATAAAGCACATGAAGCAATTTAATATACCCGAGAAAGATATAAATGTATGTATTAACTTTTGGATATCCAATTATTTTCTGTGTGAATTTAAGTCATTTAATTAAATTAGTAAAAAATGGAAATGGAAACGACAGTGAAGATTATGAAGAAATATGTGGGCAGAAAGGATGGAATTGAATGTCTTCAAAAACCTGCAACTTGAGTCTTTATTGCATGCATGTGAAAGTCTTTTCATACTTTTAGCTCTTTGAATATAAATATTAAGAAAATAAGGTTTACGTGAAGATTTAAATTATTAATTTTTGCTATTTTTTATATTATCTAAAGTTGCATCCGCCTACAAAAAAATTCACTTTTGCTTATTTCTTTTGTATAAGAAAACTGGTACAAGATTTCTCAACAAACCCACACATAAGTGGATATACGGGTACAGATAGGGTACATGCAATACTTGTTTCTTTATCGTCAGTGAGCAACGCAAAAGAATGTGCAACGATTGAGAATGGGTTTCTATACGAGTGATATAAGCGGGTTATTAAAGGTCTTTCTTAATAACATGTTAAGCAACCACGATTAGTCTTAGTCTTAACCGACCAAGATGCGCCCATGACACAGTTAAGTAATTTCATTAGTTTTACCGAGTCCACACTTAAGACTTTGTATGCAACATATCATGAAGAAACACCCAAATAAGATGCTTATACATGTCTTACCTACACATGGGCATGTCTATTGTTGGTTGTGTCAGTTACTTGTTTCACCTACATATTTGTATGTATATATATGTTGTTTGTATAATTTACGTGGTCTAGCCTGGTTTTGGTAGGATATACTGTTTTTTTTTTTGTGTGTGTAGGTAGTTCGAAAAAAATATATGGCACATGACATCAGGTGTAGCTAATTATGTTAGTTGTGTTTTTTTCCCCAGGTATGCATGTGGAGCTTTGTTGCAAACCAATCTTAGGGATCATATGCATAAACTTGTTTTGAATGTATTTATCAAACCATCTACTTTTGAAGAAACATGGCATGATCTTATAAATGAATTCAACTTAAATGGTCACACGTGGTTGGACAACATATTTAATAGTATAAGTAATCAACGGGCACTTGGTTATTTCAAGGGTGTAATAACTTCATAACCTACTTACAAGATTATACATTTTTTTTTGAACTACTTACGACATTTTGATTACATAAACAATAGTCGCCTACACTTGACTAATAAAGACCTACACAAAAGAAAATTCCATTTACTTTGATGGGAATGGATTCATCATTTTTTAATTTACTAAAAGACGAGTTCAATGCATTTCTTCTGCTTCTTCACACTTTATTTTAAAGTTAGGATATGAATAATACTACATGCTACACAAAAGAAATAGTACATGTGAATTAGAAATAAACTTACAATGAGTCGTCATTTAATTACTTTCTTTAGCTTATGGCTACAAAAACAACAAGAACATCATATGATTATTCCAAAATTGGGACAAAAACCAAAAATCAACATTCCTCAATCGATCCTACGTAAATTTTTAACTTTGCCTTCTTAAAAAGGAAGGGATTATTTGAATAATCGAAATCAAAATGTAGGTATAGCTTTTAAAAACACAATTGTACTTTGATACGATTATAAACTTGTTACTCACCTTCACAAATCACAAATGAATGAAAATGGAAAATTTTGGCGGAAATTGCTCCTTTGATTGATATATAAAGAGTAAAATGCACGGATAGTCCCTATGGTTTTGTAGGTGAATTTCCCTATAACCAACTTTTTCACCGGTTTGTGATTTGTTTTCTTCTTAAAAGTTATATCCCTTAATTCCCATGAGGGATAGAAGAAAAGGGAGTTTCATCAACTTTTTATAACAGAGACGAGAAAATCATGCTATTCAATTCTTTATTGACAACTGTACTCATTAAGTTAAATATCCTACACAACTTGTTCTTCGCCGTATGTAGTAAAACTCTACAATAGTAAGTTGCTCAGGAGTAGTAACTTATGTTTTGACATTATCAGTAGTATGTTGCTCAATGTAGCAACTTTCTTTAAGAGTATATGTATCACTAGTAGTAACACTTGTTATTTAAAATATTGCCTTCATCCCTTACTATAACACTAAGAGAAAAGTCGTCTGATACATTGAGTAGTAACACTCCTCTAGTATTTAGTCTTCTTCAGTGCTAACTTGTTATAGACAACAAGTCGCTTCTATAGTACAAACTCCTTCAGTAGTAACAACTTTTATAACAATAGTAAGTTGTTCTTTCAGCATCTTAGTACTTACCCATTAAAACATTCATGAGCATTGAGTTCTATACTAAGCCTTGTTATTGGTAGCAACCTTATAGTAGTGCTAAGCAGTGACATGTCTTCAATAATAATACATGATATCATCATCCATTAGCGTTAACTTGGTTTTGTATTAATCGTTATTAAGGGCTCTTAACTTAGTTAGCTTTGATATGGTGGAGTTCATTAATGTTTTTCTTACTTTGGTTCCTGTTGTGAACTGTACTGTACCCGACTGAATTCCCGCAACAGCACGGGGAACCCTACTATATATATATATATATATATATATATATATATATATATATATATATATATATATATATATATATAAAATGTAAGTATCTATAGAAAACTCACTTTAATTTAGAAAACTCGGGAAACTCAAAGCTCCCGATGTTTTTTTTTCTTGAAAAAATTTACACATGTTATATACATGTTTTTAAGCGTTTTGGGCAAAAAAAAAAAATCAAAAAAGCGCCAACTAGATATTTTAAAAAAAAATAAACAAGTTTTGGTGTAACACATGTTACAAATATGTCAGATGAATGTAACATGTGTTACACCAAAACTTGTTTGTTTTTTTAAAAAATATCTACTCGGCGCTTTTTTGATTTTTTTGCCCAAAACCCTTAAAAACATGTATATAACATGTGTAAATTTTTTCAAGAAAAAAAAACATCGGGAGCTTTGAGTTTCCCGGGTTTTCTAAATTAAAGTGAGTTTTCTATACATCCTTCCCATATATATATATATATATATATATATATATATATATATATATATATATATATATATATATATATATATATATATATATATATATATATATATATATAGGGGGCTGCTAGAATGGGAAACCACCCCGAGTTGTAAGAACCGCGAGAACCACACCATCCGGGTCGCCGTTTACCATGATTTATTTTTTTACAACTAGATGTGTGTATTATAAACACATCCGCAAAAAAAAAAAAAAATTTAAACGCCGCGGCCGAGAGGGTAGTTTTTTACACCACAAGTTTGGTGTTTTTATTTTTTTTTTGTTTTCTTTTTTTTTACACCAAACTTGTGGTGTAAAAAACTACCCCCTCGGCCGCGGCGTTTAATTTTTTTTTTTTACGGATGTGTTTATAATACACACATCTAGTTGTAAAAAAAATCATGGTAAACGGCGACCCGGATGGTGTGGTTCTCGCGGTTCTTACAACTCGGGGTGGTTCTCATTCTAGCGGCCCCCTATATATATATATAGTGGAGGGTTCAAATGAGAAGAATTTTTTTGTAAGAAGAAAAAAGAATAAGTTTCAACCAATAAGAATGCTTCATTTTACTTGATTTAATATTTGTAATTAATTTTAATATAAGGGTATATTGGTAAACTTACATGAATCATTAATTTGAATTCTTCCTTTTTAATAACTAGCTAAATTAAATTTGTAACTCCTTTTCAAAATGTACACTTTTTCCAAATTAAAAAACAACTTAATTTAAAGTGTAGAATAAATTACTAGTTGTGTAGGATAAATTACGAGTTGTGTAGGATATATTTTGAGGTGTGTAGGATAAATTTCGACTGTGTAGGATATAATTCTATAATGTGTAGGGTATATGTAGGAAAATTTTGATATGTGTAGGTTTTGTAGATTATATGTAGCATAATTAATGATTAGTTGACTAATTAATTAAACAGAGAAAAATTAATGATATGAGTTATAAATGAAATAGCATTTTACTAATATGCCATTTCTTCTTTTTTTTCTCACATTAAATTTGTTCTCAAATGAACCTTCCCATATATATATATATATATATATATATATATATATATATATATATATATATATATATATATATATATATATATATATATATATAGGGAGGGGCTCATGCGAGAACTCCATTTATTGTGAGAACCGCGAGAACCAGTGTAAACACAACCTAAAATAGCTAAAAAATCCTAACCCCCCCACCCCCCTCAAAAAAAAAAAACCTAACCCCCCCAAGCTAAATGCTAAAAACTAAAACCCCTAAAAAACCTAAAAAAAACCTAACCCCCCCCCCCCCCAAAAAAAAAAAAAAACCTAAACCCCCACCCCCACCCCCCAAAAACCTAAACCCCCCCCCCCACAAGCTAAAATGCTAAAAACTAAACCCCCAAAAAGCCTAAAAAAATCTAAAAAAAATCTAATAAAATCAAAAAAAAAATCTAATTTTTTTAATATTTTTTTGCTCAAATGGCTACTTTTAGTGGCAAACAAAAAAAAAAACTTTTTTTTTAGTTTTTTTTTTGTTTGCTTCGAAAAGTAGCGATTTTTATATAAAAAATATTAATTTTTTTTTTTTGTGATTTTTAGCTATTTTTAGGCATTTTTGGTTGTGTTCACATCGGTTCTCGCGGTTCTCGCAATAAGAGGTGGTTCTCACGGTTCTCGTAACAAGAGTCTCGCATGATCTTCTCCCTATATATATATAGGGAGGAGCTCATGCGAGAACCACCCTTATTGTGAGAAACTTGAGAATCAATGTAAACACAACCTAAAATAGCTAAAAAAATCTAAAAAAACCTAACCCCCACCCCCTCCCCCCCCCCCAAAAAAAAAAAAACCTAAACCCCCCACCCCCTCCCCCCAAAAAAAAAACCTACCCCCCCCCCCCCAAGCTAAACCCCCCCCCCCAAAGCTAAATGCTAAAAACTAAAACCCCCCAAAAAAACCTAAAATAAACCTAACCCCCCCTCCCCCAAAAAACCTAAACCCCCCTCCCCCACCCCCCAAAAACCTAACCCCCCCCCCCCCCAAGCTAAAATGCTAAAAACTAAACCCCCAAAAAACCTAAAAAAATCTAAAAAAAAAATCTAAATTTTTTTTTATATTTTTTATGCTCAAATCGCTACTTTTCGTGGCAAAAAAAAAAAAAATTTTGGCTTCGAAAAGTAGCGATTTTTATATAAAAAATATTAAAAAAAAAACTTTTTGTGTGATTTTTAGGCATTTTTTGTGTGTTCACATTGGTTCTCGCGGTTCTCACAATAAGAGGTGGTTCTCGCATGATCTTCTCCCTATATATATATATATATATATATATATATATATATATATATATATATAGAAAAAGTATATCTTACATTACGGCTTAACGTACTTAACGTGCGTGATTTGTTCTATAACATACGTGATTAATGTTTTCAATATGCGTGATTATTGTGTTTCAACATGCGTGATTTTGGATTTTTGAGTTATAACGTGCGTGATTTTAAAATGAACGTGCGTAATTACCTGTCGTACGTGATGTACGTTAAGCCATAAAGTACGTTAACCTTCCTCTCTCTCTCTCTCTCTCTCTATATATATATATATATATATATATATATATATATATATATATATATATAGGGCCTGGATTTAGAGAAACGGTGAAAAGTGTGAGAACGGTTATGAATTGTCAGATTAAAACAATCTATGGACTAGACGACGCAGTGGCGTTTTCGTAAATAACATCACTTTTATTGTTGTGGCGTGCTTCATTAAGGGTAAAAAAGGCTTTTGACTTCTCTACACAAAACGTCATCTAATGAAATAAAACGCCATTAAAATTACCGCCTTAACCTACAATAGCACACACCATCATAATCTAAAAAACGCCATTAGATATAAAGCGCCAAACTTAATTATAATAATATCCCGCCTAAAAAAACCACAAAAAAACATCCTATATATACAACATCTCAGACCTTACATTAAAACACACAAAAACACAAACGCCATATTTAATATATACCATTCGTCTTAGAAACGGCAAAAAACCCAAATATCAAATATCCTCTAAACCAAAACGTTTATTTGAAATTCCGTTTGGTTGTCGGTAAGGTTTCGCTCAATGTAATGGACAAAATCCTTAAGTGAGGATATTGTCCATTTCATTGAGTAAGATCTTATTGACTTTATCCTCAACTTCCATTCAATTCATAATGCCAAAACATACAAAAACATTATTGAGGTTTGTTGTCAATAAAGTTTAGCTGTATGGGATGGACAACATTGTCAGACATTTTTCTTAACTGAGGATTAACAATATTGTCCATCACCATACACCAAAACATTATTGATTTAGCATGATCAAATTTAGAGTTTGAAGGTGCTTTTATTTAGTGGCGTTCTTTTCCTCGGTAAAACGCCAAAAAGTTAAAAAAATCAAACATCGTTCATTGGAAATTCAAACATTGTTGGCTGAAGGGTGTAAACTCAATATCATTATGTTGCATGAGATTGACAAATATTCAAGAAAAAGAGGCTGATTTCAGACTTTGTGCTTCCACACGGCGACAAAAAAACTACTTCAAAAAACAAAAATCAAAATAAATCATACGAAAGTCGAAACAGCCAGTGAAAATTCTTCAAAAGAAGAAAGAGACTGGTGACAGTGAAGATTTGGAAGATCAATTATATATATATATATATATATATATATATATATATTAATTTTCTTTTTCAGTTGATTGTTATATAATAACAACGCCATATGTAATAAAAACGTCACACAGCCAAATGCTTGTCAAAACGCCATCATGCCATAAAACACCCCAAAAACTACCAAACTATAATAAAATTACTTTGGACAAGTATTATAAAAAACCCAAAAATTAAAAAAATTAAAAAAAAATAAAAACCAAACTTGAAAATGTAACTAGAAACAGTAACTACAAAACAGTAAAACTGAAGAGACGGAAAATTTATTATATTAGAATCTAAAACGCCAAACTTGAAAGATGGGACGTGTTACAAACTTCAGAGATAAAAACATATAAAAACAATAATTACAAACAGTAACTGAAATGACGAATACTTTATTATAATAATGCACTGCCTAACCTACGCGCCAAAAAGACATCCTATAAAATGATACGTCTCAACAACTTCCATTTGATCAAACCAAAAAATACAAACGCCAATACTACTAAATACCACTCACTATAAAACGCCAAAAAATTAAAAAAAATCAAAGATGGCTAATATGCTTTCTTGGATATTCAGTATTGTTCTTTGTGAAGTTTCACTGAATGGATTGTTAGGTGAGGGGAGTAACTCAGTAAGATTTTGCTGCATGAGATGAACGAATCTTCAAGAAAAAGATACTGATGACAGTCATATGTCATTTTGTGTTCTTTGTTCTTGAAGAAGGCTTGGATGAGAAGAAGAGATCAATGAAACTGAAGAGAGGAATGATTATAAAGATGAAGATCAAGTTGAAGAGAAAAAGCGAAAAACCCACCAACACGTCATAGATCTATGTCCCCAAACATCCACAATAATCCACTTCAACTGACGAGCAGGCAAAATAACAAAAACTGATGGGTTTCTTAAGTTTTACATAAAACGCCATATATTTGGTGACAATTCTTGTAGTATTAAAGAAGAGAGAGACTGATGACAGTGAAGATTGTGAAGAGAGATCAGATTAGAATTTTTAATTTATTTTCTTCGCTTCTATTTTTTCCCCTGTGGTTATAATATAATTTTACAATTGTAATACGCCAAGATACCACAAACGCCAAAATGTATATAAAAAATAATAGAACAATGGGCCATCTTGTGTAAAACGTCTTGAAAAACGCCATTCAGAGAGATATTCTGACCCCTTGGGGGTTCCAATGGCATACGATTTGAAAAACGCCATAAACGCCAAAATGTTAATACAATGAAACCATTAGAACGCCATTAATTATCGAATTTGGTTAACGCCAAAAATCTTAAACCCCAAAAATAAAACAATATTGTGAAAAGCGGAACTGGAAAAGCGAAAGATAAAATGACAAAAAAGTCCATACGCCCTAATTATATCGCGCGCCACGTGTTGGGCCGGGATGCGTTCTCACCGTTCTCACACTTTTGGGTGTTTTCTCCTGATCCCGTTTCTCTCTCTCTCTCTCTCTATATATATATATATATATATATATATATATATATATAGGTAGAGGATCATGTACATTAATCTAAAAGTGTGAGAAGGGTGAAAAATATTGTGGTGATGACATGTGTCCTCAATCTAAATTAATTCAAAAGGGTAAACAAGTAATTTTCTTATTGATTTTATTAATTGATAACCTTCCATAACCGTCACCCTTAATTATAGGAATACGAATTAAGAATTAATCTACGAATTTGTGTCATCTCGTTCAGAACTGTATAGTGTTATATAGTGTTATATATGGTATCATATGGTGTTATATATTGTTATTTAGAGTTATATAGTGTTGTATAATGTTATAGTGTTATATTTGTCTGATAGCATGTCTATGATAGATGTATAGTGTTATATATTGTTATATACAGTTATATCGTGTTATATCGTGTTATATGGTGTTATATGGTGTTATATGGTGTTATATGATGTTACACGGTGTTGTACGGTGTTATATGGTGTTATATAATATTATATAGTGTTATATGATGGATGTATAGTGTTATACATTTCTTGTAGCAGTTACATATTTCTGGATTTTTTAGAATGTCTGAATTTTAAAATAAGTTTAAAATTGAATCGCTAGATTTTAGGAGTGTATCGCTAGAATTTAGGAGATGTTACATAATTTGAAACACATACAATGACACTATTACCCCTACAATTTTCAAATCAGTCCAAATAATTAAAACACAATTTATAATTTGGTCCATATTGATCTCAACCATTAGATAAAGATCTAATGGTTTAAAACACTTCTTACATTTTTGAATTAATGTACGCTATCCCTACCATATATATATATATATATATATATAATGTAAGTATCTATAGAAAACCCACTTTAATTTAGAAAACCCGGGAAACTCAAAGCTCCCGATGTTTTTTTTCTTGAAAAAATTTACACATGTTATATACATGTTTTTAAGGGTTTTGGGCAAAAAAAATCAAAAAAGCGACGAGTAGATATTTAAAAAAAAAATAAACAAGTTTTGGTGTAACACATGTTACAAATATGTCAGATGAATGTAACATGTGTTACACCAAAACTTGTTTATTTTTTTTAAAAATATCTACTCGGCGCTTTTTTGATTTTTTTTTGCCCAAAACCCTTAAAAACATGTATATAACATGTGTAAATTTTTTCAAGAAAAAAAAACATCGGGAGCTTTGAGTTTCCCGGGTTTTCTTAATTAAAGTGAGTTTTCTATACATCCTTCCCCTATATATATATATATATATATATATATATATATATATATATATATATATATATATATATATATATATATATGGAAATGTTAAAATGAGAACCACCTTGAGTTGCGAGAACCGCGAGAACTATTTGATCCGGCGCGATTTGGGCCAATTTTTTTTACACAAACGTAGATGAAAAAAAAATATAAAGACATCTGTAAAAAAAATTTAAAAAATTGCCGAGTCGGTAGTTTTGACTCATGCAAGTTTTTTTTTTTTTTTTTTTTTTTTACGACAGACGTAAAATTTGGAAGAAGATAAATATTTTTTTACCTCTCATGTAAATGTGGGTGTACGACGTTTTTTTTTCAATCTTTCTTATTTTGCTGAAACAAATGATTATTTTTACGACTTTTGTGAAAAAAAAAATAATTCGGAAAAACCTTTTGGATGGCCTAGTTCTCGCGGTTCTCGCAACTCGTGGTGGTTCTCATTTGAACCAAAGCCTATATAGTGAAGAGTTCAAATGAGAAGAAATTTTTTATAAGAAGAAATAAGAAGAAGTTTCAACCAATAAGAATGCTTCATTTTACTTCATTTAATATTTTTATTTAATTTTAATATAAGGGTATATTTGTAAACTTATATAGATAAGTAATATCTAGTCTTCCTCTTTAATAGCTAACCACATTACATTTATAACTTATTTTCAAAATATATATTTTTTTCAAAAAAATAAAAAAATAATAATTTAGAGTGTAGGACAAATTAGTAGGTGTGTAGGATAAATTACGAGTTGTGTAGCATAAATTTAAGTATGTGTGGGATAAATATCGAAATGTGTAGGATAAGTTTTTATGTGTAGGCAAAAAAAAAATTAGTGTAGAGAATGATAGTCTTTATGAGTAATTAATTATTTAATGATAGTAATAAATGAGATAAAAGAAAAACTACTTAATATTTTACAATTTTACCCTTTGTTCTTTTTCTTCTCAATTAAATTCTCTTCTCAAATGAACCTCCCCCAGCATATAGAGAGAGAGAGAGAGTCTTAGAATCCTGTAAATAGAACACTTTTTTGTGAGAAATGTGAAAAGACATAAGAATTGACATGTAAGCATCATATTTTGGACTTGGACATAATGTTTTGGGTTCTTTTGGCAAGAAAAACACCAAACATAATAATTTAAGACACAATGCAATAAATTCTAGGATTAAAACTTAAAATACCATGCCAAGAACGTTAAGTAGTGTGTTTTAAATGTTAAACAATGTGTTTTTGTTGTGTTTTAAATTTCATTTCCATAATACATTGCATTGTATTTTAAATTGTTATGTTTGGTATTGTTCTTGCTGAAACAACCCAAAATATCATGCCTAAGTCCAAAACATGATGCCTACATGTCAATTTCTATGTCTTCTCACACTTCTCATGAAAAGAAGTCTTTTTTTACAGGAACCTCACCATATATATATATATATATAACACTAATATATAACACTATATAATACCATATACACCGTATAACACTATGTAACACCATATAACACCATATAACACTATGTAACACTATATAACACTATCTAACAATATATAACACTATACATCTATCATAGACATGCTATCAGACAAAATATAGGGTTATATTTGTTATATAGTGTTATATGGTGTTATATGGTGTTATATAGTGTTATACAGTGTTTATATGGTGTTATATAGTGTTATATATAGTGTTATAATACACTTCTCACACTTCTGGATTAATGTACAGAATCCTCTACATATATATATATATATATATATATATATATATATATATATATATATATATATATATATATATATATATATATATATATATATATATATATAGGGTGAAGGGCCATAAATAGTTTATGTCCTTTCGCATTTTAATAAATTTTTTAATCATCTTTTTTTTTCTTTTTTACACGTATTTTCTTTATCATTTAATTTTATATTTTTATTAACTTACGTTCGTCAATTTTCTCTAAAACTAAGTATTATTATTATTATTATTATTACTACTACTTGCGGTAAGACCCGTGTGCAAACACGGGTCGTTTCTTAGAAAACCATGCATAACACATATTGACAGAGAGTAAAAAAATAATTAGTGCAGACTTACAAATTTGATATAAACTAATGGTAAATAGTTTATTCAATAGCAATTCTATTATGTTGATAGCAAACCACTGTTGTCTATTAACTGTTAAAAACCTCTGTTGCTTTCCAACAGACTTTCCTAAAAACTGTTATCCATTATCTCCAACAGAGCTTGCTAGATGGATAGATAGTAAGTATCAGATGTTAGTTAACCCATGTTAAAAAGGTTAGTCAATAGAAATTAGAAAGGTTAGTAAACAGATGTTAAGAGAATAATGTTATTAACAAAGAATTTAGTACTCTCATTAAAAATGAGAGCTGCAAACACGGGTCGTTTCTTAGACAACCATGCATAACACATATTAATAGAACATATAGATACGTGTATAGATATTGTACCAAAATGTGTTATCTATTATAGCTAAAAGACAACTATAAACATAGATTATCGGCTAATATATCAGTTACATACAATTTAACTGTGTACCCAAAAAGACAATATAAACTGTTTATAGACATAGGTACTTAATAGAATTTGAATACAACTTAAGGTTCAACAAACGTTAACTATAAACACACAATCACCTGCCTCAACAACTTTCAGCAAAACAAAATCAAGGAATCAACAGACCTTAGAAATCAGCAAATCTTTATTCTCTCATCAACATTTCCCGGATTTGCCCTTTGAATTGGAGCTCAAAATCCAAGGAATCAGTATCATCTTCATCCCTATCAAGCTGAAGGTTAAAAAGATCTTGGAGGTCAACTGCACTCAGACCAAGTGCATTCTCCCTTGATATCTTTTCAACACTACCATCAGACTTGATCAAAGTCAATTCATGGGTCTGTTTGTCAGACTTCCACTTTACTATTTTTGGATCTGATGGGTTTCTTGGGAAAAGTTTTATTTGAGAGGAGTTTGGCGATTGAGGCCTGCTTGCCAACTTCTGAAGTGCTTGAGAAACTTGAGCTTGTAATTGCAATGAAGCATCATCCAATCCATATCGTAACTGATTTCTGATAGACTCTTTTCTGTACTCAGCATACCTATTTTCATCTTCCTCATCCATCAGTTGTTGTCTTTTTCTTTGGTTCAAGGCAGCGATGGATACATCTGCTAATGAGAACAGGTTTTTAGATGTAATGGTCTGCCGACGTCAAACAGTGGTTTCATCTTTGTATACTGGCTTTTTAGGAAGGGATGGATCTGTCTTTCTTCGCTCTTCTAACTTATTGTAAGCTCGATCAATATACTGCCTAGACCATTTTTCAATTTGTCTAGCAGTCCCAACCTTAGCTGCTACAAGTTCTGCCTTCATTCTCTTGTACTTCAACACTTCATCCACTTCAACCTTTGTGTATTGTTTCCAGTTGGGAGCAAATTTTGGCATTTGAGGATCATTATTCATCTTTTCAATTCTATTAACTTACTCATTAAGAGTTTCAAGAGGCCAGTCTTTGAAATCAGACCTGTAGGCTTCGTAGGGCTTGGTATCCATGATAGTGTTCAAGAAATCATTCCTTAATTTCTTTTGTAGCTCAGCATTTGGTGACAGATTTGACATATTCTTACTCAGGTCTCTAGCAAAATCTTCCAACTTCTTGACTTCACCAAGCCAATGTTGCATGCGAGCTGATAAGTTAATGTCTCCTAGCCCTTTACACTCTTCTTTTGCCTTATCTTCTGCTTGCTTAACCTTTAGCTTCAGATATTCATAAGTATTCTTTGGAGTTTCGAATCCACGAAGAGATGGGAAGGTTCTTTTGGATGGATCATCCTCTGTGTAAAATTGAGTCATTTACCAATGGGTTGATCTTTGTTGATGGAGGTGGGACGAATGGTTTGGGTGAAGTTTGAATGAATGGAGTAGCTGATAACGGAATTAGTGCAGGTATATCTTTTTCATCCTTCTCTTCTTCATGCACCATGAATTTTCTCTTTCTTGTGTAAACAGATTTTGGAGAAGGAGGAGTTAGGGAAGAAAAAGGTGTTATGCGTGTAAAGGTTGATTGTGTTGGAAATTGAAATTTGGTAGAATTTGTGGATTGACTAACAACTGTTGAAACAACTGGTGTCTCAACCGCTGTTGTCTTAACATGTGTTGAAACATTTGTTGCATCAACAATTGTTTCAGTGGAGGTTGGCAGTGGTGATGAGGATTTTGTATTCTGCTTTTTGACAGCTGGTTTTCTGGTGAGAGTTTTGTTTTAGGTGTATCAGAATCTGGCTTCTTAGGTTCAGCAGTGGTTTTAAGTTTCGCAGCAGTGGTTGGTTTTTCTGGTGGTGATATTGGTTTAGGAAACATGACAATAGGTAGGGCTGTAAACGAACCGAACGTTCAGCGAACAGTTCGTGAACCGTTCGGCGGGAAGTTCGTTTATGTTCGTTCGGTTAGCTTAACGAACGAACACGAACAAAAAATTTCGTTCAGTTAGCTTAGCGAACGAACACGAACATAGGTCTCGTTTGTTCGACTGCGTTCATGAACGTTCAATAATATGTTCGGTTACGTTCGTTCATGTTCGTTTGATTATATTAAAAAATGAAAAAATAATAAACCTTTTATCTAAACATTTTGTAAGACCCAGCTTAAATAACGAGATTAATGATACAAAACAAGGATTTAGTACTAAAATATCGAGTTTACAAAAGCTTTCAGGATTTTAAGATCAAATGTGATCCCAATATTCAAGTTGAAAGCAAATTATTCATTAAACATACAAAACATAACTTCATGTGTCTACTAGGTAACGTTTGAAAACATAGTTCAAGTATCTACATATTTCTAAAACAAAATAGATCAAGTGCGGAAGCTTTGTTTAGTGCGTTCGGTTCTTGATAATAGCTTGATCAACATCCGGGTTAGGTCCATCTTCACCTACGGTCAAAACCATGGAAATAATTAGTTTTGACTCTTTAATAATCAAGAATAAACAAGTTCCATACTCAAAAGTATCAAAAACAAACAAAATTCACACTGTAAGTCAGTCGCGCCGCGCGACGGGGTTTAGGGCCGGCCATCGCGTGACGCCACCACCCTCGTGTCGCGCGACGGATGTGGGGTCTCGCCGTGGCGTGGCGCCAATGGGTATTTTCGACAGAATGTTGTTATGTTGAGCTGCAATTTCAACCCAACACCATTTTTCTAAGTTCCAAACTTTAAATCGGCATAACTTTTGACTCGGGCGTCAGTTTTAGCCGATTCTTTTTCCTACGTGACCGTAATTTAATTACGGACATGTTTATCAACACGATTTGCATAAAAATATCATTTCAAAAACAGTTGTCCTATAATTCGTCTCTTGTTTATTCGACCCATTTGTCTACAAGTTCCACAATATGTATTATTATCATCATAAACCTTAGGCCAATGCACCCGTTTCTACGTTTACCAAATATGAGCTTTTGCTCCCCTCCCGAGGGTTGCTTATGCAATAACTATAATGCTTAATTCCAAGGATTTAATCATGCTTTTCGGAATCGATTGACAAACCAATGTTCCGAGCTATAATCCCTCTACAAGGGCTCATGCTTTTACAACGAAATAGCGTGTCCATTACACGTCCTACGCTTGATATATAACCAATCACAAGTGATGGTTATTAATTTCTATGTTTGTAACACAACTTGTTTTGACCCGTTTAGATGCCGAATGGATGTCTCCATTGCTAGACACATCCAAACTCTATTTCTAACTCATGTTTTGACCCGTTTTACTTGTCTAAGGCACTTTGTCACTTCCGTGACTTAACGGTTTTCCTTGTTTACCAAATTTCAATATAACAAAGTAAGACTAACAATTAAACATAATGTAGCGAAGCTATAAATCGCGTATCACTTCCGGCTTGTCCACTTGACGATCCGGATGCTTTACCTAAAGAGTTCCATTCATCATCAATTTTGAACTCTTTCATAATCCATAACGGACAATTCATTACGATATTCAAATCTGCGTTTTTGTTCGATTCTAAACATTTTATTCCTCACTTAGGCGTTTCAACAAACACCTAGCGGGTCAAATTCTTACATAATCATTACTAGGTTCTTGACATGTTATTTTCACCTACATTTACTTCGATTAGGCGATTTGCACTAAATTTCAACATCAATAATACTGAATTTTAACACATGAATTCAGTTTTCACTAGAATAGTTTTCACAATCCTAGTGTTTATCTAGTTTCTACAAACTCAATAATCACCTACAATGGTGATTAAAATCTCTAGAATTATCATACTAAATTTCAACAAGAATTCATCTAGGCTTTTATCCCTAAACATCATGTTGCTTCTAATTTCATTCATGCATCAAGTAGTCAAGCTAAATTTTCGTTTTTCACATTTAACCTAGCATTCAAGATGCAACAAAATACCACAATTTTGCATACCTTTTGATCCCTGCAACGAGGTGATCACTAACTCATGTTTGAAACTTGATTTAGAGCAGATTAGAGGCTTCAATTTGTGAATTTTGTGAGGATTTTAGGGTTTGAAGGAAACCCCTGGTCGCCCTCTTCTTCTTATCGATCCCAGCACACCTAGATGTGTGTGTTTGGTGAGTTATTTCATATTTGATCATCAAGGTTTTAGTTTTTATTAATTTGGTCCCTCAACTTTTGTTTAACTTATAGTTTGGTTGTTTTAACCCTATTATAAGTTACTTCAAGACTTGTAGTTAACTAGGTTATCAATTCCTAGTTAGTTAATTCTTGTTTATTTTATACTTTATAATTCTAATATAAAGTTTTATATTTTCGGGGTGTTACAAGTCCACCCCCCTTAAAAAGGGTTTCATTCCCGAAACTGAATTACGTACCAAATAATGTAGGGTAGAGCCATTGCATCTCCTCTTCGGATTCCCATGTGGTATCCGAACCCTTCTTGTGTTCCCATTTAACCTTTACTTGATTGATCTCTCTATTCCTTAAGGTTTTCACCTTACGATCCAAAATCGCAATGGGCTTTACCACATTGTTAAGTCTATCATACACCTTGATGTCATCGTAGTGGATATAGGTTGTTTCATCCGCTAAACATTTCCGAAGATGTGACACATGAAATGTGCTATGAGTTTTGCTTAATTCTTCCGGTAGTTCAAGGCGGTATGCTACCTTCCCTACTCGTTCGACAATTGTAAACGGCCCAATAAATCTCGGGCTTAATTTTCCTCTCTTTCTAAACCGGATAACCCCCTTCCATGGGGATACCTTAAGCATGACTTGAAATTCGAAGTGAACCGGGTATCCCTATCGGACACGATAGATACCGGTACTCCGTGGCGTGCTACTATCTCATTAGTGTAAACTTCAGACATCTTTTCGGACATATACGTTTCATGTATCGGGACAAAATGAGCACTCTTGATTAGTTTGTCAACAACTACCCATATTGCATCAAATCCGCGGTTCGTCCTTGGTAGTTTGGTTAACAGGTCCATCGTAATATGTTCCCATTTCCAAACCAGAATTTCCAACGGTTGGAGCTTACCGTATGGTTTTTGGTGTTCTGCTTTGACTTGCAGACATGTCAGGCATTTCTCCACGTATTTCACTATATCTCTTTCCATTCAGGGCCACCAATAGTTTTGTTTCAAGTCGTTATACATCTTGGTCGCTCCCGGATGGATGGAATAACGGGATTTGTGAGCTTCATCGAGTAGAAGCTTTTTAACTCCACATGTGTTAGGAACCCAAATTCTATTGAAACGTGTTTTCAAACCATGGTTGCCTTCTTCGAGATCCTTAACTTGGCCAACAATTCTTTCCTTTTTCCAGTTTTCCACTTTCACTGCTTCAAGTTGTGCTTCTCGGATTCGTTCTAGTAAGCCCGAGGTCACAACCAACTGCATTGATTGTACTCGTATTGGGGTATAATCTGCCTTTCGGCTCAATGCATCTGCGACTACATTGGCTTTCCCAGGGTGATAGTGTATTTCACAATCGTAATCCTTGACCGTTTCCAACCATCGCCTCTGCCTCATGTTTAATTCCTTCTCATCGAAGAAATATTTTAAACTTTTATGGTCGGTAAAGATGGTACATTTTACCCCATACAAGTAATGTCTCCATATTTTTAAGGCGAATACCACTGCTGCCAGTTCCAAGTCATGAGTCGGGTATTTCTTTTCATGGATCTTCAGTTGCCTCGAGGCATAGGCTATGACCTTGCCTCGTTGCATTAAAACACATCCGAGCCCCGAATGTGACGCATCAGAATAAACCACCATGTCGTCAACTCCTTCCGGTAATGTTAACACCGGAGCGTGAGTTAACTTTTCTTTGAGTGTTTGGAAGGCTTTCTCTTGTTCAACGCCCCATACAAATCTTTACTCCTTGCGAGTCAGTTTGGTCAATGGTAAGGCAATTTTGGAGAAATCTTGTATGAACCTCCTATAATATCCAGCGAGCCCTAAAAATCTTCGGATTTCCGAGGGATTCTTTGGAGTGTTCCATTTTGACACGGCTTCTACTTTTAACGGATCCACTAGTACCCCGATGTATTGCAAAATACATCCTTTATTTGTGTATAGTTTGTATAGTTTTTCGTTATTTATAGTTTAGTTTTATTTAGAACTACGTGCTATTGATCATATTCGCGTTTTCCAGGTCTTGATGCTAAAAGTTGATGAAAATTGAGTGGAAACGAGCTATGTTGCTGAAACGTTAAGTCTTGGAACAAGTAAAAAAGAGTTGGAATAATTTCTGGATTTTTTGGGATGTTGAAGCTTGTGAAAATTCGTAACTTTCTGTGAAAATGGGGCCTAGGTGCTACACCTCCCCCTCAAGCAAGGAGCTACATGCAACACCTAGACCCTTGGGAAGGATTTGTTGAGTTTTGGGGCTAGGTGTAGCATGGAGGATATGCTAAAGACCCCGTCGCGTGCCACCTAGGGGTAATTTTCGGAAAAAAATGATTTTTGTTGCTGGATCTTTATTCCAAACATATTTATACTTCATAAACTTCCACAAAACCCTAGTTACGAACTGAAGAACCCTGAGGCGATTTTCAGAGCATATTTTATGGTTTTCGGAGCGTTTTGGCTTGCAAGAATCATCCGGTTGAAGCTTGGAGCGTGGAAGTGAAGATTGTTCGGGTTTTATCTCCTGGTTTTCTTTAATTTCGTGTTTTCGATCTTTTCCAAAGAATTCTTGTTTTGAACTTGATTTATTTGTTTTAGACAACATGTTTCTTGGCTAAACCTTATATACTACCTAGACAAGTTGACAGTTTGATTAAAGTTTGGATCTTTTAATGGTTATTATTGTTTGATTATGGATTGATTTCTAAAAGTAAAGGATTCTAGAATTTCTGATTTGGTGCATGTGCGTATTTACTTTTGGTTGTTGATTATTTACTGTTTCACATAGATTTTGGTGAATGTCTTTCACATAATAGATCTGTGTTGATTATTTGCATCCTTGCGGGTTCGGGTAATCTTTGGGTAAATCGGCCGATAGCCTTAGAAATAGTAATTAAAATACAATTAGAATTAAATATTCTGCTTAACTTGTCGCTGAGAGGCTCGAGTTAGTTATTAGGTCGCGGTGTAATATATAGCTAAGATAGATTTTGAGAGAAGTCGGTTTTAGTTCCCTAATTGCATTTGTGTCTAGTAAACCAAGTTAGAACCTAGAATTGCCTTAGATTGTCGCGCTGAGAGGTAGATAGTCATATTAGGGCACTTTTAGAGTCGTTAGAGGACTGAGAGGAAGTCTAACAGTCGGTATACACAACAACCTTGTAGGGTTTCCTAGGTTTCTTCCTAAGAAGGGTCGGGAAGTCTTAGCATTGAAATACCTTAAGGTTTAGTATTTTACGATCCCGGCTCCATACAACAATAATACCGTTAGAAGTCCATTCATAGTTAAACTGGATTCAAGTCTAGGTAGTCGTTAATCTCATCTGAATCAAACCTTAGTGTTCGTTCGTGTCTTAGTGTAATTTCATTTTAATTTCAATTTTAGGAATTTAGTAAATCCCCCCCTTAAAACACAACAATTGTTAAGTCGTGTCAGTGTCCAGTCTAAATAAAGTCGTTAACGTGATTAATTAGAGTCCTTGCGGGTTCGACATCCGGACTTACTTTTCTGTGCTAGAGTCGACCGGTTCACTTGCCGGTGAGTAGTTTATTCAAGTTAGAGAGTCTAGATTTTTATCACTTGAGTCTTAAGTTTGGGTAATTTTAGTTTATTTAGTTGAACTACTTTTTCCACATCAAGTTTTTGGCGCCGTTGCCGGGGAGTTTTTCAGAAATATAATTTGAACACGTTGCGCCCGGGACCTGCGTCGAGGCACTTTAATGTGAAGGATTTACAGTTAGCAGGTATCCTAAGTATGACTGAGCCAGTGACTTGGGTTGATGCGAGGCAGGGGCCTCAGGTTATGCCACCCGCAGGTCATCCAGCAGATGATGTGATGCAGGCTATCTATCCACCAGTTAGCCAGATTCCTAGACAGAGACAGGAGATACCAGCTCCTCAGTATCCACGCCGCCAGGCGCCACCGGATCCACTTACTTTGACTTCACTTTATGAGCGGATAGATGCGGGATTTTGTAGGATGGATTATCGTCAGGATAGGCAGGATGGGGCTATCAGATACATGATGGATAAGATGAGCATGAGGGTGCCGGATTTCTTTCATCCTTATGTGGACCCGGTTCGGTTTCTTATGCCGGGCCACTATGATCCTACAGGTGGTGCTAGTAGTTCTGGTATGCAGGCAGGTCAGGGATCCGGATATGTGCAGCCGGAACCTGAGTTTCAGGTATTTGAGTCGAGTGATGATAATGATGAAGAGATGGAAGAAGAGGAGGAAGATGGTGGACAGTGAGGAGCAGTGGGGATGACACGAGGATGCAGAGCAGCAGCTGACTATTATATCTTTTGCTTATTATTTTTATTTTATGTTGTTTTGATCCTCACTTTTGGTCTGTATTGATATTCGTATACTTTAAACAGGTTGGTTAGGGATGGCTGGGTTAGTTGATGTGATGAAACAAATAAACTACTAATGCTTTTGATATATATGATGATATGTTTTGGTAGTTGTTTGATTCAAATAGGTTGATTGTGTTAGCCGCTTTCGTTCGCGTGTCCGAGGTTGAGTTGTTTGCTGAGCGCATTTCGAATTGGAGGGCTTATGTGGAAATGACTGGCACTTTGACAGTCTCACATAGCAGCTAAGTCGTTTCCCTTGTTGTTGTTGTATATTTATTTATTTATTTATTTCGTCGTCTAGTTATTTAGTAGTTCGTTCGTAGTTTAAGAGTTTGATTTTAGTAGTTAGGTAGTTGAGTCGTATTTCCATTCTTGCATTAGGGACAATGCAGTCTTCAAGTGTAGGGATGGGATACATGTAAATAATCGAGTCTTATCTAGAAAAAAAATTAAAATTAAAACAATTTGAAAATCCAAAAAAATTGAAAAATCAGAAAATATCTTTCGATATGAGAAGTTTGCAAATAAAACGGAAAATGATAGAAAAGGTGAATTTTTGCTTGGGTTGAATAATAATAATTTGAGGATATAATAAATCATGCTTGCGTCTAGTTACGGATGTGTGGATAGGCCCGGGTTTGATTTTAAGTCCCTTAAGGTTTAGTATTTTACGATCCCGGCTCCATACAACAATAATACCGTTAGAAGTCCATTCATAGTTAAACTGGATTCAAGTCAAGGTAGTCGTTAATCTCATCTGAATCAAACCTTAGTCTTCGTTCGTGTCTTAGTGTAATTTCATTTTAATTTCAATTTTAGGAATTTAGTAAACCCCCCCCCCTTAAAACACAACAATTGTTATCGGGACAACCAATCCATACCCGCTAGGAGACGTCAGTTTTATTTCCTTTCGGAAACATGCCACTTTTGCGTGGTATCGGGACAACCAATCCATATCCACGATCACTTGGAATTTTCCCATCGACATTGGAATCAAGTCTATTGTGTATTTTTCGTCATCAATGCTCAATTTATAGTTTTCACATACATCACAAACGATAAAACTCTTGTTATTACCTATCTCTACTTCTAAAGGCATAGGTAATTTTGTTAGAACAAATGAAGGATGTCGAAAATGAAGGATGTCGAATAAACCCATAAGAAATAAAGGATTTATTCGCACCCGTATCAAATAATACACGTGCAGGGATCGAGTTTACACCAAATATACCTGAAACCACTTCGGGTTCAATTTTTGCTTCTGCGGCAGTCAAGTGGAAAGATCTAGCTTTTGCCTTCGGGGCTTCACCTTCGTGTCTTGCCCATCTTTCTTTCCCACTAACTCCGGGCATTCCGACTTTTTGTGACCCGGTCGATAGCAATTGTAGCAAACTGTCACTTTTTCCGGGCATTATGTAGCCATATGTCCCGTTTTCCGACATATGGAACAAGGTTTATCTTTGAAGCGACACTCGCCCTTATGACCCTTTCCACAAATCTTGCAACTTGGCGATCTGCATCGGATTTCTTACCCGTTTCCTTCGTTTGTGCGTTCTTTGTAGGGCTTGGATTAACAACATGTGCCCTCCTCTCGCCCCGTTCAACCTGCTTTTTCAATTCAATCTCCCGTTCCCGAGCAACGTTTATGATCTCGGTAAGGGTCTCATATTTTGAAGGAGTTAAAAACTCCCTATAATCAGCACTCAACATGTTATAGTAATAATATATCTTATGTTCTTCGTTTGTTATCAGTTCATCACAAAACTTCATTTTATCCATGAACGTTCCCGTGATCTTGTCTATGGACTCGCCCTTGTGCTTGAGTTGCATGAACTCTTTGATTCTATTAATGAATGCCTTGGGACTATGATGTTTAAGAAACGGCGTCTTAAACTCCTCCAATGTCATGGCCTTAGCCACTTCGCTTACAATCTCTTTCTTTTTGTTATCCCACCAGTCTTTCGCTTGACCCCTTAATTGACCCGTACCATAGGCTACGTAGTCATCTTCATCACAATGGGTCCTCTCGAATACCCCTTCGATATCGCTGAGCCACTGCTGGCATACTATTGGGTCAACCTCCCCATTATATACTGGCGGTTTGCACGCCATGAATTCCTTGTATGAACAAGGCTTTCGTCTTCCGGACTTTTCATTTGCTAGATTAGCGCTATCTTCCAATTTCTTTGTTGGTGCATACATCTGTCGACTTCGTCTTGTATCGAGTCTTACATTGCTCATGGCATGAAGTTCGAGAAATCAAGTCAAAAGGATAATTTCGCTTGAAAGATTCCGCATGAAGAAGATCAAGTTAATTCCGCACGGAATTAACTGATTTCGTTTGAGTATGTAATATCGCATGAACTGTAATCTCGCTTGTGTGATGTTCGTGCGGAATTAGTCCGCCTATATATAGTTGTCATTCCGTGTTATTTCGTACGAGATTAGGAAGGTGTTCCGGTGAGCCGAAGTGTCTACTGAATTGTAAACTGCGTGTTTTCAATAAAATAGACAGTTAATAGTGATTCCGGTGTTGTACAAGTTAAACGAAGACTATTTCAATGAATTCCGCCTCTGATCTAGTCTGAGAACACTTCTGATCGACTTGTTCGGGTCTGAAAACGATCCTACAATTGGTATCAGAGATCAGGAAGAGGAGTTCTGCAGTTTTCAGCTTGATTTCATTGTGTTTTTTTTACTTCTACACCTTCTTTTCTGAATTGAACAACTTTTCACCGTTAAAATGATCTGAATTTCACATATTACAAGCAAAACAGTGTTTTAACAAATCCTTGAGAAAATTAGACCTTAATTCAATCTAAATCAGATAAAGTTTGTAATTCCGCATGAAAATCTGTTCTTTAATGACATCGACATGATTTCGCTTGAAAGTGTTCTTTAATTCCGCACGAAATTACGGTGTTTAGCTAATTTCATTTGAAATTAATTCTAATTCCGCATGGAATTCGAATTTCGTTTGTATAATCTCGTATCAAACCTAATCTCGTGTGAAACTGAGTAATTCCGCATGGAATTACTTAATTTCGTTTGAAAGGCAGTAATCTCGTTTGAAAGTTTGTGTAGGTTAATCTCGTTTGAACCTAATATCACTTGGGAGTGATTTCGTTTGAAAAAAACTAATCTCGTTTGAAAATGTCTGACGAAGAATTTTACAACGCGTTTGCTACATCTCTGACTACTCCGGCTGCCATTGCTCAAAACATGAATTTGGAAAACGAAACTGGAACTTTGCAAAAACCCCGAAACTTATGGGAATTGAAGAGTACTATGGCTGGAAAAAACGTTTTGAGAATTGGGTTCAGGCAAACCATCTAAGAGCTTGGGAAAGTAGTGAAACAAAATATGTTAGACCACAGACTGCTTTAAATGTTGATAAAATCATCTCCGAATTTACAGACAAAGAGAGAGATAGTTATAGATGAGAGAAAATGATGATTAGTCTTTTACAACAAGTTGTCAAAGAAGATATTTTTGTGTTGCTTTAACATGATGATAGTGCTCATTCGATATGGGAGGCACTTGAAAAGAAATTCGAAGGAAGTACGGAAATGATCAATAGCAAAAAATCATTGTTGAAGAAGGAATTTGAGTTATTTACAAGTATGCCAGGTGAATCTAAAAAGACTCTCATTGAGAGATATTGTCATCTTGTGCGTACCATGTCTCAGTTGAAAATTACTAAAACTCCAGCAGAATGGGTTGAAAAGTTAGCTGACGCATTGCCGCAGAAAGAATGGGGTACTTATCTCATGATCTTAAAGAATTCTTGAGAGTTTAGCAGATTGTCAATTGGACAGTTTATTGAAAAGCTTGAGGCACAGGATCTTGAACAACAAAAGATTGCCAGATTGAACAGCTCAAGTAATCAACAAGATATCAAATTGTACTACAAAGGAAATGTTCAAACTGTTGAAGCAAGTCCAAAGATCCAAACCGCGTTTAGTGCAGGAAATTCATCTAGATCAGTCAGTCAAAGCTCAATCAACACTAGTGGATTTTCAAATGTCAATCCTCTAAGTGTTCAAAGTGCAAATGTTGGTAATGGACATATGATTCAATGCAATGTGGCATTGCATCTTCAAAATGGACAGAATTTTTCTGAAGAAGTTGTGAAAAGTCATATGGCATTACTGGTTACTGCTTTGGAATCTTACGAAGGATTGATTGCTGGAAGAATTGGTAATCCTATGCTAACAAAGGAAGATTATGACCAGATAGATGCAGAGGAATTGGAGCTTATGGACATTAAATGGTGCCTAGCTAGTGTCTTGAGAACAGCTGAAAAATTCAAAATGATTACAGGAAGAAATGACTTTTTGGATGCTCATGTTTCAGCTTTGGGTTTTGATAAATCTAAAGTTACTTGTTTTCGATGCAGGGAGAAAGGATATTTCAAGAAATGACTTTTTGGATGCTCATGTTTCAGCTTTGGAAAAGATTATTACTATCGAAAAAGCCATATATCAACAGGTTGCTCATCAACCGCATCAACAAAACGAATTACAAACTGCACATGGGAAAATGATCGAAGATGCAAATAAGAAAGCTTACTTTGGTATCATTGATCAAGATGATGAGAAAATAGCTCCAGGTTTTAGCTGGGATAAGTATGTGGATGAGAATAGAGAGTTTAAAGCTTTCATTGCTCAAATTGTTCAAAAGCCAGAATTAATGAAGGAATGGATAGCAGTGTTGTCTGATGAAGAAAAAAGTCAAGATGAAGAATCTGTTTCTTCAGAAAACAATTCAACAGAAAGCAGTGATGATGATGATGATGAAATTGAACAGATAAATGTTGGAAAAACTCATTTATCTTCTGACAGTTTTGAATTTTATTTTGCAGATAAATTAAAGAAACTTAAAGAGAGAAAAGCTGCAAAAGAAATGAAAGAAATCATGATTGTTGAGAAGATAGTTGAAGTTGAGAAGATAGTTGAAGTAGAGAAGATAGTTGAAGTAGAGAAGATTGTGGAGATCGAAAAGATTGTTGAAGTCACAAAACCTTGTCTTACATGTTTGGAACTTTGCAAACAATGTGAAGATAAAGATGAAAGGTTTAGTGAGCTTGAAAAGTTGAAAGAAAAGTTGTTGTTTGATGTGAAGAATGTGAAAGAGTGGTACGATGTATTGAACAGAATGTGAAAGAGTCGTACAATTTGGGAAGGGTATTCGCCTAGAAAACCGAATGAGGAACAAGTAAAAAAGGCAGTCAATATAAAGTTAGAGTCCGAGATAACCGATGTTCTACTAGACAATATTGACATCACGTTCACAGCGTCCGACACAGATCATGAGTCCGAATTAATAAAAAGGGTGGTCGATCAGGTGTTGGATAAGGATGAGGAGTCAGAGTCAAAGTCCGAGTCCGAAAGTTCATGTTTATCAGTTGGGAGTTCGAGTTCGTCGGTTAGGAGTTCAAAATCGTCGGGAAAACGGGTTTATAGCAAAGAATTTTTATTATCAAAATCAAATTTGAATGACGAAACATTTGAAGTTGCATATACTTTGAATGATTCTGACAAATTATATTTTGATAAAGAGTTTCCAATAAGAGGTGTTAAAACTGAAATGATCAAAAAGGTTTTCAAACTGACAGAAATTAATATTTCTGAAATAAAAGATGTAAATCTTACTGGAAAACCTAAGCCTTACACCTCAAGAATTAAACAAAGGATAAACAAGAAAATGGGTTACAATTATGGTTTGGATTTTCGAAAGAAACCAAACCATAACGGTAATTATAAAAATGAGAAAATTTCTAAAAGTACAAAATTTGTGTCAGGAACGTCTGCAGAGGATGAAAAGAAGAGTTCATTCTGGAGACAGTCAAATCAGGAATTTCTTGCTGAAAAGAAGAAAACTGAAGCTCATCAGAGAAAAGAGACGAGAACTTGTTATAGGTGTCAAGAAGTTGGTCGTATCGCTTGGAACTGTCCTAAAGCAACCAACACAAAACAGGGAGTATCAGAAAAACTCAAAGAAATAGTTGTTGATAAAACTGAACCACCAACTGAGAAATTTAAAGTGTTTAAAAATTCTACATATGAAGTTGGTGAGTGTTCAAAAAGGTTTTACAAACGAAGGGGAAATCTTGACAATCAAGCTTGGGTTGTTAAGAAAACAAAGGTAAAATCTGGTGATGAATCTGATTCCACAAAATTAGAGGAGTCACAAGTTGATAAAAATGGTGAAAAATCAGTGCCGACTGTGGATGATGTGAATTTTCCACCACTTCGGGCTGAAAATTTTTAGAAGAAAATTGGTAAAGTTGAAATTTCAAACCAATTTTATTCTGATAAGAAGGTTTTTGATGTTGAAAAGGCCTTTAACCCCAAAGTGAAACACATCTTTGGAAAAATGATTGACAGAAAAGTCAAAGGGGTTAAAGAGTTCTATGAGAAAAAGATTGTTGATGCACGAATGTCTAAAGCCTACGTCTTAGTCTTAGTCAAGCTTGTATAGGGTCTAGGGGTCAAATATGTCAATTATGTATAGTGTATGGGTCAAAATGTAAGTTTTATGGTGTAATGTTGTGATTCCGCTCGAAATGACACTTTGTCATTTGGAGCGAAATCAGTAGCTTGTGATTCCGCTCGAAATGACAAGGTGTCATTTCAAGCGGAATTAGACCCACTATATATAGTGGTAGTTGTTTCTCATTTGGCACCGAATGTCCAAGTTGTAGTCGAACTGCTGCCAAATTTTTCTGTGATCAATTAATGAGAAACTGTGTTTAAAGTGATATCCATTCTATTTCTACTCCATTCTCTTTGATTCAAACTGTTTGTGTGATTCCGCCGCATAAACAGTGGTATTTGTGCTCTGATTGACTCATTAGATCGTCAATATCGATCCTACAATTGGTATCAGAGCCAGTTATGAGCTAAAATACCTGAATCAAAGCCTTTTTACTACACTTTTTGAGTTTCTGGACATTGCCACGGACAAAATGGACTGAATTTTTGACATATTGTGTAAAAGTGACATTTAACAAACCCTTGAGAGTTTCAGCTTAAAATTGGTAAAAATGGCATAAAACCTGATTCCGCTTGAACGTAGTCTGTGAGATTCCGCTTGAGATTTCGAGCGAAATCACGTTTTCTGCCTGATTAGTTCTAATTCCGCTTGAGCATTTGAAGCGGAATCAGTGATTCCGCTCGAATTTTGAGGTTCCGCTTGAGTGTTATCAGTGATTCCGCTCCAGTAGGTAATTCCGCTTGAATTACCTTGTGATTCCGCTCCAAAGTCCTCATTGATTTCGCTTGAAGTGTTTAACTTCAGTTTTCGCTTGAAAAAGTAAAATGTGATTTCGCTTAGAAAGTTAAAATTCAGATTCCGCTTGTAAAACATTTTCAAGATTAAAAATCATGGTTTGAGGGTTTTAGTCCATTTTGTTCGTGATATCCCATCTGAAGTCCAGTTTGTGTAGAACATGTTTTTCAGTAAAAGTCACCTGTTTTCAAAAAGTTAAAAGGTTTTTAGTAATTGTCACCTAAAATGGAAAATCAATATTTCTACAACTTTTTCGCGGGCAGTGGTATGACAGCAGACAGAGTCCAGCGAGTATCGTTCAAAACGTCAACATGGAAAACGAATTGGGAACGATGCAAAAGCCTCTCAAGCTGATGAACATAGATGAATATGCAGGATGGTCAGGCAGATTTAAGAACTGGGTTCAGGCAAACCATTTTGAATGCTGGATGAAGATAGAAGTGAAGTACGTTCCACCGGTTGATGGTAGAGGTATGGTGAAGCTTATTGGAAGTCTGACAGAGGCAGAACAGAATGATTTCAAAGCCGAGAAAAAGATGATTAGTATCCTTCAGCAGGCTATCAAAGAGGATATTCTAGTGTTGTTGCAACATGAGGACAATGCTCAATCTATGTGGAATGCATTGAAAGTGAAGTTCCAAGGTAGTGTGTCCATGATCAAGAGCAAGAAGGCTTTGATCAAGAAGGAGTTTGATATTTTTACTGGTATGAAGAGTGAAACTACAAAGCAACTGATCGAAAGATATTGCCATTTAGTTCTTGAGATGAAAAGATTAGATATTGAAAAGACCAATGAAGAATTGATTGATAAGTTGTCTGATGCATTACCATATGACGAGTGGGGCACCTATCTGATGATGTTGAAAAACAATTCAGATTTTGGAAATCTGAATCTTAGTGGGTTCATAGAAAAGATTGAAGCTCATGAGTTGGAGTTGCTAAAAATTAAAAAGATGAACTCAGCGAACGTTCAACAAGATGTATCTTTGTACTACAGAGGCAGTACTCCAGTTACAACAAACCAGAGCCCAAAGATACAAACTGGTTTTAGTGCTGATACAAGTTCAAGTGCTTCGTCAAATACTCCACAAGCAAACAAGTCTTCGCCATTTGCCAGCTACGATCCAAACGTCAAAGCTACTGAACAGATGTCCCCTCAAAGTTCGTCCAGTTCAAACAATCAGGCGTATGTTTCTGGGATCCAATGCAACATCGCAGTTACTATCAAGAATGGAAATGAGTTCACTGAATCAGCTGCGAAACAGCACATTGCATTGTTGGCTTCCGTGTTAGAGTCGTATGAGTCTCTGGTAGCGGGTAAGATCGGGAATCAGGACATGACCAAAGAGGATTACGATCAGATTGACCCGGAGGAGCTTGAGTTGATAGATATTAAATGGGGCATGGCTAGTCTTGTGAGGAGGGCACAGCGCTTTATGGAGATCACAGGCAGAAATAGTCTTTCTGGACCTGATCAGAAGCTAGGTTTTGACAAGTCTAAAGTAACCTGCTTCAAATGCAAAGAAAGTGGCCACTTCAAAAGGGAATGCTCGAACAGAGAAATGAATAATCATCAGAATCCGTTCACGAATGATTATTACAGACAGGCAATCTACCACCGACCGAATCAGCAACCTGTAGTTCAAAGGCCACAAATCAAGAACAAACCAGAGAAAGCTCTTATTGTGAATCAGGACGATGAGAAAGTAGCCGAAGGATTTAGCTGGGATAAATACATCCCTGGAAGTGATGGACAAGCTATGATGGTTGAGATAATTGAAGAGCCTGAGGTTGTGGTTGAGCCTGAAGTGGTTGTTGATGATGTTACTGTGGACGGTGTGGCTGATGTTGAGGAGTTAGCTGCAGAAGTTTACTACTACCAGTCTGAGCAGGAGGTATTGGCAAGTTCATTAAAA
The DNA here is from genome assembly GCF_002127325.2 of Helianthus annuus. Taxonomy (NCBI): domain Eukaryota; kingdom Viridiplantae; phylum Streptophyta; class Magnoliopsida; order Asterales; family Asteraceae; genus Helianthus; species Helianthus annuus. The sequence goes on along the minus strand of NC_035447.2, from coordinate 119,938,759 downwards.
TCTATCATGCCTCCTAAAATTTTTGAATCTTTTGCAGGTTTCTTTGAAGAACTGACGACTGGAGTGTGTCCAAGGTATGAAGAAAAGAAAGAGTCAGTCGAAGAGATGATAGATGTGACAAAAGAAATGACAGAAGATACCTTGAAAGAAATTGCTGACAAGGCCCTCATGGCAAAACTGAAAGAGGTAGACACGGAACTTGTGAAAACCAAGTCTGTCGGTACAGAGTCAGTTCAACAGGAGTCAAACCAGGAATTGGGAATAGAGGGAGTCAAATCCGAGAAAGTGTCTGAGTCTGAGTCCAAAGATGTCAGTAAACATGAAGTGAAAACTGCTCATGAAGCAGAGGTTGTTGAGAAAGTGGATTCAAGTTCTGAAACACCATGCCAAAAGTGTTTACAACCGTGCATGGAGTGTCTTGAAAAAGATGCTAAGTTTCAGGAATTGAAGGAACATTCTAACATGTTAAAATTCGATCTAGGACAAGTCAAAGAGGCATATGATACCTTGACCAGATCAATTAAAATGATACAAAAAGAAAGTGTCGAAAATGACAAAGCAACGAAACTGGCAAAAGCAACACTTTTTGACAAACAAGTGGAAGTTAATTTCCATCTTGACACCATCGCTTCATTAAAGAAAGAATTAGAATTGACTAAAATTGAAAATGAGCGAATCGATAATGTCACACCCCAACCGATGGCGGAATCATCGGGGCATGGCACTGAGCGAAACAGATTGTCCAGAAGTTTCCATAACAACTATTCATACAATCCAGTTAAAGATACGTCCCATACCGTATCCTGAATAAACAAATATGTCATTACAGATAACATCCAAACAAGAAATTCCGTTCCGACAACTCAGATTTAAATATTATTACAACAATTGTTTATCTGCTTCTAGACCCCTATTCTATTGACTTTCTGGCTGTATTGCCAGAGGACAAGATCTACAGACAACTATGCCCCAGACGCTTGTTCTTGGTAGACAACCATTTGTTGGGGGCTTCTAGAAACTTATTCTAGCCTCGCTTTCCTAGCAAATAAGCATCCTAAATACCTGTCACATACGTTAAAATAAAGTCAATACATATAATGTAAAGGTGAGCATACAAGTTTGATAGTAGCATATAGAGTTTGAATAGTTTACGCATAACCAGCACGTACACAGAGGGAAACGAAGCATGTTAATTATCGACATGGACCTATCGATACCAATGACTGCGGGTTGACCGTCCGAGACGGTTCGCAATACATGATTACCACCGTAATCCATGCAAGTAATTGTCCTTAACAACCCCCGTGTGAGCAGGTGCTGAGTCCAAACTATAGTACTACGTCGTTAAGGCAGGTAGACAGCATTCCACGTGTAAACACAATCAACAAGCATTCATTAAGTCACGTAATACATGCATATTGGTTAGCGTTCAAATAGTTTGAGTAGTGTGATCGATTGTGTTTTGATATAAGCAACGTATGTAACACCCAAAAGTGCTAAAAGCAAAAAGGGATCGAGTATACTCACAGTGATTGATTATGGATTGAAGGGAGCGCTGAGAGTAGGGTTAGCCTGAATAGTTCGATAGCACAACAATGAGTAACGTGGAAAAACGGACAAATGTGAATGGATCGAATAGGCTGGTCGATCGAACGGCAGGTTCGATCGAACGGGCTGTTCGATCGGCTGGTATGTCCGTTGAACAGTCCTGTTCGATCGGCCGGTAGGCTCGATCGGCTGGACCATTCGAGTGGATTGTTTCTTCCTCTGGTGTGTTTATGTTTGAGGATTTGAACTTTTGAAGTTTTCGTTGTAGTATATGAGAACACTAAAGTGTTCTTACCTTTCAGGTCGATCGATCGAACGGTCCGTTCGATCGGCCGACTTTACCGATCGGCTGGGAACTTTAGAAGTGGCTCTCAACAGGATGTCGCTCGATCGAACAGCCTGTTCGATCGACTGGCATTCCCTACTACGAACGAGTTGTAAAATCAATTGAGTGTTGAAGCATAGTATCTCATGATCCGAAGAGTAATGTTTACCAATCGAGTAGCATACTCGATCGAACATCACCTCGTCAATAGCATACTTCGTAAAGTTTGAAAAGTATGAGACCATGTGCTAGCCGATCGGCTGGCCCGGTCGGTCGGCTGGCATGTCCGATCGGCTGGGCTGTTTGAACAGCCTAGCCGTTCGGCCAGCAAGTCTGACCTGGTCGGCCTTTCGTCTAACTTTTGGCTGTTTAGTTACTTGTCGTGCTTTTAAGGTGACTTGACGGCGAGTTAAACCGTAGAACGTGGGTTCTAACGTGTTACACCGGTTCGGATAGGAATCACCCAAATCCGGCCGGTGAATTGCTCGGAACGGTAAGTTGACGTTTAACCCGAAATCGGTGAACCTTGTATATAGAATCTGAATCTTGAACCTCTTAACTGTTAGAATGATTAGTTAGCCGGTTCAAGCTACGTTTCTACCAGTTTTAAGGTTTCGAGTGTAAAAGGTTGAAGAAAGTTGGAAATCATTCATATAAATGTTAAGATTCTTACAAATCTTAGTTTGTTTTTGTATAAATTTATCGCCATGCTATTAAGTATTTTGATTTAAGTTCTTTTCTTTCTAAGAGGTGGAATAGAATAACCCGGTTGAAGCGTAATGATCATACGTCTGTAATGCATTGTCTGTCCCATAATGGGTCCCATTCTTCTAGCCTTTCCCCGAAGTCGATGACTATTCATCGCGATTACCTTGACACCAAAGAAGAGTTCGACCCAATGCTTTATTTCTGTCCTAGTTGATCCTGATTCGACATTAGAAGTATATTGATTTTTCCCCAATAACCGAATACTTTTGTCTGTAAATACTGCATACCTGATTCCATCCATAAATCGATTTGATTCCCTATGAGTTCTAGTCTCAATAAGACTACTAATTCTTACTGTTCATATAGTATGATATGAATATACCACATCAATTCGTTATGTATGGATGATGAGATTTCATTGATACAGAGCTAATTCCAATAGACTTATTGGAGGGTCCCATTGGCGTGCATCCAGTAGGAATTGAACCTACGAATTCGCCAATTATGAGTTGGGTGCTTTAACCATTCAGCCATGGATGCTTAGCGGGTCATAGTGAATGACCAGATTCCAAGTCAAATGGAATCTTTCAACTAAAGCAATGAGATGCTTAAATGGAATTCTTTTAGTTCTAATAAATCAGGAGGAATTTAATGACAGGACATGAATTCAAGTCCTGGATTTTAGAATTGAGAGAGATATTGAGAGAGATCAAGAATTCTCACTATTTCTTAGATTCCTGGACCCAATTCAATTCAGTGGGATC